>NC_067412.1:5639046-6899046 GCF_009764475.1 Pristis pectinata | reverse complement strand
CAGGAAGTCTCCAGGTTACAACAGGGTTCCGTTCTTGAGAACTGTTTGTAACCTGAATTATTTTATTTTTTAAATTTCTTTCTCCTGCTTTAATGACTTCAAGTCTTTCAGTTTTTCCTTTACCTGTCGTATCTAAGGCACCATTTTTGACCACTAGTCAACTCCATGCCCTTTCATCTGATTTGGATTTTCTGAGCCTCTTTTACCCACACTGCTCCTTCAACCTTCTTAACCTGTTTATCTCTGAGTATTTGAACATGACTCCTCCAGTTGTCCTGAGGCTATAACACTTGCGGTCCTGTTTTTTAATTTAGCTCCTAATTCTTGATAGGATCTCTACTGTGTGCAAATTAGCTGCCATATTTCCTGCATTGCAGCAATGACCATGATTCAAAAATAATTCATTAGCTTTGAGTTGTCCTGAAATGAAAAGGTGCTTTGGAAATGAAGATCCTTTTTTTTTCCTACCATGCAGGTATTTGTAATAGTGTTCCCTGGATCCCCAACACCTCGGATCTGGGTATTAGCGGGATCCAGGGAAACTGGGATCTGAGCCCTCCTTGGTGGGCATTTGGTAGAATTGAGTTGCATTTGTTCATAGAACATAGAACATTGCGGCACAGTACAGGCCCTTTGGCCCACAATGTTGTGCTGACATTTTATCCTGCTCTAATATCTATCTAACTCTTCCCTCCCACATAGCCCTCCATTTCTCTATCATTCATGTGTCTATCCAAGAGTCTCTTGAATGTCCCTAATGTATCTGCCCACACAACCTCTGCCGGCAGTGCGTTCCACGCACCCACCACTCTGTGTTTTAAAAAAAACTTACCCCTGACATCCCCCTTATACCTTCCTCCAATCACCTTAAAACTATGACCCCCTTGTGTTAGCCATTGTCACCCTGGGGAAAAAGTCTCTGACTGTCCACTCGATCTGTGCCTCTTATCTTGACACCTCTCTCAAGTCACCTCTCGTCCTCCTTCTCTGCAAAGAGAAAAGCCCGAGCTCACTCAACCTATCAATGTTTGTAATTGGAATGGAGAATTATAAAGGTTGGGGGAGGAATTACAAAGCTCCCTTAAGTGGGTGCTCTGTATCAATATGTAGGCACCAACGCTAGTACTTCCTCAGAAGGCTAAGGAAATTCGGCATGTTCCCGATGCCTGTTACCAATTTTTACAGGTGCACCATAGCAAGCATCCTACCTGGATGCACCACAGCTTGGTATGACAACTGCTCCGTCCAAGACGGCAAGAAATTTCAGGGAGTTGTGAACATAGTCCAGTCCATCACGCAAACCAGCCTCCCTTCCACTGACTCTGTCTACACTTCCTGCTGCCTCAGGAAAGCAACCAACATAATCAAAGACCCCTCTGACCTTGGTCATTCTCTCTCCACCCCTCTCCCGTCAGGCAGAAGAAACAAAAGAACACGTACAGTACCACCAGGCTCAAGGACAGCTTCGATCCCACTGTCATCAGACTCTTGAAGGGACCTGTCATACGCTAAAAGATGAACTCTTCGTCTCCCAGTCTACCTCATTGTGGCCTTTGCACCTTATTTGTCTAACTGCAATGCACTTTCACTATAACTGTAACACTTTTTATTCTGCATTCTGTTTTCCTTTTTACTACCTCAATGTACTTAAGTATGGAATGCTCTGTCTGGATGGTATGCATACAGAGCAGTTCACTGTATCTTGGTACATGAGACAATAATAAACTAATACCAAGTGGGGGCACAGCAGGAATGTTTTGGGACCTCGCCTGTAATGTATCCAGTTCACTTGAGTATCTGCAGCCTAAACAAGACCCAGTTACAAGAGCAGAAGACCTTGCAAAGATCTTTTATGTGGGAATAAAAGTGATGGGTGGATGTCACTGGACATTAGAATTGACTCGCTAAATAAGGATTGATCTGCGCCCTGCTTTGACCTCTGTCTACACCACTTTATGCAACAATTCTTCAACCAGCACTGAAGCTTCAATCCTGGGATTAATACAACTCTGGAAGAGCCAGCTGTCTGCAGCACTTGAGCTAAATAAAAGTTTATTGCTCGTTTCAGGGCTGGCTCCAGACAATCTATTAAAATATCTTTAATTCCCCCTGCCTCTGCTTAAAATAGTGGAGCCTGTATCACATCGCAGGAACCAAAGTTAGCAATCCAACTATTTAAGACTAAAAGTTATGCCTAAAAACTCAAAATAGCCCAGCATTGGAAAAAGCACAACTATAAAGCCCTGTGCGCAGTCAATGCAGCTCACATTGCCATCCAGTAAAGCACAGAGAAGCAGAAGGATTTAGAGCTGTTTTAACCACACTGAGGTAGTAATCCATCACCACTGAAATCCATTCCTTCTGTGTTGTGCATGTCATCGGAACCTTCTGAGCACAGAGTGGTGTCCACGGCTTTCAAAGCACACGCGTTCTGGCCCCAACCCTTGGTTTGTGCCGGGATGAAGCGGGAAGGTGGTGGTGGGGGGAGGGAAGGAAGGTTGTTGGGTTCCTGAGATTCTCAACCATTACCACCACATCCATGGACGTGAAAGATCTAACGTAGCAAACTTCCCAAGCCCTTCACAGAAGAATGAACAGAGGAAATATTGGGACAGAAGACCAAAAACTTTGGTCACAGAGGTGGGTTTTGACTTGAGAGGAAGTTTCACGGTTGGGATCCTGGTGGCTAAAGGCGGTGCAAGCTGTTTTGTCCAGTTGTAGAAGGATACCAGGTGGGACGATAAGACCACTGTCTAGGACATGGAATCCCTGTTCATGAGTCCTCAGTCAAATGGGCAAGCTGTCAAGTTTGTGAACTGAGAGCCCGTTCCACTGTGGCAGCATTACTTGTGAGCCGAGTACTTTCCATTTCAAGTAGAAAGTTTGTACCACTGTAGTGGGCACATAAGATAAGATATCTTTATTAGTCACGTGTACATTGAAACACACAGTGAAATGCATCTTTTGCGTAGAGTGTTCTGGGGGCAGCCCGCAAGTGTCGCCACGCTTCCGGCGCCAACATAGCATGCCCACAACTTCCTAACCCATACGTCTTTGGAATGTGGGAGGAAACCAGAGCACCTGGAGGAAACCTACGCAGACATGGGGAGAACGTACAAACTCCTTACACGCGTCACTGAACGGGGTCTGTCCACTGTAGTGGACCAGATCAATTTTTCCTTCTGTTTCCTATCCTGGGTAACTGTGTCAATTAGAGAGCTTTTCTTTTCACTTTAACCATGACTGGGTCAGACCGAGGACACCTTAAGTGGGTGGGTGGGGAGGATGTGCAGCCGGGAGAACAACAAAAGCTGCCAGGGGTAGAGATGGAGCCAGGTTTGTAACGGGGTCAATGGCTCCTTTGCTCTTGGTAAGAGCCATTGGCCAAGAATGAAGCTGTTGGCACGTAACCCTAAGCATGCCATCAGCTAGTGTCAGTGAATGTGATGAAATTTGCGATGCGTGCCAGCACTGTACAGCTTGTTCGATACTGCTCACTGGGATAAATCTCTAGATGTGGACTATGGGGGAGAAATGTAATTACAGTAATTATACATTAAACATTATAATGGTGATATCTGGAGTTTTATGGGACATGCTTGACTTAATTGAAGAGCAAATATTTGCAGTTACTGGAAACTTGAAATAAAACAAAATGTGGGAGATACTGTATAGGGAGGGAGACAGTTAATGTTTTGGGTCTTGTCATTTTATAAGGAACTGAAGAGCCTGAAATGTTAACTGTGTGTTTCTCTCTCTTTCTGTGGAGGCTGCCTTTCCTCCTGAGCATTTTCCGTTGTTTAAGTTAATTGGTGGATTAGAGGAGGTTTGGTTTTTTTTTTCCCTCTAGAGAGTGGTAGAGGTCTGGACCTTGCTGCCTGAATGGGTGGTGGGAACCTCACCGTGTTTAAAACACAAAGAGCCGTGACCTGCAGGGCTACAGGCAAGGAAGTGGGAGTAAAGTCTGGGCGCACCCAGCATCACGCAGGGGGTGGAGGGATGTGCTCCTAGAAAACAGTCTTTACAACGAATTTCCATAACACGTGGTTGTGTCAACTGCACTTGTGTCAAGAAACGCGAGTTAGAACATTACAGCACAGTACAGGCCCTTCAGCCCACGATGTTGTGCTGACATTTTATCCCGCTCTAAGATCTATCTAACCCTTCCCACATAACCCTCCATTTCTCTATCATTCATGTGTCTATCTGAGAGTCTCTTAAATGTCCTTAATGTATCTGCCCCCACAATCTTTGCCAGCAGTTCGTTCCACGTACCCACCACTCTGTGTAAAAACAAAAAAAAAACTTGCCTCTGACCCTTATACCTTCCTCCAATCACCTTTAAAATTATGCCCCCTCGTGTTAGCCATTTTCACCCTGGGGGAGAAAAGTCTCTGACTGTCCACTCAATCTATGCCTCTTATCACTTCTCATCCTCCTTCTCTCCAAAGAGAAAAGCCCTAGCTCACTCAACCTATCCTCATAAGACATGGTCTCCAATCCAGGCAGCATCCTGGTAAGTCTCCTCTGCACCCTCTCTAAAGCTTCCACATCCTTCCTATAATGAGGTGACCAGAACTGAACACAATACTCCAAGTGTGGTCTAACCAGAATTCTATAGAACATTACCTGTCGGCTCTTGAACTCGATACCCTGACTAATAAAGGCCAATACACCATATGCCTTCTTAACAACCCTATTGACCTGCGTGGCAACCTTGAGGGATCTATGGACGTGGACCCCAAGATCCCTCTGTTCCTCCACAGTGCTAAGATCCTGCCATTAACCTTGTATTCTGCCTTCAAATTCGGGTGAATTTCTGTAACCCGAGTAACTGTAATGCAGGGGCCATCTGCAAACAGGTTCACATTTGGCTGGCAAAGTGGACAGAGCGATCTCCTTCTACGCTGTAAATTTCTAAGATTCAACATCTTATTTGGGTATTTTTAATATTTCTGTGAACGTTCACTTTGTGCATTGACCCCTATGACCAACTGTCTCTGCCAACTTCTCCAAAGGAATGGGTGCCTTGGGTGTCAGAGCAGGGTATGGAGTATCTTCAGTCCAGGAACCAGGCTTGTATAACCCCTTTATACAGTGAGCAGGAAATGCCTCGAGAGATGACACAGGAAGCTAACGTGGGTAGTACCCACTGTTTTCCTGTCAATTTAACTTCAGTTTTCCATGTCTAAAGTTCAGGGCTATGTTGATGGAAGACCTTTTTTGGGAGAGAATTTTCTGTGAATTAGAGAGAAAACTAGTTCTGCCGTTTGAGGGAATAAATATACATGGGACATAATTTAGTAAGGGAGAGCATTTGTGAGGTAGGGAGCAAGCCAATCGATGCTGGTCTTGTATCTCTTTGATCAGCTCCAGAGCTGTGAATCAGAGTCACCTGACTAATGTGGTCTCTTGACCTTGGAAAACATTAGTGAATTAAGATCTTCTATATTTTTCCACAGGATGTGGTTGTCACTGGCAATTTATTGGCCATCTTTTGTGGTTCTGGTACTGAGCACCATGCTGGGTCATTTCAGAAGGTAGTTAAGGGCTGTGTTGATCCACGGATCTGGGATAATGCACAGGCCAGACTTGAAATAAACATAGGACACAGATGATCTCTCCAACAGGACATTAACAAACCAGAACACCTTTCTAGTTATCTCATTAACTGTCGTACAGTTCCCAGCTGCAGTGGTAGGATTTGCACATGTGGTTGTGGGTTCCAGGTTCAGTGTTGAGACCTGAGTACAGGCTGTCCCCACGTAATACATTGGTTCCATTTTTACAGATGTCCATAAATCGATCTAATCTGTAAATCGTAAAATACACAAAGATCACTCTGGTAACCCTACCTGGACAGTATTGTAACAAGTGGCGTCAAAAGCACACAAGACTGAGAACAATTACTAAAAGTGAAGAGAGAGAGGAAACTAGTTCTACCATTTGTAGGAACGAATGTATGTAGGGCTTTTGAATTTAATAACAGTATGGGAGCTCGGTCGTCAGTAGTCCATAAAATGAGTGTTCGTAATCTGAGGACAGCCTGTACATGACGCCCCCCAGTGCAATGAGAAAGCAGTGTGATCTCAGAGGTGTCATGTTTTGGTCGAGCATTAAAGCAAGACCTGTTTGCTCTCTTGCAGAGATGTACAAGCTTTCATGGTGCTGTCTGGAAAAGGGCAAGAGAGTTTCCCTGTGTCTTGCCAATATTTATTCAACATTTATGTGGTCTCAATTCATTAGTGATTGTGGAATCTTGTAGTGTACAAATTAGCTGATAAATTTCCTAAATTGCATCAAAGGTTTGACTTATTTGAAGTAGTTAATTGGCTGTAAAACTCACTGAGCCAGGAGGTTTTGAAGGGTTCAATGCCAATGCATGTTCTTTGAATAGAAATAAATTTGGATTGACGTGTCAATTGCAGTTAGATCTATCGATGGTTAATGTTATTTATTGCGAGATAGTCATGGAAGAAGTTGCTCACTTTCTTTGAATTTCATTAGTTTTGTAAATCCCCTTCATTGTGAAATCTAATAGTTTTCCTTTAAATGATCGAAAGAGCATAATTTCCTTGAAAAGCACAGCTGCATAGTGGTTATGTTACTGGAGCTAGTAGCCAGAATTGATCCAGAGACAGGTCAAATCCTAGCATAACCACTGCACGGTAGTGTAGCGGTTAGCGTAACGCTATTACAGCGCCAGTGACCTGGGTTCAATTCTGGCTGCTGTATGTAAGGAATTTGTATGTTCTCCCCGTGTCTGCGTGGGTTTCCTCCGGGTGTTCCGGCTTCCTCCCACATTCCAAAGACGTACAGGTTAGGAAGTTGTGGGCATGCTATGTTGGCGCCGGAAGCGTGGCGACACTTGTGGGCTGCCCCCAGAACACTCTACACAAAAAGATGCATTTCACTGTGTGTTTTGATGTACATGTGACAAATAAAGAAATCTTATCTTAAATTCAAGGTATTAAATAAATCTGGAATTTAAAAGAAGACCAGTCATAGTAACAAAACCATGAAACCATCAGAGCTTCTCTGGCTCACTCGTATCCTTTAGGGGTAGTTTCTGCCCTTGGCTGGTCTGGCCTATGTGTACTTTCAGACCCAACAATATGATTATCGATTGGTTTCTCGGTTCAAGACCAATTGAGGATGAATAATTGCTGACAATGCCAGTGAAGTCCATATTCTAAGAACAAATATACCCCACCCAATTTGTAATGTTCTCTGAGTGGGGAGTTTTATGATGTACTTCCTTATATTAGTGCTAAATTTCCTATCTTACTCATTTAAATCTTATCCCGTTCCTGGAATTTAGTTTGAAGTCATATTGTTGATTTAAATGCAATTGCTGGAAATTCAAAATAAGAACAGAAAATGCCAAAGTTCTGTACTTTATACCAACAATTGGATCCACTGCAATTATATTGAATGAGGCAGGTTTCAAGATAAGATTTCTTTATTAGTCACACGTACATCAAAACACAATGAAATGCATCTTTTGCATACAGTGTTCTAGGGGCAGCCCGCAAGTGTCGCCACGCTTCCGGCGCCAACATAGCACGCCCACAACTTCCTAACCTGTACGTCTTTGGAATGTGGGAGGAAACCAGAGCACCCGGAGGAAACCCACACAGACACGGAGAATGTACAAACTCCTTACAGACGTACAGCGGCGGGAATTGAACCCAGGTCACTGGCGCTGTAATAGTGTTATGCTATCCGTTACACTACCGTGCCTGCTGTGTGTCTACTATTATTGGTTTGCATGGGATTTTAAGTCCTGTCTCTGGGTTGATAGTCTGGTAGTGTAATTGCTATTAATCTGTAAGCTTTCTGAGATGGGGAGGAGTGAGGCCAGGGAAGAGATCTAAAAAAAACAAACTTAAGGAGAGTGGGTAATGGAAGGTCAGTCAGGAGATCATTGGGATAGCCCAGAGGGAACAAAGACATGGATAAGGGATCCAGAACCAGAACGCTACTGCATTGTCGTTTAAAAACCCATCTGGTTTACTGATGTCCATCTAAGAGGGAAATCTGCCATATGTGACTCCTAACCCAAGTCTAAGTTCAGTTTTAAAATGGCCTTCTGAGCTATTTGATTGTCACCACTATCTTGTCAAGGGACAGTTAGGGATGGGCAATAAATGCTGGCGTTGTCAGCAAATCCCAGATTTCAATAAAATAATGAAGTTAGTTGAGGCAGATTAGAATATTTGTTGTATCTGGGTTGTCAAAGTCGAGTTTATTGTCACGTGCACAAGTCCATGTGTGCACAGGTGCAGTGATAAACTTACTTGCAGCAGCATCGCAGGCACATAGCATCAGATAAGCAGCATTCACAAGAAAAACATAAATTAATCACAATTTTTACAAGAAAGAACACAATTAGAACAAAAAAAAAGTCTATTTTAGTGCAAAGTGATCAAGTGGTCTTGGTGTTGCTTAACTGTAGTGATCAAGGTTGTGCTGGTTGGTTCAAGAACTGAACAGTTGAAGGGAAGTAGCTGTTCTTGAACCTGGTGGTGTGGGACTTCAGACTTCCGTACCTCTTGCCTGATGGTAGCTGCGAGACAATGGCGTGGCCTGTATTTGTTCCTTGACCTACGTCCCCAACCTATGTGGGTTCCTGATGTGTACAAATTGGTTCCTGCATTTCCTTTGTTACAATAGCGGTTACTCTTCAAAGTACTCCATTAGCTGCTTGCAAATTTTAGGCCTCCAGAGATCATGAGAGGCACTTTATAAAGGCAAGCCTCATATTTAATGAGTCTCATAAAGAACCATTAGGCAGAACCCAAATGGAGCTTTTGCTGCAGATCTGGTGATGTTTAAAGATGAAAATAACTCATCACTAGAAACATTCTCTTTTAATTTATCATCATTTTAGCCTGCTGAGAATATTGAATTTCTGAACACTCAAAATTGTATTCTCATGATGCAACATTTCTCGCTGTTTATTCCGTGTTGAACAGCAATTACTGAAACGAAAACCAAGCTTATGGGGGCAGATAGATGTGTGATATGAGCTGTCATTTTCAGGGAGTCTATTATGCAACATGTCTGTGGCATTGATGTAAATTTAATCCCCCTGATGTGTATAGATCATGCAGGAGTGCCCCATCACCACCACCATAGGATTATAGATTGTACAGCATGGAAACAGGCCCTTTGGCCCAACTGGTCCATGCCGACCAAGATGCCCCATCCAAGTTGGTCGCATTTGCCAGCATTTGGCCTATAACCTAAACCTTTCCTATCCATGTACCTGTCCAACTGCCTTTTAAAAGGTAGATTGTGAGGTTAGAGTCCATCTCATCGTAGAAGGGAACCGTTCAATAGTCTTAGCACTGTGGGGTAGAAGCTGTCCTTGAGCCTGGTGGTACGTGACTTCAGGCTCCTGTATCTTCTGCCTGATGGGAGAGGAGAGAAGGGAGAATGACCTGGGTGGGTGGGGTCTTTGATTATGCTGGCTGCTTCGCCAATGCAGCGAGAGGTTCTTCTTTTGGTCTCTTGCCACTTCCATATTAATCCCTTAATTATGATCTTCGGGTTTTCTACTTTCCATCAACTCCCTTGCGTCTAATGTATTAACTATCGAGTTTCCAATCTTCACCCAAGTAAACACTTCATCAGCAAAAAAAAAATATGCCCCCTAAACCTGTTGCCTGTTGGATCAACTGTTTGGCTAATAACGGCCCTTGTAAATAACTCGTATGTCCTCCACTCCCCAGGCATCTGGTCACAGATCTCGGTTGTTTGTAAATTTTGATAAATTCACCAGTACTTGTGTGTGTACGTTATCGTACAACTGTTCACCTTTGGTAAACTGTAACAACCCTACAGCCCAGGGGTCGTTCCTGGGGAAGGTCATCTCTAATAAATCATGGTGCTGTGCCATAGAGGGTGGACTGACATTAGTCTGTGGATCTGCGGATCCACCATTGTACTGGTGATCAGGTAAACAATTTGTCCCTCTCTCCTTTTGTACGCTGTAGGTTTTCTCCCCCATTAGTCAGGATCCCATTATAGAATTAATCCCATTCATCCAGGAACAGCTTCTTCCCCTCCGCCATCAGATTTCTGAACAGTCCATGAACCCATGAACACTACCTCGTTACTTCTCTTTTTTGCACTATTTATTTATTTTTGTAATTTATAGATTTTATGACTTTGCACTGTACTGCTGCCGCAAAACAACACATTTCACGTCATATGTCAGTGATAGTAAATCTGATTCTAATCCTCTAACCAGTTTAGTGAGGTGATCATTATTTCGAGCTGAGGTAGTTGTTGACATCTGACATCCTCAAGATTCTGCATCACAAAGGCAGCTCAAGTCGTGTTACATGCTGCGTGATTGCAACGTTCTGGACCACTCATCGCTGCAGAAGCTCAGTTTTGTTTTTGTATCCTGACATCCCTTCATCCTGTCCAAGGATAACTTCATAATCTCTACCCTATTTGGCTTCCATTTCTTATCCTGTGCTTTTTCCCCACAGAACATGACGGCATCCTGTTAAGAACTACCAATTCCCAGAGCTGTATTGACACTGCCTTCTTTCAAAAATCTATTTTATATTTCATTTATTAAAAGCCCTTTCCACTTCAGCAAATTAAACCACTCTTTAAATGGTGTCCTTGTACAAGTTGTGTATAATTCTGAGAGAATTATTGCATACTCAGCAAATCCTCCCCAGTTCTTTCTCTCTTATAGTTTTGGCCTGACTTGAATTGTTCCAAGTATTTCCATACTTCATTAGCAGTGTCCTGGCAAACTTAATGTATTTTTTTTCAGTCCAAACACAATACCGGTCCCTAAGTCGGGGACACACGAGACTGCAGGTGCTGGAATCTGGAGAACAAACAACCAGTTGGAGGAACTCAGTGGGTTGAGCAGCATCTGTTGGGGGGGAGAGCAGGGAAGGGGGGAGGAATTGTCGATGTTTCGGTTTGAAACCTTCCATCAGGTTCTGATGCAGGGTTTCGAGCTGAAACGTAGACAATTCCTTCCCCCACCCCCCCACACACACAGATGCTGCTCGACCTGCTGAGTTCCTCCAGCAGACTGTTTGTTCTCCAGATTAATCATTTGGCTCTTGCAACTCACAAGTTAAAGCATTAATTCTCTTCAAGCACACTCATTGCTTTTAGCATTTATTTTTGACTTAATGGACCTGAAACAATTTTTAAATTTTTAACCTTGCTCTGCATTGTCATAATAATCAGAACTGAGAAATGTTTCCTTAAGTTGCCCAGCAGAGATTTCTGGGTCACTTCCTCACTTCCGTAATTTCTCAATTGCATGCAATAAATAATAGGCAAACCATGTTTCGCTGGCAAAAATGGATAGTAAAAAGCTTTTTTTTTTCCAGCGCCCCTTCAAATATTTCCACCCCATAGGTGAGTGTTACCTCTACTTTGCCTTCAACTGCCATTATCCAAAATTTCTACCCCTTTTAACTGCCAACTTTGATATTTACCTGTTTGACTAACTTAATTATTTTATGATCAGTTTCTCTGTAGAATTTGTGTCAGTTCCTTAATGGATTACACTGTAATCTGTCCTGAACCACATTAACCATTTCACAATATTGTGCATTTCTGACACCTGTTCTTCAGTGCAGAGTCACCATACATTTCCACAGTACGTTGCCTGACTCGTAACCATCACACTTACTGCCGTGTCACAGCATCGTGCCGTGTGTGTCGTCCAGTGTGAGCCAAGCCAACCTTTGTTTTTTCGGTGATCTTGAAGGATCTTATCTTCCCATATCTCAGGCAATGGTCAGGTTATCAAATGCAGTTCTCTTAAAATGTTCTTAGCTAAGGATACAAATTTCTCCAAGAGAGAGTAACTTAATTATATTCAACTGAACCTTAACATACATAGAACATTACAGCACAGTACAGGCCCTTTGGCCCACAATGTTGTGCCGACATTTTATCCTACTCTTAAGATCTATCTAACCCTTCCCTCCCACATAGCCCTCCATTTCTCTATCATTCGTGTGTCTATCTAAGAGTCTCTTAAATGTCCCCAATGTATTTGCCTCCACAACCTCTGCTGGCAGTGCGTTCCACGCACCCACCACTCTGTGTGTGTAAAAAAAAACCTTACCGCTAACATGCCCCTAATACTTTCCTTCCATCACCTTAAAATTATGCCCCCTCGTGTGTTAGCCATTGTCACCCTGGGGAAAAAGTCTCTGACCGTCCACTCAATCTATGCCTCTTATCATCTTGTACACCTCTATCAAGTCACCTCTCATCCTCCTTCTCTCCAAAGAGAAAAGCCCGAGCTCACTCAACCTATCCTCATAAGATATGCTCTCCAATTCAGGCAGCATCCTGGTAAGTCTCCTTTGCACCCTCTCTAAAGCTTCCACATCCTTCCTATAATGAGGCAACCAGACCTGAACTCCAAGTGTGGTCTAACCAGAGTTCTGTAGAGCTGCAACATTACCTTGCGGCTCTTGAACTCAATACCCTGACTAGTGAAGGCCAACACACCATATTCCTCCTCAACAACCCTGTCGACCTGCGCGGCAACCTTGAGGGACCTATGGATGTGGACCCCAAGATCCCTCTGTTCCTCCAGACTGTTAAGAGTCCTGCCATTAACCTTTCCTGACTTTCATTTCAAAAGCTCAAACATACATGGATTATGCCCAGGGATTTGGGTCATTTGGTCCCACTCAAACTCTTCTAACAAACTTCCCAATCAGTGGAGCAACATCTCAGTTGCGATCTATAAATTACCACTCTGGTTTATTTGGGAGATCTGGGGAAAGAAAGTTCTGATCCAATACAACATTTCTATGAAACTATTTAAACATTTAATTATGACCACAGTCTTAAATGTTTTATGATATTTGAATAGTCAAAACTATCCCCATGTTTTGTACCTTTTATTCTATTTAACTATTCCTTAATAAACTTTTGTTTGAAGTTTTATCAAAGTTCAACTTTGTTTCTTCGCTTAATAGTCTATTCCTTAATATGCAGCAAACTCCCATAATGAACATCTCTTAATCTACAGTCAATATTTAATCATTCTATTAGACTTGAGATGTCCAAAGAGAAATGTGCCTTAAGCAATAGCAAATAAGTCTGAATATATTCAGTCCAGCCTCTGACAGATGAATTCTTGGGTCCAAATTCTCATGATGTATGTTACAGACACCTTAAATTTTTGAAGGAGCTGAAAGCTGCTGCACCTCTTGCAAAACATCTTGCAGTTCAAAAGTTTAAAAAGAAAAGGACAGAATCCTTTGTGACTCGGTTTAAGAGTCCATGGGGTTAATTTGTCACTTTAAAATCGAACTTGACTGAAAAAGCTGCCAGCAGAAAGTCAGCCTTTCTACAAGTTTTCTGCACTCTGACAACATTTCAACTTGTCGTAAGTGTAATTACATTACAAAAGAATTGCACCATTCTTTTACACTGATTCTTGACTCCTTAACTGTTCACGCAAAGTTTACCACCAAATCGCAAAGAACCTCCAGAAGAGAGAATGACATCTTTGTCAATGTAAGGGAAGAAAAGATCCTCTTCAAAGTGATATTTAAGGTTACACCCTGATGTTATCAAGCTATTTCCTAAAATGTCAATTTGAATTGTAATCAGTTGTCAATTTTTTTAATGCATGAAAATCTCATCTAGAATCAGAGATTCTCACATAACTTGCCTGAATTGAACAAGGCAATTGTGAAATCTGAGTCTCATTCCATCCAGTATTGATTCAAATAAATATTTACCTTGGAAAGGTTATGAAGGAAAGAAGGTCCATTTTTTTTTCTTCCCACCCCCTCCCCTCCCCCAATAAAATCTCACCCACAAAAGGTTAAGTATATAAGACAGCTTAAAATGCAATCATGCATGCTTTAAGAGAACTTGTAGTTCTGCAACAGGAGTTACTTGTCCAGCTGTCCCATGTTACAGATCTCTGCTCAGCAAGATCCCATCATCTCCGAGTGGGGCTATTAAGACTAAAGCTGCTTGTGTTGGGCTGGCAAGATTGCCATTGCTTTTCTATTTTATGTTTGCTTTGTAAGATATTATTTACTCGCATATCTCTGCAAAATGCCTTAATTTAAGTATCAGTGCTTTCTTATTTTACCCTTTTTAATTATTCCACCACATACACTCTTGTCCCAAATGGATCCCAGACATGCTTAGTCATCTTATCCATACGGTTCTTATTTTTATTAGCTGACTCTTTACTCAGTGATGCTTGGTATTGGAATTAGTTTATTACTGTCACTTGTACCGAGGTACAGTGAAAAACTTGTCTTGCATACTGATTGTACAGATCAATTCATTACACGGTGCATTGAGGTAGTACAGGGTAAAAACAATAACAGAATACAGAGTAAAGTGTCACAGCTACAGAGGAAGTGCATTGCAGGTAGACAATAAGGTGCAAGGTCAAACAAGGTAGATTGTGAGGTCAAGAGTCCATCTCATCGTATAAGGGAACTGTTCAGTAGTCTTATCACAGCGGGATAGAAGCTGTCCTTGAGCCTGGTGGTACGTGCCCTCAGGCTCCTGTATCTTCTACCTGATGGAAGAGGGGAGAAGAGAGAATGACTTTTGGTTCCTTTCTAGAGTTCTTTCTTTGGACAGGCCTGTGGAGTTTTATTGTGGTCAGGATCTTGCCCTGTTCTCTCCCAAGACCAAACCCGTGACTTGCGACTGATAACACTTGAGTTATCAGAACAACAATTTATGACGATATAACAGTTTTGCCCCAATGTAGCCCTGTCGCCTCTTTTGCTCTCTTGACCCAGATTAATTTGGCTGTTTGGTCTGTGGCACCCAACCAAGTCTAACTTGGGACGAATAGTGTGAATGTACAGGATACACAGCAACTTGTCCCCATGCCCTCTTGGTTTCCTACACCCCTCAAATCCTGTTTAATATGCCAAACTGTTGGACTAAATGAGTGGCACTAAATAAAAGAGACCCAGGGATACAGGGACATAGTTCCCTGAAAATGGTGACAAAGGAGGTGAAGGTGTTTGGCACGCTTGTCTTCATTTGAGTATAGAAGTTGGGGCATCATGTTGCAAGTGTACAAGTCGTTGGTGAGACCACACTTAGAGTACTTCTGCCGTTCTGGTCGCCCAGCTTTAGGAAGGGTATCATTAAGCTGGAAAGGGTGCAGAAAAGAGGATGTGTCTGGGACTGGAGGGTTTAAGTTGACTGAAAGGGAGGGTGGACAGGCTGGAGCATGGCAGGCTGAGGTATATTAAATCATCAAGTGCGTAGATAAGTGATGGTCATAGTCTTTTTCTCAAGGTAGGGGAGTCTAAAACTAGAGGACGTAGATTTAAGGGGAGAGGGGGAAGATTTAAAGGGATCTGAGGGCCATCTTTCCCACACACGGGGTGGTGGGTATATGGAACGAGCTGCCTGAGGAAGCTGTAAAGGCAGGCACCATAACAATGTCTAAAAGACATTTAGACAAGTAAATGGTTAGAAGAGGTTTGGAGGGATAAGGGCCAGAAGCAAATGGGATTATCTCAGACAGACATCTTGATCGGTGTGGACAAGTTGGGCCAAAGGGCCTGTTTCTGTACTGTACAACACTATGACTCTAAGAATTGACACTTAGTGGGCTGGACTCAAGATACTAGTTCGTCACATTCATGCAGGGAAACAGCTCACAGGCTGATTTACAAGTAGCTGTGAGTTTTGTATTGAAAGTACAGGTACTTGTCCCATATGGGTGGACAACTACCTTTTTGATATATTTTATCACTGACCTCCACATCTGTTGTCTCGTACTGGGTCATACAATTGCCCAATCAATACCTTCTCATTGTGTTCAACTGCTGTGTAAGTGGTTTCACAGATTAATGTTTTTGTTATTTATTCTGTTCTAGGTTAAGTTCATCCTGTATATGTACTTGACCATTCTGTGTCTCAATGCTCTATTTCCTCCTTCAACCTTAATTTTGATGTACTGACTTGTTGTCCTTGTGGGGAGGGGTGTGTGTGTGTTTGGGGGGGGGGGGGGGGGTTGGTGTGGGGAAACAAAGACCAGGGACTAAAAGCATAAAGTGGGCACTAATGCATCCATTTAGGAAGTTGGGTGGAGTTTCATTTTAATTAAATAAAGCAAGGGTGTTGAAGGAGAAAAACACTCTGGTGCTGGAGGAACTCAGCAGGCCAGGCAGCATCCATGGAGAAAAGCAGGCGGTCAACGTTTCGGGTCAGGAGCCTCCTTCGGGTCTGAAGATTGGAAAAGGGGAAGCCCAATATACAGGAGGGAAAAGCAGAGCAGTGATACATGGACAAAAGAGGGGGGGCGGGGTGGGCACAGGGTGGGCACAGGGTGGTGATAGGTAGATGCAGGTAAGAGATAGTGATGGGCAGGTGCGGGGGAGGAGGGGAGAGCAGATCCACCGGGGGATGGGTCAAAGGTAAGGAGAAAAAGAAGAAGCATGATTGGGCGAAGGGGTGTGGAGATTACTTAAAGTGGGAGAATTCAATGTTCATGCTGTTAGGCTGCAAGGTTCCAAGACGGAAAATGAGGCACTGTTCCTCCACAGTTTGCGGTTGGAATTCTGGCAGTGGAGGAGGCCGAGGACTGACATTATCAGTGATGGTGTGGGAGGGGGAGTTGAAGTGACTGGCAACGGGGAGATGCAGATCGCGGTTACGACAGAGCACAGATGTTCTGCGAAACGGTCACCTAGTCTGCGTTTGGTCTCACCAGTGTAGAGGAGGCGACACTTGAGGGAGGATCCAGATAAATCGAGGGAGCAAGGAACTGAGAGAATCAGTATCCGGTTTTTTATCACTGACTTGTATGTTGTGAAACTTCTCTTGTGGCAGCAGTACGGCGAAAAGACATGAAATTACTATAAATTACAATATAAATAATGCAAAACAAAAAGGAATAACAAAGTAGTGTTCATCAGTTCATGGACCATACAGAAATCTGATGGCAGAGGGGAAGAAACTGTTCCTGAATCGTTGAGTGTGGGTCTTCAGGCTCCTGTACCTCCTCCCCGATGGTAGTAACGTGAAGGGGGCATGTCCCGGGTGGTGAGGGTCCTCAGTGATGGATGCCACCTTCTTGAGGCGCCGCCTTCTTGAGGCGCCGCCTTCTTGAGGCACCGCCTCTTGAAGATGTCGGTGGAGAGGAGGGGGAGGAGGCATGAGTGGAACGTAAATGTTGACAAGAACTACTTGGGATGCAAGACTTTCACTGAAATTTGGATCTTGGAATGGACATGCTTGTGTAAGAATGGAAATTTGAACCAACCTTCACTCAGACTGCTGTCTGGCGTTCAGATCCTTTGTTTGTGCTACAGCCTCTCTGTACTCTGAGAATGTCTAGGTGTTGGAAATGGAAAATTTGGATGTGATGGAATGAGTTTTGGGCTGATTATAACATATTAGGCAATGATTAACTCAAATCAATGAAGGAGCATTGCAAGAATTGTGTGACAGGAGAAATGTGCAAAGCATGACTTTCAGATTATAACTGGCACATCATATGTATGTGATAAATGGACTGGGCTGCTTTAATGAAATAAGCAATACCAAAAGTAAATTTCAGCCTTGCGTGCTGAAAGTTCCTCTATTTTTGTTTAAAAATTTGAAAGGGGGAATGAAAGGGCTACTCGGGCAGACACATGAGGAAAAGGAGGAGGGGAGAGGCTGAAAGATATTGTGGGAGATGGAAGAGGGAGAATGGTGGAAATTGGAGAGGGAAGGGAACAGGAGTAGATGAGGAACAAATAAAGGGAGGGCAGAGGAGGAGAGAAAAAGATGTTCAGGGAACATTGCAGAAACGCTTCGGATCTGGCGTCTTGAGATGCATCACGGCTTGTTATGATGACTGCTCTGCCCGTGGCTGCAAGAAGCTGCGGAGAGTTGTGGACAGAGCTCAGCACATCACGGAAACCAGCCTCCCCTCCATGGACTCTGTCTGCACTTCTCTTAAAGCAACAAGCATAGTCAAAGACCCTTCCCACTCCAGACATTCACTCTTCTCCCCTCTCCCATCAGGCAGAAGATACAAAAGCCTGAAAGCACGTACCACCAGGCTCAAGGACAGCTTCTATCCCGCTGTTATAAGACTATTGAATGGTCCCCTAGTACGATAAGATGGACTCTTGGCCTCACAATCTACCTCATTATGACCTTGCACCTTATTGTCTGCCTGCACTGCACTTTCTCTGTAACTGTAACACTTTATTCTGCATTCTGTTATTGTTTTTACCTCAATGCACTGTATAATGAATTGATCTGTATGATCAGTATGCAAGACAAGTTTTTCACTGTACCTCGGTACATGTGACAATAATAAACCGATTTACCATAAACAATGTTACTGCTTCAGGAGGGTGGATTCTGATAGGTAAGTCTACAAATGTTTGACCAAATCTCCTGAGTAAATCCAGTACTTGTCATTTATTTCACATTTCCACAAGGTGTGGAATTTTTAATTTTGTTTCTTGCTAGACAGGCTCACAGACCAGAGATGAGGGAAAGCATGAAATGATGAATTAATATCCTAACTCTGAGCATCATTTACAAACAGCAAAACACAAGAAATACAAACTGAGCGTGCTGGAAATACGCAGCAAATCGGGCAGCATCTGTGGAGAGAAAAACAAAAACTAGCACTATTTTTCCCTCTGCAGAAGCTGACTGACACACTGGCCTTTATTTCAGATCTTCAGTGTGTGCAGATTATTGACTTTCAACTGGCATGCACGAGTCAAACATCAATAAAACATATTAGACTGAGGAAAGAGTGAAAGTACTTCTCAATAGCTATGAATAAAGGATTCATTCACGGCTCGTATGTATGGGATTTAGTTTGGTCTAATTCCATTGGAATTGGTTTATTATTGTCACATACTGAGGTACAATGAAAAACTTGTCTTGCATACTATTCATACAGATCAATTCATTACACAGTGCATTGAGATAGTACAAGGTAAAAGGATACAGAATGCAGAATAAAGTGTAACAGCTACAGGGAAAGTGCAGTGCAGGCAGAAAATAAGGTGCAAGGTCATAATGAGGTAGATTGTGAAGTCAAGAGTCCATCTTATCATACTAGGGGACAGTTCAATAGTCTTATAATGGCGGGATAGAAGTTGTCCTTGAGCCTGGTGGTACGTGCTTTCAGGCTTTTGTATCTTCTGCCCGATGGGAGAGGGGAGAAGAGAGTGTGTCCAGAGTGGGTGGGGTCTTTGACAGTGGACAACAGACCGGATTCTCCTCCTCTCCAGTATTGTCACAGTAGTGAATGCCACAATTCAAAATAATGTCACAATTATTTCGAACCTCTGAGTATGGGGGGTGAAGATAGTTGATGGTGCAAGGTTGAGAGCAGTGGGATATAGTGTCCTGGTGCTGTTGGTTGTGTGTCCCAGGTCTCTCACCACTGGCTGTTGAGCTTCTAATCATTAATACCAGGTGGTTTCTGGGCAGAGGACTCGGTGTTGCTGGGGTACACAAGGAAAAGGGTTTATCTTTGCCGGCAATAAATGTTTGCAATTGGATTGGTTCCCCTGTCCAACTCCCAGCCTGAGACCCACATCGTACAATAGAACCGTTTGTGGAGGGGGTTGATTGTAGTTGCACAGATGTGTTTCTCCACTATGGTGTTGCATTGCTATCACTACCTCATTTGAATGCCCTTGTCCATATTTGGGCAGGCGGGTCCAATGAGGTGGTAATCCAAATATGGACCTGCCGGTCATATAGAGACAGAAAGGCAGAAGTTGCAACAGAGGTTCAATTCATGATAAAGTGGGAAACATCAGTCACAATTATCAAGAAATTCAATTGTGTAATGCTATGTACTCCCACCCCTCCCCACCAGAGTTGCTGCGATTGAAAATTACTTACAGTATACTCAGAGTGAAGGGTGATAAATGACCATTTCGGGGTTGCTTTGCCACATTTTATAAATTCAGCCAAGTGGTTCACACTTGAGCGCCTGGTACAGTCCTTGTCTCAGTCAGTGTGAGATGATGCCGTGCTCATTTCAGAATGTTGGGGGGAATACTCGGCAAGTTCTGGGAGTCACTGTCCTTGGGCACTCCAGAGAGAACTCGGTTTTAGTACTGCAGCATTGGATTTGGTAAATTGGTCTATTATTGTCACATATACTGAGGTACAGTGAAAAGGGACGGGCATGGTAATGTAGCGGTTAGCGTAATGTTATTATAGCACCAGCAACCCGGGTCCAATTCCAGCCACTGTCTGTAAGGAGTTTGTACGTTCTCACCGTGTCTGCGTGGGTTTCCTCCGGGTACTCAGATTTCCTCCCACATTCCAAAGACGTACAGGTTAGGAGCTGTGGGCATGTTATGTTGGCGCTGGAAGAGTGGCGACACTTGCGGGCTGCCCCCAGCACATTCTCAGTAACGCAAGAAGACACATTTCACTGTGTGTTTCAATGTACGTGTGACTAATAAATATCTTATTATTGAGGCACAGTGAAAAACGTTGTTTTGCATGCCCTCCATACAGATCATTTCATCGCATCAGTGCATCGAGGTAGTACAAAGGAAAACAATAACAGAATGCAGAATAAAGTGTTACAGTTACAGAGAAAGTGCAGTGCAGGCAGACAATAAGGTGCAAGGCCACAATGAGGTAGATTGTGAGGTCAAGAGTTCATCTTATCGTACTAGGGGACCATTCAATAGTCTTACAACAGCGAGACAGAAGCTGTCCTTGAGCCTGGTGGTACGCGCTTTCAGGCTTTTGTATCTTCTGCTCGATGGGAGGGGAGAGAAGAGAGAATGTCCGGGGTGGGAGGGGTCTTTGATTATGCTGGCTGCTTTACTGAGGCAGCGAGAAGTGTAGACAGAGTCCATGGAGGGGGTGGTGGGGGGGGAGGCTGGTTTCCGTGATGTGCTGAGCTGTGTCCACGACTCCCTGCAGTTTCTGCTCCTTGCTCCGGCAGAGCAGTTGCCGTACCAAGACGTGATGCATCCGGATAGGATGTTTTCTATGGTGCATGTATATTTAATAAAAAAAAATTGGACCCCTGTAAGGAAGGATTCGTACTTGCCTTTTGATCCTGTTCCCCACCCTATCACTCCAGTATACCACCACCATCCCCACCCCCCCTCCCCCCCAGCTATTCTCCTGTGGAGCTGAGACGTAAGATCACATCAGCTGTGATCTCATTCAATGGCGGAGCAGGCTTAAGGGTTCTTATGGCCAACTCCTATTTTTTGGGTATAGAATCATAGAACAGTACAGCACAATACAGGCCCTTTGGCCCACAATGTTGTGCGGACCTCATGTCCCTCTGACTTCTGGGAGACCACCACTCTTTCCCCCCTCTACCTCCACACCTCACCCCTGGCCCTGTGGAGGCACTGATCTACTGATTTCCCCCTCCCCAAATATCGGTCACCGCCCCGGTGTGCACAAATAGTCTGGCATCATCTGATGCAGTTATCTTCCCCCAAGCAATTCCCTGATTCTGCAGTATTAGCCGGATAATTGTTCCCTGCTGCAACTTAATGGAAAATCCAAGGAGAATTGCTGACTTGGAAACTTCACCAAATAATCTTGGACCAAAAGTATGTTTTTCTGCAGTGTTTCCGAATTTAAGTGATGAACAACGGTGGCTACACTATGAAAGCAGTGTATTGCTTGTAAAGTGCTTTTGGAAGTCTTAGATTGTGAGAGATGACTTCACAACAACTGTGATAACTCCCATTTATATAGCACTTCAAACATGGCAAAAGTGAGGTACTTCAAGGGAGAAATATTTTACAAAAAAAAATTGACATCTGGAGATATTCAGGCAGATGGCCCAAGACTCAGTCAGAGGTTTAATGAAGCATTTTAAGGAAGTAGAGAGACAGGGGTTTAGTGAGGAAAATCTGGAGCTTGGGTTCCAGGCATCTGAAAGTAGGGAGAGAAGAGATTGTAGATGACGGAATCTGGAGCAAAAAACAAACTGCTGGAGGGAATCTACAGGTCAAGCAACATCTGTTTGGGGGAGGGAATGGACAGTTGATGTCTTGGGTCAAGACCTTCATCTGGACTGAAAGAGCAGAGGGGAGATGGCCAGAATAAAGAGGTGAGGGGGAGGGGTGGGGTGGGGTGGGGTAAGAGCTGGTGGGTCCAAGTGAGGAGGGGTGATAGGCAGATGGAGGAAATAGCAACGAGAGGCCGGGAGATGATACGTGGCGGTGACAAAGGGCGGCCGATCATGGAATCTGATAGGAGAGGAAGGTGGAGTGCGGAACCAAATGAGGTGGGGAGCGCAGATGGGAACAGTGGGAGAAGGGACACAGTGGGAGGAGTGTGTGGGTGATGGGCAGGGACGGGGGGGAGGGGGTGGGGGGAAGCTGAAAGCAGAACCCCATTAGCAGGAAGTTGGAAAGTTTGAGGCCACTATCTGAGGATTGCTGATATCTGGTACATTTTAGGGATGGAAGAGATTCCAAAGATGGGGAAGCAAAACCATGGAAGGTTTAAAACAAAGGGAGGGGCCTCACTCATGGTATGCTTAATTGGGAAACAGTGGGTTAGTGAGCAGAAGGATGATATTTACTCTGAAGTTCCTTTGTTCTTGGTAGATCTGCGGTGTCTCGTCAATGATGATTGATGAACTTGGCTGGGTTGTAGAAGTGGCTGAGGTGTGAATTGGTTTCGACCCTTGACATTGAGACAAGAGACCAGAGTAATATCTGTTAGTCACAGCTAAGACTAGAGGACAGGAATCAACTTGTTAAGTGCTTTATTTCTCCCAGTATTTCAACGTCATCCATCACAGTGAAACATTCCCTTGATCCCTACTTTAATTTATCCAGAATATCCCCAGTGAAGGGTGGATGGGAAGATCCCAATTACGTATGGTTCCAAATGTGAAAATTCTATTTCAGAAGTTGCTCTGAATCCAAAAGGCAAAGAATTTGCATGAATACAAGGCCTTTCACACTCTTTGGACATCCCAAAGCACTTTGCAGTCAACAAAAATAATCTTTTCTGTGTCGCTATTGTTGAGGGAATGAAGCTGCAAATTTCTGCACAGCAAAATTACACAAACAGAAAAGATCCTGTAATACTGAAAAAAGTAGATTGGTGTAGGAAAGTTCAGAGCATTAATGTAATTAGCTGTACTGTTGACTATTTCAGTCTGATAACTTCATATTCATTGGCTTATAGTTTTAACTGTATTATCTTTCAAAGTCTAAGAGATCAAAAAAAGCCTTGTGCCACACCCAAAGGTTAAACAACACTAACAAGAACATGTGTGAGTCTATGTGAGTAAACTGTGCTTCTAAAAGCAGGAGTTTTGCAGAATTAAGAGCAAGAGAAATATAGCCCTGATGTAACCCTATATCTTTATCACTTAAGAAGCTTGAGTTAATTTGCATGGTGCACAATATATTGCTTCAACATTTTGTATTGGGGATGCTGAGTCAGCGATGGTAATTATAAGGGAACTGGACAGGGTGTGGTTATTATCCCTGAAGTTTGAGTCCTTTCGTACTTTTGATTTGCAGTTGAACTCAGTGTAGTAAGAGACGAGATCAAAAGAACTTAAATTCGTATTGTGCCTTTGCAAACCTAGGATGATTTGACAGCTGGTTAAGCACTTTTGAAGGGTAGCAATTGTTATAATTACACAGCAAGATCCCACAAACAGTAACGTGATAATAACCAGATTACCAGACATTGGTTGAAGGATAAATGTGGATCAGGGCACAAATTAGAACTCCCCTGCTTTGTACTGTGGGATCTCAAGTCTATCTTTGAGGATCGGCTAGGCTTCAGTTTAACATCTCATCTGAAACACAGCATCTCCAACGGTGTCGGTTTCCTTCAGTACTCTCATAGTTAAGCTGGTTCATGTTGTTAGCACAGTAATTATTTGAGGCTGACGAGGAAACTGACAAGCAAATTTAATCTGACTTGATCAAAGGTCCTTGTGCAAACAATCACAGGCTTTAGATTTCAGGAAGGACAACAATGCGTGTAGATCAGAACAGTACAATCAAATATTGGATTTTGAGTTTGTGTCTGTTACAAATGATTGAACACAATGCTTTGATTAAAACTGAATCCATTGCCAAGAAGCTGAGCTCTAAAGTTTTGTTCCAAATCAAGTGGAGTTGAATTTGTCCAGAGACTCGAATAAAACCAAGCTGTAAGTAAATGTAAAGGTGGTGCTTTGCCAGCTGTTGGTGGTTATAGCATGTTATAATTACAGACTAGCCAAGGTATCCAGCACTTGTCTCTGAAGTGTAGCTGGAGAGTCAATTGAAGGCACCAATATCCCCAGCAGATGGAATTCTCTCACTTCCTGCTGAAAGAGATTTATAATCGGTGAAAGCTGAAACCATGCTGGTGTTTCCAATAATCCTCAGCTACATACTACACACTAACACGATGTTGTTTAAATGGAGAAAGATCTGGCTGTCCTTGTACATGAAACACAACATTAGTGTGGAGGTACTTAGGAAAGTTAATGGAATGTTGGTCTTTGTAGCAAAGGGGAGTGGAATAAAAGTAGATAAGAAAAGATCTCTTTATTGGACACACATACATCGAAACACAGTGAAATGCATCTTTGTGTAGAGTGTGCTGGGGGCAGCCCACAAGCGTCGCCGCGTTTCCGGCGCCAACATAGCGCGCCCACAACTTCCTAACCCATACGTCTTTGGAATGTGGGAGGAAACCGGAGCACCTGGAGGAACCCCACGCAGACACGGGGAGAGCGTACAAACTCCTTACAGACAGCAGCAGGAATTGAACCCTGGTCGCTGGCGCTGTAATAGCGTTACGCTAACCGCTACACTACCGTGCTGGGTCTTACTACAGTTGTCCAGGGCACTGATTAGACCTCACCTGGAGCATTGTGTATAATTTTGGATCAACTTCAAGTTTATTGTCATGGGCATACATACACAGGGTATAAATGCCATAAAAGTGAGCTTTTTACAGCAGCAGCACAGTACATTACAAGATGAGGACAAACATAAGTCAACATGAACTTAAATTAACATAAGTTATACTTTAACGTGTGCAAAATAAACAACAGAATAAATGATGACACTAGTGCAAGATTGAGAGAGAAAAGTTTATAGTTGGAGGTAGTGTTAAGGTTTGTCAGGTCAGTTAAGGAGGGATATACTTGCATTGAAGTCCATTCAGAAAAGGTTCACTAGAGTGATTCCTAGGATGTAGGAGTTGGCACATGAGGAAAGCTTGGGCTCGTACTCATTCCGCAGAAGCAGAGGTGATCCTGTTGAAACACAAGATTCTGAGGGGGCTTAACAGGACAATAGTGACGGGATGGTTCCCCTTATGGCAAAGTTAGAGTTAAGGACATAGTTTCAGAATAACAGGTGGCCTACTTAAGATGAGATAAGATTTCTTTATTGGTCACATGTACATCGAAACACACAGTGAAATGCATCTTTTGCGTGGATTGTTCTGGGGGGCAGCCCGCAAGTGTCGCCACGCTTCCGGCGCCAACGTAGCACGCCCACAACTTCCTAACCTGTACGTCTTTGGAATGTGGGAGGAAACCAGAGCACCCGGAGGAAACCCACGCAGACACAGGGAGAATGTACAAACTCCTTACAGACAGCGGCCGGAAATGAACCCGGGTCGCTGGCGCTGTAATAGCGTCACGCTAACCGCTACGCTAACATGCCTGCCCTTAAGGTGCAGATGAGAAGAAATTTCTCCTGTGGGTCATGAAGCTTTGGAAATTCCAGCCCCAGTGAGTTGTGGAGGCTGTCTAATTAAACACATTCAGGGCCAAGATGGAGAGCAACAGGGGAGTGAAGTGTTATGGAGCAACAGGCAGGAAAGTGGGGCTGAGGCCAAGATCAGATCAACTATAACCTCAATGGCGGAGCTGTCTCGAGGAATAGTATGGCTAACTCTTGCTCCTATTCACGTTCTTACACACACTCACCTAGACAACACTGGCACAATTTTTAACTCTCGTACTAACACACAGATACTCGCACAAACGCGAGCAAACCTGAGTTCCCCTATCGACAGTCTTCCTCGCCTGCCAACCTCTACAGACCCACCCCTGCACACACACAAACACACGTCCCACCCACATCAGCACTTGGACACTGACAAGCAGGTGCTCGCAGCACTGAGGTAGAAGCATTTCTTTCTTGACAGACCATTTGGGGGCAAGGAAACGGGCAACAATCAGGTAGAAATGCCACAATTGACCCACGTTGGACCATGTGGTACTTCAACTAGATTCTGTAATGAATAATGAGATTCACTTCAGCATTTTCATGTCTTTTATGCCAGCTGTGCTGCCTACTATACCGGTGGTGCAGTGAAAGTGAAACCATGCTCAGTGGGAATTTTTTTTTCTCCCAGACCAGCAGTGCCTCTTTTGCTGCCTCTTCCTAGAGTGCATGCTTACAGAAACCATTGCTGCTTGATAAATGAGGACTAGTTGACTCCCCTAAAAGGCTTAAACTTGCTTAAAACTGGATTGCTTGAGTGTTTGATTCCATTTTCGATGTATCCTGATTTAATCTTAAAAGCAGAAATTTGATCTTATGGCATTGTTTATATTAAAAACCCACAGTTTAGATTTCACTTTCAGAATTTCAATTTGTGTTTTAAAATCTGAATGTACTTCAACATGGTCAGGTTAAGCAATGCAGCACAGATCATTTTGCGAGCTCTCCATTATTCCAGTGCATTGCACAATACTTCTGAAGAATACTTCCTGCTTTGCAATGGACATGCCGGTCTCCAACAGCAGAAAATATAACTGTACACATCAGTCATGCTTGGAGACACAAGATTGCAGATGCTGTAATCTGAAGCAAAAAAAATAGCAAACTGTTGGAGAACTCAGTGGGTCAAACAGCATCCATGGAGGCTGACAGATGGTCGATGCTTTGGGTCAAGACCCTGTATCAGGGCTGAGCGTGCCTGGTGTGTACAAAATACATTTTCTGGTCACCACACTTTAGTGATTGGCCTGGAGAGGGTACAGATGTAACCTCTTCACCAAGATGCTGCCTAAGATGGGATGTTTCAGTTATGAGGAGAGACTGGATAGGCTGGGTTTGTTTTCCTTGAGGAGGATGAGGCTGGGAAGAGAAGACTGTCATAGCGTTGTACAAGATTGAGGGACATTGGGTAGATAGTGAGAAACTTTTCCCAATAGCAGAGATATCTAAAACTAGAGGGCCTAGGTTTAATGTAAGTGGCAGGACGTCCAGAGAGTATCCAAGGAAGAATATTTTCACACAGAAGACAGTTAGAATCTGAATGCGCTATCCAAGGCTGTGGTGGAGGTCGAGACTCTCCTAACATTTTAACAAATATCGAGATAGAAACTTAAATCGCCAAGGCAGAGAAAGCTACCAACCAAGTGCTTCTATAGATAGACACATGAATGATAGAAAAATAGGGGGCTATGTGGGAGGGAAGGGTTAGATAAATATTAGAGCAGGATAAGATTTCGGCACAACACCGTGGGCCGAAGGGCCTGCACTGTGCTGTAGTGTTCTATGTTCTAAATGGGATTCGTAAATAGATGCTTGATGGTCAGCACAGATGTGTTGGGCTGAAGGGCCTGTTCCTATGTGTATGACTATATGATTCCTCAACTATAGGTGAAGTAGGGACGCCATGCTGATAAGCTGTTGATGAAGCCTTCTAGTTAATAGAATGAAGGCAGTGAGAGAGACAAAATGAAACAAAAGGACATGTAAATGTTGTGAAATGCAGGGAATTCCAGGCAGATGAGGCAAGTTCTGATACAAACAGAGGAATTATTGAATTCAGGATCAAATCCAGAAGGCTGCGTTCTGCCTGGACAGAAGATGAGGTACTGCTCTTCAAGCTAGAATTCAGCTTCTTTAGTGTAGTGCAAGAGTCCACAGACGTACAGGTCAGAATGGGAGTTAATGGTGAATTAAAGTGATGGACAACTGGAAGCGCGGGGTCACCTCTGCAGACTGAATGCAGGCTTTCCACAGAGCAGTCATCCAATCCGCTTTTGGTTTCTCCGGTGTTAAGCCGGTCACATTACGAACACTGAATGTGGTACATGAGATTGGAAGGAGTGCTGCTGGAAGGGTTGCTTAGGAACCTGGTTGGTGAGAAGGGAAGACGTAAAAAGGACTGGTGTTGCAGCTCCTGTGGTTGCATGGGAAAGTGCCATGAGAAGGGGAGTGGTTGGTGGGGCTGGAAAAGCAGACCAGGGAGTGGCGAAGGGAACTATCCCTTCGGAATGCTGAAAGGGGAGGGGAAGATGCGGAATCTCATTGAAGGTGGCAAGAGTTGCAAAGGATCAGCTGTTCAATGTGGAGGCTGGCGGAATGGAAAGTAAGGATCAGGGAACTCTTCTTGTTCTGTCCAGGAGGAGGAAGGGGGAAAGCAGAGGAGTGGGAAATGGATGAGATGCAATCAAGGGCTCTGTCAACTATGGCAGCAGGAAAGAGGCCATTAAGGGAGACAGTTATCCCGGTAATTGGTGATTGGTTTATTATTGTCGCAGTGAAAAGCTTTAATTTGCATGCCATCCAGACAGATTATTCCATACACAAGTGCACAGAGGTAGTACGAAAGGAGAAACTATATGTCTCCAGGTTTCTCCTGCCTCTCTAATTTGCTACTTTCTCAATCAAGGGAAGGAACAATTTAGAGCCTCAATATGAATCTGTTCTTTTACAGTTGTTGGAATAACATGGAATTGCAGTATGTGTTGTCATGTCAGAAGCCAATTTGCATGCAGCGAGCTCCCAGAACGGTAATATGATAATGAATGGATAATTTATTCTTGGTGATGCGAATTGAAGGATGAATAATGCCCAGGGACCTTTCCAATAAAGTATTCCAAAGAGTAATCTTTCTTGTTCTCAAACTAGCAATGGTTCAACATCTCATCTCGATGATGGCTCCTCTGTCACGAGCAGCACTCCCATGGATTGCATTGGAACATCAATCTAGATTTTGACCTTGAGTCTTTGAAATAAGACCTGTAGCGCACAGCCCTCTGATTCAGGTGCTTACCTAATGATCAACATCAGCATTACTGAATGGATGGGAGAGTAGAATCTAATCAAAGACCCCAGCCACCCGGGTCATTCTCTCTTCTCCCCTCTCCCATCAGGCAGGAGCCTGAGGGCGCATACCACCAGTCTCAAGGACAGCTTCTATCCCACGGTGATAAGACTGTTGAATGGTTCCCTTATACAATGAGATGGATTCTTGACCTTGCAATCTACCTTGTTTGACCTTGCACCTTAGTGTCTACCTGCAATGCACTTCCCTGTAGCTGTGACACTTTGCTGTATTCTGTTGTTGTTTTTACCCTGTACTACCTCAATGCACTCTGTACTAACTCAATGTATCTGCACTGTGTAATGAATTGATCTGTATGAATGGTATGCAAGACAAGTTTTTCACTGTACCTCGGTACAAGTGACAATAATAAACCAATACCAATGCCAATAAATAAATGTCAAATACTAGAGGACATGCGTTTAAGACGAGAGGGGGAATGTTAAAGGGAGATGTGCGGGGTAAGTTTTTCTTTCACACAGGGTCATAGAACCATACAGCATAGAAACAGGCCCTTCAGCCCAACTGGTCCATCCTAACCAATCTAAGCTAGTCCCATTTGCCCGCGTTTGGCCCTAGGTGCCTGGAACATGCTGCCAGGGATGGTGGTGGAAGCAGATACAATAGTGGCATTTAAGAGGCGTTTAGATAGACGTGAATATGCAGGGAATGGAGGGATATGGATTACGTGCAGACAGAAGAGACTTAGTTTAATTTGGCCTCGTGTTCAGCACAGATATTGTGGGCCGAAAGGCCTGTTCCTGTGCTGCACTGCTCTAATAGAAAATTCATCAGCGTCTATCCATGGGCATCATGCAAAACCTTTGTAGTAGATGGTGGGGTTGTGCACAGGGAGTTCCAACCAGAAATACCTAACAGTTGACGTGCCCACTTGCTGTGGTAGTCGCAGGCGGTGGGATTACTGTATTCTCAAAGGTTCCCTCCGCAATGTCCCAAATTAACACGGATGCCAATGTTTTGAGTGTAGTATTAATGGAGTTATAATTGGTTGAGTTATTCAGTTCATCTTGGCGATTGGTAACAGTCTAATTAAAGTGTATGATTTCATTGCATCTACCTGCCAAACCTACAGTAATATCGGTTCAGAGATGCACTGAAATTAGCCGTGCTTTAATCCACTGAATGCTATCATGAGAAATCTGAAAAGAAATTGATGGATTTTTATTAACAAAGGGTTCTGCGCAGTCATATGATGAGTTGCAGGCAAATTAAATAGTAGGTCTGTACTATGCTGGATTCTGCTATGTTTAACCACTCGGTTGTTGGCAAGTATTTTCACAGCCTTTGATATTAAGCTGTGGGGCACTAGTGCACAAATAATACTTGCACAAAATTCCTCTCTGCTATCTGAGCAGCAACATCAGTTGATTTGGGTTAACTGGCTAGAGCCTCCAATGGATTAGAAGGGGGGAAGCTTTTTAATCAGTAGGCATACTCGTAAGAATAAAAAAAAATGGATAGACGGAGTTTTTTCTCAGAGAAACATACAGAACAGAAATGGCCCACGTGACCCAGCTCATCCATGCTGACCGTGACACCTATCTACGCTAGTCCCATTGCCTTCATTAGTCCTGTATCCCTCTACTCCTTTCCTGTCCAAGTGCCTTTTAAACATTGTAATAATATCTCCCTCCATTCCCTGCCCTGGTGGCTTGTCCCAGATACTCACCACCTTCTGTGTGGGAAAACTTAGCCCTCAGGTATCCTTTATATTTCTCCCCTCTCACCTTCAACCTGTTCCCTCTGGTTTTGGAGTCCTCTGCGCTGGGAAAAAGATTCCGACTATCTATTCTGTTATGCCCCTCGTAATTTTGTAAACCTCTATAACAGTCACTCCAGTGAGAATAAACTCTGTCTATCCAATATAACAACATCCCTCCATTCCAGGCTTCATCCTGTTGAATCTCTTCTGAACTCTCTCTGCTGCTACCACCTCCTTCCTGTAGTGCGGCGACCAGATCATAGAACATAGATCATAGATCAGTACAGAACAATACAGGCCCTTCGGCCCACAATGTTGTGCTGACCTTTAAACCTCACCTAAGACTATCTAACCCCTTCCTCCCACATATCCCTCTATTTTAAATTCCTCCATATCCCTATCTAGTAATCTCTTGAATTTGACCAATGTACCTGCCTCCACCGCCGCCCCAGGCAGCGCATTCCATGCCCCAACCACTCTCTGGGTAAAAAAAAACCTCATTCTGATATCTCCCTTGAACTTCCCACCCATTACTTTAAAGCCATGCCCTCTTGTATTGAGCATTGGTGCCCTGGGAAAGAGGCGCTGGCTGTCCACTCTATCTATTCCTCTCAATATCTGTACACCTCTATCATGTCTCCTCTCATCTTCCTGTCCAAAGAGTAAAGCCCTAGCTCCCTTAGTCTCTCCTCATAATGCATACTCTCTAAACCAGGCAGCATTCTGGTAAATCTCCTCTGCACCCTTTCCAACGCTTCCACATCTTTCCTATAATGAGGTGACCAGAACTGGACACAGTACTCTAAGTGTGGTCTAACCAGAGTTTTGTACAACTGCAACATGACATCCCAACTCTTATACTCAATGCCTCTGCCTATGAAGTCACTGAAAACCTTATCCACCTGTGTCATAATTTTCAGGGAGCTATGAACTTGCACCCCAAGATCTCTCTGTACATCAACTCTCCCGAGGTCCCTACATTTGCTTTATATGTCCTACCAGAATTTGACCTCCCAAGTGCATTACCACACACCTGTTTGGATTAAATTCCATCTGCCACCACTCTGTCTAGCTTTCCAGCTGATCTATGTCCCACTGTATCATTATACAACCTTCTTCGCCGTCTGTGACTTAACAATCATACCCCTTACATTCTTATCCCATAAACAAAAGTCCCAGCACTGATCCCTGCAGTGCACCACTCCAGTCAGAAAAGCACCCATCCATCGCAACTCTCTGCCTCGTATTGCCCAGCCTTTCGGGAGAAAAGGCTGCAAGCTGACTTGATAACCTTCAAAACGATAAGTGGGTTTAACAAGGCAGATGTAGAAGAAAGATTTCGTCCTATGGGAGGAGACTGAGTCCAGGAGGCATTGAAATGAGGTCACCACCAACATATCCAATAGACGATTCACTTATTTTGATTCCTAGCCAACATTTATTCTTCAGTTGCCTTTGCAACTAAAATTATAATATCTGGTCGTCATTGGCTGCCACACTTTATGCATTACAACAGTGACACTGAACATGCCTCACTGGGTGTTTGGGAAGGCTTGGTTGTGCTCGGCACCAGAGAAATGCAAGTCTGCCTGTATTGTACTGATTATTAATTGAGCTATTGTTTATAATGCAGACTATTAAACAGGGCCAGAGTTTACTACACAAAATGCAATGTTAATCAGACTCGTGGAAGTCGATTACAAACAAACTCAATTACTCAGCAATAGAGAGTGATGTATGATGGCATGTTCGCAGGGTAAATTAAACCAAGAAAGTATCTTGGGACCTGGGCAAAAATTATTCACTGGGAAGCTGATCAATATTTAAGAACCAGAGGGCTGTGATACAGTCACTGGAAATAATAACACAGAAATGGTAAATATTAGTCAACAGGAAAGATCTCTTTAGCATGACAAATGCTCATTGTTGAATGGGTAAGGCTAAATGGTGAATTAGGTCTGCATGCCTTGGAAATTTGTTAGATTGTTGAAATTATTGAGATGAAGTTCTTCAGGGGCTTCAGGAGTTGGTGGGAGTATGTTGCCCTTATCGGGGGTACCAAAACTAAAGCTACCAGTAGCACTATGCTAGGGGGAGGAAGGGAGCAGAAGGCCAATTGACCTCTTGAGCCTGATCTTTTATTCAATAAGATTATGGCTGGTCTGATTGTAACCGCAAGACCATGTTCCTGTCACAGGCAGTAACTTTTCACCCCCTCGCTAATAACGTATATATCTGCTTCTGCCTTGAAAATAGTCCAAGACTTTGCCTTTCAAAGACTGGCCGTTGGAAAAAGGGGGCTCCAAAGATTCTCGGCCTTCTGAGGAAAATAACTTCACCTCCATCATGAATGGGTGAGCCCTCGTTTATAAGCAGTGACTCCTGGCTCACAAGAGAGTGTGTTCTGTCCACCTCCATCTTGTCCAGGCTCCATGGGATTTCAGTCAAGTTGCCTCTCCCTCTTCTAAACTCCAAATTCCAAAATGAGTCCAGATGAAGGATCTTGACCCGAAACATTGATTATCTACTTCCCCCACCCCTCAATAGATGCTGCTCAACCTGCTGAGTTCCTCTAGCATATTGTTTGCTGCCCCAGATTCCAGGATCTGTAGACTCTTGTGTCTCCATCAATAGACTGTTGTTGGGTTAAGATCATTAAGGGTGGTCACACACCATTTAGACTTGGAAATATGTGGCTGTGGCTTCCTGCCCATTGACCTGGAGCTCCCAGCCCAACCTCATTGTGGGAGTACCTTCACTAGAGGACTGCAGTGGTTTGAGCAGGTGGCTCTCCATCACTTGGGTACATAAGGATGGACAGTAATGCTGGCTTTGTCACGGATCCCATAAAAATGCATAGACAAAAAGAAAAATTGTACAAGACACTGGTGAGACCACATTTGGAATATTGTGTTCAGTTTTGGTTACCCTGCTATAAGAAAGATGCCATTAAGCTGGAAAGAGCGCAGAGGTTTATGAGGATGTTGCCAGGACTCGAGGGACTTTGAGGGAGAGAGGTTGAGCAGGGTGGACTTTTTTCATTGGAGTGTAGGAGAATGAGGGGTGATCTGATAGAGGTGTGTAAAATTATGAGGGGCATAGATAAGGTGAATGTGCACAGTCTTTTTCCCAGGGTTGGGGAATCAAGAACTAGAGAGCATAGATTTAAGGGGAGAGATTTAATAGGGACCTGAAAGGGTAACTTTTTCACCCAGAGAGTGGTCAGTATATGGAACGAGCTATCAGAGGAAGTGGTTGAGGCAGGTATATATTAACCACATTTATAAGGTACTTAGGTTCATGGATATTGGTATTGGTTTATTATTGTCGCTTGTACCAAGGTAGAGTGGAAAAACCTGTCTTGCATACCGGTCATACAGGTCAATTCATTACACAGTGCAGTTACGTTGGGTTAGTACAGAGTGCATTGATGTAGTACAGGTAAAAACAATAACAGAGTACAGAGTAAAGTGTCACAGCTACAGAGAAAGTGCAGTGCAATAAGGTGCAAGGTCACAACAAGGTAGATCGTGAGGTCAGAGTCCATCTCATTGTATATGGGAACCGTTCAGTAGTCTTATCACAGTGGGGTAGAAGCTGTCCTTGAACCTGGTGATATGTGCTGGCTGCTTCACCAAGACAGTGAGAGGTAAAGACAGAGTCCAAGGAGGGAAGGCTGGTTTCATGGACACGCTGGGCTGTGTCCACGACTCTCTGCAGTTTCTTGCGGTCCTGGGCAGAGCAGTTGCCATACCAAGCCGTGATGCATCCAGATAGGATGCTTTCTATGGTGCATCTGTAAAAGTTGGTGAGTGTCAAAGGGGACAAACCGAATTTCTTTAGCCTCCTGAGGAAGTAGAGGTGCTGGTGAGCTTTCTTAGCCGTGGCATCTACGTGATTTGACCGGGACAGGTTACTGGTGATGTTCACTCCCAGGAACTTGAAGCTCTCAACCCTCTCCACCTCAGCACCATTGATGTAGACAGGTGCGTGTACACAGCCCCCTTTCCTGAAGTTAATATCCAGCTCTAGGAAAGGTTTAGGGGGATATGGGTCAAACACAGGCAGATGGGACTAGCTTAGTTGGGAATCTTAGTTGGCATGGACCAGTTGGGCCGAAGGGCCTGTTTTCATGCTGTATGCCTCTGAGTCTGAAAGAGATGACTGCTAGAGATTGGCCAAGATGTAAACAAGGGTGAATGGCCTCCTCTTGCTAAGTCGCTAACCCCCAAGATACTACTTGATGATTTAGTTCCTTTTGGAAAGCAAAGAGTATTGGCTGAAAGAAAAAGTATGATTTAACAATGCTTCCTATTGAGAAATTGGGTCCAGCATAATTAAAAACCTTGATCTCTGTTATTTTTCAGATAATGACTGGGCGTCCTACACTCTTGGAATTTTTATCTGTCTAAATTGCTCAGGAATTCATCGAAATATTCCTCAAGTTAGCAAAGTGAAATCCGTTCGGTTAGACGCCTGGGAGGATGAAGAAGTTCAGGTAGGTCGTTTCCAGTCAAGCTGTGGTGAACTGTATCTGACTGAGATTGAGAACTCAGCGGGATATTAGATTCCTGGTTTGGCACGGTCGATTCTGTTCCAGCCAGGATTGGACAGGGATCTTGTGACTGGGTGGAACCTGCCAGTATTGTTTCAATGGAATATAAAATTGGGCAGCGTATAATACACTGCACCTGCTCCATTTGGTATCATGATTGTTGGATTAGTGTAGAACTCTGGTGAAATTCAAACCACTGTTCCTTTCTTTCGCTAATGCAGTTGATTCTTACAATAAAATAAATGGCACCACAATTCTGCCCCATGATTGGTGCACTGTAACTACAGTGTGAACCATCTACAAAATGCACCATAGTTACTCACCCAGGCTATTCCAACAACACCTCCCAAACCCGTGACTTCTACTGGGACACCTGCCACCTACAGGTTTCCCTTCCAAGCTGCACGTCGCCCTGATCTGGTAATACAGTGCAGTTACTTCATCATTACTGTGTGCATGTCCTGGAACACCTATGCAACAGCAGCATGAAGGTACCTCTACCAGAGGAATGCCACCACCTTCTCAAAGGTGATTAGGGATGAGCCACAAATGCTGGCCTTACCAGTGACTCCCACAGCCCAAAAAAATGAATTCAAACCACTTTTGAGAAAAGTAGACATTAGAGCTTAAAGGTCTAAATCATGTTCTAAGATGCACCTTAGCCATTCTGTTCTACTGAGAGGAAAAAAATCAGCTCTTTAGTGCAACCCACATCCATCCCGTGTGAGTAGAGGATATCAAACCATTCTTTAAATGCTGCACCAGGCAAGCCAATCTAAGTGCATTTTTGGAAATAGTTGTGAAATGGAATACTGACATCAGGACTAGTCAAAACACAGCACAATGCAGAGAGGACAACCTTAACTGTACATACCTTAAAGGCCTACAATAGTAAGGATTTTAAGGCTTGGATTTGGATCCAAGGTTGGTCTTTTTTCTGTCTCTGGACATTTATATCCAGTCCAAATTAATCCACATGCTGGCATTTCTAATGCTCCGAGGTTCCTCAGAGTTTTGCAGAGTTGATGTCTATTCCCTCAGATGAAAAATTTGAGAGAACGATTAAAGAGTTGCGGAGGTAACAAAAATAAGTTCTTTAAAGCTCTATTTTTTTGTCAGTTAATTATAAAAATATTGCACAAAGGGATAGAGAACAAAGCTGTTCAGCTGATGGCTCAGAACATCCAATCAGCTCTTTCCATTTGGCCATAGGTAGTTGATGATCAATAAGGATTGACACATTGCATGACCAATGGGTGTGTGGGGTCGGGATAGTTGGCAGTAAGAGTCATGTGACAACAACTTCTGGAGTGCATGCAACAAGAATTGACCACTTCAATAGAAAGCAGAGTCCCACCGACCAATTCAAAGAGCAAATTGGAAATGATTCCACTTTCACGTTAATCAATTTATGATATGTCAGTAATTCATTATATCTTCAGAACCCATGTTTTCTGAATGAAAATTACCAGTTGATTCAAACTCTGCTCTTCTTTCTCTTAGTTTATGACTTCCAATGGGAACAGCATAGCCAAAGCAAAATATGAATCAAAGATTCCGCCATTTTATTACAGACCAACATTTACAGATTGCCAGTAAGTAAGGAATTGATAAGTAAATGGTTATTTTTAATTATATTGATTACATAGCATTTGAAGGACATTTCTTCAGCTAATAACTGAATTTATTTTTTTGGTCCATCTTTCGGGTGAACTGGTAAACTAGGGCTTGTCTGCCTTGGCAGATGAATGTAAAAAATCTTGGTGCATTGCACTGAAGTAAAGCAGGGGACATATCATGGTGTTTTGACCAATATTTACCACCTAATCTATATCACCAGAGAAGATAATCTGGTCATTTATTTTACTGCCAATTGTGGGAGTTTGCTGTGCATAATTTAGTTGTGTTTATTTTCCATTGCAAGAGTGACTACACTTTAAAATAATTCATTGATTTTTTTTTGAAGTAAGTTAGGACACCCCGAGGATGTGACAAGCAGTTTTCTTTGATACATCCTCTAAGCATTCGCGTCTTTTGGGAGCGTGAATGTATCACTCCCTCTGATTGATTTCTGGTCATTTGATATTCCAGTGATAAAGACTTTGTGTGATCTGAGCATTAAAACCAGCTAGGACTTCAACATCATCATAAGCCCTGTATCACATTTTGCCCTTCCAACCTCAATAAACACATTTCAATTGCGTTGGTTTTTAAAAAATAATATTGATTAATTGTTCATTTACAAATCTACAAGATGATTTCCTGCAAAAGGTTTCCCATTGAATTTCATACATATCAGTGCAAGTCCTCATTCTCCGAAAGGAGAATGCTGGAAATGCCCAGCAGATCAATCGGTGTCTGTGGAGAGAGCAGAACTGATACTGTAGGTGCATTCCCTGTTTGTACGAGAATCTGAGTTACCTGAAATTGTAGAATCCAATAACGAGTCCTTAAAGCTGCATTGTGCCCAGACAGAAGATGAGGTGCTGTTCCTCAAGCTTGTATTGGGCATCATTGGAACAATTCAGGAGACCGCAGACAGGTCGGAGTGGGAATGGAATGCATAATTAAAGTGACAGGCAACTGCAAGCTCAGGGTCACCCTTCCAGAGTGAACAGAGGTGTTCTGCAAAGTGGTCACCCATTTGATTCCTCCATTGTAGAGGAGTGTAGAACTACAGTGCACTGGAATAAAATCACTTGCCATCTTTTGATGTTCTTTAATATGCAAAACGCGTTGAACTAATCAGGTACATGAAATTACTGAATACATCTGAGAATTTACAGTAAATAAAGAGTACCCTTCAACTTAGAATTTAAATTCTAAACATCCTCTGTGGCACTGTTTCTTAACTTCAGTAAGTTTGCAGATGACACAAAATTAGGAGGTGTTGTTGATCATGAAGAAGGTTATCGTGGATTACGGGGGAATCCGTAGTGGCAAACGGATAAGTATGAGGTGGTGCATTTTGGAAAGTCAAACCAGCGTCACACTTATACTATGAATGGTAGGGCACGAGGGAGTGTAACAGAACAGAGGGACATAGGAGTACAAGTACATAGTTCATTGAAGGTGGCGTCACATGTAGACAGGGTGGTGAAAAAGGCGTTTAGCCTGCTGGCCTTCATCAGTCAGGGCATTGAATGCAGGCACAGTAGTGTAGCGGTTAGCGTAATGCTTTACAGTGCCAGCGACCCGGGTTCAATTCCGGCCGCTGCCTGTAAGGAGTTTGTACGTTCTCCCCGTGTTTGCGTGGGTTTCCTCCGGGCGCTCCGGTTTCCTCCCACATTCCGAAGATGTACGGGTTAGGAAGTTGTGGACATGCTATGTTGGCGCCGGAAGCGTGGCGACACTCGCGGGCTGCCCCCAGAACACTTTATGCAAAAGATGCATTTCACTGTGTTTCAATGTACATGTGACTAATAAAGATATCTATTGTGAACTCCAAATGCTATACACAAGATTGGAAGACGTGAATCACTGTTTCCCTTGGAAGGGATGCTTGAGTTGCATCTTCGTGTTTCATCTTGTGCGGTTGTGTAGGGAATTGCAGTGAGGAGGGGACTGGGTAGTGGAGATGGATGAGCAGACGTGCACAGAGGTGCAAAAGGGAACAGTCCCTTCAGAATGCCGAAAGTTAAGGGGAGGGACGGCCGTGGTGGAATCCTATGTGAGATGTTGGAAATTGTGAAGGAAATTCCGTAAGAATGTGGAGACAGGTGGAGGGGAAGTTGGCGATCAGTGGAACCATATCCTTGTTCTGGCTGTGGGAGAGGGTGCGGGAAATAGATGAAATGCAGTCAAAGGCTCTGTCAGCTGCAGTCGAGGGAAACTCAAGGTTGAGGAAAGAGGAAGACATCTCAGAGGTACTTGTATGGAAAATTTCATTATCGGAGCAGATATGAACATAGAACACTACAGCACAGTACAGACCCTTCGGCCCACGATGTTGTGCCGTCATTTTATCCTGCTCTAAGATCTACAGTATCTAACCCTTCCCTCCCAGATAGCCCTCCATTTTTCTATCATTCATGTGGCTATCTAAGTCTCCTAAATGTCCCTAATGTATCTGCCTCCACCACCTCTGCTGGCAGTGCGTTCCACGCACCCACCACTCTCTTTGTAAAACAAAAACTTAACTCTGGCATCTTCCACCAGCACCCCCCCCCCCCCCCCCCCCCGACCCAATACCTTCCTCCAATCACCTTAAAATTATGCCCCCTCGTGCTAGCCATTTTCACCCTGGGAAAAAGTCTCTGACTGTCCACTCCATCAAGTCATCTCTTTGGAGCAAACGAGGACGAGAGAAAAGCCCTAGCTCACTCAACCTATCCTCATAAGACATGCTCTCCAATCCAGGCAGCATCCTGGGAAATCTCCTCTGCACTCTCTCGAAAGCTTCCACATCCTTCTTATAATGAGGTGACCAGAACGGAACACAATACTTCAAATGTGGTCAAACCAGAGTTCTGTAGAGCTGCAACATTACCTCATGGCTCTTGATCTCAATACCCCGATTAAGTAAGGCCAACACACCATATACCGCCTTAACAACCCTATCAACCTGTGTGGCAACCTTGAGGGATCTAAGGGCGTGGACCCCAAGATCCCTCCGTTCCTCCACACTGCTAAGATTCCTGCCATTAACCTTGTATTCTGCCTTCAGATTTGATCTTCCAAAGTGTATCACTTCACACTTTTTCCGGGTTGAACTCCATCTGCCACTTCTCAGCCCAGCTCTGCATCCTATCAATGTCCTGTGGTGTAACCTACAGCAACCTTCCACACTATCCACAACACCACCAACCTTCATGTCATCTGGAAACTTACTAACCCACCCTTCCACATCCTCATCCAAGTCATTTGTAAAAATCCCGAAGAGCAGTGGTCCCAGAACAGATCAGATGGAGGAGATGGATGAACTGGTGGTCTTTACAGGAAGCAAGGTGGGAAGAAGTCCAGTCAAGTTGGCTGTGAGAGTCTAGGTTTGTAATGGATATGGGGTTAGTGCAGGAAGGCAGTGCTGAGGTAGAAGATCAATTATAATTTGAATGGTAAAGCAGGCATGAAGGGCTGAATGGCCTACTATTCTGACTTAATACCGGGCTTATTTTCAACAACTGCACATAAGTGGCTTCACTGTAGTAAAGTATGCAAGGACAGCCCTAGGGAATGTTGCCAAGCTAATTGACACTGATCCATTTGTGGAGATGTTAGGGAAGATGATCCAAAATTTGACTGAAAGACGATAGTTTTAGAGAATGTCTTGAAGGAGGAAAGTGATGTGGTGAGGGATGGGATTGGGCCCTCGGCGGCAGTATGCATGGCTGCCAATAGAGAAACAATTACTATCAGGGACGTGCAACAGGCCGGTTTTGAATGAGCCCACTAGTGAGGGTGGTTTGTGGGTGCCTACTATCAGGTAGTGGGGAGTGAGGGAAATGGAGCGGGCAGTGGCCCTGACTTCTCAATGAGACACAAAACCAAAACCCAGTTTGCTCTTCAGGTTGGATGCTCAAGAACCCGAGGCATTATTTTGAAGAAGTTGAAGGCAGTTCTCCCTGGTGACCCAGCTAACGATTGTCCCTCGACAAGCATAACTTGAGAAAATTGGCTCATTTTCTGATCTGCTACTTTTGAGATGTTGCTGTGCACAATTTGGTTATTCCAATTCCTTCATTACAACAGTGACTACATTTCAAAAAGTGCCCAGTGGGTTGCACAGTGCCTTGGGACATTCTACAACGCCATTGGACATGGCATTGTAGAATGTCCCAAAAGTTCTCAGTTGGACATGGGCGGAAGAAACCACTACGTGCAGTTAAAATTGGTTTGGTAACTGTGTGGACAGCTTGTGTGTGGAGGCTGAAATGTAGTTCAATTGTAGCATGTTTGTTTAATTATTTGGAACATGCAGTCATCCATATGAAATGCTTTATCCTGTATTAAAGCATTTCCTGACAGGAATTGTATAGTGAGGCCTGTTAAATTGAATGGGGCCTAACATGGGTGCTCTGTGACACACCATCTGTGTCTGATTAGCATGGGGCTTGGATTTTTACAGCCTGCAATAACTGCTGGGAGACCCTGCTTATGTGACGGGAGTGTTGAAAGAGGAAGTGGTGCAGAATTGTTTATTATCCGTTGTTCTGTTTGAGGGAACAGTCACGATTTCATATTATTAATGCGAAGCTGATGTTTTGGACCAAGAGTGACTCAACTCATTGTGTGGGACACTCTCAACAGGCTCAGCAGTGTCAGATTTGACCATTTACTAACTTATGTATTCTTTAGAAATACAATTTAGTGGCAAGGTACAATACAAAATACTGCTTTTGCCTTTCGATAGTAGATTTTATTTTTTGATTGGTATTTGCGCACAGTTGGTAGGTGTCTACTTAACTAGAAATCCTTCATCTATAGTGGGTTTTAAGCCCCGTTTCAGTAAAAAGTTTAAAGCATTTTGATTAACCCCTCATGCATCCCAATGCCTCAAGCTTTTCCCTCTGTCACCTGCAAAAACATTTATGCAGAAATTAGAGATAAGAACAGGAAGTCCTGAAAATACACAGCAGGTCTGGCTGTGTCCAGAGAGAGAGAAGCAGGGTTAATGAACTTTAATCCAGTGTTGTGCATTTGTGGAGTTTACACGTTCTCCCTGTGACCACATGGGTTTCCACTAGGTACTCCAGTTTCCTCCCACATCCCCACAGATGTGCTGGAGGTTTATTGGCCCCTGTAAATTACTCCTTACTGTCGGTTATTGCCAAAAGAATCAACATGGAATAGATGGGCATGTGAGGGAAACTAAGTGACAGGGCTGCAGGGAAATGAGAGATGGAATGGGATTATTGGAATTGGTTTATTATTGTCACTTGTACCGAGGTACAGTGAAAAACTTGTCTTGCATACCGTTCATACAGATCAATTCGTTACACAGTGCATTGAGGTAGTACAAGGGAAAACAATAACAGAATGCAGAGTAAAGTGTCACAGCTACAGAGGAAGTGCAGTGCAGGTAGACAATAAGGTGCAAGGTCATAACAAGTTAGATTGTGAGGTCAAAGAGTCGATCTTATCGCACTAGGAAACTGTTCAATAGTCTTATAACAGTGGGGTAGAAGTTGTCCTTGAGCCTGGTGGTACATGCTTTCTGGATTGTGTATCTTCTGCCTGATGGGAGGGGGGAGAACAGAGTGTCCGGGGTGGGTGGGGTCTTTGATTATGTTGACTGGTTCACCAAGGCAGCGAGAGGTATAGACAGAGTCCATGGAGGGGAGGCTGGTTTCCGTGATGCGCTGGGCTGTGTCCACAACTCTCTGCAGTTTCTTGCAGTCCTGGGCAGAGCAGTTGCCGTACCAAGCTGTGATGCATCCAGATAGGTTGCTTTCTATGGTGCATCGATAAAAGTTGGTGAGGGTTGACAGGGACATGCCAAATTTCTTTAGCCTCCTGAGGGAGTAGAGGCACTAGTGAGCTTTCTTGGCTGTGGCGTCTACATGGTTGGACCAGGACAGGCTATTGGTGATGTTCACTCCTGGGAACCTGAAGCTCTCAACCTCCTCTACCTCAGCACCATTGATGTAGACAGGAGCACATGTACCCCCCCCCCTTCCTGAAGTCAATGACCATGTTACTAAGCTCTCTATCTCCTTCCTGTACTCCGACTCATCATTATTTGAGATATGGCCCACCTCAGTGGTACCATCTGCAAACTTGTAGATGGAGTTAGAGCAGAATCTGGCCATGCAGTCACAAGTGTATAAGGAGTAGAGTCCTGACCCATGGATTGCTCCCTTGGTAGTTGGCATGTTCCATTGAGTAGATTAGCTTCCTTCTGTGTTGTAATAAATAATACAGGGAAACAGCGTTATGAATCATTCCCTGAAATGCCTGATCCAGTTTCGGGCAGCATGCTGTCCAACGTCTAGCCTGTTCTGTGGGAGTGAACCAAAATCTCCTGAGCCAAAAGTACTTACACGGGGGCATCATAGTTTGAAAGTCATTGATGAGTGCCAGTAATATTGAATAAGCTCCACAGCTAGAGGTCCATGCTTAAGCCTGGAGGGCAGTTAAACTGCTGATCTAGATTCCACCTCTGTGTACACACAGTGACGAATTCATTAAGCATCCTTCTCAGAATATGGACGGTGTCAACACCTCATGAGAATATTAAATGGTAGGGAAACAATCAAAGTTGTAAAATAGTATTGTTAAACCTCTGGAGTGATTAGTTATACTCTTATAGAATGCCATCCATTATAGAATGCGATCCATAAGTAATTAGAAACAACATGTAGTTAGTGGTTCATTTCTTGGGAGGGACGTAGGACCTTGATCTTCTGTTTCCCAAAGCTCTCCACCACTAGGTTTTTCCTTGCCTATGTCTTGGTCCAATTGATTTGTCAGTAATTCCAAATGTCACTGCTCCAGAACTTGATAGGAAATACTGTCAGTTTTTTTTGTGGAACGATGGACATTTCACTTCATGAATTCCACGAAGTTCAGGATTCCCAGCAGACTCATTAAGTCCCAGATTTGTCGCCCACTCTTCGCCAGTGACTTCCTGACTACTTTCCAACTTTTGATAGATCAAGTTCAGCAGTAGAGGGCAAACTAGCAGCAATATCACAGCACTTACTCTGGAGCAGCTGCCTGTCAAACTTGGACCAGGTTAGACCTGGCACAGAACAGCATGTCCATTCATTCATTTCAATGGAGAGCAAAGGCTGCAAGGGTCCAAAGTATTATGTACTTTTAAAATACAGTAATTCCTCAGATGACAAACATTCAATTTATGAATTTTCATTTGAATGCTTCTGAGTCTTTGGAGTTTGTCTTTTAACTTATAAAGCTTTTTTACTATAATAAATAGCATACAATACACTGCACCAAAATGCATTTCACCCAGCATTTTTTTTTGATTTTTCAGAATTTTGCTCAACAAATCGATTTCCAGAAACCTGTCCCTTTCAAGGAATTATTATAATGGTGTTTGTTGAAATGCAAAAATTTGTTATTTTTCCTTGTCTTCCTATTAGATTGTGTAGATTTACTGGTTTTTGAACGTGTTGCATGCCAGAGGCATTAAGATATGTTCAAAAGATGCATTTTATAGAAGAGCAATTGGGAAAGTCAAGAGTTTGGAGAGAATGATGGAAAGATGAGTAGTTACTGAAATGTAATGTTGCCTGCTTAGAACAGGCAGTCAGTCTGCTGTGGGTATGGTCGTAACCCTTCAGGTTCTGCTGGGCTCATGTTTGGGATCTGGGGTAAAAATGATAAACATAAAGAATGTTTCAAATCAGTGAGGAATGTACGAGCAGAGGGAGTAGAATGGCTAATGGCCACAGAAAGATGAAGGCAGCTGGTTGGCAGGGTTGATGAAATACACAACTCAAGTCAGGTGCTGGACGAGGTACAGATTGGGAAGGTGCGTACAAAGCTGAAATCTTGTTATTGGCCACATCCAGGAACCAACCCAGGTGGTTACCTGGTGGCAGTGGTCTACACTGTGAAAAGCAAGTACTGGGCCCCAACCTCAGTGTTTTCCTGGACTCCTTGACAGGCTGGAAAGTAAGATAAGGTGAGATGAGACATTTTTATTAGCCACGTGTGCATAGAAACACAGTGAAATGCATCTTTTGCATAGAGTGTTCTGGGGGACAGACCGCAAGTGTCGCCACGCTTCTGGTGCCAACATAGCATGCCCACAACTTCCTAACCCATATATCTTTGGAATGTGGGAGGAAACCAGAGCACCCGGAGGAAACCCACGCAGACACGGGGAGAACGTACAAACTCCTTACAGATAGTGGCCGGAATTGAACCCGGGTTGCTGGCGCTATAAAAGCGTTGCGCTATAAAAGCGTTATGCTAACCGCTACACTACCGTGCCTGCCCTACTATACTCAAGAAAATTCCCTTGGCAAGCCATTGCTATACAACCACCTAGTGAGACAAGACCTGCAACTGCATCTTGGTCACGGTGTTTACATAAAAAAAAAGTTCCATCTATACAGGAAATTTAACTTGTAAATGTCAATGCAAAAAGCCTGACACCAAAAAGTTAGAACAGAGTATTTGAGAATTAAAGAGTGAAAGTAGGATGCACTTGGAGTACAGACAAAAAAGTTTGTTGTACAGTTGTCTTATTTACAGATTGCATTAAACAGTGACATTCCTTGTGAGATTTTCTAAATTTCCTTCTTTGCGTTCTCCTTTCCAGAGTGCTTCGGGAACAGTGGATTCGCGCCAAATATGAGAGAAAGGAATTTATCTGCATTGATAAACAAGAACCTTACTCAGCAGGTAGGGAGGGTTCTTTACACTCTGAGGGAAAGGGGTTGCACCAAAAGCCGGAGACAAGAGAATGTGGATGCTGGAATCTGGAGTAACAAACAGTCTGCTGGAGGAACTCAGCAGGTCAGGCAGCATCAATGGAGGGAAATGCACAGTTGACACTTCGAGTCGAGACCCTTCAACCCTCCACAGCCTCCACCCTTATTGTTCCTCAACCCCGCACTGCCTGTCTCTATCTCCTATTGAAAATGAAGGGTCGCAGCCCGAAACATCGACTGCCCATTTCCCTCCACAGATGCTGCCTGACCCGCTGAGTTCCTCCAGCTGTTGTTTTTTGCTCCATATTCCAGCATCTGCAGTCTCTTGTGTCTCCAATCTGCTGAAGGAACTGAGCAGCATCTGGTGGGGCGGGGGGGGGCGCAGGAATTGTCGAGGTTTCGGCTCCTTAAGGATGCTTTGGTTCTGATGCAGGGTTCTGACCTGAATCGTCGACAGTGCCTTTCCCTCTCACTGATGCTGCTCGACCCACTGAGTTAGAACTTAGAACATTACAGCACAGTACAGGCCCTTCAGCCCACGATGTTGTGCCGACATTTTATCCTGCTCTAAGATCCATCTAACCCTTCCCTCCCACATGACCCCCCCACCCCTTTTCTCTATCATTCATGTTGCTATCTAGGAGTCCCTTAAATGTCCCTAATGTATCTGTCCCCACAACCTCTGCCGGCAGTGCGTTCCACGCACCCACCACTCTCTGTGTGGAAAAAAAAACTTACCTCTGACATCCCCCTTGTATCTTCCTCCAGTCACCTTAAAATTATGTCCCCTCGTGTTAGCCATAAAGTTCTTTCAGCAGGTTGTTTGTTACACTGACGACCTACCTGATTGCCACAGCATCCATCACTATGCATTTGCTCTCTCCTCCAATGGCTTGGTATAGCTAGATTGTAGAGATCCGCATTATCTCTCATTCACGAAATTTGGTCTGGGCCACCATTTTATGCAGATCCTTTGAACTGAGTAACGTGTGTGATGTTTCAGAGTGTAATCAAGAGTTAATCTCATTGCTGTGTGTCTGAAATCACATCTCCTGCAGATGAGTGAAGGGCAGATCTCCTTCCTCTCAGGACATTTGAGAACCAGATGTGTTTTCATGATAGTTTCGTAGTCACTATTATTGTTACATTTACTTATGTGACTGAATTAATAAAACCCAGCTGGTAAAGTAGGATTTATTCTCCTGTCTTTGGATCATGTCATTCTGCTCTCTAGATTTAATAACCTAGTAACTTTTTAATTACTTTGAGATCATGTCCAATATATGGGTCACAGCTGTTGTGTTACCTGCTAAATCTTGTGGAACTGCCAATGGTATCCTTCGAAAGTTTGACAAGATGCACAATAATTTGTCTTTTGAGATTAATTTGCAATTGAGGAAAATTCTTCAAAAGCAGCTGTGCAATAAATTGTAAATTATGGCAGAAGATTCTCATTTAGGCTCTTGAGGATTTCTTTGCTAATGTTATCAATGCTACAAGAACCATTGAAACTTTGATTTGCAGAAACTTGCAAAAGGTGTAGAGGGCAAATTTGAGGGCAAGTATTAGCAATGAGGAAAGATTAAATAAGCTGAGGTAAGAAAAAATACAACCTGCTGGAAGAACCCAGCGAGTTGGGCAGTATCTGTGGAGGGGAATGGACAGTCATCGTTTCAGGCCAAGATCCTTCATCTGGACTGGATGAGCTATGCTTGTTTTCTTTGGAACAGTGGAGACTGAGGGGAGACTTCATTGAAGTGTGTGAAATTTGGGGCTCCATGTAGAGTAAATAGGAAGGACCCATTTCCCTTAGCGGATGAGTCAAAATCAAAGGAAGGTCGATTTAAAGTAACTAGTGGAAGAATTAGAGGAAGGGGGGAGGAAATGTTTTCTCCAAGGGGTTGGCAGGGATCTGAAACTCTCTGCCTGAAAGTGCGGTAGAGGTAGAAACAGTTATATCACATCTATTGTGTACTTGCAGAGCTGTGACTTGGAGGATGACAGACTCAGTTCTGGAAGGTGGGATTAGACTGGGTTGCTCTTTATTAGCTAGCACAAAAACAATGGGCCAAATCTATTAGAGTCGTCGGGAGGTAGAGTAGCAAATCAGTCCTTCACCCGTCGAGTCCACACTGACTGTCAGTTGTTTGGCAAATTTTCTCTGCTTGTGTAATTACTTGTACCTAAATGGAACATACAGTATGATAGGGAGTGGCCGTTCACATTCTTGAACCTAAGATATTTGTTTATTAGTCACATGTACATCAAAACACACAGTGAAATGTGTCTTTTTGCGTTACTGAGAAGGTGCTGGGGGGGGCAGCCCGCAAGTGTTGCCTCTTCCGGCGCCAACATAGCGTGCCCACAGCTCCTAACCCGTACGTCTTTGGAATGTGGGAGGAAACCGGAGCACCCGGAGGAAACCCACGCAGACACCGGGAGAACATACAATCTCCTTACAGACAGCGACGGGAATTGAACCCGGGTCACTAGCACTGTAATAGTGTTATGCTAACCGCCTGGTGGGTTATTTGCTAGATTGTGGGTTAGCTTAGCGGCTCAATAACCCTTTGACAAAAAACAAAATAAGCTGCTGGAGGAACTCAGTGGGTGAAACAGCATCTGTGGAGGCAAGGGGATGGTCGATGTTTTGGGTCAATACCCTGCATCAAGTCTGAGTGTAGAGGGAAGATAATCAGTGTATAGAGGTGAGAGGGAGGGGTGAGATGGGCTGGGAGCTGATAGGGATAGGGGGGCATGGAATGGTAGGCAGATGAAACCAGGTCCTACACCCTGGTCAATGGGCTTGTACTGTGGCTGCCTCCACATCAGTGAGACCAAGCTTAGACCTGACAACCATTTTGCAAAGCACCTGCACTCTGGTTGTACTCAACTCCCCTCTCCATTCACACTGACCTGTCTGTCCTCTACCTTCTCCACTGCTAGAGAGGGGCCAAACACAAACTAGAAGAACAACATCTCAGCATTCTGCTTGGGTAGTCTGGGACCCAATGGCAGGAACATTGAATTTTCCAATTTCGGGTAACCCATACCCACTCTGTTGCTTTCCGACTCCCAGCAGTGCACCCAGCTTCTCTCCCTCTTTGATCAACTTTTCCATTCCCCACCCCCCCCATTATCGTTTACCCACCCCTCCTGGTTCCAGCTGCCCAGCGCCCATGTACCTACTCACGGGTTTCTTTTCCCTTGGTTCACCTTTCCTATCTCCTGCCACACCTGGTTTCACCTTCTCACCATCCCTCCCTTTATCTGGTTCCACCTATCACCTTACCAGTCCCTGTCACACCCCCTCCCTCTCACTTCTATACACTGACTATCTTTCCTGTAAACTCTGTTCTGATTCAGGGTCTTGACTCGAAACGTTGACCATACCTTTGTTCCACAGACACCACTTGACCTGCAGAATTCTTCTGGCAGTTTATTTTCTGCTCCAGATTCCGACATCAGCAGTCTCTTGTGTCTCCCTTGACGAAGGATATCAGCTTTGAAATTCTCTGTTGACCCCTAATCTCAACAGTGCATCAGCAGAGAGGGTCAGGACTTCCATTCCACTTTGTGTGAAGAAGTGCTTCCAGCCCAGTTCCTATCTTGGTCCCCATGTCCTGGACTCCTTGCTAGCTTCCCTCCAGCTGCTACTTTGAATGTGTTAAGCATCTGCTTTGGATAAGGCTCTCAGCAGTTAAATTTGGAAACTTGCATAGTCTCTCTCTTCCCATGAAGTCCTCCACCTTCTTCCCCCCCTCCCAACAGCAGACACCAACATCATACCCAACTTCCATCAACATTTTTGGATCTGATGGTCCTAGTCACAAGAGAAGAAATCTGTCCCTGGTTGTTTGCATTAAACTTGCAGTGACTATGTATTGTAGTATGCTGTGTGTTTCAGAACTGGAATACAAAAGGCAGACTTTAATTTATTAATTTAGCACGTGACTGAGAACGAATTTCTGCTCCCAGTTGGTTCAGTGGTATCCCAGGTCAGCCCCATAATCCCACCACCACCCCCCCCCCCCCCAACACATCTCAGTGAGTCGGGTGGTGTTTTTATTTATAGAGTAGAGAAAGCTGAACCATGCTGAGTGGCTGGCTACATCAAAGGGTGTTTACAAAAGAGATCACATTACACGCTGATCATTATAACAAGGGCTACGTCATGTGAGCCATTCGGTTCTTGAACCAGCAGACATAACCCTAATCACTACAGTTTAGCAACACTGTGATCACTTTGTACTAAAATGGACTTTTTTTGTTCTAATTGTGTTCTTTCCTGTTAAAAAAATAGTTTAATTTATGTTTTTCTTGTGAATGCTGCTTATCTGATGCTATGTGCCTGTGATGTTGCTGCAAGTAAGTTTTTCATTGTACCTGTGCACACATGGACTTGTGCACGTGACAATAAACTCGACTTGGACTTTTCAGACTTCCTGCGATTATGTACTTGAATTTTACAACATGAGGTCCTGTAGATTATCTGGTTGCAAACAAGGCAGCAGAGAGAAGGACCTATAATTTCTGCTGATAAAACTGAGTATAGACTAGGAATATTGGTATTAAGAAGAGGTGTGAATTCATGGCAGTTATATTTCATTGGCTGTAGAGCACATTTGGACACTGGTCATGGACAATGTTATAGAAATGCTGATCTTTTACTTGATTACAAAAGTCAAAGTAGAATTTTTGAATTAGCAGTTGAGAGATGGTGTGGATTTTGGCATTGCAAGAACATAAGATTTAGGTTAGCTGTAGAAAAGGAGGAGGAGCAATCTGAAGTTAAAAAAATATAATTAATTGGAGCAAGGCCAGGTTCAATGGGATGCAAATTGATATGGCCCAGGTAAACTGGAGCCAAAGATTCACAGGCAAGATGAAAGGAAGAAAAACAAAGCCAGAGCTTACTGCATGACCAATGAGAGGGAGAAGAGGCTGCTTGTAACAAGTGTCAGGTTGTAAATACTAGCAAGAACCTATCTGATTAGACAAGAATCAGAAGAGAAGTGAAAATTAGAGAGGCAAGTGAGAAAAGATTAGCTTCCAACATACGTTAGAATCCCAAATGGTTCTGTAGGTATACAAATAGTAAAAAGGTAAGGCATAGAGCAAATAGCGTCCATTAGGGTCAAAAACGGAGACTTGTGCATTGATGCTGAGGCAGTGTTGAGGTACTAACTGAGTCTTTTACATCTGTTTTCACTATCTTCAGGAAAATGGCGCTTCCAAAGTAATAGTGAAAGGGGAGATGGTTGAGACACTGGTTAGGTTAAAAATTGGTAGCATGGAGCTATTAGAAAAGTTGGCTGAACTTCAAGTCACCAGGATTGGATGGGATGCCTCCCAGGATTTCGAGGAAATTGTGGGCACTGATCACAGTCTTTCAATGCTCTTTGGGTATGGGGATGGTGTCAGAGGACCAGAGAGGAACAAATGTTACTCCTTGGTTCAAAAAATGGGAGTAAGGGTGAGACCAATTTGAACTCACCACACACCATTTTGAACTCATGGCGGGCAAAAGGTTTTTAAAAAGTATTGATCTGGGACAGAATTAGTAGTCATATGCAGAAAAATGGATTCATTAAGGCAGGACAGCATGGATTTTTTGAGGATAAATTAGATAAAAGTTTTTTTGGGGGAGAACTGATAGAGTTGATTTTATTGTACGTTCTCCCCGTCTCTGTGTGGGTTTCCTCCGGGTGCCCCAGTTTCCTCCCACATTCCAAAGACGTACAGGTTAGGAAGTTATGGGCATGCTACTTTGGCGCCGGAAGTGTGGTGACACTTGCGGGCTGCCCCCCAAAAATCACTACGCAAAAGATGCATTTCACTGTGTGTTTCGATGTACATGTGACTAATAAAGATCTTATCTTAGAGGCTCCCAGAATTATGAATGACCTGACTTAGGGATTTCTGACTGTGCAAATTCTCCCATTCAATTTTTAAGCATTTTTCAATGTAGTAATAATGTGTCATGGTACTCATTAATGACTGGGTACAGTATATATTCCACTAGTTTAATTATGGGTAATGTTAGGGTAATTATCTGATGAAATGAAAAAATTATAGCAAGTACATGTAGAGTAATACGATATGGGTTACTATAGAAAACGGATCTCTCTGACTCGTGGAGAAATCAGCTTACAGACAGGAGTGAAACCCTTGCATAACTTGTGTGCGGACTTCCAGAATGCTTTGGATAAGGTGCCACGTGCAGGCTTACCAGCAAACTTCAAGCATTAGCATAAAAGGGACGTGGCTAGCTCGGGTTCAAAGATGATTCAGGAGCAGATAACAGTGGACTGAGATGAATGGTTGTTTTTTGGACTGGAGTCAGGTGAATAATGGCATTCCCCAGATATCACAGTTAGGATGACAGCTTTTTTTTTGATTTATATATTGATCACCTGGACTTGGACTTCCAGCCATAATTTCTAAACTTGCAGATGACAAAACACGAACTGTGCTGAGGATAGTGATAAACTGCAGCAGGATAGGAACAGACTGGTGCCTGTCAGATGAAACTTAACATGGAGAAACATGAGGTGATGTATTTTGGTGGGAAGAATGAGGAGAGGCAATATAGAATAAAGGATTCTGTTCTAAAAGGGGTGCAGGAGCAGGAAGACCTGGCAATGTTGTTGCACAAATCATTGGAAGTGACAGGGTAGGTTGAGAAAATAGCTAATAAGGCAAACACAATTTATCAACAGCAGCACAGAATACAGAAGCAGGGAGATTGTGCTGTGAACCTTCATAAAATATGGCCTGCCCTATACAGTGGGAGGGCGGGGATTGTGTTCAAATCCAATAGTCATGTAATGGGAAAGATGCGAGGTGGTAGAGAGGGTCCTGAAAAGATTTACAAGAATCATTCCTAGGATGAGGGACTACAGTTGGAAGGGTAGATCGGTACAGCTGGGACTTTGTTCTTGGGAGAAGAAAAGGCTGAGGAAAGGATTGATAGAAGTGCGTAAAATGATGAAGGGTCCAGGAAGAGTGGATGCTGTTGGTGCTGGTGTCGAGGATTAGAAGTCACAGGGATAAAATAAAGAGGAAGAGATTTGAGAGTGAAATGAGGAAAAACTTTTTTTTTACACAGCATGTGGTTGGAATCTGGAATTTCAGTAACCAGTTATGTTAAGGTGTGATGGGAGACAGGTTCCACTGTGGCCTTCAAGAGGAAATCGGATAAACGGATGGTTACAAGGTAACAGAGAAAGGGCCGGTGGTAGAATTGGCAAGCTGCTCTAATAGAGAACTGCCATGGACACAATGGGCTGAATGGCCGCCTCCTGTGTTGTAACAGTTCTATGATTCTATGGTCTGAATTTTTTTCCATTGGTTAGTCAGTTGGAGCAGCCTGTGTCCCTCTATATATTGTATTTGTGCAAAACTTCCGATTATAGCAAATCCTCTCTCATCCTCCTTGGGAATGTCATCAACTAAAATGTGTCACTGATCCAAGTAAGGAGATACTTGGATTGGCGCCCAGAAGATTGGTCACTGCAGTGGGGGGGAACGCAGCAGCCACCAGGAAGGCAAGCCACCAGCGGTGTAGCAATTATTTTTGGATTGGAGGAATGTAGGTCCCAAAGGGTTGTAGGGCTGCAGGAAAGAGTGGCGAGGTCTCAGAGGGCTTGGGGAAACAAAGCAAGAGTTAATAAGCTGACCCGGTCTGGTTCAGCAACCAGGGATGATGGCTTAATGGAACTTGGTATGCATCAGGACACAGACAGCAGAGGTTCGGATGGGCTTAGAAGGATAGAACAAATCAGTAAAACCACATGATCACTCCAGCCATGCATCCTGTTTTGGTTCCACTCCTGATAGCTCCATTAACACTATGATAATACTTTCCAAATAAATTGATTTCAGGGCCACATTATCAATCAAATTATCAATAGAAAGTAACAGCATGCCTTTACTGCATGCATCAGCAAGGTTTCTAACTTTGCACCTCCAGTTTCTTGATTTATTATAGCAAAAAAAAAAGCAGCCATGATGAATTCACTCCCAGAGCATGACAGACATGAACTTTTCCAATGCTTTCACTTGCAGATTTGTTTCCTAGATGACTGATCACCAGACAATCAGTCACTTCTTATTCTGGCTTCTGACCTCCTCCTTCCCAGTCCTGCTGAGGAGTCTTGGCCCGAAACATTGACTGTTTATCTCCCTCCATAGATGCTGCCTGACCTGCTGAGTTCCTCCAGCAATTTGTGTGTGTGTTGCTCCAGATTCCAGTATCTGCAGAATCTCTTGTGCCTCTGGACCATCAAATCTCTGCCAACGTCAAGCACCCAATTACACTAATTCTTGCACCATTTGCATATTTTTTTTATTCTTCTCACATTCTCATCAGCTCCACCCAGACCCTACCACTCACCTACACACTAGGAGCAATTCACAATGGCCAGCAAACCTACCAGTCTTTGGGATGTGGAATGAAATGGAACACCTGTGGACTGGTTGGGCTGAAGGGCCTGTATCCATGCTGTATGGCTCTGTCACTCTATGGCCTGGGGAAACCCCACAGACAGAAGGTGGAAACTCCACGTGGACAACAGTGAAGGTTAGGATTGAACTCAGTTTGCTGGATCTGTGAGGCAGTGGCTCTGCTAGTTACAATATTGTGCTGCCCTATCTTTGTTCTTACCTTCCCTCTTAAATACAAATGTGCCAGTTACCAGTACTGCTGCATGTGGCTGTGTGTTCCACATCTGTGTAACAAGGTTTCTTGTTGATAAAAGCAATGCATTTAACAGATGTACCCATCTGTCTGTTTCAGATAGAAGGTTGAATCTTTTTTTTTCCTTTGTGAGCTTTCTTAGGTTCCAAATACTCCCATCTGTTAATATAAAAAAAGGCTTGCTAATGTCAGGGAAGTCCCCGAGGGGCATCATTTAAACGTAAAGTAATTAGAGCTATTTTAAGTTTTTATGTATGTTGTCCAAGTAGGAAGTTCTGTGCAGGTGTTAAATCTTATCTTAAGCAGCTCACAGATTCAGTTTCAAAAATGATTACGGGAACTGTGTTGTGATTTTATTTGCAGTGATCGTAATCCAGGAAATTGTACGATAGTTATACACAGGCATCAAGGAAATGACTTTGTCAAGAGAGGGAGATTTTTGTTTAATTACTCATCCGTGGGATGCGGACACTGCTCACGTTTATTACCCTTGGATTGAATGGCTTTTCAGACTATTTCTTAGGGCGCCTAACCCCACTGGTTTGGAGCCTGGAGCTCATTTAAGACAGAATTCTTCCTCCAAAGGATGTCAGTGAACAAGATGGGGTTTTATTGCACTGCAGATGCTGGAATTCTAAAATAAAACAGAAAATGTCAGAAATACTTAGCAGGTCAGGCAGCATCTGTGCTGAAACAGTGTTGGCATTTCAGATTGATGACCTTCCAACTCTGATTTTTTTGACAGTTATAGATAATGGTATAGAACATGGAACACTACATCACAGTACAGGCCCTTCGGCCCACAATGTTGTGCCGACATTTTATCCTGCTCTAAGATCTATCTAAACCTTCTCTCCCACATAGCCCCCTATTTTTGTATCATCCATGTGTCTATCTAAGAGTCTCTTAAATGTCCCTAATGTATCTGCCCCCACAACCTCTGCCGGCAGTGCGTTCCATGCACCTACCACGCTCTGTGTTTAAAAAAAACTTAACCCTGACATCCCCCTTATACCTTCCTCCAATCACCTTAAAATTATGTCCCCTCGTGTTAGCAGTTGTCGCCCTGGGAAAAAGTCTCTGACTGTCCACTTGATCTATGCCTCTTATCACCTTTCCAGATTTATTTAATCAATTGAATCCAAATTCCTGAAGAGGAAGGGGTTGAGGCAGGTACAATAACAACATTTAAAAGACATTTGGACAGGTACATGGACAGGAAATGTTTAGAGGGGTTTGGGCCAAATGCAGACAAATGGGACTTGCTCAGGTAGGTACCTTTGTCGGCAAGGACAAGTTGTGCTGAAGGGCTTATTTGACTCAATGACTCCAATATCTGTTTACTTTGTGGCATTCAGAAGTCCTGACAGCTCACCTGGAAGGTAGATCAGAGGAACTGGTTATGCTTGATCCAGATGGCTCTCTTTAATTGGCCCCAGCGATCTCAACTCCCAGGAAGGTGGCAGAACCAAATTATATCCTGCACGCCCTCTGAGATAATTACAGTCAGCCCAGCACTAATGCGATCTAATTACAGTTGCACCTCTTCTGAAGTCCTCCCTTGTTAAGCTTCCATTTCCTGTCTATGTTACCCCTCTGATATGGTCTCATGAGCTTCTCTTCAGTCTTGTAATTGTTGCAGGGAGAGTGGTGAGAGCTCCCATACCTGTGGAGTTGAAAGCCAGGGCCAGAGAAGTGGGGAAAGAATTGAGGTCAGTTTTCTTTTGCACTGCAAGGCAAGGTGGGGTTTTATAGAACATCACAGCACGGTACAGGCCCTTTGGCCCACAATGTTGTGCTGACATTTTATCCTGCTCTAAGATCTATCTAACCCTTCTCTCCCACACAGCCCTTCATTTCTCTATCATTCATGTGCCTATCTAAGAGTCTCTGAGATGTCCCTAATGTATCTGCCTCTCCACCTCTGCCAGCAGTGTGTTCCACGCACCTACCACTCTCTGTGTGTAAAAAAAAATTACCTCTGAAATCCCCCTTATACCTTCTTCTGATCACCTTAAAATTATGCCCCCTCATGTGAGCCATTTTCACCCTTGGAAAAAGTCTCTGACTGTCCACTCGATCTATGCCTCTTATCATCTTGTACACCTCTATCAAGTCACCTCTCATCCTGCTCCTCTCCAAAGAAAAAAGCTCACTCAACCTATCCTCATAAGACATGCTCTCCAATCTAGGCAGCATCCTGATAAATCTCCTCTGCACCCTCTCTAAAGCTTCCACATCCTTCCTACAATGAGGTGACCAGAACGGAACACAATACTCCAAAGTGTGGTCTGACCAGAGTTCTGTAGAGCTGCAACATTACCTCACGGCTCTTGAGCTCAATACCCTGACTAATGAAGGCCAACACACCATATGCCGCCTTAACATTCCTATCAACCTGCGTGGCAACCTTGAGGGATCTATGGACATAGACTCCAAGATCCCTCTGATCCTCCACGCTGCTAAGAGTCCTGCCATTAACCTTGTATTCTGCCTTCAAATGCGATCTTCCAAAGTGTATCACTTCACACTTTTCTGGGTTGAACTCCATCTGCCACTTCTCAGCTCAGCTCTGCATCCTATCAATATCCTGTTTTAACCTACAGCAACCTTTTACACTATCCACAACACCACCAACCTTTGTGTCATCTGCACACTTACTAACCCACCCTTCCACATCTTCATCCAAGTCATTTGTAAAAAATCACAAAGAGCAGGGGTCCCAGAACAGATCCCTGCGGATCACCACTGGTCACCAACCTCCAGTCAGAATATGCTCCATCTACAACCACCCTCTGAATTCTATGGGCAAACCAATTCTGAATCCACACAGCAAAATTTTCCTGGATCCCATGCCTCCTGACTTTCTGAATGAGCCTTCCATGAGGAACCTTATCAAATGCTTTACTGAAATCCATGTATACTATATCTACTGCTCGACCTTCATCAATGTACTTGGTCACATTCTCAAAGAATTCAGTCAGGCTCATGAGGCAGGACCTGCCCCTCACAAAGCCTTGCTGACTGTCCTTAATCAGCCTATGCTTCTCCAAATGCCCATAAATCCTGTCTCTATGAATCCTCTCCAGTAATTTGCCCACCACTGAAGTAAGACACACTGGCCTGTAATTCCCAGGGTTATTCCTACTCCCTTTCTTGAACAAAGGAACAACATTTGCCACCCTCCAGTTATCTGGCACTACATCTGTGGCCAGTGAGGACGCAAAGATCATCGCCAAAGGCACAGCAATCTCTTCCCTCACTTCCCATAATGAACTTGGATATATCCCATCCAGCCCCGGTGACTTATCCATCCTAATGTTTTTCAAAAGTTCCAGCACATCCTCTTTACTCACGTTGACGTACCCTAGCGTATCAGTCTGTTGTACGCCATCCTCACAAACGTCAAGGTCTGTCTCACTGGTGAATACTGAAGCAAAGTATGACACTGCAGATGCTGGAAATATAAAATAAATTCAGGGTAGAGGGTGGGTATATGCCAATCCTGAGAGGAAATCAAAGTTGAGTTTATTGTCATATGCCAAGTACATGTATGCACAGGTGCAATGGAAAACTTGCATCACAGGCACATTAGCATCAGATACACAACATTCACAAGTAAAACATAAAACATAAATTATACACTTTTTACAAGCAAGAACACAATTAGAACAAAAAAAAAGTCCATTGTAGTGCAAAGTGGTCAAACTGTCATCGTGTTGCTATATTGAGTGATTAGGGTTGGACAGGTTGATTCAAGAGCTGAATGGTTGAAGGGAAGTAGCTGTTCCTGAACCTGGTGGTGTGGGACTTCAGGTCTCCTGCCTGATGGTAGCTGCGAGAAGATGGCATGGCCCGGATGGTGGGGATCTCTGATGATAGATGTTGCCGCCTTGAGGTAGTGCCTCATGTAGATACTAGCAGTGGTGTGGAGGGATGTTCCCGTGATGTATTGGGCTGAGTCCACTACTGTTTGCAGTTTATGTGCCTGTGCATTCTGTACCAGACCATGATGCAACCAGTCAGGACTGTAGGAATGATCACAAGCTCATGTGATTGCTGGCAAAAGGCAGGTCAAAATCTTTATTATCCCACAGATGCAAAGGGTCACCCCTGCCCATTCGCTGCTTTTATTTTTGCCTCAAAAAGTTATGATCTGAAAGTACACTGCCAGAAAGTGAAGACATTCACTGGAAACTTTCAAAAAGGGAATCTGATCTATACATGGAAAGGAAACATTTGCAGGGCTTTGGGCCATTTAGTGGGTCTGTGGTCTCAACAACCAGACTGGGTTAGGATGGCAGATTTCCTTTCCTGAAGGATTTTTGCTGAACTAGATGAGTTCTTACAATAATCCTGTAGATTCACAATCACCATTGCTACCAGTAGGTTTTTATTTCAGATTATTTAATTTCCTGAATTTAAATTCCCTAGCTGCATGGTGGGATTTGAACTCCTATTTCTTGATTGTTTTTCCAGTGAGTTAACAGGACTAGTATGAACCCTGATAAAATAATTTTTTTTCCTTGATCCTGAGAAACAGGGAGAAGAAAAAAAATCTGGAAACTACCTGTAATTCCACCTCAGAAATTGTATGCTTCATTTTACATGACATTTTATTGATCTCAGTACCTTAAGAACCACTATATCCCACAATGGGATCAATTATCTCCAAGATGAATTCATTGAGGTTTTTTTATATCGGGAGTTCTTCACAACAGCATTATATTCTTCACGCTGGGCATGGAGTCCACATGCACTTTAAGTGAGAATTGAAATGTGCTTGTGGATATGTACTTCTTTATTCTATACTCAAAGGTGCCAATTAGTGTGAGAGCGGGAACAGATTTGTCCTGCAGTTCAGAGAGCCACTCGGAATTGGTTTGGATGTGAACCAAACTTAGTTTGTTTACAAACCTTTGCAGCCAACTGGCTGAAAAGAGCAGCTTGGGCTGAATTTGCTCCCCAGAGACTTCAACTGGAAAGATCTCAACCAATAGAATTTGTGTTCTTTCCAGCAAAACCTTCCAGATCCAAAAGAAGGATAAGCAAACTGACGTCAGTGTTCTCTCCCGGACCAACGTCCCCAGCAGTGGTGCCCAATTTGTGCTCTTTGTTTCATAGATTCATAGAGTTATACAGCACAGAAACAGGCACTTCAGCCTGCTGACTGAGATGCCCATCTTCACTAATCTGTTTTGCCTACATTTGGCCCATATCCCTCCAAACCTTTACTCTTCAGGTACCTGTCCAGCTACCTCCGAGATGTTGTATTTGTACCTGCCTCTATCACCTCTGGCAGCTCGTTCCATAGACGCACCTCCCACAGTGGGAAAACCTTGGGTCTCTCAGATCCCCTTTAAATCTTTCCCCTCTCACCTTAAACCTATGCCATCTAGTTTTAGACTCCCCGACCCTGGGGATGAAACTGTGACTGTCTACCTTATCTCTGCCCCTCATGATTTCATAAACCTCTATCGCGTCACCTAACTTATCCAATCTCTCCTTATTACTCAAGCCCTCCAGTCCATGCAGTGCCCTTGTGAATCCTTTCTGCACGCTCTCTAGCTCAATCACATCTGTCCTATAGCGTGGTGACCAGAACTACACGCAGTACTCCAAGTGCAGCCTAACCAACGATTTGTACAACTGTAACATGATGCCCCAACTCATATACCCGATGCCTGGGCCGTTGAAAGCAATCATACCACAAGCCACCTGCACCACTCTGTCTACCTGTGGCACTACTTTAAGGAAACCAAAAAAAATTTCATCCTGTCACATGTTCCCTGTTGCTACTAATGTTTCAAAGGCGGACCAAGTTCTTTCCCACTTCAAATTATTTGTATAATATTGAATAATTACATTTCAATGCATTAATATAACTGTCCAAACACTGTCTTAGGTGGTGTGTAACTGCCTAAATTTATCTCCCTGGAGTTGATACAGTTGCTTTCAAGCATTTGATTGACCTTCTGTTGAAAGCTTGACCTCCCGTGACAAGAAGGATGATTTAAAAATTCTTGTCTCCTTGGTTGGTTCTGTTGAGCAAGCCACATCATTTGTATGCCCAACACCAGGCTCCCAAAACAGCCATTCTATTCTTAGTGCTGATATAGGTGGACAGAGGAAAAGGTTCAAGGATGTGTTCAATTGTAATTGGTTTATTACTGTCACATGTTCTGAGATACAGTGGAAAAACTTAGTTTTGCAAGCCATCCATTCAGATAATTTCAAAACATCAGTACGTTGAAGTAGTACAAGGGAAAAGCAATAACAGAATGCAGAATAAAGTGTTATAGTTACAGAGAGTGCAGTGCAGGTAGACAATAAGGTGCAAGGCCATGATGAGGTAGATTTTGAGGTCAAGAGTTCATCACTGACGTACAAGAAGTCCATTCAAGAGTCTTATAACAGTGGGATAGAAGCTGTCCTTGAGCCTGGTGGTACGTGCTTTCAACTTTTTGTACCTCCTGCCCGATGGAAGGGGAGAGAAGAGAGAATGTCCCTTCAAAAAAAAAGTGCATCATCTCCTCAGACTCTTTGGAACCTCTGGCCCATGACAGTGGAAGGGGAACATCTGGGGCGGGTTCCCATATTGTCCTCGTCAGCCACCTCGGAACCAGAGAGGAAACAAAAATACCCTCAATCTGGAGGAACTGCCTTTTGCTATGACTTCTTGGTGGTGCAGAATGTGCTCATGTTTGTGGCATTATGTTTGGAGTATTCTGTTTTTCTTAATCAAACCGCTGGGGACTTGCTCACTACTCCTCCAGCCTCCCAATCCCTGTCTCTCCTGATCTCAGCACTCTTCCCCAGCCCTGTATCCCTCCCCTGAGATCTCTAGTCTCTTGCCCATCCTCCAGTTCAAGCACTCTATCGGTGAGTGTGCCTTCAGCAAACAAAGCCCTGAGCTCCGGAATTCCCTCCCTAAATCACTCCATCTCTCCAGCTACATTTCTAATCCCTGGCCTTGCATGAAATGGTATCAAATTTTAGTCTCCTAACACTCTTCTTAAATGCCTTGACGATGTTTCACTATGTCAGGGTCTTATATAAATGCAAATTATTTTGTAAAATTAATCCGTTCATCAATAAAGGCTGGACCATTCTGGACCCTGTCAAATTGGCTGAAGTAAATTAATTGGCTTGAAGAAACTGAACGGTTGAATAATGTGATCTGAAGCCTTTAGTGAATCTTAGAGTGAATTTCCATAGAGGTGGTGACCAGGCCTGGAAGTGAGATTGGGGAACTAAACAATGACTAATAGTTGTTCAGTAACACTCAAGGAGCATTAATTTAGCCAATTGCCTGGGGGAAATCGAACTAATTTCAACCGAGCATTGTCTGAACAGATAGCTGGCCTGTATGTACACTCTGGGGTATAAGATTCACACCAATTTCCTGTGAAATTGAAGCTGTCAGACATTATTTTTGCATACAAATGTAATGCGACTTCAGTGTAATTGGGGAGTCCATCATTCCGATCAGATAATATACTCTTCGTTAATGGAAGGTCAGCCGCTCTGTCAGACTTGGCGCCGCTCAGAGCATCATTAGAGAGCAAGTCACGGAAATGGTCTCCATGGCCAGGAGAGGACTGGCTGTTTTACTCAGTGTGGAGGAGGGAAGTCTCATGCTGAGCTTAATGAAGTCACAGTTCTGATGATAACTTGCAAATGGCGAAAGAGTTTACGGAGGTGGTAGAGTTTAGATGAGAAGAGACAGGAGTTGGCCTGAGTGAAGCATCAGTGGTAGCATGCCTGGGTCAAGGAAGAGAGGCCCCTTGACCTCATTAATGCCTCACTCAGCCTGACTTCTGCCTCTTCTCATCTAACTCTAAAAGACCCTCTTATTCCTCTCTCCCTCCCATACCACAGCAGCCTCCCCTTGTACACTTGTATGCTATTCCCTTCAAGTAGTTTTGAGTTCCAATGCTCACTGCCTTTTGGGTACAAAAGTTTCTCCTGAATTGTTTGATTACTCACTGACTTATCTTAAGAAATAGGAGCATAGGTAGGCCATTCAGCCCCTCAAGCTGGTATCGACACGTAACGAGATCATTGGCTTATCTTATCTGGGTCTTGGCTACACTTCCCTCATGACCAAAAATCTATCACAACCTTGAATTTATTTAGGGACCCGACCTCCATGGTAGTGTCGCGGTTAGCGTAACACTATTACAGCGCCAGCGACCCAGGTTCAATTCCGGCCGCTGTCTGTAAGGAGTTTGTACGTTCTCCCCGTGTCTGCGTGCGTTTCCTCCGGGTGCTCCGGTTTCCTCCCACATTCCAAAGACGTACGGGTTAGGAAGTTGTGGACATGCTATGTTGGCGCCGGAAGCGTGGCGACACTTGCGGGCTGCCCCCAGAACACTCTACGCAAAAGATGCATTTCACTGTGTGTTTCGATGTACGTGTGACTAATAAAGATATCTTATCTCATCTCATCCAGAGGTCTCTATGGTGGAGAATTTCAAAGATTCACAGCCCCCAAGAGGGAAAAAGAAACCTCCTCATCTCCATATTGACTATCTGACCCGCCCTCCAAGCCTCCAGTTCTGACCTTCCCCACAGTGAAATGCTCTCTATATCTACTCTACAATAACCTTTTATATATTTGACAGTCCTTTTGTCTTGACACCCTTCACCCAGTTCCCAGGTTTCTCTTCAAAGCAGCTTATTCAGCTGTTTGTGAAGATGTAACCTTGCATTTCTCCCACCATCCTTGTAAGTCACTTTCACCTCTTCAGCCGTTGCCCTTCATTGTGTGATGGAACACGCTCTACCTGCCCAATTAAGGTCTAACAACACTCAAGAAGCTCAAGACCATTCAGGACAAAGCAGCCCATTTGATTGGCACCACCTCCACCACCCTTAGCATATACTCCCTCCAGCACTACCATTTAGTGGCAGCTGTGCATACTTAACTGGAGGATGGGCTTTTAAGAGGGCTTGGATGGGCACATGAATGTGAGGAAAATGGAGGGATATGTGCATTTTGTAGGTGGGAGGGATTAGCTACGTCGGCACAATTTTGTGGGCCGAAGGGCCTATTCTGTGCCGTCCTGTTCTGTGTTCTTAATACATACTGTACTGCAGTTACTTGTCCGGGTCTCCTTCCAAGTTGTAAATCATCCTAACACTGGGAGCACCTTCATCAGAAGGACCACAGCAATTCAAGGAGGCAGCTCACCACCACTTTGTCAAGGGCAATTACATTTGGGAAATATACACTGGCCTCAGTAATGCTGGAATGCACTGCCGGCAGAGGTTGTGGGGGCAGATACATTAGGGACATTTAAGAGACTCTTAGATAGACACATGCATGATACGGAAATGGAGGGCCTTGTGGGAGGGAAGGGTTAGATAGATCTTAGAGCAGGATAAAATGATGGCACAACATTGTGGGCCGAAGGGCCTGTACTGTGCTGTAATGTTCTATGTTTGCTGGCAAGACCCAGATCCCACAGAAGTGTTTAACAAGATCTTCCATTTAGTCTGATACACACAACTGCAATTACGTTGAGTCAAGTGGAGTTTATTGTCATGTGCACAAGTGCGGTGAGGCACAGGTACAATGAAAAACTTACAGCATCATCACAGGAACATAGGTACAGACAACACACAGGATATAAATTATACATAAATTATACAAGACAGTGAAGAGAGAGGGAAAAAATTGTGCAGTTATAATCCAAATTACTTCTGTTGAACAGCTGAGGTCATTTCTGCTCCTCAAATCTGTAAGCGCCCCATTGTATTAATGAAAGTGTTGAAGGCTGTTTAGGAGATTATTGGCATCCTTAGAGAATTGGCAAATTTAATGGCTTGGAGGATGCGCTGTTACTAACGGCAACAGGAGTGAACAGTGATTATGCCAGTCCTTTAGTTCTATGTATGCAATGTTCAGATGCTTGTGCTTGAAACGATAAAACACTCTGCACGGTGAAGTGTCTCAGGAGCAGGTTTGCAGTGGAAAACGCAGCCGTGGATTTTGCCTCCATTTGGAAGTGTCGATGTTTCTTGGGCTGCTGCCAGAGCTCTTCTCCCACCCCACTCTGACACTGACCCAGGTGGGATGGGCGGGGCATGCCTTGTCCTCTTAGATCGCCGCCCTTTTCAGGGGGAAAGTGAAGGAGGGAGAGAGATGGGGAAGGGGAGACCAGATGTTTACCAGGGGTGGGGCAGATGTAAGGAAAGACCCATCTCCCTCGGTGCAGAACCTGGGCTCAACTTCTTTAACGTAAAACCAGAGCTTAGTTTAATTCAATGCCGGCTTCGTGGCGGTAATCCTGTCTCCTCACCCTCGCTTGCCCCTCTCCCTTCTCCCTCCATCCCTCCCTCCCCGCTCCCCCACACTTCCTCTCAAAGGCAAATTTCTTATTGCACTATTCAAAATATCGCTCTCCATTATCGTTGTACAATCAAGTTGTGATTAATTAAGATAAGATATCTTTGTCGGTCACATGTACATCGAAACACAGTGAACTGCATCTTCTGCATAAAGTGTTTTGCATAAAGTGTCGCCGCGCTTCCGGTGCCAACATAGCACGCCCACAACTTCCTAATCCGTACGTCTTTGGAATGTGGGAGGAAACCAGAGTACCCGGAGGAAAACCACGCAGACACGGGGAGAACGTACAAACTCCTTACAGACAGCAGCCGGAATTGATCCCGGGTCACTGGCACTGTAAGGCGTTACGGTAACCGCTACACTACTGTGCCTGCCCACACACTACCGTGCCTGCCCTGCTACCGATCCCAATTTTCTGTCTCGGATTTGCATCCAGTCATAGAATTGGGGATAAATTGCCAGACTTATTATGGGCAGTTTCTAAGAGCTGATCAAATCAAACTTCACACAGGACAAGCCAAGAAAGAAGATATTGATATAACCAGCGGTGAGAATCTTGTCTAGTGCGGTTCACAATCTCAATGTCCCTAAGCTTTGTAGCCTGTGAAGTACTTCAGATATGTAGTCATTGCAAGGTAGGGGGGTGGGTATTGTTGGCAAGACCAGCATATATTCCCTGTCCCTAATTGCCTTTGAGCTGAATGGCTTCCTGGGCATTTCAGCAGGTAGATGAGCCAAATTTCTGAAATGGTTTGTTGCTCAGACCACAGTACAACTCGCCGCCTGAAAGGTTTGGAGGCACAAACCCTATCCCACATTTTAAAAGTATGCGGATGAGTTTTTGATGAGCTGTAACTTTAGGGGCTATGGACCAAGGGCTGGGAAATGGGATTAACCTCATGTCCATTCTTGGCTACCATGAGCATCGTGAATCAAGTGGCCTCCTGGGTCCTAAACTTCGTCCCCCAACATACATTAATGAACTAGTCTGATGCCAGCTTTGTAATTCTAGAATTTATTTAATTACTTGAATTTAACTTTAACACATGCACACTATGCACACATACTCCAAGTGCAAAAAAGCTCACCAGCACCTCTACTTTCTCAGGAGGCTAAAGAAATTTGGCATGTCCCTCTTGACCCTCATCAATTTTTATCAATGCACCATAGAAAGCATCCAATCCTGACGCTTCACGGCTTGGTATGGCAACTGCTCTGCCCGAGACTGCTAGAAACAGCAGAGAGTTGTGGACACAGCCCAGCACATCACAGAAACCAGCCTCCCCTCCATGGACACAGCTCAGCACATCACAGAAACCAGCCTCCCCTCAATGGACCCTGTCTACACTTCTCGCCACCGCAGTAGTCAGCATAATCAAAGACCCCACCCACCCCAGACATTCTCCCTTCTCCCCCACTTCCATTGGGCAGAAGATACACAAGCCTGAAAGCACGTCCCACCAGGCTCAAGGACAGCTTCTATCCCACTGTTATAAGACTATTGAACGGTCCCCTAGTACGATAAGATGGACTCTTGAAACCACAATCTACCTCGTTATGGTCTTGCACCTTATTGTCTGCCTGCACTGCACTTTCTCTGTAACTGTGACACTTTATTCTACATTCCCTTTCCCTTGTACTACCTCATTGTTTTCCCTTGTATTACCTCAATGCACTGTTGTAATGAAATGATCTGTATGGATAGCATGCAAATCAAGTTTTTCACTGTGCCTCGGTACCTGTGACAATAATAATAAACCAACTTACAATGGGCAGTTGCAAATTACTTTGCACACTAGCTTACCTATTTTAATCAGTCTGCTCACTTTCACCCTTTCTGGGTCCATCTCCCAGACCAATTCCAGTCCTTTTGTGCATGTGTGTACGTATAGTTGTTTAATTATTGGAGAATTAACTGCATGAGGAATTCTATTCAACTCTTCCCCTTCCCAAGGTGTAGCAAAGCCAATTGCAAGCTTGGCAAGTGCAGATCCCTTTTATTATATTCTGCATGTTACTTGTGGCTTTTTTTTAAAATAAAGATTCACTGTATTCCCCCAAAGTCACCAAACAAAGATCAAGGTTGTTCTCTTTTTTTTCCTTTAAAAAAAGGATTATAACTGGTAAGGAACTATCTTAAGGCAAGCAAACCATCCAAATAAATCTTTGCTCGCTCACAAATTGGAGCGATACATTTTTGGTCTTGGCATTCCTGGCACGGTGCTGTGTCAGTGATGAATACCTGTTGGAATCCCAAGCACTCAATGCAGATTCTGCCAGTGAACTTAACCATTGGTGTGACTGAAAATGATAAATCTAACTTGAATTAATTTCGTAAAGTGTCGACAGTTCCTTTCCCTCCACAGAGGCTGCTCGACCTGCTGAGTTCTGCCAGCAGATTGTTTGTTGCTCCAGATTCCAGCATCTGCAGTCTCTTGTGTCTGCATTTCCAGCTTTCTCTTTTCTGTAAACTCTGGCATTGAGATATGTACCACTCTCCCCTGTCCACGTTGCTCTCCTTATATTTATGTTTCGTCCAGATGGATCAGATGCAATTAATGAACCATCACCGCCCTTCCTCAGCCAGTTGCCTTTCTCTCCACTCTACTGCAGACATTCCCCCCCTCCTCCTCTGCTGTTACACTTTGTACTGTTATTGTTTTTACCTGTACTACCTCAATGCACTCTGTACTAACTCAATGTAACTGCACTGTGTAATGAATTGACCTGTATGATCGGTATGCAAGACAAGTTTTTCACTGTACCTCGGTACAAGTGACAATAATAAACCAATACCAATAACTTGTTTTTCTAACCTTTTCTCCTCCTGAAGAAAGATTGTCAACCGAAAACACTAATTCTGTTTCTCTCTGAGCAGACACTGACTGACCCGCTGAGTGTTTCTAGCAGTTTTCCTTTTCATTTCAAAGTTCCAGCATCTGTAGCCATTTGGAGCCTTAAAAAAGGGAAAGAGGGGTTCAGGAAAGGAATTAAGGAACTTAGGGCCTTGGTATTGAAGGGACAGCTGTCAAGTGAGGAAACGATTAAGTTAAGAGATGAGCATGATGGTAGAATTGGAAATGAAGATATCTTAAGTGGTTTTATGGGTGAAGGAGATTGCAGAGAGAGGGAGGGGGAAAGGCTGAGTGAATTGAAGAGAAGGATAAAAATATTAGCATAGAGACATCTGTGAGCTCATTTTTAAACAAAGTGACTTTACTTCCATCTGCCCTGTGACTGGTGAATAGGCATCAGCAACCAATCATTCAGCTTTGACCTCGATTACTTTGAAATCCTGAAATTTATTTGGTTTGATCTCAGCTCATCTCATAGTTCCATTCAATCATCTTTATCCCTCCTTGGGTTTCTGTAAGTAAAGTGCTGGGGTTGTTTTTAATTTCACCTGAGTGTCACACATGAGAAGTCAGAAGACTGTTTCATCATCTTCATTTAGTACAATCCTTGTGTAAGTTCGGGCATTGTTTTCCATTGTCGCTGGGTGGACTGTCATGTGAAAGGCAGCACAATAAAGCTGCTGTATTACTGAGAGCAGCCAGTGTGAGGGACTGCTGCTGGATCCATTTCCTTTGTTGAACACAAAACAGTTGTTCAAGCTTCCAGCAAAAAATAGAATCATTAGCCAAAGAACCTTGGTGTTGATCGGAAAGGAGCGTTGCCTGGTCAGTTTGCTGTGTTGGTTGAGACAAGGGTGGCCACCTGTTTCTTGTATTTGGATCCAGCTCTGAGCACCGGTCTTATGAACGTTACACTCTGTGCACTGGATCTGATGTTCCCGCACTGGCCAAGGCCATGACTGTTGGTGGTAGCTGTAGCTCAGAGAGAAGAACTCTCCTCTGAATGAATTGAGCATGAATTCTAGGCCGACACTCCCAATGCCAGTACTGAGGGAGTGCTGCAGTGTCAGAGGTTCCTTTAAACCATCAGGTAGAAGATACAGGAGCCTGAGGACGCGTACCACCAGGCTCAAGGACAGCTTCTATCCCACGGTGATAAGACTATTGAATGGTTCCCTTATACGATGAGATGGACTCTTGACCTCACAATCTACCTTGTGACCTTGCACCTTATTGTCTACCTGCACTGCACTTTCTCTGTAGCTGTGACACTTTACTCTGTACTGTTATTGTTTTTACCTGTACTACCTCAATGCACTGTGTGCTAACGCAATGTAACTGCATTGTGTAATGAATTGATCTGTACGATCGGTTTTTCACTGTACCTCGGTACAAGTGACAATAATAAACCAATACCAAGCTCCTATCCGATTCCTTGGGTGGATGTAATAGATCCCATGACACCGATTCAGAGAAGAGTGAGGGTCTTGTCCCCCTTCCCCTGCCCAGTATAGAGCTATACAGCATGAAAACAGGCCCTTCAGCCCAACTCATCCATGCCGACCAAGATGCCCATGTAAGCTAGTCCCATTTGCCCATGTTTGACCCATATCCCTCTAAACCTTTCCTATCCATGTATCTGTCTAAATGTTGTTATTGTACCTGCCTCAACTGCTTCCTCTGGCAGCTGATTCCATATACGTACCACCCTCTGTATGAAAAAGTTGCCCCTCAGGTTCCTATTAAATCTTTTCCCTCTGGCCTTAAACCTGTGCCCTCTAGTTCTTGATTTCTCCAACCTGGGAAAAAGACTGTGTGCATTCGCCCTATCTATGCCCCTCATGATTTTATATGCCTCTATAAGATCATCCCACAGTCTCCTACACTCCAAGGAATTAAACTCCTCTGCCTATAACCCAGGCCCTTGAGTCCTGGCAACATCATCGTAAATGTTTTCTGCTCTCTTTGCGGCTTAACGGCATCTTTCCAATAGCAGAGTGACCAAAAACTGAATACAGTCTTGTTCCCCTTAAAAGCAGATGATAAACTCATTGCCCCATTGCTGTTTGTGGAAACAAAACGGTGGTGAGAGAGATCTCCAAATTAACTACACTTAACAGTACTTCATTGGCTGTAAGGCACCTTGGGACAGTGTATAGAGCACAATATAAATGCCTGGCCTCCTTTATTACCACCCGCAGAAGATCAACAAGTAGCTGCGGCAGGACGTTGGATTCATTTTACACCGTGGGGGAGATCAGGTGGGAGGGATTTGCTGTTTTCTCATTTGGCTTATTGGCAGGATATGAGAGAATAGCAGAGTCTATAATCTTGGGTTTTAGTCTGTAAAAGGAAGTTTTGTCAAAGCTTTTTATAAACTGCTGATTAGAGCTGAACTGGATTATTACTCTTGATAGGTGTAATGACCTGCACTGCTGCCTGAAACAGATTCAATAGGAGCTCTGGAAAGGAAATTGGATCATTTGGTCCAATTAGTTGGTCTGTGCATCCTTTCATCCCTGGCCAACGGTGACTGAGAGGGCATTTCTGACTATTTAATCCAAACTTTGCCAGTGAGAGCCAACTCCACCTGTCCCTGGTGTGAATACAGTGGTTTATACCAGAGGATCACAGGAGGAAACCATTTGCTCCCTGTTGCAGCCTGAAAAATGCCAACCTGAGAAAGAACAAATGATGACGTCCTAATCTTTGTCACACTTTTCCCCATTGATACAGTGATCCAACTTCCAAATTTCCCAACTTTCAAATTTTCCAACTCTGGGAATTCAGACACTTTGCAGCAAGCGTTAGGTGGCACTGGTTGTATATGGAAAAAATATCCTCTAGTGTTAGTAGAGTCATAGAGTGTGGAATCAGGCCCTTCAGACCAACTTGTCCATGCTGACCAAGTTGCCTGCCTGAGCTTGTCCCATTTGCCTGCGTTTGGCCCATTATCCCTGTAAACCTTTCCAATCCATGTACCTGTCTAAATATCTTCTGAATGTTGTAATTATACCCGCCTCTACCACATCCTTTGGCAGCTCGTTCCACATCCCCACCGTCATCCGTGTGGAAAAAGTTGCCCCTCAGGTCCCCTTTAAATTTTTCTCCCTCACCTTAAATCTACGCCCTCTAGTTTTAGACTCCCCTACCCTGGGAAAAAGACTATGACCATTCACCTTATCAATGCCCCTCATGGTCACCCATATAAGGTCACCCCTCAGCCTCCAACAGAGAAAAATATCCCAGCCTTTCCTTATAACTCAATCCCTCTAGTCCCAGTAACATCCTTGTGAATCTCTTCTGTACCTTTCTACTCCTCTGATACCCTCTAAGGCTCTTGCTCCTTATGCAAGCCGATGCCCTCTACTTTAGGCACCTCTGCCACAGGGAAATGTTTCCTAGTATATACGCCTCTCAGAATCGTGTGTCCCTCAGCCTCCTCCACTCCAAGGAAAACAAACCCGCTCTCTCCTCATCAAGGAATGATCCATGGTCAATGATCAAGGAGAAATGCTCCATCCCAGTCAAATTCCTGGTGAACCTCCTCTGCACCCTCTACAGTGCAATGGCGTCCTTCCTATAGTGTGGCGACCAGAGTTATACACGGTACTCTAGATGTGGTCCAACTAATGCTTTACACAGTTGTAACCATAGCTCTGTGATCTCGTATTCTGTGATCCTGGCTAATGGAGACCAGTATCCCAAAGTCCACCTTATGGAACTGCGCTGCCACCTTCAGGGATCCTTGGACATTCCCTCTGTTCCTCAATACTCCTTCATTTATGTATATCATTTAGTCCACCCAAGACACATCACCACACAAATCAGCATTAAATTCCACTTGCTTTTTCTCTGCCCATCTTACTAACTGATCAATATCATCAATTTCTATGTCATCTGTAGACTTATCATACTTCTTTCATTGATATCCAAACCGTTAATGGGGGTAACAAACAGCAAAAGTCCCAGCAACAATCCCTGTGGTACACCACTGGTCACAGGCTCCCAATCGCAAAAACAGTCCTTCACTGTTGCCTTCTGCCTTCTATCACCAAGCCAATTTTGGATCCAATTTGCCAAATCACCCTGGATCTCAGGGACTCTAACCTTTTGGACCAACCCCTCATGTGAGTGCTTGCCAGAGACCTCACTGAAGTCCACATCAACTGCACTGTTCTCTTTGAAAAATTCAGTCAGATTGGTCAGATAGAATCTTCCCCCAACAGAGCTGTGCTGACTAACTTAGATTAATCCTGTCCCTCAATCTTTTTTTTCATTAACTTCCCCCTTGACTCAATGGCCTGTAATTGCCTGGCTTAACCCAGCTGCCCTTCTTGAATTAAGGTACCACATTTGCTGTCATCTGGCACCTCACCTGTGGCCAGCAAAAATTTAAATATCTCCATCAGGATCCCTTCAATCTCCTCCCTTGCCTCCACTTGCATCCTGGAATACATCTTCGGTCTTTAAACCTGCCAAGACAGCTAATACCAGCTCCTTTTTAATGATAATGTGTTCCATAATTTCACTCTGCCCAGTCCTGAATTCTCTGGCTGCAATTTCCTTTATACAATACCCAGCAGAAATATTAATTTAAGATGTCGACAACGTTCTCTGGATCCATTCACAGTTTGCTATGTTTGGTCCCTAATGGATCCCTCTTGCCCATAAAATACTTACAAAATGCTTTGGGATATTCCTTAATGTCTGCCAGTGATATTTCTTGCCCTTCTAATTTCTTTCTGAAGTGTACCCCCCTACACTTCCTATACCCCGATGGGCCGCACCTGATTTCATTTCTTTATACCAACCACATGTTTCCTTTTTGTTTCTTTATCCAGTCATATAGAGTTATACAGCACGAAAACAGGCCCTTCAGACCATTGGTCCATGCTAAGATGTCCCATTTGCCAGTGTTTGGCCCATAACCTTCTAAACCTTTCCAACCCATGTACCTGTCCAACTGTCTTTTACAAGTTGTTATAGTACCTGCCTCAACTGCATCCTCTGGCAGCTCATTCCACATAGGTAGCACCCTTTGTGTGTGAAAAAAACATTGCCCCTCGAGTTCCTATTAAATCCTGAGTCCTTGATATCCCTTGAGATCCCTTGAGGTCCAGGGTTCCATGGACTTGCTGTCCTTACTATTCACCCTTATAGGAACATATTGGCCCTGATCTCTCATTATATCACTATTGAATAACTTTCACCTGTCTGATGTAGACCGCCCCCACTCCCCTGCAAGTAGCTGCTCCTAGTTTACTTTTGGCAACTTAAGACCTTAATTTTTAGACCATTCTTATCCCTTTCCATAATGACCTTGAGAGTTAAAAATTATGATCACTATCTCCAAAGTTCTGTCCCACTGACTCTTCAACCACTTAGCTGGCTGCCTTCCCTAAGATTCGGTCCAGCACTAACCCTTTTGTAGTAGGACCATCTGTGGAGTTCAACCTGGAAAAGTGTGAAGTGATACACTTTGGAAGAAAGAATTTGAAGGCAGAATACAAGGTTATTAGCAGGACTCTTAGCAGTGTGGAGGAACAGAGGGATCTTGGGGTCCACGTCCATATATCCCTCAAGGTTGTTGCGCAGATCGATAGGGTTGTTAAGAAGGCATATGGTGTGTCGGCCTTCATTAGTCAGGGTATTGAGTCTAAGAGCCGCTAGGTAATGTTGCAGCTTCATAGAACTCTGGTTAGACCACACTTGGAGTATTGTGTTCAGTTCTGGTGGCCTCATTATAGGAAGGATGTGGAAGCTTTAGAGAGGGTGCAGAGGAGATTTACCAGGATGCTGCCTGGATTGGAGAGCATGTCTTATGAGGATAGGTTGAGCGAGCTCGGGCTTTTCTCTTTGGAGAGAAGGAGGATGAGAGGGGACTTGATAGAGGTGCACAAGATGATAAGAGGCATAGATCGAGTGGGCAGTTAGAGATTTTTTCCCAGGGCGAAAATGGTTAACACAAGGGGGCATAATTTTAAGGTGATTGGAGGAAGGTATCGGGGGGATGTCAGAAGTAAGTTTTATTTTACACAGAATGGTGGGTGCATGGAACGCACTGCCGGCAGAGGTTGTGGGGGCAGATACATTAGGGACATTTAAGAGACTCTTAGATAGACACATGAATGATAGAAAAATGGAGGGCTGTATGGGAGGGAAGGGTTAGATAGATCTTAGAGCAGGATAAAATGTTGGCACAACATTGTGGGCCAAAGGGCCTGTACTGTGCTGTAATGTTCTATGCACTGGCTCTCAAAGCTCTCCTGGGTGAACTTTAAAAGTCCTCTACTTCTTTTGCACTAAAGAGATCCCAGTTAAGATCCCCTACAATCATTGCCCTATTATCCTTACACACCTCTGTGACTTATTGACTAATCTACTCCTCCATCTCCTGGTCTATGTCAGAAAGCCTGTAGTATACCGCCAGCAAAGTGATCACCCACTTTTTGTTCCTAAGCTCTGCCCACATAGCTTCATCTGAAAAGCCTTTCCGGATATCCTCCCTCATTACTGCAGTAATGAACGTCTTAATCAATATTGCGACACCACTGCCTTTTGTACATTTCCTCTTCTCCTGGCCTCAAGCCTTAAAAGCTTGGAATATTGAGTTGCCAGTCCTGCCCTTGTTTCAACCATGTCTCTGCGATAGCAACAATATTGTGTTCCCATGGCTCTAGGTTCATCTACTTTATTAGTCTGACTCCTTACACTAAAATAGGTGCAATTTAGCCATGCATTCCTGCCACATGCTTTACCATGCCTGTTTCTGCTCTGCCCACTGGACTGACTTCATTCTCTTTCTATATTTGCTTGCACCTCCCCCTCAACTGCACTTCTACCACGTCTTATTCCACTGCCAAATTAGTTTAAACCCATCCCAACAGGATTAGTAAACCTCCCTGCAAGGACGTTAATATTTCTTTATTAGTCACATGTACATTGAAATACACAGTGAAATGCATCTTTTGCGTAGAGTGTTCTGGGGGTAGCCCAGAAGTGTCGCCATGTTTCCGGCACCAACATAGCACGCCCACAACTTCCTAGCCCGTACGTCTTTGGAATGTGGGAGGAAACCGGAACACCTGGAGGAAACCCACCCAGTCATGGGGAGAACGTACAAACTCCTTACAGACAGCGGCGGGAATTGAACCCGGGTTGCTGGCACTGTAATAGCGTTACGCTAACCGCTACACTAACCCCCTCCAGGTACCACATCCCCCAGAAACTGTCTCAGTGATCCAGAAATCTAAAGCCTTCCCTGCTACACCACCCCATTAGCCACCTATTCATCTGACCTCTCCTCCTATCCATAGAGTCATACAGCATGGAAACAGGCCCTTCGGCCCAACTGGTGCATGCCGACCAAGATCCCCTTCCAAGCTGGTCCTATTTGCCAGTGTTTGGCCCATATCCTTCTGAACCTTTCCTATCCACGTATCTGTCCAACCGTCTTTTAAAAGTTGTTATTTACCTGCCTCAACCACTTCCTCTAGCAGCTCGTTCCATATAGATGCCATCCTGTGTGTTAAATAAAAAGTTGCCCCTCATCTTTCCCCTGTCACCTTAAACCTATGCCCTCTAGTTCTTGATTCCCTAACCCTGGAAAAAAGACCGAGTGCATTCACCGCATCTATGCCCCTCATGATGATATACTCCTCTATAAGGTCACCTCTTAATCCTACATTAATCTCGTTCTCCCTACATTCCATCAACTCCCCAGATTCCGCCACTTACCCACACACGTGGCCAATCAACCTACCGACCCGCATGTCTTTGGGGTGTGGGAGGAAACCCACACAGTCTCAGGGAGAACGTGGAGATTGTACACACAGAGCACCGAGGTCAGGATCGAACCCTGGTCTCTGGTGCTAAGAGGCAGTGACTCTACCAACTGTGCCCTTTTATTGTACCATTCATAGCTCTCAAATCCAAATGTCCGTTTTTGGTGGTGTTGTTTGAAGTATCAACTACTGGACAGGATATCGAATTAAGTCTTAGAACATAGAACAGTACAGCACGGAACAGGCCCTTCAGCCCACAATGTTGTGCCGACATAGCTAATCCCTCCTACCTACAGAATGCCCATAGCCCTCCATTTTCCTCTCATTCATGTGCTCATCCAAGCCCTTCTTAAAAGCCCCCAATGAGTTTGCCTCCATCACCCTATCAGGCAATGCATTCCAGGCATCCACCACTCTCTCAGTAAAAAACGTACCCCTCACATCTGTTCTGAACCTACCCCCTCTCACCTTAAATGCATGCCCTCTGGTATTGGATCGCCCTTCTGCTTCTCTTCAAAACAGTGGCATGGACTTTCTGTGACTGGATGAGAGAGCAGACAGTTCCTGTAGCTTGTGGCACCAGAAGTAATCCAGAAATTACAAACTTGGATGTTCTGCTCTTCAAACTGTGACCTGGTTCTTCAGATTCATGTTACAGGGGCTTGTCTCTCCTTTTACCACAATGCAGACCACGACCTCTCTTTAGAATGCCCTGCAGCCATTCTGTGATATGGTCAAGGAGCATTCATTGAGGTGGGGGGGGGGGGGGGGGGCGCAGAGGTACGAAGGTGAGGCCTTTGCTGAGAACAGACTGCTCAGCCTCAGAGAGGGGGGAGGTCGGGGGTGACGGTAAAGACCCGGCAGGGGTTAGAGTCAAGCCAGAGGAGGGAGGGTAGAGGAGCTGGGCTGGTGAGAGGAGAGGGGTTGGGACAGGTACAGGGGTAAAGAGTGAGATGAAGGATAGAAGGTGGATGAAGGGGAGAGAACAGGATTCGTTGAGGTGGGGGGGACTTAGAGGTACAAAGGTGTGGCTCAGCCTGCCCCTACACCGCCTCCATCCAGGGACCCAAACAGTCCTTTCAGATGAGCCAGAGATTTACCTGCACCTCCCCTAATACCATCTACTGCATTCGGTGCTCCAAGTGTGGCCTCTACATTGGTGAGACCAAACGCAGACTAGATGACCGTTTTGCAGAACACCTGTGCTCCGTGCGTGACTGCGATCTGCATCTCCCTGTTGCCAGTCACTTCAGCTGCCTCCACACCACCCCCCACCCCCCCCCCCCCAACACTATCACTGATATGGCGGTCCTCGGCCTCCTCCACTGCCAGGAGAATTCCAGATGCAAACTGGAGGAACAGCACCTCATTCTCTGTCCTGGGACCTTACAGCCTAATGGCGTGAACGTTGAATTCTCCCACTTCAAGTAACCCAACCCCCCTCCCCCCCACCATACCTCTTCTTTTCTTCCCTTTCCTAGCCTCTCTCTCTTTTTTTTCTCCTCACCTATTTGTTTTCTCCTCCCCTCCCCCCGTGCCACCTGCCTCCATACCTCTGACCCATCCCTCAGTGGATCTGCTCTCCCCTCCTCCCCCGCGCCTGCCTATCCCTATCTCTTACCTACATCTACCTATCACCGCCTTGTGCCCACCCTGCCTCCCCTCTTTTGTCCACCTATCACTTCTCTGTTTTTGCCCCCTATATATTGTGCTTCCCTTTTTCCTATCTTCAGTCCTGAAGAAGGATCCTGACCTGAAACATTGATTCTGTTTTTCTCCACGGATGCTGCCTGGCCTACTGAGTTCCTCCAGCATCTTGTTTTTTCGATCTGTGATATCCCTGGTATCAGGGAGGTGACGCACTGTCCTGGATTCACGTTTACAGCTGCAGAGGTGCCTGTCTATCCCCATCACTGTCGAGTCCCCAACCACTATTGCCTTTTGGACTCTTGCTGCTTCTCCCCACCTCGTGCAGATGAGCCATCCACGGGTGCTGTAATCTAGGGTCTGGTTGGAATCCTTAGAGATGCATTCACCCCCACCACTTTCCAACACGGAGGAACGATTTTGGAGCGAGCTGCACTCCGAGGTGTCCCTGACATGCCTGCCTGCCTCCCTTCCTCTGTCTGGTGGTCACCCATTCCTCCTCTGACTTCCTATCCTCAAGCTGCAGGTTGACCACATCTTAAAGAAGGATGAGCTATCCATGTAACTTTCAGCCTTGTAGTTGCACAGTGGCACCTCTAGTTCGCACTCCCGTTGGCACTACCTCATCATGGCCCTTGCACTTTTTGTTCGTCTACTTGCACTGTGCTTTCTCTGTAACTGCAGTACCATATCGAGCATTCTGTTTGCTTCTTACTTCCTCAGTGTAATTATGTATGGAATGATCTGTCTAGATGGCATGCAAAACAAAAGTTTTTCACTGTATCTTGGTATGCAGGCATGGTGTGTAGCAGATAGCGTAACGCTATTACAGCACCAGCGACCTGGATTCAATTCCTGCCACTGTCTGTAAGGAGTTTGTACGTTCTCCCCGCGTCTGCGTGGGTTTCCTCCGGGTGCTCCGGTTTCCTCCCACATTCCAAAGATGTACGGGTTAGGAAGTTGTGGGCGTGCTGTGTTGGCGTCAGAAGCATGTGACTAATAAAGATATCATATCGTATATCATATTATTATTGTTATATATGATATCTTTAAACCAATACCAAAGTAATTGTTACATGTCGGTAGAAGACACTGCTGTCAGTATTGCCCATATCCTGGTGTTGGAGAGAGGGGAGGGTGGGAACAGAAGGGTTTAAACACGAGGAGTACAATTCTAAACTGGAGTTGTCACGGGCATCAGGCACGACCAGTGGGATTTGGCTACCAGTTCTACCTGCCCTGGGAGCTCTATCACTTGGCGGTGGACAATGCATCTGCTCAGTACCCAGAATACCAGGAATGAACGAGTGACTTATGCTTCAATCCACAGCGGTTCCACGCTCATTATTCAGCTGAGCAACTAACCAATGTGGAGAGCAATAGTTTTCAAAACCAGCTCCAAGCATTGGTCGGCATGAATGAGTTGGGCTGAAGGGCCTGTTTCTGTGCTGTATAATTCTGACTCTGTAACTCTAACTCAAAGTATAGCACAGAAGTGGGCCCTGTGGCCGTGAGGAGTGATTATAAGTTCCACTTTAAGTACCCTTTTCCCAGTACCATTTCTCCCAGATCTCCGCCAGTGCCTGAGAGTATTAAAACTCGCTTTGGATGCATCTGTGCTATGTGTAAGCTGCCTGTGCACGGTAGTGTAACGGTTAGCGTAACGTTTTACAGCGCTAGCGACCCGGGTTCAATTCCGGCCGCTGCCTGTAAGGAATTTGTACCTTCTCCCCGTGTCTGTTTGGGTTTCCTCCGGGTGCTCCCACATTCCAAAGACGTACAGGTTAGGAAGTTGTGGGCATGCTATGTTGGCGTTGGAAGCGTGGCGACACTTGCGGGCTGCCCCCAGAACACTACACAAAAGATGTATTTCACTGTGTGTTTCGATGTACGTGTGACTAATAAAGATATCTCATTTTATTAGCTTCACTGGGTGTGAAATATGATGCTAGATTCTAGCCCTGTAGCGACGAATTAAATGTAGGTCTACTTAATGCACATTACCTGCTCTGCAGTGTGTAGCATCTGGCTGTTTGTATATTATTGATTAGCTGCAGGGCTGTGGGTGGATGAGCTCAGGAGGGAGGGATCTCGTGTCTTCTCATTCTTGATAACAACACGTTGTTCTGGAAAGAGATAACAGAGCTTTGAGGAAGTAATTCCCTTAGCTCCCGACTGGCTTGGCGTAAATACTTAGATTGAACAGAATTGACAGGCTTGCTTCATGTTGGAGACAGGTCCTGCTCGATGACAGTAGCATCTTAATTGGAGAGTAATGTAATCAGATGAGTATGAGACTTGAATTTGTTTACGATTCCATAAATTTTTATTCCAGTCCATATAATATTCTGGTGATTAGTGTTGTAAATGTTGCTTTTTAATCCAGTCATATTGTCTTATAAAATAACTAATTATAGGAGACTGGTATTCAGATGAAAAAGCACATAGCATTGTGCATTGTTATAGTTTTTAAAAATATCTAATGCTGAGATGGTCATTGGTACATGAACAAAACCTGCATCACCCCAGGAAGCAAAGTCCGAAGAAGAGTCTGGAGTCCCACCGATGTCAACCTATTAAAATTGCTCTATGGGATTGACCTCTCTGCCTCTGTGCACTGTTCTTGCCTCTGCCTTTTGCATTGTAAGAGGCAGGTCAGGACGTCACTGCTGGACTTCCCTGTTAACCTGGAGCTTTGATGGAGTGATTGTAGCTGGACAACCCCAGCAAGCCTGCAGTGCGTTTCCAGATGGAAGCGTTGAGGCCACCCCCTATGGGACAACAGGAGTATTTTAAATAATACATTGAGATGCCGCAAAAATGAAAGTGTTTCAGAACCAGCCTGAGTCCCTGCTGTCGAAGTGGATCTAAGTAGTTAAATGAACAATTGTGGAATTAAGTATTGATGATTTGGGCCATGTAGTTGTGTTTGTGGCTTAATTAGGACTGGCCTGTAACGACACTTATGGGACATAGGACATACAACACAGGAACAGGCCCTTTGGCCCACAATGTCTGTGCCGAACATGATGCCAGATTAAACTAAGTCTCTTCTGCCTGCACGTGATCCACATCCCTCCATTCCCTGCATATTTGTGTGTCTGTCTAAAACCCTCTTAAACCTCACCATCATTTCTGTTTCCACCTGTTCCAGGCACCCACCACTCTTTGTGTGAAAATAACTTGCCCCACACATCTCCTTTAAACTTTCCCCCTCTCACCTTAAACGCATGTCCTCTTGCACTTGACATTTCTACTCTGGGGAGAAAGGATTCTGACTACCTACCCTATCTACGCCTCTCATAATGTCATAAACTTCTATCAGGTCTCCCCTCAGCCTCCAATGCTCCAGAGAAAATAACCCAAGTTTGTCCAACCTCTTCTTATAGTTAATACCCTCTAATCCAGGCAGCATCTTGGTGAACATCTTCTGCAGCCTCTCCAAAGCCTCCACATCCTTCCTGTAAAGGGCTGACTAGAACTGAACACAATGGAACTCAAACCTGGTCTGCACTTTCCTGGATGTTGTATGACAGGATGTCTGTGCAACTTTGACTTAGTTTTCTGAGTCCCACTAGGAGTGACAACAATGTGGTATTGGTTTATTAATGTCACTTGTACCGAGATACAGTGGAAGAACTTGTCTTGCACACCAATCATACAGGTCAATTCATTACACAGTGCAGTTACATTGGGTTAGTACAGAGTGCATTGATGTAGTACAGGTAAAAACAATAACAGTACAGAGTAAAGCGTCACAGCTACAGGCAAGTGCAGTGCAGGTAGACAATAAGGTGCAAGGTCATAACAAGGTTGATTGTGAGGTCAGAGTCCATCTCATCGTATAAGGGAACCGTTCAATAGTCTAATCACAGTGGGTTAGAAGCTGTCCTTGAGCCTGGTGGTACATGCCCTCAGGCTCCTGTATCTTCTGCCTGATGGAAGAGGAGAGAATGACGTGGGTGGGTGGGGTCTTTGATTATGCTGGCTGCTTCACCAAGGCAGCGAGAGGTAAGGACAGAGTCCAAGGAAGGGAGGCTGATTTCCGTGATGTGCTGGGCTGTGTCCACAAGTCTCTGCAGTTTCTTGCGGTCCCGGGCAGAGCAGTTGCCATGCCAATCCATGATGCATCCAGGTAGGATGTTTTCTAAGGTGCATCAATAAAAGTGGGTGAGTGTCAAAGGGGACATACCGAATTTCTTTAGCCTCCTGAGGAATTTAAATTTTGGCCAGTACAGGGTTACAGACATATCTTCTGTTTTAGCACTCAATCTGTTCACCTGTCTAGAGTCAGCACGAACTCAGTAGGCCGAAGGGCCTGTTTCCCTGCTGATTTAGGGACTCTATTCCAACTGCTGGCACTGCACCCCATAGCTCCCCTCTGATCGCAGAGTGCGGTGCTTGTCCCTAGTCTGGTCCGAAGCATTCAAAAAATGCTGCACACAACTCGTTCATTACATCAGTCTCAAAAGCAGAGAAAGGTCAAACTCCAGGGATGATCACACCTGCACCAACTGGCTGCAGTGCACGGTGAGGGGAAGAATTCTGTGAGGAGCAGGACTTATTTCTGGGCTTCTGGGATGGCCACCCTTTGTCCCCTCTCTCTTTCCCTTTATTTCTTTAACCGAAGCATAAACCTCCACAGAGCCCAGTCACTGGGGAAGGTGATGCAATATTTACTCAATTTATTTTTAGCAGCTCCACAGAGCACCAGCCTCTGTGTGTTGTACTTGGAAGGGAATCGAAGGGTGAATGTGATGCGGGCTGAAGCCTTCACATTCCAAGCTTAGATCAGGCAGATGCCAGCCTGCAATCTTTAACCAAAGGTTTATAATTTGCTGAATGTAGGCTATGTAAACTCGATGAGGGACTGCATGCATACCGAGCCTAAAGTGGATCTTGTTCTGCACATTCTCTGAAAAGTAAACCAGGGAGTAAGAGCAAGGAAGGGCATTCTGACCAATACTTGTCCCAAGCCTATATCTGCCACCCTGGCAGGCAGCTTGGGTGTGTCTGAAGCAAATACCAGGCCCCTGTTTCCACACACACACACACACACACACACACACACACACACACACACACACACACACACACACACACACACACACACACACACACACACCACACACACACACACTGCAGCACCGCCCCTCAGTACTGGAGTGGAATGATAGCTGAGATATTTGCATTTGAGCCTCTGGAAATTGGCTGCAGTGTTCCAATGTGCCCTGATTTGCTGCGCATTTTCTGTTTTCATTGAATGTAAAGCACTTTGGAATGTCCTGAGCTCAGTCTTTGAAAGGACAAATTCCCAAGATAAATTTGATTTAAGTGACAGCCTATCAGGTTCCTAGGAGCTTCAAGTTCCTAGGAGTGAACATCACCAATAGCCTGTCCTGGTCCAACCACATAGACACCTCGGCCAAGAAAGCTCACCAGCACCTCTACTTTCCTCAGGAGGCTAAAGAAATTTGGCATGTCCCCTTTGACACTCACCAACTTCTATTGACGCACCATAGAAAGCATCCTATCTGGATGCATCGTAGCTTGGTATGGCAACTGCTCTGCCTCAGACTGCAAGAAGCTGCAGAGAGATGTAGACACAGCCCAGCACATCATGGAAACCAGCCTCCCCTCCATGGACTCTGTCTATACCTCTCGCTGCCTTGGTGAAGCAGCCAGCATAATCAAAGACCCCACCCACCCGGGTCATTCTCTCTTCTCTCTTCTCTCCTCTTCCATCAGGCAGAAGATACAGGAGCCTGAGGGCACATACCACCAGGCTCAAGGCCAGCTTCTATTCTACAGTATTAAGACTATTGAATGGTTCCCTTATACGATGAGATGGACTCTTGACCTCACAATCTACCTTGTTTGACCTTGCACCTTACTGCCTACCTGCAATGCACTTCCTCTGTAGCTGTGACACTTTAGTCTGTACTTTGTTATTGTTTTTACTCTGTACTACCTCAATGCACTGTGTCATGAATTGATCTATACGAACGGTATGCAAGACAAGTTTTTCACTGTACCTCGGTACAAGTGACAATAGTAAACCAATACCAATGTTTAAATTGTGCCATTGCATGGTGTGACACTGGTGGACAATTCAAGATGGCATGATGAATGAAGCTACTTTCCAGTTTTCGTACTGCCTTAGGGTGTTGCTCAATGGGTTGAATAGAAGGTGGCAGAGAAAGATCAAGGAAGACCTTTCATCATCAAATATTTCTCCATCGTCTATCCCACAGATGGATGAAACTCTAGAATGAGTGGAAAACTATCAGTCCCAGACAACGATCCCAGTTCCTAAGTCAGTAGTCAAAGTGTGAGTTAATCCCCCCCCTTCCCCCTCCCCCCCCCAAGCCTCAGAATAGAAGGAGGTCCCTTTAGAACAGAGATGAGGGGGATTTCCTTTAGCCAGAGGGTGGTGAATCTGTGGAATTCATTGCCGCAGACGGCTGTGGAGGTCAAGTCATTGGGTGTATTTAAAGCGGAGGTTGATAGGTTCTAGATTAGTAAGGGCGTCAAAGGTTACGGGGAGAAGGCAGGAGAATGGGGTTGAGAGGGGAAAAATAAATCAGCCACGATCGAACGGCAGAGCAGACTTGATGGGCCGAATGGCCTTGTTCTGCTCCTATGTCTTCTGGTCTAATTTGGGAGAATTAGAGGGCACAAGTTTAAGGAGAGAAGGGAAAAAAATTAAAGGAGATCTGAGAAGTATATTTTCCAGAGGATGTTGGTACCTGGAAGGAGCTGCCAGAGGAGGTGGTGGAGGCAGATAAAAATGCAACATTTAAAAGGCATTTGGACAGGTTCTTGGATAGGAAAGGTGTGGAGGAGTATGGGCCTGAGAGAATGGGATTAGCGTAGACAGGCATCGCAGTTGGTGTGGGCGAGGTAGGCAGAAAGGACCCATCTTTGTGACGGCCGGCACATCGATTTCTCTCATTTCCAGTAATCACCCACCTCAGTTTTTCTCCCCCCCTCCCCTTTATCCCACCAGTCCCATCACCCCATCTCTTTCCCCTCCCCTGCCCTCTCAATCTGCCCCTCACCCACACACCTTCCTCCCTCCAGTTCCCCTCCCCACCTCCTTCCCTTCATTCCATGGTCCACTGTCCTCTCCTATCAGATTCCATCTCCTTCAGCCCTTCGTCACCTCCACCTATCACCTCCCGGCTTCTGACATCATTCCCACTCTCCCACCACCCCCCTCCCCTGGATCCACCTATCACCTGCCAGCTCTTGCCCCCCCCCTTCCCACCCCCACCCTTTAACACTGACCATCTCCCTTTCTTTCCAGTCCTGATGAAGGGTCTCGGCTCAAAACGTTGACTGTCCATTTTCCCTGCATAGATGTTGCCTGACCCGCTGAGTTCCTCCAGCAGTTTGTGTGTTGCTCCAGATCTCCAGCATCTGCAGTCTCTCTGGTGTCTCCATTTTTGCCCTCTACGATTTTGATTCTTTGAGGAGATGGCCACTTCCTCACTCAACGATCCAGGAACAGCTTCTCCCCCTCCGCCATCAGATTTCTGAACGGTCCACGAACCCATGAACACTACCTCGTTATTCCTCTTTTGCACTATTTATTTATTTTTGTAACTTATAGTAATTTTTATGTCTTTGCACTGTACTGTTGCCGCAAAACAACAAATTTCATGACACATGTCAGTGATAATAAACCCTATTCTGATTTCCACTTTCTATTCCTGGTTGCTTGGCAATGCCACACCCTGCAGGTTCCCCTCCCAGACACATGCCATCCTGATTTGGAATTATGTTGCCGAACCTTCATCGTCAGTTGGTCTAAATCCTGGAATTTCCTTCCCAAAAGCACTGTGGGCTTACATTCACCGGGAAGGCTGGTTCAAGGTGGCTCACCCCCACCTGCCCAAGAGCAATGAAGGCTGAGCAGTAAATGCTGGCCTTACCAGTGTCTTCCACATTTATACACAAATTAAAACAGTCAATCACTGAACCTGGGAACATAAGGAATAATCCTCCCAGTGTTTCCAGCACTGGCAGTCCACTTATACATCTAATCACTGAGCAATGATCGATCTGCTGGAGGAACTCAGCAGGTCAAGCAGAGTCTGATGCAGGGTTCAGAATCAAGTTTATTATCACTGACTTGTATGATGTGAAATTCATTTTTTTTGTGACAGCAGTACAGTGCAAAACATAATTACTGTAAATTACAAAATAAATAGTACAAAAAAAAGGAATAACAAGGTTCATGGACCGTTCAGAAACCTGATGGCGGAGAGGAAGAAGCTGTTCTTGAAATGTTGAGTGTGGGTCTTCAGGCTCCTGTACCTCCTCCCTGATGGTAGTAACGAGAAGAGGGCATGTCCCGGGTAGTGACGGTCCTTAGTGCTGGATGCCGCCGTCTTGAGGCACCGCCTCTTGAAGGTGTCCTCGATGGCGGGGAGGGTTGTGCCTGTGATGGAGCTGGCTGAGTCTACAACCCTCTGCAGCCTCTTGCGATGCTGTGCATTGGAGCCTTGATACCAGCTGACAATTCCTTCTCTTCCCTCCCCCCACCCCGCCCCCCCCCCAACAGATGGTGCTTGACCCACTGAGTTCATTGAGCGATTGTGTGTTGCTTCAGATTCCAGCATCTGCAATCTCTTGTGTAACCACTGAGCAGTATTTTTCCCTGCCTTCTGCCAACGAGTGCTGGAGTAGTAACTCACCCCAGAGAAAAACATTGGCCAACGGCAGTGGTTAATTGGCTGAAGACAAACTAATGGTAGAACAAACAGAAAGGCAGACTATTATTTAAATAATGATAGACTGGGAAATGTTACTGTATTAGGGACTCAGGTGCTGAAATCAGATGCAGGTGTAGCAGCAGTTAAGGTGAATGCTGTCTTGGTATTTGGTATTGGTATTGGTTTATTATTGTCAATTGTACCGAGGTACAATGAAAAGCTTGTTTTGCACACCGATCGTACAGGTCAATTCATTACACAGTGCAGTTACATTGAGTTAGTACAGAGTGCATTGAGGTAGTACAGGTATAAACAATAACAGTACAGAGTAAAGTGTCACAGCTACAGATGAAGTGCAATGCAATAAGGTACAAGGTCACAACAAGGTAGATTGTGAGGTCAGAGTCCATCTCATCGTATAAAGGAACCGTTCAATAGTCTTATCACAGTGGCGTAGAAGCTGTCTTTAAGCCTGGTGGTATGTGCCCTCAGGCTCCTGTATCTTCTACCTGATGGAAGAGGAGAGAAGAGAGAATGACCCGGGTGGGTGGGGTCTTTGATTATGCTGGCTGCTTCACCAAGGCAGCAAGAGGTAAAGACAGAGTCCAAGGAGGGGAGGCTGGTTTCCGTGACGCTCTGGGCTGTGTCCACAACTCTCTGCAGTTTCTTGCGGTCCTGGGCAGAGCAGTTGCCGTACCAAGCCGTGATGCATCCAGATAGGACGCTTTCTGTGGTGCATCGATAAAAGTTGGTGAGTGTCAAAGGGACATACCGAATTTCTTTAGCCTCCTGAGGAAGTAGAGAATTTGTGTACAGGAGCAAGGATGTCTTGCTGTAATTGTGCAGAGCCTTGGTGGGCCACACCAGGAGAACTGTGTGCACTTTTGGTATCCTTACCTGAGAAACGATATACTCTCCATCAATGGAGTGCAGCAGAGGTTTTCCAGACTGATTTGCTGGGAGTGACACTGTGAGGAGGGATCGAGCCCACCAAGTCAAGTTTATTGTCACGTGCGCAAGTACAATGAGATAAGACATCTTTATTAGTCTCAAGTACATCGAAACACACAGTGAAATGCATCTTTTGCGTAGAGTGTGCTGGGGGCAGCCCACAAGTGTCGCCACACTTCCAGCGCCAACTTAGCATGCCCACAACTTCCTAACCCGTACGTCTTTGGAATGTGAGAGGAAACCAGAGCACCCAGAGTAAACCCACACAGACATAGGCGGACCGTGTGTCACACAGTACAATAATAAACTTGCTTGCAGCAGCATCACACACAACACACAGAATACAAATTGTACATAAAATTATACCATGCAATGAAAAATAAAAGAATGTGCAAAAACAAGACCTTAGTGCCAAAAAAAAACAAAGACACAATTGAAGATAAGTCTGTGGTAGTGCAAGAGATGGTCTTGTAGTGTTCCATTGCTGAGGTGGGGTTAGGGTTGTGCAGGTCGGTTCAAGAACCTGATGGTTGAAGGGAAGTAGCTGGTCCTGAACCTGGTGGTGTGGGACTTCAGGCTTCTGTACCTCCTGCTTGACAGTGGCGGCGAGACGGTGGCATGGCCCGAATGGTGGGGATCCTTGATGATAGATGCTGTCTTCCTGAGGCAGTGCCTCCTATAGATGTTGTCAGTGGTGGGGAGGGCTGTGCTTGTGACGGACCAGGCTGTGCCCACATCTCCCTGCACCCAATGGGTTTTGCAGCAGTTAGTGCTGCTTCCTCTCAGCCACAGGGACCCGGGTTTGTGCGGAGTCTGTGCGTTCTCCCTGTGACCACGTGGTTTTCCACCAGTTGCTTTGGCTTCCTGCCTCATCCCAAAAATGGGCAGGTTGGTAGGCTAACTCGATCCTGGAATTTACCCCTTAGTTGGAGGTAAGTGGCAAAACGAAATCAAAGGAGAATGTGTGTGTGAGGAAGAATAAGTTGCAGGGTAACCTGCTGGGTGAAATCCTCGCTCCCTGGAACTGTTGCAGCAATATTTCTTTGTGTGATAGATCGAAACATTCACTCTCTCTACCATCCCTGTGTGCAGTGGCATAATGCCCAGGGCACAATCACAGTGCCTCCTGAACTCGTGATCTCTACCACCAAGGGCAGCAGCCATTTGGGAACATCACCCACTGCATTTTCCCCTCCCAAGTTGCACACTATCCTGACCTATCACCGATCTTTCATTGGCATTGGGTCTACATCCTGGAACCCCATCAACACTGTAGGAGCACGTTCATCACATGGACTGCAACAGTTCAAGAAGGCAGCTCACCACTGTGGGATTCGACTGTTTTCTGTCGTTTTTTAACACGTATAGTATTTAATACACCTCAAGTGGCTGTACAAGGTATAACCACTTTATAGCTCATTGGTTCGTCTGTCAGGTGAATACGTGTTTTCTCATTGGTTGGTTTGGCCACAGGTATCTGATAGGTTTCCTGATTGGACTATTGTTAGCTAAGGAGCACCTCTTATCTCTGGTATAAAAGGTGTCATTTTTTGTTAATCCCTCTCTCTGTCTCTCTCTCTCTCTTGCTCTCTTCCCCCTTCCCCCAGCTCATTTTTAGCTCAGCTCATCTCCCAGTAGTAAAGCCAGTGCCATGTGCTCTGTGACTGTTTCTTGGTTTTAACCTTTTCCAGTAAAACTTTGTGAAGCACCAACTTGGACTCCTGAAAGAACCTGCGGATTCAAAAATAACTGGATCCGACACCACCTTCTCGAAGGCCATAAGTGCCCAAGTGAATAAGTAAAAAATTTCTCGAGATGCTAGGGACTTGTTTTAAATGTTGCCTTAAATCATTGAGAATGAATAGCCCACAGAGAGAAGGGATGCCGCATCTTAAGAGATTCCATTTCACCTCTGCCCATAACATTTCTTGAAGATGTTCCCATAATGTCACAGTGCCAGAGGTCTTGCATTTTACAATGTAGGTCACTTCTTGGATCTGATCCCTGGGGTGGCAACTGCACATGCCCCAGTAATGAAATGGATAATGATCCATGCTCACTCCTCTCAAAGAATATTAATACTCCATCAGTCACTGGTTCATACACTTTAATTAAACTGAAGCAAGATGAAAGGTCTGGTAAGTATTATAACATGCTGCTGGAGAACAAGCAGCTAATTTAATTATGGTGCCATTAAATAGCAAAGTCTGAAACTAGCTAACGGAATATCAGAGGATTTCTTTCTAATATTGAGCAAGGCACTCCTATGTAGTAAGATAAGATATACCGGTGTTCTCATGGGCAGCCTCCTCTATTATATGCTCCACAAAGACATGCACCTTAAATGCCACAGACTTGATTAACTTGTACACTTGGCTGTTTGCCTTTTGCCCTCAGGCCTTGACTTGTTCCCAGCACAGAACAGTCCCCATTTAACCCCGTGCAATGAATCTCCTACTCAGTCTTAAAGTTGATGTGATGTGTAGTTACTTGTGCAGAGAACTGCAGCATGTTACACCTAGGTAGGGAGAATGAGAAGAGGAACAAGGGGGCACAATTCTAAAAAGGGGTCAAGACAGAAATCTGAACTAAGTGTGTTTAGTTCATTGAAATTGGCAGAGCAAATTGAGAAAGTCCTTTATAATAAAAAAAAAGCATATGGGATCCTGGGTTTTATAAAGAGAGGCAAGAATACAAGAATAAGGGACTAATGATGAACTTTTTTGAAGGGATTTTGGAGTCCAAGTCCATAGATCCCTGAAGTAGCTGCACAGGTTGATAGGTTGGTAAAGAAGGCGTATGGCATGCTTGCCTTTATTAGTCGAGGCACTGAGTTCAAGAGTCAGAAAGTTATGCTGCAGCTTCGTAAAACTCTGATTAGGCTGCATCTGCATTCAATTCTGGTCGCCCCATTACAGGAAGGATGTGGAGGCTTTGGAGAGGGTGCAGAAGAGGTTCACCAGGATGCTGCCTGGATTAGAGGGCATGTGCTATAATGAGAGGTTGGACAGACTTGTTCTTTTCTCTGGAGCAGCAGAAGCTGAGGGGAGACCTGACAGAAGTTTATAAGAGGCATAGATGGAGTAGACAGCTGATATCTCTTTCTCAGGGTCAAAATGTGTCATACTAGAGGGCATGCATTTAAGGTGAGAGGGGGAAAGTTGAAAGCAGATGTGCAGGGCAAGTTATTTTACACAGAGAGTGGTGGGTGCCTGGAATGTGCTGCCAGGGGTGGTGGTGGAGGCAGATATGACAGAGGTGTTTAAGAGACTCGTAGACACATGAATGTGCAGAGAATGGAGGGATATGGACGTTCTGTAGGCAGAAGGGATTAGTTTAGTTAGATGTTTAATTACTCCAGCACAACACCATAGGCTGAAGGGCCTGTTTCTGTGCTGTACTGTTCTATATTCTCTATAAAACATTGTTCTATATTCTCTATAAAACATTGTTCTGGCCACAGCTGGAGTATCGCATTTAGTTCTGGACACTATACTTGAGGAAAGGTGTGAAGGTTTTGGAGAGGATGCAGAAGAGATTTCCCAAAATTTTTCCAGGGATGACGGACTTTAGTTTTCTGTATAGAGAGGAGAATCTGGAGTGGTTCTCCTTGAAGCAGAGAAGGTTGTATGGATATCTGACAAAGGTATTTAAATTGAGGGCTATTTCGTAAGACACTGTTCCCATTGGTGGAGGGGTCAAGAACCAGGGGACAAGAATTGAAGATTGGCATATGAACCAAAAGTAGCGCATTGAAATTTTATGAAACACAGTGGGTGATTGGGGTCTGGAATGCACTGCCAGGGAGTAGACAACTCAATCCAGAAGCACATCTGGATAAATAACTGAAAAGAGAGAATTTTTAGGGCTCCACCTCATTGTATGGTGTTGCTGATGTCAAATGGCAGGCAGCCAATGAGCACTCAATGTGCTTGTCATTCAAGAATTAATGGTGCACGGGACAAGGTTTATTTTTGAGTTTGGCCGGCTGACGATTTCGGGTGGGAGCTCTGCTGACCACTTGAATTTGGGCCCCGGCTGGAGATCAAAAGACCCCAGAAATAAGCCACAGCTGTAACTGGGGTGGGGGTAGGGGAAACCATCGAGTTATATCGAGCACAGACGCACGGTGCGAACATCAAACCTCCGTGGCACCAGAGAACCAGGAGTATACGCTCAAACAAATAGCTATAAGCTTTAAACATTGGAAGAGGAGAAAGCCATTCGGCCCCTCCACTGTGCTGCCATTCAGTAAGTTGTGTTTGATCTGTGTCATCCAGCTCAGTAGAGCCAATTTTCCATTAATGCCACAGTCACTGCTGTTGGCTCAATAGAATGTGGACCATTGGGTGATGTGTGGCCCACAATCTCAAAGGATACCTAACACTAAAAGGGCTTCTTATAAGACTCTTGATGGACCTCTTGTATGATAATGATGAATTCTTGATCTCTCAATCTGCCTCATCATGGCCCTTGCACCTTATTATCTACCAGCACTGTGACTGTAACACTATATTCTGCATTCTTTTATTGCTTTTCCCTTTGTACTACCTCGATGTACTTGTGTTTTGAAATGATCTGTATGGATGGCATGCAAACAAAGTTTTTCACTCAGTCTCAGTACATGTGACAATAATAAACCAATTACCAATTCTATGGTGTAACTAACACGGGTGCAGATTTTGACCTTCCAGTCAGGGTCCTGTTTAGTGTGAACTTTACACAAGTGCCATTATGATTTCTATACCATTTGGTATCATTGGGCCTGCCCAGCGGTCTCCTTTAGTGTGCATGTCATTTGGCAAATCCCATCACCTCACCATCAAGCTACTAGGCCTGTGTAGTAATGTGTTGATATAATTTCAACTCATCCTATCACATACATTCCCTTGTTGTACACGTCCCTTTCCTACCTTCCCACCTACTTAAAACCTAATTGCATCTCTCTCCCAGTTCTAATGAAGGGTCTCAAATCCGAAATACTTACTGCTTCTCTTTCCGCTGATGTTGCCTGACCTGCTGAGTTTTTCCAGCATTTTCCGTTTTTGCTTCTGAAGTTTGTGACCTACATACAAATATATGATTGTGTTGAACAATTGGGTCTTGGATCAAGTCCATTAATGTGTTGCACAAAAACACTGTACTTTGCAAAAGATCTTCCTGTGCAGGATATCAGTGCTGGCCCTTATAATGAAACTAGACTAGGAAGTCAGATGACCACAAATAACTGACGTCTGTCTAAAGCGCATGAGCTGATGTAGTGTTGGCTTTCAAGCTCCTGTCAACCAGAGGAGTCTTGAGAATGTGAAGTTCCAAGGGAAGGTGCTGAAGATGTTTGCAAGACTGATTTGAGGGGTGATCTCCAGTTTTGGTTTGGTATTGGTTTATTATTGTCACTTGTACCGAGGTACAGTGAAAAACTTGTCTTGCATACCGATCGTACAGATCAATTCATTACACAGTGCAGTTACATTGAGTTAGTACAGTGTGTGTTGAGGTGGTACAGGTAAAAACAATAACAGTACAGAGTAAAGTGTCACAGCTACAGAGAAAGTGCAGTGCAATAAGGTGCAAGGTCACAACACGGTAGACTGTGAGGTCATAGTCCATCTCATTATATAAGGGAACCGTTTAATAGTCTTATCACAGTGGGGTAGAAGCTGTCCTTAAGTCTGGTGGTACGTATCCTGTATCTTCTACCCGATAGAAGAGAGGAGAGTATGTCCTTGTTGGAGACGTATCCTGTCCATGCTCAATTGACTGACAATTGCAATCTAGACACGAAGGACTGGGATAAGCCAGTAAAAGAGCAGGAATCACCTACAGGAGATAAGCAGAGGAGAGCAGGGAGGAGCTGAACTGCTTCTCCTTGGAACAGAAGAGGTTGAGGGGAGATCTCAGAGGTGGACAAGATCAGGGCTGAGGGAAGATGGGAGATCTTTCCATTTGTAGCTGATTCAAGATCCAGGAGGCACAGATTTAACATTTTAGACAACAGATACAGGGAGCACATGAGGGATTTTTTATTAAATACACACAGTGAGTTGTTATGATCTAGAATTCACTCCTTGGAAGCAGAATGAGGGCTTTCAAAAGGGAATTGGAGGGTATTTGAATGAAAATAATTTGCAGGGCTGTGTGGAAAGAGCAGGGAAAATAGCAGAGATTGGTGTACCAGGAGCAAGTATGGATTCAATGGGATGAATAGACGACTCCTGGGCATTTCACTTCTGTGGCTGTGTTGGAAATATCTGCTGTCACGTAGTACCACGTCTGCGACTAGTTGGTGCCAGGATACTCAGAATGTGGTTTCTGTCAGGAACTCTCAACTTGCACGTAAATGGATGTTTACTTCAGGACAGGAGAGAGGGCTGCTGGCGACTCCAGCTCCCTGCTCTCCTCTGCTTATCTCCTGCAGGTAATTCCTGCTCTTTTACTGGCTTATCCCAGTCCTTTGTGTCTAGATTGCAATTGTAAGTCAATTGAGCATGGAAAGGATACGCCTCCAACAAAGACAACAGCAAGTTGCACTTAAAGTAAAAACAGTCTAGAACAGTACACACACGTGTTGCAAATTGGATTGTAACACTGAGACACACAGGAGGTAACAGAACAACTGATTACGAAGGAAGAGAGAGGTGACGAGATTCAGGGAAGGAATTCTGCAGTTTAAACCAGAGTTGCTGGATGAGAATCAAAGCCATTCGGAGGGCCGTTAAGGGTTTGTCGTTTGTCCAATTTTTTTAAATCACGCTGGCAATCTGAGGGTTGGATTTACCCTTGGACACGGATACCATTCAGAGTTCAAGCTCCAAACCTCATCACCGATCCCGGGAGAGTTGCACTCTGCCATTGAACCCCTGAAAGAGTTCTGGTGGGGAAGGGAAAGGGAAATTTCATAGGTTCCCAGCACTTGTGCAAGTCTCCAGCAGGTTAAACCAGCAAGAGCCACTGGTCCCATTAACTTTAGTAGACAGAAACAGTTGCAGTTTGAGTGGAAGGCAATTTTCTTTATTAAATGTATTTAATCACTTCTTAGTGTTTTAAGTGCTTGTTTTTTTAAATATAAAAATAGCATTATTAATTTGTAATAGTATTTGAGTTTGACAGCAGAGTTGGGTAATTTCGGTAGATTTCCTCCCTCAGGGCCATACTAATCCATTTACAACAAATCGTGGTCAATGTTACCCAAAGCAGCTCTTGAAATTCACTATCATAATTAACTGCAGTTCATTTCCCTAGCTGCCCTTGTGGGATTTGAACTCTCTTCAACTTATTTGTGTGGGTCTCTGGAATACTAGTCCAATTACACCAGGCTACCATATTCATCTCTTACCATCAATCGTCCTGTCCGGATGCACCACAGCTTGGTATGGCAACTGCCCTGCCTAAGACCGCAAGAAATTGCAGAGAGTTGTGGGCACAGCCCAGTCCATCACGCGAACCAGCCTCCCCTCCACTGACCCTGTCTACACTTCCTGCTGCCTCGGGAAAGCAGCTGACATAATCACGGACACCCCACCCCCCACACCCCGGTCATTCTCTCTTCTCCCCTCTCCCATCGGGCAGAAGATACAAGAGCTTGAGGGCACATACCACCAGGCTCGTATACCACAAGGACAGCTTCTATCCCACTGTTATCAGACTCTTGAACAGACCTCTCATACGTTAGAAGATGAACTCTTGAGCTCTTGATCTTCCAATCTACCTCGTCGTGGCCCTTGCACTTTATTTGCACTGTACTTTCTCTGTAATTGCAACACTATATTCTGCATTCTGATTTCTCTTTACTACCTCGATGTAATTATGTACGGCATGATCTGCCTGGATGGCACGCAAAACAAAAGCTTTTCACTGTATCTCCATACATGTGACAATAGTAAACCATTACTAATAGTTAAACTAACAACTTGCGTGAAAGATCCTTGTTAAACCACCCTCCTGCAATGTTGTGGAGTGCAAGGATAGAAGGGGAAGGGAAAGATCATTTAACTACCAGATATCATTCTTTCAGTAATTGATGTCAATTTTAGCCATAGGGGATCAGTCAATCCAACTTCAGCTACTTACATATAATAGCCTATCCTGGTCCAACCACGTAGATGCCACAGCCAAGAAAGCTCACCAGCGCCTCTTCGTCCTCTGGAGGCTAAAGAAATTTGGCATGTCCCCTTTGACACTCACCAACTTTTATCGATGCACCATAGAAAGCATCCTATCTGGATGCATCACGGCTTGGTATGGCAACTGCTCTGCCTGGGACTGCAAGAAACTGCAGAGAGTTGTGGACACAGCTCAGCACATCATGGAAACCAGCCTCCCCTCCATGGACTCTGTCTATACCTCTCGCTGCCTTGGTGAAGCAGCCGGCATAATCAAAGGCCCCACCCACCCAGGTCATTCTCTCTTCTCTCCTCTTCCATCAGACGGAAGATACAGAAGCCTGGGGGCACATACCACCAGGCTCAAGGACAGCTTCTATCCCACTGTGGTAAGACTGTTGAATGGTTCCCTTACATGACGAGATGGGCTCTTGATCTCACAATCTACTTTGTTATGACCTTGCACCTTATTGGCTACCTGCAATACCCTGTAGCTGTGACACTTCACTCTGTATTCTGTTATTGTTTTTACCCTGTACTACCTCAATGCACTGTGTAATGAATTGACCTGTACGATCGGTATGCAAGACAAGTCTTTCACTGTACCTTGGTACACGTGACAATAATAAACCAATACACCTGTAATATGGTAAGATGTCCCATAGCTACCCACAGAAACATAATCCAATTAAATTTGACACTGATCAAAGCTTCAGCTTTCAAGAAGTATCCTAAAGGAAGATGGGGAAGAGAGATTTTGGAAGGGAATTCCAGAGCTGGGGACATAGGCTGGTAAAGTGGTGGAGCGATTAACTTCAGAGATGATTATGAGGCCAGAATTGGAGGAGTGTGGAAATTTTAGAGTGAAGTTGGGCTGGAGGAGTTTACAGAGAGAGAGGGTGAGGAGGTTATAGGGGGATTTGAACAGTGGCTGAGTGTTTTTATAACTGAGGATTGTCAGAATGGGAATCATTGCACAGAGTGACAGGGATGAGGTCTCGGTTTGGGTCAGACAGAGGGTGCAGCTTCATCTGCACTTACCATCATCCGATTATATGTGCCATTGGACAGAGAAAGAACATTACCTGTAAAGCAGATATTAGACCAGCCCAAGGTGTTCTGCAGCCGATAAATAAATTTGAAGTGTGATCACCGTAGGAAAGGCAGTCGTCCCTACCCTTGGCCTGTCTGAACCATTAGTGATGCTAAATATTCTCTCATTAATTAGAACCCAGCCAGACAATAATTTATAAAAGCTCAAAGGTTTCCTGGCTTGGTCCCTTCATCCTCCAGGGCTGTCTCCAGCTTCCACTGTGAAACATTCACCCTTGGCTTTCTATCCAATTCCAGCAGCAAATATTCCAACACAAAACATGGCATAGCAAGACCCAAATGTTCAACATCTGTGGCTGTAATTTTTTTTCAGGTACATGGGATCAAATTGATTCATAACAGTAATACAGCAGGGAAACAGGCCCTTTGGCCCAACTCATCCATACTGACCAAGCTCATCCCATGTGGCGCATAGGCCTTGTTTACCCTAATTTATCTTGTGCTTCATCCTTCAGTGAGCAGGAATTAGGCTGCTCAGGCCCCCATTGGCTGATCTGTCCCAGGACTCGTCTCCTGTTCTGTGCCAGTTCCCCAGAGCCCTCAGTTCCCTGATCTTTCAAAAATGTATCGACCTCCTCTTTAAATACACCCAATGATCTGTCCACATCATTCACTTTCCAATCATCGAGGAAATTCTCGGCAGAGAATGAAACCTTGTCCCGTCAGTTAGTTGTGTACGTGGGATATCGCAGTGTAGAAAGAGCCCAGGTGTTCATGGTCCTCAGGAACCTTCTCCCACCCAACTTCCTCTCATCCTGCCAGTGCACCCTTCCAAAAGCAAAATACTGCAGATGCCAAAAATCTGAAATAAATGCAGTAGCCTGCGCAAAATACTCAGCAAGTCCAACAGCATCCGTGGAGGGAGTTAACTCTATGGCACAACTGTCCATTGCATTTCTCTTTCCTGTGTATAGGAAAATTCCCCTTGAATATGTCTGAAGTATTCCCTTGATGAATTCCATAGTAACGGAAACCATCTTGAAGAAGAAAATATTTTTCCCAAGCTCATAATAAAAACAGAAAATGCCGCAAATACTCAGCAGATCAGGGCACTTCTGCGGGAAGGGAAACAGAGTTAATGTTTAAGGTCAAACACCCTTCATCGGGGTTCAACCCGGATAAGTGTAAGGTGATACACTTCGGGAGATCGAATTTGAAGGCAGAATACAAGGTTAATGGCAGGACTCTTAGCAATGTGGAGGAACAGAGGGATCTTGGGGTCCATGCCCATAGATCCCTCAAGGTTGCTGCGCAGGTCGATAGGGTTGTTAAGAAGGCGTATGGAGTGTTGGCCTTCATTAGTCGGGGTATTGAGTTCAAGAGCCGCGAGGTGATGTTGCAGCTCTATAGGACTCTGGTTAGACCGCACTTGGAGTATTGTGTTCAGTTCTGGTCGCCTCATTATAGGAAGGATGTGGAAGCTTTAGAGAGGGTGCAGAGGAGATTTACCAGGATGTTGCCTGGATTGGAGAGCATGCTTTATGAGGATAGGTTGAGTGAGCTCGGGCTTTTCTCTTTGGAGCGAAGGAGGATGAGAGGTGACTTGATAGAGGTGTACAAGATGATAAGAGGCATAGATCGAGTGGACAGTCAGAGACTTTGTCCCAGGGCGGAAATGGCTAACACGAGGGGACATAATTTTAAGATGATTGGAGGAAGGTATAAGGGGGATGTCAGAGGTAAGTTTTTTACACAGAGAGTGGTGGGTGCGTGGAACGCACTGCCGGCAGAGGTGGTGAAGACAGATATATTAGGGACGTTTAAGACACTCTTAGATAGGCACATGAATGATAGAGAAATGGGGGGCTATGTGGGAGGGAAGGGTGAGATAGATCTTAGAGCAGGATAAAATGTCGGCACAACATTGTGGGCCGAAGGGCCTGTACTGTGCTGTAATGTTCTATGTATGTTCTAGAACTGGGAAGGAGACAAAAGAAGCTTGTTAAACTGCAGGGAGGGGTATGTCTCTGGTAGGGAAAAGCCAGGTTATCCATGGGGATAAGCTGTAAACAAGGTCATAGTACGGAAACAGGCTCTTTGACCCAACTGGTCCATGCCGACCAAGACTCCCATCTAAGCTAGTCCTATTTGGCCCATATCCCTGTAAACCTTTCCTATCCATGTACCTGTCCAAGTACCTTTTCAATGTTGTTAATGTACCTGCCTCAACCACTTCCTCTGGCAGCTCATTATACATATGGACAATTCTCTGGGTGTCTGTCCAATGAGAAATGAGGTTATCTGGCCAATGAGAGAATGGGAGAAGTAATTCCAGCACTTTTACTTTAGATTTCAAGTATCGGATTCTTATTTTTAGTTTTAATTTCTCTGAAGTTACAATGAGGAGAGCTGTTATCCTCTGGATATGTATTTATCACCTTGTTACATTTCTTTCCAGGTTACAGAGAAGGCTTTCTGTGGAAGCGAGGGCGTGATAATGGTCAGTTCTTAAGCAGGAAGTTTATATTGTCCGAGCGAGAAGGTGTCCTGAAATATTTCAACAAACACGATGTAAGTTGGCAAGTTGATCACCTGCGCTAATGTACCTTTGACAGTAGTGTGGTGAAACGTGGAACTAGCACGAGACTTTGAGATGGAAGTTGGAACAGGGAAGGTGAGCAACAGTGAGAGTAGACCACACTGACCTCAAGCCTGCTCCACCACTTACAGATGTTGGGCCCCATCTCTGCTTTCCAGCACTGACCCATATCCATTGATTCCCTTAATGTCCACAAGTCTACCGATCTTGGCCTCGAGCATATTCAGTGACTGAGTCTCCACAGCTGTCTGTTGAGTTCCAACGGTCTGTAACCCTCTGAGTAAAGGCATTTCTTCTTATTAAGGAGAGTGTTCAAGGTGTGGAGGTAGAGGGAGTTAGAGGAAGTGGGAGTGGGGGAGGGGGTGCGGTGGACGTGCATGCGGGGGAGGGGGTGCGGTGGACATGCGTGCAGGGGAGGTGGGTGTGGGGCTGGGTTCCGTCACTTGATGGCGAGGAGCAGCTTGGGTTCCCGGTCTGTGCTGAGCTGGCCGATTTCAGTGGGAGGACAGACGGCGCCCCTCGGGTGGGTAGAACAAAGAAGCTGCCAACGGGCGAAATGGAGTCAAATCTTCCTCCTCCCCCTTGCTCTCTATCTTGTCTTCCCTTTGCCACTCCACACCGTACACGGCTCCCCTGACCCAGGGTCCTGGCCACACCGCTACGTGCTGCCTGTACGCCACTGATTGAAGCCGTCTCCGTGAAGAGTTGTGAACAGGAGCCACAGCCTTCATTTTGTAACAGCTCATTTGCACATCAGCGAGCACCAAAAGCAGCTCATAGACGATGACAACTCATTCTCATGGACTTACAATCAGTGCCTCTAATTTCTCACCTTCCACACCCAGTACCAACACCCCTGAAGTTTATCGTGATCATTTTGGTTTCTGTATCCTGTAAAGTCATTGGGCAATTTATTCAAAGAACGTACACCAAAATACAGTGGTTGGGCTACAGAATAAGCATCCAGTGGCTGAGATCATAAATCCTGAGACATGAGTTCAAACCTCACCACAGGAGTTGTGAAATTTATATTCAAGTAATCAAATAAATCTGGGATAAAAAGCTACGTTCAGCAATGGTGATCCTGAAGCTACCAGGGTATTGGGGGGAAAAAAATCCATCTGGTTCACTAACAGTCGTTAGAGAAGGAAAGTTAACGTCCCAGAGAAACAGAGGGTTGCAGATGCTGGAATCTAGATGAAAAACACGATGATGCTAGAGGAACTCAGCGGGCCAGGCAGCATCTGTGGAGAAAAGCAGGCGGTCAACGTTTCGGGTCAGGACCCTTCTTCAGGACTGAAGATAGGAAAAGGGGAAGCCCAATATATATAGGGGGGAGAGAAACAGAGCAGTGATAGGTGGACAAAAGAGGCACAAAGTGGTGATTTCCCCCCCCCCCCACCCCATCACTATCTCTTACCTGCATCTACCTATCACTACCCTGTGCCCACCCTGCCTCCATCTCTTGAGGAGAGTTTGCACAGGATCACATGGCAGTGTCAAAGTCAATTTCAATTCTGTGCCCAATGTCTCAGGAAGTTTTAGAGACTAGCACCGAGGGGTAGAAATAACTCCAGTTTTGTATGCACGAGGCAGTTCCGAATATATGTTGTACTCTGTTCCTGAAACTCAATGCTGTTGAACACAAACAGAGAACAAGGTGCATGCATTACTAGACTTGCTGTATGCACTAGACACACAAATTCCTTCCCCTCCATTTCTGCATCTCTCTCCACACCCGGTGATAAGCAGCTTATTTGGATGCAAGTCCAAAATAAACCCACCGGTGTCTGTGACCCTGGAAGCCATTCACTCATTTGCAAAATGAAGATCAATAAAATTTCAATAAAAGATCAATAAAACTGCAAATAGAGTCATACTTGTACAGCACAGAAACAGGCCCTTCGGCCCAACTCGTCCATGGCGACCAAGATGTCTATCTGAGCTAGACAAGAACTCTTGACCGCACAATCTACCTCATCACGGCTCTCGTACCCTAATGTCTACCTGCACTGCACTTTCTCTGTGACTGTAACAATATAGTCTGTATTCTGTTATCTGAGTCATCGAGTCATACAGCACGGAAACAGGCCTTTCGGCCCAACTCATCCCTGCTGACCAAGATGCCCATCTAAGTTAGTCCCATTTGCCTGCATTTGGCCCATATCCCTCTAAACTTTTCCTATCCATGTACCTGTCCAAGTGTCTTTTAAATGTAGTTATTGTACCTGCCTCAACCACTTCCTCTGGCAGCTCATTTTCTTGGTTTGTCTATGATAGTGTACAGAAGGCAAGGGTTTAATGCTCTCCTGTTACTGAGCAGTCAAATTTGGTAGATTATTAATCAACAACTGAACATAGACCAAAGTCACAGTGAAAATCATACAGTACATAAACGTTAGCATCAGGGGTTGCACAGAGGTGTATTGGTTTATTATTGTCACTTGTACCGAGGTACAGTGAAAAAATTGTCTTGCATACCGATTGTACAGGTCAATTCATTACACAGTGCAGTTACATTGAGTTAGTACAGAGTGCATTGAGGTAGTACAGGTAAAAACAATAACAGTACAGAGTAAAGTGTCACAGCTACAGAGAAAGTGCAGTGCAATAAGGTGCAAGGTCACAACAAGGTAGATTGTGAGGTCATAGTCCATCTCATTGTATAAGGGAACTGTTCAATAGTCTTATCACAGTGGGGTAGAAGCTGTCCTTGAGCCTGGTGGTACGTGCCCTCGGGCTCCTGTATCTTCTACCCGATGGGAGAGGAGAGAAGAGAGAATGTCCCAGGTGGGTGGGGTCTTATAGCTGCTTCCTCCCAGCCTCAGTGACCCAGGTTCGATCCTGATCTCCCATGCTACCTCTGTGGAGTTTGCATGTTCTCCCTGTGACCACGTGAGTTCCTCCCCACGTCCCATAGACATGCAGGTTGCTAGGTTAATTGGCCACTGTAAATTGCTCCTTTTGTGTAAGTGAGTGGTAGAATCTGGGATGTTTTAATGGGAATGTGGGAGAGTAAACATTGGGCTCAGTAAGGATTGCTGTAAATGGCTGGTGCAATGGGTTGAAGGGCCTGTGTCTGTGCTATGTGTCTCTGGGACTTTTTCTCGAAGCCAGCTGTGTTCTTGAATGAACTCCAGTACACGCACTGCCAGGACGTAATTTTGCTCATTGTATCTTGCAGTGATCCTGCTTATATCTTGCCATCTTCTGAAGCCTTTGCTTCACTGCACAGGAAGTGATTCATTTGCTGATATTTTGTGTCAAAGGAAATGTCATGGTCAATGAAAACTGGTCAAATCCAAACTGTGAACGGGGCATCTTCTGAGGCAGCTCCGTGTAACGTCCCAATGAAAGGCTATTCCCAAGGGAAAACAGTCTGTGCAAGACTAGTAGCCAGCTCGTTCACTGAGGGCAGACATCAATTCTGGAGGATTCAGAAGGCGTACTATTGTGCAGCAGGTAGTTCAGCTGCCTTACACCTCCAACGAACCAGCTCAATCCTGACCTCTGGCGCCTTTCATGCTGGCTTCCTGGGATGCTCCCATTTCCTCCTACATCCCAAAAAGACATGCTGAAAGGTCAATTGGCTGCTGTAAATTATGCCTTGGATATTGTGTGCAAGTCATGTCGCCCCATTACAGGAAAGATGTGGAGGCTTTGGAGAGGGTGCAGAAGAGGTTCACCAGGATGCTGCCTGGATTAGAGGGTATGAGCTATAAGGAGAGGGTGGACAGACTTGGGTTGTTTTCTCTGGAGCGTCGGAGACTGAGGGGAGACCTGATAGAAGTTTATAAAATTATGAGAGGCAGAGATAGGGATAGTCAGAATCTTTTTTCCAGGGTAGAAATGTTAAATATTAGAGGTTCATTATTTAAGTTGAGAGGGGGAAAGTTTAAAGGAGATGTGTGGGTTAGGTTTTTTTTACATAGAGAGTGGTGGGTGCCTGGAATGCACTGCCTGGGGTGGTGGTGGAGGCAGATACAATAGGGGTATTTAAGATAGAGATATTCATATGGAGGGATATGGATCATGTGCAGGCAGACGAGAGTTAGTTTAATTTGACATCGTGTTCAGCGCAGACATTGCGGGCCAAAGGGCCTGTTCCTCTGCTGTACTGTTCTGTGTAGAGGGGCTGGGGTGTGGGCATGTGAGAGAGAGTGTAGGTTGCAGGGAAGTGAGTGAGGCAATGAGAGTAATGGGATTCCTCCAAGAGCCAGCATAGAGTTGATGGGCCAAATGCCCCCCCCCCCCCCCCCAATATCATAAGGAAATATGATGGACATCCTTAGAGGAAAGGACAGATGCTAGATTTGGGTCTGATCTCAGTGCAGGACAGAAGTGTTTGTGTTGATTGATGAAGAGGCCATAAAGAGATAGATAATGGGAACAATTTCAATCTTGCTCTGCCATTCAATATATATCTGGCTGATCCTCTGTCAGGACACCATACTCTCCTCATACCCCTTGATGCCTTGACCTCCTGATGAGGTGAGGGCTGAGCTGCAATAGTAAAGGTTTTCCTACACTGAGGTATGATCATAGCACCACCTCCAGGGCAGGGTTTCGACCTGAAGCATCGACGATTCCTTCCCTCCCCCACAGATGCTGCTCGACCCGCTGAGTTCCTCTAGCAGATTGTTCGTTGCTCCAGATTCCAGTGTCTGCAGTCTCTTGTATCATCATTGACAACTGCCCAGGATTGTCCTATAGAGGCCAAGGGTTAATCTCCTGGATACTGGATCCAGTGATAAATCATAGGAAGTCAAAGTTGAGTTTAGTGTCACATGCACAAGTCTATGTGTGCACAGGTGCAATGAAAAACTTACTTGCAGCAGCATCGCAGGCACATAGCATCAGATAAGCAGCATTCACAAGAAAAACATAAATTATACACAGTTTTTACAAGAAAGAACAAAACTAGAACAAGAAAAATTATATAATCGTTATAAAATCACATATTTGTCTATCATGAGGACGGAAAGGTATTATGCAAATTGAAAGAATTATTTTAAAACAGATCCAAGAGTTTATGAGGGTATTTTTGGAGGGAGGAGGTAGATTGTGAATGCTTGTTTTTATTTTAAAATTTGTGCTGCTGGAATTTTTGTAAATGCTCAGTAAGAGTGGACTGCGTGATTTTATGATTTTAGTGCAAAGTGATCAAAGTGGTCATATTGTAGGTAAACTGTAATGATTAGGGTTTTGCCAGTTGGTTCCAGAACCGAATGGTTGAAGGGAAGTAGCTGTTCTTGCACCTGGTGGTGTGGGTCTTCAGGCTTCTGTATCTCCTACCCAATGGTAGCTGTGAGAAGATGGCATGGCCCAGATGGTGGAGATCTTTGATGATGAATGTTGCCTTCTTGAGGCAGCACCTGCTGTTGATACCACCGATGGTGGGGAGGGATGTGCCCGTGATGTATTGGGCAGAGTCCACTACTCTCTGCAGCTTCTTACGTTGCTGCGCATTTGAATTGCCGTACCAGACCAGTTTAAAGGAACACCATGCATTATTTTTTAACGCAACTGTTTGGTTTTAAAAGTACCTGAATATGGGAAAGGTGGTTCAACCCAGGCGTGACTCTGAGGACTTCAGATGGTTCCAGGAATCTGTGCTTAACTTTTACTTCATCTGTCTTTCAGGCGAAAGACCCAAAAGCCATTCTAAGGCTGGAACAGATCAACGCCACCTTCCAACCAACGAAAATAGGGAACCCAAACGGGTTGCAGATTACATATTTAAAAGACAACAGCACGCGGAACATATTTGTCTATCACGAGGACGGAAAGGTATTATGCAAATTGAAATAATTATTTTAAAACAGATCCAAGAGCTTATGAGGGTGTTTTTGGAGGGAGGAGGTAGATTGTGAATGCTCGTTTTTGTTTTAAAATTGTGCTGCTGGAAATTTTGTAAATGCTTAGTAAGAGTGGACTGTGTGGTGACTGTGGCAGGGACCCACATCTCAGTGTTAAGCCGGGTGCAGGCTTCTCGGGAGCTGTCATGGTTTTCAGCAGAATTAGAGAAACACAAAGTCAGCAGGTTTTCCAGCAAGAAGAATCAGGTCAATAGCAAGGACAAAAAGTGTCCCAAAGCAGCACTGGTCACTGTACCAGGCTCTTACCACTGACAGGATGGCAGACAGCAGCTTGAATATTCAGTAGTCCTTCCACCTGGACCCGAACCACAGCAGACTCTCAGAAAGAAACGAAACCTGGAACCAGAACCATTTCCAGCGCTGGGAATGCACCTGCATTACTGCCTTCTCCAGATCATTTAGGTCAGGTTCCAAACACAAGCAACAGGCAAACTACCCCTCTTGCTCACGCCACACTTGCCTAATACTTTTTGCACAAATGTTCTGCACCTTGAAGCAAAAACTTGTGGTTTCCCAACTCCTTCAAGTTATGATGCGTAGAACTCTGGTTAGGCCACGTTTAGAGTATTGAATGCAATTCTGGTAACCTCACTATAGGAAGGATGTCGAGGCTTTAGAGAGGGTGCAGAGGAGGTTTACTAGGATGCTGCCTGGATTGGAGGGCATGTGCTATCAGGAGAGGCTGGACAAACTTGGGCTCTTTTCTCTGGAGCGGTGGAGGCTGAGGGGTGATCTATTGGAAGTGTATAAAATTATGAGGGGCATAGATAGGGTGGACAAGCAATATCTTTTCCCCATTATTGGGAGATCCAGTACCGGAGGGCATGCATTTAAGATGAGAGGGGGTAGGTTCAGAACAGACATGAGGGATATGTTTTTTACTGAGAGAGTGGTGGATGCCTGGAATGAGTTGCCTGATAAGGTGGTGGAGGCAATTTAAGAGGGGCTTGGATGAGCACATGAATGAGAGGAAAATGGAGGGATTATGGGCATCCTGTAGGTAGGAGGGAATAGCTATGTCGGCACAACATTGTGGGCTGAAGGGCCTGTTCTGTGCTGTCGTGTCCTATGTTCTATGTTCAAGTTCCAAATGAGTTGCCCAATCTCGCTTGAAGTTGGGTTCTGTCTAAACCAACTCTATCAGATGGTCAATGTCAGTAATTTCCCTGACCAGCGGCTGTACGCAATTGGTCATTTGTTTGACCAGTTTGTTTATCGCGAGGCTAGAAATGTAAGGAATTCCTAATCCTTTCTTTTCCTAATAGGAGATCGTTGACTGGTTCAATGCGATCCGAGCAGCTCGTTTCCATTACTTACAAGTGGCATTCCCAGGAGCCAGTGACGCTGATGTGAGTTTTTCAAATTTATTTATTATTCAGTCGAAAGTCAAGTTTATTGTCATCTGCACAAGTACATGTGTGCACAGGTGCAATGCAAAACTTACCTGCAGCAGCATCACAGGTACATAGCATCAGAGGCACAACGTTCACAAGGTAAACAAATTAACAACATAAATTGCGCAAAATTATACAACATAATTGGAACAAAAAACAGTCCATTGTAGTGACTTTGTAGAGGAACATTGGTAGATTGTGGATTGAGGGGGTGGATGGGTGAACGTTTAAATTGGTGGGCAGAGATTGGACTCTCAATGGCTAGGCCCAATCATCAGTGGAGGATGGAGGGAGAGTGGGAGATAGGTACAAGGATTTGCTGTGATATGTTCCCAGTGCCAGACTCCACAGTCAGGCAAGTCCCCATCAAACCTCGCGTGTATTGTTAGGCCCAGCTTTTACGTGAATGACCCGTGTCGTTTGCAGGCCAAAGACAAGCAACTGAACCTTGTGGAACTAATATCTGAGTGTGCATTGTAGGGTGCTGGATGTCACAGGCAATATCCAGTGACCACCAGGGTCTGCTAACATCCGGATGAGGGTTTGTGATCTTAAAGGTCAGGCCAAGACATTGGATCAGTGTGCTATTGTTCAAGTATAATGCACAAGTACCATAAACATCGTGCTTTATCATAAGTTTGTCGTCTTACATTTGAATTATGTTCTTTTAACTTCTGTGCATTTTAATCTGATGATGTTCATCCTGCTTCCCAGTTCTTGAGTAAAGATTGCTCTTCTCTCTCCAATTTACCAGGGCTGGTGGGACAGGAAGGGTGAGAGGAGGTGGAGAGAGAATGGTCTAAAAGGGATGGAACTGGTGCACTGTGAAATGGGTTACAGTCTCCAGAAACTCCCACTGGTAGCAGAGCAGTCTCAACTGGAGGCTTCAAGTATAGGTCAAACCTGGGCCCTACTGATTAAAATCATGTCACAATGTAATCATGGAAATCCCGTCCCCTTTCAATTAATCTTGTGTTTCTGCACATGTCACGCTTTGCTCTACTTGAATGGAAGGATCCCATTCCTGTAATTCCAACCAGTGCAATGATGATCAGAAAATAAAACCTTTTTTTTGGACAAAAGACTGCAGGTAAAATGCTGGAGATTCTCTGCATTTTCAGTTTTAATTTCACAATAATTTGAGCTGCTTAATTGATATAATGCAGAGTAGCATAACTCCAAGCTTTGACCAATTAATTAGGTTTAACTAGTTCGATGGTGATGACAGAAATGGAAAACAAAAACTAGAGAAACTGGAAATCTGAAATAAAACCAGCAAATGCTGGAAACACTCAGCAGGTCAGGCAGCGTCTGTGGAGAGAGAGACAGTTAATGTTTCAACAAGATCTTCTACCTCAGCCCCACATTCCTGCACCATCTAGATACGAAAAGGATATTAAGAGAAAGGGAGAAATCTGTCGATCTCTCAGGTCAAAGTCAAGTTTATTGTCATATGCACAAGTACATGTGTGCACAGGTGTAATGAAAAGCTTACTTGCAGCAGCATCACAGGCACATAGCATCATATCAGCAGCACTCACAAGAGGAACATGAATTAAACTTAAATTATACCCAATTTTAACAAGAAAAAAACACAATCAGAACAAAACTAAGTCCATTTTAGTGCAAAGTGACCAGAGTGGTCATAGTGTTTTTAAACTGTAGTGGTGATTAGGGTTTTGCCGGTTGGTTCAAGAATGGTTAAAGGGAAGTAGCCGTTCTTGAACCTGGTGGTGTGGGACTTCAGGCTTCTGTACCTCCTGCCCGATGGTAGCTGCGAGAAGATGGCATGGCCCAGATGGTGGGGATCTATGATGATGGATGTTGCCTTCTTGAGGCAGCGCCTCCTGTAGATACTACCGATGGCGGGGAGGGACGTGCCCGTGATATATTGGGCAGAGTCCACTACTCTCTGCAGTTTCTTACATTCCTGCGCATTCGAATTGCCGTCCCAGACCATGATGCACCCACTCAGGACACTTTCAACTGTACATCTGTAGAAGTTTGTTAGCGTCTTCGGTGACAAGCTGAACCTCCTTAACCTCCTGAGAAAGTAAAGACACTGGTGCGCTTTCCTTTTGATTGCATTTATGTGCTGGAAGAATATTAATATTGATTTTTCTGTTTAATCTCAGTTGGTGCCAAAGTTGACAAGAAATTACGGGAAGGAAGGGTACATGGAGAAAACGGGTCCGAAGGTTGGTGAGACTTTTGATGTTGTTGTATCTTTGGATTTTGGGAATGATTAACAGTTTACACACAAGCTCAGTAACACTCACACCTAAGAAGCTTCTATTGCCTGCAGTGAAATATTAGATCAGGAAAGGCCACTCTTTCCTCCTCCATCTAGATTTGAAATCTCATTTCTTCCCCAATTCGCCCTTGACGTTCCTCCTCTGTCTGACTAACCAGGTTACAGTCGCACATTACTGGCCTATTCAGAGACTTGGCTTGTCATCAGGAGCCAGCCAGCAGCTGGGGCTTTAAGTTCATTAAAGGGTTAAGAAGCTGGTATCAAAAAGTGTGATCTCATGTCCTTCCGACAGCCTGTTTTTGATTCCAAAACCACAGCACCATGCCCACTGATATGTCCCGGTTCACGGGCAGTTTCAGGACACGTGTTGAATGCTGGGCTTGACCGCTGATGCCTACCATCTATAAAACCCATTCCAAATGTCATCTGCTCTCAGCATCGCCTCTTCCACCCCAATATGAACCCATTGCTTTGCTTCTACTATGCTTGGAGTTCACTGCAGGATTACCCTGACCATTACATTGGTATCTCAGCAACAAGGGTTGGGGAACTAAAGACTCGGGGGCATAGGTTTAAGGTGAGTGGCAAAGATATAAAAGGGACCTGCGGGGCAACTTCTTCACGTACAGGGTGGTGCGTGTGTGGAACGAGCTCCCAGAGGAAGTCATTGAGGCAGGTACATCAACAACATTTAAAAGATATTCGGACAGGTACATGGATAGGAAAGGTTTAGAGGGATGTGGGCCAAACCCAGTGAAATGGGACTACCTCAGTGGGCACCATGGTTGGCATGGACAAGATGGGCCGAAGGGCCTGTTTCTGTGCTGTGATAAGATAAGATATGATATTAGTCACGTGTACATCGAAACACACATTGCATCTTTTGTGTAGTGTTCTGGGGGCAGCCCACAAGTGTCTGGCGCCAACACAGCATGCCCACAACTTCCTAACCCGTACGTCTTTGGAACGTGGGAGGAAACCGGAGCACCCGGAGGAAACCCACGCAGACACGGGGAGAACATACAAACTCCTTACAGACAGCGGCCGGAATTGAACCCGGGTCTCTGGCGCTGTAAGAGTGTTAATCTAACCGCTACACTACCGTGCCTATATACCAGCCATATTCTATGGCCAATCAAATGTTATAGACTAGAAGCTCAATTGGATAATCCTGTGTTCTTCCCTAACCCCACCGCACCCAGGGTTCTGCAACAGACCCGGCACAACTGACGCTTGTGTTACTCCTCTCTCACGGTGGACAGGATTACGTTCTCTCACCTGCCACCCCTGGACCCCAGGGCTCAGACATTTGCAGCTCCAGATCCACAAGTGAAGACCCAGCTGCCACAGAAGTGCCCAACTATGGTTCCTCCTCGGTGTCTAAAACAGAGCGTGCATGAAGTGTGTAAGGCTGGCACACTTATCCTGCCAGGGCACAAGGTGAACCATGCCCAGTTGAACTCCAGACTGCTGCAGTTAGACATTATGACGTACCACCACAGAAAATTAATCCAGTGTCAGATAAGCAAATCTGAGGTGATGTCATACCCAGGTTCCAGGTTTCTTGGCCCTTATTGAAAGCTGTCACCTTCTGAGGTTAAGGCAGTCTGAGCTCTCCATTTCCCTGTTTATTTGCACTGCACTTTCTCTGTAGCTGAAACACGATATTCTGCATTCTGTTTTTCTTAGTACCACCTCGATGTACTTGTGTATGGCATGATCTGTTTGGATGGCACACAAAACAAAAGCTTTTTCACTGTATCTCAGCACACACGACAATAGTATAGAGGAGAGACTAAGGGAGCTGGGGCTTTACTCTTTGGAGAGGAGGAGGATGAGAGGAGACATGATAGAGGTGTACAAAATATTAAGAGGAATAGATAGAGTGGACAGCCAGCGCCTCTTTCCCAGGACACCAGTGCTCAATACAAGAGGGCATGGCTTTAAAGTAATGGGTGGGAAGTTCAAGGGAGATATCAGAGGAAGGTTTTTCACCCAGCGAGTGGTTGGGGCATGGAATGCGCTGCTGGGGGCGGTGGTGGAGGCAGGTACATTGGTCGAATTCAAGAGATTGCTAGATAAGCACATGGAGGAATTTAAAATAGAGGGATATGTGGGAGGAAGGGGTTAGATAGTCTTAGGCGAGGTTTAAAGGTCGGCACAGCATTGTGGGCTGAAGGGCCTGTATTATGCTGTACTTTCTATGATTCTATGATATACCGAACCATTACTGCCTCTATGTCGCGAGCTGTATCCAGGGGCACTGTCTGACTGCTCCCCTGGACAGCTTCACTCTCCTCAATCCACCTTTCTCTTCCCTTCTTGGGGCAGATTAATGAAATCTAAAGGGACTGTAGATGCTGGAATCTGGAGCAAAGGAACAAACTGCTGGGGGGAGCTCAGCGGGTCACAAGATCACAAGGCAAAGGAGCAGAGGTAGGCCATTCAGCCCATCGAGTCTGCTGCGCCACTTCACCATGAGCTAAACTATTCTCCCATCCAGCCCCAATTCCCAGCCTTTTCCCCATATCCCTTGATACCCTGACTAATTAGTTACCTATCAATCTCCGCCTTAAACACCCCCAGTGATCGGGCCTCCACAGCTGTACGTCGCAACGAATTCCATAAACCCACGACCCTCTGGCTAAAGAAATTTCTCCTCATCTCTGTTTTAAATGGGTACCCATAAGATCTTGTCCTGGACTCACCCACAGATGCGGGTCAGGCAGCATCTGTGGAAGCAGAGGGATGGTCAACATTTTGGGTCAAGGCCCTGCGTCAGGGTAGAGCAGGGAGACCCAATATAAAGAGGTGAGGGGGGGGGGAGGTGGGGATGGGGGATGTGAGGCAGAGTGGGACCAGACAGCCATCTCCCCTCGACGCTCTCAGTCCTGATGCAGGGTCTCAGCCCGAGACGTCGACCATCCCTCTGCCTCCACAGATGCTGCCTGACCAGCAGAGTTCCTCCAGCAATTTGTTAATTGAACCTTCCCCACAAATAACAACAACTGATTATGAGCGGTAGAAACGCCCTGTGCAGGAGGACTGATATCAGGTGAGGTTTGACGCCCTGCCACTTGTCAGTGATACACTAACGTGATCCATATTGATTATTTTCTTTATCAAATCAATTATTTTGCAAGTAAGAACAATATTTCTTCATGAGCCAAGAGTAAATACATCAGTTTTAAACCAGTCTGCTCCATTTTACTTGTGATCATATTGTTAGAGATTTCTCACAATCTCCCAGGCAACCACCAGTTGTTTTTTTTAGACGACTGAAGTCATGGGCTTCATCAGCTCTTGGCATCAAGGGGGCCCGGCTCTATCTCCCAGCCTCTTGGCTCCACCTGCTGGGTCAATGTCATTGAAGCTCCAAATCCAGGTTCTCAGTGAGCAAGGTGCAGTGTGCTGGAGGAACTCAGCAGGTCGAGCAGCATCTCTTGGGGAGGGGGTTTGGGGTGGAAATCCTGCAGAAACTTTGCAGGGTTTTGACCCGAAACATCGACAATTCCCTTAGTTCCCTTCCTCCCACAGATGCTGCTCGATATTGAGTCGGTAGTGAGGAAGGCAAATGCAATGTTAGCTTTCATTTCAAGAGGACTAGAATATAAAAGCAAGGATGTAATGCTGAGGCTTTATAATGTGTTGGTCAGACCACATTTGGAGTACTGTGAGCAGTTTTGGGCCCCATATCTAAGGAAGGATGTGGCGGCATTGGAGAGGGTCCAGAGAAGGTTTACGAGAATGATCCCGGGGGTGAAAGGGTTAATGTATGAGGAGCGTTTGATGGTTCTGGGCCTGTACTCACTGGAGTTTAGAAGGATGAGGGGGGATCTCATTAAAACCTACTGAATATTGAAAGGCCTGGATAGAGTGGACGTGGAGAGGATGTTTCCAGTAGTGGGAGAGTCTGGGATCCGAGGGCACAGCCTAAGAATAGAAGGACGTCCCTTCAGAAGAGAGATGAGGAGGAATTTCTTTAGCCAGTGGGTGGTGAACCTGTGGAATTCATCGCCACAGACGGCTGTGGAGGCCAAGTCATTGGGTGCATTTAAAGCACAGGTTGATAGGTTGTTGATTAGTAAGGGTGTCAAAGGTTACGGGGAGGAGAACGGGGAGGAGAATGGGGTTGAGAGGGAAAAATAAAATCAGCCATGATCGAATGGCAGAGCAGACTCGATGGGCTGAATGGCCTAATTCTGCTCCTTTGTCTTATGGCCCCACTGAGTTCCTCCAGCAGATTGTTTGTTGCTCCAGATTCCAGCGTCTGCAGTCTCTTGTGTCTCAATGAGCAAGGTCTTCTGCCCTCTGTCACCCAGAGCGCACTGTGACCATGAGAGTGTGCGAAGAAGTCAGCTATCCACCCCACCCCACCTCACCCTCCATTGACCAAGTACAGACTGGGGCCTTTCTAATTGTAAATCATAAGCCCCACCCAAAGAATTGCATTGACAGCTTGTGATGTCAAATCTGCCAAAGGGATTGAATTTACGAATGTCTCTGCCATTCAAAAAAACTATTTAAAAATCAAATGCAGCATTAAAGTTATTTAAAATTACAACACCTAAGAATACTAGAAAAAACTCTTAGTCACTTGAACTTAACCCAACTTAAAGCAGTGTAAAAGGTATATCCGTCCTGGCTAAGTGTTGGGAAATCTACAGATGTATCTACAGAGCATCTACTGACGGTCACTCTGACCATGTCAGGGCACTGTACAGATGTTCAGGACTTCTGAGTTCTGACTTGTTGAATGTCAAGGATTCTCCAGTGGATATGGAACTGACTTTCAGAACCACCTGTCACTGGCCCTGACTTCTGAGTCCTGAACATCAGCAGTTATTGTTGGTAACAGTCAGCGGTTCCTTGCAAAGCTGTCGGCTTTTTAATGTAAGATCTGGGCCATCGACAGCTGGTTCTGAAAGTTGGTTGCATTCCTCTTGATACTCATCAACTTTTATCGATGTACCATAAAAAGCATCCTATCCGGATGCATCACGGCTTGGTACAGCAACTGCTCTGCCCAGGACCGCAAGAAACTGCAGAGAGTTGTGCTCAGTGCATCACTGAAACCAGCCTCCCCTCCATGTCTACTCCTCCCACTACCTCAGTACAGCAGCCAGCATAATCAAAGACCTCACCCACCCCGGACATTCTCCCTTCTCTCCTCTCCTATCAGACAGAAGATACAAAAGCCAGAAAACATGTACCACCAGGCTCAAGGACAGCCTCTATCCCACTGTTGTAAGACTATTGAATGGTTCCCTACTATGATAAAATGGACTTTTGACCTCACAATCTACCTCGTTATGGCCTTGCACCTTATGGTCTACCTGCACTGCACTTTCTCCGTAGCTGTAACACTTTATTCTGCATTCTTTATTGTTTTACCCTGTACTACCTCAATGCACTGTGTAATGAATTGACCTGTACAATCGGTATGCAAGACAAGTTTTTCACTGTACCCCGGTACAAGTGACAATAAGAAATCAATTCCAATTCCTGGATCTCCCTGACCTTCAACAAGTTGAATTAATTAAACCAGGCTAAATGTGACTTAACGTTTCTTATAAACTCCATCTTCCACTGGCTAAACAAATGCTACAACATCTCAAAATCTGAATCCTGGTTTAGGATTCAGATGGTTCATTCTAACAGTGAGGAGATGTAGCTGAATGGGCGGTGACAGCTGTTATTGCAGGGTGCCCACAAGTGTACTAGAGATTTTAAAGACCAAACATGCTCTGAGCTTCCTTTGAAATTTCCCCTCCAGCAGTGCCATTTGAAGTGTGTTGTTAAGTGTGGTTTCTTGGGTCATCTGATTAATTCGGTGATTGGCAGTCCGTGGGGAAGACTTGAGAATTATGAATTCCGAACACTATGTGTCCCAAACCACTGCTCATTAATGTCCTATAGCTATAGCACGCTTTTCAAAGTCTCAGGCAAGTCCTTGGGTTTCCCTGTAAGACCGAGAGGGTGATTAGACAGAAAATGGTGGCCTCCAAACAGTTTGTTTAAAAAAAAGGGTTGGGAGTAGGGATTTTTAATCTAAGGTTAACAACCTAAGTCACCCCATTTCGCTCCTTAAGCTTTCTCTCCCTCTGCCACATACTCGTGTGGCTCCAGTGAACACAAGGTGCACTGTGGCAACTTGCTAAGGCTTCTTAACCAACCAAACATCCCATCTCTCACAGCTAAACAGGAGCTTTACTTTCTATAAGTTTCCTGTCACATCATCGTGACTCAGTCCAACGCGGTTGCCAGGGACTCGTTGGGCCTGTATCCATGCTGTATTGCTCTATGACTTGAAGTTGTGTCTCTGTCCGGGGTCTCGACCCGAAGTGTCGACTGTTCCTTTGCTTTCATGGATGCTGCACCTGCCCCGCCCACGGGTTTCTTGGACAGCTTGCTTTTTGCTCCAGATTCCAGCATCTGACGCCTCTTGTCTCATTCAACGTTACTGGGTCAACATCCTGAAACTGCTTATTCAACATTACAAAGGACTGGAGACGTGGACATACAATTGGCCATAAGACCACAAGATAGAGGAGCAGAATTAGGCCATTCAGCCCATCGAGTCTGCTCCACCATTCAATCATGGCTGATTTTTTTTCAACCCCATTCTCCTGCCTTCTTCCCATAACCCTCAACTCACACCCCCCCCCCCCCCCGCCCCCCCCCGTTACCAATCAAGAACCTATCAACCTCTGCCTTAAATACACCCAATGACTTGGCTTCCACAGACCTCTGTGGCAGCAAATTCCACAGATTCACCACCCTCTGGTTGAAGAAATTCCTCCTCATCTCAGTTTTAAAGGGACGTCTCTTTATTCTGAGGCTGTGCCCTCGGATCTGAGGCTGGAAACATCCTCTCCACATCCACTCTCCAGGCCTTTCAGTATCCAGTAGGTTTCAATGAGACCCCCCCCCCCCCCCACCTCTTATCCTCTGAACTCCTCGTCTATCTCGTCAGTACCTTGAGCCACTCCACTCATCAATAAGATGATGGCAGATCTGACTGTAACCTAAATTCTGTGATCCTGCCTCCCCTCTGTAACTTTTGCCCCCTACTTGACAATATTGGGGGCAGGCAGGGTAGTGTAGCAGTTAGTGTAACGCTTTACAGCGCCAGAGACTCAGGTTCAATTCCACCACTGTCTGTAAGGAGTTTGTACGTTCTCCCCGTGTCTGCGTGGCTTTCCTCCGGGTGCTCCGGTTTCCTCCCACATTTCAAAGACGTACGGGTTAGGAAGTTGTGGGCATGCTATGTTGGCGCCAGAAACGTGGCGACACTTGCGGGCTGCCCCCAGAACACTCTACGCAAAAGATGCATTTCACTGTGTGTTTCGATGTACATGTGACTAATAAAGATATCTTTATCTTTATCTGAAAGACTCGTGCTTCCAATACCTTTCGAGCAAGAGTTCCAGACTCTCACGCACGCTGGTCTGAGGGAAGATTGCCCCTCATCTGGATGATGCCTTGCAGTTAAACAATGAACTCCTAGTTCTAGATTCTCCCGCAAGAGGGAACATCCTCTCCACATCTACCCTGCTCAGACTCTGGATCGTGTCTGATTAAATTAAGGCAGCTCACCACCACCTTCCCAAGGGCAGTTAGCGATGGGCAGTAAATGCTGGTCCGGGCAGTAATGTCCATGTTCAGCGACTGGATACCATGTGTTGGGGAATGTGCAAGCAAGACCCTAAATGATCAATACCAATCAACTGCACTTCATTGATGCAAGTTGGATGAAGGCATTTGACACTTGTGATGATTTATAGTTTCCTTTGTGGTGGACAGATTTCTTAAGTGCAAAACTAATTATTTCAGGGACTGCAGAATAACTTAGTACGATCATTTTGCAGGAATAATCACACCAGTATTTCTAACCTTGTTCTGTGTTCCCCAGCAAACAGAAGGGTTCAAGAAACGATGGTTCACACTAGACGACAGAAGGCTGATGTATTTTAAAGACCCATTGGTAGGTATGGCTTGGAGCGACTCGTTGCATCATGAAGCTAACCTGATCTTTCAGCTAAACACTGGAGGTGTCATTTCATGTTGGCCGTCCTGGTGCACGATCCTTCCTACAAAACAAATGCATTTTTTCTTCTCACCATACTACGCCTTATGCATTTTAGTGCAAACCAGCTCAAAAGGGGTGTGAGTGCCACCTGAATTCATGTTACTTGGTGCTCTCCTCCTTATTAAAATTCTTGTGTTTCTAGTTGTTAGTCAAAGTGAGTCAGATCTTCAAGGACAAAGTGAAACTGGTGTCTGCCAGACACACACACTGCAGGCTTTACGCAATCCCTGTCTTCCTTCTCTCGGAGCACCGATCAGCACCTTCTGAGGCCCACTTCACTATTGGAGAAGGGCAGTTTCACCCCGATCTATTTTCCATTTAAACGCATCTCACCAGAAAGTTTGGCAGGTGAGATTTCGCCCCCAGGTCTTGTATACCACAGGCAGCAGTTTCGTCAGTGCCCGTTTTAATAAATTTAACCAGCCAGAATTAGATGAATAATTCTATTATATAACCACCTGAATGAGATTAACACGAGTGTCTTCAGCCTCTGAGTGTAATGGGATCTGCGTTTGTGTAGTTATTGTGGTTGAGGAATAACTAAATGATTTTTGCGTTGATTAACACATCCACACTCTGAGCTGGTGTTGCTTGTGCACCATTACACTCATGTTACAAATGTGAAAATGCATCGACGTTGTCTTGGAAAGGAGACTTCAGTTAAAAACTGTGAAATTACTCCAGCAGTATCCATAACTACCACCTCAAAGGTCTATGGAACATTTCAAATACTTGATTGGATTTGTAGGGAAGGATTCCATCTCTTTCTCCAGTAATTAAAATAGCACAAATTAACAGCGAGAAGCATCTCAAGAAGCTTAGCTGTAATCAAAAAGAGGATTTACATTCTTAAGGTGACTCTGTTCCAAGGGGTTTCAGTACTTTTGAAGTGTGGTCACTGTTGTAATGGAGGAAATATGCCAGCCAGTTTGTGTATGGCAAACTCCCACAAGCAGCAGTATTTTACTGACCTGATCATCTGTTTTAGTGATTTGACTGAGAGATTTATATAGGCCCAGATGTTGGTAAGGACTCCCCCGCTGTTCAAAGGTGACACTTAGTGTTTTGCTTCCATCCAGGAGAGCTGATGTGACCTTGCTTTAGTACCTCATTTGATAAGCAGCACCTCTAACTCTACAGCACACCCTCAGTGCTGCATTGAAACTTCGGCCTGAATTTTTGTGATCAGATTCTCTGGTGTGGGACTTGAACCCACGACTTTCTGGCTTAGGGGCAGCGGTGCTACCAATTGAGCCATGGCTGATATTGGGGCTGAAGGCCATAACTTGGGTAAGGCATCCAGATGGGCAGCCAACAACAACGGGGATGTGCGTGAGTGGTCAGTTACTTCGAAGTATGGGTCACGTTCATTTTGCTTTTACTCAGTAGACCAGGACAACAGTAGAGAGAAGCGAAACACATCCATATTGTCTGATTGCAGGATGCCTTTGCTCGGGGTGAAGTGTTCATTGGGAGCAAGGAGAATAACTACAGTGTTTTAGACGGTCTTCCTCCAACCACCCAAGGAAATCACTGGCAATATGGAATCACCATAGTAACCCCCGACAGGAAGTTCCTGTTCGCGTGCGAAACAGAAAATGAGCGGCGAATTTGGATGGAAGCTTTTCAGAAAGTTATCGACAGGGCAATGTTGCCTCAGGAGTACGCAGGTAAGGCTATAAAAACATTGCACAGGCATTAACCTTGTGCATACCAAGGGAAGAGCAAGTCGACTGCATAAACTTGCACTTACATTGGGCTTTTAACGTGAGGAATGTTCCAAGGCACTTCACAGGACAGCTGTCAATCAAAATTTGACACTGTGGAACCAAGGCGACAGTGGGTCTGGTTAGCTTGGTCTGATGGGTAAGTGTTAAGTAAGGTCCAGAAGAGGAAGAAGGATTTGGTTTTGGGAGGTGTAGGGGTAAGATCTGTGAGGTTAATCATCTGGGCAGTCACCAAAGCTAGAACAACGTTGCTTGGATAATTCAGAGTAATAGAGTTATGCAGCTTGGAAAAAGGCCCTTCGGCTCAAAACATCCGCGCTGACCGAGAAGCCTATCTGAGCTGGTCCCATTTGCATGCAATTGGCCCACATCCCTCTAAACCTTTCCCATCCATGCACCTGTCAATATTGAAGGAGCAAACCCTGGGAGAGTTGGAGGGTGGTGGTGCCAGAGGAAGGCCATAGATTTGGGACAAGGATGACCATTTTAAAAGCTTTTGGATCGCGTGCCAGTTTGGGATGAGAGGTAATGTGTGGATTCGCTGGATATCGATGGTACGGTGAAAAAAATATTAGAGTTTGTCTTTAGATTTAGAGGGCTTCAAGGGTTGAGATCAATCTGCCTCCTCTCCAACTCCCTACATTAATATGGAGCAGCCCTAGGACAAACACAATGCAGAAAGAATAAAGATTGACATTGACGTGGTGCTGAATATAATGGTTACTTCTGTGTATGTACTAATATTACACTCTGAATAATTCATACATTCAAACAATACAGCTTGATTTATTTGCAGAGAGTAACACTTTGGTTTTGAGTAATTAAGCTCCCCAGACATGTTCAGTTCCACTCCAAGGCCAATCTGCTACCTCGTTTCGCTACGTAGCTTTGCACCACTGTTACTTCAGAGTTGATTACTCCTTTCCTACAGCCTTTCACAAACCCCCTTCCTTCCTTGGTCCCTCCCTCTCCCACTTGCTAAAAATCCGTTCCGTCTCCAACATCTGCTGTTCTGCTGAAAGTTTACTGGTCTGAAACGTTAATTTCCACTTCTCCCTTCACAGATTCTGCTTTGCCATTTCCTGTTTTCAGATCAGAGGGTTTGTTTAAAACCTAAACCATATTATTGTCAAAAGATGCACATACAATAAAAAAAAATGCCTTTATTTCTTTCTCTTTCAGTGGAAGCACATTTTAAGCACAAACCGTAAGAGAGGACCCTGTGTTTTGGAGGCTGTGACTACACTTGCAACATCACCTGGCCCTCAGGGGTCCTCCTGAATAATGAATTGTTTGGTATTTGTGCAGCAGTCTGTTCCTGTTTTTATTTCCCTCCAACCCCAACTTCAGCCTTGCCTCCCTAACCCAATCCTCTCCCCCACAGTTTCCAGTGGGGGAGGGGGGGGTGCATCCATCAGAAGAAATTGGGACTGCGGCAGGAAGCAAGGTTGAAAGTGATGTGCATGTCGCTAAGCAGTAAAACCAAGAGCATGAATTCCATCTCGTTATTTGGGGAACTTCCAAAGCCAGGCTTCAATTCGTACACCAACACTGCATGACTCCTTTTATTCATTAATAGTTAATCCCTGAATGCTCCCACCACAATAAGACACAATAAATCCAACATAAAAAGCTGTTTCTTTTTAAAGAAAAATCACTCTTTTGTTTCATGTAACAACCCATTGTGCCAATTCTGTACAAGTCACCAATAAGAAATATGCATCATTGTGAAACAATTGTACTTGAGTGTCTGAAGTAAAAATTAAAATGAACTGTATAGCCTTCAACCAACAATCTAAGTGAGAAGAAAAATTCCAATGTCCATAAAGAAATTTTGTGTTGATTGTGATTGTGACCATTCACCTACAAGACTTGAATTTTTCTTGAATTTCTCCTCAATATGTGCATTTTCTTCAGGCTCTCGAGAAAAGCAACCTGCTGGTGTTAGTGCAAATGAAATATTGTAACTTGATGAAAACTGGTATGTCTCAGTGGTGTTGCTCTCTTCCATAAAATGATACTGCTTGAATTAAATTGTGTCTAGCTGTTTACAGAGGGTGTGTTCTCAAAGAGATGTCTACTGCAATTAAGTAGTACAATGCTAATTAGTTCTGAACTGCCGAATTTAAAGCTTTTAGTGATATGTTGTTTTGTGATGTCTGTGACAGATTATAGTGTAATATAATTAATGCTCTAAACAATGTAAAAAAAACCTTTCCACATTCTTCCAGCTTTTAAATGTGCATTTCTTGTTTAGAATTAATGTAAAGGAAATCTGAAAATTAAGTTGTGAATAAGTTTCTGTAATTAATTCATCTGTTAACGTTTGTTCATTTGCGTGCAGCCATTTTGACAGTACACTTGCCTTCAATATTACACTAAACTCATTCTTTGTACCTCAACAGTGGGACCAGTGATCTTTTCTGAGATGTAATCTCAACCCAAACCATTAAAAATCCCTAAGGTTCCAAACAAGATAGCATTCTTCCATAGAATTTCTATTAGTGTAGGATATGGTTACATGCAAGCAGGGCTTGAGTTTGAACATGATTGTGTCATAAACATGATGGTTTTCACAAAATAAAGTTAGTGGAAGGATTAGTTTGAATGTAGTTCTCAATCTTGGAAGAGAAAATGAGCTGATGTTGAGGGGTCCTTTGTAACAGTCCTTTGGCATGAACATTAGTTGATGTCAATTGACGCATAAGGAAAATTGCTTCTCCAGGTGTCACTGAGAGCAGTCTGTATTCCACCAGATACTTGTCAGTAGCCTACAGTAAAGCCTCAGGATTTGTTAGGGCAGAAAGATCATTTCTCTGTATAAGCAGATGTCACTTAAGTGGAAGAAAAACAATAAAATCTGCTTTATTTCACATACAAAATCAACATTTCAGATTCTAATTTATATATTATGTTAAAATCATATGTGCAATCCAAATTATTTCAGCCTCTTTTTCTCCCTCAATTGTACCTCTCTATTAAGGTAATAATATGCTAAACTGGTCTGTAGCTGAATCTTCATTTTATATCTTTCTTCCTTCGTAGATGTTGGGATTTTTTTTTCCAAGTTGATCCTCCAGGTAACTTGATTTTTTTTTAAGATATTTAACGTTACATCACTGACAAACATAAACTAGTTGCAGAGGAGCATAAATTAAGGAGATAAATACTTGAATATGAATGTTATTGTAAAGACCTGAGATGCTAATCTAAGGTTAAAATCCTAACCATTACAAGGAAAAATAATACAAAGGGTAAGATTATTTGAAACATAAATGTATTCATGTTAATTCCTTATTATTTTAATATTTGCATTTGATTATGGAAATAATGCACAACCTACAATGGAGAAAATGGTGCTGAAATGAAATGCTTATTAAAAATTATACTTTGTATGTGTATTCCTTTCATGATGCTGTTGCAGAAATGAAACACGTTGCATTGTAATTGTACATTATGTATTTGGACTAGTCTTAACTTTTGCTTTCAGTGTAGAACAAAAGCCTGTGGTTAAGGCAAAACTGTATGCTTCAAAGTAATATTCCTTTGATAATGCTGACACGTGCGTTAGGAAACATGTTCCTTTATGACGAAAACAGAAAATGCTGGAAACATTCAGTGGGTCAAGTTGCAGCTGTGAGAAATGGCATTAGTATGTCAGGTCAAAGACCCTGAGACAGAGGGAAAATAAATTAATTGTAAATTGCAAGAATTGCCATGGTGATAAGCTGTTGATGAAACCATCTGATTGACAAGTTAACGAGGGGAGTTAGAGAAAGCACAAAAGGTGATGTAAAGCTGTGAAATGCAGAGCTGTAGGAAATGTGCAGCAGGTCAGGCTGTGATAATGGAGAGAGGAAAAACTGAACCAGTATTACAGATACCTAACCTACAGCAGAATAGGCCAGTTCTGATACAGAGAGTGAATTCAATATTGAGTCTGGTAGGCTGTGGTGTGCCCAGGCAGAAGGTGAGGTGCTGTTTTTCAAGGTTGTGTGGAGCCTCATAACGTTGAAGAGGCCACAAACGTGTCAGGCTGGGAGCAGGATGGAGAGTTATTTTTATAAATTGGGAACACTGTCAACAAGTTGCAGACTGCTGTGACTTTGCCATCTATTGGCTGAGCCTTGATGATTGTTGGATGCAAATACTGTCCCCTCCCCAACAGCACACGGGCACATTTCAAGGCGTTGCCTCATCACCATTCATTCTATCAATGAATAACAATGTCAGTTTGAAGTCGTCTGTTTTCCTGTAAGAATGCTATTGTTTTAGTACTTTTTGTGATAAGAACATGTTACTGCTGCTCAGTTAATTTCCCATTTCAGATACTCAGTCAGCACCAGGTAAGATGTGGCAGGGGTTAGACATGTAAAAGCTTTGTTGTTTGCCTTGGTAATCCCTCACATTCAGGCTCAAAAGGAGCATCATTTCCAATGCCTTTCTGGCATTTCCCCGAGATTAAAGCCTCATGCCTGTGACACACTGGATGAAGAATGCACAACCTCCTCATCTGGAAGGCTGAGATGTGACTGCTCATAGCTGTGCTCCACTAGTTGACTTAAGATATCCTTTGGTTGCTAGTTCTAACAGGTTGCTGGAAACGTATGTCTGTTGTATGCCCCTTACTGTTGGTTCCATAACTCATCCCATGGTGGGGGGAATGGGTTTAATTATCTCATTTCTGGAACTAATTGATTGACATTGATCTTTGCAACTGATGTGTAATAGTTGTTGATTACAATGGTCAGCGGTAAACTAGATGGACTTTGCTCTTTTCTAGTAGTTCCTACAGCGGCACACTTTAACAGCATCATTCAGAAGTACACCTTTTAAGAAGCCTTGAGTTAACTCACTGTACCACTTGCTGGTCACTGTAAATTCTGCCTGGTACAGATGAGCAGTTTTAGAATCAGGGGAATTGATGGATGTGAGAGAGAGAGAGAGAGAGAGAGAGAGAATAGGCAACAGAGAAATAAGTGGGAACGCTTTGAGAGCTAGTATAGACTTGAATAGCTGACTGGCCTCCTCTGTTGAAGCTAACATAAGAAAATATAAATCTTTACTATTTACCAAGCATGTGCCCCAACTTCCATTTGAAATGGAATAGAAAATATTGCTTGCACTGGGGCAATTTTCATGACAACTCAGAAGCAGAGTGTGGGCTACTTTTTGCTATGCTCTTGCCCTTGCAAAAATAGATATATTAGCCCAAAAGTTAATATTAATCAGCTATCTTAGCTCTCCATTTTCTTGTAAGCAGCTCGTTGAGTCCAGGAATCAAGAGCCAGTGTAGGCCTTGAGGAAACAACGTTCTGCATGGAATGTGAATGACCTGGCAATGCCTCATCACCCCTGAAAGAGTTGCAGTTAGGACTCAAGTGTGTTGATAGGTCTGGAGTCACACATAAACCAGATTGGGTAAAGGGCCATGGGTATCCTTTCCAAATGTCAATGAACCAAATGTCTTTTTCCAAGTAACTGTGTCGCTGCTGTTACTGAAACTAGCATTCTTTTAATTACTTAAATGTAAATTCTTCTATCTGCTGCAGTGGGGTTTGAGCCTGTACTCAAACATGGATAATTTTGGTGCCAGTCCAACAACATTAATATAGTACTATTAATGTAATGAGACATTTGAGAAAACCTCACAGCTTCATACTTTTTCAAAAAACATTGAGCCTTTAAGGAAACATTTAAAGCAATGACTGAACCTTGATCAGACATTCATTTCAATAATTTCCATTGATGTACAACCTTTAATGTGGCAAAAAAACACCAAAAGGTGATTCAAAGAATTGGTGATGGACCACAATGAGATTAGATCTGATGACAAAATTGTGGTCAATGAGGTAGGATTTAAGACGTAGAAATATGAGGTGAAAAGTTAGACAATTGCAGATGTACCACTGTGGAGCTGTTAGGTTCAAGGAATAAAGCAGTGATAGTAAACTATTAGTTTCAGTAACTATGCCAGTTAAAAAAGGGAGGGGATTAAATGGTAGCCTTTTAAGATTCTTTTAAGATTATTTAAGACACAATTTTCTGCTAAAAGTTGTATCAGCTGATTGTCAGTCATACTACAAACTGTAGTTATTAACAGACCCAATGATACTTATCCTCCTCTGGCCAGAACTTTATACTTTTTCTCAAGCAAATCGGAATCAAACTGCCTAACAGACTATCCCCCAGCAAGATGTTTCCTCTTTATACGAATAGTCTACAACAGCTGAAAGAAAAATTGCTAACACATGACATGGACGCTGCACAGGCAAATGCCTGTTAAGGTTATGGTCATTACCCTAAAGCAGCAGCAAAACTACCACACAGGCTGGAAAACTGAAATAATAGAAAATACTCAGGAGGTCAGGTAGTATCTAATTCCAGGGAAATAAATGAATTGCACATCAATTTTCTTTACCCAATTTACTGATAAACTTGCTGAGTATTTACAGTGTTTTTGTTTTTTTTAATATTTTAATTAAATGAGAAACACTCAAGTTTCTTCCACATTTGTTTATTTTGTGAATACCACTTGCAGATTATATTCGGTGCTGTTTAGCACCCTGCCAGTGCTGTTTATTTACTGTCAACAGTGTGGTTCAGTTACCCGTGGGTGCAGGTCCTAATCGAGCAACATGAGTGCAAAAATCTAGGCTAACATTCCAGTGTCATATAGTAAGGGAGCAGTGCATAGTTGGAGGTGCTTTCTTTGATTTTCTGTAAAGCCTACAAGAGCCTGGAAGTTTTTCTGGCAGAATAACCACTATTTAAATATTTATCTTTAAAAAAAAACATTTAACCATTAGACATTGTTGTTTGTGGGAACTAGCACTGTGCACACACACCAGATGTGCTTACTGGTGCTGTTTGATTCTATATTCCACGTTAAACAAAATCACAATTGCTGTGATATAAAGATATTGATTAGTTCTAGATTGCCAAGCTACAAATTTTCTCTTTTTTTTAACAATTCACATTTTAAACAAAATCAGAACTGATCTATAGTAGTGGAGATCAATAAACAACTGGAAAAGAAATACAAAGCTGCAAAATCAGACTCTGTTCCGTTGAAAAATTTTGCTGAATGCATTGCTTCATTCAAAGAGGTGTCAGATACAAATTATAGTGCCCTCTGCTGCAATCTTTGCATAACAACCAAGTTCCACAATTATGTTAGCCAAGGGCAGCCTTTTAACAAGTGGAAATGAAAGCAGTACAAAATTATTTCTGCACAAGCTGATTGGACTCTGCCATGTTAATTCTTCACCAGACTTAACAGTTAACAAATGCATCACACATTTTTTGAAACAAATTATTTTAAATTTACCATCTGACAAATTGAGTACAACAAATTTTTTTTAGAAATATTACTTATTTCACGTACAATGTACCAAGGTGAGTTTAGTGTTTTGGATATCAGTGCTCCAAATGAAAACTGTAGTGAAGAGGTTCATCATGCTAAAAATTGTAAACATTTCATCGCCTGGAAAAGTTCTGACTTTGTACCAAAGGAACTCATTATTTTCCTTTAATGATAAATACAGAAATTAAAAAACATTCCAATTTATCAACAGAAATATCACTTCAATAGAGAAAGCCATTTTGCACTCCATCTCTAAACTGGGCCGATGAAATGTTCAAAGGTTAAGAATTACAGAGAGCACTTGGTGTAGAAGACAATTATATGCGATTATCAGGTCTGCAAAGCATAATATACATTTACTCTAAAATTTGTGTTACTGACTCCAATTGCATCAGATCTTGGTATTTTGCCATATGACAAACTCCAGTTCCTGATTTTGGAAACATTATACATATCTTTCAACAAGTTTCAGCACCTGAAAATTTGATGCTTAAAAATTATTGTATCTTTCTGGCATGCAAATCTTTATCATGCAGAATCAGCCCTGACACAGTATTTACAACATTCTTGTAGCACCTGGATGCAATTCCTAGCACAACATTTACCATCTCAAATAAAATAAGGGTGACGACAATCTTCTTTAATCTTGTTTATTGGTTCAGAAGTAATTAAGCCCATCTTTGTGCATGATCCTTTGTAATCTGTGTGCAACTGGTACACCACTTGTGTAAAAATCAAGTGCTGCTGATCCTTACAGCTGTACTTTTGTTCCTATTGAAAACCATTCTGCCTTGTAAAATGAGAACTAGTTTTATCAGTTTGAGACGCCTCAATGCTCGTTGGCATAACTTTGAATGACCATCTTGCTCAAGGTTTTGTTTGACACAGCAGAGGCCATCACGTGTAGTGCCAGTGGTATCAGCGTCCCAGTACAAAGCTGTATTTAAATCTTATGTAAAATAATCTAGAAAGACAAAACTTATTGTTACATCAGTCAACACACAGCCAATGGAACCATTCTTTAAACCATGAAATGTCTACTGAACATAAATAATACAGCATTTCCAATATAGACAGATAGGAAACATCATTTGCACCTCCTTCATAAAAGAGAAGGAGAGCCCTTTGCAGATGCTCATTGAAACGGTCATGTAAAACGTCCCACAGTATAGCAGTTTTTTTAAAATTTCTCGTACAAGCAGATTGTTCTTTAGACACTTCACTGGAATATTGTCTTTAGATCTTTATATCAAAGTTTATTTTCTTCTTAGTCAAGGTCAATAGGATTGACATCTTCTGGTCCTTCTCCATCTGCCTCATCATCCTCTCCTGCACCCATCAAGCTGTTCAAAAGGTTTCCTACAAAAGAAATAACCATATAATCACAGTACTTTACATAGCAAACATTCAACATTTTCTTCAACTTATGATAACCAATTTCTTTCAATAAATGCTAAAACTCTTCCAAAATCATAGCCTCTATAGATTTCACCTATAATCAAAAATCATACATCTAGCTGCATTTTACATACAACTTTTTCTGTTATAATTTGAAATGAGATCTGTCATCGTAAATCTGTTCTGATCACACCATCCTACCAGGAACAGGACTGCAACAACACCCAACTCTGCTTCAATTCAAAATGCATACATGACCTGTGTGTATGTACTCTTCCTCAAAATGCCAGCTGCACTATGTCTTGACTTCAGGAAGAACAGAAAAGGAAGGGAAGGGTATCTTTAATGCTGCCCAAACATATATACAATTACTAGCAAGAGATTCCAGAAATGTAGGCAAAACTGTTCCATTGGTCTGTGACTGCCCTGTTGAGACAGAGGAAATAATATAAAGCCTATTCACCTTGTCATAATTAATTACACAGAACATGTTCAATCTGCACTGGCTTTCATGCAACACTCCACCTGAAACTGATCATCTTGGGAGTTTTGCTTTTGATCAAAGTTTTATTACACACCCAAGGCCCTGAAAAGGTAACTAGGCAGATTACCACACCATCGTTCTTTATTCCACAGTGATATCACATCTTTGGGATAGTCAGCGGAATACCCAAATACTGGTTGGAATTTTATGTTTATGCACAGCTTTTGGAAGAATTGTTTCATGCCTCTCTTAACCTTCTGCCCACATCAGAAATAAGTCTGCCTTAACAAACTCTCTTCATACAATCGCAAATGCCCTCAGTCTTCAAAACTGCACCCAATATTCAAGTTGTAGTCTCACTAAACTACTGGGAGCCAGTTCACTTGTTTGAAAAAATCAAATGCTCTAGTAAAAAGCTTAGTACTCGATAAACTTTGCTGATAACAGTGTTGGACTGGCTGAATATTTTCAATTTATTCCTAACAATTACATCTTCCTGCATCAAACCATTTATTTTTTCCCATTCTCTCCACTTTAACGTTATCGCAAATGATTATTCCAAATTGAATTGTTTGCTAATATGTCATGCCATATGAATCAAATCCACAAGAAACTGTTTCTACAATATATCAAACTGCAGCACGTTAAGCAAAACAACATACAAATAAAAATCACATTAAAAATATTACTGATAATGTTCACACTTTTCACTTTTTAAATAGTCTTCAGCTCTGCAATACCTTGACAATAGTTAACTTCTTAACACATTTAAGGATATTCCTAACTTATCATGAGTGTAAAGTAATTCACATTTTGTAATGGAATGGTATTGGGATCATTGGCCAAGATTCAAGCCCCAAAATACTAAACAGAGGCAGACGCTCCTGTCTGACAAGCATGGATGGTGAAGTTAGTGCTGCATGACATGTTTACTAACTGCTAAGTGGTTCAGTGGATTTTCTAGGAATTTGGTCAGCCCAACTAATCTTGGTGATTCCCTTCACCATGCATTTAACATTTTTTTTTAATTTAATGAAGACAGACCATCTTTGAGCAAGATAATTATTGATCCAACAAGCACGCAGTATGAAACAGAACAATAATTAAAATTTAGTAATTGTTGATTTGTCGTCTTAGTGCAATGCAGTAGACATTCACTAACTATTGTGTACCAACCCTGACCCATCTCACCGCGCCCCCCCCCCATAATCAACTTCATGATATACAAGATATCCAAGCTATGAACACAGAAAAAAGACATATTGGTAGCTTTTATCCCCCTTCCAGTGATACTTCTGAGATCAGAGCCTCTGCCTCAGCAAAGCTTGCCCAAGATATGATCCTGAATGAGCTGCAGTTTCCTCTGATTAAACATGGGAAGACAAATACTATCACCTCAGTCGTCACCAAAACTGTAATGAAATCAGACCATTGGCACATCTCCACCTTAAGATTGCTCACTTTCACCTCCCACTATCACCTATTGCTCAGAAAACCCTGCTTTTGTCACCCCTAGACCAAATATTTTAAATGTCTGCCTGACCTGTCTCGCAGCCTTTAGATTCCTGAAACATCAGTTCATCCAAAGCTCTGCTACCTATACTTTAGTCATCATGAGAACACAAGAAACAGGATGTGTCATCAGTTATACGGCCCCTTAAGCCTAGTTCGCTTTTCAATGAGATCATGACTGATCTGGTTCCTGCTCTCACCCTTCCATAATCCTCAATTCCCCAAAAGTCTAAAAGAAAAAACAAACAAGATCTGATAAAGGGTCTTTGACCCAAAGTGTTAACTGTTTCTCTTCCCAAAGATGTGGCCTGGCTATTTCCAGCACGTTCTGCTACAGATCCTGGAATAGCATTGAGAAACAAATTTCAATTAACCTGGTCTTGAAGTCTTCAATTGATCCAGCACACACAGCACTTTGGGGAAAATTTCCCACTGCCTTTGGCCTGAAAGAGTGCTTCCATATTTAAACTTTTCACTGCTGTAGCTCTGCTTTTAACATTGTGCTCCCTTGTTCTGGATTCCACTACAGGTGGACTGAGACAAACTGCCGGGCAAAGGGGACAGAGATCAAACTGTAAATGGCATCTAATCCTGACAACGCTTGCCGCCGACAGTGTTTACGTGTGATGCAAACTGACGATAATACCCCAAGGCCTCGATGAGTGCAAAGTTCATAAAGAAATACAAGTATACCTTTTTGTTTACTCCAACAGGCTGTAGATTGTAGGTACAGTTAATTATAGGTCTGCAGATAGGATTTGTTTCCTTAGATGCCCCATCTACATTTCATTAACTAGCTGAATAACTGATGCCATATTCATGTTGAATGCAAGAGGATTATGTAGCACTTAAGGAAACTAATCACTTAGTTTACAAGGTAAATAACTGCATAATGAGCTTACCTAATAACCCTCCATATGAAGAAGTCTGTCTTGGGGCAACTCCAAAGAAAATCTGACCTATTCGGTCTAGATACTAGAATTAAAAATAATAAAACATCAAAACCTGAAAACATAATCTACTGGGATGAAAGAAGACAAGGAGCATTAGCAAATCAGCAGGTACTCAGACATTGCATGAGGTCGGTGAGCGGAAGAGCATGCCCCTGTACGTTGACTACTCTGTAATTCAGGAGAGAATGATTTCACAAATTTAAAATGGATTGATATTCAGACAGTTCATTTTTTTTTAAATAACTTGCATTTTTTTTAATATTTTGATTGAATCTATAAAATATCTCTCATGGGGCTACGGAAATCGTGTCACTTCAAAAAAATTAAACTATGTAAATGAAATATAATCATGCTGAATATACTTTAAAACTACAAAGAAAATGCTTGTCCTGTTGATAAAAAACAGTTTTTATATGCACCTAGTCACCACTAAGATCAAACTGTAATAACAGAATTCATACAGTATATAATGTTGAAACAACATCCTGTTTTCGGTAGTATCCACTAGACCACTACATAGATTTGTCAACACAAAACTGAGATTTATCATCTTCATTATGTAGCATAATACACAGCTCTCACAAAAGCACACTGAATAAATACATGTTGAAATTGCAGAATGTTTTTTTAAACACAAGAAATGCAGCCTTGAGACTGCCTGAATGATGCAATCTCTTCTGAGTTTAACATGCAATCATATCTAAACTGCTTCACATCCATATTGTACCTCAATAATGCTTTTACTTAGTTTTACAACTTTTGCCAATTTACTTTTCCTTCTTTGCTGTAAGTTTGTAATGAGCTACAATATGCAAGAAAACAAAGTTTTTTTTTACTCTGGTTTCACAAACATTTTGTCAGCAATTTCATTTAACTGAAAGATTCAGTATAATCAACTGATTTGTTTCTTTTTTCTAAAAACTGAAAAGGGCCTTATAACTTTATGGTTATGGCCAACTTCATCAGATGTAACATTAGTTTCTGATTATTCCCACTGCTCAATCATACAACATTACCAGAATCAACTACCTCTCAGCTTATCAAAGCATACAGGACCTTAATCCATTATGAAAAGAAATTGAAGGAAAAAATGGCTTAGAAAAAAATTTTAAAGCCTTTTCCAGTTATGGCAAACAAATAAAAAAAGAGCTTAGTAGGGTTCATCAGTGACCTTATCTCTCAGTTAACAATTATGGAGGAGATTCCATTTTAAGTGATGTGTAATGATACTATGAATGCTCAAGTCACAGAAAACCTTGCCAAGAGGTTTCCACAATCCACTCATGACCATTAAGACAATAATTTGACTCCATCCAAGGTTTCTGTGTTTTATGGTGAAAATTCTCATGTATAAAGCACGGTTGTACACTAGTTGTATTAAAGCTTACCTACCTTATGATCCTCATTCAAATGGAGTGACTCCTCCATACGCAAATGGGCATTTGCTTCCCGTTGCAGCCTGAAATGTGTGAATGGGAGAAAGAGGATATAAGGGCTTCCTAATCCTCTTCTGAAGTTTCTGCCCCATTGCTATTGTGGCCCGATTTTCAAGTTTACTAGCTCTAGGAATTCATATAGTTTGCAACAAGAAATAACAGGAACTGGCTGTATACAAAGGTTTAAGAGCACAGGTAGAGGTCACGCAGACCATCTTATCTGAGCAGGATCTTTGAAAGAGCCAAGAGATATTTAGTGAGACAACTCTTGCCCTTTCCCCAGTGTCCTGCAAATATTTCCTTTCTAAGCACATAACTTCAGTAGAAGAGTTGGATATGACTGAACCTGCTATCACTATTTCTTCAACTGGCTTATTCCACTTCACAATTAGCTGCATAAAAACTTATTTCAAAGTAACAAGTGGCCTTTCTTCTTTCTCACATCTACAAACACAAATACACGAGCTTTTCTGGAGGTAGAACTTGCACAAAGATTGAGGGAAGGGCAGAAATAAACCAAGTGGTATTTGGTGAAGATGTATGTTAGCCTAAAGCAAGTGCAACAAGCAAGATTAGAATGTATTACTCCAATTTACGGAAACAATCTCCTTTTTTATCCTATAACACCACAAGAGGGCGTTCAGTCCATTAGATCAATGCTGGCTCCCAAGGGAGCAATCCCAAGGAATCAATCCCATCCATCTCTCCTCATTTCTCTGTACCCTACAACTTATTCTCTCTCGTGGCGATTCATCAACTCCCCTGATCCTGTTTTTGCCATTAACTTACATTAGTCAATTAACCTACCAACATGTTTTCAGGAAGTGGGAGGAAACCAGATTACCCAGAGGAAACCTATGCAGTCATGGTGAGAACATGCAAACTCCACACAGACAACACCCAAGGTCGGGATCAAACCTGGGTCCCTGGAGCTGTGAGGCAGCAGCACTATCTGCTGCACTGCAGCTACTGCACCCAATGCATTACAAGGTGCAAGGGCTAATAGACATTGTGGGAAGTGTAACCATCTTACTGCCTAATGCCAAATAGCAAAAGTGTGGCTCAGGAAATTTCACCTATGGTGAACAGGGGTTTAACAGCTGCACAGCCCTTATTCTTCTGGAAAATTTAGGACAATGTAAAGGGAGGGCCAGAGACCCCGAGAGAATGAATCCCAACCCCTTTTCTGCCATCTTTGTTCCCAGAACTAGATAAGCTGATGGCCAAAGGTTAGGAGAGTTAGGCCTGGGTTCCCTTCTGTTGACCACATGTTTCACACATCATTTGTATCTCAAAACATTCTGGAAAAGGTGATATCTGGGTGCAGAGTGGCAGTGGGGAAAGTGCTCAGAATTTACAATCACGTAAAAGCAGCATAAATTCCATATGATTCTTAATGTGTGGTATGTTTTTCAAAGAAACCCTGCTCCATGGTCAGAAGTGTGGAAACAGGCTCTTTGGCCCATCACATCGGTGATGCCCATCAGGTATCCATCTACACTAATCCTATGTCCCAGCACTCAGCCCTTGCATTTTAAATTGCAACCTCTGGGTAAAAACGATTCATCCCAAGATCACTCCAAATACACTATCCCTTAAACCCATGCCTCTGATATCTCTGCTGAGGGATGAAGTTTCTAACCACCTACCCTATCTATGCCCCTCATAATCCTGTATAACTCAGGTCCCCTTTACAGCTTCCCCGATCCCAAACCCCACTACCCCGCACCCCCCCCCCCACCCCCCAACTTTTCCAGTCGCTTTGCTCTCCTTGTAACTGAAGCTCAATCATATCCTTCCTATAGTGTGGCTACCAGAACTAAGCACAGTACTCCAGCTGTGGTCTAGTGTTTTATACAACAGTAGCATCATCTCCCTGCTGTTATTGTCTGTGCGCTGGCTAACAAAGGCAAGTATCATACATGCCTTCTTAACCACCTTATCGATCTATTCTGCTGCTTTCATGGACAAGAACATCGAGGGCCTTCTGTTTCTCAGCAATTCCTGGAGCTCTACTATATAATGTATATCCTAGTATAATTAGCCCTCCCAAAACGCATCATCTCTCATTTTTCAGGATTAAATTCCATCCCCCATGGCACATCTTACCAATTGATCAATATCATACTGAAGCCAAAGGCTTTTCTCCCCATTGTCAACATTGATCATACTGGACTTACTGATCATAACATGGACTTACTGATCATAGCCTGTATGTTCACATCCAGACTGTTAATGTATATAGAAAATAGTAAGGGTCCCAGCACCAATCCCTGTGGTATGCCCCTGGTCAAGGGTTTCAAACTATCACCTGCTATCATAAAACCCATTTTGGATGCAAATTACTACATTGCCTTGGATTTTATGGGCTCTTTTTGGATCAGTTTCCCATGTGGGACTTAGTCAAAGTCCTCATGAAGGGCCATGCAAACTACATCAACTGCACCACCTCATCCACACACTTTGTGTGCTACATTAGAATGGAAATTCTAAAGCCATGATGAGATTCAGGATGGAGTAAGGCTGGCAGAATATTTGAGGCGGCAGGTATTTTGCTGATAAACAACTAGTCCCGTTACCGTCATTTAAAATTCACAGGTTCTTATTTGAAGCAGCAACTACATCATATGAAACAAACTGCTAAAAGGCTGAAAAAAATAAAATGATATTGCATACTGTTATGCCTGTACTACATTAAGGAAAAGCCAAGAGCACGAGGAGGATCCCATGCCTGATTTTCTCTTCAGGCATGCAGCAGGAGGCAAATTTCCATTTGTGAAGGAATGAGTCCTGAGAAGGAGACAAGATCATCAGTCCAAACAACACATGAACGAACATATGAACACACAAAACTGGACCAGATGAGAGCCATTGTCCACTTTGGGCCTATTTTCCCATTCAAAAAGATCATGACTGGCCCTCTATTTCAACTCCACCATCTTTAATCCCTGGCTTAAATATAGTTTACAACCGAGCATCACAGCCCGTTGGTGCAGGGAACAAAGGTTTATAACCCTTCCCATGAAGAATTTTTTTTCCCCTTATCTTAGTCATAAATGGTCGATCTCTTAATCCAAATTTACAATCTCGGGTTCCAAACTTCCCAGCGAGGGAAACATCTTCCTAATGCGTACCTAATCATGGCTCTTAAGAAATTAATATTGCAGTGAATTCTATATAGCAATGAATACAGACCTAGAACACTCAAGATCTTATCAAAGAATAATCTCCTCTTCCAGAAATGGGTCTATATCAAAGACCTGTGTAAGGGAACCCATAGTACCAAATCCAAATCAAAAAGACTGCAGATGCTGGAACTCTGTTTTTATTACTACTGAATCCAAGTGTGTTAACTTACATAGCAAGGTGGAAAGTAATTTGTAAGGGGGCATACAAAGGATAAACATGTTACTGCTCCACCTTCACATCTTGTTCACTCATGTAGCATGTCATTATCCTTTTGCAGCCACTTTCTGCCCTCCTCACAAGTCATTTGCCAACTTACTTGGTCGATACATCAGCAAGTGACCGATATAGACTGCAAATAGCTGCCTAGCGGCATTCATTTTATGTCATTACCTTCTGTACAAGACCTTGCTAATTTTTTTTTAAAAATCCAAATATAGCTACATCCATTAGATGCTCTTTATTTACCCTGGCAGTTGCACCCATGGTCCCTCACAACATATACAAAGCAGCATGAAAACAGTTAGTGACTCACCTCAATGTACATTGGATCTCTCTTTAAAGATGGCTGATACTGTTCACATAACACTGTAAAAACGGTAAGTTTCCCCCTTTAGCAAAGAATAAAGTACAATGAATATAACATTAAACAATTCTTAAAGCTTGCTCAAACAAATTCTTTTCAATAAAGAAAATACCTACCCCTCAACAGCAAGTAACAAGAACCAAATAAAGTTTAACAAGGGCTGTACAAATGGAGGTCCCTTTTCTATAGAGGGATGCTTCTCTGTATAAGTTGTGAAGACCAGTGACGCAGTGTTTTTATTTTTTAAGCAAAGAAATCTGAAAAAAAGAAAACCAGGATGGAATTCAAAAATGGCATTCTTCTCATCTACAAGACCAGCACTAACAAATCTGTAACCAATGTAAAGGAAATCAGAGGTTCATTGTGGATTGCTTTATCAAAGTTCCTCTGGATATAAAGCATCACATCCATTTCACATGGTATTAAACCATTTAACTTTTTTTTAAATGGAAAAAGGACTTCAACTCAGAAGTGTAAAAGTAAACATTTGCATCAATCTAGTGAAGTTTTTTTAAAATATAACTTTAGTATAATTTTTTTAAATCTTCTGCATTCTAAATGATTAATGACTTATGAACAACTAAACTGAGCATTCCAAAAGCAGAGATGCCAAATTTACTTCTTTGTGGAGTCAAGAAAAAACAAACCTACTGGTTTATTACACAGGATTATTTTCTAAAGCTTTAACAGGAAAAAGGAATAGTTTCCATTTAAAAGTCTCAAGTAAAAATCTAGAATTCATATAATTTAATTTCCCCAAAACAAGTGTCAAATATCAATGGAGCTCTTTCACTGGATGCCACTACATGTAGAAGAAACAGGAAAAGGAGGGCCATGGTCAACCTATCAGTCTCATAGCAAAACAAATGGATTGGTGCCAAAACATATAGTAGCCCCATTCAACACCTGCACCACGACTTTGTGACAATGTCTTCCAAGAGAAATGAAACATCATTTTTGTAATAAAAACTGAAAATGCTGAGAATACTCAGCAGGTCAGGCAGCATCTGTGGAGAGAGAAACAGAGTTAACATCTTGGGTCAATGACTTTTCATCAGAAAGTCTGATGAAATGTCACTAAAATGTTAACTCTTTCTCTTCCATAGCTGCTATCTGAGCTACTGAGTGTTTCTAGAATTTCCTGGTTTTTATGTCTAGGCTCGTTATCTTTGGCTTTTCAATTTTAATTACTGCACAATTTTGATGTCCCTTGAAAAAACAATGGTTAAGTTTGTGCATTTGAAAATGTTAATTTAAAAAGCTCAAATCGTGTTCTGCTCCACTAGTTAACATGCCAACTCTCACAGGGATTCTATTCAAAAAGCAACAATGAGAAAAAGTAATCAAATTACTCCTTTGATCTACAGACCAATTTAAAATCCACAGAACACTTTCCTTCTTTGCACCAGAATCTGAGTGCATTTTGTTTCTATATTGTTTAACAGGTTGAATAGGCAAGAGCTCGGGGAGGTGGTACAGGAGCCTGAAGGCCTACACTCAAAGATTCAGAAACAGCTTCTTACCCTCCGCCATCAGATTTCTGAACGGTCCATGAACACTACCTTGTTATACCTTTTATTTTGCACTATTTCTTTTAGTAATTTATGGTAATTTTCTGTCTTTGTACTGTACTGCTGCCACAAAACAACAAATTTCACGTCATCCAAGTCAGTGATAATAAATCTGATTCTGAAGTAAAACTATAAACAGCTGTGGTGTGGCTACAAACGGCTGTGGTGTGGATATAAAGAGAATGCCTTAACTATAAAGTTTCATATGAGGTACAATAACTAAGTAAACAGATGCCCAGAAACACTGATACATAAAGTTTTAGTGAATTAATCTCTCTAAACACATTCAGGCAAAACCTTCCTAAATTCCAAAATTCTCTATTTCCATAGTGCATGAAGATCACTGGCTGCATAATGATGTGGGTCCACATCCATTCTTCTTTTGTCCCTGCTGTGTTTTCAAGTGCTTAGTAGATAGCTCTCCTATTGGTCAGCAGCACAATTATCTATCATACTTCTCTCTGGATTAAAAATTTCATGATTTCTCCAAGGAAGTACTTCAAGCCTGATGTAGACTTCAGCCAAAGTGAAGCAACCTTCCCCCACCCCCCTTCACCCCCAAACCAAACATTCAAATGAAATCTAGGAGTCAGATTCAGCTGGAATCACTCAAGACTATAAATAGAATCATGTAGGGCTAATTAATAATATAACACTATATTAGAGGAGTCAACCTACCACAGTGAAATTAGAAGCAACATTTTCATACATTTGTTTCTTGTTTACTTACTGTAAGACTGCCTGAGCCACAAACATGTCCACTTCACTCCGGTAGCCCTTTGATGCAGAATATTCTACTAACATATTTGCACAGCCCTCCCCATCTGCTGAGTGTAGGAAGTGATACCGAGATTCAGTGTAGTTTTGTTCTGGAAAGCAAATGCAAAATCATTGCGAGTAAGCAATGAAACTAACAAAACAATGCAAAACACCTTTTATTGATTATACAAATACATCAGTTTGAGCACTACTTGCCACTTATAATCTGATCAAATCCAGCAACTCTATCGTAAAGGTTTTGTTCCCCCCAAAAGACTGGCAGCCAATTTTATCGTTCATCCAGTACAGATACATTTTCTTTAGTGAGCTGAACACAAGGGAAGCATTTCCCTCCTGCCACAAAGGTGCCATCCATTCATTAATTCAATGATTAGCATTTTAAGTGAACCAAATGATTTGTGTATGTTAAATGTTTAGTAGCCATGTTTTGTTGTGATCAGCACTGGTCTTCAAAACTCTAGTACAAATTTAACCCCCAGGAATTTTCTAAAATACCCAAGGTCAATCAAACTCCCCATCCAATGAGGAGAACCATTCCACTAGTTCTTGGGCAAGCTGTCTCAGTGCTAGGCTTTAATATGTTTGCATACATATACAAATCTGACATCAGAATTAACGCCAAACTACAGTAGGTCAACACAAAAAAAAAACTGAGAATTTTTTTTAAGAAAGATACTGATTTTGTTTGCTCTAACTGTACCTTTCCACAGTGTGACTGCTAGCAGTTGATGTAGCTTAGGGTGACCAAGTTTTGCTGAACCTCCACTAGACCACTTCAATGCTCTGGATACAAACGCTGCTCTTTCGGGCGAGTTTGGATCCATTAGACTAAAAAGTTTACCAAGACTTTCTGAAAGATACAAAATGTTAACAAGTTTTGCAAGTGTTTTAGTGAATTCTGCTGGACAACTGAAATATAGATACAGTAAGAGTGTAGCACATTTAAGTGTGTACTTGTATAAAACACACAAAATGAATAAATGATCCAAACATTACATGAAGAAAATCCAGTTTGAGTGTCACAGAGTAATACAGCACAGAAACAAGACCTTTGGCCCAACTCATCCATGCAATCCAAGATGCCCATCTAAGCTAGTCCCATTTACCAGAGTTTGGCCTAAATCCCATTTAAGCATTCCTATCCATGTATCTGATCAAATGGCTTTTAAATGATGTTATTGAACCTGCCTCAACTACTTCCTCTGGCAGTTCGTTCCATATACGTACCGCCTTCTGCGTGAAGAAGTTGCCTCTCAGGACCTTTTTAATCTTTCCCTTCTCACCTTAAACCTATTCCCTTTTGATTTTGTGATTCCCTTTCCCTTAGAAAAAGACTGTGTGCATTCACCCTATCTATGCCCCTCATGATTTTATACACCTCCATAATGTCATCCCTCAGTCTCCTACACTCTAAGGAATGAAGTCCTAATCTACCCAACCTCTCCCTGTAACACAGGTCCTCGAATCCTGGCAACATTATCATAAAATCTTCTTTGCACCCTTTCCAGCTTAATGTCATCTCTCTGATAATAGGGTAACCAAAACTGTACACAATACTCCAGGAGTGGCCTCACTAATGTCTTGTACAACTACAACATGACGTCACAACTCCTATACTCAATGCCCTCTCTGATGAAGGCCAGCATGCCAAACACCTTCTTCACCACCCTGTCTACCTATGATGCCACTTTCAGGGAACTAGTACTACAAGATCATTCTATTCTTCAATACTCTCCAGGGCCCTAACATTCACTGAAAATTCTACCCTGGTTTGACTTCCCAAAATGTAACACCTCACACTCATCTGAATTGAACACCATTTGTAATTCCTTGGCCAATTTACCTAGCTGATCAAGATCCCCTGTAATTTTTTTTTAAAAAACCTTTCTTCACTGTCTATGATACCATCTATTTTAGTGTAATTTGCAAAGTTTTGTTTAAAAAATATAGCAGTATCTAAACATTTCCAAAAAATGAGTGTTTGGCGCAACAGAAACACAGAAAGATTTGCTTCTAACTTCAGCAGAGGCTAAGCAACATTTTCATTATCCTTACATGAAATACTGGAATCAGCAATTTCAGAGAATCAGGAAAAATACAACACAAAAATATTAAAGGAATAAAAAACAGCAAGTTAAATGTTTCCACTGCCAAACTATTTTGAATAGCATCAATCCAGCAACCCCGTTTGGAGAAACCAACCAACATTGGAATTCTTTTATGTATGTTATTTATTTACTGATTAATGGGAAAATATATTTTTTTAATTGATAATTACACTAACTCAATATAACAACACAATTCAAAAAATATTTGTCAGCAAAAGAATCACTTCATATTAATCACCTAAAAATTACAACAACAGGTTTTTCTCCTTATAATTAGGTACGCAAGACAAATGTTGGCTGGATGAGTTATAAAGTTACCAGACAGATGCTGAACATTGAATCATTTTAAAAACATCAGGGATCACAAGATAATGAAAAATAAGAGGAATCCATGTTTGCAGAGTCTAATTGCTACCCCAGCTGACATTAGCCAACCCTGCATTGATGAATTCTTATATCTTTCCAGAAGTTTAGGTTGAGAGAGAGAGAGAGAGAGAGAGAGAGAGAGAGAGAGAAATCACCCAGCAAAATACAAAACATTAATTTGAATATTTACCATAATTTAAAAAGAATTAAATTTAAGAGGAAGATTGAAGCTAGATATTATGGTCTATAATAACGATAAGTCCATGTTCGTGAGTCATTGGGTTCTGCAACTGATTGAGTACATACCAAAAGCAAAATTCTGCAGATGCTGGAAATCCTAAATAAAAACAGAAAATGTTGAAAAGAATCAGTAGGGTGGAAGCATCCATGGAGAGAGAGAGAGACAGATCTGATGAAACAACACCAACCTGAAACATCAACTCATTTCTCTCTCCACAGGTGATGTTTGACCTGCTGAGAGTTTCCAGCATTTTCTGCCTTAAATTTTAAATAAACGCACAAGTCTGAAGAAGCTAATTACTCCAGTCCATAAATTCTACCAGAAGAATTTTAATAAGTGGGCAACAAACATCAGACTAAGGGGCTCAACACAACCAACAGATCCAGCAAAATATGCTCCAGTACACTGCTTCTGGTGCCAATGTTACACGCTCTAACGAAACCCACTGATTCAAGTCTCTCATTACAATAGCTCTATACTAAGCTAACATTATACAGCAACTTCCTTGCACTAGTGCAAGTTTGCCACCATGTTGCAACCACAATTGTGTCGAATCCCAATGTCAGTTGATCAAAAAAAGTTCCCGAAGTCTGTTTTACAAGGCAGCCAGTTTCAGCGTTCAAGAATTGATCATCAAGCCACTGAACCACTAATACTGTATTTGTTAATAATAACCACCATCCTCTGAATTGCTTCTTGTTATAAGTCAGCTCTCCACAGAGAAATGTTCCTACCTAAATATGCTAAGAAATTCAACTGCAAGGAACCAGTTAAAAAGTCCAATATTTTCTTTTATTTATGCAAAGGATGTGGACATCACCATCAAGACTAGTATATATTGCCTGTTCCCAAATGCCCCATGAATAGTGGCTCACTAGGCCATTTCACAGGATAGTCTAGAGGCAACAACATTGATGGATCTGGAGACAGATGAAAACTACACTAGACAAGGTCACCAAATTAAAGGAAGGATGTCATTAAGCTGGAAAGTGTGCAGAAAAGATTCACAAGGATATTGCCAGGATCGGAGGACTTGAGCTATAAAAGGAAAGACTGGATAGGCTGGGGCATTTTTCCCCGGAGAAAAGGAGGCAGAGGATGACCTTAGAGGTATATAAAATCATGAGGGGCATACGTAGGGTGAATGGTCACAGTCTTCTTCCCACGGTAGGGGAGTCTAAAACTTAGAGCGTGTATAGATTTAAGGTGAGAAGGAAAAAGTTTAAGAGGGGATGAGAAGGGCAACTTTTTCCACACAGAGGGTGGTGGGTATGTGGAATGTGCTGACAGAGGAAGTGGTAGAGGTGGGTACAACTACAATATTTAAAAGGCGTTTCAACAGGTGCATGGATAGAAAAGGTTTAGAGAGATATGGGCTAAACACGGACAGTTGGGACTAGCTCAGGTAGACAACTTGGTTGGCATAGACGAATTGGCCTGCTTCAGTGCTGTACAACTCTATGAGGGCAGCAAATTTCCAGAGGGTCATCAGGAAACTAGCTTGTGTCTCTGGGAGTCTCAGTTACAATTAGATGTAACTAGCTTTGTGACTTCTTGTAAAGTATGTTTTTGCTGGCAAGGCCAGCATTTAGTGCCCATCAACTTACTGGTTTGGTAGGTCATTGTAGAGGGAATTTAAGAGTCACATGTATGTCAGACTGGGTAAGGGCGACACATTTCCTTCCCTAAAAGATATTGGTGAACTAGATAGATTTTTTTAATGACAATCTGGCAGATTTTTGTTAATTTCCAGGTTATGTTAATTAACCGAATTTAAATTCCATGTAGGATTTGAACCTGGTTCTTAGGATCAATTGTCCAGGCCTCTGGATGCTAATCTAATAATTTATTTCTGGAATGAAATTAACATTAATGATATTTTATTATCTGAATCTATGCAAAAATGTTGGAACAAGAAACAAAACAAAAATCAACATTTTACATACCTAAGAGTTCATCTGTAACCTTAGCTTCTGACTTTTCCAATGACTCTAATACTAGCATAGATAAATCAGCAGCACTGTTTAGCTGTACCAAGAAGAAAAGAAGAAATTAATTTCTTAAGTTCTCATCTTCCCTCTCACAACATCAAGATGTTCAAAGCAATTCAGTTTTTTTCTGGTCTAGTGACTACTGTGACTTAAGAAAAGTGGCAGCTCATACACACTCTGCAAGACACCCCAACCACCAATGTGATAATGGCAAATTAATCCATTATAGTAACGTTGACTGAGGAACAAATATTAGCCCGAACACCAAGATAACTACACGTTCATCTTCAAGATAGTTCCCTGGAATTTTTAAGGTCAACTTTAAAAAAGCAGATGGGTCCCAAGTTTAAAGCAAAAAAAAACAAAAAAATTCTGGCTGCTAAATGTTATTGTGCAATAGCATTTACGAAAACATTATTTTCTCTTTAACACTCAATGCAGTCAAAGAAATGTAATTTTTGAAAACAGCTTACCTGACTGTAACTGAAGAAAAGCAATGCCCCAGAATACATAAGTTCTCTGGCTTCAGCATGTTTACTTTGAGACATATACCTGCAAAACAGGCAAACATTATAATGAATCATGCAAGACAAGTTCTAGACTTAACAAGATCCGAGAGCTGTAAAGAACTTCTACATTCTTCCAAGACATGTCCACCAAAGCTTACACTTTTACTAATGCAGGAAATATAAAACAATTGGAAAACTCTGACTTTAATTAAACTCAACATATTGCCAAATGAAACAACATGCCAGATTTTTGCCATTACTTCAGGAAAAAAAATAATTTTCCCTTGTGACCAATATTATTTGATCAAGGCACTGGGAAAAATATCACCTACACAGTCATCCAGCAAATTCACTGGAAAGATAGATCAATCAGCATCAGCATCCTCTCCCAAGCCAACATCACCAGCACTGAGGCCCCAACCGCTCTCAGCTGCTCACAAAGAACAGGGCACATTGTCCATATGGCCAACACTGCATTGCTAAGACAGACAAACTGTCATGCGGCGAAATTACTAGGCAGAGAAAAAGATTCATGAATGTACTTAAAGCTCCCTTTAAGTGGTGCAACATCCCACTGTTTCCTGGGAACCTCTGGTCCATAATGGCTCAAAGTGGAGAACCTCGAAACTCAATGCAATCGATGGAAAGAGTGCATCATCTCACAAACTATCCACCCACCCCACTTGTCATCCACCTCCTGCCCCATCTGGGCTGAAGTCTACGGTTTCACATTGGCCCCATTAAGCTCCTCAGAGCCCCAAAAAACTGGAGTGGAAGTGGGTTATTCTCTATTCTACGGGACTGCCCGCTGAGTATGCCCAGAACTTTAGGTTTTTTTTTCCTTTCAGATTTCAAACATAAACTGCATTTTGCTTTGTACTAAATTAAGTGAGACTGGACTTGATGCTTTGTATTGGTGAATGTTTCCACTCATCCCTTGGAGAAGAATCATTTTCCCTCTTTTGAGCAATGGGTACATTAAACACACCAATATCAGATACAACATGGGCAAAAGCTATGCACCTCTATTTCCTCAGGAGGCTAAAGAAATCTGGCATGTCTCCTTTGACCCTCACCAATTTTTATCGATGCACCATAGGAAGCATCCTATCCGGATTCATCACGGTTTGGTATTGCCATGACCGCAAGAAACTGCAGAAAGTTGTGGACACAGCTCAGCACATCACGGAAACCAGTCTCCCCTCCATGGACTCTGTCTACATTTCCTGCTGCTTCCGTAAAGCAGCCAACATAATCAAAGACCCCACCCACCCCAGACATTCTCTCTTCTCCCTCCCTCTCATCAGGCAGAAGGTACAAAAGCCTGAAAGTACATACCACTAGGTTCAAGGACAGCTTCTATCCCACTGTTATAAGACTATTGAACAGTCCCCTAGTACGATAAAATGGACTCTTGACCTCACAATCTACTTCATTATGACCTTGCACCTTATTGTCTACCTGCAATGCATTTCCCTGTAACTGTAACAATTTATTCTGCATTCTGTTATTGTTTTCCCTTGTAGTAACTCAATGCACTGATGTAATGAAATGATCTGTATGGATGACATGCAAAACTAACTTTTTCACCGCACCTCTGTATATGTGGCAATAATAAACCAATTTACACTAGCTCTTATTCTCCCAGCCCATCCAAAATCTACATATGCTGATTCTTCATTGTGTGCCTAGACAGTGAGCAAATGAAGCCTGTTTTATCAGCATTAATTTTTCAACGTGTCTAGCAGTTTCCTTAGCAGCCTCTACCAAGTGACAATGCAATTTATATTTCAATGCAATTTGCATTGAAAGATAAGAACCAATGAAGTACTTCATCTCAAGTTCCTGAGAACTGGAATAAAACTATTCAAATATTAATCTGTCACCCAAAATATGACTTGTATGGCATCAAGAAATGCAAGAAGAGAATGCTCATGTCATAAAAGAATCTTCGCCAGCTCCAGGACATCACTTCAGTTCTTCAGGGCACTGTCCTAAGCCCAACCATCTGGAGTTAGTTCATTAATGAGGTTCATTCCAATACAAAAATCAGAAGTCAGAATGTTTGCTAATGATTGCACTATGATCAATTCCATTCACAGCTCCTCAGCAAATGAAGCAGTCCATGCTGCAAGACTTGAACTGATTAGTGGTAATAACATTAGCTCTTCAAGTGTCCGGAGGCAGCCTAGCCACCAACCCTTGATATTCAAACAGCAATTCCAGCATGAACATTTGATGGATCAATGACCAGAAATTCAACAGGACAAAGACACATGAATACTATGGCTACAAGAGCAGGTCAGAGGCTAGGTATTCTGCTGCAGGTGACTTGCCTTAGGACACTGTAAAGTTTTTTCACTAGTACAAAGCACAATATGGAATAATCTCACTTGCTTGGTTGACTAAAACTCAAGCAACAACTAAGAAGCTCAACATAATCCAGGACAATCTAAGTCACACACCATCCTGACTTAGAAACACATCACCGCTCCTTCATCATTGCCAGATCTCAACCCTGGAATTCCCTACCCAATAGCATTACGGGAGTAACTTCACCAGAAAGACTGAACATAGAACAGTACAGCACAGGAGCAGGCACTTTGGCCCACGATGTTGTGCCGAACTAATTAAACACCTAACTAAACTAGTCCCTCCTACGTACACAATGTCCACATCCCTCCATTCTCTGCATATTCATGTGATTATCTAAAAGCCTTAAATGCTTCCATCATATTTGCCTCCACTACCACCTCCAGCAGTGCATTCCAGGCACCCACCACTTTGTGAGCAAAAAAAACTTTCCACACATCATCTTTGAACTTGCCCCCTCTCACCTTAAGTGCATGCACCGCACCCCCCCCCCACCCCCAGCCAGTATTAGACATTTTGACCCTGGGAAAAAGGTACCAGCTGTCTACGTCTCTCATAATCTTATAAACTTCTGTCAGGTCTCCCTCAGCTTCTGTCACTCCAGAGAAAACAACACAAGTTAGCCCAACCTCTCCTTTTAGCACATGCCCTCTAATCCAGGCAGCATCTTGGTAAATGTTTTCTGCACCCTCTCCAAGGCCTTCATATCCTTCCTATAATGGGGGCAACCACAATTGAATGCAGAGTTTTACAAGCTGTAACACAGCTTCCCGACTCTTGAAGTCAATGTCTCAACTAATAAAGAAAGGCAAGCACGCCAAACACCTTCTTTACCACCCTATCAACCTGTGCAGCCACATTCAGGGACCTGTGGACTGTTGGGGTTCAAGAGAGCAGATTACTACTGCATTTTCAAGTTTTCCTAGGGAAGGGCACAAAATGCTGGCAATGCCAGCAAGATACAAATGCTGAAAAAGTGTATTTTTTAAAAATATCTTATAGTTATAAAAGAGCAGAAATACGAATTAAAAAGTCACCCCTTTAAAATTCCAGGTTTAACATGACATTTCCTAGAGTTAAAAGCAACAAGCTTTCCACGCAACTGGATGCTAATTGGAGATCAAGACAAAGATGAAACTGTAAAATGAGACCTAATCTGCCTGATTACATGTTTGATGCTGATAGCAGCTAAAAATGGAACTGTATTATCATCCAACAGTGACATCTTTCAAAAGCATATAATGTAAGGTGCAAAATATTTCAAAACAGCAATTATGGAAATGCTTTAGTGTGTTTTGCCCCCTTTCAACTGAGCAAGTTTTCTGTTTTTAAATTTCTCTTCTATCTTGAGCTACTGTCACTTCTGTCAGTAAGCTGAACCCTACTCTCCATGAACTACTACGCAACTATTATTTTCTGAATACTCTGCTTTTCCTCACGCACAGGTACTGGTCATTATCATACTCCGGTTCTGAAGGTGGCTGTGCCTGAAAAAATGTTTCTCTCTGCAGAATCTGTGCCTGAAATGCTGAGTATTACTGACATCTTTCACTCTGATGAACACAGAAAGATTCTAATGAGGTGCAGCGAATGGACTGTAATGAAAAAAAATCTTGAGTGAGAGAAGAATTATTTTTAGATCCATTATGGAAGCAAGGACAAATTTTGTCCACCTGTGAGTTTGAGGTACAGGCTGAATCCTTTAGGGCAAATTTAACAGAGCAAAGTCAAATTAAAGAGACCATTACACCCTTGGGCATACTCATGTTTTCTATTACATTTTACTTTTATAGTAGTTTCTTTATAAATCTGCTCCAGATCTCAACCTCTGAATAAAACTTAAAAGTGGAATCAAAAGAGGTCTCAAAATCCATTGGGTATTAAAATTTACTACTAAATGAATAAACGTTGGCTAAAACATCTGTTCAAAATTAAACAAAAGGCTTCATGATCTGGAAGCTAAAAATAAATGGAAAGACTTGTTCCTATAAAGGAGGGACTTGTGTTTGTACTTTTAAACCTGTTTTCTTGGACAAGTATGTTGTCAGAACAGAAGATAGGAGCTTGCATTGTGGTATGTTATAAGTACGTGGACCAATGCATTATATTACAGTTTGAAACACATAATCTGTCCTATTATTTGTTAGTCACAACAACATTAACTTGCGGCTTTGACACCAACCACAAGCTTCAGCTCAGGATCCAAGTTTCGTTCAGAAAGCTGGTATAGGATCAGTTACAGAAAGAGGTCTCTCCCTCTCCATACAACTCCTTCCCATCACCGTCTTCCCATGCAACCCGGAACAAGTATACCTAAAGGAACTGTATCTTTTGTGATCCAAATCATATGATTCTCTTTCTTAGAGTCATCATATCCCAGTAAAATAGCCTACCTAGAGAATATATTTACTGAAATTTCGGCAGGATCCCACCACAGGTCCTCTCCCACTCATGAACACCTGGCACGTACAGCAGGTACATACATACGAGCATTTGGGAGACTGGCGGGATGGATTTGCTGGCTAATGCGGGGCTGCAGGCCTCTTCTGCCGCCTGGGAACTCAGCTCGCGTTCACATTTTTAACGTGAACTGTTTGGGTTACAAACAGTTCACAGGAATGGAACCCTGCCGTAACCTGGGGAGGACCCATGTTGGTCGATGAACTAATAATCAAACTGGTCTACAGGAACAATCACATAAACAGTTGCACAATTAAAAGAGATGTTTAAATAATCCTTTTTCATGGCTCCTTGTTCCAAATTCTTGAAATAATAAAATATTAATGCACAAGTCACCTTTTGCAAACAAGTTTTTGCATTTGAATGTCGATTAGCCACTGCCTGAATTGAACACCACTGAAAAAAATTTGAACCTTACAACTAAACAGAAGATGATATACAGAACAACAGTAGTGATGTACCAAATATTAAATCTATTTTGAAAACAGTTCCATAAATCTTTTAAAGCAAACATTTGTGCTAACGTACAAATCTGGACGAATAGGCAGGGAACTGGCCAACTCAAACAATAACCTACTGAATTTGCTTTATAATTTATTAGGCACAACATGCTAAAATTCAGAGAAGCAAATTTTGTTTCTGATTAAAGGCTCACTTTTCCAGTCCCTACCAATAGTGAAGTTAAAAATATTACACCCCTTGCCATATGGTCTATGCCTGAAAAACTGGGTATCCTTCTGTGCACAGGCATCATGATGGATCTTGAAGGCCTGTCACCATGGCAACCATCAGTATTACTTAATTTGTTCTCATAAAATTCCAATACTATTCACATCATTAAAAATGATGTGCACTTTTTAACCAAATTCAATCACAAGACTAAGAATTCACATAAAAAATTCCTAAGGGTGGTGACATAATTCAGCATTCTCTCCTCATCGATGCAGCTGAATTATTAATAAAGAGATGGATACAGTTAAATTCAAATGTCTCAGCCCAGCATTTTCAAAACAGCAAACACATGTAGGGTGCATAATGTGGAAATTATGATCAATTCACATCCACCATTAAATCAGTAATTGCCTTTCTGATTTTAACTCTGACATATGACTGTTAGTTTATACTATTCTCATAAATTACAACTGGTACATAATATTTAACTATTTGTTACTAATCATGAAATTTAATTTTTCCAAAGGAGACATAAACCTCTCAGAATCCATTTCTACAATGCAGCAAAGCACCTTACCATCAGATCAGTTAAGCCAAATAACTACACAGAAAATAATTAGCCAAATACTCTATCCACTGTTTAAGTAATAGTTTATATGTTTATATTTTAAATGTTAAAAAGGGAAATGATTAAACAAGGATATGGTGCAACACTTCTGTCCGATTGCCTATATTTTAGCTCCCCTATTTTTTTCATTTTACTCAAGAACTAAATTTTGCAGTTTAAGACACTTCTCATTTGACAAAAATACATACATAAATCTAAACCTAATTAAGGAATACAAAAGTTTATCACAAGATGTTAACACTAGAATTCATGATTCAAAGGGTTAGCGCAACTAAAAAAAAATGAATTGTTAGGTTCCCCCTTAACAAGTTTTACAATAAAACTTTGCATTTAATGAATGCCAAATGCGTGACATAGCAAAAGATATAACATGCCAACACAAGCCCAAATTTTGCTCAAATGTTCCTACATATCCCATGCCTTAAAATAATCCATTAAGTTACATTAATTCCATGGCATGCTCCACAATAATGCTCTCCTTTAATGCATTGTACTTTCATGGAGTCTCCCAACAAGAGGAAATGTTTAAAAGGTCAGAGAGGTCTGTGGGGAGAGCTTTCTTTCCCCATAGATTCTGTGTGACCTGCTGAATATCTCCATCATTTTTTTTAATTCAGTATTTTACTCTGCTTTACTTTCCAACATTTTGTTGAACAATACAGAAAATTGATATTTCACAAATCACAAACTGAAATGAATATGCTTCTTTATTTCCAAAGACATGCAGCTGCCACTTCCTAATTGGTGATTTCACATGAAATGGTCATTTGATCCATTATTTCCTAAACCTATGTCCCACACTTCCCCATCTGTTCTCAATTAACTTGCCTTGTTTAGTGCTAAAGTTAACATTTTACTAAAAACTGTGTACAGGATGTTTCTAATGGAAAAATGGCAGAGATAAATTTGTTCTCATTATTCTTTTATGTCTCTGAAACCAGTTCAGATTCTCAAGCTCATAAAAGCTTACCAAGTCATGAAAATTTAATGGGTTGTCATTATGATATTGTGACTTAATACTGAGTACATTAATGTTGTTCCAATCCTGCCTTGAAAGTAATAAGATATAAAATACAAGAAACATCCAATGGTCTTCAATTCTGAGACACTCAGATGATAAATTCCATTAAAAAAATAACACATTAAAATGCAACGTCATTTCAAAGCACTGCAAAGGAGTCCTGGTTAGTGTCAGGTGTGCAAAATATTTACTTAATTATCAGTGTAAATCAAATGATAAAGACATAGCTTTAGACTATTAAATTAGTGAACTATTTGATATATCATGGACTGACAGGTCTGGTAGGAAGCCTAAAAAACATCAGAAAACACCAATAGCATCAAATTGGCCAGCTTCTTCTTTGGGTCAGGTAACTCTACAATCCAGTGAAAGGAAGTCATGGGATTCAAATCACAAAGATTGTAGTGCTGCACTTTTCAAAGAGCTACAATCATAATAGTATGATATGAAAACTTTGTTAAAGGAAGTTCTGGGCTGACATAAATTCTTCACAGAATACCAAGTGCACCACCACATGATTATATGAGGGAGTCATTTCTGTATCCTCTCCCCAGTAGGAAGCAGGCTTCTTTAGGAATAACACACTGTTCGTCAACTGGTGTGCCCCGTAACCCTTCGTGCTCATAAATAAATCACAAGAGGGTGTACAGATTCCAATGTCCTCCTTTCTCGCTAGTGTGGGAAGTGTTTAACCTCCATAGATCACCCAAAAGTCCTTGTCTGCTGGTTTGAAAGTGCAGAGTCGCTATGTTCTCATTATCAAGCTTACAGTGAAACATTGAGAAAAGATCCACCCATCTGAACTTTCAGCGAGTCCATGAAATACATCAGAAACATCAAAGGCATGCCACTTGACAGCCCAGCGCCACAAACACCAGGAGTAGTAATTGTTGTTATCCTCACAAATAAGCAAATTCTCTTCAATCCACAGTTATAGCTCTGCCCATTCAGATGGGTATTTGAAAAGGGAATTTGAACGCTCAGAATACGGAAGATGCTAGAGTAGTATTCTCTTGAACAGAGGCAGATGAGTCATCAGCCAGTGGTCTTTGAGATTATGAAATCACTTATTAAGGTAGATATTTTTTCCCTGTGGGGTTGGGGGGATGATGAGCAACCAAAACTTGGGGCCATAAATAGAAGTCATCCAAGAAGGAATTTAGTGATGAGAATGTTTAATTCGCTATCACAAGATGTACCCGAGGGGAATAGCACATATTAATTTATAAGAGAAAGCTAAATGAGTAGATGAAGGAAAAGGGTACAGAAGAATATGTTGGTGGGCAAGATGAAGTAGGTTGGGAGTTTCCATCTGGAGTGTCTGGAGTGTAAACACTAGCACGTCCAGGCTAGTGGCCAATTTCTGTGCTATGTATAACATGTGATAAGAAATAAAAGTGAGAATAGGTTGATTAATCCCTCATATCTGCTCCACCATTTAGAAGGATTATGCCTGATCCTGTCCTTCACACACAATCCCCAAATCCCTTTATTTTTTATGATGCCAAGAATACAGCAATGTTTGCCTTAAAGATATTAACTAACCAAGTATTTATAGTGATCTAGCTTACAAAATTGCAAAGATTTACAACTCTTAAAGAAGAATTTTCTAATATCACTCCTAAATGGCTGGCCCCATACCCATGCCTTAATCCTAGACTCTCCAAGCGTTTTAAATTATTTACAGGATGTTGACATCGCTGCCAAAGACATTCGCCCTTCAAGAACAATGGCACATATGGTTTTACTGCACAGACCTAATAAATTGCCCTTGGAAGATGTAGTGGGGGTGACCTTCTTGAACAGTTGCAGCCAGAGATAAACAATTTTTCAGCAGGTACGTGTTGTTCATGTTTCACTCATGGCATCATATTACCTGTCCAACTGCCTTTTAAAAGTTGTTAATGCACATGCCTCAACCACTTTCTCTGGCAGCTCGTTCCATGTACTGACCACCCTCTGTGTAAAAAAAGTTGCCTCTCAAGTTCCTACTAAACCTTTCCCCTCTTACCTTAAACCCATGTCCTCTAGTTCTTGATTCCCCTACCCCTGGGAAAAAGACTGAGGTCATTCACCCTATCTATGCACCTCATATTTTTATACATCTCTACAAAATCACCCCTCAGTTTCCTATGCACCAAGGAAAACAGTCCTAGCCTGTCCAACCTCTCCCTATAACATTCAGATAACTCGCTCTTCAAAACTGCACTGGGAACAGGTTAATCTGATGCAATCGTTCCTCTTAGCATATTGAAATCTGGGTGGTACTCTGACAACCCACTTAACAGCCACAACTAAACAGTTTCAGATGTCCTGCTGGTGACAGTGTTCACACTGTGCAAAAGTGAACGATAATCCAGGATTTAGATCCAGTAATGACAAAGGAGCAGTGATATAGTTCCCAAGTCAGGATGATAGGAACTTGCACGTGGTTGAGTTTCCTCAAGGACCTGCTGCCCTTGATTTCAAGGTGATAGAGATCATGGGCTTGGAAGGGCTGTGAGAGATGTTGTTTTCCTTAAACTGAACACAAGATATGTCATATGGTGATTACTTCCTTCCTAAGAATCCCTTTTTAATTAACCTGCATCAAGACAAAAATAGGCTGTCCCATGAAATACTATTCCACAAAACTTTCCCAACTCAATCTCCCCTTTAATATAGGCACAAGAGACTGCAGATAACAGAATCTGGAGGAACTCAGGAGGTTAGGCAGCATCTGTGGAGGGAAACGGACATCTGGGCTGGAAAGAGGGCAGATGGCCAGTATACAAACAGCCAGAGTGCAGCAGAGATCACAGAGGCAGGGCAGTGAGCAGAACTGGACAGAGTAGATGTGGCTAAGCTGTTTCCCTTGGTGGGTGAGTCCAGGACTACAGGGCACAGTCTTAGAATTAGAGAGTACCCGTTTAAAACAGAAATGAGGAGATATTTCTTTAGCCAGAGGGTAGTGAATTTATGGAATTCTTTGCCACATACAGCTGTGGAGGCTGATCACTGGGGGTGTTTAAGGAGCAGATTGATAGGTATCTAATTAGTCAAGGCATCAAGGGATATGGGCCGGAAATTGGGGCTGGATAGGAATAGTTTAGTTTAGCTCATGGAGCAGACTCAATGGGCTGAATGGCCGACTTCTGCTCCTTTATCTTGTGACCTTGTGAGAGAGCAGGTCTCACAGAAGTCCTGCCGAAGACAGGAGGAAACTTCTCCAAGGTAGGCGTGCCTTGAAGAAACTTTGCAGTGAAGCAGTAAAACGGAGACACAGGAATCAGGAGCAACTCCCCTTTAATGTTAATTTTCTTCAATGATGTTAATTTTTCTTCCTTATTATTAAACGGTTTTCAGGTTACTTATACTTTAAATGTTAAAAAAACATTTATACAAGGATTTGGCGCAACATTTTGTTTCTGGGCGACGTGAGGGCAACCGACAAGGGGAGAGAGAGAGCAGCCGGGGGCCGCTCGGCCCACACTGCCTCGTCTAGCCCCCAACTCAGCCTGCTGCTTGACTGACAGAGCGAGCGGCCAATGGGAGGCCGCGCGTCACAATGGAGTGCAGGCGGCGTCAGGGGCGCCGGGACCAATCGGCGGGCGGGAAGGGGTGGGGAGGGGCGGGGCCGAGTCGTCGCTGGGGCCTGGCGAGCGAGAGAAGGATCTGGAAGCCGCCGGCGACGCGTTGGGTCGGTCGGTCGGTCCGGCGCCGCTCCTTACCGGAAGAAGAGCGTCCGGTACATCTGGTGAGCCTCGTAGTAGTCGCCCTTCTCGACGCTGGCCCGGAGCTTGGTCTCCACCCGCTGGACGCCGCCCCGGTTCCTGCAGCACTTCGGCAGCTCCGCGTCCGCCATCGCCGCCTGAGCTCAGCCAAAGGTCAGGGGGCGCACGGCTTCTGCTCGCCGCGCTGACGTCACCCTACGGCGTCCGCCGGCCGTCACAAGGCGCGGCTCCGCGGTTTCGAAACCCTCTTGTCTGCCTGGAGGCCGCAGCTGCTGGAAATCTGAGATAAAATCCGAGGGCTGAGGGTCGGGCAGGATCGGTGGCGAGAGGTGCGGCGTTAACATCTCAGGGGAATGACTAGGAAAAGCATTTAAAGTCACATTTGAGTTTACTGTCATGGGCACAAGTCCATGTGTGCACGGGTGCAATGAAAAACTTATTGCCGGAGCATCATATAAGCAGCATTCACAAGAAAAATATAAATTAAACATAAATTATACGCACTGCCCAGGACTGCAAGAAAGTGCGGGGAGTTGTAGACGCAGCCCAGTTTTTTGTTAAACCAAAATAAACTATTCATAATAAAAGACAAACTACATACAATAATAAAACACTGCAAGCCTTTACATTCTTCTACAGATCAATCATTAGTGCTGCCTTTTTATATAAAAAACACAGCACCGATCGTGTGGCTCCCTGGGGGCTACCCGGTCCCGTGTTTGCAATACAGGAAGTCCCCGGGTTACGAACAAGTTCCGTTTTTGAGACTGTTCGTAACCCGATTTTGCACGTAACTCGGAACCAGTGTCTGCGCACGCGCACTTGGGCCGGGGGGTCGCGGCCGCGCGTGGCCCCGGCCGCACACGCGCACTTGGCCCGGGTTTCCCGGCCGCACACGCGCACTTGGCTCGGGGTTGGGCCAAAGAAGGTGTACCGCCGCCGTGGTAGGATGGGGGGGGGGGTCAGGCCAGCTTACGATCTGACCACGAAGGTCGGTTTGTAAGTACGGGCATTCGTAAGTCGGGCGTTCGTAAGTTCGGGGACTTCCTATATTAAGGGGCTTCCTCGCCTGACCCCACCCCTCCCTCTCCAGTGGCAGAACTCCTCGAAGATGTAGTCACCGGCCTCCCCTCCACGGACACTGTCTATACCTCTCGCTGCACGGTAGTGTAGCGGTTAGCGTAACACTATTACAGCGCCAGCGATCCGGGTTCAATTCCCATCGCTGTCTGTAAGGAGTTTGTACGTTCTCCCCGTGTCTGCGTGGGTTTCCTCCGGGTGCTCCAGTTTCCTCCCACATTCCAAAGTTGGGAAGTTGTGGGCATGCTATGTTGGCGCCGGAAGCATGGCGACACTTGCGGGCTGCCCCCAGAACACTCTACACAAAAGATGCATTTCACTGTGTGTTTCGATGTACATGTGACTAACAAAGATCTTAGTGATGCAGCCAGCACAATCAAAGAAACAAAGGACTGCAGATGCTGGAATCCAGATGAAAAACACGATGATGCTGGAGGAACTCAGCAGGCCAGGCAGCATCCATGGAGAAAAGCAGTTGGTCAACGTTTCGGGTCAGGACCCTTCTTCAGGACTGAAGATAGGAAAAGGGGAAGCCCGTATAGGAGGGAAAAGCAGAGCAGTGATAGGTGGACAAAAGAGGGGAGGCGGGGTGGGCACAGGAGGTGATAGGTAAATGCACATAGAACACTACAGCACAGTACAGGCCCTTCGGCCCACAATGTTGTGCCGACATTTTATCCTGCTCTAATATCCATCTAACCCTTCCCTCCCATTTCTCTATCATTCATGTGGCTATCTAATGGTCTTTTAAATGTCCCTAATGTATCTGCCCCCACAACCTCTGCCGACAGTGCGTTCCACACACCCACCACTCTCTGTGTAAAAAAAACCCCTGACATCACCCTTATACCTTCTTCCAATCACCTTAAAATTATGCCCCCTCGTGTTAGCCATTTTCACCCTGGGAAAAAGTCTCTGACTGTCCACTTGACCTCCTCCCCCGCACCTGCCTATCACTATCTCTGACCTGCATCTACCTATCACCACCCTGTGCCCACCCCGCCTCCCCTCTTTTGTCCACCTATCACTGCGCTGCTTTTCCCTCCTATATATTGGGCTTCCCCTTTTCCAATCTTCAGTCCTGAAGAAGGGTCCTGATCTGAAACGTTGACTGCCTGCTTTTCTCCATGGATGCTGCCTGGCCTGCTGAGTTCCTCCAGCGTCATCGTGTTTTTCAGCATAATCAAAGGGCTCACCCACCCGGATCATTCTCTCTTCTCCCCTCTCCCATATGCAGAATTCCTTGTGTCTTCCCCTAGGCTCTACTAGTTGCCTACACACTAGTAGCAATTTACAGCTGACAGTTAACCTACCAACCAAAGTCAAAGTGGAGTTTATTGTCATCTGCACAAGTCCGTGTGTGCACAGGTGCAATGAAAAGCTTACTTGCAGCAACATCACAGGCACACAGCATCAGAGACACAACATTCACAAGAAAAACATACAAAAATTATACAAGAAAGGACATAATTAGAACTAAAAAAGGTCCCTTATAGTGCAAGGTGGTCACAGTGTTGCTATACTGAGGTAGTGATTAGGGTTGTGCAGGTTGGTTCAAGAACTGAATGGTTGAAGGGAAGTAGCTGTTCCTGAACCCGGTGGTGTGGGACTTCAGGCTTCTGTACCTCCTGCCCGGTGGTAGCTGCGAGAAGATGGCATGGCCCAGATGGTGGGAATGTTTAATGATAGATGTTGCCTTCTTGAGGAAGCGCCTCCTGTAGATACTACCGACGGTGGGGAGGGATGTGCCCGTGATGTATTGGGCTGTGTCCACTACTCTCTGTAGCTTCTTACGTTCCTGCGCATTCAAATTGCCATACCAGATCACGATGAAACCAGTTAGTTGTGTCTCTGGCATTATTGTTGTTTGAAAAAGGGCACAGGAGCTGATGGCATTTGAGACACGATTTTCCATGTGCTTCAGGTTTATACACTGGATCGGTGGTGAAAGTGCATTAATAAAAGGAAGAAGTTGATGGGGAAGTGTGAGGAACTCAAGGTTCCCAGGTGATGTGGCAGATCCAGCAAAGTGTGGAACTGGTTTATCTAAAGATAAGATATCTTTATTACTCACATGTACATCGAAACACACAGTGAAATGCATCTTTTGCGTAGAGTGTGCTGGGGGCAGCCCGCAAGTGTCGCCACGCTTCCGGTGCCAACATAGCATGCCCACAACTTCCTAACCCGTACGTCTTTGCAATGTGGGAGGAAACCGGAGCACCCGGAGGAAACCCACACAGACACAGGGAGAACGTACAAACTCCTTACAGACAGTGGCTGGAATTGAACCCAGGTCGCTGGCGCTGTAATAGCGTTACGCTAACCGCTACACTACCATGCCTGCCCATAAAGATATGGAACGCTTCATGAATCTGCGTGTCATCCTTGCACAGGAGCCATGCTAATCTTCTCTGTATTGTTCCAATTTTAATATATGTGAAGGAAAAAGTTGATGGGGAAGTGTGAGGGACTCAAGATTCCCAGGTGATGTGGTGGATCTGGCAAAGTGTGGAACTGGTTTATCTAAAGATCCAGCTCTAGGCAGAGGAGCAGCATCTCAGCTCCAGCTTTCAGTCCGTTCCCACTGGAAAATAACCCAGAATCACATCGTATTTATGACACAAAGATGGGCCATTCAGCCCAGAAGGGCAAACCCACTCTTTACATTCCTCATTAGCTTCTTCCACCATCGTCTTAATTAGCTAGTTACCCCTTAAATCCAGCCCTACTCCTTATCGCAACTGTTCCCTGTGATAGATGGTCCCACATTCTCAATAGGCTGAGTAATGAAGATACTCCTGAATTGTTGACCAGACTTGTTACTGACTTTAACTTTGCAGCCCCTCCTGCTAAGCACATCATGACGCCTTCGCTGCTCTACCTAAGGTGCAACGTAAATTCCAGTTCTTATTACAGAAACATATAAGTGCTCCAGTTTCCTCCCAGGTTAGGAAGTTGTGGGCATGTTATGTTGGCGCCGGAAGCATGGCAACACTTGCGGGCTGCCCCCAGAATACGCAAAAGATGCATTTCACTGTGTGTTTCTTTTTTTTATATATTTATACTTCTATTTAAGAACATTGCCAGTAGTATCAGAACGGTCCTGGGGGGTTGTTAGTTCCCCAGGGTGGGAGTTAGTTAATCACTGACTCATTAAAACCATTCATCATTTTCTGCTGCTTAAATGGCAACAGGTAAGGATATACCTTACAGATAATTCATTGTGTGTTTCGATGTACACGTGATTAATAAAGATACCTTATTATTGTATCTTCAAAGCCATTTGTACAGCACAGTGCCCTCAACAAGCTGACAGCCTTGCTTTCGAGGGTGACGATGCAAGCTTTAATCTGAATTATTGTTAATGCAATTACATCCAATGACACATCAATGGCAAATGCACTTCCACTGCTGTGTGTGACGTTTTACACTTTTGTACCAAAAAGGCCGCATATGACCAGGAATGTTAAATATCTCAATGTGGTCAAAGAACAAAGCGTTCTCCAAGTGCAAGTTCAGAAATTGTTAAATGTTGCGACACAGGTTAAGAAGTGTATAAAAGAGCAAAATAAGCTTTTAGGATTTATTTCTGGACAGATAGAATTGAAAAGTAGAGAAGTTATGCAAAACGCATTAAGCCTTAGTTAAACTACACCTAGAATATTCTACGGTTCTGGTGATGCAACAACAGGGAAGGGAGGCGCACCTCAAGGATGCGCGCTTAGCCCACTGCTCTACTCTCCCTACACTCACGACTGTGTGGCTAGGCACAGCTTAAACGCCATCTATAAATTTGCCAATGACACCAATGTTGATGGCAGAATCTCAGATGGCAACAAGGAGGCATACGAGAGTGAGAGAGCGCGGTTGGTTGAGTAGTGTCACAATAACTTTGCACTCAACATCAGCAAGACCAAGGACCTGACTGTGGACTTCAGGACTTCAGGGAAGGGAAGTCGGGAGAACACACACCAGTCCTCATTGAGGGGTCAGTGGCGGAAAGGGTGAGCAGCTCTAAGTTCCTGGGTGTCAGCATCACCGAGGATCTATCCTGGGCCCAACACATTGATGCAATAATTTTGGATAGAGAAACAAAGGCCTGCAGATGCTGGAATCTACCAGTGGCTCTACTTCATTGACAAGATATTTAGACAGGTACATGGATTGGAAAGGTTGAGTAGGATATGGGCCAGATGCAGGGAAATCAAACTAGCTCAGGTTGGCATCTTGGTCAGCATGGACGAGTGGGACTGAAGGGCCTGTTTCTGTGCTGTATGACTCTGTGACTCTGAAACTCAAGTCTACCAGTTTGCTCTCTGGATCTATTGTTACGAGTCAGATTGCTATTTGGTGAATGTCCCTTTAAGGCACCTGGACAGTGGAGTAGTAGTGTGTGTGTGTGTGTGGTGTCGTCACGACAGCAAGATAACAACGTGCTGACGGTTTTGCTCAGGGAATCGGAGTCGAAGTAAGTCGAGAAGAGAGAGAGAGACACACACGCACACGCACACACAATGACTGCTGGTCTCCGTAACAATGGATGAAGAACAATAGCCGTATTTTTGGAGCAATCAAGTGGAGTCCACTTTGTCATCAACCTGTAGTGGGAAACAGGTATTTGCATGGACGGGCACATATAAACTGCCTTCGGCGTGGCAGATACTTCGGAACAAAGCCATGGAGGTCATCAGAGATTGAGGTGTCATATGGGTTCCATCATGGAACATGTGGATTTCGTAATTTCTTTCTAAATTCTCTCTACATTTTCTCTTCAGTCAACGGTGGTTTTGCAAAAGCCTTTGCTCACATTTCACCTGATGACTTGCTGAACTGAACTTTGAGAATTATTCCTAGACTTGGAGTTTGGGAATTTGTCACACACACACTTCGAGTTTAGTTTATGTTTGATATCCGACGTTTTTACTTTTCTTATTATTACAAGTAATTAATTTATTAATAAAATAGTTTTTAACACTTGTACATGGCTCGGTGTGTTTCTATTGTTGTTGGTACGTGACATTATCATTGCAGCAGAGGGACACAGTGCACCCACCACCAACGTTCTGAACAGCAGACGGGCAGCCACATCAAAGTTTGATAAGTCACAGAGTTAAAACCCTAAAGCCCTCAACAGCACAGAATGCGTTTCTCCTGAGGTGCCTCTTCCCCATGCATCAAACAGGAGATGCCACATAACACTCCATCTAGTGGTCTGAGCAAGAAGTTCGGAATCCAAGGAAATCTGCATTAACAGCAGGAGGAACCTGAAAATGTTTTGCTTGGAGTTATGTCGTAATCTGTACGAGAAAGAGAAAAAAACAACATTTTCTCTTCAGCTTCAAATAAGATAAGATCTTCTTTATTAGTCACAAGTACACTGAAACGCACAGTGAAATACACCTTTTGCCTAGAGTGTTCTGGGGGCAGCCCGCAAGTGTCGCCACGCTTCCAGCGCCAACATAGCATGCCCACAACTTCCTAACCCGTACATCTTTAGAATGTGGGAGGAAACCGGAGCACCCGGAGGAAACCCATGTAGAGCCGGGGAGAATGTACAAACTCCCTGCAGACAGCGGCGGGAATTGAACCCGGAGTTGCTGGTGCTGTAATAGCGTCACGCTATTAGCTATGGTGATAAATAACATGGAGAATTTTAAAGAGTATTTCCAATAAGTCAGGATGTGCAGATGAAACAGCATATTCCCAAGCTCTTAAGATAGATCTCCAGTCACATTCCAAGGAAGAAACAGGCAACATTTGATAAGAGAAACCAAGAGGTTGGGCCTAACCATATCCATCATAGTTAATCAAGCCCCAATCTTGTTCCCAGGAATGGGAAGTAATAGAATAAAAAGTAAAAAATTAACTGGAAGTACTAGCAATTATGAAACCCTAAACTGTTTTACATCATTCCTGCAAATACAACCAAACTGTGAAGTCCAACAGGAGGATAAAAACAAAATCTGTGGAGAACAGCTAAAGGTTGTTGCTGGGAATAGAGTGAGAGGGGAGTCTCTGTGAGAGAAAGAAAGTTCAAGAAAACAGTCTGCTGGAGGAACTCACCGGGTCGAGAAGCATCTGTAGGAGGAAAGGAATTGTCAACGTTTCTGGTCAAAACCCTGCATCAGGACCCAAGTTCTCCCAGCAGAGTGTTTGTTACTCCAGATTCCAGCATCTGCATTTCTCACATCTCAAGAGAAATGCTCCCAACTTCCCTCCTCATCCACACACCTAAACATCTCTAATATATGCAGATAGCACAAATAAATCCAGCTGTCAATAGACTGCATTGGGGCATATTTAGGTACACATTAATTTCATAGTTGCCCTTTCCTTGGAAGCCACATAATTTTTAAATAGAGTATGTGAACAGGGAAATATAACTCGTCCGTCATATTTTCCTTTAGCTTGCATTGTTGCCTTTCACACATAATAGTCAAGACACAAGAAAGACTGCAGATGCTGGGAATCTGGGGCATCACACAAAAAATGCTGGAGGAACTCAGCAGGTCAGGCAGCAGCTATAGAGGGAAATGAACAGTCGACGTTTGGTCTTGGCCTGAAACATCGTCTGTTTATTTCCTCCATAGATGCTGCCTGACCTGCTGAGTTCCTCCAGCACTTTTAGTTTGTTGGCACATGACAATGAAGTCAGTTTGAGATCATAATCACCCTATGTTAATTTGGATGGTGGTAGTTCAGAACAATTCTGCTGTTGTTGTTTAAAGATTCTCTAGACTTGTTTCTTCACATCTCATCATCACCTCCTTTTGACCTTTAATCCCTCTCATCTTCCAGTTTATCATGGAGACACAAGAGACTGCAGATGCTGGAATCTGGAGCAACAAACAACCTGCTGTGGGAACTCAGTGGGTCAGGCAGCATAGACCTTCTATTTGTTTTCTTATGGCAGCTGTGACTCAGTGAATAGTTCTCACCTCATGGAGGGTTACGGGTTCAAGGCTCGTTATAGAGATAATGAGCACAAAAATCTAGGCAGATATTCCAATGCAAAACTGGGGGGTGGGGATGGAGAGGGTTGGGAGGGAAAGATTCTGTTGAAGATGGTGCCTTTTGGATGAAACATTAAACTATGGCTCCATCTACTCTTGAAAGGTTTCATCACATTGTTTTGAAGAGCAAGAGATGTATCCTTGGAGCACAAGAGTAGGTAAGTTTTGTTATAATTGTACAAGAGTTTGGTGAGCCCACATTTGGAGTGCTGATTGGAGATTTGGTCTCTTTATTAGGGAAGGATATGCTTGGAGATTAGTTCTAGGGACTGTCATACAACACAAGGACAGTCCCTTCAGCCCACAATGTCTATGTACCCACGCAAATCCCATCTACCCACATTAGGACTGTAGCCTTCTATGCCTTGGCAATTCAAGTACTAATGTTTCTTAATTGCCATGAGAGTATCTGTCTACACCACGGCTTCAGGCAGTGCATTTGACTCCACCCACCCTGTGTGTGAAAAAATTCCTACACAGATCCCCTCTAAGCCTCATACCCGTCACCTTAAACCTATACCCTCTTGTCTTAGACTGTCCTACAATAAGAAAAAGACTACCCTCGCTATCCCAGCCGTAATTTTATATACATCTTTCAGTCCACCCAGCAGCCTCCTCCACTCCAGGGAAAATAAACACAGCCTGTCCAGTCTCTCCTTGTAGCTGAAAGGCTCCAATCCAGGCAACATCCTAGTGAACCTCCTCTGCACCCTCTCCAATGTAATGACATCCTATAGTGTGGTGACCAGAACTACACACAGTGCTCCAGGTGTAATCTAACCAATGTCTTATAAAGTGTAACATGACATTACAGCTCTTATATTCTATGCCATGGCCAATGAAGGCAAACATCCACATTGCCCTCTTCACCACCTTTTCAGCCTGTGCTGACACTTTTAGGGATCTATGGACTTGTGCCCCAATGACCCTCGGTTCATCAACACTCCCTACCATTTACTGTGTACGTCCTACCCTTGTTTGCCTTTAAATTCTATTTGTCATTGCTCTGCCCAACTTTCCAGTTGATCCGTATCGTACTGTAGCCTTAGGCAACCTACCTCACTATCTGCAACACCAATTTCTCTATCAGCTTCAGTGTTGTTTTTTGACAAAAGATTGAGCAGAATGGTGCTGTATTATCTGGACTTTAGAAAAAAAAGTGATCTCATTAAAGCCTAAGATACTGAGGGAGCTTGGCAGGGCGGATGCTGTGAGGTGTTTGCTGCCGGGGACTCTAGAAAAACGGGGAATCATCTTAGAATAGGAGTCAGACACTTACGTAATGATCTTCTCCAAGGGTTCCATCTTATCACATTATCTGTGAATCTGGAATTGTCTACCCCAGAGAGCTATGGAGGCCAAGACATTGAGCGTATTAGGGCAGACTTTTGGATCACGTGGCAATCAAGGGTAATAGGGTGGACTGGATGCCAAGGATCAGATCAGCCACGAGCAGTCTTAAATGGCCAAGAAGCTTATTGCTCCTGTTCCTTATCTTATCATTTACCCTCTAATATCATTAAAACATATTTGCTCTCTGTCACATTTCTGTTTGGGAGCTTGCTGTGTGCATTCAGTCTGTTGTAGTGTAAGAAATGGGACAGACAAGGTATGAGAAGTGCCTCATTAGCCATAAATGTCATTTCTTCCAGAACCAAAGGTCACTGCCCAAAAACATTAACTCTGCACCTCTCTCCACAGGTACCACCTAACCTGGCGAGTGTTTCCAGTATTTTATTTCAGATTTCCAGCTTCGGCAGTATCTTGCTTTCAAAGGTAATTCATTAGCTATAAAGAACTTTGGGTGGTTAAAATTATGCAATACTCTATGAAAATGAAAGTCTTGGAATTGGAATATTATTGTCACTTGTGGTAAGGTATAGTGAAAAACTTGTCTTGCATACCATTCATACAGATCAATTCATTACACTGCATTGTGGTAGCACAAGGTAAAACAATACAGAATGCAGAGTAAGGTGTCACAGCAACAGAGAAAATGCAGTGCAGGCAGACAATAAGGTGCAAGGTCACAAGGTTGATTGTAAGGTCAAGAGTCCATCTTATCTTACTAGGAGACCATTCAATGGTCTTATAACAGCAGGATAGAAGCTGTCCTTGAGCCCGGTGGTACGTGCCTTCAGGTTTTTGTATCTTTATTTCCTTCTTCCTTCCTTTCCCCAGCTCTTTACTTATGAACCCATTCAATCTTTCAGTTCTGATAACCCTGACCTAATCCATTAACATTTCTCTCCCCAATGATGTTGCCTAACCTAGGATTTTCTGGATTTTGTTTTAATTTATACTTCCAGCACTGGCAATGTTTGACTTTTTTTTAAACATTAGGACATGGCTTGTTCCCAGCCCTTCCCTCAGTTTGTTTGAGAACTATATTACATCTGATTAGATTTTACTTTACAGCTTTGAGGTTGAGTTATATCTTCTACAAGTACAATCAATGCTCTCATCACTGTTATAAATCACTTAAACTGCCTTATCATAAAACATTGTTTACTGTAGAATCACACGTTCTATCAACTCTTAGATCCCGAACTTAGCTGAGAGTTGCTCCATGTTTCTCAGGTCAGTCTGGGAAAATATACTTTTTCCAATCAAGGGTTGGGATCAATTCCTCCTCTGACTGCAGACCCAGTTATTGGCAGTACCTGCTCGTTATCCCCAATGTCTACTGCTATAAATGTGTGATCAGCTCCCCGGTCAGCATAGACCAATTGGGCTGAAAGGCTGGTTTCCAAGCTGTAGGACTCTATAACTGGAGAACAGAAGGTGAATCTTGATTAAAGTATTTCCAGAAATTCTGGGAGGCTGGCTAGTGTTTGAGATTCCATACTATACAAGTCTAGATTCTGCAGTTGGTCTCAATGCTTAAACTGCAGCTTTGACCATGAGCCAAGTGCAGGCACAATTAATTTACATTAGTACAAATTGGGCTACTTGAAAGATGGCCAGTAATTTAGAGGAACGGAGTTGACGACATAATATTGCTCTGTTTCTATGGAGAAATTTCAGTCCAGTCTTTTTTTCGTTCTTTTTGAAATTTTTCTGTTTGGTTTGATGTATTGTTTATAATTTTTTTTTAATTTTATATTTTATTTACAGCGTGGTAACAGGCCCTTCCAGCCCAACGAGTCCGCGCCACCCATTTTAAACCCAAATTAACCTACCCGTACGTCTTTGCAATGTGGGAGGAAACCGGAGCACCCGGAGGAAACCCACGCAGACGCAAGGAGGACGTACAAACTCCTTACAGACTGCGACAGGAATCCAACCCCGATCGCTGGCGCTGTAATACCGTCGCGCTAACCACTACGCTACCGTGCCTTTTCTTATTGATTTGGGGATTTTTTTTTCCTTTCCTTTCTTTCATATATATAAGAAATCTTTTTCTTTCCTTTTTTTAATATTATATTCATTTACTAAGAGATCGAGGGATCTACAGATTTTTAAAAATATTTTATTGTTCTTTATGGTTATCCATGCCATGATTGTTCTCTTGATCTCTGTGTATTACATGTACAAACATTGATGTTATATATTTAATTTGAAAACGAATAAAAAGTTTCAAAAAGATGGCCAGTGATTTCCCAACTCAAAACATACAACATTAAACATGGAGAGCACGTGCAGACATTAAAGTTGGAAGGAGAAGTGATCAACTGGTCAAAGTTATTAATGCTCGGAAGAAGGAACTTCTTGTTATTTCTCCTTCCTTTTATTTATAAAATCAGAAACTGAAATAAAAGATCAAACAAGGATAATGGGCAGGCAACAATATAGTTGGTTAGTTGGTGTTATTTATAAAACTTACAAACTTGGTTGAACTTCACCACAAATCTCTGAGACTTATCACCACCAAAGTTGATTCAGTCACTGCATTAGCATTTTCTTTCCATTCTTCTCCTGCAGGGTCTGTTTAAAGGAGTAGATATCATGGTATTCCAAATGTGGCAGGACTCAACAGTCCAAGTTTACTGAGTCCAGTAATAACCAGTTTCACAAAAGGGAGATGCAGAAAGAACCATTACAGCCAGTTCTGCAATAATAATTTACAATAACTCTGGTGTATGTAGTACATTTTCTTCAAACAACATTTTAACTCAAACACAATGTCTGGTTGTATCCAAAATGCCCCTTGAATATTTGGGCCCAAGCCAACTTTCATCAAATGAGGGGACAGATATTCCTGATTCAGAAATGGGGAAGGTGCAACTCATCCTAGTCTCAGCAGCTCCCAATATGCCAACAAACTGTTCTTTGCCAGATGCTCACAATCAAAATGGTGCTCGATCTAGGAGCTTAGAGGCACATCCGAACAAATGAGGGTGCACCATCTCCTGACTTGTCCTTTGCCTGGAAGGTCTCGATTTCTTCGATGTGGGAGAGCAGGAATGTGTTGCATTCCAAAAAGAAGAATCCCCAAATGCTTAAGTCACTTGTGCAGCAGCAATTGGAAATGGTTAGTTACTTGGAAACACACTGCACTCCTTGCAGAAAGGTTTCAGGATCACAGCTGTCCATTTTCTCTCAAGCAGGAACATCAGTTCATTGAAGTTACAGCAAGGCCCAGGGAGATTGAAATAACCAGAGTACCACTATCATTTCACTTTATGCTGGACATGCATGACTTGGTGCACAAACTTCCCAACCACAGATCCAATTTTACTGATAGCAAATAGTATTTATATCAAATAGCATTCAAGTACATCCCTTTGGCAAGAATCTTGCAACCAACAATCAGAAAAAATATCATTTGGATGTGATGGTATACTCTTGTACAAATCTTAGGCAAAAAGGATCAGGTTTTGTTTCATTAGGTAAGAACACATTCAACGATCTGTATCACAGTAAAGTGAACGGTTAAAGTTTCAGCAGTGCTTACATTTAAATTACAACACTATGCAATAAAGCATAAACTACAGTCAAAGCTTTAGTCTCAAATCCTTCATCAAGTCCCAGAAAAGTTCTATAGAAATGGTGAGAAGTGTTGCATGTCAAGAAAGCAAATTTCAGTCAAAAGCTGGTTTCGGGAACATGGGAATGTACAAGTCCCAAAATAATTGCTATCTGCTTGGTCTAATTATTGAACAACATAGTTAGTTCAAAACTATGATTAAAATTGTGCTCCCTTGGTTGCTTTGTAGAGGCTCCCCTGATGAGCCCTGAACTATACAGTAAGGTGCCAGATATAACACCCAATTTTGCTCCCACCAGCAGGGGCAGCGGGCAACCTCATTGCAGGAGAGGGTCAGTTCAGAAGATTAAAAAAAATCAGTCAAGGTTTCTGCCCTTTACTTCCAGCATCAAAGCTCTTGTTACATTGGTGTTGAGTAGACTGTTCCCCTGCATAGAATCTTACAGCACAGAATGCAGCCATACAAATCTCCGTGCCTGTGCCAACTTTCCCATCCAAGGTATCCCAATTAATCCCATTTTCCTCGCAGCCTTGCATTTACTTTCAATCACCAATTACATTTTGAAAGTTATTACAGAATCTGATTCTGCTACCCCTTCAAGCAGTGCAGTCTGGAAGACGAAACTTATCCCTGGTTCTTTTGCTAATCATTCCATGTTCTTTGGTTACTGTTCTGCCAAACAGTTTCTTTTATCTAAACCCCTCACTTTTGAGCATCCCTATTAAATCTGTCTCACCTCAAGAAAAATCCCACCTTCTCCAATCACTCCACTTTGGGCCACACCACATGCAACCATTGCTCAATAATAAGTAGTGCTTCTAGAAATTAAATAATTCTAACAATTTTGCTGCAACAGGAGGGTTCTGTCTGTAGTGTGGCCACTTTTTAATGTGCAGTTTTCATAGCAGTTTTAGTGGATAAATAATTAATACACTATATCTCATAGATGCTTTGGTCATCATGAAAGAGTACATAAGGTTTTAAGGCACATCAACTCACGATGTGAAAATAATTCCAATTTGAAGGGGAACAGATGGTATCTGAACTATTTACTCAAATGATTCTTTTACTTGTGCCCTGTGTGCCACTTTCCAATTCAGGTCACGCCCATGTGCACTCTACAACCATCGTCCCCAAGCTCAATCTGGCTTGCTGCATGTATCTTATCAAAAATTATCAACTGGAGTTTCTTCCTACTCAGACACTGTGAGAAGATTATTCTAAATTGGAACATGCACAAGCTATACAGATACTCAAATCTTCTTCACTATTCACAGTAGACCCAATCTTGACCCTAATTCGACTTTCCTGCCTACTTCCCATTACATTCCATCTCCGTATAGTACTAAAATCTATTTCAGTCTTGAATATATTCAATGACTCAAATTTCATAGCTCTCTCAGGTAGAAAGATTCACAACCCCTAGAAGAAATTCTTCATCTTTATCTTCCAACGGCAACTGTTTATTGTGAAATTTTACCTCCTGGTCTTAAGTTTCCCCCATGCAGGGAAACATCCTCTCAGCATCCACCCTGTCAAACTCCCTCAATCTTTTATGGTTCAGTAATATCACTGCTTGTTCTTCCAAACTCCACTGAGTATAGGATACAACCTGCCCAATTGTTCTACATTCTCTTCTGGACTCATATTGTCCACGATGGACAAGAAGACAAGAAGAAACCTACAGTAAAGGAGAAGATTCAGCTCATCATACCCGTACTGCATATTCCTTGTTTTTTTTTCCTGCATCCCTGAAAAATATTACCAACTATTTATACAAATCCTTTTTGCTTTCACCTCCCTTTCAGGCAGTGCGTTCCAGATGACAACTTTGAATTTTACTGATTAGGTTATTCTTAAACAGGACCCCAATTTAGATAGTGCAGCCATCTCAAAAGCTTGTAACTATCAGAAATTTATCATATCCAAGTAGAAATTGTACACAAAAGTAAGTTTACTCTTTATTACGCATCTCAAGTACATGCAGCCTCTCAAAAAAATTAAATTCTTTATTTAAACATCTGAATAGCATTGTCAGTTCTGCGACAGCTAAGGAAATAAAAACACTTCGAGACAAAGTGTGAAAAAATTTACAAAAATACATTGCACAAAGTCCTGTGTTGCTCTTGAAAAATAAATATAATTATTCACAAAGTTCCTTTCCCCAAATCCCTAATTCTGCCTGACAGGCAGAAACATGACCGGTCTCATATAGTTTACAAAGAATGCATTTCATATTCCCAAGTCTTTCTACATAGGCCACAAGTTTTATGCCAATAGTTAAATATATGATTATATTGGTTAATACGTTTATACCTTTGAACTTTTCTCTTTACAAATACAAGGACTTTTGTGCAATATACAAATAAGCATTATTCAATATCTAATAAAAATGCTCTGTACATCAATTTCCTTCCCCCCCTTTCCAAATAGAAAGGGATTCAATACTCCAGTTGCGCGACACGAACACCAGACATTCACCGGAATAAAATCGAGACAAATAAATGCTCTAAAAAAGATGACAAAGCCGTTAACAGTTCAGCTGGCAGTTTTTGGACAGTAGGCGATTCAACAATATGCTTTATTCATGCCACAGTTCCCAAGAACAAACGTGTCCAGAATTAGCCCCAACTTTTCCAGTATATACAACTGTTTTTACAGTATTAGCACAATCCACATTTCACTCATTTGCAGGGTTGCCGTGCACTCTGAACCGATAGAGACACGTATACTCCGGATGTCCCCAGTTGGAGAATATTCGGAGTTCAATTATTTGGTATTTCTTCAAGCTTTTCTCCTGGTATTGGGAGAAGGAAGAACAAAACAAGAATAGTTACACACCAGACATCTAAATGATCTGATACCAGTGCCTTGAGTCATGCATTAACAACAACTTGGATTTACACAATGCCTTTTTATGTAGAAATGCCCTAAGGCATTTCATAAGTCAGTTACCAGACAAAATGTGACACCTAGTGATATAGTGTTAGAAAGATGACTAAAAATTTGATTAGAGATAGTTTCAGGTGAAGACACAGACATTTTGGGGAAGGGAATCCAGAACTTCAAGTCTGGGGCAGTGGAACATTTAAATTCTTAATATATCATAGCCATTCAATTATCTGATTGTCTTGTGAGTGTTTGAGTGCAGATAGACTACATTCTATAACTACCAGTCAATGTGGGGGGGGGGGGGGGGGGGGGGGGGGTGGTGATGAAAAGGTCTTGAAAAGTGGCAATATACTTGTTAAAATTTCCAGACATCTAGTTATGTGGGTAAATCATGAACTACGAAACTGTAGCTGGATGACCTTCGGCTCCTACGGGAGAATGAGGAGTTCATAGGTAAGAGCATCAGGGAAGCAGTAACTCCTAAGCTACAGGAGGCAGGTAGCTGGGTGAGTGTCAGAAGGACGGAGAATAGGCAGGTAGTGCAGAGTACCCCTGTGGCCGTTCCCCTGAATAACAGGTATACCGCTTTGGATACTTTGGGGGGGGAGGGGGAAACAACCTGTCAGGGAAAGCCACAGTGACCAGGTCTCTGGCACTGAGCTTGGTTGTGTGGCACAGAAGGGAAGGGGGAAGGAAAGGAGAGCAGTAGTGACAGGGGATTCAGTAGTAAGGGGGGCAGACAGGAGATTCTGTGGGTGTGAAAGAGACTTTCGGATGGTATGTTGCCTCCTGGGTGCCAGGGTCAGGGACGTCTCAGATCGGGTCCACAGCATCCTGAAGGGGGAGGGCGAACAGCCAGAAGTCAGGGTATATATTGGTACCAATGACATAGGTAGGAAAAGAGATGAGGTCCTGAAGAGGGAATATAGGGAGCTAGGCAGGAAGCTCAAGGGTAGTAATCTCTGGATTGCTGCCTGGGCCACATGCAGTGAGAGTTAATTTGGCAGATGAATACATGGCTGAGGAGTTGGTGCAGGGGGCAGGGTTTCAGAATTGCGGATCAAAGGGATCTCTTCTGGGGAAGGTACGGCCTGTACAAAAGCGATGGGTCACACCTGAACTGGAGGAGGACCAATATTCTTGCAGGGAGGTTTGCTAGAACTGTTGGGAAGGGTTTAAACTAGTTCAGCAGGGGGATGGGAACCCAAGCGATAGGTCAGAGGTTGGTGCATTAAGTGTATAAGTAGATGCAGAGTGTAGAAAGACTGTGAGGGAAGGATAGGCAGTTGAAAGGGCAAAATTGCAGCCAGTTGGATGGGCTGAAGTTTGCCTACTTTAATGTGAGAAGTATCAGAAACAAGGGTGATGAACTTATAGCATGGGTAAATACATGGAATTACAACATTGTGGCCATTACAGAGACTTGGCTGTCACAAGGGCAGGAATGGCTGCTGGATATTCCAGGATTTAGATGTTTCAAAAGGGACAGGGACGGAGGTAAAAGAGGTGGGGAGTGGCTTTGCTGATCAGGGACAGTGTCACAGTTGTAGAAAGGGAGGATGTCCTGGAAGGATCATCCTCTGAATTAGTGTGGGTGGAAGTCAGAAACAGGAAGGGAGCGATCACTCCATTCTACAGACCCCCCTATAGCAGCAGAGACATTGAGGAGCAGATCAGGAGGCAGATTTTGGAGAGGTGAAAAAATAACAGGGTTGTTGTCATGGCTGATTTCAACTTCCCTAATATTGATTGGCACCTCCTTAGTGTGAAGGGGATAGATGGGGCAGAGTTTCTTCGGTGTGTCCAGGAAGGATCCTGACACAGTATTTTGATAAGCCAACTAGAGGAGAGGCCATACTGGACCTGGTACTAGGCAATGAGCCCGATCAGGTTTCAGATCTCTCGGTGGGAGAGCATTTGAGACAGTGACCATAACTCCTTGACCTTTACCACAGCCTCGGAGAGGGATAGGAGCAGACAATATATGAAAGTATTTAATTGGGGGAGGGGGAATTATGATGCTATTAGGCAGGAACAGGGGAGTGTAAATTGGGAACAGATGTTCTTGGGGAACTGCACAATGGAAATGTGGAGGTTGTTTAGGGAGTACTTGCATGGGGTTCTGGATAGGTGTGTCCCATTAAGGCAGGGTAAGGATGGTAGAGTGAAAGAACCGTGGTTGACATGAGATGTAGAATATCTTGTCAAGAGAAAGAAAGAAGCTTACCCAAGGTTAAGAAAGCAAGGATCAGACAGGGCTCTGGAGAGTACAAGATAGCCAGGAGGGAGCTCAAGAATGGACTTAGGAGAGCTTGAAGGGGGCATGAGAAGGCCTTGGCGAGTAGGATTAAAGAAAACCCCAAGGCATTCTACACGTATGTGAAGAATAGGAGGATGATTAGAGTGAGGGTAGGACCAATCAGGGATAAGAGAGGAAACATGTGCCTGGAGTTGTAAGAGGTAGGGGAGGTCCTTAATGAATATTTTGCTTCAGTATTCACCAGTGAGAGAGACGTTTGTGAGGATGGTGTATGACAGGCTGATACACTAGGGCATGTTGACTTGAGGAAAGAGGATGTGCTGGAACTTTTGAAAAACATTAGGATAGATAAGTCACTGGGGCCGGACCGGATATATCCAAGGTTATTACGGGAAGCACGGGAAGAGATTGTTGCGCCTTTGGCAATGATCTTTGCATCCTCACTGGTGACAGGAGTAGTGCCAGACAATTGGAGGGTGGCAAATGTTGTTCCTTTGTTCAAGAAAGGGAGTAGGGATAACCCTGTGAATTCAGGCCAGTATGTCTTACTTCAGTGGTGGGCAATTACTGGAGAAGATTCTTAGAGACAGGATTTATGGGCATTTGGAGAAGCATAGGCTGATTAGGGACAGTCAGCATGGCTTTGTGAGGGGCAGGTCGTGCCTCACTAGCCTGACTGAATTCTTTGAGGATGTAACAAAGCACATTGATGAAGGTAGAGCAGTGGATGGGGTGTACATGGATTTTAGTAAGATGTTTGATAAGGTTCCTCATGGAAGGCTCATTCAGAAAGTTAGGAGGCATGGGATCCAGGGAAACTTGGCTGTGTGGATTCAAACTTGGCTTGCCCATAGAAGACAGAGTGTGGTTATAGATGAAGTGTATTCTGCTTGGAGGCTGGTGACCAGTGGTGATCCGCAGGGATACGTTCCAGAACCCCTGCTCTTTGTGATTTTTATACATGACTTAGATGAAGGTGTGGAAGGGTGGGTTACTGAGTTTCCAGATGACATGAAGGTTGGTGGTGTTGTGGATAGTGTAGGAAGTTGTTGTGTGTTACAACAGGACATCGATAGGATGCAGAGCTGGGCTGAGAAGTGGCAGAAGGATTTCAACCTGGAAAAGTGTGAAGTGATACACTTTGGAAGATCGAATCTGAAGGCAGAATACAAGGTTAGCAGCAGGACTCTTAGCAGCATGAAGGAACAGAGGGATCTTGGGGTCCATGTCCATAGATTCCTCAAGGCTGCCACGCAGCTTGATAGGGTTAAGAAGGCGTATGGTGTGTCGGCCTTCATTAGTCAGGGTATTGAGTTCAAGAGCTGTGAGGTAATGTTGCAGCGCTATAAAACTCTGGTTAGACCACTGTTGGAGTATTGTTTTCAGTTCTGGTCGCCTCATTATAGGAAGGATGTGGAAGCTTCAGAAAGGATGCAGAGGAGATTTACCAGGATGCTGCCTGGATTGGAGAGCATGTCTTATGAGGATAGGTTGAGTGAGCTCGGGCTTTTCTCTTTGGAGCGAAGGAGGATGAGAGGGGACTTGATAGAGGTGTACAGGATGATAAGAGGCATAGATCCAGTGGACAGTCAAAGACTTTTTCCCAGGGCGAAAATGGCTCACATGAGGGGGCATAATTTTAAAGTGATTGGAGGAAGATATAGGGGGGATGTCAGAGGTAAGTTTTTTTTTTAAAAACACAGTAGTGGGTACATGGAACACACTGCCGGCAGAGGTGGTGAAGGCAGATACATTAGGGACATTTAAGAGACTCTTAGATAGGCACATGAGTGATAGAGAAATGGGGAGTTATGTGGGAGGGAAGAATTAGATAGATCTTACAGGATAAAATGTAGGCACAACATCGTGGGCCAAAGGGCCTGTACTGTGCTGTAATGTTTTATGTTCAAAATGGAACTGCAAACCCATTTTACAAAGACACATTCTTGTATACGAAAGAAAAATTAAAAATCATTAAACCTGTAAGTAATGAAAGGCAAAATTTGAAACCAAGTTACCCTGACTAAGAAAGTCTGTATTGCCTCTCCCTCTTGGTTATATGTGTATTTTCCAAAAATTGTGCCCTCCTCTTGGTACTCATCCTCAAGACCCTGCAAAAAAAAACACAAGATCAGATTGTTCTAAACTGACATTGACAGTTCAGAGTAAAGGCATTTGGTAACATTTTAAAGTCCCTTAAATTACAGTATTGCAACCATATGCCCATATTCTTTGAGAAAAAGTTACATTAGAAATTATATAATGCAACTTTTTTCCCCAAGCAGAGTTTAAGCATACAGCATACAGCACTTTTAAACAAAATGCCAAACATCAGACACACGTGAGCCTCCAACTCTTGACTCCTCTCCAATTACCATTCCAATGGTAACGTCAGCCTTCAAGGTGATCATGGTTGATTTGAGACCACAGGCCGCACTGGTAATGCTTTCTATCCACTAAAAGTTCACTCCTTGAACTTACATAAACGCTAAAATCCTTGGGTGCGCTGCTAATATTGCCCGCTGGTAAAAGAGACTTTGGTACGTGCTCCAGAGTGAAAGCAGAAGGATAGATCTCCACAGAAAGGCGAATAACCAGGTAACCCTGGGATCCTTTGAATGCCCAGCAGTTTCCAGGATAAACATCTGGCTGTAAAACAGGAATAAGAAACACTCAAAAACATTGCAGTTTCTATCACTTTCAAAATTAGAAAACATGACTCAATTTTATCAGTTTCCATTCTCAAGTGCTCCAAAGTTTTCTGAAAACCTTTCACGTTCCATTAGACTTCCACAGCACAACAAACTTCTTGTAAAACTCTCTGGCAGTTGATTCAAGTGACAGTTTGGTTTCTATCCCAGATTGGTTCATCTAGTCATAGTCTGTTAATTAGTATATATGAAATTACTAGCATCTAGTGAAGGACTGTCACCTCTCATTTCGTGGATTGATACTTTGAAACTCGTTAATTAAGAATTCTTGCTATATAAAACTCTCTGGGATTATGTTCTGTGCAACCTGACACAATATAATGAAGGTTCCAATTCCAATGGTGTACAGGAATTTAGCAGGTCAGGCAGCATCCATGGAGGGAAATGAACAATCAACATTTCGGGTCGACAAATAAGCTCTCCTCCTCACTTTTCTGGTTCCTTGACTCAAAACATTGACTATTTCCTTCTCCACAGATGCTGCTTGACACCTTATGCTTCAAGCATTTTCTGTTTTGTTTGCTAGGATATTGCAAAGCTTTGATGTCGGCTTTTGGAAGAAATTAATTTAGTTGTACAAGCAACCATTGCCACTCTCTAGAAGTGAGGCACTAATTGATTATTGAAACACAGAGGGCATATTTGTTTACTAAGGAAATACACAATGTAAAAATAGCTGGTGGGGGGTGTTGCTGCGGTTTCGCAGGTTCAATCCAATGCTGGATCCAAAAGGTTCAGCAAACTCACTAGCTGAGCCAAACATTACTGTTGTATAAAGTCACCAACTTGAAACTGAACAAGGATAGTCATTGTGTTTGCAAGTAAATAAGATCCAGCTGTGCTTCCAGTACATCCTATGGACGAAGAATATAAGAAAACAGGAATAGGCAATCCCATCCTTCAAGCCTGCTCTGCTGTTCATCAAGATCATGGCCAATCATTGACCTCAGTCTCATTTTCTAGCACTATTTATTCCCAGTACATCACAGAAACCAGCCTCCCCTCAATGGACTCCGTCCATACTTCTTGCTACCTCAGTAAAGCAGCCAGTGTAATCAAAGACCCCACCCACCCCAGACATTCTCTCTTCTCCCCTCTCCGATCAGGCAGAAGATACAAAAGCCTGAAAGCACATACCATCAGGCTCAAGGACAGCTTCTATCCCACTATTATAAGACTATTGAATGGTTCCCTAGTACAACAAGATTGACTCTTGACCTCAAATCTACCTTATTGTCTACCTGCACTGCACTTTCTCTGTAGCTGTGACACTTCATTCTGCATGCTGTTATTGTTTTACCTTGTACTACCTCAATGCACTGTGTAATACATTGATCTGTATGAACGGTAGGCAAGACAAGTTTTTCACTGTACCTCAGTACATGTGACAATAATAAACCAATTCCAATCACCTATTTTGAATGAACACAATGATCCAACTTCTACAGCTGTCTAGGACAGAGAATTCCAGAGGTTTACCAAGCTCTGATTGAAAAAATTCTTCCATATCTTTGTCCTGAACAGCCTACTAATTCTTAAACCATTCTCCTGGTCCTAAGTTCCTCAGTCAAGGGAAGCATCCTCCCTGCATCAAGCTTGCCCAACCCTTTAAGGATTTAAATTTTGTTGGATTATAAGTGGAATTTAACATTTTTCCCCTAAATGTATAGAGTAATGACATTTTCCAAACCACACTTCTGCTTTTGATGTACTCTTACATACCAGCCGGTGTTCTCACTGCATGCAATACAATGCCTTGGAAAAATATATGCATTTAAGGATTCCACCAGCAGGGGGAGATGGTAAACAAATATCCCCCACCTCCCCCACCCCACCCCGGAGGAGGAAGCTGTTGTTCTGGGGTGGAAAGTTTATGGACCAATGAGCAGAATGAAAAAAAACAAGAGACTGTGTTCCAAAAGAGAAAATCAGCAATTACCAGCCCCTTTCAAGATTCTTAAGGTGCTCAATTCTTACACAAGGCAAACTTCAGGCAGATTTTCTGCTCAATTCTTGCATGCCTAGCCTTTCTATAATGGCAGTTTTTTTAAACATCACAAATCCCAATGGCATTCATATCTGGAGACAATGGCTATTAGGGTAAAGCTATCACTCAAATCTCTACACCAATTCAACTGCATGGAAGTAGAGAGTGTAGAATGTGGTCTAGTAGGCAAAGTTGAAAGAATTGGCCAAATCTTCCACTATGCAGTTACTTCAACTGGAAAGTCTGCACTTATTTTAACCCAGGATAAGACTGGACTAAACCAGCACTCAAACATACCACTCATAGTTCTCTAATACAAAAACAGAAAATGCTGGAGCAACACAGAAAAAATGCTGGTAAAACTCAGTGGATGATCTACAGAAAAAGAAACCGCTAAGGACCTGGACCAAAGACAAATATAGTCATTATTGGGGAATACTATAAAATAATTTTTTGCAAAGTTTCAGAAGTGTTAACCTGTTATAGCCACCATTTCCTCCAACACAAGTATTACCAGACGAAGATATGAAATCTCTTCAGTAGTATTCTATAATACTCTACCCTAGAGGCCTTGTATAATCATTGAGTATATTCAACCAAAACTGATAGATTTTAGGACTCAAGGAATAGAGGGATTAGGCAAGAAAGTGGACAGAGGGCAGGTTAAGTCATAAGGAACAGGCTTTTAGATTTCTTGGGATAGATATCAAATACACAATTGAAACAGGCAATGAACAATGGATCAAAAGGCATTGGGGAAACTTGAACTGAAACCATTGAAGTTTCAGGTCAAACATCAACTCTGTTTCTCTGTTGAGCTTTTCCAGCATTTTGTTTTTATATTTCAGATTTATAAGCATCTTGAGTTCACTGATAGTCTCTCCCCAGAAACAAAAGTGAATGGCATACCCCATCGATGGAAATTGGGGCTTTAAAGGGAGAAGTGTGAAGTGGTGGGAGAGTGGGGCAAATTGAGAAGAATGGTGTACTTTTTTGGTCAGTATTATTTTGGAAGGCTGTTGAATAATTATAGATTGTGGCAGAAAAATTGCATACTATGCCTACTGTTGGGCTGCATTTGTGGACAGAGAAATGGTTAAGGTTTCCGATCAATGACTTTGCATCAGGATTGGAGACAGTGCCTCACCCACCAAGCGCATGCAACATTTTGCACTTTTGTATCAGATTTACAGCCACGGTACCCAGTGGGCTGAAAATCAATAATTTTGGAACAACAGGCTCTACAGAAGAGTACAACCCCATTCTTTGTGTCCCTGGAAATTACCTCCCAGAACGGCAAAGCATAATTCCAGGAGAAGGAACGTTTCTCACCCACCTTGAAGCTGAGCTCCTCTCCAAAGGGTGTCCTTCTTGGAAATTTCAAACAAATGAAAAACCTTGTCTGGATCTCTTTTGTTTTTGTGATTCTCTTTGAAAGGTATCATGCTACTCACCCCAGCTGTGGGAGTTTCATATTCAGACAGTGAAGTTTGCATATTTATAAGCTATACAAATCTGTTACCTTGGCTGAACGACACAATACATTGGTACAATAATCATAGGGTATTGCATGAATGCAATTGACTATATCTGGGACAAACAATCACAAATAAAAGCTTATAATTATTTTCCAATCAACCTACCTGAATTACCACTCTAGGAGACTGAGAGAAATACCAAAGTGGAACTCCAAAAAGGCTCATCACAGCTGTTGCAGTCTCATAGGTTTCAGAACAACGAGTACTCAAGATGCTGCCACCTGGAACAAATACAGTTATTGATGAAAAACACGATGATGCTGGAGGAACTCAGCAGGCCAGGCAGCATCCAGGGAGAAAAGCAGGCAGTCAACGTTTCGGGTCAGGACCCTTCTTCGTGACTGAAGATAGGAAAAGGGGAAGCCTGTATAGGAGGGAAAAGCAGAGCAGTGATAGGTGGACAAAAGAGGGGAGGTGGGGTGGGCACAGGGTGGTGATAGGTAGATGCAGGTAACAGATAGTGATAGGCAGGTGCGGGGGAGGAGGGGAGAGGAGATCCACTGGGGGAATGGGTTCAAGTAAGAGGAAAAAAGGTAGGAAAAAAAAGAGGCTAGGAAAGGGAAGCAGCAGCATGTGTTGTGGGGAAGTGGGGTGGGGATTACCTAAAGTGGGAGAATTCAATATTCATCCCATTAGGCTGCAAGGTTCCAAGACGGAAAATGAGGTGCTGTTCCTCCAGTTTGCGCTTGGAATTCTCCTGGCAGTAGAGGAGGCAGAGGATGGTCATATCAGTGATACTGTGGGGCGGGTGGGGGGGGGGGGGGGTGGGGAGATGCAGGTCGCAGTTATGGACAGAGCACAGCTGTTCTGTGAATACAGTTATTGTTGGGGAATACTATAAAAGAATTTCTTTGGAAAGTTTCAGAACTGTCATCCTGTCATAGCCACCACTTCCAGACTAAGATGAAAAATCTCTTTAGGGTAGAGAATTCTGGAAATCTCCTGGAGGCCTTAAGGCCTTGTATAATCATTGAGTACATTCAACCAAAACTGACAGACTTTAGGATTTGAGGGATAGAGAGATTGGGCAAGAATGTGGATAGAGGGCAGGTCAAGTCATAAGGAACAGGCTTTGAGGATTTTTAGGGTCAAATACACAAGTGAAACCAACTGCAGGCAGGCAATGAAAAATAGATTAAAAGGCACTGGGGAAACACATTGTGGTTGCCCATTAAATAATGTTGAGGGATATTTCATCACCGCAACAATGGGAATGATCTGTCGTGATTTTCATTCTGGCTATTTAGGTGCTTTAAGAGCAGCTTGAGGATCTTTATGGCTCATTCATACCTTTAAAATGGGCGCTTACATTATCCAGATGGATGGCACACAGTTTAGAATGCATGACACAACACATGCCAAGTGTACCCGACACACTGCCAGTTAGTCTGACATTCAATACTTTTATGATACAATGTTTGACATTTTGATTGCTCAGATAGCTGGCACAGATCCCACTATAACAGAATTGCCAAGTTATTGGTTCAGTCACTTTCAAATACATTGGCCACCAGAGGTGGAAATTTCAGTCATCTGCCCTACGCAGAACAGTCACAAGTAAAAATACTTCTTAAGTTGCATAAAGTTACACTTGAACAGGTTTGTAGTCATTTCTATTTCCTATGGAATCCATTTATTTGGGATCTCCATGCACTAGGGTTCCTGAATATTCAACTTGTGAAATAATGTTCAATGTTCTGCTCATAGATGTTATAGCAGATGCAGAGGTGTCAGATGGCCAAAACCGGTAAGACAGGAAGTACCTGCACTATTCATAATTTATCGTGGCTGCGGCTATTTATGATCTGTACTTCTCTAAAATAGATTAAGAAATACCAGACCTCACACTGATGACAAATCATTCGCTTTTGTAATACGTGTACTTAGATGCTGAGTTGAAAGGAATCCAAATTGCAGTGTTGTATCACTTCCTTCCATCAAGGGGTCTTCTTCCCAGAAAAGATCCCTTACAGAACTTAGAAACCACAAGAAGCAATTTAATGCTTTATTGGTTTTAAATCTACACTTGCACAACCCTTGCACAAGTCAGTCACAAGTGTGTGAATTTATTAGTTTTACTTTCATTGAAAGAAACAGATGGCAAAGCTTGACAAAAAGTAATCAAATGGGGTTGCTTCATATTTTTGAAACAACAGAGAAGGCTATTCAGCCCATCAAGTCTATGCCAGCTCTTACAGCAATCCCATTTTAAACCAACCCCCCCCTCTGGCACGTATTCTCTTTCCCATGGCCATCAACTACCTACACTAGGGAGAATTTACTAGTATGCCTTTGGGGTGTAAGAGAACAGGGCACCTGAGAGGAAACCAACATGCAAACACTACACAGGAACAACTATCTGTACACAACCTTCGGCTGGGTGGAAACTATTTATTTTGGTGTCCAGTATGTAGCTGAGAAATGTGCTACTTGGTTACATTAATGGCATTTTAAATCTGTGCATATTCATCTAAAAGTTCACCCACAGGTGCACGAATAGGAACTGTATGGATGTCTCTGAAGAGAAATGTCTAGTTTTGTACTTCACTGCAATCAGTAACTGAATTTGAGAAGATATTGTTCGTCTAACCTGGAAAAGAGGCTGAAATTCCCCAGAAAAAAAGAGCTGTTATTAAGTACTTAGCATAAGCTTGTAATGCATCTTTAACAGCTTAGCCACAAATTCAAAGACAAATTATGTGGAATTTCTATGTAGAACTCAGCTTTACACCCAGGAACCATTTATGGTGTTACAGAAATCTGCTAGTTCGGAGAAATTTTAGTAAACCAATTAATTTCTGCACTTATAAATATCACCACATCCCTCATTGACACCACACAAAACCAAGTTCATAATTGGCAAAGCAACAAGATCTTTGCATCTACGTTTACAGGAAGTTCTATCCAACTGTAATAAACACAAATGTCTGTTGCCACTTTGGATCAATAATTCAGACTAGAGAAATACAGAGACAACTTAAATCAAAGGGGCTTGTGGCAGAGCAGACTAAACCACTTTTCATGCCTGCCTTGTATAGGTCATCCTTGCTCTTTAATAAAGTCAGTGGCAAATGTTTAAATTTCAGTCTGGATTTTGCACTTATATTGATGGTGAAAATGTCAATATTTGCTGTCATTTCATACTGAAACAGACACTAGTTTCTGACATATGCACAATTAAATCCAGAACCTATTGGAGTACTACAGCCTTGTCCAGCGTAATCTTTAGAAATTAGCCATTGACAAAATCCTCAATCAATTATGAAATAGACTTGCTGTGAAACAGCCTGAAAAATTTACACCTTGCCGCTTGAACTGTTTTTTTTAAATGGAGTACTAATCTATAATTATTACTAAGCAACCCACGCCTTTGCAAATCTAATCCTATGTGCCTACTCCAATTTTTTCTTTGATATTTCAATGATGGATTTTTTAAAAATTTAAGTGTGATATTTCAACTGTGCCTTAATTTTATGTGCCTGTGTCAATCCAAACTTGAACCAACCAGCAAAACCCCAATCACTACAGTTTAGTAGCACTTTGACTACTCTGCACTATAATGGACTTTTTTTTCCCTGTGTTCTTTCTTGTAAAAATGGTGTATAATTTGTTTTTCTTGTGAGTGCTGCTTATATGACGCTATGGGCCTGTGAGGCTGCTGCAAGTTTTTCATTGCATAAATGTACTTGTGACATATGACATAAATGTGCATATGACAATAAACTCGACTTTGACCTTGAAAATTATACATTTTAATTCTAAGTTTGCAGTGCTTAAGGTGACCTGCATATTAGTATTGCAGACCATAGGATGCTATCATTAACCCAGAACTGATGCCTTATAAACCAATGTAGGAAAAAGGAATGTCCACACCACAGAGACTTTTTGAGGTCAGCAGCAAACATGGTCACTTTCCCACTGACAGTGAAATCCAGACGCTTACCCTAACAAATGTACATATTTCCATATTGTCCCAAAAATAAAATTGTCCCTTACCTCCAGATTCCAAAGCAAAATCCACCATTCCAGTCCGATCTTCACTGTACAGCTTTAAAGCATTGTCCACGATAACATGCACTTGCTGCAGAGCAAATAAACCAGGAGATAAAAGAATAAGGTAACTTGCCTGCTGAAAAACTAGCAAATTTTATGGAATTTTAACATACTTTGCCTCAAATACATTGAATGAAGTAAACCAAACTACTCAAAAAACAATCTTCTCCAAGTCCCTTTAAAAATCCAAAAAGTTTTAAGTACATGTGCAGAAGTTAACCTACATGAATACAAATTTCTAAATAACTTGTTCCAGCAAAAAAACTTCAGAACACTTTCAAATGATACAATGACAACACAAAAATTATTTGGACTGCAGATATTAGCAACATGGAGAGTTTTGTTAGCAGTCACACAAAAAAACTTTCACTGCTAATATCTGAACTATAAACTCAATGTTCAATACAAAATCCCGCACGGCAGCATCATCAAAAGTTAGGATCCTGTTTTAAGGATGCAAGGTTAGAAAAAAAACTTTGTTAAAACAAAAATTAAACATGAAGCTTCAATGTCCGAAATAAATTTCTGAAATGATTAGAAATAATGACTTTAATGGAGAAAAAACCCAAGGTACAAAACAGGAGATGTAGAAAATAAAATGGGACACGAGCCACATCGTTAAAGCACACAGATTTTAAGGACCATCTTAAAATGGGTAGGGGTGGAAGGGTTTTAGGAAGGGAATTCCACTGCCTGGGATCGGGCAGCTGAAACAAACCCCAATGATGAACAATTAAGATCAGGGATGCCAGAATTTGAAGTACAGAATGTTGTAGGGCTATAGCTGTGAAGGTTTTGAAAATAATAAAATTCAGAGACGTTAGAAATAAATTCTAGCAGGCAATGATATGGTGGCTGAAGGACTGGCTACAGACAGTGAAAGAAGACTTTCACAAGCTACAGTATTCTTCAGACTGCTAAGCAGTTTTTGAAATGCAGTCCTTGCTGTAACGTAATGAACACAATAGACAAGTCGCACAGAACAAGCTCTCACAAACAACATGCAAACCATCTGTTAATCAACGGAATGGAGAGAGTGGGGATCAAAATGCTGGTCAATGTAAAAACAAGTGGAATATTTTTCTTAAGTTTTGTTTTGACACACAGAGGGTGGTATCTATATAGAACAAGCTGCCAGAGGAAGTTGTTGAGGCAGGCACAATAACAACTTTTAAGACAGTTGGACACGTACATGGATTGGAAAGGTTCAGAAGGTTATGGGTCAAATGCTATCAAATAGGACTAGCTTGGATGGGGCATCTTGGTCGGCATAGACCAGTTGGGCAGAAGGGTCTGTTTCCATGCTGTATAACTCTATGACACATTCACTGCAAATTAGAAATTTTTTAAAAGCTACTATACCCTCTTTTCCAACACCATATAAAACTGAAATTACAGAAAAAATTTTAGGTCTTAATCCTTATCAGAAGGGCTTGATAGCAATAATCTATGATTTAATTATGAAAATATGTCCAGAATCACTGGACAAAATTAAGAATGATTGGGAAAGTGAACTCCAGACATCTTTACCCACAGAGACATGGAAGAAAATTCTTCATTTAGTTAATACACCTTCAATGTGTGCCAGACACTCGTTGATACAGTTTAAGGTAGTTCACAGGACCCATATGTCAAAGGATAAGCTAGCCGGTTTTTAATCACCATTTTAATCCTATATGTGACAGATATAAATCGAATGTGGCTTCTCTGACACATGTTTTGGTCCTGTCCTCTTTTGGAGAAATACTGGAAAGACATTTTTAACATTATCTCAACTGTATTGAATATTGATCTACAACCTCACCCTATCACTGCAATTTTTGGACTACCAACGATAGAGTCTTGCCATTTATCTGCTTCCGCTTACCGTATGATTGCCTTTGTCACGTTAATGGCCAAACGATCCATTTTGCTTAAATGGAAGGATCCAATACCCCCTACTACTTTTCAATGGTTTTCTCAAACTATATCATGACTAAACTTGGAAAAAATTAGGAGTGGTACTGTTGATCCTTCGCTTAAATTTGAAGACATTTGGAGTCCGTTTATTCAATACTTTCATATGATATAGATCCCTTTTCAATAACTTTTCAATTTAAAGGAATGGAGTTGATAACATAATATTGCTGTTTTTATTGAGAAATTTCCATCCAGTTTTTTTTTCTTCATTTCTTTTTTGAAATTTTCTTTATAGTTTAGTTATATTATTTATTATTTTTTTATTGATTTGGGGATTCTTTTTTTATATATACACAATAAATCTTTTTCTTTCTTCTCTTACATTAATGAGATCTAAAGACTTTTTTTAATATTTTATTACTTTTTATGATTATCTATGTCATGATTGCTCTCGATCTCTTTGTATTACATGTACAATCATTGATGTTATATATTAATCTGTATTAATTTGGAAACTAAAAGATTGAAAAAGAAAAAGACATATTCACATGGCTGGGAATGGGGGAATATAGGAAAATTTGAAAAGTGAACATAAACACCTTGAAGCCAATTTGTTTGCTCACAGAGCCAGTGTAACTTAGAAGAGGCCATGAGGTTCAACGTCAATGGAAAGGACACAGTGCTTTGGATTATTTAGTTTGTACAAGAACACAGGAGAAAATTCAGCTCTCCAAGAAACTAAGGAATGGAATTTGACTGCAGAGGTGGAAGCAGAAAAATAGCAGTCTTGTGTGGAGGAGAAAGTAGAGGGAGGGTAGCCATGCATTGTACAAAGCCTTTTAATGTTTCCCAGACATTAACAACATCACAGATTTTTTTTTAAATAGGTTCTCAATACTGGAACAATAAATGTAGTTATACATAGAGCAGGGTTGCCCTGCACAGAGTGGGAACCGTTGTGGTTATTTAACAGGGAAGGAAAACTTGTTTGGAGCAAGTTAGTTCACACACCAAGCAGTGTGCTAAACAACATTAAGTGAGTTTTAGAACAATCAAATGGGAAAAATATTTATATTATAGAGATATGCAAACTCACTTTACCTACATAAACGACAATTCCAACTGTACTCACCTCCTCTGAAATTCCACTTATCCCAGCATTGTTAACTGCACATGCAGCCACCTGAGCATCTGGCAGTTTTTTTGTTTTGATCCAGTGTTGAGTAAGATTTTTGAGGATTTTCATTTCCAAGTCTTTCAAGAGGATCTGGAGTTCAGTTTGGCTGGCAAATTCTGAGGATAACCATTCCCTGAAGGACTCTGGTGAAGTTTGTCTGTTCCCAAAAACTAGCAAATTGACCAATTCTTTGACCTGATTGTCTACCTGGAAAAACACAACAAATTGCAGTTTTTAGTGCAGGAATGATGCAGATTTTTACTGGGGTGCTTGCAACGTTACAAACATGTTTATCCATTACTGAGCAGCAGTTTGAGAGCGATACAAAAGTATCTAAATAATTCTGCAATACAAAACTTCGTGCTTACATTTCCTTGAATTCCATCTATCTTTGCACAGGATGCCTTTAGCTCTTGCATATTTGACAGTTCTGACTTGATGGTGGACAACTCTACATCTAATCTTTTCAGTTCAGATTCAAGATGCTGGTATTGTTCCTCATTCTCATTGCTTGAAAAAAAATAAAGAAAACTGGATATGGTATACAATGAGAATTAACTGCACATTTGTCAAGAGCAGAACGGTGCACCCTACCTTGCAATGCTGCCCTTTGCTGATTCCACCTCTTTGTAAACTTCCTGTAGATTTTAAAAAAATAGAAAAATTACTTCTATACAGAGAAGCTTTTCAGTCACACACATCGGTCCATCAAGTGGTAAAAAGATTGCCAATTCTAGTTCACATTCCAAGTCAAGTCCAATTTATCCAAATACACTGGTACACAATATTCTGAAGACTAGGATTTAAGGCATTTGATATAGAAGATTAGCTAGAAACTTCCCAAGGGTTCATTCTTATTGGAGCACTGAAGGTTTAAGATGATATCTGGTTTTGTCCGAGGAATTGTTAAATGGTCTGGAACCAGAGGACACCGATTTAAGGTAAATGGGTGAGAAGCAAGAGGAGGAATATTCTTTTTCCTTCTGCAGTAAGTGTCATCTGGAATATATTGCATCAAGGAACAGTGGAAACAAATCAATAGCAACCTGAAGGGAATAAAAAAGGAACAGGATAAACATTTGAATGGGAGAAAATTCAAGGATTGAAAGGGAAAGAATTAGACTAACTGGACAATGTGCTGAATGGCCTGCTTCTGCATTATTCTGTGTAAAGTGACATTCTATCCACACCCAGCTACAGCTGACGTTGCTCCACAAAATGATGTTCAAAGGAGGGAAAAAATAAATCCTTCTTGAATTTCACTAAGTTAAACACTAATTTTTAAAACAGTTGGGTTTGGCTCATTGACACACCTTCTATGGATTTGCCCGGATACTATGATTTTCAAACATTTCACTTTGTTTTGCTTTGTTTTCCAGTTCACTCCTTCACCTGTCAGATTACAGCAGTACAACTGCCGATTCCAGCTGCATTTTGCAAGGCTCATGGGAGAGTTTTTGAAAATTGCTAAGGGTATTGTTGTTCAGAGAATGATTACAAACCAAGACTTTTCCACCAACCTACAGCACCATCCTGAATATTAGCCGTTCTCTTAATTATCCATTGAAATCTAATGACAGTTATTTAAATTACTGTCACAGCAGATGTCATGCCAGATTCACAAGCTCTCTATCTTGTGGATCAATAAAACTCCAGGTTGACAATGCTTCAATGGCACTGAAAGCCAACAATTAAGTGTGTAAATAAGATGTTAGTAGATACATCAGGTTATGTATGAGACACTGGAGTACAAAGAATAATTATTCAAATTCATTTTGGTGGGGATCATCAATTTCATAAAGCACTTTTTTGCCATTGATCATATTTAGCTTCTGAAGAATCCAATGCAGTTGGTCAGCTGTTCCACTGCTGATTGGATAACATCAGGAAGACTTGTGTCAAGTTTCATAAACACATTGCCATCTCTACAACAGAAAATCACCTACAGCCAATTTCATGAAATGCTCCTAGAATTGAACAAGAGTCAATTTGGAGATGGATCATGAACTGGTCAGTGTGTATTTTGAAAAATAAGATTAAGCATTACTTGTGGGAAACTTTACTGGTAACTTTACTGATGATTATTCAAGATTGTTTCTGGCAGCAGTCCACCACTGATTTCATTCTAATTTGGTACAATCCATTAATCAAATGTGCAATTAACCAAAATCTTCACACCTGCTATTCTGTTTTTACAACACACTGTTTACATTGGAAGCAACAGGCAAATCAAGGTCACTAAAACCATGGTAATCGTTGGGAATTTCTTTGCTTAATATTCACTACATTTTCTTCAAATCCAAACGTCAGCTTGAAGTAATTTGATGGGATGAAGATACCCACGAGTTGACAGAAATGTTTTTCTCCAAGCTGCATCAAATAGAACATGCACCTCATTTCTGTATTCTAAACAGCAGAAATAAAAGCTCACTTTAAAAGGTCCACAAAGTTCTCAGTAAAACATCTAACTACCTTAAATCAGCTGCTCCCAATCTCTCAGTGAGGGCCGTTTTGAAATTACTGCAAATTTTCAATAGACTGAAGACACAAGAGACTGCAGATGCTGGAATATGGAGCAAAAAAAAAACAAACTGCTGGAAGAATTCAGCAGGTCAAGCAGCTCCTGTGGTGGCAAAGGGATTGTTAACAGTTTGGGTCGAGACCCTGCATCTGGACTGACAGCGTAGAGGGATAGCTTTGGGTAGGGGTGGGGGTGAAGCGTAATAATGGACAGATGGATCCAAGTGGGGATGGAGTGTTGAGTTTATTCAATGGACTGAATAACTTTTAAAAAGTGCAATAAAAAAAATTGAACGGTTTTACTAATTAAGGAACTTTACTACTTTATGAGGTACACATCCACTGCTGATGTAACTATCAATGCAGGAGCAAGTAATCTCTTTTACAAACATTATTGGTTCCTATGCCACACAATCCCTGTGCTGATCCTCAGTGAGGCTAAAAGCAGATTAGGGCATTGAATACATGAGTTTCTGCCTGTCTTCCAGATAATTTTAGCCTTAGTGCAAGACAGTTTCACCAGTTTGTATTTTCATTCTACAATCAACTCAATGATTCATTTCATAGATCCGAATGGCCAGGGATTACTCATTACTTCACTCAAATTAAAATTACAAGATGAACCACAAAATTAGAGTGATTGTAGTCTACAGGAAGCAAGAATTCTCTAGTTTTGATTTTTCTTTTCTCAAGACCATCTTGTGTTGGGGTACTGCAAAATGCCAACTGCTTCTTGTCGAAGTCTGCTTTCACAAGCTGATTGAACTCCATATGTTTCAGAATTAAGTCTAATCTAATCACCCACTGGGGATTTTCCAACAGGAATTGTCCAAATATTCTACAATTACATGTCACATTATGAACTAGCAGGTGTGTAATCACAACGTTTCAGTACCTCTGATCTGTTAGACAAGCTCTGAAGCATAAACTCCAGTTCAGCAATTCGTAACTCATGCTTCTGATGCAAAGCCAAAAACTTGTCCTGCTAAGGAGATAAAAAAAAGAGATATTTTCAAAATTTGTTCATTAAAAAGTGGTTAACTCGGCCATATATGCAAATAATCATATGCAAAGTATTCTCAAAAATTTGTATAGTCTTTCTGGAAGGTGTGGTCATCATAAACTCTATGGTTTTAGTAGAAATGGGTTTTCTAAGACATCTTTAGAAGCAAAGCGCAGCTGTTGAGTTTAAGTATAATTGCAAGCAAGTTATCGCAGAGGCAATATGACCACATTAGTAAAAGGATAGACACCAGTGAATCCAAGAGCCTCCACTCCAAGTCTATCTTATAGTTGGTCAGATGCATCATGTGTTTTGAAAGCAGTCAAGAGACTTACATAATACTAGAATATAAAACAGTACAGCACTGGAACAGGCCCTTCAGCCCACTATGTCCTTGCTAACCATGATACTGCACACCTGCCTGCACGCAGTCTATATCCCTCAATTCCCTGCCTGTCTGTCCAAGTACCTCTTAAACTTTGCTGTCATACTAGTTCATGAAAAATGTAGCAAAAATCCAAGGTTTATTTTTCTGTGGCCAAACCTAATCAAATTGCCAACTGGCTAAGTTCAACTTGTTTACACATGCATAGCATGTTTTAAGTATTTTGATACTTCATAGCTGCAGTGTGGACCCATGGCAGTGAAATTTATGGAAATCAGTCAAGTTATTTCCCAAACTGCCAGGTTTCTAATGTTGGAATTTTAATATTCCTCCAACTCTGGCTAACTGAAGAACCCCACTGCTGCATCTAATGCTTATTTCCAAAATGTTCCACGCTCTTAACAGGATCATCCTCTCTGGCAGTTGTTCAAAGTGCTGCTCACTGACCGAACACTTGTTTCAATGGAAAGGCAGCTTAATTCTCAGTATCAAGTCCAAAGCATCTAGGCAACTGAATGTATATTGTTTGTAGAGTACACGAAGAGCACCAAAAATCATCCAAGAGTGATTTCAACAGAATTCAAGAGATTTTTGGATACTAATGATAAGATAGATATCTTTTAGTTACACTTACATCGAAACCCACAGTAAAATACATCTTTTTGCGTAGCATTCTGGGGGAGCCCACAAATGTCACCACGCTTCCGGCGCCAACATAGCATGCCCACAACTTCCTAACCCGCACATCTTTGGAATGTGGGAGGAAACCAGAGCACCCGGAGGAAACCCACGCAGACACAGGGAGAACGTACAAACTCCTTACAGACAGTGGCCGGAATTGAACCCAGGTCGCTGGCACTGTAAAGCGTTACGCTAACCGCTACACTAGCATGCCAGCCCTAGAATTTCCAAAATGTTACTGCTAATGCCCACTACCAACTCAAATCTCACCCAGCTCCAGTTTCACAAAGGAACATTGGACATAAAATAATCCATGACCTTTATCCCCCACAACTGGCTTTTACTGAAATATGCTTCCTAAAGGGTTAAGAAACTACTCAAGTATAAATACTTTAAAATGTAGAACTGGCCTCGAAGTCTCCAGTAAGTCAGAAAGCTGCACTTGGAGTCATCTTGTACCAACCATGCATAATGATGATTATGGTTATTCAAAATATACATTTGTAAATAAAGGAGTCCAGTAACATAACAAATGAACTCAATCACTGTTCAAGTCCAGGTACAATCTGATATATGTAAAGCAGCTCAAAGATGAAACTCCTAGCTAAAAATAACTGCAGTTTGGTTCAGCTCAGGCTTTACAAACCAAAACCTAGCTGCAGCAGGAAATTGGTACCAGAGATAGTGTTCAGATCTACAAATGAGAAGGCTGTTAACGCTGTAGCAAAAGTGAACAAATTAGAATATGCCACTGTAAAAGTTCATCTCAACTGTTGTTTCTTCCAGTCATTGACTCTAGTAACTTACCTGGGGATGATCAGCTCTTTCCAACTTTATCTCCTCCCGCAGCACATTTGAATGCTGGCTGATCAGATTTCTGATGAGGATGGAGATTCTCTCTTTATCGCTCATCTCTCTGACCTGCTCCTGCAGCTTCTCTAACAAACCAGCAAGCTGACTGTAACGGACATCTGAAGTGTGGGTGGTCTGAACACATCTGTCACTCAGAATGGCAACCTGCTTTTCCAACTCTGCCACACGGCTCCAGTCAAAAGAGTGTCCAGTATTCTGAAACAAACAGCCACACGGTGGAATAACAGCACTTCAGGTCCTGGGCAATGCTGCACAAAACTACTTATGGAACCATTACCAGTGGAGTTTGTGGAGAACCTGGAATCTCTTCATTTGTCTGAATATTGGGTACAATTTCTTTTGAACGTTGTGTTACTTGCAATGCTGTTCCATTGAAGATTGGCAACAATGACCACAAGCCTGTCAGACCATAGTACCGCAGACCAACTGAAGAAATAAAAAGGTACATTATGGAAGAAAAATTACAACATTGCACTAAAGATGGTAAACAATTTACTACAGATTGAAATAAGGCAACTGTAATTTCTGTCCAGATATTTAGCACAGCAAAATACATTAAGCCTCTACAAGTTTTTCCTGCTTTCTCAGCCTCATCTTTTGCTGGTCCCTTCATCAATACTGTAACAAATCAGCGCAAATTCTAACACATTAGGGCTACCTGTCTTAAACTTAACTTGAGGAGCTACATCAGAAGAAAAATACATTAAATACTTAGGAATTTATCCTAAAAGTATTTTTAGTTCCTTTCATCATTTATGAGGTTCATCTCAAAACCTTTTTAACACAACCCACTAGATGACACTGTTCTACCAATTAAAGGAGCCTAATCAAAAGTTGAACACTTAAAGAATTAAGTGATTTCTTTTTGCACAGCAGTAGAACAAAAGGGACATAATTTAGAACATTGACAATTGTACCATTTGGATACCAATTATAATTCAACCCATTTAAACACTGGCTTTTACAACTGTTAACAATGGTGTACATGCACCTGTCTACATCAACGGTGCTGAAGACGAGAGGGTTGAGAGCTTCAAGTTCCTGGGAGTGAACATCACCAATAGCCTGTCCTGGTCAAATCATGTAGATGCCTCAGCCAAGAAAGTTCACCAGTGCCTCTACTTCCTCAGGAGGCTAAAGAAATTCGGTTTGTCCCCCTGGACACTCACCAACTTTTATCGATGCACCATAGGAAGCATCCTATCTGCATGTATCACAGCTTGGTACGGTAACTGCTCTGCCCAGGACCTCAAGAAACTGCAGAGAGTTGTGGACCCAGCCCAGCACATCACAGAAACCAGCCTCCCCTCCTTGGACTCTGTCTTTACCTCTCATTGTCTTGGTGAAGCAGCCAGCATAATCAAAGACCCCACCCACCCAGGTCATTCTCTCTTCTCTCCTCTTCCATCAGGTAGAAGATACAGGAGCCTAAGGGCACATACCACCAGGCTCAAGGACAGCTTCTATCCCACTGTGATGACTATTGAACGGTTCCCTTATACGATGAGTTGGACTGTGACCTCACAATCTACCTTGTTGTGACCTTGCACCTTATTGTCTACCTGCACTGCACTTCCTCTGTAGCTGTGACACTTTACTCTGTACTGTTATTATTTTTGCCTGTACTACATCAATGCACTCTGTACTAACCCAATGTAACTGCATTGTGTAATGAATTGACCTGTATGATCGGTATGCAAGACAAATTTTTCACTGTACCTCGGTACAAGTGACAATAATAAACCAATACCAAATATAGGAGAGGTTTATTTAAATTCATATCTGAAGGCAAAAATTCCAATGATTCAAACAGAATTTTGTTTCCATGTGGTTCAATTACAGACTACTTTATACTCCTCCATCACTAAATTTTAGTCATCTCTTTTGCAAATTTAATTTTCCCCAAAAATAAACATTTCACATCAATACATGCATGTTATTTGCATGAATAAACCTTGGTAGCAAGTCTGTTGGATATTCACAGGATGCTGTTTGTCTAAATGCTCAAGGCCACTTTTGTTGGCTTGGCCACAAGGAAGCAGCACATCACTTCCCATATGGATAGCAGGGACTTATAGATGGCATGTCGAAGAGAAATGAGATAGTATATTCATTGATCCACAGGGGTGTCTTGGTTGTGAAATTAGCTAGGATGTTCTGTGATAGTATATACACTAGCTTGGAAAAGCAGCTCAAAACGGGTTGGGACTGCAGCTTGTCTGAACATGCAACAACCATCCTAAAATATTATACAAGTTATGCTGTTGTTTCTCCTCCAACACCACATCAGCCTTAATGTGTAACACTGCTTTGTCAGGTTGTTAATTCTGCACACAGGAATATGGTCTCTTCACTGTGCTTGGAGCATCTTTTGGTTCACAGTACTAATAAAACTAGAGTGTAATCAAACTTTGTGTTCACTTACCAAATAAAAGAAGAAATGGAATCAGTAAGAACAGCCATCTAAGCAATCTGGGAAGACACCTGAATGTAAAGACAATAAGTCGCAAACAAAATTAAATCCAGTTAGTTTTAAGACTTCTGATAAATTTAGCACTCTTCCATTTTGCAAAGTGAAATAATGTGCTGAACTACATCAGTAAAACATACCTGGTGAGCAAAAATACATCAAGAAGGGACATTAAAGTAATCAGCTGGTACCATCCAGTCCCAAGCCACCAAAATGCTCCGGAAGCAGCCTTTCCTAAAAACAAATGCAAACAAATAATGTAGAACCAAGTAATTAGGTGCTCACCCTGAGAAACAGCTGGGCACAAGTGCAAATGCTGCAACAAACATGCTGTACGAAACACCCCAGCTGCAAATCTGAGAAAATAGAAACAAATGTATGAATCCAAAGTGCAAAAATGGTAAAGGAAACTAAGACAGGATATTATATTACTGAAGCCATCACAATATGCTAAAGACATGGGTGAAATCAAAGTTTGCAACACCCTACTACTTGATAACATGCACTATTAAAGACCAGCTCTAGGGGACCAAGCGTGCAGAAATTAAGTGGAACAAATGCAGAACAAAAATGAAAAATAAAAATTAAATAACCTGGAGATACAATGGCCAACCACAGAATAGACAAGACCTTCCTGGATACAAACCAGGCAACAGCACCAGCAGCCTGGATCATTTGCAGCAACAATGAGCCTACAAATATAAAACAAATCAATCTGCAATACATCAACTTAGCAAACTTGGATCATTTCTTTTGGGTTTAAATATTATTTTATTAAATATACTGCACAAAGTTAATGCATCAAATATTCCAAACATGCAATAATAACAACAAGTTTCACCATTTTCCAAAAAGTTAAAACAGAATGGGAGGACAAGGTAGAATTTTTTAAAAAAACAACCTGCGTAAGAAAAGACCAGCCAGATAGTCCGAGTGACTCGTGTATGCTTCATGTACTTTGTGGACTCCACCTCAGTGGATTTATGTGTATCGTGCTGCATCCCCTTACAGTCATCACCTGTTGATTGTGGCAGTACAATCCATTAGTAAAGCGAACAAAGTGAATCGGTGGTCAAGCGTTTTGGCCCCACAAGCAGCTGTGGAATGAAGCAGCAACGTCAGGTAGCAAACCAAAATACTTACACAAAGACTCCCCATTTATATTCAGGTGTCCATCCCCAGTAATCAATTCTTTTACATTCATTCTTCCACAGTAACTTGAATGGGCTGCAACACAGAAACCGATCCTTAGCTGTCTTTGTCCAAGATGAAAAAATATTTTGTCGAGACAAATCTTGCTCCCAAATCAATGGGAAATGAAGTTATCATATTTGCATGTAGCCAAGACAATGCTCATGCATGCAAATGAGCAAGCTAATTAGTATTTACCTAAATAAATCAGGAAAAAGCTTAAAGATATTGCTGCTTAAATTTTGTATAACCATTTGCAACCACAAGTTGGTTTAAGTTTGCTCTCCGGAACAGTGTAAATAGTAATGTGCAATCTAAATCAAACAAGCAAGATGTGAACTAATAGCACAGGACATAAACACCCAGGTGCAATAAAAAAAACATTTTGCTTGGATTCCAACACAATGATTTGTGAAGTTCTAAATCTTTGGAGAAGCACAAGAAAAGTCTACAACTAAACCTTCATAATAATAATGTGACAAGAATAATAAATACAGAAAAAAAACTGACTCATTTAGACAGCAACAGATTTATGCGCCTGCAAGCATGTGTTTCACCCAACATGTACCTCGAGAGTAAAACCCAGTCTTCAACAAAATTGTTTGATAAAGTTGTAAAAGCCATGCAGCTGCAGTAGATACAGTGTACTTTGCCAGTCGATGGGCATGACTTGTGAACAACTTCACTCCTCCTAAAAAATAAATGAATACAACCAATTTTTAAAATTCCATGGCATTTTAGCCTTTATAACACTTGAGGTTGTGCTTTTAAGTACACGAACAATCCTACTGTAGAGAAAAAAAAAGATACTTTGGAGTTTTGCTGATTAAATCCTTGAAAGTGAAATTGTATTAAAAATGGATTCAAGGCTTTAAAACCATCTCCAATTAAATAATTGCCCGTCACCCACACACTCCTCCCATCTGCCCTCTCCATTTCCCTGCCTTTATTCCATGCTCCCACATTCCTCTCCTATCAGATTCCATCACCTTCAGCCCTTTGTCACTCCCACCTATCACCTCCTACTTCTTGAGCTATTCCCACTCCCCCCCCCCCCCCACTTTGATTCACCTATCACTTGCCAGCTCTTGCTCCACCCCTTTCCTCCACCTTTTTATACTGGCTAGCTCCCCTCTGTCGTTCAGTCCAAAGGAAGGGCCTCAACTCAAAATGTCAACTGTCCATTTCCCTCCGTAGATGCGGCCCGTCCTGCTGAGTTCCTCCAGCATTTTGTGTGTTGCTACAATTAAATAAAATTGGTTATTCCTGTAACATTTAAGTTTCACAAATTGCATGCTCCAGTCCATGGTCAATTATAGCTTCTCATGTACACTAATCTTCATGGTGTACATCTGCCTTTAGACAAAAATCAATCTGTGGTTCAATAAAAAAAAATGAGTCTACCAAGGTTCCTCTGAAATAGCAGAGGAATTACCATCTGTACCACATTAACAGCAGAAACCTGGTAAACAAAATTATTCTGCACGGGTCAAGGTTCCTAAACAAATTAAAATTTGGATATTTTAAATTAGATTGCATTTGCAAATCAATGATTCAGTATAAATAAAAAGTGTCAACAGTTGATTTGTTAAATGCTCTGGTAAACTAAATCATGCAGTTGAGAACAAACCTAAGTAAAATTAAAAATAAGTTAGCCTCTTCCTTAGTTTTCACTTCAACTTTTGAAAAGTATAATCATATGGACCAAGGAAACTTTCTCCTTGGACTTTGGCAATGATGCAAAAGGTAAATGCACACAGAATAATATCTTCCTATTTCTCCTCCTTCCGGAGGGGCACACTTCCCAAGATGCTATCTTATGTGATTGGCAAATCCATTAAAATCAAAATTTCACTTTATGAAAATAATATTAATTCCCAACTTACCATACGACTTTCACATAACGTCTGCCATAGTCAATACATACACGTGCTGATAAAGAATGATTGCGACTTTCATTCACTCAAGCAAGCTGCTATAGCATAGGCCTCCATTTAGTTCCAAGTCTTAAAGAACAATCCAGACAGACCACTCTCTGATCCTACCACACCCCCCGATGACTTGAGCATAAATGCCCTCATTTCTAGTTCTTTTACAATTGTTTTCAATCTGTGCTGCCTACTCCCATCACACATTGTGAACCTTTGAGCCAAAGCATACAACTTCTGTTCATTTCATCTCCAAAAACATTACTAATTTTCAATATTTCTATTAAATCTCTGCTCAGAGGACAGAAACTCCAGTTTATCCAATTAAATATAATCTCTCATTCCCGAACCCATTCTGGTTAATCTCTTCCATGCTCCCTCCAAAGCTTTCACATCACGTCTGAAGCCTTGTATGCAGAATTGAAAATAATACTCCAACTGTCGCTGAATTTTAGTCTATATTACCATGGTTGTCATAGCAACTGTCACACTAAAGCTTTCCCTTGTTGAGCATCCACAAATACAGCTGCAGCTGATGGAGCAATATGCATGAGAGCCTCAAATGCATTTGTTTTCACCCACAAAAGCCCCTGGGGTTTACAGCCATTGGCACTTCCGTCTGAATATCACTGTTGCAAGTCTCCTAAACGTTAGTGACTTACTTGACTTATCTTTGTTTCTACTCCTGGAGTACACTGTAGAAGTTGGTGCATGAGAGGCACAGTATGCAGTCAGAACATCTTTACGTTCAGAAAGGATGCTGCAGTCAGTACAGGTATAACCATTGAACATGGCCATCTGCATTTCCCCTGTTAGTATGTCCCCATTTGCTTGGATCAAAGTTGTATTTCCTCCTAAATGACAAGAGCAAAACAAAATAGACTTCTATTAAGACATCAAATTAAGAATAGTACTTCCAAGCATCAGATGAACAATTAAAAAATTCCTCACCTTTACTGTCTCCATCTTCCTCATCCAGTCCTACAAAAAATAAACAGAACAATTTTGAAATCAATTCACAGTACGCTGCTAAATTATCTCTAACAAGTTCAGCATCGTTTCTAGGGAGCTATCTAATTGCCCCTGAGACACGTTTCAAGTTAAATATTGGAACACAAGCAAGACTTTACTAAAAGTAGCAACATTCCAAAGTTTTGGTATTAGTTCAAAAAGCTTAATTAGTAAAAAGTAGTAATATACCGAATACAAAAAATTAACCACCAAAAACAGTAAAAATACCACAAAACCTGCTCCAATGGCTATAAAGCACACTGGAATGTCAAAATCACAGAAGGAATTAAACAAATCCAAGTTTCTACCTATGCAAGTGATTCTGATCCACATCACGAAATCGTGGTCAAACCACTGAATAAATTTTCTTATCAACTAATGTGTGAAAAATTGTAATTGGGATGTTAGTGGAGATAATGCCCTGCCGTAAAGTTCTAACTCACCATTTTTGAGAGTTTATGTTGAATACAATTCCACATGACTATCAACTATCTATTCCAGCATAAGGCATTACAGCCATGTCCTAACCATTCCCACATAAGCATCTTGCAGAAGTGAATAGCCATCAGCAATCATCATAGCTAATTAATCAAACCAAACCATATTGAAAACAGTTTCTGCACCACACTTACTGGCAAGATAGGAATTGAATGCAAATGTCCAGTGATTTGTATAACCCAGTTTTGCACTGAACACTGGATTTATCTACTTAGTAATTATTACCAAGAAAAGGGATTAAGGATCACAGTTAATAAAATGAAACATAAACGATTCATTTCATATTCAAGTTTCTACCTTCATTCATAAATGTTGACAGCATGCACTGGATCCCATTCAGATAAAATGTGAGATGTCATGTTGCAGCCATACAAAACATTGGTTAGACAGCACTTAAGAGTATTGTGTACAGTTCTAGTTGCCACACTACAAAAAGGATGAGGTAGCAATTGAGAGAGGCAGAAGAGATTCACCAGGATGTTGCCTGGAATGGAAGGCTGTAGTTATAAAGAGAGGCTCAGTTTATTTTCACTGGAACTTCAGACGCTGGGAAGTGATCTATAGAGGGGTATGAAATTATGAGGGGCATAGAGAGGATAGAGAGAGTCTTTTTCCCCAGAGCAGGGGAGTCTAGATCCAGAGGGCACAGATTTAAGGTGAAGAGGAGAAACTAAAAAGGAAATTTGAGGGATAAGTTTTTCTCACACATAGGATGGTGAGTCTCTGGAATGATCTGCCACAGGAGGTGGTGGAGGTAGATACAATTACAACAATTAAAAGGCATTTGGACAGCTGCTTGGATGGGAAAGTAGAGGGATATGGGCCTAATGTGGGCAAATGGGATTAGCATAGATAGGCATCACAGTTAGCATGGACAAGGTGGGCCAAATGGGCCCATTTCTGTGCCATATGTTTACATGATTCTTTGATTCTAATATGTTAATATTTCTGGACTTAGATACAGGACAGGTTGCATTACTTTCCTAACAATTTCAAAAGATAATTTTGATTCTAAGAAATATAACAGTCACAAAGAACCAGGGCAATACTCAGAAAGCTTTTTAGATTCTCCTCGTGTTCCAGAATGGAGTATTAACTGGAGTGGACCTAAACACAGGCCTTGAGGTAAACTTTAATATATGGTAGCACAGGACTGCTGAAATATTTGCAACTTAATGTGATTTGTTTAAAAGAACCTACCAAGTGTTAATCAGGAATATTAAATCAATTTGCTTTTGCTTGCTTCTCTTTATGCGGTTCAAGTGGTTTCCTTAAAAAAAACCATGTTGGTGGTTTTAAGATAACATCTTAAAATAACCACACGTTTCACTTTCTATTAATGTGATGCTTCCAGATGAGAAAAAAAACTTCAGAAAGGTATTTTTTGTGTTTCTTGCATCTAAGATGAGATTTTTCTTTCACACTACAACCACAAGAGTATGCCTTTTCACTCTGTACTAACTCGATGTAACTGCACTGTAATGAATTGACCTGTAAGATCGGTTTGTAAGACAAGTTTTTCACTGTACCTCGGTACAAGTGACAATAATAAACCAATACCAATACTTTTACAGTAAAAGTTCAGCAGTTTTACATGAGCATTAGCTAATTTCCAAAGCAACCAGACTGATTCCTCAATTAATCCCCTGACCCTGTCAAATTCAAGAATGAAATAAAACTTAACAGAGCACTGTCCACAGTATGCTCACCAGGAATGTAAAAATGGATAATTTTTTAAAAAAATTTCAGGCCTGTAAGCACATCAACATTCAGTTCAAAGAACATCAAAATATTCCCAGCTACTCACAGAAATCCATTCTGAGAATAGCCACATGGCATACTCATAATATGACCATGAGACAGATCCCAAACTCATTATTCAGCAATGCTGTACTCAATAAATGTTGCAGGAGCACTGATGAAACTTTACAAGTATGCAAGCCCTTCTGTCAGGGGCTGAAGGGAAACACTGTACATAAATAACAAAGCTCATTTTCAAATTGGCAACAAAGCTTGTGAATTGCTGGATTTCACACAAAGCATGACTTCTTTTGAGAGTTCTGCAAAAATCACATGCAGAAAACCAACAGGGATTGCGATTATGGTTAAAGGGAGTATCCAAAAAAAGATATGCTAGCAAAGGCAATAGTGACATCATATCAAGGCTCAAGATGTTTCAGGAGTTATTTAACTGTTCTTTTAAATGAAGGATTTCCAAATATAGCCAGTATGTCATTTATAGATGCATCAAGATGCTGTGACAGAAAATTGAGCAAGTTTGATAAACCTAAAAGTAATAACCAGCAGCACAAATGGATCAGATTGCTTTGTGAATGTACTTTTGCTCTTGATCAACCCCTGAAAATCCCCCAGGAAAAAAAAAGAGCTGTCATAGTAAACTGAGTTTATTCAGCTCTTAAACATTTTAGTTTTTAAACTTTATAATAAGCTAACATTTATAACCAGATGTAAAACTCTCATTAATCTTGCTTACCCCAGAAATGATCTAATTCTGTTTTTTCTCGTATTGAAGACTCATCTAGCACTGTGGACATCATTGAGGCATCACTTGCATAGCTCAGGATGCTACTCTGACTGGTAACTGAGGATTCTACCATGCTTTTACTTTGAGTACGTGATACAGAAGCAGTCTGCTTGGATAAGCTTCTGTGTTTCTGCTGCTGCTGCTGTTTTGCACTTCTGGAAAAGAAAGCTACGGTTTTAAAAAAAATCAACAAATGCAAACATCTTCCATAACTGATTAAAGCATATTGCAACACATTCAAGATCCCAATGCCAACACGATGGGAAACACAAAACAAAAGAGAACAGTCAACCCAGTCTGCCTTCAAATATTTGGCAGCTAACAGCAGTGGTCTGGAAGCAGATTTCCTGTTTATCCACAGTATATATAAAACTTTGAGAGTGAAAATTTAAAGCCAAACATAACCAAAACACTTCCCACTGGAAACATCATGGTTTGAGCAAACATCACGAAGTAACCTTAATGTAGTTTTTAAGCATTTCAAGTGGCATGATTATAACAATACAACAATTTTGAAAGGCAAAGGTCACAAAGTAGAAGCAATAGCCATTTCTCCACAGATGCTGCCTGGCCTGCTGAGTATCTCCAACATTTTTCTCTTTATTAGTGATATGATTTGACAGAATGCCAATAACACCAAGCTACTGCATTTAATTTTGCTTGATGATAGGAAGTCAACTGAAGGTTTAAAAAAAAATACAGCAGCTGTATTGCACTGATAAAGAACTGATTCTGCCCCAAAAGTTCCCATTGTTTAACCTCCAGATGTTGAAATCTGTTCAATAACGTATTTCAATTTTTTCTTTTTAAACTCAAAAACTTGAAACTTTGTCAAGAAGTAAACAGCTGAATTGTTGCCATCAGGTAGATTACCAGATGCTAAAGTGATCTAATTTAGTTAGAAATTTTATTCCAGAAAAGGGAGCAAGATGAAACAATAGATTTGCCATGCATATTAACTACTAATCTGTGATATTATCGACAAGAAAGTTAATTCATGGTCTTGAGAATATGCTACAAGTTTTAACTCCTTCTCCCAATCAATGAATAGACTTGCCTTAATGAAGTTTCTTTATAGGACAAGACACTGCCCGGAAAAGAGTGATTGCTGCCAATGCTCTCATTATGCAAGCTTTCTGAAGAATAATATTCAGTAGTAACAGGCCGCAATCTACGTCGAGACATTCTTGGTGAATCGTATACTGGATGCAACTGATGTGTGCTTTCGAAGTCCACTGCCTCTGTAGAATAGCTGGAACTGTAATAAAACATGAAAATTTCAATCCAATACACAATAAAATTGTACAAATCATGAACAGTCCAAACACCGGTTTCAGCTTGAAAAGGTTTGTATAAAATGATTGCATTTTCCATAAAACGTGCTATAAACAGCAAGCAGGTTGATGCATAGTAGATATAGTAAAGTGTCTTTTTAATCACAAATTCAATTATTGCAAGGAACTTCAAACACAATCCAGTATCTACTATTTTGTTTTTCAAAATCATCATTTATTGATGATCAAAGTTATTGATGTAAAAATTCCAAGACCTTACAAAGATTCAGAGCAATACCATTGTTAACAATCTAACATTTAAGATAATGGTTAGATTAGCAAAGACCATTAGTCAAGAAAACCCAAACTTTCATTAAAACCATGCATTTAGGAACCATCAAACAAACTACTCCATGTAACATCCATCTTATATGATTCTTAAATAATCCAAGAAGGCTTTAAACTTACATGCTATTTGTATTTTCAACAAATATGCAAGCCATTTTAAAAATGTTAATCTCAGTAAATGAAAATAAATAAAAATAAATGCTGGAAATCCAAAAGCAGCATTTTTCAGACAGAAGTTCTCAGATCAGAAACATTAACTCTGTTTCTCTTTCCATGGATACTGCCTGATGTGCTGTTTCCAGCATTTTCTTTAAAATTTTAAATCACAAACTTGATTAACAACAAATTTTCCTCCTCTTCTTTCTCCTAAATTGAGCCATAACCATTCTATTCCCTGCTTTATTCTAGCACTGCAACACAGACAACAACTCAGTCATGCTGGTCAATTACTTTTTGATGTCTCTTTCTGGGAAAGCAAAAATAGTTAAAGAAAGATAAAGAATACTATAAGGAACAAAGCATAGAATATATTCATTCTTCTAGACTTAGAATGGTTAAATGTTATTTAATTTTTTTTGGAGTAAAAGGTACAGAAAAATAATTGTCAAAGTATATTGTATGCTCCTTATTGACTACAAAACACTGTAGCCTATTGGTATCAAGTTTATATAGTTAGTTTTAATTGGTAGTTTATGTTGAAACCAACAAAATTTATACAAAGACAAGAGATTCTGCAGATGCAGGAATCTGGAGCAACACACACAAAGTGTTGGAGGAACTCAGCAGGTCAGGCAGCATCTATGGAGAGAAATAAACAGTCGATGTTTCAGGTTGAGACCCTTCATCAGGACCCTACAACATACAAAGCCTCTTGCATGGAAAAACAGTTCTCTCTAAAAGCAACAAACTTTTTAAATTCAGACAACTAATATTCCAAATTCAGTAGTCCCTAGTAGTTCAAAATTTAGTTATTTAAAATATTTTTGCACACATAAATGATGCAAGACACACAAGTAGTCAATAATTCTATACAGTTAATAGAGAGGAAAAATTCACAACACATTACATTTATTTTGGTTACAAATTCATCCCACAATGAAACTTAACGACAAGTTCCTTCATGCTGGGAGACTACAGGAGCTGGTATTAATTTCCCTTCACATTTTTGGTGGAGGGCACGGGCAGATTTACGTACCTGCCTATAGTATAACAATGTATTCCAATAAGCCATCAATTAATGATGCATAATCTTAGCACCAACTGCTCACTTACAGCTGGGGAACCCAATGAATCTTTTACAAAAGCACCTAATAGGTTTTATGAAATGTCTTAAAATGCAACACTATTTATAAAGCTGTTTGGATTTAGAAGTACAAAACTGAAGGATAGAAAAGTACCTGAAATGACTTGCATATGGAAATAAGAGGCCATTCAGCACCTCAAAACTGGTCCAAATTACTCTAATCTCTATCTTAATCCCCAAAACTTGAGTTTTGAAAAACATTGAATTTGCCTCAGATAACCTCAACAACTTTTTACCAGAAAGTTCTATGTTTTGCCAACTGTTGTAAGGTCCCCTTACTTGTGCAACTCAACATTCACGAAAAAAAACGCTTGATGCTAACTTGAAGACAAATGAACAATCTTGTGCTAAGTACAATCCTGCCACAAGTATTCTTTAATAACCTCCAGCAGTTGAAGAGATTCCACAATGCTGTTATACAAAATACAAGGAATGCAAATTTAAGTGGAGATCAGACTGTTTAAGGGAAGAGATTGATAATTATCTAGCAAATGGTCTTTTTTTAATTCCAGCTAAATGAAAAGAATGGTATTACAAAGAAAATGAATTACCCATATTTCAACAGGATTGACAGCTAGACCACTTGAAAAATTCTCCAACTCAAAAATTCATAAAACTCAAACACTGCAACATCCACAAAATCCATCAGCGCAACACATTCAAGTCGATCTTTGTCGTTGTCACTGCCCCCCCCCCCCAACATTATTTTTAGAACTTGTTGATTTTGCTATGGATCAAAGAGCTCAAATCCATTCAGACCACTTTCACCTTTGTTTTATTTGATCAGGACTATGTTACTTAACTATCTATACGAGTTCCACCATCATCTAGAGAACTAAGCAGTATTGGATGTTTTGTTTAGGTCTTGGGCCAAAAATTAATAAACAGTTCTAGTATCAGTTCATTATACAAAAAAGGATGTTTTGAAGACATACAACATAACTTCCAGGCCAAGATTGAGTTCCATTCCCTTTACAGTATAAGACAGTTCTTTTCCATTCCAACTTTTCCTTCTGCTTCCCTTCCTACTTTTCCAAGTTCTGCAAAATGCTGCTTTTTATACAATTTACTGAAGATGTCCACCTACACAGCCCAAGAATCAGTTCTATGCAACGCAAAATAGCAACATTAACTATACTATAGCAGCTAACTGCTTGACACCTACCAGCCAGGTCTTATAGAAGCAAATCTATATTTAGCAATGATTAAAGAGTTGTGAAAGAGGAAGTTGCCCACAATTTAAAAGTGTATTAAGAATTACTATTTCCAATCCTATATCAATATTTTTCACTGAAATAAAAATCTCATCCAATGTACAATTGAAAAAACATTGCCTGATACAGAAACTCAAATGCCAAATGAAGCCAGATCCTGCAAATCTCAATTTCCCTCCAAATTTCCTTTACAGATATTAATAACTTTGAGTGAAGATTTGATATTTATTATCCCATTGCTGACAAAAGCAATCATGAACAAATGAGATTTCAGATTGTATTCCATTGTTTCTGTACTTAATGATGTTGTCAGCGCAGCAAACATCAACTGCAATTAATACATGAAGTGAGACTCACTTATTTAAAAATACATATAACTGCAGTGACAAAGGGTAGCTCACTTATTCTTTCATATAAAACTAGTTGTTCCTAACCACTTCAACACAGTCTGCACCAATAATTTAGAGAGAAAAGCTTGCATGTATAATGTACATTTTATCTCCCCTAGGTGGCCCAATGGATTTCTGAGCCACCAAAAACTTTGAAATACAGTTAAAGTAATGTGATGCAGCTAACTTGCACACAGCAAAAAGCTACAATCAGCAACAGAAAAACACTACTTCACTTAATCCAATTTGGAATTGTAGATTATTATGTTACCTAGGACACATCTTTAAAGAAGGCCACAGAATCCAGGCCACTTTAGTTTTACCCCGACATTATTTATTGGAGAGGGGCTTGAACCCTGAAAAAAAATGAGATTATCAGTCATACAATTTTTTTTTTTTAAATGCTGTTAATTGAGGGTTAACGTTTGGCCAGATGATTGGGAGAAGTACTATAATATAGCTTTAAGGAGATTCTTAAGGAGCTACAGGGAGGAAGTCACTTCTAAACTGCAGGAGGCAGGTAGCTGGGTGTCTGTCAGAAGGACAGAGAATAGGCAGGTAGCGCAGAGTACCCCTGTGGCCGTTCCTCTCAATAACAGGTTTACAGCTTTGGATACAGTTGGGGGGGCAGGTGGGGGGGGGGGGGAACCTCCCGGGGAAAGCCACAGTGACCAGGTCTCTGGCTGTGTGGTGCAGAAGAGAAGAGGGGAGAAGAGGAGAACCATTGTGATAGGGGATTCCATAGTAAGGGGGGCAGCCAGGAGATTCTGTGGACGTGAAAGAGACTCTCGGAAGGTAGGTTGCCTCCCGGGTGCCAGGGTTAGGGATGTCTTGGATCGGGTCCACAGCATTCTGAAGGGGGAGGGCGAACAGCCAGAGGTCATGGTACATATTGGTACCAATGACATAGGTAGGAAAAGAGATGAGGTCCTGAAGAGGGAATATAGGGAGCTAGGTAGGAAACTGAAAAGCAGGACCTCAAGGGTAGTAATCTCTGGATTAATGCCTGTGCCATGGGTCAGTGAGGGTAAGAATAGGTTGATTTGGCAGATGAACGCATGGCTGAGGAGTTGGTGCAGGGGGCAGGGTTTCAGAATTGTGGATCATTGGGATCTCTTCTGGGGAAGGTAGGGCCTGTACAAAAGGGACAGGACACACCTGAACTGGAGGGGGACCAATATTCTTGCAGGAAGGTTTGCTAGAACTGTTGGGGAGGGTTTAAACTAGTTTGGTAGGGGGATGGGAACCCGAACGATAGGTCAAAGGTTGGTGCATTAAATGTATAAGTAGATGCAGAGTGTAGAAAGACTGTGAGGGAAGGATAGACAGTTGAAAGGGCAAAATTGCAGCCAGTTGGATGGGCTGAAGTGTGTCTTTAATGCGAGAAGTATCAGAAACAAGGGTGATGAACTTGGGTAAGTACATGGAACTATGACGTTGTGGCCATTACAGAGACTTGGCTGTCACAAGTGCAGGACTGGCTGCTGGATATTCCAGGAATTAGATGTTTCAAAAGGGACAGGGACGGAGGTAAAAGAGGTAGGGGAGTGCCTTTGCTGATCGGGGACAATATCGTAGTTGTAGAAAGTGAGGATGTCGTGGGGGGAATCATCCACTGAATCAGTGTTGGTGGAAGCCAGAGACAGGAAGGGAGTGATCACTCCACTGGGAGGATTCTACAGAACCTTCCCCCCCCCATAGCAGCAGAGACACTGAGGAGCAGAGAAAGCCTTGGCGAGTAGTATTAAGGAAAACCCCAAGGAGTTTTACACATATGTTAAGAATAGGAAGATGACTAGAGTGAGGGTGGGACTGATCAGGGATAAAAGAGGAAACATGTGCCTGGAGTCGGAAGAGGTAGGGGAGGTCCTTAATGAATACTTTGCTTCAGTATTCACCAGAGAGACGTTTGTGAGGATGGTGTACAACAGGCTGATACACTAGGGCATGTCGACTTGAGGAAAGAGGATGTGCTGGAACTTTTGAAAAACATTAGGATAGATATGTCACCAGGGCCGGACCAGATATATCCAAGGTTATTACGGGAAGCATGGGAAGAGATTGTTGCGCCTTTGGCGATGATCTTTGCGTCATCACTGGTGACAGGAGTAGTGCCAGACAATTGGGAGGGTGGCAAATGTTGTTCCTTTGTTCAAGAAAGGGAGTAGGGATAACCCTGGGGATTACAGACCAGTGAGTCTTACTTCAGTGGTGGGCAAATTACTGGAGAAGACTCTTACAGACAGGATTTATGGGCATTCGGAGAAGCACAGGCTGATTAGGGACAGTCAGCATGGCTTTGTGAGGGGCAGGTCGTGCCTCATGAGCCTGATTGAATTCTTTGAGGATGTGACGAAGCACATTGATGAAGGTAGAGCAGTGGATGTGGTGTACATGGATTTTAGTAAGGTGTTTGATAAGGTTCCTCATGGAAGGCTCATTCAGAAAGTTAGGAGACATGGGATCCAAAGGAAACTTGGCTGCCTGGATTCAAAATTGGCTCGCCCAGGGAAGACAGAGGGTGGTGGTAGGTGGAGCGTATTCTGCCTGGAGGTCGGTGACCAGTGGTGTTCCGCAGGGAGATGTTCTGGGACCCCTGCTCATTGTAATTTTTATAAATGACTTGGATGAGGATTATAAATGAGGATGTGGTTAGTAAGTTTGCTGATGACATGAGGGTTGGTGGTGTTCTGAATAGTGTAGAAGGTTGCTGTAGATTTAAACAGGACATTGATAAGCTGCAGAGCTGGGCTGAGAAGTGGCAGATGGAGTTCAACCTGGATAAGTGTGAAGTGATATACTTTGGAAGATCGAATTTGAAGGCAGAATACAAGGTTAATGGCAGGACTCTTAGCAGTGTGGAGGAACAGAGGGATCGTGGGGTCCATGCCCATAGATCCCTCAAGGTTGCCACGCAGGTCGATAGGGTTGTTAAGGTGTATGGTGTGTTGGCCTTCATTAGTTGGGGTACTGAGTTTGAGAGCAATGACGTAACGTTGCAGTTCTATAGAACTCTGGTTAGACCACACTTGGAGTATTGTGTTCAGTTCTGGTCGCCTCATTATTGGAAAGATGTGGAAGCTTTAGAAAGGGTGTAGAGGAGATTTACCAGGATGCTGCCTGGATTGGAGAGCATAGCCTATGAGGATAGGTTAAGTGAGCTTGGGCTTTTCCCTTTGGAGAGGAGGATGAGAGGTGACTTGAGACGTACAAGATGATAAGAGGCATAGATTGAGTGGACAATCAGAGACTTTTTCCCAGGGCGAATATGGCTAACATGAGGAGGCAAAATTTTACGGTGATTGGAGGAAGATATAAGGGGTATGTCAGAGGTAAGTTTTTTTTTTAAACACACAGAGTGGTGGGTGCATGGAACGCACTGCCAGAAGAGGTTGTGGGGGCAGATACATTAGGGACATTTAAGAGACTCTTAGATAGAGACATGAATGATAGAAAAATGCAGGGCTACATGGGAGGGAAGGGTTAGATAGATAATAGAGCAGGACAAAGTGTTGGCACAACATCGTGGGCTGAAGAGCCTGTACTGTGCTGTAACATTCAATGAGTCTTGAAAGGTTAAAAGTATCAGGTATAGACAGAACCAGTGATAAGGGCTAGCTTGGGATACGCAAGACATCATAGTAAGAATTTTGCTTGTGTTTTGGGAAGAGTTGGGTTGGGGGGGGGGAAAGAAATGGCAGTAGGAAGAGAGATAAGATGGTACTAAAATGGGACTTTTCAAAAAAAAAGAGAGGAGGGTTAAGCACGAGTCTAAGGATGGACTTAAACATCAGGAAGAGAGTTTCTGAAAATCAAAGGACCAGGGATCTATCACTCACCAAGTGGTCCTTATGTCCAACTTGCCTGGCAGCATTTCCAGCTTCAGATAAGCTGGTGTCCAGCCAGACAAAAAAAAATTCTATGATCAGATACATCTAGTTAGTTGATTTTGCTCTTCTTAATATGCAATGAATCAAAACGCAACTTTCCAAAATTTTCAAAGCTGTCAACATGGTGCATCAAAATCAAACTCTCATTTCTCACATTCCATTGCACTTAAAGGACAAATTCAATTAGTAAATGGCACTGTTCAAAATGGATCAGACAAATTCAAATTAACCAAGTACACTTATTACAGCTGTCAGACAGAACAACTCTGGCCATCAGCAAGCTGTTTATTTTTCTCCAAATAACAGTATATAAAAATAAACTACCACTGTAAATTTTGGGAAGAATAGGTTACATGTGTTTTTATACAGGACTTTTCACAATCCTTTCAGGTAATCCCAAAGTACAGTCACTTGTGTAATATAGGAAATGTAGCAGCCAATTAGGGCAGAGGAACAAACTCGCACAAACAGTAATGTGAGACTACAATCAGTTTTTGTGACATTGATTGAATATTAAATATTGGCTAGGATGCCAGGGATAACTGACCTGCTCTTCTTCAATGAACGTGCCACAAGATCATTTATGTTCACAAATGAAGGGGCATTGATTTAACGTTTCGTTTAGAGGTTGACATCTCCAGTAAATTGGCTCTCCTGCAGTACAACAGTGGAATATCAGCCTAGATTTCCATGCATTGTTTGGAACACACAAGCCTTTGACTGAGTGTCATCAGTAGGAGAGATCTATTCTTCCTCAGCTGTGGTTTCTCCCTACCATAGTGGACAGAGTTCTTGACCACATCTGATTTATCTCCCACCTGTCCCTCTCAATCCCTCTTCCCCTAAACAGAGTAGGGACAGAATTCCCCTGGTCCTCACTTTCCACTCCACAATCCTGCACATTCAACAGATCATCTTACTCAATTTCTGCATGATTCCACAAGATTCCAAGACTAAACACATCTTCCCCTCCTCTTTCAGCATTTCAAAGGGACCATTCCCTTTGCTGCTGCCTAGTCCACTCTTCCAATCCCCTGAACTACTACCCTTCCTGCAGTACCTTCCCACATAACCACAGAAGAGACAAAACCTGTTATTTTGCTTCTGTCCTTCTCACCATCCAGAGCCCCAAACAGTCCATTCAGGCGAAGCAACCTACACTTCTTCCAATCTGGTGTTCATAATGTGGCTTCCTCTCCACTGGAGAAATCAAAGACAAATTGGGTGACCACTTTGTGGAACACCCATTTTCAGTTTTTTGGGTCAAACATCAGCTGCCTGCCATTTTACTTCTCCATGCCACTCCCACTTTGACCCATCTGTGGCCTCCTGCACTATCCCGATGAGGCCCAATACAAAACTGAGAAACAACACCTCATCCTCTGTCTGGGTACATTGTTGCTTTCAAAAATTGAATTGTACGACTTCAGATAATTCTGTCTGTGGCCATTTCTGCTTAATGTCATCCATCTGTGATATTGGCTCAGTTTATCCTCTCCCTATTAACACAACCCTGCGTTTGTCATCATTTTACATTCCTTTTCCTGTATTATCACTCTCTAACTGCTGCCATTAACAACAACAACCCAGTCTCATCCTGTCCTACCCATCCCTCCCGCAACCTTCTCTGCATCTTAAAACCAACCTGTTTCTCTTTCCCAATTCTAATGAAGGTCTTTAACCAGAAATATTAACCGTCTCTTTCCTCAGCAGCCGACTCACCTGCTAAGCGTTTCCAGCATTTTCTTTTATTCTGTTCTCATGACGATTGATTTAATGGAATGAAAGATTTCAAACTTTGTACCTAATATCATTAATCTACCTATTCCAAGGTTGTGTATGGCATACATTACTTACAAGATGAAACTCCTCCACCATGCTTTCAAATCAACACTGCAAACCAAATAAAGTACTTCCTTCCATACACAATAAAACAAAATCAATTTCATTTTCATTTTTTTTATATACATCAACTCAAGTGCCATTTCAAACCTTTTTGGGGAAAAAGAGATGGTATTTAAAACAGGTAGATGGTCTCTCCATGAATAGTAAAGAACTTGAAATTTTCATCTTGGTGATGCAAGTAAATACAAGCTGATTCTCTCTTTAAATTTTGAATCAAGGACAGTGACCCTTGCATACATCTTTGACATGCCGTAAACTCTCAATTTACCCTGTAGGATTACTCTGCTTCAAAAGCCAATTATCAGCTCAGATTTTCTGAGCACATGACAGTCTGCTTTCTACATTAACTATCCATAACACTTGTGATGAGCCTGCATCTGTGTCTTCATTTATCCCAGACTAACAAGTATTGGTAGTGTTAGGAGCAACATCTGAAACACAAATTCAAAGAAATGACAGCTGCAAACTTGCAGTAAACACGCACATTCCAACTGCTCTCACAAAGCAACTGGGACATTTCTTAACAGGTCCCTTCATTCTTGAAGAAAAGCAATAACCAGAAGCAAGGCAGTGTTCGTATTAACAGGCTTCTGCACGTGTTTGAGTCTGCTTACCCATCCCAAATTCCATTTTTGCATTGCTCAAAGCAATGAATGTAGTTTGGGGTGATGGAACAAGAAAATGGTGGTGTTTAAGATAGTGTAATCAGGATACAGGATCCTTAGAGATCATACAGTCAGTTACTCAAATTCTTGCCGACCAAATGATCTTAAAAAAGAATTAAAGTAAATCATTAGATGTCAAAGGAAATGAAGTGCATTAAAACCCAAACCTCAAAAAGGAGATAAAATTGCCTCCACTTTTTACAAATGTGCTCCGATGACATAGGTAGGCAAAGGAAAATTGGCCAAGCAACACGCCAATAGTGTACCAATTTCGGTAGTCGTAATAGTATCAAAGAATAGTTGCAGCACAGCAGGTAATTCAGCCTATTGCATCCATGCTGGCTCTCGGCCCAGTTCTCTCCAGTTCTATCAGCTCTTTCCCCATTATTCAATTATTCACCATTCGCGACACTGATCCCCTAGAAATACCTCCATTTACCTTGTTCCCTCATTCAACATTCAATTCCCCCCTAAAAGGCTACAATGAAGCCTCCATCATATCTGCAGATCCCAATCACATGCAACCTAAGAAAGCTTTTCCTCGGGTCATTCTTCGTTCTCTTCCCCCTTAGTTTATGTCATTGACCACTCCACCAAAGGGAACAGCCTTCCACTATCCACTCCATCTATTCATTTTATATTCTTCTATCAAATCTCCCCTCAACCGCTCTTCTTCACAGACAACAGTCAAGATTTATTACCACCAACATATGATGTGGAATTTGTTGTTTTGGCATGTCCCGATGGTGATGGTCCTTAATGATAGATGCCACTTTCTTGAGGCACCCCCTCTCGAAGAAGCCCTCGATGTTGGGGAGAGTTGTGCACGTGATAGAGCTGGCTGAGTCTATAACCCTCTACTTCCTCTTGCGATCCTGTGTACTGCAGGCTCCATATGAAGCCTCTAATCTGCTTGGTAGTTATAGTCCCTCAACCCAGGAAAGGCGCAGCATTGTGGTGCAGCAGTTATGCTGCTGCCTCAACTCCAGCAACCTGGGTTCAAACTTGATGTCAGGTGTTGTCTGTCTAGAGATTGCATAGGATTCTCCCTGAGACCACATGTGTTTCCCCCAGTGTAACAGATGCATGTCACATGCCAAATGCAAGCAGGTAGATTAAGTGGATACTGTAAATCATCCTTAAATGTAGGTGGACAGTCGGATAATTGGGAGGTAGGGGAGTGGGAGAAGCAAAATGGAGCCGATCAGTGTGCTCTACCAGCTAGCATCAACTTGATGGGTTGAATGACCTCCTTCTAGGTCATAAGGAAATACAAGAAATATTTTTGAATTTTTTTTTCTGGACCATAATAATGCCCCATCCTTCCTATTAATATGACCACCAGAATTGAACACAACATTCCAGTCAAAGCCAGACAGCATTCTATAAAGGTTCAACATGACTTCCCTGCTTTTATATTCTATGCCTCTATTGATAAATCCCAGGATTGTGTATGCCTTATTAAAAGCCTTGACACTTGCACCTTGGTATGTGCACAGATACTCCCAAGTCCTTCTATTCCTACACTCTTTTCTCTCTCTCATTCTTCCTACCAAAATACATCACCTCACATTTCTTCATAATAAACTTCAGCTGCCACATCTGCCCTTTCCATCAATCTGTTTACATGCGGATATAATCCATCACTACACTGTTTGCAGTTCAGAATACTACCAAGTTTTGTGTCATCTGCAAATTTAGAAATTGTGACTTCTGAAGTCCAGGTCATCGATAGCGTTTAAAGAAAAAGGCCCCCAACTGGGGAACACAACTATTCCCCTTGCTCCAATCTGAAAACAACCAATCCCCACATCCCTGTGTTGTTACTCTGTCAATTTCATATCTATGTTATCAACATCCCTTAAACTTTGCTGAGACATCTGTTAAATGGCACCTTACCAAAAGCCTGCTGGTAGTCTGTGTATACCTCAATGAATGCTTAACCTTCGTCAACTCTGAGCTCATCAAAAAAAATAATTCTATCAAATTGAGTAAACACTATTTGCACTTAAATCCATTCTGGTTTGTCTTAATCCATTTTCCTCCAGGTGACTATTAATCCCATTATGAATAATGTTTTTGAACAGCTTTCCCACTACAGAGGTTCAATTGTCTGGCCTGTAGTTGCTGGACTTTTCCTTATTCCCTCTTTTGAACAAGGAAAAACATCTGCCGTTCCCCAGTCCTCTGGAACTATCTCCATATCCAATGTGCATTGGAAGACTATGGTCAGTGACTCCATAATTTCTTCCTAGACTTTCCACAAAATCCAAGGATGAAACCCATCCCATCCTGATAACTTTAAAATGGATTAAAATGGACACACCCTCTTCGGTGAAGATGAGCTGCTAAATTCTTTAATTATCTTAGCAGTGCCCGAAACATCCACGTGCAACTTCCCATTTACACAGTTAAATGAGACCCATTTCTCATGTGCTATTTTTCTGCCGCTGGAGCAAATAAAATTATAAAAATTGCCAAGTACAATTCCAATTCAGGATCACAAAATCTAATGAGAGCTATAAATAGACTTGAACAGAGGAGAGAGGGGTAGGTAGAAACAATGATAAACAAGATTAATGAAGACATATAGAGTAACCTCAAGGTCAGGTTCACTTGAAGGCAAAAATCAAACATGCGTTGGTTCGGGCTCATACTTTGTCCCAGAAGGAAAACGGTTAGAAGCACAATTTGCTGACTAGTAGGAGCAGAAGCAGCGCAGGCAGTTCAATATCAGCAGCAAGAACACTTCGAAACATGTTACATTTAGTCTACGATTAGGATGCTCCTCTTTTTAATACAGCAGCATTCAAGACAATGTCCTAAATTTACCAAATTAGTCCAATTTGAACAGTTCAGCACCATTATGCAGTTTAGCCCAAATCTCTTAAATACCTTTTCTTCCTTCCAAGGCAGCAATTCCACAAGTTCAAAACATGCCTATTTAACCCAGAAAATGAGCTTAAATTGAATAAGTAAGCTAGGCCAACATATTTTCTGTTGTCCAGTTTTAGGAATATTTACCACCATCAATAACTTGAAGCTTTATGGTTTGCCAATAAAATGTTCCAAACCCAAGTCAGTATTTCATTGTCATTTTCTAGAAATAAAGTTTTTGGTCATTTTAAATAGCCATCAAGTATTCAAGCGAAATTAATCACTGCACACATCTTTTTACAACACCATGCACCTTAACTGGGAGTCTCACCTGAGTGCGTAAGTATAGCCAGTGTTCTCTGGCACATATTGAGGAGGAGTGTATGTGTGCAGTCGGGAAAAATCCATGCTCAACTGTCCTACTGCAAAGGTGAAAAATAACATGATGCAATACTTCCAAGCAACACGAGGCCATCTACATTTCAATTCAATAAAAATGTACCTGTGTTCAACCTGTTTACCTGATACAAGCAAAAATGGTGAAAACGTGGAAAATGTTCATTAACTACACCGTAGCCAGATCTTGGAAATTGATATGGATATGTGGAAGTCTGGAAGTTTGAGAGCATTTTAATTTTATTGCTGAAAGTAGCACTCAGAAATGCTTAAAAATGCAAATCATGTCAACCAGGTGAACTTCTTACAATGCCAAATGTGCAAGGACACTTTTGGAAATCACCCGCCAGCATTTATTGGACTGCTACCTATAGGTGCTCTGATCCACGTGACTGTGTTCATGTCACAAGATTCAGTCCATTAAAATTCTGCTTTTACCTTGATCAGCAATATACCTGTTATTACATATACATAAATAAAACAACATTATCTTTCTGTGCAGTTGATGCTGCTCCCATGTCTCGTTCAGTCTGCAGCTAGGAAAATAGATTGCGACAAAAGAGGTGGATAGAATATTGAACAGTACAGCACTGAACAGGCCCTTTGGCCCACAACGTTGTGCCGACATGGCTAATCCCTCCTACCTACAGAATGCCCATATTCCTCCATTTTCCTCTCATTCATGTGCCCATCCAAGCCCCTCTTAAAAGCCCCCAATGAATTTGCCTCCACCACCCTATCAGGCAATGCATTCAAGGCATCCACCACTCTCTCAGTGAAAAACGTACCCCTCACCTCTCTTTTGAACCTACCCCTTCTTACCTTAAAGGCATGCCCTCTGGTATTGGATTGCTCAATAATGGGAAAAAGATATTGCTTGTCCATGCCCCTCATAATTTTATACACTTCCAACAGATCACCCCTCAGCCTCCACCGCTCCAGAGAAAAGAGCCCAAGTTTGTCCAGCTTCTCCTGATAGCACATGCCCTCTCATCCAAACAGCATCCTAGTAAACCTCCTCTGCACCCTCTCTAAAGCCTTGACATCCTTCCTACAGTGAGGTGACCAGAATTGCACACAATACTCTAACCAGAGTCTCCTAGATGTCTGCTAATGCATGGCAAAACCGATCTGACCTCTGATAAAATTGGATCGGGCTTGATTCTTCTCTCAAAATGCATCTGTGATAAATGTACCTGGAGCATTTATATTGCCCCATTATAGGGAATAGATCGATATTAATATTAATTCAAAATGGATTTAGTATTTGATAGCAGAGCACAAGGAATAATTTTTGGGGAGACATTACTTCCAGGCTGATCATATTGCCGCTTTAATGGGAATTTCTAGCAAGTACTACTAGAGTTGTGGACTCAGAAGTGACTGGTGTAAATACCAAAGTTCTTGTTTTTGACAGCAGTCTGAATTTTTATCAATATTGGGATTAAAAAGATACCTGTATGGATGGGCCACCCTGGAACAGTAATGTAGCAGAGAAATCACCTTATGCCTTTAGCTTGTCCCGCTTCAAGTAATCTCATTAACATGAATTTTAAATTTCAATACTAAGGAAATAGCTTCATACAATGACAAACTAAAACAAAACCATTTTAGTTTGCATTAATGACAAATAAAAGAATTTAGAAGTTACTTGTAGTACATTATTCATAAGAAAGTTGTGTTGCTAGATAAAAGTCAGTCTTTTAAAAAAAAGAGATTTAGCTTTCTGGCAATGAACACAAAATGCTGGAGGAATTCAACAGGTCAGGTGGCATCTATGGAGGGAAATGAACAGTACATTTAGCTTTATACCGTGCAATCCAGTGCAAAACCCTATTACCACAGCATGTTCAAAAAAAAATTTAGAAATATCAATTGTGATCCTTTAGGACCTTATTAAGTCCAAATCTCAAGTGTGGCTCTTGTTATCACAAATTCCCAGACAACAATAACGAAGGGTGTAAAAATCCTATCAATTGTCAAAGTACCCATGCAAAACCTTCCAAAAGCCAAGATCTAGATTTCTAAATTATCATGAAGAAAAAAGTGCAGGTGGGTCCCAGGTCCTACTTTGTTCTACGCTAGCCAGCTAGTTCATCACCTAAGCATCTCTTGTAATGACAATTGCACTACTATCTATTCTTGGTCTTGGTTAAATTTTAGGCTCAGCTTTTATGTTTAGGCTGACAACACCCAACTTTTCCATATTCCTGAAAATCTCTTGCTATGATGAAGCTCATGGAGTGCTTGTTTCAGGAGTCTCCTGTCTGGCATGCAGATAATGTGGCTCAACCATCAGAGCTGTTTGAATATGATTAAAGGCTTGATACTGGGGTTGTTGGCCAAGGGGTGGAAGCCAATGTAGGTTCCCCACTTTTGACAATCATTTTGTGGAAAATGTTGGTAGCATGTCTGCCGTGATTTAAGGTACCTGGTACGGTTTGTACTGAATAGTATATTATAGTATAGGATGTGTGTTGTAGTGGTGGTGGGCAGCAGTTAGGGGAGCAGGTAAGTCACTGCTGCTCAGTCAACCATGACCAGTCAAAGAGTCAGCCATGGCTTGGCGCTCAGTCTTCCAATGAGTACAAAGGTGAGGAATGTCTGCAACTGTAAATCAACGACTGAGGTCAGTTGATGTTGTGTAGCAGTTAGCGTAACACTATTACAGCACCAGCAACCGTAAGGAGTTTGTACATTCTCCCCGTGTCTGCATGGGTTTCCACCAGCTGCTCCGGTTTCCTCCCACATTCCAAAAAGTCGTACGGGTTAGGAAGTTGTGGGCATGCTATGTTGGTGCCAGAAGCGTGGCCATATTTGTGGGCTGCCCCCAGAACACTCTGCGCAAAAAATGCATTTCACTGTGTTTTGATGTATATGTGACTAATAAAGATATCTTAAAGACAGATTATTTTCCTCTTTATTTAATTACAATCACTCGAGAAGGAAGCTTGTTGGAGACAAAATTCAGTACTGCAGCAGGGAGAATTGACAAGAGGGCTGGAATGATGATACAGCCTTGCATAACCCCAGCTTGCACATTAATTGGGTGCACATTGGATCTACTGTTTAAAATCAAGGCTTGCATGTCAACATGTGGGAGATGTAGATAAATAATGAACTTCTGAGAAATTTGCAGATTCACTTAGTTGACTAAGTCAAGGTTTTTGTGAGATTCTGCTGCCTTCTACATTTATTTTTAATTGGTCACGGTTAAAAGCCATTGTGCCTAGCAGAGCTCAAACAATATTGCGTCTCTAGGACGAGTTCCTCAGCTACTATATGGTGCTTGGGCAGCAGCACTGCAATCATTTTCCAAGGCAGAAAGCAAGGAGAACACCTCTGTAATCACCAGACCCAGATGATCGCCATTAAAGCATCTCTGCAATCCTTTATCTGGCTTTTCTTTTCCCGGATGAAGTCCTGAACTCACTAGGACTAGGCAGGAAGATAATTGGTCTTCATAGATCAGTCATTAGTACTGGAAGAGGGTGGCAGAGGAGGGGCAGTTAGTGAAGGAGGACACTCAATAGTTGAGGGGATGGATATGGAGAGGGTGAATGCCTGCAGTCAGCCTCACAGCAGCTCGAGAATATGACAGCAGGGATTGGAGAGAACCTGAAAGAGAAGAGCACCCATTAGGGAGGGAAATGATTGAGGAGAGTACTAAGGGGAAGATTTAGGGGACTGAGAGGCGAGAAAGAAGGGGCACAAGCCAAATCCATGCAGCAGAGACTCGTCTCCGATTGTCTTGGACCTTGATGCCATTGGACCAGGACTTTCCCCCTTAAAGCTATTTAAGCAATGATGTGGTGGGCCGAATAGCTCGCTTCAGTGCTGAATAACTATGATTTTAAATACAAACTTTGTTGTTACTCCCATATCTTTAAAGGAGACTCAAAGGTGTTTGCTGCCTTTCTAAAGGCAAATATCCCACTTTGCCACAACACAAACTGCAAGACATTCTCAAACATCATGCTATCAGATCAAACACAAATATAAAATAGTTTGTGAACACAAATATCTTTAATTTGAAAGCTAATCGTTCTATAATTGCCCAAAATGAAGAGTTACTGGTGAATCAGCTACCATAAACCTGCAAACTGGTTAAAGGTGGCTGCAACCAACAAATCTCTTTGTAGTGGTAGCGAGATCTCCAGAGCAGAATACCTAGGTGGAAGGTTGAGCCTACTAACGTATAGGGGCTACTTTGTAGGTCTTTCTTTCCTCTCACCCAAAGAACAAATGCGTTCAGTTGACCTCTTATTTCTGTACAATAGTATCCCAAGTCAATATTCTCCTTGCCTCTGGGTTTAGGTGTTGCACTTTCTAAAGCTATGAAATATTTAACCTTAAACTTTATCAAGACTGAATAAAAGAACTGTCCTAAATTATGAATTACAACACTGCCTACATCAAAGGTGCTAAATTACCATTTTAAAAACCTGAAATGTATACATTCTGCTAGGAAATAGTTCATTATTTTTCCACTTTTCAATTCAAAATTATTTTGCAATATTTAAAGCTAACTTCATTTTGTGGTAATGTAGACAAAAGTTTTATTACTGTGTTTAGCCTTGCCCAATCCTGCACTTAAATATTTGACAATAAGATCTTCGCAATACTAGTTCCAGATTTCAAGTACCCCAAATGGGGCATTTATCACCAGCTGATTGTCTTCAACTGAATGACATGAAACTACTAAAAAAAAATGTAGCCAGCTACCCGCCTCCTAGCATGTACTTTCAATATCAGACACACCCAAAAACATTGCAAAACACCACACTTCAGCTGCGTTGTACAATGTCATTGTCCTGCTATTCCAGTTTATATTTTCAGATATAGCCAAAATATTTAAAAGAAAACAGTCAGATACAGATTCTATTTAAATGTCCTTCTGGAATATTTTCCAAAAGACGGTAAGTTTACCAAAAAGAATAAATTGGGCTCAAAGGGAGTGAAAATGAAGCTGTGAGTGAAAGCACGAACACAAGGACAGTGTTAAATACAAATTTATAGTCTCAAACTGGACAGGTTTAATGTTATTTTGTAGTAATCAGCAGCAAACTTTACCTCAGACACCTAATTACCACTGCAAGCTGGGAAGAGTGGCATATTCTTAAAGTATGAATTTAGTAACTCTTCCCACACTCATTTTCCAAAGAATCAAATGCATGACCAAATGCTATAAAGTAATATGTCTAAGTATGGATTATCTATGTACAAGATAGTCACTGAAAATCATCTTTCTCATTACCATTTTTAATACACTGTCAATAAAGTGGTTATCTACATATCAAATACCCATGAACAAAGTTTTAAAAATTTCAAAACAGCATCATGATCACTAAACATTAACTATTTCTTAAAATTTGTTTCCCCTTCCCTCACATATACAATTACACAGGAAAGTTGAATGTGCAGCCAGTTTTCAATGGAACAATGTAATTTATCTCAAAAACAGTGGAACACATTGTGGGTCTTAGTATGCACAGAATTACAGAACAGTGGCCAGTCCTCAGGCTGGTAATATTGGCACAGTATCAGAGTCATACAGCATGGAAACGGGATCGTTAGACCACCAAGTCTGTGCTGACCATCAAGAACCTATTTACACCAACCCTACACCTATCTCATTTTATTCTCCCTACAATGCCATCAACTCCCTCCTCCCCTCCAGATTCTACCAATTACTTAAACACTACAGGCAATTTACAGTGGCCAGTTAACCTATCAACCTGCAAGTCTTTGGCACGTAGGAGGAAACCCATGGCATCACAGGAAGAACGTGCAAACTCCTGCACTGAAGGTCAGAACATTCCAAGTTAAATTACTTTTGGAAGATCACATAATTTGACCTCCCATCTCTGTCATTGGTTACTGTACATGCAACCTAATGCATGCTCACAGCACCTTGTCTACATCAAGAGGCAATCAGATTCATGCCTAGATTGGTGACTCCTGACTGTCAAACAGTCTTTCTTCCTCTACAACTCTATGGCATTTATACTAAGAGTACAAAAGAAAATTGAATGTTCTCTTTTATCATCCCCATCTTTCTCTCAGGTTACTTGTGGGACTTGAGTTTTCAATTCAATTAGATTCCTGGCCAACCTCAAAATCTGGCAGCCCTTCAGCACAGCAGCATGGTGAATCACCACATCGTGCCACAATAGAATGGATGTAGATCCAACAGTTTCTCCTCAAAGAGTGAATGCCAGGGGAATCCACTTGAATAGACTTTGCCAATAGCTTGAGCACTGGAATGGGAACATATGTAGGAACCAGAGAAATCTCCTGTCCCTCACATATAGAGCTAGACAGTGAACTGGAGTATGACTATCAATGCATCTCCTGTGCCACAAATATCTAAGACAATGCTCCTAATTTGATGTTATTATCCCAACTATTTTGGTCCATTATTGAAAATGTGCAAAGCAATAAAGGCATTATATCCTGTATACAACACAATGAATCATTAACTGTTTACACTTGGCAACATTCTGAGCTGTGTTGTACATGAGGACGATTCAAAAACAAAACGATAATACTAGAACCTCCTTTGTTTCAAAAAAAATGGATATTAGTACTTCCAGCAGCCGATGATGATGAATTTAAGCGATTTTCATTGTTCTTACCAAATTTCTCATTGCTAAATTTCAGAAAAACAGATGGCAGAAAATAGTTCAAATGAACTATAACGTATTTTCTAATGCTTCAAATTCAAATGTGGATCTGAGAGCATGGGACAGGAAAGCTGTGACAGCTGATAAACAATTACAAAATACAACAGGTCATTAATTACATTTGCTCTGTCATTTCCCGTTAAGACAAACACCTTATGACTCAAATAACATAGGTCACTTGTCGAAGATTCTTTTCAGAAATTCTAATGTCAAGAAATATACAATCTGACATTGATATACTTCCTGAAAAAAAAATCCCCAACTGAGAGTCAAAAGTGAAACCTATTACAAATGACAGCAAATATTTTAAATTACTTCTTCTGCAATAATCCATGGCAGCATCCTTCACTATATTCCTATGGTCTGTAAAATGTCTGATGATTCTAGCTTAAGGCATATTGTACACCATTTCCTTGTATCTCTCACTTGTTTCAACATTTCTCCAACCAAAGATCTGAACGATAAACAAAAATTATCCCCATTTTCATCAAATTAATCCAGAGGTCAATATACAATTAAAAGCAGGTTAACAGGGTGAACACAGTACATCAGTAAGTCGTGAGAAATTAAAACATGCATAAATCTACAATTGAGCTAAACATCAACAAGATATATAGGCAAATTTAAATTATTTCCTCATGCAGAGCAAGGACAACACACTGTTAGGCACATTTGTCTACTACGTTAAACAGCACATGGCAAGTATTAGATTAAACCTATAACTGGCATGTAAATTATAAATCACACTTATCAATTTATACATCAACGGATATGCTAAAAATCAGCTAAACACTGAAGTATAGTAAGCAGTTTTTATCCAAAGGATTTGCCCATGCAGCATTCACAGAACCTGTCAGTATAACCTCCTGACGCAAATCCACAAGGCAGCAAATCCAAGTATCCTCGTTCACTGATCAGCTTCTCATCTTTAGACATAGGGAGGTCTTCCCATTGAACACATCCTTGTAATCCACTGTTTTAAACAATGGTTACTGTTGACTGATTCGAAACTTCCACAACTTGCCGTATGTATTTCCTAACCAACAACAACAGTATTCCAAAATGGCCTCCCTGTTTCCACAAAGCATGAAGGATTGCGAATCTGGCCCACCTACTACCAATTAATGCTGTCAGTCAGAAACAACCTTTAAAGCTATTGGCCACTAGAACTACACTTCAACCAACTGAAAAGACAATTAACTCTTTAGGATTCCAACCTATTGTAAGAGACTGATCTGAATGAGGAGGGAAGGAAACAAGACGACAGTACCTATTGCGATGAGAATGCTACCACTTAATTATTGTACAGTGCTGATTTGCATCAGATCCTTAAGTGACCTAATACTTTTCTAGACAACTTAATTACATTAATGGATTACATATTAAATCCAGGAACTTGTGCACTCTTGAACATTTGAGCCCACATCTAAAGAAATACATTTGGAAAAAGGTAAATTTAAACTTTAATTCACGTACCCCAGGTTAATTTTGTACATTGTGCAATGGATAAATGTTGATTTGTTTATATCATTTATTAAAAATCTATTTATAACCACTAATATGTTCCAACTCTTAAAAAGCATTAAGATATAAATTTGTGTGTCTTCTTACTTTCATTTCATTATTTAAAATATTGAGTTTACTTTCAGCAGTCGAGTGTAGGGATAATGGGGAAAGAAGAAAATGACAGAAAATAATTACCGTGGGTCACAGAATGCAAAAAAAATGCTGGCGATATTGAAGAACCTATTGAGAATGAGGAAGCAAACAATATTAGTTTGTTTAAAACAAAATGCAGAATTGGCGAGACTAACAGCTGAAAAATAAAGAACCCGATGATATACGTCAGAGAGGTGGGTGGCTACATTAGTTATCATTTTTCAAACTTCTCTAGGTGCTGAAGGCAAGTGGATGGGAGTGTAGCAAATGTCTTATTGCAATTACCTAGGGCCTTAGTAAGACAGCACCTGGAATACAATGTAGTTTTGCTCTCCCTACCTAAAAAAAATATAATTGCCTTAGAAGCAATGCAACAACCTTTCTCATATTGACAGTTTTGCCGTACAATGAGAGATTGAGACGAAGCCTGTATTCTCCAGGGTTTGGAAGAACGAGAGCTCATCTTACAGGGTTAACAGGGTGGATACAGAGAGTGTGTTTTCGGTGGCCTTGTTATTTAAAATCAGGGGTCACAATCTCAGAGTAACAGGTAGACAATTTAGTTATACAGCATGGAAACAGGCTCTTCGGCTCAACTTGTCCATGCCAACTGTTGCCCAGCGAGCTAGTCCCATTTGCCTGCATTTGGCCCATAGCCCTCTCAACCTCTTCTATTCATGTACTTATCTAGATGGCTTTTAAATGTTGCTAATGTGCCCGCCTCAACCACTATTTCTGGCAGTTCATTCCAAATATGCACCATCCTTTGCATGAAGAAGCTGCCTCAATATCCTTTTTAAATCTCTCGCCTCTGATCTTAAACCTATGCCCTCGTTTTTAGCACCCTTTCTCTGGGAAAAAGAGTATGTGCTTTCACCTTCTCTATACTCGTCATGAGTTTATATTCCTCTATCAGATCACCCCTCAATCTCCACATTCTGACCAAATCTGAACACAATACTCCAAGTGTGGCCTCACCAACATCTTGTATAACTGCAACATAATTTCCCAACTCCTATACTTAATGCCCTGAATGATGAAGGCCAGCATGCCAAATTTAAGACTGAGTGAAAAGAAATTCCTTGAATCTTCTCCTCTGTACACTTGGTCATCTCTTTCCATAATGAGCTTAAAAGTGTTTTTGGAACAATGTGTCAAGCCTAATGGAGCCAACTTGGTGTAATTAGGACCTTAATAATAGATGTTGGTCTGAGAGAGAATGCTAGAATTGATTTGCTTTGCTTATTCTGGCAGTGGAATATTTTGTGGGGATAGCTTTGGTGGTAGGTTCTCAGTGACCCAAGGTGCCCGCTACAAATAATTCAAGTCTCAGAAATGTAGACAGCAAGGATCAATGCTGCCCAATACAACCATGAGTTTTGAGGTCCCGTCAGCCCACCACGTCTATGCAGGCCATAGTAAAACACCTTTTATGTGCTTGTAGTATGTGTGGTTGCCATTATAACTGTTTCATTGTACCTATTATAGTGGAATTTCTAGGTTTCACTTTGGGGCATAGAGCTGTAGCCATTCCTGTATGTGACCAAATACTTCATGGGTGTATTGTTTAAAAGAGGAAATACAAGTGACATTGTTGCATTGTAAATAGTATAGATTTGATGACATAACAAACGTAAAGAAAGACATGTACAAATCATGTGTGTCCAAGATTACACTTAGAGGTAGGGGGAGGGAACAAAAGCTGAGATGAGAGCTCTTGGCCCCGAAATGTCTGCCCACACCAACACCATCAAGAGCATTTATTATTGTACGTTACTACTCTTTAACAAGAGTTGAAAGATCACATTAAGAAAGGCACTCAAGATTACCAATAATCCAATCTCTGCACTTTATACTTAAAGCAGTTACTTTTTTTTATAGGGGTTATCCTGTGTGTAAACCTTTAATTGTACATTGATGATGTTTTCAATTCTTAATTTAATCTTTTGTATCGTAGTTTTACACAATTTACAAGAAGTTAAGGTCTTCCCCACTTTATGATATCAAGTGATTAAGGTTGAGCCATATCAAACAGAAAGGTTGGGGTTCAGTATACTAACACAGCTATCTCATTCACTAGTGGTGGGAGTGGCTTCAATTTACAATGGTGCATAGAAGGTTTAAAAACAGAGGTTCCCTCTTGGTCAATGTTTTCAGTCAGTGTGCCCCTCTTACCACAGGGTCAGCTGTGATGACCATTGCCTCCCCAGTCAGTAAGCCTACCAACTACATCAAGTTGAAAAACACTATGATGGAGGAACTCAGCAGGCCAGGCAGCATCTGTGGAGAAAAGCAGGCAGTCAATGTTTTAGATCAGGACCTTTCATCAGGACTGGAAAGGAAGAGGGCAGAAGCTGGATTTCCGACCTCTTCCTTTCCAGTCCTGATGAAGGGTCTCGACCCAAAATGTCAATTGTTTATTTCTCTCCATAGATGCTGCCTGACCTGCTGAGTTTCTCCAGCATTTTGTGTGTGTTGCACCAGATTCCAGCATCTGCAGAATCTCGTATCTCCAGGGAACCTTGGTGGTTCTTAAACCTCCTTCTTCGGCACATCATAAATTGAAGTCGCTCTCACCACTGGTGAAAGAGATCGCTGTGTTCGTATACTGAATGTGAAACCTTCCTGTTTGATATGGCTTGACTTACTCATTGGATCAACTCACTTGACCTGTCATAGGGTGGGGAAGACCTTTAACTTTATGTAGATAGTCTCAAGTTACAATACAAAAGATTTAATTAAGAATTGAAAGAATCAGCGTATAATTAAATTACACAAGATAATCCCTACAAAAATTGCTTTACATTTAAAGTGCAGAGATTAGATTATTGGTAATCTTGAATGCCTCTCTTAATGTGACCTTTCAACTCTTGTTAAAGAATATTAACATATAATAATAAGTGCTCTTGATGGTGTTAGTGTGGGCAGACATGTAGGTGCCAAGAGCTCCCAACTCAGGTTTTGTTCTTTCTCTTTTTCATAGAAGTATATACCAGGAAATATAATACAATTGGTACACATCTCTCTTTACATTCTTAAAACTATTTGAATTGTTTTCCATCATGGTGAATTGTTTTTATGGGAAAGAACAATAAAATTAATTTTGTTTTCTTCAGGAAAAAAAGTTTGTTTCTATGCTGAATTACTCTACGAAATGCCAAACTGACAATTACTACATCCCTGATAGGGGAGGCAACCATTTTGTCCTGAAGAACGTCAAGCTGACTGATGTTGTAATGAGCAGATAAAACACAAAATTAGGCCATCTGTCATCTCAAAATAACAATATCACAAGGGCCTGAAGACAAAATTTAAACAATACAAGTTATCCCTGTGTACACTCACTTACCATGGAATTGTTGGACCCATTTTTAATTTAAACTACACAATTATTCATGTGACTTATTTTACTGCAAATAAAACAAAATGGTTTCCTTAAAGTTACAAGATTCACATAAGCATTCATTTATATACTGATCCTGGATCAAAACCTTTTTCTAAACTTCTGCAATATAAATTTTAACTTCTGTAACTTGAAGCTTCATAATTTCAATTACAATATCTATTTCCGATTAAGATAAGGTGAGATATCTGTATTAGTCACACGTACATTGAAACACCCAGTAAAATGCATCTTTTGCATCATGTTCTGGGGGCAGCCCGCAACTGTCGCCACACTCCCGGCGCCAACATAGCATGCCCACAACTTCCTAACCTGTACATCTTTTGGAATGTGGGAGGAAACCCACATAGACACGGGGATAACGTACAAACTCCTAACAGGCAGCTGGGATTGAACCCAGGTCGCTGGCTCTGTAAAGCGTTACACTAACTGCCTGTGCATTGTATCGATTTCCTGATTGATAATGTTCGATATGTACCATTTATGTACCCCAAAGTATCAAGTATTGCAATAGCCAGGGATGGGGCTACCTGCCTGCCTTTTTAGTCTGAGAACACTGCAGCACAGAAACCACTCCCCCCCCACCCCCCCCCCAAGAAAACATTGTTTACTATTCTTTCATACAAAATCAATTCACTATAATGGAAAAGAATTCATATAGATTCACATAGAGCAAATTTCCTCATTTTATCTCCACCTTCTTTTAGAAAGAGAAAACAAAACTTTAGATGAGAGCTTTAGAGTGACAACACAAATAAAGAAATGCAAAGGAGCTGTGGAGATGTAAAAACTTTGGGATATGCCCAGGAGCCCTGAACTGCAATCCTGCATTTTGCAAATAATGTTCATTTTATTCTCACTAATTACCTTCATTTTCTATCTAAACAGGTTTTGTTCACTTTCTCTCTCCAACTGCCCCTCACTCCATCGACCAGATGACATCTGTAACTTATCCACACAGCAAGCTGGCTTTACCTATCAGAGGTATTCCCTTTGACCTATCCACCCCTCTCCCAACCTCTCCTCAACTAAAAACTATCTTGATTTCTTTCTTCCTGAGTTTTGAAGAAGAGCTTGACATGAAACTTTAACTCTGTTTCTCTTTGCACAGATGCAGCCTGACCTGCTGAGTGTTTGCAGCATTTTCTGCTTTAGCCTTGAAATGGCTGACTTCCAGTTCACAAGGAAGGCAATCACAACTCTTTCAGTAGAGAATCACGGGCACAAAGCTGCATCAGCATTGAATTACAATTACTTGGCCTATTTTTAAACAATTTACTCACCATACAGCATTAACAAAGACCCAGATGTAGCATCAATTCAAACAAAACAAAAAATTCTGTGCTCTGCAGAGTAGAATGGTGAAGCCAATTGCTGCCCTATGACACTGCGTTCCATTACAAAACTAAGGAGCAGATGCCTCCAGGCCCCTTGCAGTGATGAGATTTTGTCATCCCTTTTCTACATAAACCTTACCAATTCAGATTTACCATGCAGAAAGTGCACTACAAAATTTCTGCTATTCCCAGCACATCAGCCTGCTCCAGGTAAAAAAGCCAAGTCTCTCCAGACTCCCTCCATAATATTTGTATCTTTTACAACAAGTTCTGACTTTTATTATTTGTTTGCAGCATGTTTCCACTCCCTTCACCAGCAGATGAATTTGCATATTCATCCTCCACAAGGATCAATATTTACACATTTCCCACTGCAGGAAAGGTAGTGCAGGAAAGGTAGTACAGGCAGTCCCCAGGTTACACAAGGGTTCCATTCCTGAGAACATCCGTTTTCTATTGCTACCCGTATCACGTCGCTCTATGTACACTTGCTATAATTCTTTCATTTCATTGAATAATCAACTAATACTACTCATAATTAAACTAATGGAACACACACTATATTAATGAACACTTTTTGTTTGTTCTAATTGCATTCTTTCTTGTAAAAATTGTGCAGAATTCATGTTTAATTTATTTTTTTCTTGTGAATACTGCTTAAATGATACTATGTGCCTGTGATGCTGCTGCAAGTAAGTTTTTCATTGCACCAATAAATTGCAATAAACTCAACTCTGACATTTATTACTAGCTTGAAAATTGCTTAAAAAATGTATGGGAGAATTTGCATAAAGTCGGATTTCTGCAAGTCAGGTTATTCGTAACCCAAGGAGCCCCTGTATTCTAAGCGCTAAATTAGACCCACAAAAGTGATTGCTCCCAAGTTTTGCTGTCAGTTACAAGCTTACACCAGCTACAACCTCCCCTAAATCCCTTCAGTTTTGCTATGCCTAATCTCCTCCAGCTCCATACTCACAATCCACTTATCAACAAAACATAGGCATTCTTTTACTGCTGGCCTCTTGAATAACTCCAATACTGGCAGGCCACTGCTTCAGTACCAAAGCTCAAAGTTACAGAATTCCCTCATTAAACTTCCAGCTCTCTGCATCTTTAGGATGCCTCTGACCAAATTTTTAATTATCTGCCCTTGTACCTCCTTGAGTGGTTTGATGCCAATTTTTGTTTGAGAACATGAAGCGCATTGGGACTTTTTGGTAAATTAATACTACAGAAATGGAAGTTGCTATTATAAAATGTTAAAAGATGAAATTCAACTACAAAACTGACAGCTGCATAAAATACAAATCACGACCAACCAAGGAGATGGATACTTAAAAACATGTTTACGCTGTTCAAATAGAAAGTGTACTAAAATTGAAACTCCCAGCCACAATGTGGCCTCACATTTTGGCAAGAATACTGTTTTTCATTGTAGCGTTATAAATCTAGACCCACAGTGAGCAATAGCCAAAATTAAACAAGAGCTGCCAGGCACAACTGACTATATCCGACTGCAACAGATGTCAGCGCCTACTCTAAGAAAGCCCATAGATCCTTTCCCGCTTTCAAACAAATGCCTGGCTGGCACTATTACACTATTCACCAACACCAAACAGTTGGTGTTTTAATTAGTATTCAGTTTAAGCACATGCTAAACAATTCAGCAGCATATTCTTATTTGTGTTCTCTTCTGAGGTCAGGGAATGAGGTGGGGGGGGGGGTGGTGTTGATGTTGGGTGGTGAAGAATCAAGATACCCAAAGAAAAATTAATTTCAAGATTCAAACTTGATAAAGGAACACAACTCTCACCATAGCCAAACATACTACCTTTACCAAAACATAATGCCAGTTGTCAATGTCTGCCAAAAGAGAACTTTTCTTTACCCACTGTTAGTAGAAATGCAATTAAAGGAACCGTTCAATAAGCCACCTGACACTGCACATCAAAATCACAACAGCAGCTTCCACGTGACAAGTGAAAAAAATGTAATAGCAACTCAGACTAATCCACAAAAGGATTCAGTTTAAATCGTGGAAATAACTGAATAAGAACTATTGATTTTACTTAAAGTGATTACAACCTGAGATTAAAAGGAATTTCAAGACTAGTTTCATAGTGCCTCAGCTGCTAAAGTTTTTATGTCCCCATTTTGGTGGTTAGATTCCAGAGCACGGACTGTATGTTTCGCCTAACCCCGAACAGTTAAAAAATGATTCATAGAGTAACTCTTTCCAATTGTTAACAATTCCTAAGAGGGGAACCGCCCATGCAAAACATTTGGCTTCTGACTTATTCTGCATTCGTCCCACAGTAATCTTTGGAACTTTTTTTTAAAAAAGTAACATTAGCTTTTAGGTTAAAAAAAAAATTAACATTGATCTGTGGGAGCCATTTTTAACATTTTGTGACACGAGTTATTTCAAATTAGTCGAATTTCACCTTCCATTAAACTTCACCCTTGTTTACACTACTAAGGCAAGTGAAGCAGCTCAAGTTACATATTATTATGCTCACTTTTATTCACTTCATGGTACTGATGCAAATTAGTATCCCATTACCAGCATCCAGGCAGGTTAAAGCTGGAGTCTTGTCAGCAGAACATATTAAAAAATAAAATTAAACTAAAATAAAGACTGTTCACAAGTTTACATAAACTAAGGCAGAATTAGTCTTTTCAACTACCTTGAGCGGATGAACACTGTTTTTGTTACGCATTCTAGAATCATTAAAAACAAACATGGGGAGAAGCAGAACTCACAACAACGCAAGTGTAATTTGAAGTCTAAGGAACCCATTCTAACAGCAGGCTGGCCTTGTCATGATCCACACTGAGATGTTTAGGAAGTGTGTACAACATAAAGTCACACTGATAACATGTACACTTTCCCAATGCATGCTCACCCTGTGGTGCATTGCAACTGTGTCATAGTTCCAGCATTACTATTTTCCTCTCCACCCTGCAAACATTTTACGGGTATTCCCTCCAATTAACCCTTTACAATCATATCTTCAATTTCGACGTTCTGAGGAATCCAAATGAACAAAACGAATGATGAAGCGTTCATTGTATTCTATTTACAAGTCATTTCTATTGGCAATGTTGGTACAAAAGTAAACATAGCATGCAACAATAAAAATATTAATAATTTTCTACTAATTTGCACTTATATAGCAGATTCAACTCAGCAAGATACCCCAGATGTGATGGTGCAAAATTTATTTCTGTTCTACTGAAGGATGCATTAAAATAGGTAACCAAAAATTTAAGAGTTAGGTTGCAAGAAATGTCTGGAAAGACAGGGCAGGAGGGGGAAGGACAGTATTCCAGAGCTTTGGGCACAGGCGGCTGAATGCACAGCCACTAGTGGTGGAATAACAGAAATTGCAGATGCAGAAGGTCAGGACTGGATGAGAATAATACTCAGCAGATTGCAAGTGGGTTGAAGCTACGAGCCAGGGAAGGGTAAAAAAATGGAGGAGCCTGATGAAGGTGGGAGGAACCACTGAATGTTAAAGAGTACGATGACAGCTGCAAGTAGGGCTATGGACAGCAAAGTTGTCCATAAACTCAAATCTTAAGATCATACAATTCAACAGGCCCACGAAGAAAACAATGGAAAAGTCAAGTTTAGAGGTAGAAAAAGCATAGAGGCCATTCCCAGGTTATCAACACCCGATTTATGGACACCCCTACATACAAACAAGCTCCCACATTATTAAATTCAAAAGCCTGATGCACATATATACGTTCATTCATTCTTATGGACAGCAGAACCAGTTTCCTCTCTCTCCAATGTTAGTAATCGTTCTTTTGTTCTTTCTTATCTTGTGTTGTGGTTTTGACACCATTCATTACATTACTGTGGAGGGACAGTTACCATATCAAATTATTTTTGAGTATTTTCTGATTTACAGACAAAATAGACTTGTGGACATCTGTAAAAGCAGGACCCATTCATTACCCAGGGACAGCCTGTACAAGGGCTGAGAAAAGGGTCTTGTTGTTGTCATGTTCCTCCAGCTTCTCTGAATCAGTCTCCACTCCGATCAAAGTGGTTATGCCACCAGCCACCGAACTCCCATCCTGAAATTTCCTCCCTAAATCCACCATCTTCCCCAAAGACAAAATCTGATCAAGTTTTTTTTAAGCTATTGTTAACATCGCTTTCGGTTGAACATGTTTTCGTGGATGACATCCTTTGGAAAAAGATCTTTGGCCTTTCTCCAACTATAAAAGGGTGCTTTACAAGATTTAAATTCCTGATGTAGAGAATAATGCTAAGTCTTGGGTCTGTTAATGCCTTGGAACCCTGTATTTTCCTGATGTTGCAAAAACATTCACTAAACCATCATGTCAGTGGTAGATATTCCAGTTCTTACAGGAGTTATCTTTATGAGGTCTCTCAAGCTTTACTAGCTTGGCACCCCATAACTAGGTCAGGCTGCTCCAAAGTTAATGTTTGAAAGACACTAACAGCTGGTATATCAATCTGGACTATAATCAAACTCTCGTCTAGAATTATACGGAAAGCTTACAAAGCCACTATTTTCCAATCCACTTACAATTTTCAGTTTTACAATAAGCAATCTGGAGCACCATTGAATGTGCAATGCATGAAAGCTTAGGTTAAATAAATTTGCAGTATTTCAAAGCATTTCAAACAACTGTTTGATTTTGACAACTCTGGATGGGACATCTGTGTTTTCACTGCAGTACGATTACACAAATTAATTTGCAATACTGTACGTCAGTATGCTATACATTAGACAATGATAGGAAAATATAAAGTCATAGTCATAGAAAGAGGCAGCACAGAAACAGACCTTCAGTGCATCAAGTCCTGCTGACTATCAAGCACCCATTTTTACATTAATCCTACCCAAACCAGTTTTATTCTCCCCACATTCTCATCAACTTGCCTCACATTATACCATTCACCTCCACACCAGGAACAACTTGCAGTGGCCAATTAACATACCAATCCACACAATTTTGTGATGTGGGAGGAAACCGGAGCACCCAGTATAATTTACACCATATCAACTATTTTCACACTGCTCCAATACAAAGAGTATTTCACTCATGTTACCTGTAGCTCGGTAGCACTTATACGAACTAGGAGTAGGCCACCTAACCTATCATGTCTGCTCCAACATTCAACAGGATCATGGCTTATTAGACTGTATCTTCCATAGTCCTAGCTTGCCCTGTTAACCTTCTACCTGTTTGCTTCACAATCTATCTAACTCTGCCTCAAAAATATTCAACTCACGTTTCCACTGTTTGAGGATGCAAGTTCTAAAGACGCATGATCCTCAGAGAGAAAAAAAATCACATCATCTCCATTTTAAATGGATGACATTTTATTTTTAAATAGTGACCCCAGTTCTAGAATGTTTTCAACTAAACACTGCTAAGTTTCTGGTATCACAACAGTGACTGCACTTCAAAGTACTTAATAGACTACAAAATATTTTGGTACATTCTGAAAGAATGCAAAAGGCATGACAGGAATGCAAATCTGCCTTTTTCTTTCAGTGCAGTAACTAGGGAATGCAGCACTGCCAGAGGTGCTGCCTTTTGAATGAGACATTAAGTCAAGTCTGCTCTGTCAGGTGGATGTAAAAAAATATTTAGACACTATGACAAGGAAGAATGTATTAAGAGTGGTATGCTGGCCTGTATTTTCTCAATCGACATTACCAAAATCAGATCTGATAAATACCATGGTGCAGTATGTGGGAGCTTATTGAACACAATTTCACTGTTATAAAATATTGCAACAACAATTTTTCAAAAGGTGTTCAATTAACTGCATAAGACTTTTAGGACATCCCAGACTTAGGAAATGTCACTAGTCACTTTCTGCTTTTCTTAAAAAAAAAACATTTAGCTGCAGAACACATGCAATACACCAATAACACCAGGCTCAAAAACAGCTTCTATCCTGCTGTTGTAAGACTATTGAACAGACCTTTTGTAAAATAAGGTGGACCCTTAACCTCACAATCTACCTTGTTATGACCTTGCACCTTACTGTCTGCCTGCACTTTCTCTGTAACTGCAACACTTTATTCTGCATTCTGTTATTGTTTTCCCTCGTACTATCTCAATGCACTGTTGTAATGAAATGGATGGCATGCAAAACAAAGTTTCTCACTCTTCCTCAGTACATGTGACAATAATAAACCAATTTACTAAGGCGAAATTCCCAAACTCTAATGGGTTCCCTTAGAAAAAGTCTGGATTAGAGATTGCAAAAAAAAAACAGCAACAGCAAAACACTACAAAAATAATTTTATGTGGATCACTCCAAAGAATACTCACTTCTTTAAACAGCAAGTGCAATAAACTGAACTTCTACTGTCAAACTGTCAGATGGAACCCTGACAGTGATGTTCTGCTGAGTGCCATTCCAAGTCCTGTTTCTTAAATGTTGCTCAAAACGACATACGGATGTTAATTTTCCATTTATATTCAACTTTAAATGTAGGTATAATTATCCAAAACTGATAAGCGTGCTTTGTCTCTCCAACACATACCCAGGGGTGCTGTACAATCACAACAAGTAGCACAGCAACTTTGAAAATAAAAGTCAAAGTACCCATCTAGCTGAAGTTGCTGAAATGTTAAATAAATACGGCAACAACATCTGCAATGCTTCTGCAAGGCTTCCAAGTGTAAACACTAACCTGAAAGGGGGAGGGGGGGGCAAAAATTAAATTCAGAAACAGGCAGCTTTAAATATCCCAATTTACTCAACATTTAACAAGTTTCAGCTAAGAGGCAAGTAATTTACAAGAAATTCTCAAAGCCAAGTCCCACATGACAGAAGTGATAACATTTCCGAGGTATTTAGCTGTAAATATTTGGAAAGATTGTGAAAGATGCTACATAAATGTAAATACTACAGATCCTGGAAATTCAGCACAGATGGTACTTGATCTCTGCTTTTAATTTTACATAAAATTTAAAGTATTTCCTGATTTGCAGAAATCTTTTTGCAAAATCTGCTCTTCCAGGCGGCACTATTTTAATAACCAGGGCAATTATCCCCAGTGGCCTGCTCAATCCTTCAACCAACGTTTGCTAAAAGCAACAGATTATCCTATCATATCGTATGCTGTTTACAGCAACTAACCGTGCAAAAGCTGTGCAAGTTTTCAAGAACAGGAGCAATGGCTATAAACCAATTCGGGACGTCAACGACACTACATGAAGACTTCTATATTTTTTCATACTCCTTGGTGTCTTATAGAAGCTGCCGATACACACAAAGAAAGCATTCCTTTATTGATAGCGAGAGCAAACCTCCCAGCAGAGGAATGCCAACATTGATGAATGAACAAGATTTCAATACAACATTGCAATGGGCACAGGGCTGGGCGGAGTCAGGCACTCGGGCAGGGAAGGAGACCCTGAGACACGGTGCAGAGGGAGGGGGGACCCTGTGTCCACTGTGGTTGGTGGTGCGGGACGGCGGGGCAGCACCGGGAATCCTTGGGGATTCGGAATGGGGAGGGCGGCCACGGTGACCCCCTGATGATTGGGCTGGGGTCCAGGGCAGAAAGGGAACTCGAAGACTCCCCCCCGGGGGGGGGGGAGGGGGGTGAAAGTATCCCAGAGACCCCCAGGGTTAGAGGGAGTAGAGAATGAGGGGGGAAGGGACCCTGGAGACCCCCGAGGGGGTGGGTGAAAGGACCCCGGGGGTAGAGGGTGAGGGGGGGGGTGGGGGGAGGGGGGTAGAGGGTGAGGGGGGGTGGGGGAGGGGGGTAGAGGGTGAGGGGGGGGTGGGGAGGGGGGTAGAGGGTGGAGGGGGTTAGAGGGTGGAGGGGGATTAGAGGGTGGAGGGGGATTAGAGGGTGGAGGGGGATTAGAGGGTGGGGGGTAGAGGATGAGAGGGGGGTAGAAGGTGAGGGTAGGGGGGACCCCAGAGCCCCGGGGGTGGGGGGGAGGAAGGGACCCCCGGGGTGGGGGGAAGGAAGGGACCCCAGAGACCCCCGGGGGTGGGGTGGGGGGAAGGAAGGGACCCCAGAGACCCCCGGGGTGGGGTGGGGGGGAGGAAGGGACCCCAGAGACCCCCGGGGGGGGGGGGGGGGGGAAGGAAGGGACCCCAGAGACCCCCGGGGTGGGGTGGGGGGGAAGGAAGGGACCCCAGAGACCCCCGGGGTGGGGTGGGGGGGAAGGAAGGGACCCCAGAGACCCCCGGGGGTGGGGTGGGGTGGGGTGGGGTGGGGGGGAAGGAAGGGACCCCAGAGACCCCCGGGGTGGGGTGGGGGGGAAGGAAGGGACCCCAGAGACCCCCGGGGGTGGGGTGGGGTGGGGGGGAAGGAAGGGACCCCAGAGACCCCCGGGGTGGGGTGGGGGGGAAGGAAGGGACCCCAGAGACCCCCGGGGGTGGGGTGGGGTGGGGGGGAAGGAAGGGACCCCAGAGACCCCCGGGAGTAGAGGGTGAGGGAGGGACCCCGAGTTGGGGGAGGGGTGCAATGTGAAGGGAGGTCACCCTACCCCCTTACCCCCCCCCGTACCCCCGTACCTGAGCCCGGCGCCGCTCCGTTCCCGCCACCGCCCCGCGCGTCCCGTTTGAAAAGTTCCCGCTCGAGCCCGCCCGTCACTCACACGGCTGCGCATGCGGCTGCCGTCCGAAGGGGGTGGAGTCGCTGGACCTGTCAGTCAACGGGGGGGGTGGAGCCGCCGGACCTGTCAGTCAACGGGGGGGGGGTGGAGCCGCCGGACCTGTCAGTCAACGGGGTGGGGTGGCTGCCCGGGAAACGGCACGTGGGCCTGTCAGTCAGGATGCCCGGGACCCACACATGCTGCTGTCAATCACGTTGCCCGGGCGCGGCATGCGGTCCCGTCGCAAGAGAACGTGGGGGTTTACCCTGAGATTAAGGTCGGCAGAGTAGTAGGATTGAAGCGAGTTTTTCCAAACGCACGATTGCTTGAAATAAAAATAGCGGCAGCGTCCGCAAACTCAAAAGTTTGTATTATTTTGCAGCTGAGCTCCTTCCCGCTGTAAACTTTTCTGGGGAAGATAAGATATTATTAGTCACATGTATATCGAAACACACAGTGAAATGCATCTCTTGTGCAGAGTGTTCTGGGGGCAGCCCGCAAGTGTCGCCACGCTTCCGGCGCCAACATAGCACGCCCACAACTTCCTAACCTGTACATCTTTGGAATGTGGGCAGAAACCCATGCAGACATGGGGAGAACGTTCAAACTCCTTACAGTGGCGGGAATTGAACCCAGGTCACCGGCGCTGTAATAGCATTACGCTAACTGCTACGCTACCGTGCTTGCCCGGTGCAATCGGGCTGCGCGACAATTGGACTGCAGAAAATGAAGCAGCTAAAACAACCTAAAATCTTCACATGGGCGAGGAACAGACTTTGCAATACCCCCAGAACAACGGCAGATTAAGAAGATTTTGTTCAGCACGTAACCAGTTGTCTGGAACATGCTACAAACTCTACCTCCAATAGCAAGGGCAACGAAACTACACGTCACAAGCCAGCCTGACCGGGGTATGCTTGGCATCGTTGCCATACTAAAATTCCCTACCTAACAATGTAGATGTATCCTCAATACAAAAACTCCACGTTCAGGAAAATAGGGCAACTTGCGGTGGAAAATAATTGTCAGTCTTGCCCACAGCAATAAAAAAACACTGAAACAAAAAGGGCCACGTATTGCACGCTAGCTGTGGTGCAGGTATGTTTCAGTGGACAGACACGTTGTATAGAAAAGAAGTTGTGTGTGGCTACCTAAATAGATTATAAATACTGTACAGAAATAAAAGTCATTGATAATGTCTACTTTTGTTGCATGTACTGAGGTACAGTGAAAACCATAAAGATCATTCCAAAACCTAAGTACATTGAGATAGTACAGGGGAAAAGCAATAACAGAATGCAGAATAAAGTGTTACCATTACAGAGAAAGTGCAGTGCAGGCAGACAATAAGGTGCAAGGCCATGACGAGGTAGATTGTGAGGTCAAGAGTCCATCTTATCGTACAAGAAGTCCATTCAGTAGTCTTATAACAGTGGGATAGAAGATGTCCTTGAGCCTGGTGGTACGTGCTTTCAAGCTTTTATGTTTCCTATCCAATGGAAAGGGGGAGAAGAGCGTATGTCCAGGGTGGGTGGGGTCTTTGATTATGTTGGCTGCTTTTCCATGGCAGCGAGAAGTGTCAATGGAGGGGAGGCTGATTTCCGTGATGGACTGGGCTGTGTCCACAACTCTCTGCAATTTGGACAGAGCAGTTGTCATACCAAGCTGTGATGCATCCGCATAGGATGCTTTCTTTGGTGCATCTATAAAAATTGGTGAGGGTCGTCGGGGATATGCCGAATTTCCTGAGACTTCTGAGGAAGTAGAGGTGCTGATGTGTTTCCTTGGCCATGGCATCTACTGGTTGGACCGGACAAGCTGTTGGTGATGTTTACACCAAGGAACTTGAAGCTTTCAACCACCTCCACCTCAGCACCATTGATACATACAGAGGTGTGTGCATTGCCCCACTTCCAGCTTTTATTTTGCTGACATTGATATCATGATTTATTCATGAAACTAAAGTCATGCTGCATGCAACATGCTTCAGGAAAAGTAAACACAGTTCAGTTAACATTTAACAACAATGATCAGTCAGGTCATTGATTCGTGATATTAACCCTTTTTGCCCCCACAGAGATTGGCTTTCCTGCTGAATGTTTCCAAAATTTTCTGTTTTTCTTTCAGATTTCCACCATCTGCAATAGTCTTCAGAATTTAGAAACATTTCCTTGTTGGGGTGGATTTTAATTCTACATTCCTGCAGCAGTTCGATGAAACTATTTGCCTGTAAACAAAATAGATTGTTCAAGTAAAAGAAAAAGCTAACTATAATAATGGGGAAGATGGTTTGACATGGCACAAACAGATGCAAATTCTGTATTCAAAACGTTTACCACAATGATCGTAGTGTTCCACTGAAAGCAGTGAAATTATTGACTTCAAGAGTGATAGCAGACATTCACCCCAATTATAAATACAGGCAGTTCCTGGGTTACGTGAAGCTTCTATTCCTGAGACCTGTCTGTAAACTGATTTTTTTTGTAAGTCAAAATGAACAATTTAACGAGGGTCAATTAACGTGAACATTTATTTATTGTCTTCCCTGTGTAGCTTATTCTTATAGTTCAAAAATAACCTCTATTCATAATAAAAAATATATACAAAAGAAGACACAGCGCAAAACTTTTACATTCATGGTCATTGCATTCAGTAATGTGAACTTATCGTTTAAAACCCATAGCACCATTGCCACTCATGTGGCCCCCTGGGGTGATGCACCCTTTCATTGTTTGAGGGACTTCCCCACCGGACTCAGCCCCTCCATGTCCTGCAGCGGAAGGAGCCCAGACTGTGGTCTTTCCCCACATTAGCAGCACCGTGTGTCCCCCAGTCGGCAGCGTTCCCTTACGGACGTCTCGCTGTGCTGGAAGACCGACAGGTTTCGGGCAGACCAAAGGGCGTCTTTCACCAAGTTGATGACCTTCCAGCAGCACTTGATGTCTGTCTCAGTGTGTGTGTCCCTGGGAACAGCCCATAGATCAGAGAGTCCTCTGTCACGCAGCTGCTGGGGTTGAACCGGGACAGGGACCCTTGCATCCGTCTCCACACCCTCTTAGCAAATCCACATTCTGCCCTGTATAGTTACAATGGTACACAATCAGATTGTCCCAAATCTAATGGCCTTAAAGAATCAATGGATTTTACATTGTTTGATAAATTATTTTGCAAGTTCCAATAGAAGAGATTTGCCTTGTCAGTTCCCAAATCAAATCTCTGAAGTGACGTCCCGCCATGAATGGGCAGCTGCTTTCTCAAAGACAATGTATATGTTTGATCCCACCCGGAACATCCTCTCTTCTCTCCTCTTCCATCGGGTAGAAGATACAGGAGCCTGAGGACACGTACCACCAGACTTGAGGACAGCTTCTACCCCACTGTGATAAGACTATTGAACAGTTCCCTTACACGATAAGATGGACTCTGACCTCACGATCGACCTTGTTGTGACCTTGCACCTTATTGCACTGCACTTTCTCTGTAGCTGTGACACTTTACTCTGTATTGTTATTGTTTTTACCTGTACTACCTCAATGCACTCTGTACTAACTCAATGTAACCGTACTCCGTAATGAATTGATCTCTACGATCGGTATGCAAGACAACTTTTTCACTGTACCTCGGTACAAGTGACAATAATACACCAATACCAAGGTTATATGTAAACAGTTTTTCTTATGAAGACTGGTTGTCTTTTGAATTAACAAATTCTACCCCTGTTCTGTAGGCCCCTAAAAATGTTTTGCACTTCTGCAACTAATTTCCTGTCTTGAAAAATGCTTTAAAAATTTATGGGAGAATTTGAGCAGATTTGGATTTCCATAAATCAGGTCATCCACAACCCAATAAGCCCCTGCATAGCTCAGATGTAACACCGTCAGTGACTCAGGTCTTAACTGCAACATTTCACAGTTAACAAACTCAATATTAGCCTAGTCAGCTAAACATCCCATTGCTTAGTAATCAGCAGATACTACTGCACTTGCCAATGCTTCAAAATGGTTATTTTTAAACCTTTAAGTCATCGTGCTGCATGCAAAGAAGTTCCGCTTTTTCTTAAAGCGGAGATTTAAAAATAGGCATTGCACCATTTATTGATGGACTTACTTTCATTGTCTGTGCAGTCTTGAAATCAGTTCTGTGGCTTGGTGGTTACGTCATTGGTCGAAAGGAAAGGCAAGTTCAAATCCAATCAGGACAGCAGGAGATTTCAAATGCAGCTTGCAAACAGCAGCAGTGGTGCCTGTGAAATGACCAGTTTGATGCAAGAACCCAACAGTGTTCAATACTGTCATTTAAGGAAGGAAACCTGCAGGTCTTAACCCTGTGATAATTTCGGATTTTGGAGCCAGGCTCACTCTAAAACAAACATCAAAACACTGCAGATGCTGGAAATCTGAACCAAAAGCAGAAAATGCTAGAAGCACTCAGAAGGTCAGGCAGCACCTGTGCAGCGAGAACATAAGAGCAGGAGAAGACTATCTGGCCCATCGAGCCTGCTCCGCCATTCAATAAGATCATGGCTGATCTGGCCGTGGACTCAGATCCACCTGCCTGCACTTTCCCCATAACCCTTAATTCCCCTACTACTGTATATAAAAAATTCCCCTATTATGCAAAAATAGGGGTTATAACAAAGTTAACGTTTCAGGTCAAAGACTCCTTCTTTAGAAGGTAACTAGGTTAAAGGGCAAGTATAGATGTACAACTATGATCATGCCCCCACTTTGTGACTGAATGCAGAAAGGCTGTAAGTAATCACATCACTAGTCCCACACAGAAGAGCGATGATTGGGTAATTCTCCAGTCAATTAATACTTTTGTAAAAATATTTGTTCACAGAGGGTGAAAGGTATTAATATGCATCATCTCCAACTGCTCTTGAACTGAATGGTGACTGCATTGTTGTAAGTGATTTCACGACATGAGTTGTCTGTTGAAATGAACTTGTCCTCACTGTAAGAAGTTGCTGCAGTTGTCAAAGTCAAAGTCAAGTTTAACATCATATGCACAAGTACATGTGTGCACAGGTGCAATGAAAAACTTACTTGCAGCAGCATCACAGGCACATAGCATCAGATAAGCAGCATTCACCAGAAAAACATCAATCAAACATAAATTATACACAATTTTTACAAGAAAGAACACAATAGAACAAAAAAAAACAAAGTCCATTTCAGTGCAAAGTGGTCAGAGTGGTCATCGCGTTGCTATACTGAGGTAGTGATCAGGGTTTTGCAGGTTGGTTCAAGAACTGAATGGTTGAAGGGAAGTAGCTGTTTCTGAACCTGGTGGTGTGGGACTTCAGGCTTCCGTACCTCCTGCCCGATGGTAGCTGCGAGAAGATGGCATGGACCGGATGGTGGGGATCTTTGATGATGGATGCTGCCTTCTTGAGGCAGCGCCTCCTGTAGATACTCCCGATGGTGGGGAGGGATGTGCCCGTGATGTATTGGGCAGAGTCCACTACTCTCTGCCGCTTCTTACGTTCCTGCGCATTGGAATTGTGGTCATGAGTTGTGTTCCTCAGCTCATTAAATGGATTGTAGGTTCTGAGTAAATTTAGATCCATGGAGTCATAGAGTCCTACAGCATGGAAACAGGCCCTTTGACCCAACTCATCCATGACGACCAAGTTGCCTGTCTGAGCCAGTCCCATTTGCCTGCATTTGGCCCATATCCCTCTAAACCTTTCCTATCCATTCACGATGTTGTAGATTATTTGTTAGATATTTGTTCTCAGGAATGTGGGCTTCACTAACAATGCCAGCATTTATTGACCATTCCCTAATTATCCTGGAAGTGAGGAGGCATGTCACATCACGGAAACCAGCCTCCCCTCCATGGACTCTGCCTATAGCTCTCGCTGCCTCGGTAAAGCAGCCAACCTAATCAAAGACCCCACCCACCCGGGTCATTCTCTCTTCTCCCCCCTCCCATCGGCCAGAAGATACAAAAGCCTGAAAGCATGTGCCACCAGGCTCAAGGACAGCTTCTATCCTGCTGTTATAAGACTATTGAACGGTCCTCTAGTATAATAAGATGGACTCGTGACCTCACAGTCCACCTCGTTATGACCTTGCACCTTACCGTGTAATTGCACTGCACTTTCTCTGTAACTGTAACACTTTATTCTGCACTCTGTTACTGCTTTGTACTACCTCAATGCACTGTGTAATGTATACACAATTTTTACAAGAAAGAACACAATTAGAACAAAATAAAAACAAAGTCCATTTTAGTGCAAAGTGATCAAAGTGGTCATAGTGTCACTAAACTGTAGTGATTAGGGCTTTGCCAGTTGGTTCCAAAACCGAATGGTTGAAGGGAAGTAGCTGTTCCTGAACCTGGTGGTGTGGGACTTCAGGCTTCTGTACCTCCTGCCTGATGGGAGCTGCGAGAAGCTGGTAATAATAAATACAACTGTAAATACAGTAATGATCGCAAAACAACGGAATGATACAAAGATTGTAGAGCAAACTGAGGTAGTGCAAAAAGAAATGCTACAGTGACAATAACAGAAGAGGTAGAATTAAGGGTTCGAGAACATGGCAGCACCATCAGGAAGGGGATGTGACAGAGGGGATTGGTTCAGGAGTCTGATAGCAGTGAGGAAGAAGCTGTTCTTGAGTCTGTTCCTCTGGGCTTTCAAGCTCCTGTATCTTCTCCCAGAAGGTAGAAGAAAAGGGAATGGGTGAGGTGGCAGGTATCCTTGACGATACTGTGTAGTTTAATGATTAATGTAAACAACTTTCTTTGTTTGCTCTGAGATCAGGCTGTCATTGGACACCCTGTTGTTAAAATAAAATCTCTTGTTCAAAATGGAATGGTCAGAGAGATGAAACCAGGTTAAATTCTCCAACATAGCAAATGCTGGAAATACTCAGGCAGCGTCCATTGAGAGAGAAACAGAGAGAACATTTAAGACAAGATAACATATCTTTATTAGTCACATGTACATTGAAACACACAGTGAAATACATCTTTTTGCGTAGTGTTCTGGGGGCAGCCCGCAAGTGTCGCCACGCTTCCGGCGCCGACATGGCATGCCCACAACTTCCTAACCTGTACGTCTTTGGAATGTGGGAGGAAACCGGAACACCCGGAGGAAACCCACGCAGACACGGGGAGAACGTACAAACTCCTTACAGACAGTGGCCGGATTTGAACCCAGGTCGCTGGCGGTGTAATAGCGTCACGCTAACCGCTACACTACCATGCCTGCCCTCTCACTACCGTGCCCAAGACAAAACTGGGAAAAGCTGGAGATAAAAGCTTTTGACCTGAAACGTTAGGTCCATTTCAAGCTGCAGTGAAAGAGGCAGACAGAATAGAATAAATGGAACACGTAAACAATCACAAGAGGTGTAAATGGGAACAGGAGAATCATGACCTGAAAATCTTCTAACTCAATGTTTGAGTCCAGAAAGCCGGTTAAAAGATCAAGTGTTCTTTCCTGAGCTTAGGACAGTTCAGGAGGTCAAAATGGATGGGTGAGGTGGAAGGGCAATTGAAGTGACAAAGGATTGGGAGCCAGGAATAAAAGTAGCTTAAATATCCCAGCGCTATGGTCCTGTAAAATTCTTAATGGTATAATCCTTCTGCAAACATAGTTTTGTTCACTTTCTTATCAGCACACTGGACAGACAAAGCCTAAGTTTAACATTTCATCCAAAAGACACCACCAGTGCAGCACTCCCTCAGTAATGTCACAGAGTGTCAGCTTGGTTTGGAGAGAGGGTGGCAGAAACAGATAAAAATAAACAAGAGGAAATAATTTACTGCTTGATTGTGACCGCGTTCACCACCCTAAACATTCACTTCCCCCCAACAGTATTGCACTGTGCCTGTAATGTGTACGAGCAAAAAATGCACTGAAGCAACTGACCAACAATCCAACATCACCACCTCCTCCCTTCCCCACCACAAGCCTACGGTTTAGAACATAGAACAGAGAAAACCTACAGCACAATTCAGGCCCTTCGGCCCACAAAGCTGTGCCAAACACGTCCCTACCTTGGAAATTACTAGGCTTACCCATAGCCCTCTATTTTACTCAGCTCCATGTATCGATCTAACAGTCTCTTGAAAGACCCTATCGTATCAGCCTCCACCACCGTTGCCGGCAGCCCATTCCACGCACTCACCACTCTCTGAGTAAAAAACTTACCCCTGACATCTCCTCTATACCTATTCCCCAGCACCTTAAACCTGTGTGCTCTTGTGGCAACCATTTCTGCAGCTTCTGCAACATAAAGGACATGGAGAGCGGGCACATGGGGACAGCTAGATCTGAAGGCTCCATCTGAAGCCACATACTGTCATAAACCAGAAATCTATCACCATCGCTAAACAGACTGCTGGAGGAGCTCAGTGGGTCGGGCAGCATCTGTGGAGGGAAATGGACAGTCCACATTTCAGGTCAATACCGTTCACTCAAACTCCAGATGGAGGGTCTTGGTCCAAAACGGCGACTGCCCATTTCCCTCCACAGATGCTGCCCGACCCATGAGTTCCTCCAGCTGTTGTTTTTTGCTCCATATTCCAGCATCTGCAGTCTCTTGTGTCTCCTATATAAGACCGTAAGACATAGGAGCAGAATTAGGCCATTTGGCCCATCAAGTCTGCTTTGCCATTTGATCATGGCTGATTTATTTTTCCCTCTCAACCCCATTCTCCTGCCTTCTCCTCGTAACCTTTGACACTCTTACTAATCAAGAACCTAGCAACTTCCGCTTTAAATACACCCAATAATTTGGCCTCCACAGCCGCCTGTGGCAATGAATTCCGCAGATTCACCACCCTCTGGCTAAATAAATTCCTCCTCATCTCTGTTCTAAAGGGACGTCCTTCTACTCTGTGCCCTCTGGACCTAGACTCTCTCACCACTGGAAACATCCTCTCCACATCCACTCTATCCAGGCCTTTCAATATTCAGTAGGTCCTCTCGTCATCACTGGGTTTAAGTCCCGGGACTCCTTTCCTAACGACATGCTGGGAGCACCTTCACGAGAAGGATTGCACCAACTCAAGGTGGCACCTCACCACCACCTTCTCAAGAGCAATTACGGACTGGCAATAAATGTCGGCCTTGCTGGTAATGCACTGTAATTAAATAAACAAAAATCTGGATAGGTTGCAGAAAGCAAAAATTTTGCAATCTTAGGTGGTGCCTGTGGAATTTGATGACACTCCTCAGGACAGTCTTACCGCACTAAATAAATATTTCATTACAGCTATTTGAAAGTGAAAGCTGCAACTCTCTGCCCAGGCAAGGTAAGAGGTTCCAAGAAGTTAGACTGGAGGGCAAGACTGATAAAAGGGAAAGTCGTTACGTAATGGAAGCAGGCTGCTGATGGTGATTACTCACAGCGTTGGTCCCACACTGTAAGTAGAAGAAGATGCCAAAAACAGACGTCTCATAGATGACTCATTCCGGGTGCAGTTAGATTTTTCTTCGTAAATGTGGAGGAAGCAGCTTGTCAGGGACAGGGCGTGCCTGCAGATGAATTAAAGCAAGCTAATTACATATCGGTTTGAGCACTTGATGTTACAGAACTCCGTAATGCTTTTTCTGCCCTATATACACGTAACATGCCGCAGAAAAAGCTGCCACTGTTCGAATTACAGGGTAAAACAGCATTTTAGTTGTCAAAAGTTGATCTACTTTGATCCTATCATTTCTCAGAAAGGAAAACTTGCTAAAAGCCAGAACCCATTGTTATACAGTCATGACGTAAGGGTCCGGTCACCTGGGCTATGTTTCAGAACTTGTTCTTGTGGTCAAAGCAAATTTCAGCTGTCACTGCAAGTCACAGCTTAACCTTACTTAGAAAGACCTGCAGTTTTCTGCAGTGCAGGCACGGTAGTGTAGTGGTTAGCGCGACGCTATTACAGCGCCAGCGACCCGGGTTCAATTCCTGTCGCAGTCTGTGAGGAGTTTGTACCTTCTCCCCGTGACTGCGTGGGTTTCCCCCTGGTGCTCCGGTTTCCTCCCACATTCCAAAGACGTATGGGTTAGGAAGTTGCGGGCATGCTATGTTGGCACCGGAAGCGTGGCGACACTTGCAGGCTGCCCCTAGAACAGTCTACGCAAAAGATGCATTTCACTGTGTGTTTTGATGTACGTGATTAATAAAGATATCTAATCTCTTCAACAGCTTTAGATAAGATGCGATATCTTTCATGCCTGTACCACGATTTCTCAAGTGCTTCTTAGCCAGTTCAGAACTTTTGAAATGCACTCATCATGCACTCACAGGACAGTTAACTTATGCAGTATCAAGTCTCACAAATAGTAGTGTGATCATTATCAGATAATATGTTTCTGTGATGTTGGTTGAGGGTTAAACATTGACCATAGAAGACTGCCTTGCTGTTGTAATTGCACCAAATGATGTTGATCATGACTTCAGTCGAGTCGAGTTTATTGTCATGTGCACAAGTCCGGTGAGGTACAGGCACAATGAAAAACTTGCTTGCAGCTGCATCACAGGCACGTAGGTACAGGCAACACACACAACGTAAATTATACCATAAGACCATAAAATATAGGAGCAGAATTAGGCCATTCAGCCCATTGAATCTGCTCCGCCATTCGATCATGGCTGATTTTTTTAACTCCATTCTCCTGCCTTCTCGCCGTAACCCTTAACCCCCTTACCTATCAATCTCTGCCTTAAATACACCCAATGACTTGGCCTACACAGTCCTCAGTGGCAATTCACCACCCTCTGGCTGAAGAAATTCCTCCTCATCTCAGCTTTAAAGGGACGTCCCTTTATTCTGAGGCTGTGCCCTTGGATCCTAGACTCTCCTACTGATGGAAACGTCCTCTCTGTGTCCACCCTATCCAGGCCTTTCAGTGTCCAGTAGGTTTCAATGAGATCCCCCCTCATCCTTCTGAACTCCATCGAGTACAGGCCCAGAGACATCAAACGCTCCTCATACGTTAACCCTTTCATTCCTGGGATCATTCTTGTGAACCTCCTCTGGACCCTCTCCAATGCCAGCACACCCTTCCTTAGATACGAGGTCCAAAAATTGCTCACAATATTCCAAATATGGCCTGACCAACACTTTATAAAGCCTCAGCAGTACATCCTTGCTTTTATATTCTAGTCCTCTCAAAATGAATGCTAACGTTGTATTTGCCTTCCTTACTACCGACTCAACCTGCAAGTTAACCTCTGGGGAATCCTGCACTGGGACTCCCAAGTCCCTTTGCATCTCCGATTTCTGAATTCTCTCCCCATTTAGAAAGTAATCTACACCTTTATTCTTCCTACCAAAGTGCATAACCCCACCCTTCCCTACACTGTATTCCACAGCCAGTTCTTTGCCCACTTTCCTAACCTGTCCTTCTGCAGACTCCCTGCCTCTGTGACACTACCTGTCCCTCCACCCATCTTGGCATCACCTACAAACTTGGCCACAATGCCATCAGTTCCTTCATCCAGATCGTTAATGTATAACGTGAACAGTTTCGGTCCCAACATTGACCCCTGCAGAACTCCACTGGTCACCGGCAGCCATCCTCATAAAGACCCCTTTATCCCCACTCTCTGACTTCTGCCAGTCAGCCAATCTTCTACCCATGCCAGAATTATTGGTATTGGTATTGGTTTATTATTGTCACTTGTAACGAGGTACAGTGAAAAACTTGTCTTGCATACTGTTCGTACAGATCAATTCATTGCACAGTGCAGTTACATTGAGTTAGTACAGAGTGCATTGAGGTAGTACAGGTAAAAACAATAACAGAGAACAGAGTAAAGTGTCACAGATACAGGGAAGTGCAGTGCAGGGAGACAATCAGGTACAAGGTCACAACAAGGTAGATTGTGAGGTCAAGAGTCCATCTCATCGTTCAATAGTCTTATCACAGTGGGGTAGAAGCTGTCCTTGAGCCTGGTGGTACGTGCCCTCAGGCTCCTGTATCTTCTGCCTGATGGGAGAGGAGAGAAGAGAGAATGACTCGGGTGGGTGGGGTCTCTGATTATGTTGGCTGCTTCCCCGAGGCAGTGAGGGGTATAGACAGAGTCCAAAACAATCATGTTTTAAATTGGACGGGGGTGGGGAACAAAACGAATGTCTGTGATAGGACAAAGAACAAGATGTTTGGGTGACATGTGCTGTTTGTGCTATGTGTGCGAATGCTTGTTAATCTCGGTTGATCTGTCTGGAGGTGTATAAATAGAGAATTATGAGATGCAGTGAAGCAAGCAAAATTGAAGGAGTGTGGGTATCGTTAAGAGTTGGAGGAGGTTGCAGGGATGAGTTCAGATGGGCTTTGACAAAAATGAGGGGAGTGTTAAAATCACAGGAACCAGTGCAGAGTTAGCTTAAAAAAACATTGTTTGTAACTTGAGAGTTACCTGAGCACAGTGCTAATGGGTCAACAGTTGATGCAAGTTGGGATATCAGCAGTGGAGATGTGCAGATCAAAATAAGTTAAAAATGAAAAGCCACCAGTAAATTTGGGGATACCTGGATAGGGATAGACCCGGGTTCAATTCCTGCCGCTGTATGTAAGGAGTTTGTACATTCTCCCCGTGTGTCTGCGTGGGTTTCCTCTGGGTGCTCTGGTTTCCTCCCACATTCCAAAGACGTACAGGTTAGGAAGTTGTGGGCATGCTATGTTGGCGCCGGAAGCATGGCGACACTTGCGGGCTGCCCCCAGAACACTCTACGCAAAAAGATGCATTTCACTGTGTGTTTCAATGTACATGTGACTAATAAAGATATCTGATCTAATCAGGGATTAATCTAAAAAAGTCATGCAGTGAAAATGAAAAAGTAATGCTTTCTTATTCATTGTCATAGAGTCATACAGCACGGAAACAGGCCTTCGGCCCAGCCCAGAGGTCAAAGTTGAGCTTTTGTTGTATGCACAAATACATGTATGCACAGGTGCAATGAAAATCTTACTTGCACATCTAAGCTTATCCCATTTGCCTGTGTTTGGTGCATATCCCTCTAAACCTTTCCTATCCATGTACCTGTCCAAATGGCTTTTAAATGTTGTTATTGTACCGGCCTCTACCACTTCCTCCGGCATTGTGATTTCAGCTGCAACACCACTGCCCAATTATGCAGCTGTAAATGGTCCAGATTCAAAGTCAAAGTCAAAAGTCAAAGTTGAGTTTATTGTCACATGCACAGGTATATGTGTGCACAGGTGCAATGAAAAACTTACTTGCAGTAGCATCACAGGTACATAGCATCATATAAGCAGCATTCACAAAAAAACATAAATTAAGCCTGAATTACACCCAATTTTTACAAGAAAGAACACAATTATATTAAAAAACAAAGTCCATTTTAATGCAAAGTGATAATAGTATTGCTAAGCTGCAGTGACTAGGATTTTGCCATTTGGTTCAGAACCAAATGGTTCTGGGTTCATTAGTTCTGTTTATTTTTACATGTCTGGTTCATTCTGCAAATCCTCTTCAATCTTGGAGTATTTGGGCTTGACAGTCATAAAGAGCAAGGCAGGGATTTTGTTTTGCTTCACACTTAGAAACCCATTTTGAATGAGAAACACTTGTGGAAGGTTGGAATGTCTTGCCAATTATTCAGTGGAAAAGTCTCCTGCTGTCAAACTTGTAAATGCATTGCAGATGTTGCCAGTAAAAGGGGAGAGTTCTTCCTTTGTTAATGTCCTTAAACTGAGAGAAATCGGTTAATTTTGCGTTGCTCCCTGATTGTTTCTGCCATTGCTGCCTAGCAACTGCTCAAAGTCTATTCTGGTGCTGAGAGCTGTTTCACTTCCACGCTTCAGGGTTGGGGCTTATTATAATTCAAGTATTTCAAGCACTTGATGACTTCAGTGCCAATAAGAGCATAAAAGATCAAGATGTTATCAAGACATCACACTGAAAGTTGGGAGTCTACTTTCTGCCAGATTTAGGACAGTGTTCAGTATCTAACAGGTGAATGATCAGAAGGAATCAGTGCTTAGCACCAAAGAATAAAGTACAGTTGAATGAATGGAGAAAAGCACAGAAGGTGCTGGTATATGGGGCACTGTGGTCTCCTTCTGAGACTCCACAGCTGGGAATGTTGGCAAGTGACCAACCGACCACTGCGTTCTCTGTAAACGACAGCAGAGGGGGTTCCAAGAACCAGTGGAAGGGAGGAAAGGGGGAGGCACAAGAGATTCTGCAGATACTGGAATCTGGAGCAACACACACACAAAGTGCTGGAGGAACTCAGCGGGTCAGGCAGCCTCTACAGAGGGAAACGGACCGTCGACATTTTGGCCTTTCGTCTGGAAAGAAAGGGGAAGATGGCCAGTACAAAGAGGTGGAGGGGAAGGGGTAGGGCAAGAGCTGGAAGGTGATAGGTGGAAGTGACCGAGGGTTGAAGATAGTGAAATCTGATGGGAGAGGAAGGTGGACCACGGAATAGAGGGGAGGGAGGTGGGGAGGGGAACCCGTGGGAGGGGATGGGCAGATGGGGAGGGGGAGGCTGGGGGGAGGGGAAAGAGACAGGGTGATGGGGGCCAGTTGGATCAGGAGCAGAGAGGAAAGAAAAGAAGATGGAAAAGGGGCAGAGGGGGAGCGGCGACCGGAAGTTTGAAAATTCAATGTTCATGACGCCAGGATGGAGACGGCCCAGACGGAACATGAGGTGCCGTTCCTCTAATTTTCACTTGGCCTCGACCTGGCACTGGAGGAGGCCGTGGACAGATGTGTCTGTTTGGGAATGTGAAGTGGCTGCTCACCAGGATATACTGGCTGGTGTGGCAGACAAAGTGGAAGTGACGTGGAAACATTGCTTATATTGTGGGCAGGCACGGTAGTGTAGCGGTTAGTGTAACATTATTACAGCACCAGCCGCGCGGGTTCAATTCCGGCCGCTGCCTGTAAGGAGTTTGTACGTTCTCCCCGTGTCTGCGTGGGTTTCCTCCGGGTGCTCCGGTTTCCTCCCACATTCCAAAGACGTACGGGTTAGGAAGTTGTGGGCGTGCTATGTTGGCGCAGGAAGTGTGGCGACACTTGCGGGCTGCCCCCAGAACACTCGATGCAAAAGATGCATTTCACTGTGTGTTTGATGTACATGTGACTAATAAAGATATCTTATCTTCCTTTATCTATAGGTCAGCAAAGTGCAGGAAGCTGCCGTCCACGGCGCTTACTCACCAATAACCTGCCCAACTGATGCCCATTTGGGTTTCACCAGAACTCCTCAGCTCCAGACCTTGTCACATCCGGGGTCCGAGTGTGGTCCAAAGAGCTGGATCCCAGAGGTGAAGTGATAGTGACCGTCCTTTGTGGTAGCCAGAGGGTTAACAACGTCCATCTCAGGACAGGAGAATGGAGAGTGTTTTCAGTTTGACCCAATGTTTGGAGGTTGCCACAGACCAAGATGGTTAGTGGTCTGTGCACTTCTCCCAGAATGTTAGAGTCATAGAGTTATATACACAGAAAGGCCCTTCAGCCTAACTCGTCCATGCCGACTAAGGTGCCAACATTAGGTCCCATTTGTTTGTGTTTGGCCCATTTCCCAGAATCAGAATCAGGTTGATTATCACTGACATATGTCGTGAAATTTGTTGTTCTGCGGCAGAGGTACAGTGCGAGACATAAAGACATAAAAATCACCATAAGTCACAAAAATAAATAAATAATGCGAAAGAGGAATAACGAGGTAGTGTTCATGGGTTCATGGACCGTTCAGAAATCTGATGGCGGAGGGGAAGAAGCTGTTCCTGAAACATTGAGCGTGGGTCTTCAGGCTCTGTACCTCCTCCCCGATGGTAGTAACATAAACTAATCCCACTTGCAGATGGGATTAGTTAATTAGTTTTGTAATTTATAGTAATTTTTATGTCTTTATGTCTTGCCACAAAACAACAAATTTCATGACATGTGTTAGTGACAATAAATCTGATTCTAATTCTGAGTTTGGATTGGCATCATGCTCAGCACAGACACTGTGGGCCAAAGGGCCTCTTCCTGCGCTGCACTGTTCTGTGTTCTAAATCTTTTCTATCCATCTTCCTGTCCAAATGTCTTTTAAACGTTGTATTCAGACCCGCCTCTACCACCACCTCTGGCAGCCGGTTTCACATACTTACCACACTCTGTGTGAGAAAGCAGCCCCTCAGGTCTGCCGGTTTCACATACTTACCACACTCTGTGTGAGAAAGCAGCCCCTCAGGTCTGCCGGTTTCACATACTTACCACACTCTGTGTGAGAAAGCAGCCCCTCAGGTCTGCCGGTTTCACATACTTACCACACTCTGTGTGAGAAAGCAGCCCCTCAGGTCTGCCGGTTTCACATACTTACCACACTCTGTGTGAGAAAGCAGCCCCTCAGGTCTGCCGGTTTCACATACTTACCACACTCTGTGTGAGAAAGCAGCCCCTCAGGTCTGCCGGTTTCACATACTTACCACACTCTGTGTGAGAAAGCAGCCCCTCAGGTCCCCTTTAAATCTTTTCCCTCACATCTTAATTCTATGCCCTCTAGTTTTAGACTCCCATACCCGAGGAAAAAGATTGTGTCCATCTACCTTATCTATGCTCCTCATGACTTTATAGTCACACGTGCTGTTTGTCATATTTATTAATGATTTGGATGAGGATGTAGACAGCATGCTTAGTAAGTTTGCAGATGACACCAAAATTGGTGGTGCGGTGGACAGTGAAGAAGCTTGTCTAAGGTTACAACAGGATATAGATCACCCGGGAAAGTGGGGCAAGGAACAGCAGAGGGAATTTAACTCAGACAAATGCAAAACGACGCATTTTTGGAAGTTACACAAGGGCAGGGGAGACACAGTGAATGTCAGTGTCCGAGGGCGTGTTGCAGAACGGAGTAACCTAGAAACCCAGAGAAACGTCCATCCGGTCACCCCTCCTTCACTGCAGGGAAAACAGTTCCAGCCGATCCAGTCTCTCCTTACAACTCAAGCCCTCCAGTCCCGGCAACATCCTTGTGAATCTTTTCTGCACCCTCTCTGGCTTAATCACATCCTTCCTGTAGGTATGGTAACCAGAACTGCACACAACATCACAGGTGCTGTCTCACCAATGTCTTCTACAGCTGTAACATGACATCCCAGCTCTTGTACTCAGTGCCCTGACCGATGAAGGCCAGCGTGCCGCATGCCTTCTTCACCACCTTGTCTACCTGTGTTGGCACTTTCAGGGAATTGTGTCAGTATCGGAATCAGAATCAGGTTTATTATCACTGACGTATGCCGTGAAATTTGTTGTTTTGCGGCAGCAGTACAGTGCAGAGACATACAGACAGAAAAATTACTGTAAGTTACGAAAATAAATAAATAATGCAAAAGAGGAATAACGAGGTAGTGTTCATGGACCGTTCAGTAATCTGATGGGGGAGGGGAAGAAGCTGTTCCTGAATCGCTGGGTGTGAGTCCTCAGGCTCCTGTACCTCCTCCCTGAAGGTAGTAACGAGAAGAGGGCATGTCCCAGATGGTGAGGGTCCTTAGTGATGGATGCCGCCTTCTTGAGGCACCGCCTCTTGAAGATGTCCTCAATGGCGGGGAGGGTTGTGCCTGTGATGGAGCTGGCTGAGTCTACAACCGTCTGCAGCCTCTAATGAACCTACAATGATTACAGTGACTACATAAACTGACTTAAATCCATGTCCTTCTGACCCACAGGTCAGGATGCAGACTACTGAAAGTCTGCAGAAAGGAAAAATTGGTATTGGTATTGGTTCTTTTTATCACTTGTACTGAGGTACAGTGAAAAACTTGTCTTGCATTCCGATCATACAGGTCAATTCATTACACAGTGCAGTTACATTGAGTTAGTACAGAGTGCATTGAGGTAGTACAGGTAAAAACAATAACAGTACAGAGTAAAGTGTCACAGCTACAGAGAAAGTGCAGTGCAGTAAGGTGCGAGGTCACAACAAGGTAGATCGTGAGGTCATAGTCCATCTCATTGTATAAGGGAACTGTTCAATAGTCTTATCACAGTGGGGTAGAAGCTGTCCTTAAGCCTGGTGGTACGTGCCTTCAGGCTCCTGTATCTTCTACCCAATGGAAGAGGAGAGAAGAGAGAATGCCCCGGGTGGGTGGGGTCTTTGATTATGCTGGCTGCTTCACCAAGGCAGCAAGAGGTAAAAACAAGAGTCCAAGGAGGGGAGGCTGGTGTCTGTAATGCACTGGGCTGTGTCCACAACTGTCTGCAGTTTCTTGCGGTCCTGGACAGAGCAGTTGCTGTACCAAGGCATGAAACATCCAGATAGGATGCTGTCTATGGTGCATCTGTAAAAGTTGGTGAGAGTCAAAGGGGACAAACCAAATTTCTTTAGCCTCCTGAGGAAGTAGAGGCGCTGGTGAGCTTTCTTGGCCGTGGCTTCTACGTGATTTGACCAGGACAGGCTGTTGGTGATGTTCACTCCCAGGAACTTGAAGCTCTCAACCCGCTCGACCTCAGCACCATTGATGTAGACAGGTGCATGTACACCACCCCACTTCCTGAAGTCAATGAACAGCTCTTTTGTTTTGTTGGCATTGAGGGAAAGGTTGTTGTCATGACACCATTCCACTAAACTCTCTATCTCCTTCCTGTACTCCGACTCATCGCTGTTTGAGATACGGCCTACAACAGTGGTATCATCTGCAAACTTGTAGATGAAGTTAGAGCAGAATCTGGCCACACGGTCATGAGTGTATAGGGAGTAGAGAGCTGAGGGCTGAGGACACAGCCTTGTGGGGCACCAGTGTTGAGAATAATCGTGCCGGAGGTATTGCTGCCTGTCCTCACTGATTGCGGTCTGTTTGTTAGAAAGTCAAGGATCCAGTTACAGAGGGAGGTGTTGAGTCCTAGGTCTAGAATTTAGATGAACAGTTCTGGGAGATTGATGCTCTGGGCAACATTCCTTGGTTTAGTTTCTTTTCATAATTTGTGATCCGCCACCCTTCCAAACCCACCACCTCTACCAACTAGAAGGACAAGGGCAGCAAAAGCCCGAGGGACACCACCCCCTGGAAGTTGTCCTCTGAGCCACACACCATCCTGACTTGGAAATGTATCACTTTTCCTTCACCGTCGCTGGGTCAAAAGCCTGGAACTCCCTCCCTACCAGCATTGTGGGTGTACCCACACCTCAAGGACTGCAGCGGTTCAAGAAGGCAGCTCACCACCACCTTCTCAAGGGCAGCTAGAGATTAAACGCTGCCTGTGAAGCCCACATCCCTTGAATGATGGACTCCTGACGTCGCAGTCTACCTTGTTATGACCTTGCACCTTATTGTCTGCCTGCACTGCACTTTCTCTGTAGCTGTTACACTTCATTCTGCATTCTGTTATTGTTTTACCTTGTACTACCTCAATGCACTGTGTAATGAATTGATCTGTACAAACGGTAGGCAAGACAAGTTTTCCACTGTACCTCGGTACAAGTGACAATAATAAACCAATTCCAATATAAAGAAGTCAGAGCAACACAGGGATGAGGTAGGATAGTGATACTAGCTAAATTCAGAATCAATGGGTTAATTTAACAAGAACTAAAACTGATAGCAGGAACGATGAAAAGCAAAATAAGGAGAGTAAAAATATGGAGGAAATATCCTAACATTTAAAACAAGAATGTGTGGTAAAGGATGACGGCCGAGGTTCAGTGAAATTGGTCTATGAAATGAAATGAGGATCTTTCTTGGGTCCAGCACATTGATGCAATCACAAAGAAGGCACACCAGTGGCTCTACTTCATTAGGAGTTTGAGGAGATTCTGTATGTCACCAAAAACTCTTGCAAATTTCTATGGATGTACGGTGAAGACCATTCTGACTGGTTGCATCACCGCCTGGTATGGAGGCTCCAATGTGCAGGATCGATAGAGGCTGCAGAGGGTTGTAGACTCAGCCAGCTCCATCATGGGCACAACCCTCCCCACCTTCAAGGGCATCTTCAAGAGGCGGTGCCTCAAGAAGGCGACGTCCATCATTAAAGACCCTCACCATCCGGGACATGCCCTCTTCTCGTTACTACCATCGGGGAGGAGGTACAGGAGCCTGAAGACCCACACTCAATGATTCAGGAACAGCTTCTTCACCTCCGCCATCAGATTTCTGAACGGTCCATGAACTGTACCTCGTTATTCCTCTTTTGCACTATTTACTTATATTTTTGGTAACTTATAGTAAACTTAATGTCTTGCACTGTACTATTGCCGCAAAACAAAAAATTTCACGGCATATGTCAGTGATAATAAACCTGATTCCGCGTCATTCTATAGTGAAGAATATTGACCAGCGAGTTTGTAAGCCAGCAAGCAACTAATATCAACTCTCCAGTGACACCCAGTGACAAACAGGTGTATTACAAGTGGATGTTGTGCACAATAATGGTGAAGTATTGAAGTGACTCCCGCGCCTTTAGTGTTGACAATCAGTTCAAGGCACTCCAGTAAGGCTGAGGGAAAATATGGATAGGAGGTAACAATTAATGGATGGGAGGTAATAATAGATAAGGAACAAAAAAATTAGGGACTTGGGGTAAGCTGAAATTTATAAAACATCTTTCACAACCTCAGGACATCCCAAAGTACTTTTGAAGTGTTTGATCTGTTCCCTACACCATTACTGCAATGTAGGAAACAGAGCAGGCAATTTGTGCACCGAAAGCTTCCACAAACAGAAACGTGGTAATGATCATTTAATTGGTTTTGGTGACGTTGATAAAAATTGGCTTGGGTAACTCCCTTGTCCTAGTCACAGAGTAATACAGCACAGAAACAGGCCCTTCGGCCCAACTCATCCATGCAGTCCACGATGCCAATCTTAAGTTAGTCCCATTTGCCTGCATTTGGCCCATATCCCTCTAAACTTTCCTATCCATGTACCTGTCCAAGTGTCTTTTAAACGTTATTGTACCTGCCTCACCCACTTCCTCTGGCAGCTCGTTCCACGTATGGACCACCCTCTGGCTCTGGGTGAAGAAGTTGCCCCTCAGGTCCCTTTTAAATCTTTCCCCTCTGTCCTTAAACCTACGCCCTCGAGTTTTTGATTCCCTTTCTCTTAGAAAAAGACTCTGTGTATTCACGTTATCTATGCCCCTCATCATTTTATCCACCTCTATAAGGCCACCCCTCAGTCTCCTACGCTCCAGGAAATGAAGTCCTAGGCTGCCCAACCTCTCCCTGTAACACAGGCCCTCAAGGCTTGGCAACATGCTGGTAGATCTTCTTTGCACTCTTTCCAATTTAATGACTTCTTTTCTATAACAGGGTAACCAAAATTGTACGCAATACTCCAGGTATGACCTCACCAACATCTTGTAAAACCGCAACATAACATCACTACTCCTATACTCAGTGCGCTGACTGATGAAGGCCAGCGTGCCAAACGCCTTCTTCACCACCCTGTCTACCCGTGAAACCTCCTTCAGGGAATTATATATTTGCACTCCTAGGTCCCTCTGTTCTACAACACTCTCCAGGGCCCTACCATCCACTGTGAAAATCCTACCCTGGTTTGACTTCACAAAAGTAACACCTCACAATCATCTTCAAAACATAGTCATGTCACCTTTAATGTCCACCTAACAGGCCTGGTGGAGGTCACAGAGGTAAAAAGTGGCAAGAAACAGTAGTGGAATGTTAAATGTGGAAACATGTGGGAGGGGTGTGGGGATAAATCGTTGCATTTCAGAGATTTCAATGAGCTTAATAATCTGAGAGTAAGCCTGAAGCCCCACACCACCAGGTGCAAGAACAGCTACTTCCCTTCAACCATTCAGTTCTTGAACCAACCGGTAAAATCCTAATCACCACTGCTATCAGGACAGGCTGGACAAACTTGGGCTCTTTTCTCTGGAGCAGCGGAGACTGAGGGGGGATCTGTTGGAAGTGTATAAAATTATGAGGGGCATAGATAGGGTGGACAAGCAAAATCTTTTTCCCATTATTGACCGATCCAATACCAGAGGGCATGCATTTAAGGTGAGAGGGGGTAGGTTCAGAACAGACGTGAGGGTTAAGTTTTCTTACTGAGAGAGTGGTGGATGCCTGGAATGCGTTGCCTGATAGGGTGGTGGAGGCAAATTCATTGGGGGCTTTTAAGAGGGGCTTGGATGGACACATGAATGAGAGGAAAATGGAGGAATATGGGCATTCTGTAGGTAGGAGGGATTAGCTATGTCGGCACAATGTGGGCCGAAGGGCCTGTTCTGTGCTGTACTGTACTGTATTGTTCTATGTACATTTTAGTAACACTATGACCACTCTGATCACTTTGCACTAAAATGGACCATTTTTTGTTCTAATTGTGTTCTTTCTTGTAAAATTGCGTATAATTTATGTTTAATTCATGTTTGTTCTTGTGAATGCTGCTATGTGCCTGTGATGCTGCTGCAAGTAAGTTTTTCATTGCACCTGTGCACACATGTACTTGTGCAGATGACAATAAACTTGACTTTGACATAAGTACATTTAGTACAAAAGGAAAATAACAGAATGCAGAATACAGTGTCACAGTTACAGAGGAATGCTTCTCCAGACCACCTACTCCGATGGGACAACCCACCTCTGCAGGCATCTTCTATCACGTGGAAACTTGGTTCGTGGCTGCATTTACAACTTGCGTGCTGTTGGAACGGACCCCTGCGATAACCTGGGGACAACCTGTACCAGTACTGAGGATGCTACATGACTGGCAAAATGGATAATGGAGATGACACTGAAGCATCCAATAGTCCAGCTGCAACAGGATAAAGAAAGACGAAATGGGTCAAACCTGGGCTGGACGATTGATGTGGCACTCATGGGAGGAGAACAGAAGGAAAAGGAGGGAGAGGAATATTGGAAACGGTATTTAACTCCTTTGTGAACCCCGGAAAGCACAAGAACCTGGGATCTGACACTGAAATAGTTAAGCGTGAAGGTGACAAGGGATCCAAGGTTTCAACAGCAGACTGAGATAGGGATAGTGGTGAGTGATAAGGAGAGGATTTCACTGAAACTGAGAAACAATGATCTTTTCTTGAATCTTTTTCTATATTGATTTTCACTGCAGATAAATCTGGTGATGCATTGACAAAAGATGAAAGCATAATGATCTAAGTTAACAGCTTCCATTCAATGCTTAGAGTATATAGACATTTTCAAAACAAGCAATGCCTACTTAGCTTTTGCTGGTTAGATTTATCTTCAACCATTGGTATCACATTGAGTGAGGCTATATGGGTAGAACTTGGAAATGAAGGGGTGATCACTTTGATGGGATCGTACTATAGGTGCCCCCCACCCCCACCATAGTCAGCAGAAATTAGAGGAGCAAATATGTAGGGAGATCGCAGACAGCTGTAGGAATAATACGGTAATTGGTTTATTATTGTCACATGTACCAAGGTACAGTGAGAAACATTGCTTTGCATGCCATCTGTACAGATCATTCCAAAACATAATCACATCGAGGTAGTACAAAGAGAAAGGCAGTATCAGAATGCAGAATAGTATTACAGTTACTGTTACAGAGAAAGTGTAGTATAGGTGGATAAATAAGGTGCAAGAGCCATGAAGAGGTGGATTGAGAGATCAAAGTTCATCTTTATTGTACAAGAGCTTCATTCAATTCTTATAACAGTGGGATAGTAGCTGTCCTTGAGCTTGGTGGTACGTGTTCTCAAGCCCGATAGGAGGGGGGGGGGGGAGATGAGGGAATGACCAGGGTGGGAGGGGTCTTTGATTACGTTGACTGCTTTACCGTGGCAGTGTAGACAGAGTCAACGGAGGGGAGACTGGTTTTCGTGACGCACTGAGCTGTGTCTGCAACTCTCTGCAGTTCCTTGGGGTCTTGGGAAGAGCAGTTGCCGTACCAAGCCGTGATGAATCCAGGTATGCTGCTTTCTGTGGAGCGTTGATAAAAATCACTGAGGTCAATGGGGAAATATCATGGAAACAGGCTCTTTGACCCAACTGGTCCATGCTGACCAAGATACCCATCCAAGCTATTCCCATTTACGAGCATTTGGCCCATATCCTTCTGAACCTTTCCTATCCATGTACCTGTCCAACTGTCTTTAAAAGTTGTTACTGTATCTGCCTCAACCACTTCTTCTGGCAGCTCATTCCTCATACATACCACCCTCTGCGTAAAAATAAAAGTTGCCCTTCAGTTTCCTATTAAATCTCTCCCCTCTCACCTTAAACTTATGCCCTCTAGTTTTTGATTCCCCAATCCTGGGGGAAAAAAAACTGAGTGCCTTCACCCTATCTATGCCCCTCATGATTTTATACATGCTGAATTTCCTTAGCCTTTGAAGGTGCTGGTGAGCTTTCTTGGCCATAGCGTCTATGTGGTTGGACCAGGACAAGCAATTGGCGATATTTACACATAGGAACTTGAAGCTCTCAACCACCTCCACCTTAGCACTGTTGATACAGACAAGGGCATGTGCTCCACCCCGCTTACTGAAGTCAATGACCAGCTCTTCTATTTTGTTGACGTTGAGGAAAAGGTTGTTGTCTTGACACCATGCCACCAGGCTCCCTTTCTCCTTCCTGTACTCCGTCTTGTCATTGTTTGAGATCTGGCCCACTACGGTGATGTCACCTGCGGACTTGGTACCAGAGTTACAGCAGAATCTAGCCATGCAGTCATGAGTGTATAGGGAGTAAAGTACGGAATTTTAACTTCCCTGATATTGACTGGGATTGCCATAGTGCTAAGCGGTTACATCGGGCAGAATTTGTAACATGTGTCTAGGAAAGCTTCCTCAAGCAATATGTAAATGGCCCTACTAGAAAGGGGGCAACACTTGACCCCCTGTTGGGAAATGAGTCTGGGCAAGTGGCTGAAGTGTCAGTTGGGGATGCACTTTGGGACCAGTGACCATAATTCTATTACATTTAAAATAGTCATGGAAAAAGACAGGACTGGTCCACAAGTTAAAGTCTGATATGTCCCGAGAAAGTGGACAAGGAATGGCAGATGGAAATTTACAGGGACTAGTGCGAAGTGTTGCATTTTGATAAGTTAAACCAGGGCAGGACTTGCACGATAGACGGCAGAGCCCTGGGGAGTGTTGCAGAAAAGAGACACCTAAGAGCACAAGTATATAGTTCCCTGAAGGTGATGACACAGGTAGACAGGGAGGTGAAGGAGGCATCTGGCATGCTTGCCTTCACTGGTCAGTTACAAGAGTTGGGACATCACGTTACCGCTGTACAAGACATCAGTGAGACTGCGCTTGGAGTATTGTGTGCATTTATGGTTGCCCAGCTATAAAGATGTAATTAAGCTGGAAAGGGTGCAGAAAAGATTCACGAGGATATTACCAGGACCAGAGGGCTTGAGTTATAAGGAGAAACTGGACGGACTGGGATTTGTTTTCCCTAGAGTGTAGGAGGCTGAGGGCTGATCTTGTAGCGGTTTATAAAATCATGAGGGGCATGGATAAGGTGAATGGTCAGTCTTTTTCTAAAACTAGTCTAAAACTAGAGGGCACAGGTTTAAGGTGAGGGGGAAAGGGTTAAAGGGGATCAGAGGGTTAAATATTTCCAGAAAGAGGGTGGTGGGGATGTGGAACGAGCTGCCAGAGGAAGTGGTAGAGGCAGGTACAATTACAACATTTAAAAGACATTTGGACAGGTACATGGATAGGAGAGGTTTAGAGGGAAATGGGCCAAGTGCAGGCAAATGGGACCAGCTCAAGCAGGCAGCATGGTTGGCACGGGCCAGTTTCTGTGCTGCATAACTGTGGCTCTCTATGACTCAATGTTCATATAATGGCCGCAGTGAGGCAATGGTCCCGTTCAGCTCAGCTCATTCTGTTGGCCTCACTTCAGGTATGGGGAGTGCATTTGGAGATCCCAACTTGAATAACGGCCCAGAGACAATACGAAGCTTGTGCAGAGACATGGCTAACTCTCAGCAGTATGTGCAAGATAACAGCTACGTCATTCAACAAGATTAATCTCAAGAACACTGTCCCTTTTATATTTTGAGTCAACAATAAGCCAAGTCATACCACCTGGATTGATTAAAATAGTTTATCCAATGGCATGCAGCTCTTACCAATGCTGTACAGCTTCGCTGCACAGAACCTTTGTCCACAGATCCCAATCGCCATCGCATCCCAAAGAACCTCTCCTTGTCTGGTAAGAATGACTGAAGGTATGTCTTCTGACATTGGCTGGTGCCCAAGCCTGAAAGATAACTGAGGCACTGCATTTTCCATTTCCCCCAGTATCATTTGTAGAATTTGAAGCAAGTTAACTTGACAAGTGTAGGGATAGTAGACAAACGTCAAGAGTGTGCAAAGGGGTACCACGTTAAGACCATCCTCAGGACACAGTCTCCCTATCCTCAAGCTAAAATTTATAAATACAACCTGACGTACTAAGTTCAGCAAAATAAAGAAAAACAGCATTAAATCATTGAAGGAATTATTTACATTCAGCACACTGCATTTGAGCACCATGCAGCAGGGGGAGAAGAGGAAGAGAGAGAGAGCGCGCCAGAGAAATAATGGGAAGGCTTTTTGGTTCTCTGGTTCTGTCTGGATATTTTCAATTGAGTACACCGTCGCCAAGCTGTGACGCATCAAGGGAGTTGACGAACTTTCCCAGTTTTGTTTCGATCAGGGAACTCCTTCGGTTAGCGTAAGTTTTACAGCGGCAGCGACCCGGGTTCATTTCCGGCCGCTGTCTGTAAGGAGTTTGTACGTTCTCCCCGTGTCTGCGTGGGTTTCCTCCGGGTGCTCCGGTTTCCTCCCACATTCCAAAGACGTACGGGTTAGGAAGTTGTGGGCATGCTATGATGGCACTGGAATCGTGACGACACATGTGGGCTGCCCCCAGAACAATCTATGCAAAAGATGTATTTCACTGTGTGTTTCGATGTACATGTGACTAATAAAAAGAGATCTTATAAACCCACACTTTGGACACTCAGCATACTTTCTTGAAAGAAGCACTTCCTTCATCAACGTCAATTTCCTCAACAGGATTGTTTCTTGTGGAAAAAGTCGGAGTATAAATGTCTGGTAAGACTTCTATCTTACATTGGCATCTTGAGAATCAAGTCCTGTGGTGTAATTGCTGAATCATTTCTCCAACCTCTTGACTTCACACATTCATTCTACAACAGAATTTCTCCCACCAATTAATTTTTCCCCAATACTGCACAAAATATTTACAGCAAATGTAATTTTATTTTTTTTATTGACAAGCATACACTCAAAACACCAGTGCCTTGGTTGAAATCTTCAAAGACTTTTTGTATATTCTAAAGATATCGGAAGAGTTGTTAATGTAAAAGTCTGTGCAAAAATAAACATCGGGCACTATATAGTATTGTTCAAATGCAAAAGTATTAAATTACCAAACCAGTAACAATATAGTAGTAAAATTCACAAAAATAGTAAATAAATCTATTCATGAATCCTATAGTTTAGGGACTGATAGATGGGGTGCAGGAATAAATCTGACATTAAAATTATAACTGCACAGGAGAAATACAAATTAAAGAAAAATAAAAATATCCTTCTAAACACAGATATAAAAATCAAAAGACATGACAACATTCCTTAGAACCAAAAAGGCAGAAGACTATATTAACGTTTCTTTCCTTCCTCTTGAGCCACACAGCACAGATTAAAAAAAGACACCAGATTTAGAACTGGGGAAAACAAATGAAAGGGCATCAGTAATAAACTCCGCAAGTGTTGCAAACACTTGACACCTTCAGGAGAAGGAGTGCATGCGGGAACAACATCAAAACCCTTCTGTGCTCTTTACAGAACATTACTTTCCACCACTTCAATGCCCAGGACCCCAATGCCAATCAAGAGGGATGCAAACAGCACATTCCTCTTCAAGTATCCTCTCAAATGCCTTCATCTCAGACCACAGAAGTTTGAACAACTTCCAAATCATTTGAAGTTTAGGAAAGTACTGCTGACTTAATGTAACCATGTCCCATCTCATGACTGTGTCTCTTAAAATGAATACAAGATGAAGAATTATAAGGCAATGCTAACTTCAGGCAGGTAACTTCAGATGCCCGTCAACACAACCCCATAGTCGGTATTTTGGTATCAAAACATCTACCATTAAATGTCATGTCCACATTTTGTCACTTTCATCTGTATTCTATAAATACCATGTGCACGTTTTCCTCGGTGATTCAATTCCTGACATCTGCATCGCATCTTCAACTGAAACATCAGGCTCCACACTTAGCTGGCGTCCCCGCTGAGCTCCTGAACGTGCTGCAGCAGCTGCTCACAGTAATAAGGGCTGCGGTGTTTATGCTTCACAGCCTCGATCTCTTGTGTCAGCAATGCAGGAGAAAGAAAACTCCCCACTTTTAGAACATCTGTCGGGAGAGAAAAAAACAGGAAAAAGACTGAATCCCTACAACTTATTCAACAACATGTATTTATATAGCTGATGCCCTTCTCAAAAGCAATCTAAATAGTTTCTATAACATAAACAGCCTTGGAGGAAGACCTTTTATGACCCTGAAGTGCTTTGCAGTCAATGAAGTAATTTTAAAGCGTTGCCAATGTTCTGATACGTGAATTACAGCCAATTTGTTCAAAGCAAGCTATCAGAAAGAGTGACGTGACAATGACCAAATAATCTATTTCAGTAATATCGGTTGATGGATAATACAAGACATTGGGTAGAACTCCTCTTCGAGAAGGGCTGTGGGATTTTTTTTCTGTCCACTGGTGACAGGTTAGTGGGCTGTTTCGAGCACTACCACCATCAATTCCACAGGTTACAAAAGAAACATTTGGAGAATAAATAGCAGCCATTCATCATCTATGATCATGGGATAAAATGTAAATTTTAAACAACTCAGGCCAGACCCAATGAATTAAGACCACTGGGGAATGATAACTATGAAAACAGTTCTAGTTTAGCCTTCATTAAAACCTACTTCCAGTGAAAATATACATAATGCAGCTAACACAAAGTCATCGGGTCAGGCAGCATCTGTGGGTTCTTGACCCAAAATATCGACTGTCCACTTCCCTCCACAGATGCTGCCTGACCCACTGAGTTCCTCCAACATCTCCAGATTCCAGCATCTGCAGTCTCTTGTGTCTCCAGAACACAAAGTCATTCTGTTTCACATCATCCTAAGCCAAGCCATTTTCACTTACAATATTGTGAAGTTTTGCTATGGTATTGTGCTGAGATAACGTTTAGGCTAAGATCAGTACTGTGGTCAACTAAGAACCACATTTCTATGTGGAAGGCACTGCAATGAAAAGTTACTTAAAATAAATAGTTTTATCTATTAGTGCATTAAGACAGAAAATTCACCAACTTCCTAAATAACTTCCAAACCAAATATTTTAATTGAAATAAGGGGTGAGTAAGGAAAAGCTTAAAACAGCTACAAACACCAAGGTATCTGTAATTCAGTACCATTTGTGAACAGCAAATTTAATTTATTAACACTTATTTAACTAAGTTAGTTTATTAACTTAAATTAAACTGTTATTAATAAATTATGTTTTTCTTGTGAATGCTGCTTATCTGATGCTATGTGCCTGTGATGCTGCTGCAAGTAAGTTTTTCATTGCACCTGTGCACACATGGACTTGTGCATGTGACAATAAACTCGACTTTGACTTTGAATTTCTAGGCATGTGTTGCTATCACAAGGTTTTTCACCAGATGGCGCTGAAGGCACTTCCATGATCTGGTAAACCCTGTTTAAATCCTCAAAATACAGACATAATTCTCCTTGTCCTTTCTGCAAACTATTTAAGCTACAAAGATAAAGGAGATGTCAGGGTTGTAGGTATGCTCAGCCTTACAATGTGTTTAACTGTGATTTGGGATGTCACTTTTCTTCACAGCACACTGTCAAATATCTGTCAGTAAAATAGAAAGTAAATTATCTGATTTTAACTACCATTTAACATTGACTCAATAGTTATCAATTTTCCCTTTCAAAATAAGGTCCTTTGTTAACCCCCTTCCTCACAACCACTCTCGTTACCTCAACACTGCCTACTTCCCTCATTGGTAAAGTTTCACGTTGCTAAGATCAGCACAATATCATAACTGACTAATTGAATGCGTACGATTACAATTTGAATTTTTTTTCCCCAATTGAAAACTAGAATTTCAGCAATTTAATAATTTGTGAAAAAGACTGTGTTAAGCCAACAGACTAACCCACAAACGAGTGCAATGAATCCTTTCTCATTTGCAAAATACCGCCTCCCATCCCAGTGCATGATTTTGGTTACTGGTCAAACCAGTTCTGATATTCAGAAACTATTGCTTCAAGCCTGAAGAGGAATGTTGAGACTGGGGAAGCAAGGGGGAAAAAAACTGTAGCTATTACTGTACCATTTACATTACAGTTCATCATTCTTAAAATGGAATTATGGAAAGTGTGTATACATCAGTTGAAAGGCAGCTGAAAGTTTATGCTCTAAAAGCATGTTTTCTTCAACTTGCAGAGTCCCTTGAAAATAGATCCAAAATTCCATAAATCTTCCTATGTTAGGTTCTTTTCATGCTGGGTCATTTGGCAGTGCTACAGAAGTTTTGACTCGTTCCTAGCAGCTAAACATAATAAAGACTGGTGTTAGCATGTATCTGCTTTCACAAGTATAATATAGGATAACGCTTTGACTACAGTGCTCATGAAACACTGACCTAGTGGTGCTCACATTCAATGGAAACCTTGCTTGAACATGCCCAGGGTTGTCAACAGCCAACAGCCCAAAAGAAAGAAACTATCCATTTCCCTGACATTACCACGACTTGCTGCTGGCAAGAACTCAAAACACCAGAACTGAGGAGCTGGCAAACATTCAGGGGACGGAAGGAAAAAATAAATCAATGTCTTCTGTGGTTTTAAATCAAATTAAAATTGAACTTGCTACTCGGAATTTTTCAAACCTTACTTGACAATGTTGGAGACAAGTAAACCAAAAATAATTTCACAAGAAAAGCATTACGTAAAATGTTTGGGTTTTAAATGTCAGGCATGTAATGAAAAAAAAATGAAGTAGCACATTTCAGACAAAGTGATAAAAATATATTTATCTGACAGATAGTCAGAGCCTTCTTACTGTGATAGCTGTAGGTAGCACAATACACTTTGTGTCGTCTAATACACATCATACCCAAGGCTACATACTGGAGCACAAAGTGTAGTTCAGAGAAACAGGGAGAAAGAGAGAGATGGGGGGAATGAGAAAGAAAAAGTGAAAGAAGAAGGAGGGAGAGAAAAAGAGTACGAGAGGGGCATCTGACAAAGCATACAGTGATGTCAGCGTGCATACACTTTGTGTAGAGTTATGAAAATGCTAAACTGAAAAAAGAAAGAGAAAACCTAAGTAAATCAAGGAGACTGCAGTCAATACCTGCTGCTGTTCACTTACTCCCACTTTGGCCAAGGCAGTGTTTTACAGTTTGCTTAAGTGAAACCTGGCAAAGACAAGTAACAGCAACCATCCTGCATTAAAAATATTAAAAACCTTCATTCATATCTTTAATATTTTTATTGGAACAAGGAGTCGTGTGGAGACATTTCAGCAAAGTGTAATTATCAATGTGAGTTTTATCAAATGCTTTTTCAAAGCATCAGCCTTTACTTAAAATTCCAAGACTCAGGAGTGGTAGTGTACAAAATAAAGAGTACCGAATATCATCAAGGATAATACAGCAATGCATGTATTATTCAGGAACTCAACATCCACATTTAACACATTTGTCATGAACACAATTTCATGGGGGTTTCAGCCAGGGGTGTCATATATGTGACTGTGTTGCAGTAACAGACATGATGTTGGGTCCATGGCCATAATTGAAACACTTGAGCAAATGCCAGAGCAGAAGGACAAAGCAGCCAGAAATAAGGTGCCAATGTTCTTCCTTCCTCTTCTAAAGCCAATCACTGATCATGGTTTTCTCAGGCAACCTCTGATAACTCACCCAAGCAACTGTTAGTCATGTATAAATCTGGATACTTGAGTTTGGCAAATTGTTCATTCACGAAAGGTATCAATGCAGAGCTTTCTTAGGAGACTAAATGATGAGCAATTTCCAGAGGTTGCTGGAGCCGGAACTGTGGTTGACTTTCTTTCCTCCATCAGGGGCACCACAGTAAAACCATTGGTAGCCTAGACATTTTTCATTCATATATTGACTGCCAAGTTCAGCATTTAATCCCCATCTCATGTGATGAAGGTACTTTCAGGATAAGCAGCTCCAGAATAGTAACCCAGTGCAAATGAATGAACAGCAATATTTCCAAGGCAGAATGTTCAAGAGCCATAACCTGCAGGTCAGTGGACCAAGAGCAAGGAAGTGGGAATGATTCCCTTTTTGGCTGGCATGTATACAATGGGTCGAGCAGCCTCATTTTGTGCCAATATTATATGATTCTAAGGCAGAATGGTGTGCAGCTTGGAGGAGAGATTGTAAGCAGTGGTGTCATTGCCCTTCTCGGCAGTAGAAGAACTCCAGACCCACAGGAACATGACTGACTTTGAACTGTCCTCCTAAATGCAAGCCATCCGGTGCAACAGGTCAGGGATAGACAAAATGTGCTGGCCTTGCCAATGATCCGTGACCAGATGTAAAATAATAGGTTCTATCAAAGAAGCCCCAGTGACTTGAAGTATATTTCGTAGATTACATACACTGCAGCCACAGTGTGCCTGCAGTGGAGGAAGTGAGTATTTACTGGTGATAGCTTGGATAAGAACATAAGAAATAGGAGGAGTAGGTCAACTGGCCCATCGAGCTCCGCCATTCAATAAGATCATGGCTGAGGACTCAGCTCCACCTGCCTGCCTTTTCCCCATAGCTCTCAATTCCCCTACTGTGCAAAAATCTATCTGTGTTTTAAATATACTTAATGAGGAAGCCTCTACTGCTTCCCTGGGCAGAGAATTCCACAGATTCACTACTCTCTGGGAAAAGGAGTTCCTCCTCATCTCCGTCCTAAATCTACTCCCCCGAATCTTGAGTCTATGTCCCCTAGTTCTAGTCTCACCTACCAGTGGAAACAACTTTCCTGCCTCTATCTCTACCCCTTTCATAATTTTATATGTTTCTACAAGATCCTCTCTCAATCTTCTGTTAAGCTTTTTGATATTATTAAAGTTACACATACAGGCAGACCAAGAGTGTTACACAGCATTCTTGATGACCCTTGAAGATAGCAGAAAGGCTTTATGAAGTCAGGAGGTGAGTTCATCAACTTCTGACTTGCTGTTTTAGCTACAGCAGCAATACGATGGACAAAATTAAGCTTCTGGTCAATGGTGGTGGTAGGGGAATGGTATTTAGATGCTCTCCTTTTCTTTCTATGTGTCGTTTGTCTACAAGTAAGTGTAGACAACTTCATTGTAAGTGAAAATGAAAACTATCCATTCTAATATTTCTGACCTTATGATGGAGGGAAGGTCTTCGATGAGACAGATGAGGATGATTGGGCCGAGACAATGGCCCGAAAAACACCAGCAATTTTGTCTACAACAATTATGTGGTGTGATTCTTGGCAGCAGAGAGTTTTTTCCTCAATTCCATTTGGCCAGTTTGAACAGTGCTCCATTACCCTGATACCAAAGGCAGTCAATCTGACCTCACCTTGTGGAAGTAAATTGAAACAGCTGAAAACTACTTTCTGTGATGGTGTGGACCTCAGGAGAAGGCAGAGGTAGACCATGTCTTGCCAATTTGGCTAAAGATGGTTGCAAATGCTTCAGCTATGCCTTTTGCACTTGGGTTAGGCTTCATCTTTGAGGTGTTGAGATGTTCTTTAAACCTTCTCTTCTTGTAAGCCTTCTCATAGTCCATTACCATTTACAACTGAATGTGGCAACTCTGTGGAGCTTTCTTCTGATTTGAAATTTGTGTCTAACATTTGCTGTCCAATGCGCAAGAAGTCCTGTGTTGCAGCTTCATCAAGTGAGTACCGCATTTTTATTTTTACTTGGATCTGCTCCTCACTGAACCAGGGTTGGTGAACTGACTTGGTGGTAGTGGTAGAGGGAGAGACATGCCAGGATGAGGTTTCAATTCTGCTGCTGCTGATGGTCCACATAGTTTCTCAAGCTTTGAGTTGATTGATCTGTTTCTGAATTGATCCCATTTAATATAATGGTAATGTATCCTCCATGTGAAGACAAATCTCCACTAACACTGTGTCAGAGACAGATGCAACTGCAACATTTAGGCCAGTGAGGGCAGGGTTAACTCACCACCCAGTCCAGCAACATGTCCTTTATGTCTTTGCTAGTGGTGATGCCACTGAGCCACTCTCGGTGATGGACTTTGAAGGCTCCAAAGTCAAAGCAAATTTTGTGCCTTTGCTGCTCTTCGTGCTTTCTGTCAAGTGTTGTTCAACAAGAAGGAGCACAGATTCATCAGCTACAGGAGTGTGGTAAGGAGTTATCCACAAAACGTTTCCTTGCTCAATTTTGACCTGATGCCATGAGTCTTCATGGAGCCCGGAGTCAATGCTGAGGAATTTGTTGGGCACACTCTCTCACCCTATGTGTCACTCTACAACCGTTTCTGGTGACACAAGACATTCCCAAGGATGTTGATGGAGCAGTTGGGGCTGCTAGCTTTCTAAAAAGTTTATTCATGGGACGTGGACAAGAACAGCATTTATTGTCCATTCTACTTGTCCCTGGAATTGCCAAGTCGTTTGAGAGGGCAGCTAAGAGTCGACCACATAGGTGGGTTTAGAGTACCACATAAGCCGGCAGTAGTAAGCACAACAGAACTTCAAGTCCTTAGTGTCCTGAAAGTGGCAACACAAGTGGACAGGGTGGTAAAGATGGTCTATGTCATGTTTGCCTTCATCATTTGGGACACTGAGTATAAAAGTTGGGAAGTCATGTTGCAGCTGCATAAAAATTTGGTTAGGCTACATTTGAATTATTGCGAGCAGTTCTGGTCACCACACTGTAGAAGGATGTGGAGGCTTTGGAGATGGTGCAGAAGATGTTCACCAGCATGTTGTCTGGATTGGAGTGTATTAGCTGTCAGGAGAGTCAGAGCATGAAAGCACGGAAACAGGCCCTTCAGCTCAACTTGTCCTTGCCTATCAAGTTGCCTACCTGAGCTAGCCCCATTTGCCTGCATTTGGCCCATATCCCTTGAAAGCTTTCCTGTCCATGTACCTGTCGAAATGTCTTTTAAATATTGTAATTGTACCTACCCCTACCACTTCCTCTGGCAGCTCGTTCCATATACTCACCACCCCCCTCTGTGAAAAAACTTGCCCCTTTAAGTCTTTACCCTCTCACCTTAAACCCATGCCTTCTACTTTTAGACTCCTCTACCCTGGGAAAATGACTGACTATTCACCTTATTTATGCCCCCCATTATCGTATAAACCTCTTTAAGGTCAACCCTCAGCCCCAATGGTCCAGGGAAAAATGCCCTAGCTATCCAACCTCTCCTTATAACTCAAGCCCTCCAGTCCAGGTAACATCTTCGTGAATCTTTTCTACTCCCCTTCCACCTTAATGATGTCCTTCCTTTAGCTGGACAACCAGAACTGCACACGATAATCCCAGTGTGGTCTCACCAACATCTTGCACAGCTGTAACATGATGTTGAGAGGTTGGACAAACTTGGGATTGTTTTCTCTAAATCATCATAGGCTGAGGGGTGACCAGATAGAAGTACATAAAACTATGAGGGTAGACAGTCTTTTTGCTAGGGTGGAAATGCCAAATACTAGAGGGCATACGTTTAAGGCAAGAGGGGGAAAGTTTATAGGAGATTTATGAGGCAAGTGTTTTTCTCCCCCACACAGAGCGTGGTCGGTGCCTGAAACATGTCGTCAGGAATGGAGGTAGAAGGAGATGTGATCACAACGTTTGAGAGGCATTAGACAGACACATGAACAGGCAGGGAATAGCAGGACATAGACCATTTGCAGGCAGATGGGATTAGTCTAATTTAGCATTGTGGTCAGTTTAGACATGATGGGCCGAAGGGCCTGTTTGTGTGCTGTACTGTTCTATGTTTCTTTAGTTCCCTCCCTGAAGGACATGTGAATCAGATGCCTTTACAATAATGCACAAGGTTTGCAATGACTATTTGTGATACCAGCTTTTAGTGCAGATTTTATTTAATTAATGGAATTTAACTTTCCCAGCTGGTGTGGAGGGAACGGCTGCCTCTAAACCACTGCTCATCCAGTAACTTCATACTATGTTCTCGATCCAGCCTGCAGCTAGCAAGGAGATTCATTCTCGTCACTACCACTCTCTTCAATGAAGATCAACTACACCCGAGCACAGGCCCATCCACTCCCTGCATGGATTTAGGTAATTGGCTGCAAGATGCAACTAATTTGTGGTATCTTATGGTATGGATAAGGAATGATGAGGAAAATACCAGTGATAAAACAACATGGACTGGGAGCACAACTCACACAGTGACATTAAGGCTTTGGATTCGTTTCCCTTTCTTTGGTCTTTCGCGTTAATGGGGATTTGTTTATGCCTCGCATTGTGGACTTTTGAAAGCTGCAACAAAATCTAATTAAATTAACACAAAATGTCATGAAATAAACTCCCCTTTAGGGTTTCAACGCAGCTAATCTGAAACCATACCTGTAAAAAGAAACTCTTGTTACCAAATACCTACTGAATTGTTGCAGCTTGACAAGGGATTAAAGCACTGTCGAGGGAGCTAAACCCAAATACTTCCTAGGGGCAGGAAGTCACTCACAGGGTTTATAAGAACCAGTTAAAGTAGGTATGAAATGACAAGGGTAACAGTTTGGTTCACAGATGCAACAGCTCCTAACGTGTTCATCCTCAACAGGGAGAAAAAGAAAAGTAATCTCAGCAGTCTGACCCAAGTCTGACTTATGCATCCATGAACACTTACTTCTTTCACATTATGTAGGTGCTACCACTGTAAAAGACTAATTGAGCATGCAAAATATGACATTTCAGACCCAGCGGAGCTGTACAGATTGGGATGTTTTAACCGGCTAGGTATAGTAGCATATCAACTATTCATTGGTAACAGGAGTTTAAGATCCGACGTGAAAGCTGGGGTTACAAAATCTTCATCCTGTCTGGCTGACATGAGATTTCAGTTGCAGCAATATGGTTGGATGTTAACTGCCCTCTGAAATAGCCCAGCCATTCAGCTGAAGAGGCAATCGGGGATGAACAATAAGTGCTGAACATCCCAGCGATACAAGATCCTGTGAACAACTAATTAAAATTCCAACCTCTATTGCCAATGATGTGTCATTTAGCAATAAAACCTATTTTCTAAAATTTGAGTTTGGTTGCATTGTCAATGTAGTTTAAAAATATTGCATGCATTTTCATGAAACTGAAATTGAAAATATATTATCTGCACAAATGGAGTAAGACACACAATGGTGATGTCACTAATTCTTGAGCAAAATTAACAAGGAATAGCCCTTTTCACCAACAAGACTTTAATATTAGACAGTTCTGTATTTAAACAGCATATTTAGCCTCTAGAATTATTACTTTTTTGCCTAATGAAGCTGGCACAAAATACCCAGAAGATCTCAATGATAATGTAATGTTTCTCATTTAAAGGTAGTAGATAAGAGAGAAAAACCCTTCTCCACTAACACTGCAGGATTACTTTCACCAGAACAGCTGCAGTGGTTGAAGGTGGCAGCTCAGTACCTACCACCTTCTCTCCCAGCTTAACATAATACACAGGCCCACTTATTTGTCTACTAAGGTTTGGCTGTGGCGATACAGGGGGATGGATAAAAGAGATGTGCAAAGCAGGCTACATTTTAAGGTGCAAGGATGAATATACAAATAAAATTATTTCTTTGAGTCCACGAGAAAGATTTTTCCAGTTGAACATGATAAGACAATGTCTCTCTGGACCATTAGAACTTCCTCGATTCTTTCTTCCATTATCTTTTGTTTTAAAATAACTTTGATTTAGCAATCTTCCAGAAGTTTATCTTTTGTTCTTCAGCCTTCTTTTTCTCTCCTTTGGACTTTTACTTTTTACATTGAAACTCACAATGTAATATCAGTCCCCTATTATTCACATAATTCAGATGGGATCTTGTACTAGCTGTCTTCGGATGTCATGGGGAGCAAGAATGGGCAATCTGAAAGTGCTATTATAAAGCTCGCATTAGGATATTAATCAACACAAAATAATGGAGGCACATTGCTCTAGGATTGAGTACAATCCATGATTGTGATCCAATTTAAAGTATTTCTGCATTGCAGTTACAAATACTTTGGTGAATGAAAAAAAATGTACAAGAACCTCTTACCGAGAAATACTTTTTGGATCTCACTCTCTGGATCATCCAGATGAATCAAAAGCCCACGGTAGAGGAACTCAATGTGGCTCTTGAAGAGTGATCTGTCATAGTCATTCCCAACACATTGGAACCAAACACTCAAAGCTTTGGCAGCTACTATACGTACTTCATCCAAACTATCATCCAACCGTTTTAACAGCTCTAATTTAAAATAAGGAAAGAGATAATTACTAGTAATGCTATGATGCAGAAATTATTAATAGAAGAAACTAATCCAAAAATTTTAAGATTTTCTGTAGCAGTGTTCAAAGATATGACTTTTAGGGTAACCTACACGACCCCCCCAGAAGTTTCCCTCATTTCAAAAAATGCCAGGAACTAGTTAATCTGTAATATTAGAAAAATTCTATTTCCATGAATAATAGTACAGGCCACGCCCATGTTATGCCCTTTCGGATAACGGAAATTCGCCCTTACAGAATTCATGAATCACTACCCAAAAATTTGAAATACAGAATAAAATTCACTCTCACAAATTTATACGGAAAAACGGTAATTAAGTAAAGGCAATTTTTTTTAAACTGTTGTTTCTTGACGCATATTTCCAGGTCAAATATGGTGGTGGAATATAGTCTTAATGGTAGGACTCTTGGCAGTGTGGAGGATCAGAGGAATCTTGGGGTCCGAGTCCATAGGACGTTCAAAGTGGCGGCGCAGGTGAACTCCGTGGTTAAGAAGGCATATGGTGTATTGTCCTTCATCAATCGGGGAATTGAACTTAGGAGCCGGGAGGTATTGTTGCAGCTATATAGGTCCCTGGTCAGACCCCACTTGGAGTATTGTGCTCAGTTCTGGTCGCCTCACTACAGGAAAGATGTGGAAGCCATAGAGAGGGTGCAGAGGAGATTTACAAGGATGCTGCCTGGGATGCAGAACATGGCTTATGAAAGCAGGTTGAGGGAACTCAGCCTTTTCTCCTTGGAGAGACGGAGGATGAGGGGGGACCTGATTGAGGTGTATAAGATGATGAGAGGTATTGATAGGGTAGATAGTCAGAGGCTTTTCCCCAGGACTGAATTGGTGGCCACAAGAGGACATAGGTTTAAGGTGCTGGGGAGTAGATATAGAGGAGATGTCAGGGGTAAGTTTTTTTACTCAGAGAGTGGTGAGTGCATGGAATGGGCTGCCGGAGATGGTGGTGGAAGCTGATACGATAGGGTCTTTCAAGAGACTGTTAGATCGGTACATGGAGCTGAGTAAAATAGAGGGCTATGGGTAAGCCTAGTAATTTCTAGGGTAGGGACATGTTCAGCACAGCTTTGTGGGCCGAAAGGCCTGAATTGTGCTGTAATTGTTCTATGCTCTATATGCAGATGACACGGCTTCGCATTACGGAAAATTGCGATAGAGACCATTTTCTGGGAACATATCTTCCCTCTCACCCCAACCCCATAATGTGGGGGTCACTTGTACTGGCAAAAAGAATATAAGTATTAACCAGAAACTTGTCTGAGCAGAGGATTAGGAGAACATCTGCAAATGCAAGTTGTGATGAAAGTTGAGGAATGGTATTGCTGTATCCTAATGATAAATACTCCACCTGGATACAATTTATTTAGCTTGTCAGGATCCACCCGATTTCCACAAACTTTTAAGATGGCGCTGATGGCACGACAAGCCAGCAATCGAGTCATTTTGGAATCTTCATCCAGGGCCGCAATCACTTTTGGCATCAAGTCTTCATACAATCCAAGGGCCTGTTGAATAATTACAAGCAATGGAAAACTGCAGTCAGTCTGACTTCTCACACAATCCTCCAAACTACAGATGAATCAAGCTGCAATAATGTCACAAAGATCGTAGAACCATGTGAAAGAAGCATAGCGACATGATGACACAACAAAACACTGAAGATGCTGGAAATCTGGAGCAACACACAAAAATTCCTGGAGGAACTCAGCAGGTCAGGCAGCATCTATGGAGGGAAATTCTCGGCCCGAAACGTTGACTGTTCATTTCCCTCCATAGATGCTGCCTGACCTGCTGAGTTCCTCCAGCACTTCTTGTGTGTTGCTAGCGAAATGATGAGGCTCCTCGTCATATAACTGACTGGACCTGGCCCTTAAAATTGTAAAATACTTTGCCTGATACACCCTCTTCTTAATCTTACTTATTTTTGCTTTCCAAAATGCATACTATTTAAAAAAATATATAATTTAAATCTACGTTAATGTGCTTGTATTCTTCTTTGAAGGTTTCTTTTTTTTCCTCTTTGTTCACAGGTTCGGTCCAACGGGATTACAGCAAATATTGTGCAATTATACTTGCAGTGAAGGTAAGGCTTGGGTGTCAGAAACAGTGAGCAACCAGGGAGTTGGCATTTTGCACAGAAAAGTAGCAAGTTAAATAATTTGAGAAAAGGCTGTGGAAGGGCACAACAGAAAAATTAATTTTAAGACAATGATTGATTACACAGAGATCATCTGTTGTAGTTAGCAAGATAAAAGAGTAAAACTGGATTATGCTATACCACATCATCATTATACTTTTAAATGGACCGAGAATCTTTGACATAAACCATTACAGTTTATTTATAATTATCAAAACTTGGTTGGATATCAAAAAACATTGTTATGAATTAATTTAATAATCTAAGCTGCAACAATTTTAATACCAAAATGAAATATTAATAGGATGTTATTAATGTGTAATGTAAAATTAATAACTAAAATATTTGACAAAAATTACATCAACAAAGGTTAGGCTGGAAGAGGGGATATCTGATGGTAAAACTTCAGTAACAGGAGGGTCAAGAACTCAGATTTAAGGTGACTGAGAAAAGAAGCAAAGTGACAGGAGGAGAAGTGTAGAGTCATCTGCAATGTGCTGCCTGGTAGGTTGTAGAAGCAGACTTATTAATTACTTTTAAAAGGGAATTATTTAGATAAAAAGAAATGAAAGCCTTTGAAGGAAGAACATGGAGCTTAATTAATTAGATAGCCTCTTCACACAATGGGCTGCATGGCCTCCTCCTGTGCTGTATTCATTCTACGATTTTGCAGATACAAGGCAGTAATGTTTTAAAATAAAGGTCAATGATTGCTAAATTCTGCAGCCAATCTAGACTCCCATCCAATCTTGAACTACCGATGAAATAGTGTTTCCTCAATCTTTCTCTTTCTCGACAGGGTAGGCATAGAGTTGATATTTTCACTGCTGGAGTGTCTCGAAATAAGGGATCCACCATTAAGGAATGAGATGAGAATAGATTTTTTCCACTCAGATCAAAATGAATCTTTGGAATTCATTATCCATGAGGTCGATGCAGACTCAGTAACTGAGTATACTTAAGACAGAAATTAGCAGATTTTTGGATAATGAAGGGAATCAAGAGATATGGGTTTTCTGCAGAAAAGTGGTGTTGAGGTAAAAGATCGTGCATGACCTCAATGAATGGAGAAGCAGATTCGAGGAGTTGAATGCTTCATGTTCTTATAATTGTGTTTATTGCTTAATCTATGTCAAGAATTTAATCAAATCTCAATGTGGTTTAGGTGTCTGAAACTAACCCTCTTTAAAATGTTTTCTACACTCAGGCTTCACTTATAATGCCTTATGGTCTGCTCCACATTCAATAGATCATTATTGACAAGAAAATTAGGAAGGAAATCGGGGAATGGGGGTCAGAGATTGCTCCCAAGGTGGTAATCTCGCATGGACTCAATGTGCTGAATGGCATCCTTTTGCATCATTTTTAAGTGTAAGAGTATAAGCTCAGCAACTGATCATGCACATAGGCAAGCTTCTGCATGCTGCATCTTCTCCTGCAGTTGGAGTAACCTTGATTCTGGATTGGACACTACATAAATTGAAGCTTCCTATTAGTCGTGCAGATTAGTTCCACACCAGCCTAAAGATGGTTGGAGACGAGGTGTGGATGTATGACAAGAAAGACTGAAGGAAGTGCTGGAGCAATGACGTAGCCTTGCCTGCAAGTTTCTGCACTCAGATTGGATCTGGAATATGGAAAAATTTCTGCAAGCAGCCAGATCCGAGGAGGGTGCTCCACGGTCTGGAGTTAAAGGCTTTAGTGAGGTTGAAGAGGGATATGGTTGGTACTGTGCCTGATATTGCTCTTGAAGCCATTGCACAGTGAAGATCACGCCCACTGCACCTCTAGATGGACAGAATCCACACTGCGAGTTGGGGAGCAGCTCTTTCACAACTGAGAGGAAGTGGCTGAGGACGACCCTGGCTAAGATTTTCCCTGTGGCAGGCAGCAATGGGATCCTTCTGAAGTTAACGCAATCGGATCTGTCTCCTTTCTTGAAGGTATTTCCAATGACAACGTATCGAAGATCCCCTGGAATGTCCTCATCTTCCTTGAGATGGGCAATGAGGTTATCAATTCAGGACTGGAGTTACCTACCACTAAGTTTGAGGACCTCAGCAGGGATACCATCTGCTCCTAAGGTCTTGTTGATTTTTAGTTGGGATATAGTCTTTTCAATTCTTGTCAGTTAAGTATAGCAGCAAGATTGGACTGGATGTATCCTTGTGGAATGGAGTCAATCAGAATCAGGTTTATTATCACTGACTTACATGATGTGAAGTTTGTGGCAGCAGTACAGTGCAAAGACATAAAAATTACAAAATAAATAAATAGTGCAAAAAAAAGGAATAATGAGGTAGTGTTCATGGACATCAAGGACAGAGTCATGCCGAGTTCCTTCCAGCAGATGCTGACTGCCTCTGTCCTTGATAAGTTCACCTCTGCTTTTGGCTCTCAGTGCAGTGGTGCCTTGGATATTTGCGTCTTAGATGGCTCCAGCAACATTGAAGAATCCACTCATGTTACGGCTGTCACCACATCAATGGACCTCCTGTACTCTTTCTACCTGTCATCCCTTCTCTATGTCACAGGTTTTCAGTGATACTCAGCCTTCTGGTGCCTGTACAGCTGTTTCTTTTCCATTGAGGCGTGGTGGGGTTTCTAATGCAGGCACTCTTTGCATCAATGGTCAATTATCCCCTGGATCTCCTGGTTCGATGAGAAGCACTTATGTGTGGAGGCCAGCTTCAATATTTTAGTGTTTAGTGTAGGACATGGTTTAATGTGAGCTCTTATGGGTTTGAAGAGAGTTAAACAGAAAGAGATTGTGTTTTGTGCACAAGAACCCCAGAAAATAATCTTGGCCGTAAATCAACGATGTAAGACCTTTCTCATTAATTTAATGCAACAGAACTCAATATTTTTTGTTTTTACAGCACCCAAGAAAAAGTATCCTCAAAAAAAAAATGACTGCTGCAATCTCCTTCCATCAGTAAAACTACAGGTGTGTGCGAGACAGCACTTCCTAAGAAAAACCTAATTCATTCAGTGTTCTTAGTTATTAAGATGTGAAAGATAACACAAGACTATCAACCATATACGGATAGATATCATCTTCTTACTATTTTACACACAAGTATCAAAAGGTTTGGAGAAGCTGATTTTTTTTGACATTTTGAATTTTACAGTCATCGATATGAAAAAGACAGAAGGTGGTGGTGGGAAAATACAGATACACAGATAAGAGCAGCAGAAGGGAAGGGAGAGATAAAGCAGAGAGAAGACACACAACAAGCACACTGGCTGATCGGGAATGTAACAACCATTAAAGACTGGAGGAAGGTGTTAGAATCATCATCTGCTGCTTCCTGCTTGGATTAATGACACAAAAGTTTGCAAAAATGTTCACATATTTGAAATTATTACAATGCTAACTTTGTGAAATTAATAGGGAGCTTGCCTCGAGCTTTGCTCAAAAAGCTTAACATTTGTCTGGGTTTGAGCTAGCTTGTTTCTGAATCTTTGACCCTTCTGAGATTTACCTGTTCCAGCGTAATCATCTTGCTATGCAGCAGAGCCCACAGACAGGATACAGCAGTTGTGCGGATCGCAGCTGTTGTCCTCCCAGCGTGCCACAGCAGATTAGGCACCAGAATATCTCTTACAAGCGTCTCCAGGTAGCTACTGAACTGCCTGAAGCAAAACAGAAGACACTGTGGTGAGCAATGAGAAACTGAGGCAGGATTAATAACTTGTGCATGTGGAATTTTTTAATTTTGAAGAGATGTGGGTGGGAAGCCACTGCACTTCCTCTAAAATAATATGACAAGGCGAGGTTTAGTGGGTTAGGGAGAAATTTGTTTGATTTTATTTGCTCAGCTGACTGGCTTTTCTCATTAAGAGAGAAATTAATCTTGCCGAAGTCAGATTTGCAGAGATGTAAAAGTTATTAAATAACAGCTTCCAATTTTGAGCATGCAGCACTTTCTAGGTAATTTAGTTTTTTTTAAATTACACTGCAGGTCGTGAACTACTCATATGCAAACAGAAGATCAGCAAGGGAGTCACCTACTGTTCTAAAATTTGGCATTAAGAAGATATTTCAAGTTCACCAAGAGTCCAGCAAACTAGAATAATGATCATTAAAAAGAACTGACATGCAGGCTTTCAAAGACTATTTTCGGTATTTACGAGTTCTTCTAAAGATCAACATGCATCATGCATTTTGGATGGAAGTTTATCATCTTTTGAAACCCTTTACCATGTCCTAACGTGGATTGAATATTCCATTATTACTTTAGGAATATTTTACATAATTATCAATACTAAATCAAGTTTCTCAGAATTCAGAATTGAACAGAACTATTTTCCTTATTTTTTTTCTTCCCATGTATTTCCCTTCACCTGATTTGAAAGCAGGTACTCAGTCATGGCGTACACTTGCTCTTGGCACCATTTGTCATAAAATGTCCTGTCAAGTAGCCACTGTTCATACTCGAACCTAGAAGATGTGAAAGGCCTTCCGATTTAGGTACTTCCCAACAATGCCTGGGTGATGGATATAACTGAGGACTCCACTGGAAAGTGTGAAGATTTTACAACTACTTGTGGTGCCTCATAGTTTTGATTTCAGCTATTAGGATGAACAGTTCATGTAAAAAAAATTAAACAAAGCAACTTCAATTTTATATCCCCTAGCTAACGGTGCCCCATAAATTTGAAGATGCACTTTATATAACTGTGTTACAAATCAATGAGGTACACATTAATGTTTGCTGTTTAACTATCCCTGTGTCCTGTTAATCGCCGAACTTGACCTTTTAAAGAGTAAGTGAAGAGAACATCTGGCTGAGAACTTGATTGACAGTTGTATGGGTATGGGGAGGCAGAAATCATCAAATGGTGGTTCCTGAGCTGCTGGGGATTCAGAATCACCCGGCCAAGAAAAACAAATAGTCACGGTTGAAAGATATATAACATGGAGTTTATCTTTTGAGGATTGGCAACAAGCACAAACTTTTTTCCAGAGATATAAAAGGTCAAGGCCATGACTATGCAGATTCTATATAGCCAGAAGCTGTTGTAGATGCTTTGCAATTAGATGGATGGTAATAGGTAGATTCGGTGGATAGTGACAGTCTTTTCCCCAGAGTAGGGGAGTCCAAAACTAGGAGGCATAGGTTCAGGGTGAGAGGGGAAAGATTTAAAAGGGACCTGCGGGGCAACTTTTTCCATGCAGAGGGTGGTGAGTATATGGTACGAGCTGCCAGAGGAAGTGGTTGAGGCAGGTACAATAATGTCATTTAAGACGCACTTGGATAGGTACGTGGAGGGGCGGGGCCTGGAGGGATATGGGCCAAACGCGGGAAATTGGGACTAGCTGGGTGGGCACCGTGGTCAGCAAGGACTCATTGGGCCGAAAGACCTGGATCCGTGCAGTATTGCTCTGTGACTCTAATTAGATGTAGCTGCGAGCTTGCTGAATTCAATCTATTTTAGAAGTTTTGTGTTGTTTGGTCACAAGTCAAATAATTTGCAAATAGGAGATGTCTCAGCACATGCAGAAATGTTTCAGATAAATGACCAATCACCAGAAAGACGATAAAGGTCATTGACCCGAAACATTAGCTCTGTGCTGCCCAGATGCCACCTGAGCTGCTGTGTGTTTCCATTTCTTGTTTTTTTGTTTATCTTAAGACTTCGAGCAAAGGTACTTTGCTTCTGGATAAAAGCATAACAACCAGCTACAACACTGGCAGCTACCCAAAAGTGTGACAAACTGCCCAAGTATATCCAATTCACAAAAAGCAGGACAAATCCAATCTGGCTCATTACTGCACAGTCTACTCCCAATCATCACCCAGGTGGAAGCATCTGCAAGTCAGGAGTGTGATGAAATACTAACCAGCTGCCTGAATGAGTTCAGCAGCAATAATCATTGATGTACTGAGAGACTTTGGGGTGCAAGTCCGTAACTCCCTGAAAGTGGCGACACAGGTGGATAGGGTAGTGAAAAAGGCATTTGATGTGCTTATCTTCACAGGGTGAAGACATTGGGACATCATGATGCAGTTGTACAACACATTGGTTAGACCACACCTGAGTATTTTTTTTAAACAGTTCTGATTGCTACACTACAGGAAGGATGTGGTAGCAATAGAGAGAGCGCAGAAGAGATTCACCAGGACACTGCCTGGAATGGAGGGCTATTATTATATGAAGAGATTGGATAGACTGGGTTTATTCACACTGGAATGTAGAAGACTGGGTGGTGACCTTATAGATGTTTATAAAATAATGAGCAGCACAGATAGGATAGGTGGCAGCATCCATCACTCAGGACTCTCACCACCTGCGACATGCCCTCTTCACGTTACTACCATCGGGGAGGAGGTACAGGAGCCTGAAGACCCACACTCAACATTTCAGGAACAGCTTCTTCCCCTCCGCCATCAGATTTCTGAACGGCCCATGAACCCATGGACACTACCTCGTTATTTCTCTTTTGCACTATTTGTCTACTTCTGTAACTTATAGTAATTTTTTTTAATGTCTTTATGTCTTGCACTGTACTGCTGCCTTGCATTGTACAACAAATTTAACGACATATGTCAGTGATAATCAACCTGATTCTGATTTTTTCTAGGGCAGGGAAGTCTAGAACTAGAGGGCACAGGTTGATCGTGAGAAGGGAGAAATTTAAAGGGGATCTGACGGGTAAGTTTTTTTCCCCACAGGGAGGGTGGCGAATATCTGGAACAAGTGCCAGAGGAAGTGGCGGAATCAGACACAATTACAATGTTTAAAAGACGTTTGGACAGGGACTTGGATAGGAAAGGTACAGTGGGATACTTGCCTAATATAGGCAAATGGGATTTGTGTGGATAAGCACCACAGTTAGCACGGAGCAGGTGGACCCATCTCTAGGATTCCATCTTCAGAAGCTTGACAGCATCCAGAGAAACTGTTTGATTAGCATTCCAGCCACTATCTCAAACATTCACCAGCATGTGGAGGCTGCAGTGTGTGCCATCTACATAATGCACTGCAGTTGCTCAGCCAGGCTACTCCAAACCCACAACATGACAACCCAGAGGGACGACAGGCTGCAAGTGCTTCGGAACACCACTAAGTGCAGATTTCCCCTTCATGTCACTGGAAGTATACCGCTGGTCCTTTGTTGCCAATGGATCTAAATCCTGGAACTCCCTATCCAAAAGCACTGTGGGGGGTACCTTTACCAGAAAAACTACTGTGGTTCAAGGCAAGGCTCGCGACCACTTTCTCAGAGGCGATTTGTGTTGTGCAATAAACTGTGGTCAAGCTGGCAAAGTCCAGATCTGGAAAATGACTGAAGCAAAAACAAAAAGAACTGAACAATAGGAATATGGAGGCTATCCCTGGATTCTAGGTTATCCAAAACTGCCACGAGTTGAAGAACGAGGTGATTTCTGTCTGCCTGAACATCCAACATTAAATTTCTCTATTAGCCAACTTACTGACAGGCTACTTTGTTGCTGCATAATAATAAGCAATGTTATCAGCAGTTGTAGAATTGTTTTTCTTCTGGTAGCTGGCATTTTTCTTGAGAAATTAAGCTGGAACTATCTCCAGGTGTGTTTCAATATTTTTGAAAGGGGTTTTCCATATACACACACACACACGAAATAAAATTTGAAAACCACCAGCTTAGGGGATATTTTCTAAGCAAGCTGGGTGAGTTAACAGAAAGGAGCTGGCAGTTGTTGAAGGCATCAGAGGCAAGTATACAACAGGTGTCGTGCAGAGAGCTGTGTTCGGATGGTTCAAAACTTGGTTGTTGACTTAACTTGTTTTACCTTAATACTAACTTTTCCCATTTTTTTAATATATATATACTTCAATGTGTCATTTAAGGCTGAGTCTTTGATGTGCAGTTGGAACACTGTGGTTCAAATGGCTCGATTTGTTGGCTGCGCTGAATGATTTCTTTGTTTGGGTATTTCCCAACTCTGCCTGGATGGTTGATAACAGCTGAAGCCTCTGTGATTGGAAAGGTGTGCAGATTTTGCACATGGCATGTTCATAATAAAGTGGGAGGCACAACACATCTAGCCACAAGCAATTGAAGGCACAGCTGCAGCTGATGCAACCAAATTCCATTCATCATTTCCAAACTAAAACAAGAGTAGGCATACAAGTGACTCCTCAAATAAGTTGGTCTCCTATTTGGGATCACTCATAATACAACTGTGATATTAACTAAAAATTCAAAAAATGGTACTAACATACTTAAATATTGCTGACGTATAAATATCCATTCATTTATTCTAATAAAAGGCATCACTGTCATCGTTGCCATTAATTAAGGGCAGGCACGGTAGTGTAGCGGTTAGCGTAACACTTTACAGTGCCAGCGACCTGGGTTCAAATCCAGCCGCTGTAAGGAGTTTGTACGTTCTCCCAGTGTCTGCGTGGGTTTCCTCCGGGTGCTCCGGTTTCCTCCCACATTCCAAGGACGTACGGGTTAGGAAGTTGTGGGCATGCTATGTTGGCGCCAGAAGCATGGTGACACTTGCAAGCTGCCCCCAGAACACTCTACGCAAAAAGATGCATTTCACTGTGTGTTTCGATGTACATGTGACTAATAAAGATATCTTATAATGTACACGAGGGACAACCATGCTTACAAACTACTTAAAACACAGAGGTTTCTTCCACCAAAAAAAGAGCAAATCATTTAAGAGAAAAGTTAAAATAAGTTAAATAAGTAATTAAATAGAATTAATAGAAGGTATAAGCTATAAGGAGAGGTTGGACATACTTGGGTTGTTTTCTCTGGAATGTTGGAGGCTGAGGGGAGACCTGATAGAAGTTCATAAAATTATGAGAGACATAGATAGGTAGACAGTCAGAATCTTTTACCCAGGGCAGAAATGTCAAATACTACAGGACATGCATTTAAGGTGAGAGGGGGAAAAGTTTAAAGGAGATGTGCGGAACAAGTTTTTTTTTAAAAACAGAGAATCGTAGGTGCCGTGGGTAGTGGTGGAAGCAGATCAGACAGTGGCATTTAAGAGGCTTTTGTCAGACACATGAATATGCAGGGAATGAAGGGGTATGGATCATATACAGGCAGAAGAGATTTAGTTTTATTTGGCATTGTGTTCGGCACAGACATTGTGAGCTGAAGGGCCTGCTCCTTTGCTGTACTGTTCTATGTTGAGTGAAGAGCTTGTTTTTCTGTGCTGGGGGAGTGATCAGAATACTTCACAGACAATTTTAATTCCGTTTCTATGGTGCTGTAAAGATATTTGGAACTGGCTTCTGATGTTAACTTTGTTTTAAATAGTCATGTAAAATTTTGATAATAGTCACTGGAAGTCATTTTGGTAGAACGTGCTTGCTCACGTTGTGAGTAACAACAACAGCTTGTGATGAGACAGCATCTTTAAACATAACCAAAGATTCCCCAGGTACAGTACATCACAGGAGCAGAAAGTAACATGTGGTACAGCAAACAATTAGGAAGGTAAATGGTACATTGGGTGTTTATTGCAAGAGAATTTGAGTCTTGCTCCAAATACAATGTGCCCCAGTGAGTCAGTTTCTGGAATATGTGTTTCGGTTTTGTTCGTCTACTTAAGGAGGGCATAATTATAATAGAGGGGGTACAGACAAGGCTTAGGCTCTTGAGTGTAGAAGAATAGGAGGCAATTTCATTGAAACATACAACGTTCATTGAGGGCTTCGATGGGTAGATGTGGAGCTGTCATTTCCCCTGACTGGGGTGTCGAGAACCAGGATCATAATCTTAAATTTCAGGGATTGGCCATTTAGGACCGAGTTAGAACATAAAACATAGAAAAACTACAGCACAATTCAGGCCCTTCAGCTCACAAAGCTGTGCTGAACATGTCCCTACCCTAGAAATTACTAGGCTTAGCCATAGCCCTCTATGGTTCAGCAAATTCATTTATTGAATGATCGGGAAGGCACGAGGAACTGAATAACCCACTCCTGTTATGACCTGAATGACCTACTCCTGAATGACCTACTTCAAGTTATACCTAATAATGCTGTAAAATGGAATAAGATGTTTGCCAAACAGCAAAAAACAACATGTAATCAACTGAACGAAGTGACCTCACAACCAACAGATCACATCAAAGCTCTGCAGTCTTACCACATCCAGCCATGAATGGTGGTGGTCAATTAAGCAGCTATAAGGAGGAGGTTCCAAGAACATCTATCCTCAACGGTGGCTGAGCCCAGCAAGTCAGAGTGCTAAACAAAAGGCTGGAGCATTTGCAACCACATTCACGCTAGAAGTGCTGAATAGATGATCTTGGGATTTTCTCCTGAGGTCTGCACCTTCAAAAGAAGCCAGTTTCCAATCAATTTGGGTCTAAATCCTCCAACTCCCTTTCCAATTGCACTGTAGAGGACATTCTCACCAGAAGCACTGGAGCAGTTCAAGACAATGGCTCAGCATCACCTTCTCGAGACTAACTGGGAATATGTAACTAATGCAGGACTTGCCAGCGATGCCCAGATACAAAAAATTCATTTAAAAAAAGTCGAAGTTCTTATGAAATCAAACAAAATTTGACAAGCTGAGTGGGGTGATTTTAAGACAGGTATCCAGAAGCCTGGCCTGAACAAAGGGATAGGTTTTAAGGGCAAGAGGGAGAAGAAGCAATTTTTGTGCGTCACTTCCACCTGTACAATTTCAACAGTCCAGAAGATGGCGCTCCCTTATTACAATTGTTAAAATGCCCCCAACTGCTGCTGAATAAACAATGCATTCAAGTTCCATCAAAAATATCACTTAATTAAAAGTAATTTCTTAATATATAATTAAATGCATCTTGTGTGATTGATGTTGGATTACCACAAGAAGAAAACATTGATTTTAACCTCATAATAATTCAATCCAAAGTGAACGCAAATCTGCAAGGTGGGCTGCATTCAATGACCCCTTTCCGGTTTTGTCTGTGTGTTGGCGTTGTTAATAGTGACTGTTGATAGGTAAAATGCCCACATCAAAGCACGAATGTTGGTTTGATTTTGTACAGCTTTTCCAATAGGATTTGCACAAGGAAAGAAAGTGAAAAGGCTTTTCCCCAAAGACCAATCATGCAAAGCACGGGAGGAAAAGAAAAGGAAAATACCAGTGAAAACCAAACAAGTGGGTGGGCTACACAGAAACTGTATGATCAACATTTGGAGTCTGCCAGTCTGCATAACCAAAAAACTATCCAAGACAAGACCATTAGAGTCCATTTGAGACAAAGAATTTGAATATGTGGCCCTCAGCCATGACAGAGAAATTATGCACCTGTCATCTGAATCATAAGCCTGTAAAATTCCAGGAATAAGCTGAAAACATCCTACAGTGATGAAGAGTAATTAGTTCCTGGGCAAGGTCAACTGTCCATAATGACTCTTTTACAGTCATTTCAAATGATCTACTGGAAATCCTGCTGCGTCTGAAGTGAAAGCTGGCGGGAACAATGAAACAAACTTGTATATAAATTTACTGTAAGCAACAAGCTACTCGGAAGTGAAATGGTGGCTGACAACTCCAGGCATTTTTTTATATTACATTTCATTACCTATATTCATGATACATCATATAATTCAGGGTTATTAGAATTATACTTTCAGACAACCATTTCAAGTTCAGAAGGTTGTTTTCATTTAGGAAGCAGAACTATTTGCTCAATTGCACGCCGCCAACTTAAAGAATGTTGTACTGTTAAGTGACCCAAGTGATTAAAATCTCTGGGTGGGGGGGGGAACAAAAGCCTCAGCTTACCCCAGTCACATGGCTCGGGCATTTTTATTCTTCGCCTTTCTAAACCTGTCCTAGCTAACCAATGAGCCACTGCATTGCCCCATGTGATTATAAAGTTGCATCATTCTAGACCACAAAAGAAAAAACAAAATTAAAAGAAAAAAATTGCACTGAGCTTTCAGAATATATCCTTTCCTGTGGTGACCATTGACCATGAAGGCCTCAAGTGGTCTGGAATCATCACATGGTCCTTTTCTGTATTGGGATTACATGAGACACATATATGTTAGAAACATAGAAAAACTACAGCACAATTCAGGCCCTTCGGCCCACAAAGCTGTGCCGAACATGTCCCTACCCTAGAAGTTACTAGGCTTACCCATAGCCCTCTATTTTACTCAGCTACATGTACCTATCTAACAGTCTCTTGAAAGACCCTATCATATCTGCCTCCACCACTGTTTACGGCAGCCCATTCCACGCACTCACCACTCTCTGAGTAAAAAACTTACCCCTGACATCTCCTCTATATCTACTCCCCAGCATCTTAAACCTATGTCCTCTCGTGGCCACCATTTCAGACCTGGGGAAAAGCCTCCGACTATCTACCCGATCAATACCTCTCATCATCTCATACACCTCTATCAGGTCCCCCCTCATCCTCCATCTCTCCAAGGAGAAAAGGCCGAGTTCCCTCAGCCTGCTTTCATAAGGCATGCTCCACATTCCAGGCAGCATCCTTGTAAATCTCCTCTGTACCCTCTCTATGGCTTCCATATCTTTCCTGTGGTGAGGCGACCAGAACTGAGCACAATACTCCAAGTGGGGTCTGACCAGGGACCTATATAGCTTCAACAATACCTCACGGCTCCTAAATTCAATTCCCCGATTGATGAAGGACAATACATCATATGCCTTCTTAACCACAGAGTCAACCTGCGCAGCCGCTTTGAGCGTCCTATGGACTCGGACCCCAAGATTCCTCTGATCCTCCACACTGCCAAGAATCCTACCATTAAGACTATATTCCGCCAACATATTTGACCTACCAAAATGAACCACTTCACACTTATCTGGGTTGAACTGCATCTGCCACTTCTCAGCCCAACTTTGCATCCTATCTATGTCCCTCTGTAACCTCTGACAGCCCTCCAAACTATCCACAACACCCTCAACCTTCGTGTCATCCGCAAACTTACTAACCCACCCCTCCACTTCCTCATCCAGGTCGTTTATAAAAATCACAAAGAGTAAGGGTCCCAGTACAGACACCTGAGGTACACCACTGGTCACCGACCTCCACTCCGAATACGACCCTTCAACAACCACTCTTTGCCTTCTGTGGGCCAGCCAGTTCTGGATCCACACTGCAATGTCCCCTTGGATCCCATGTCTCCTCACCTTCTCCATAAACCTCGCATGGGGTACCTTATCAAACGCCTTGCTGAAATCCATATACACTACATCTACTGCTCTCCCTTCATCGATGTGTTTAGTCACATCCTCAAAAAATTCAATCAAGCTCGTAAGGCAGGACCTTACCCTTGACAAAGCCATGTTGACTATTCCTAATCATATTATACCTCTCCAAATGTTCATAAATCCTGCCTCTCAGGATCTTTTCCATCAGCTTACCAACCACTGAGGTAAGACTCACCGGTCTATAACTCCCTGGGCTATCCCTACTCCCCTTCTTGAATAAGGGAACAACATCTGCAACCCTCCAATCTTCCGGAACCTCTCCTGTCTCCATTGACGACGCAAAAGTCATCGTCAGAGGATCCCCAATCTCCTCCCTCGCCTCCCACAGCAACCTGGGGTACATCCCATCCGGTCCCGGCGACTTATCTAACTTGATGCTTTCCAAAAGTTTCAGCACCACCTCTTTTCTAATATCTACATGCTCCAGCTTTTCAGCCTGCTGCAAGTCCCCACTACAATCCCCCAGATCTTTTTCCGTAGTGAATACTTTATGTCAGTATTCACTAAGTACCTCCGCTATTTCTTCTGGATCCATACACACTTTCCCACTGCTGCACTTGATAGGCCCTATCCTTTCGCATCTCATCCTCTTACTCTTCACATACTTGTAAAACGCCTTGGGGTTTTCCTTAATCCTGCCTGCCAAGGTCTTCTCACGTCCCCTTCTGGCTCTCTTAATCTCTTTCTTAAGTTCCTTCCTTTTAGCCTTGTACTCTTCCAGATCGCTAACACTACCTAGCTCTCTGTACACTTTGTATGCTTTTCTTTTCCTTTTGACTAGATTTATTATAGCCTTCGTACACCACGGTTCCTGTATCCTCTCATGACTCCCCTGTCTCATCGGAACATGTTTATGCAGAACTCCACACAAATACCCTCTGAATATTTGCCACATATCTTCTGCACTTTTCCCAGAGAGCATCTGTTCCCAATTTAATCTTCCAATTTCCTGCCTGAGAGCCTCATAATTCCCTTTACTCCAAGTAAACGCCTTTGTAGTCTGTCTGTTCCTATCTCTCTCCAGTGCTAACGTAAAGGAGATAGAATTATGATCACTATCACCAAAATGTTCACCCACTGAGAGATCTGACACTTGACCAGGTTCATTTCCCAATATCAAATCAAGCACAGCCTCTTGTAGGTCTATCTACATACTGTGCCTTCCTGAACACACCTAATAAACTCCACCCCATCTAAACCCCTCACTGTCTGGTGATGCCAGTCGAAGTTTGGGAAATTAAAATCCCCCATCACAACAAATCTGTTATTCTCACACCTTTCTAGGATCTGCTTCCCTATTTGCTCCTCAATAACCCTGTCACTATTGGGCAGCCTATAAAAAACACCCAGTAAAGTTATCGACCCCTTCCTGTTCCTAACCTCCACCCACAGAGACTCTGTAGACAATCCCTTCACAACGTCCACCTTTTCCGCAGCCGTGACACCATTTCTGATCAACAGTGCCACTCCCCCACCTCTTTTGCCTCCCTCCCTGTCCTTCCTGAAACATCTAAAACCCGGCACTTGAATCAACCATTCCAGCCCCGGAGCCATGCAAGTCTCCGTAATGGCCACCACATCATAGCTCCAAGTATCGATCCAAACTAAGCTCATCCGCCTTGTTCACAATACTTCTTGTGTTAAAATAGACATATCTCAAGCCTGTCTGAACACTTCCCTTCTCTATCACCTGCCTATGGTACTTACTCCTAGCTTCCTCTATTTGAGAGCCAAACACCTCTTCCCCAGTCTCTCCAGTACGGATCTCCAGTACGGATAATGTTATTTGCATTCAAGCCTCACTGATTCATGGCTCCACTTAGTCATCAACATCATCACTGCCATGAAAAAATACCTACTCATGGTTTTACAGTGGCAATTCCACAAACTATGCAGCTAACAGGGAAATGAGCAGCCAAGCAATTATTCTTTTATTGATTATTTCAGTGCAAAATATTAAGGATTATAATGACTAATTCTTACTCGGACAAATTTGATATCATTGAACTTAGACCTACATCTACAGTGTACCTACCCTTGAGAATTCAGAGTTTCATTGGCGTTCAGTAGCAATTTTGATAACACAGAGAAGAGTTTTAGACGCATTTCAGGATCTCTGCTGGGCTGAAGACTGTTTTTCAAAACTGGAAAAACTACCTCAAGTGATTCTCCAAGCACAGAACCTACAAAACACAGTACAGATAATCTTAGTACTTGATTCTGCTGCAATAGTACTTATAAAGCAGTTATGTGTAGTGAATACTTATAATACCATGTCCAAAAAGGTTGCATTAAGATCAACCTTTACATTGGAAAACTAAAATAAATTTTCGATAGATTTTATATCCATCTTATAGCTATTTAAGAACAAGTTACAGAAGCTATTTTAAAATTTTTTTTTAATATGAAGAATACTCATTTTAGTTAATTCATCATTTGCACAACTATGCAAAATACTTTTTGTGAAACAAATGACCACAGATTTCAGAGATATCCAGTTCCATTTAGAAGCACTCCAAGCTCAACAAAGTAAACTCCCATCAATGATAAATCTGTCAGTTCTCCAAGATCTATCAGTTGCCCACCTTACACCATTGCTGTGAATTCTGGATTGCTCTAATCAAACTACAAAGCAAACAATGCCAATGTGGTAGTTTTGAACTAAAAACTTCCACCTAGAACCAGCAGTTTAAAAGCTGTCTACAAAGAAAATGAACATGAATTCAACTAGAGCTAAGACAATGCATTTAAACACCTATTCAGCTCCTGCCCCATGACAAGAAACAACTCATGCACCAAACCTGTCTGGAACGTGCCCTAGTTTTGTAACAATACACTATGTAAAGTTACGAGAAGTATCAGATTGGAATCCGTAAATGGAACAAGGGCAACATTATTTGCACAGCCTGGCTTCTTGACAACAGGAATATTTTAGGTGGATCTCAAATGATGAAACACTTTTCACTGCATTTTTGATAATTTACTGGTGGTAAATGAAATTAGCAATATCCATTATTGTTTTCAATTATGTGTTTTACAAATATATTACTAAATGCAGGTAATAAGCATTTTTTGCACCTCTGGATTTTCATCTTCCATAATTCCGTGCCTGGTATTTTCTGCCCAATGAGAAGCTGCAAAGGCACGAGTGCAGTAGCACAGCAGATTGATCTATCAACCCAGGCTCTTGACCCAAAACGTCAACACTCCTTTGCCTCCACAGATGCTGCTTGACCCACTGAGTTCTTCCACCAGTTTGTTTTTGATCCAAAATAACCTGTCACACTGAGCCACAGACCTGAATATCTTGTGCAACTGCCCCTTATTCTCCTGTGACACAATTCAAGATACCAGGTGTACCCATTCTAGGATACAGGTGGCAGTACTGAGAGTGTGGGTTAGAGTTAGGGACAGGGACAGCTCACCTAAAACAACTATTAAACCAGCTCTTCTCTTAGAGCCTTACATAAGCTCACTGAAGGCCTGCGGGGAAACCCAAATGTTAGTTGACCCTTTTTTTTTTCAGATGCATGTACATTCCAGGATTTTTTGTTTGTTTTCATTTTTTGCTTTTCAGATAAATTTCGTAGAAAGAGAAAAATAACGAAAACTTGGTTATTTTCAGGCAAACCGTAAGTGTATTTTGACAGCATTTCTACATTGGGGCTACGAAAAAAAAGTCTGAACATTTAATTATGGTTCACATTTTGGGCAGGATTTTCCACAACAGTAAGGGCGAGGCAGTCATTATTCACTATTATTATGGGGTAAAGCAGACACAAACCTCTGAAGTACTCATACTCAAAGATGAATATTATAATCCTGAGGATGCGTTCAGAACTACAGGTTGCATTATCGTAACACCCTACAAGTGATTCAATGTTTGAATCTGCACAGGGGTTACTTTCCAAATCCATAAAGTTGGGTATTAACTCATCGGTTACAGACTAAACATGTCAGGAAAAGTTAGGGCTGCTGTACACAGGGTAAGTAGATATTTGCCGAACACTCTCTCTGACGTTGAAAATTTAATTTTACAAGTGCTGATTCTTTTTTCCTTCAGAAGTTAATCAAACAGAGGAGATCTTTATATAAGATATCATTTTCTGTATCCATCTCAGTCTCAACCACATCTTTCCCAAAGTTATGCTGCTTTCTATGCTTCAGTTAAATCTAATTTATATTGTCTGGTTAAGACTGCATTTCTCAGCAAGGAAACCAATCTGATTGGTTTAAGAGCCTTGTTATTTTTTCATCCTCCTCAAAGACACCACAGATCCCCTGTAGAGAGCGCTTAGCTGAATTTGACATCAGATTAAGCCATTTAAAGAACTTGGTGGAAAGCTGTCAGAAAGGTGAACGGTGAATGACCTTCCTTAACTGGTGACTGCAATATCCGGGACATTGAAGGTAATTGGTAGCAGTTCATAATGCCCTATTTGAGAAGTAAGCAAAGGGAATAACCGACTTACTGACTAAAATCCAATTGCCTTGGGACTGCACGAAAATCTCTTTTCTCAGCTAGCAACGAAGGCGCCATATGAAGTGGGTTAAAAGCCACAGTTCTTTTTAAAATGTGACTTCCCAAACAGTGCTAAAAGGATCCATAAGCAGACTGTGTCTGAAGGATAACAAAAATTCTAGCGGGGCACAGGAAAAGCTACATTTACTAGCTAGAAATAAACGATTGGCAAAAAATATTTTACCATTGTATATCAGGAAAGATTGATTAGCTTATATTAGGGCATTCATATTGATCATTCTGAAAGAGGCTGGGACCATGTCACAAGACAATGCCAAATCCAACAGCCAGATGACTCTAATGGGAATAATTGTAACCCTGAATGCAAAGACAATGCAAAAATTATATAGGGCTTCCAGACTGCAAGGAATAAGATTTGCTTGTAGGAACCATTGCAATAAAGGTCCTTGTTCTGCATCATAGTTTCAAGCTCTACTTTGTCTGGGACTGTTATGAGAGAGCAAATCCAAAGTCTTAGAAAATTCCCTGTTTGTGGTACTGCTGCCTCTCAACTTAATGAGCAAAATAAAATTCAAGTACAGTTAATTTGAACATTTTAACAGCAATAAAACCTCCACATTATATAGATGATTAAAATAAAAAGGTTTTGTGTGTGTATAATTTACTTTTAGATTTCTGCCTCTTAACCCACACAAATGTGTTCATTGGAAAACTCACTGCTTGAGCTGTCATGAGGATTGTGTTTTACATGGAAGGATTATCCCCTTTTCCAGCTAACTCAACCCAGATGATTTGGATACTCACTGCATAGAGGTACTGGATCTCAGAATAATCTCTGAATTTCACTCAGTCTTGGGACACTATGTCAGTGCCAACATTCCTGAACAATACTGGATTTTAAATTGTGCATTTCGTTGCACAGCTATTGTAATCTCACACTTGTTAGCAATATAAAAAAAATTAAGGAGACTAAAAGAAATTACAAGGAAGAAAAATCTGTAAACTGAGCAAGCACTCATTTTAAATGGCTTTATTACAACGGTACAATCACACTCACTGATCAAATTTGAACAAATTTATTCAACTGGAAAAACATAAACCTTTCTGTTATATTAGGATCAAAATTAAATATGTATGTCAGGAATTGTTCCCTTAAAAGAGCTGAAAAATAAAGCTTAATTCAACTCTTTAGATCTTTTTGAAAAAATGTTTATTAATCTGAGAAAAAAAAATGGGATAGAGTGACTTTTAATTATCATGAAAGAAGGAGAATCCCCTGGTAGATAATGGAAAATGCAGGGCATTTGAACGTCTGCACATTAGGTCTTGTAAGCATAGTACTACGGTGTGCTTATCAATGAGATGAACATCAAATGGAACAACTGGCAAACTGAATGGGATCTTTCTTGGCAATGATGGTAATTTATGGCAGAAGGATGAAGAATGGAGTCAGCCAAATATAAAATGAAGCTTGCCCCTCCTCTCCCACAACAGATCATTGGAAATTTGAATACTTGAAGGGCATACGATAGAAATTATACAGAAAGCATTTTAAATATCAAAAGGGCTCGATAGCTTGGAAATTATAATAGTTCAAGTATTCACAAAACTTCACGTTCAAAATAATGAGAATAATAAAGTAAATAAAATTCAGGATATCAGATATTTCAAGTATGAGTGGGAGATAGAACTTATCTTCCTTACCTGACTGAGTGATAATTGTTTCAAATTGCTGGTGCTGCACAGAGTATTTAGTCCACTCGTGCTGTGAACTAGCCACCCATTCAATCAACTGCCTTATATGTAGTCTATAAAGGCCCAAAGAGTCATCCAAATCCTCTGCTGCAGCAAGTGAAGCCACTGTCTTCTCCGCCTGCAAACAATTCATTGTGAAACATGTTTAAGATGAGCAGCTCACTGTAATTGCATGGACAATTAGATATATGTAGGCTGTTAATTGCAGGCATATTGGTGCAGTTATTTGCAAAGTAAATCTATTATTTGCTCCAAGCAAATAAACCGGGTCTGATGAGTTGCAGTGTTGTAACAACAGCAAAACTGCTTAGTTTTTTGTTTTATAGTCAACATTGTAAGAGTTTGCAATCCAGCACTGAATCATAACAAATTGTAATTGGAAAGCAACAGAAAGTAGGGAAAGCCAAACATGAAAACAAACCAGGAGCTCCTTGAGATACAATTTCCCCAGCAAAACTGAAAACCCAATTGAAAGAATGCATTCAGCAAGCATAAATATTTTGTTTGCAAATGCTATGTCCCGTCTCAGAGAAAATGGAAATAGATCCATTTAGCTTTTCAAAAGGGGAATTGGATTATCTATACATGGAAAGTAAAATTTTGCAGGGCTTCAGGGAAGGAGCAGAAAAGTGGAATTAAATGCTGGCTTTTTCAAAGAGCTGGCTCAGTGGTGATGGGACAAATGGCATCTTTCTAATGACTTAATGTTAAGCAATTGGCTGGACAGATTGTGTCCATTATAAGTGGATATCACTGACTTATCTCTATTCCCAGTGCATCCTTCTCCGGTTCAAAATAAAAGGCGATAATTCCAGTCAATTGACAGCTTAAAACATTACATTACCTGCATATCAGATTTTATATAAAATATAAACTTTTAATATTACTATAATCCAGAGAATTTCTGTATTCATTAATGTATAGCAGCCACATTCAAAACATTTTTTTAAAAAATAAACTTCATGTAACTTTCCACAGCATGCAACACAGATGTGACAGATACCATATTGCTTCATGAAGCATAAAACTCCCTCAGTTCATTCAGTAATGTGCTTTAACTCTAAGCCTCGTAATGATCACCCACTACTGCACCAAAGTAATGGTTCCATTTCCCAGACCATCCATCCTTGCAGCTTTTCAGAGACAGATTGGCAATTTATGCCTAATTACGGGAAGTTTCGTGCTGTGGCCTGAGTCCCATTGGGAAACGGATGGAGACTGCCCAAAATTATTTCACCTACGACTCTTTATAACGGGTTCGGAGAACAGAGTCCCATCTCATCATTACAGTCTAAATTCAAACTGGGGCAAAGAGAGTCCCATTTGTGCTTCCAAAGACTTCAGATAGTCAACTCTTTATTTAACTCAGTTCTATATGGGATTAAAACATTCAGTGACTTGTGCACATTTCTTTAGTTCTACTTAACATGAGATCATAAGCTAGTACTCCTCCTACAACGTCAGGGTGCAATTTCCAAACTGCTCCAACATAAGCTATCCTTTCAGCTGAGACTCACTGGTAATACTGCCCCGAGTGCTTTTCTCCTAAAACAAACCAGTGGAGGAAATCTACGCGTCAGGCAGCATCCATGGAGGGAGATTGGCAATTGACGTTTCAGGTTGAGAGCCTTCATCTGGATTCAAATTTGCTCCAAATCCCAGTATTTGCAGTCTCTTGTATCTCTCCAAGTTCTCCAAATCCAGGGGCTCAACCCAAACAAAACCAAGATGATATTCCCAGTGCATAACTGAGGGAGTGCTAAACCATCATTAAGTGTCTTCTTTCAGATGAGAATTAATCGAGATACCATCAGATCCCACTGCACTATTTTGAAGAGCAGGGATGTTATCCCAGCCAATACTAATTGCTGAACCAACGTCATCCAAACTGGTCACCTGGTCAGTATTAAATTGCTGCTTGTGGGACCCTGCTGTTTGCAATGTACTGGGCACATTTTCTGTTTCTCTACATTACAACAGTGATTGCACTTCAAAAGCATGTCATTGATGAGGCTGGCTGGTAGGTTGTGAAAGATGCCATATAAATTCACATCTTTCTTTTAAAATGGAGGAAGTCCCAAGTGCAAAATCAATTACAACCTTGTGTGGCTGGAGGAAAGGAGCAGGAATGAATTGGGCTGTGGATCCATGGCATCCTGTGATATAAAGAAGATTGCTGCAAACCTAGTTCACATGGGGTACCAATGGCTTTTCACAACATTTTACTGGTTGAATTCAAAGCCTGATTCCAGAGTTCAAACAAGTTACTTTTGGCACGAAGTATTTCACTTCTGGGAATGTTACCAAGTGAATGTTGGCACATTTAGAGGACTACAAAGGCAATTCAGCATCTGAACAATTAAGGTAAAGAAGTCGTTCCCTACTATTGAATAACAGTCAATCCAAGGGTCCTGCATGAATAGGCACTTTGGCTCAACACTTCAAAAAGGACATATAGCTTTTCAGATTTCAAAAACATTGATGCATTATACAACCGTAGGACAATCTACCCTGTTCATAATGCAAGAAGTGAAAATTATTCCCAGTATGTGTTCCGAAGTTCTCACCATACAAGTGAAACAAGTGTATTAGCACTTGGGTGACAATTTCACAAGCAAGTTGCATGATGTGGCAACAGGATAAAGGTTCAAGCACACAATTCTACACGGGTCAATAAATGGAAAACTGGTAAAAGTGGAGTCCAGTCTCTTTACCACAAGGAAGGAAAGAACATTGGACTGTTGCCTCTGTCACTCTTGCAGAGTACTTCAACTGCTGCAAAATGAGCTGTACTTTCTGAGACTCAAGGCCTTTGGGGTATTTTCCCTTCCTGCAGGCAACGTGCATTGTGCAAGAAGATCCCAGCAAAGAATAGAAAAGAAGACTTTACTCTTTATTCTGCCCTTGCTTAAGAACATCCATAAGAAGCAATTTGATCACAGAAATTGCCTGACTCCCTCTCACACACAGTGTTTCACCTCATGTAGGAAAATTCTGATTCATTCTGTCCGTCCTCTAATCAAACCAGGAAATGGAACAAGTTGAAAATAGCTGCAGTCTCCCCCCCCCCCCCCCCCCCCCCCACTAAAATAAGTAAATGGAAACTGGACATATCATTTACTTCATTTTTTTAAATAAAATTAGCCTTTGGAGTTAGTAGCAACAGTTACTGCTCAGAATCAGAGAACAGGGTTTGTTTGCTGAAGTATTTCCAGTGACTTCACATGAATACATTCATTAGATTACAGCAGAGCACATTGCATTCTCAGACAAAGACGCTCAGAAAAAAAACATTTGCAAGTACTTAAGATGTCCAAATATTAATTACTGCAGCAGTTCACACACACTGTCAGAGGGAAATCAGCAAAATAGCTAACAGCTGTAAAACCAGAGGCCACTCTTCTATTGCATAAGAGCATTAAGTAAAATAGCAGGTCAGCCATTCGGCCCTTTTGAGACTGCTCCACCATTAAACAAGGTTGGATCATGGCTGACCTGCTTGTGGGCTTCAACTTCACTTTCCTGCCTGATTCCCATAATCTGCAATTTCTCTGTAATCCAAGATTTCTCTTTGCATTGACCGTGCAGTGGCTTAACATCCACTAAACATCTAGGGTAGAGAATTCCAAAGATTTACCCCTCAGAAGAAATTCCTCCTCATCCAAGTCCTAAATGAGTGACTCCTTATCCTGAGACTGAGCTTTCTATTTTAGATTCCCAAAATCTTACATGTTTCAATAAAATCACTTCACATTCTTCTAAATTCCAAAGAGTATGGACTTAGTTTACTCAATCTTTATTCATAAGACCACCTCTTCATTCCGGGAATCAGTCTAGTGAATCTTCTCTGCACTACCTGTAAGCGCTGAACCAAAGTGCCTGACCCAGTACTCCAGATGTGGTCTCACCAATGCTTATGTGATTCTCTTAAGTCTTCCCTACTTTTGTACTCCATCCTTCTTACAATAAAGTTCCATTTGCCTTTCTAATTAGTTGTTTCACCTGCACGGTTAACTTTGTTTCTTGTCCAAAAAATTCAGTCTTAAACTGCCTTAAAATTTGTGATTTATTAATTCTCGAATCTTAACATAAATCATATGCAGAAAAAGCACCATCTCAATTAAATAAAGGAGCTCCTATGTTATACATAAAAGTAAAAGTATTTATGCATTGAATCATTAAAACCATTTTAGACAATTTTGGGTGAATGGTAATCAATCTTTATGTATTTTTCTTGCAAAGAAAAAGAGACGTGCATTCATATAATGCACAGACTTCAGTCCATCCTGAAGCAGTTTGCAGCCAATGAATTACTTCCATAGTGTAGTAAATGTTGAAAGCAAGAAACATGACAACATATTTGTTCACAATAAGCTCCTACATGGAGTAATAAAGCCATGGAAAATCTAGCTTCAAACATCTCAAATGTGACGAGAAAAAGTGGATTATTTTAAGATTTGCAGTACAAAGTCCTTGGGGTCCTGGCTAATGTTTATTCTTTAATTAATACCACAAAAAAAAAGGTTTGTTAAGTTACTACATTGTTATTTGTAGGAGCTTGTTCTGTGCACAAAAGCTGTCATGTTTCCACAATACAACATTGCAAGTCTAATTCACTGGCTGCAAGGTGCTTTGGAATGGCCTGAAAGCAGTGCATGAGGCACTACATGTGTGTAATTTCTTTATCTTTGCAAGAACTTTTAGTAACAAGAAATGCCAAGGAGGCCAACCAAGTTGATCCGATTGTACAGGCAAGCCCCACCTAACATCTTTTTCACCGTATTCATCAACTCCTTCTCCATCCCGAAACTCCTGATTCCAATAGCATCCCCTTATTAATTTATACTTACAACAGTGACTACACATTAAAAGTACTTCATTAGCTGCACAGCACTTTGAGACATCCGGAGGCTGTCAAAGGCGTGACATAAAAACAAGTTCCTCCTTTGTTTATTATTTAGTAGCCTGATCCTCCTTTGGGTATCATATTGCAGCTGATTTCCTTCTTTAGGCCTAAATACTCATCAGTGGGAACAAATGGCCTGAGTCAGTTTTGTCAATTCCTTTCATAAGCTTGAAAAGTTCTATTAGATCACCTGGAAGTTTCCTACATTATGATGAAGTCAATGAGACCAAAGTAAATTGCTTAGACTGTCCTCGTAACTTAAGCTGCCAAGGCAAAATTCACTGTTTGCCTTTCAAAATCAGTAATATATTTCCAGCAATGAGTTAAGAATCACGACTGCTCATGATAGAGTCAGTTCAAAGCCTTCTGGACAGAAATTTCACCATCTCTAAATACGTACTCTATCCCTTGTTAATACAATCCACCATTTTGTTTGCCTTCTCTATTGTACCATAATACTCCTTTATTGGTCTACCAAAAATGAGATATCTTGCCCACGTGACATTATTTCATTTAAATTCCTATACAAATAATTTTACACTTATTCTTAAATAGCTACAAATGCCACCTATTTCCTTAGCATATTTTAAAAACATTCTTCCCAGTTGTGCCTTATCATTTGCCTCACATTGACATTTGCCAATTTGACAGCTGCACTTCCTGTAACCTTGCCCCGATAGCATCTTGCAGAGATATTTTGTTCTTAACTATTCTCCAGTCTTTGATTTCCCATGTTATGCAGTCTATTTTCTATTCAATGGTGCATTTCACCCATTTCATTGTTTTTTCCATTCATAGCTTATAAGTATTGCTAGCATTTTCCCCCATCTCCAACTTCCCAAGAGGTTGGTGGTGACCCAGCTTCTTGAAATGCTGTTGACCAAGCCTCCCCTCTATTGACTCTGTCTACACTTACTGTTCCCTTGGGAAAGCAGCCAACATAATCAAGGAGCGCTCCTACCCCAGACATTCTCTCTTCTCCCCCTTCTCTTCAGGCAGAAGATACAAAAGCTTGAGAGCACGTGCCACCAGGCTCAAGGACAGCTTCTATCCTGCTGTTATAAGACTCTTGAATGGACCTCTTGTACAATAAAGATGAACCCTTGATCTCTCAATCTACCTCGTCATGGCCCTTGCACTTTATTCGTCTACCTGCACTTTACTTTTCCTGTACCTGTAACACTATATACTGCATTCTTTTTTTCTCATCTTTTGTATTACCCCGATGTACTTAAGTATGGAATGATCTGTCTGGATGGAATGCAAACAAAAGCTTTTTGCTGTATCTTGGTACATGTGACAACAATAAACCAATTACCAAGATGTTGTCAGGTGGAGAGATTAAGAATTACTCACTGGAGCCATTACTTGGCAAACTGAGGCTTTGACAAAAGCTTTCTGAAAATTCAAATGCATTCAAAATGGATTTTGCCTATCCACCATACCAGAAATCTGGAACATGTTGCCCTGTTGGTCAAACATGATCCCTCATTCTCAAATCTATGTGATTATCCTTTAGCTAATTACACCAAGTACCATCAAGTTCAAATTCTAAGCAAAACTATATCATAGTGCTGGAGGACAGAAGTAATTACTACTCAGACATCACAGTACCAACAGCAACTTTAGTGCACCTTTGCTGACAAGGCCAATTATAGGGTCAGAACCAGGATGGATTAGAGATGGCAAGGACAAAGGTAGGGCTGAAATAATAAGGGAAAGAGAAAATAAATCAACGAAAAAGGTACATAGAAACACACTTTGCTACGGACCAGTGACCAAATTATTTCTGATGCAATCCATTTACAAGGATTATATTCCTTCATTGTACCTTGAATTACATTTAAAGACTTGGGATCAATTCAACCTATTCAACATTTCTTCCACTCAAAACCACTTCAACTCTCAGAAAGGCCAAACTCATTGCAAAAATGGAACTTCAGCTATAAATTAGCATGTACCCAAAATTAAAGCTGAAAGACAGTGAACCCATTCATTTAGGCTTTGAAATGGTTGGCTTTCAGAAGAAAAAAAATCAATCGCCAAATTACAGATGAACTTTATTTAACTAACTGATGTGGTTTGCACTTTATAATACCTTGTTTTTCAGTTCTTGGTCAGATGTCATAGACACGACTGTCACCAGCACTTTTAGCAGCGGCAGATTGATTTCACTGCATTGTTTCCCACATACTGTAATTAAGATCTGTACACACAGAAGCAGTTGTTCCAAATATTCCACCTATGCGTATCAGAAAGAAAACAAAAGAATCAATTAATGTCTTGCACTGAAAATGCACTTCCCATTTCACTCGCTCACTTTTGATTTGTATTTTACATATATGAATAGAGACCTGTGGGAATTAATAAGGCATTAATGGAAATTACAAATTTGTTCCAAATTTGATCCCGTAGCTATATTAAAACCTTTTACATCATTCTGAACCTACATGTGTTTTCGATATATTAAAACTGCTAAGATTGTTCTGGTGGGAACAGAAGCAAAGGGTGCACTTCAAGGGTAATACTGGAAATTACACACACACCCCACAGGTCATCAGCTGCTTCATACACATCAACTACCTGCTAAGAGAAGTTGCAGACACATGATAAAATTTCAAACCAGTTTCCAGGTACAAGTATTGTTAACTGGTAAATGTTTTTAGTAATAGCTGACATTGACAGATATAGTTTTCTACACTACCATCTTTGGATCTTTAATTTTACCCATATTACGCTGTGTACTTGGAACCCTTCATTTCCATTTATTTGATTGCTAGTTTTATGAAACTGCCAAAAGATTATTGCTAAACTGAAAGAGGGATTTAATATGTGTGACCTCAATATGTCCTAAAGCACCACTCCTTTTGTAAAAAGACAATATTTTTCCTCTCTCATCTTGTTTACACAAAAGCCACAAATCTATTTTCTCATACTATTTTCTCGTAGGTTGTCATTAATGCAACAGATTTCAAAGACGTGGATCCAGTTTCATTCAGCTGGGTTGCCAGGTGCAAAATTTGGCTAAGAACATGAGTAAAAGCCTCCATACAAGGAGCTGAATACTTTTTGAAAGGAGTGAATTTCCTTCTATGACAAAGGGCCTCAACTGGCCATTTTACTGATTATCATGTGTTTTTTTTCAGCAACCGCTATTAACACCTGTCTGCGATCTGTGGAAAGAACTTGCATCCAGGTTAAATCTATACATATTGTTTGGTAGAGAGGAAATTTTGCCTCTGCATCTCATAAGGTGAAACAAATGTCATTGGGCAGTTAACTTGCTTCCCTTCAACGGTCTTCATCAATGTGTTCATAAACTGCAAAATTTATAATATGAAGCATTTTAGACACATCCCAGTGGCCAATCAGAAGGTGAAAAATGGAGGGGAAAAAAGCATATTAGGACATTTAATCAGCACCAGCTATCCCTTCTGTAATGGTGACACCAAATTGTTTCCCGTGCATGGTGCCAATAGACAAAGTCAATTTGCGTTTATCATCATGTGCACAAGTACGGTGAGGGACAGGTACAATAAAAAATTCGCTTGCGGCAGCATCACGAAAGAATCCTAAGTGGCACCAAAGCATAGAAGTAGTGGGTAGATTTGGAAGGAAGGAGGGCTTTGTGAACAGCAGCCCCAAAGAGATTAAAGAGTAGTGAAATTTGGATCAAACTATACCAGGTGCAAGCACACTTCATGGAAGGCTGCATTCAGGATAGCAGAACTGATTGTAGGAAGACTTGAATGAGAACATTCCAATGGTTGCAAGACATGGAAGAAAGGAAGATGTCATATTGTGGTAGCATATCTTAAATAGTCTAATGATAATTAGTTAAAATACATATCCAACCATTGCAGGGCAAGGGGCACTGCAATAGTCCAATTAAGGAAGAGAGTATATGGATCCTGACTGACAGATATTAAAGTTCATTATCTTGCACATTATGCACACTGATTAACCACTGATCCAGAAAAATGTGCTGTTCTGAGATGCAAGTCATGCCATGCACATACATTTGCTGGTGCTCTTCAAATTCAGTTGTACATTACGTAAAGGTTATTGGCCAAGCCGCCCATGATCAGCAGGATGAATGGCTACTTGATTAAACTATTTCAGAAACCGTGAACACCTATCAATCTTATCTCAGTAAAATAGTGCACCTTCGAAAGCGGCTGGGTGGGATGGGTTGGAGTGAGAAATAGGTTTAGTTAATTAAGCAGGTTAAAACAGTGAAAGCCATGATGGAATGGCAAGTCAAAACAAAAGACCAAAGTTGTAAAGTTAACAGAAACACACTTAACATTGGAATGGCAACATTACTGTAATAAGGAGTAAATTTCAATGTTGTGGTACACAGCTGAATTTCTACAGTTCTCAGAATCATCAATGTTCGAAAGGTTAAGGTACAAACTAGAAATGAAAATAAGCAAAGATTTTACTATCTTTCAGGAGTTATATATGGATAATATTTTTTCTTACTTCATCAAGGCATTATTTGTGTTAGAATTACTCTCGCAGAATGTTCCAATCTCCTCACTGACAGTCCATGCCTGGTTGGTAAAGTGATGACAACTTGTTCCAAACAGGGCTTCCAGAAACCACTAATGGTGTCCCAGTTTTCCCTTTGCTTTGCTTGCAGAAACCAAATAAACATTCTCATGTCACTTTAACATTTGAAAGAATAAATTATAGGAAACTAAGCTTGTTTATTACAATGAGTTGCCACGTTTCGACCGAATTGTGTCAAGTTTTCTTGCAGACCTTCACTTTAAGTGATTCAGCACTTAACATCAATTAAAGTACTGCCCATTCTAAAGAGATAGAGATACATACAATGTTTCAAATGCAAGTATATTGGTCTGCAGTACACAGGAGACAAATTCCTCAATATCTTAAGGTTCAAATGTCACTGGGTTGTACAAACTCAGAAGGTTATTTGGAAATCATCAATAAAATGTACAGAAAGCAATGCTCACATTTTAATTTTGATCTTCAGGTTGTCTATACTTTTTAGTCTGTACATTCGTGGTAACACTTAAAAAGGTACCACCAAACAGTTGTGCACAACAGTGGAGGAAATTTGTGTCACTATTTTGAGGCAGTAACGTCCATTGTAACATACGTTTAAAATGGGGAGAATTACTTCCTTTGAATAAATCCATCATTAATTGTCAGCTAGGAAATATATTAGGAATATCCTCTCTTGGCTCTCACTACCCTACTGCCACACAGAACCTGATGTTTTACTAGGGTGCTTATTATCTGCAAAGCAGTTCGACTGCAAAATTTATGCATGCCATCAGTTATTTTTGTCTCAGTGTCACAAGTCCTTCATTAGGTCTAGCTTTCAAAAATCTCAATATATATAGAAAAGCTCGCTTGACAGGAAATACACCCCGTGTTTCATTTTATAGTTAATTGTACTGCTAGCTAATGTAAATTGGTCAGGTCTTCTTCGTAGGTGAAAAGCCTTATATATGGTATGCATGCTTTATTCGCATGGATGTCCTTTATCAAACAAAAGGCTAAGCAGCTTTCATGGGAAAAGTCTGAACAGTTTTTTTTCCAAATGAAATGACAAGAAATGTGTGCATTAAATTATGTTGGCAAGTCATTGATTGGAACACCGATTCCTGAAAAAAGGCTCAGATCAATTGGCCCCATCAAGAGAATGCTAGATCACAAGAAGGTGTTGTGTACTGGGGAGATCTTGCCTGACAAACCTGTTGGAATTCTTTGAGGAAGTAACGGGCAGGATAGACAAAAGAGAGTCAGTGGATGTTTACTTGGATTTTCAGAAGGCCTTTGACAAGGTGCTGCACATGAGGCGGCTAAACAAGATAGGAGAGTAGTGGGAGCATCTAGGACCAGAAGCCACAGCCTCAGAATAAAAGGACGTCCCTTCAGAAGAGAGCTGAGGAGGAATTTCTTTAGCCAGAAGGTGGTGAATCTGTGGAATTCATTGCCACAGACGGCTGTGGAGGACAAGTCATTGGGTATATTTAAAGCGGAGGTTGATAGGTTCTTGATTAGTAAGAGTATCAAAGATTACAAGGAGAAGACAGGAGAATGTGGTTGAGAGGGAATAATCAATCAGCCATGATCGAATGGCAGAACAGACTCGATGGGCCAAATGCCCTAATTCTGCTCCTGTCTTATGGTCGCTAAAGTTCAAAAAAGTCTGGACAAAGAAGTAGATTGCAATGTAGATTTTAGGATGCTTGCAAAGTTCAGTTACTATTTCTATAGATGACTGGGAAACAAATGCAAAATGCCACTCTGGTTGCTCTGATCAGCTTGGAGATACAGAAAGGAGCGACAAGGTGGACTGGACCAAATTTTGTTCTGACTGATGCCAAAGGAGTATTGAAAGCTGTATTCAGAGCAATGCTTGTGTTTGGGACACCCGACTTGTGAAGAAACAACTTCTCACACTTTGAAAGTACCACTCAAAGAATTCATCAATTCCAGCACCATGCTCCATAAAGAACGACCACGACACATTATATATGAACATCCACCCAAGGAATTACATATAATCAGAAATATCCTTGGATACATGTATAACAGAGAATGGTCGAACAATTCCATACTTGTAAAAATAACGAAAACGTAAAGAAAATGAAAACAGAACATGGTGGAAATACTCAGCAAGGCAGGTAGAATCTATGATAGCAAATGCAGATATTTCCAAAATATTCGATTGATAAAATATGCAAATCTATCATAGGTGTCACCACAGTATTAAACGTGTCATTTCATTCGCTTAAATATTTACAATGCATCAGCAAGACAATTTTTTTCCCCGTAAATATTCCCTGAGAAATATGTCCAAAAGGTTCCAGTACCTTAGTGTTCTGTGGCAAGAGGACCATTGCCCACAGAACACTTGTCGCTGACACAGCTTCAGTTAGTCCTTCTGCCCATAGTCCTACACCTTGGATTGTGCCACTCTGCAACATTCCTTGCACTGGAAAGCCATTAAGTTTCAGGCAGAACAAAGTGAGATTAATCATCTTCCAGCAATAATTGCTATTTGCCTTAGTTTCTGTCCCTGATAGGAAGCACCCTTCCCAACAGCAAAATAAAGTCTGGTGATGATGGAACAATTTGTCAAAAGACATTGACCATCTGCTCGGTGAACCATTCAACCGAATCCACCGTCTACTTTACCTGCAAAGACTCGAGGACATTTCAAGCCTGATTGGCTTGTGGTCAAAAGATGGTCTTCTGTACAAACTTTTCTTTGAAGGACAGGTAGTATGGCATGATCCAAATGAAAGCAGCATTCTGGGACAATGTGACAAGATCCATCCTTCACAACACTGGGGATAATTAGAACCATAGCATATAATGACATTAAGCAATGAGGTGTGTCCACAAGTTCTGACCTCTTCTCTCTTTCCCACTTTTGCTTGCAGATGAAAGTGATGATGCTCTTCCTTATATATTCTGGCTAGCCACGTCTAGGTTCCTAGTGCTGCACATTTTCAGCAGTCTTGGGCCAATCCAGTCAGAGCCAGACACTCAGCTGGCAAGCTATCACTTCTGAGACAGGAATGGATACATCTTGTCCAGATTTCCTAGGCGGGCAAGACTTTCCCGTTGACACTTGGCAGGCTGCCACTCTGTGGCAGAGGGCAGCCTGCCAAGTGTCAATGGTAAAGTCATCTAACTCAGCACAGAAGGATTTGCAGATCCTTAAAACGATGACCAGTGAACTCAATCTATGAACCTTTTGGAAGAAACACCATATTTTACTCTGCTCCACAAAGCAGAAGGTGATCTTGAAGGGCTCTGAGACAGAGTGAGAGGCTTGCTGATCCTTCTCCACTTGGAGCTCCTCTCCAAAATCTTCCAGCAGAAGAATTTAAATATTTTTTATGAAATTGATGTACTTCCTTTCAACTCTCCATCTTTCTGAACATCTTAGAGGATGAAGAACCTCTTGGTTTGCCTTGATTGCTTCCTACCAGTACACAGGGGAACCCAAGGCGGGGTTTCCACAGTTCTCCAATCTGCCTCTAGTCCTCATGCAGGGCTTCGACCTGAAATGTTGACAATTCCTTTCCACTGTGACAGAAGCTGCTCATCCCACTGAATTCCTCCAGCAGATTGTTTGTTTTTCCAATCTGCTCAATTCTTTTTAAGTTCTTTAGTGTTTTCTGGGCTCATCAGTTGCTTGTAACACTTCCATATCCCCATGTCAGCCTTCTAGTATTCCTGTCGGTGTTAGACAGCCAGCTGGAAGCCATGGTCAGAGAAGACGGCCAGTATGACATCTGTAGATTTGACTGTGAACATTGGGACACAAACAGAAGTCTATCGGGGACCAGACTCATCAGGTGCATTGCCATGGTGCTACATTTGCAGGGAAGATGAAGGCGCTGCATGGCTTGGCACCTTTTACCGTTTCAAACTTGGAGACGGGGTGCCCAACTTGTTGTTGGCTCTGATGAATCCTCCAGCTGCATGAATGATGCAGTTGAAGTCACCATACAGAACCAGTGGTTGCTAGAAAACTCCTGAAAAGACCACCACACTGACAGTTGCTGATATGCAGCAAGTCACACCCCTGCAAAAACAGCAGGTCAGCCTAGACTTTAAACTGGATCATATAGTGCTTTTAACACTGTGCCCGTTAATGGATGTAACCTTTAATGTAGATATTGGCTCTAAACTCTCAACATAACAGTCAGTTACTCTGTCTCATAAAGTACTTAAAATACTATAGTTGCCCAATGGCCGAGTTCCACTGTGGTGAGGGAACAACCTGCTTGCTTCTTGACCTCATGTGTCTCGTCCTTCTGACTTGTCGTCAGTGTTACTGGTTCCAATTCCCAAAGATGGAATATGTTGGATGCTGTGCTAAGATTCAGAGAAGACTTTGGTGCTCTGAGCTCACAGAGCCAAGGTGCACTAGACTTTGCTTTCCTTGCATGTTCTTGGCTGGTATGTCTTTCATTTCGCCGCTTCTTTTGCTGATATTACTGACTTGTTTCTATTGCTCTGTCACCAGATGAGGAGCAGCTGCTGATGTCTGACTGGAATATTTGCCACTTCTTCCGATTCATCTCAGAGTTGTGAGCAGCCTTACAAATTTAATGTTTCAGATGAATGAGGTTTCATCAGGACTGGGGAAAGTTAAAGATAAAACAAGTGTTAAAGCAGGCAGTGGAAGGAGGTAAAAAAATATGAGCTGCGTGGGCAGGAGTGATGTGACAAAGAGGCAGATGATGGTGCAAAGCAAAAGGGGATGTTAATGCGACATATAATGAGACAAGAGCTGAAACAAAAGTACAAGCTATAATTGAGACCAGTAGAATCAGTCAAGGGTGCTTCTGTTCTTCCCTCCCCTCCTCACTTTCACTGCCTCTGTACTTGTAGAAAACCCATTAAATCTGTAATTCTTTCCATTTTTGATGGAAGATCATCAACCTTAAACATGACTTCTTTCCCCACAGATTCTGCCTGACCTGCTGAGCATTTCTAGCATTTTCTACTTCAGATTTCCAACATCTGCATTGTTCAGTTTTTTTTATTATGAATACAGTTTTGAGAAGGATATTTAGGTGACAAACCTCTGTTTTGTTTATATTTACCTTTGCAGATACTTGACATGTATCAGGAAGTGCTAGAGTTGCTCCAATTCTGATCAGATGTGGATGTAGTGCTTCTGCTGAGCTGCCTCTTATCACTGCAGCCAAGACTATAAGATGAGCAGTACAAGCAGATTTCTCAAGCGCTGTCACAATCAACTTCAAAGAGGCCTCAGGTTCCACAAAGGTTCCAATCAGCTCTGCTGCTTTCACAGACTAAAAATTACAGAGGTATCAGGAAGTCAAGAGTTGCATTTTTAAAGCTGGAGTATTTTAAACATACTCCTATCTACAATAAATGTTACAAAATCATTCTGAGAAGCTAATAATCTTCAACATTTGACTAAAACTAAATCCTTACAATATGGCAATGGATAAGAGGAAAGATATTAGGATGACAATGATACTGTAGTCCAAAGATATGTCTTTCAAACTGCATTGCTAATCAATTATTCTGTTGGTAGGAGCTAGTATTACTAGTATAGAATTTATACTGTTTTGGATGAGAAAAATAATTGCAATCCGATCACAGTTCCTTCAATGAATTCACAATACTTTGAAAAATAGTGTATTCAGGTGTGTTAAAATAATTCTCAAAAGTATGCAAAATAACCTGAAAGAAGATTAAAGTTATGATCATTTATACATTTTTCCCTATATACTCATGACTGAATGGCCAGATTCTGCTCTGACTCCATCTACTAGTTTGCAGATAATACCACTGCAGTAGGCCTTATCTCAAATAATGATGAGTCAGAGTATAGGAAGGAGATAGAGAGCTTAGTGACATGGTGTCATGATAACAACCTTTCCCTCAATGTCAGCAAAACAAAAGAGCTGGTCATTGACTTCAGGAAAGGGGGCGGTGCACATGCATCTGCCCACATCAATGGTGCTGAGGTCGAGAGGGTTGAGAGCTTCAAGTTCCTAGGATTGAACATCACCAACAGCCAGTCCTGGTCCAACCATGTAGACGCCACGGCCAACAAAGCTCACCAGCACCACTACTTCCTGAGGAGGCTAAAGAAATTTGGCATGTCCCCTTTGACACTCTCCAACTTTTATCAATGCACCATAGAAAGCATCCTATCTGGATGCATCACAGCTTGGTACGGCAACTGCTCTGCCCAACACTGCAAGAAACTGCAGAGTGTTGTGGACATAGCCCAGTACATTACAGAAACCAGCCTCCCCTCCATGGACTCCATCTATACCTCTCGCTGCCTTGGGAATGCAGCCAGCATAATCAAAGACCCCACCCACCCGGGTCATTCTCTCTTCTCCCCTCTCCCATGAGGCGGAAGATACAGCAGCCTGAGGGCACATACCACCAGGCTCAAGGACTGCTTCTATCTCACTGTGATAAGACTATTGAACAGTTCCCTTGTATGATGAGATACCCTGTACTACCTCAATGCACCTTGTAATGAATTGATCTGTACGAACGGTATGCAAGACAAGATTTTCACTGTACCTCAGTACAAGTGACAATAATAAACCAATACCAATTAAAACAATAAATGGCTTTTCCCAACAAAAGAGAAAAGCATCAACTAATTTGCCTGGCTATCAAACTCTTTTCAACACTACCTAGCTGCTTCTATTCTCACCAACTGGCATAAAAAGAACATCTTCAATTGAAGCTACTTTGAATGTATGTGATTAACTCTCCTTCACCTGTGGCAGGAATATATGCAGGTAGAAATCAATGCATCTTTTTTAATTGTAGGATTTCCCAATCTGATTTGGGATAGGCTTGGGAGGTTGGACAACCCTCAAAATCAATCTAGTCTCAGGCCAAGGTTCCCAAACATTTCTTTGTGTACCCAGTTTCAGGTTTATCAACACCCACTAACACTTACTCTGTAGCTGTGATACTTTACTCTGTACTGTATTGTTTTTCCCTGTACTACATCAATGCACTGTATACTACCTCAATGTACTCTGTACTAACCCAATGTAACTGCACTGTGTAATGAATTGTCTTGCATACCGATCGTACAGGTCAAGTTTTTCACTGTAGCTCGGTACAAGTGACAATAATAAACCAATACCAATATGGTTTGTATTTTAACTATTTAAATACCAATCTGCCCAGCACTTCCTCCCCACTTCAACAATTTGCTCACTCACAGCTTAGAAACTTAATGTATTACCAAACAAAGATAAGAAGCTTTGAGGCTTCAACACGAGTTGCTCATTGGCACCAACTGAAGTATTGCTCATGGGTGACAGATACATACGTTTTGAACCACAGCTTTCTCTTCATCTGAACATGATCGATACAAGGTACTGAGCAGCAACTGCATGTGCTGAGTGATATGATCCTCAGCATGGAACAGCAGCACAATCAGCAGTTGAGATGCTTTAACCCGGGTTGCAGGAACCCAGTCAGTAATGTCTCGACTAACGGCCGGCAAAATTTTGAACAGGTTCCGAAACACCAACTCCCGGCACCCAAGTCCAGGACGTTCCACTGAAAGCAAAAGAAAAAAAACTTCTCTAAGTATCATTTACAGATTGCTAATTCCAAGGGTAAAAATAACTTATGCTGTGAATGGAATTATATGGAATAAGTATAAAAAAAATCAAGGTCACCATCCTCAAACAAGGCAACAGTTATATTCAACAGTTGTAGCAATTTAATTTAAAAAAATCAGAAATGCAACTTTGATATAACCAACAGATGTAATAAAATGAAGTATTCAATTCATGTTCATATACAATTAGCAGTGAGAAGAAACTACTCTAAACACAGGATGTGTCTGATGTTACAGCGCAGCTTCAGTGGTCAGCTGGGTGTAGAGAATAGAACATGTTGGAAAAATTCAGGAGCTCAGAAAGCAACAAGGCAATGGGGACAGGCAGAAAACTTAATGGATAGGAGGGGGATAATTTCCATTATGGCCCGGCCATCAATCATCACTCAACCAATGACAGAAAAAGCACAGGATCTCGTCATTTATTTCACTGGTGTTTGCTTGATCTTGCTGTGGCTAAATTGGCCAGTATGTTTTGACTGCACATCAAAAGTACTTTATTAATTGTTGAAAACTTAGTGGGGTTCATCTAATAATGCAGGTTATTCTATTTATAAAAATGAATCTACAATAGAAAGCTTCAAAGCAGACACCTGGATTTATTTCAGGTGCACATCAACCCTACAATTTTTTGTTGGGTCTTGAAATTGCAGGGCGCATGTGCCCAAGAAGCTGACGATAGGTTTTAAAATCTCCTCCCTCCACTATAAATAACAGACCACAGAACTAAAGCACTGCTGGATACTCTACTTAATGTTTTGCGGCTTGGTAATTATAAGTTACACCAACACAATGAAAGCTTTTCCCAGGACTGCGCACAAGTTCAATGCACAGACATGTTCATGGTTAAAATGAATTCACTTTCTACCAGTCATAACATAACTACGTATTAAACCGCGATGGAGCACCTCGGGATAGTAAGGCCAGATTTAATGTCACCCGTATTTTCTTGAATTAATGTATACAATACACAAGATACAGAGAAATAGACCAGTTATTCATACAAAACTGGACTGAGCCTCCAAACCCCATCACCGTGCTTCTATGTGGTGCAGTTATCGAGAAAGGGAACTAAAAAATGTTCTGTGTTATGTAAACTAATAGAACGTCAGGATTTTTGAAACACCAGTAGGTAGTAACTCCTGCTGCGACTTCAGTAAGGGAAAAAAATTATTTCAAAACCTTTGTTAGAAACTAAGACTATTTAAAATAATTTGAATGTTAATGTTTGCAAAATTCATGACTTTGTCTTCCATAAGAATTTAAAGGGAACAAATTATTTGATCACTGAATCCTATTCCACCTGTGGATGAGATCACTGTGGTTCTGTGCCTTGACTTCTTCAATCTCATTTAGTCCCGTATCCATTTATATTGTAGTGTAACACAAATAACTTGCAGTTTTACGATTACTAATTCTGCTTGCCATCTATTAATTTTCTTGTGGAATGTAACACTACATTTCTACTACTATTTGAAGTGTTTGCCAAGAAAGCTCACCAGCGCCTCTACTTCCTCAGGAGGCTAAAGAAATATGGCATGTCCCCTTTGACACTCACCAACTTTTATCGATGCACCAGAGAAAGCATCCTATCTGGATGTATCACGGCTTGGTAAGGCAACTGCTCTGCCCAGGACCGCAAGAAACTGCAGAGAGTTGTAGACACAGCCCAACGCATCATGGAAACCAGCCTCCCCTCCATGGACTCTGTCTATACCTCTCGCTGCCTTGGGAATGCAGCCAGCATAATCAAAGACCCCACCCACCCGGGTCATTCTCTCTTCTCCCCTCTCCCATCAGGTGGAAGATACAGGAGCCTGAGGGAAAATACCACCAGGCTCAAGGACAGCTTCTATCCCATTGTTATAAAACTACTGACCGGTTCCCTTGTATTATAAGATGGACTCTTGACCTCACAATCTACCTTGTTATGATCTTGCACCTTATTGTCTACCTGCACTGCACTTCCTCTGTAGCTGTGACACTCTACTCTGTATTCTGTTAGTATTTTTACCCTGTACTACCTCAATGCACTGTGTAATGAATTGATCTGTACGAACAGTTTACAAGACAAGCTTTTCCACTGTACCTTGGTACAAGTGACAATAATAAACCAACACCCTCCTAAATAGTTTGTTCTTATTCTGACATTTCATTCCTCTGTCCAAGATTTACAACTTACAATCATGATTACTCAGTAATTTTGATTCAGTGATTTGCAATGTTTTAAACTTGAAAAGATTTTGAAGTGTACTTTACATTCTTGTCAGTCTTACTCGGCAGGTCGGATTTCTGCATCCACAATATTTTAATCTGCTAATTGTACATGACATACCCTGATTCATCATGTGAGGAAGCAAGGAGGGAAAATAACCTAGAGGGAAAATGGGGGAAGCTTATGTTGTAGACACCCTGGCAAAGGTTTGCAGCAATACAACAGATCCAGTTGACCTTTTGGGTGGAAAATGGTCACATTTTTTGGAGAGATGTTTCATGTGGAAGAGGCAGAGCAAAGAAGTCTGACAACAGGTGTTTGTTCCGGAGAGAGAAAATGAAAATGCGAGGTAAAGGGAGAAAAAATCTGAACAAAAACAATTGTACTGTATAATTACAGATCAATTGATGGCAAAAGGTTAGGTAATAATCAGTGCTTGAAAGAAAAATATGGAGAGGCACTCCTTTTTTGTCCCAAGGCAGTATTTTCAGATTGTGACCATTCTTTCACTTCAGTCCACTAGTTCAGCCATTTGCCTCCCAGCTACCTGTTGTCAAAGATTATGGCCATTAATTGTCTGCACCTGTATCTCAAGTCGATAACTGCTGAGCTGGATGAAAAATCGTTCTATCACCTGGCTGGAACTAAGGACGAGGGCTGACTTCACTTTTCCTCTAACCTTCCACAGCTGTCATCGTGATCAAAGAATGGGAAGGTTCGAATGCCAGGTTCATTAACTTGAAAGCAGGCCATGGTGGTCAATGAAGAATTATTAAAAGCCCCGTGTTGCCCCTAAGTTCAAAATAGCCTTTTACTTTGAGCTGTAGTGTAAAACTACTAGATGACAAACCCACATTCCTTGTTGCTTATCACACACACCCCTACGTTCCTTGCTATTTGTCCTATACAAATAGCAGTAAACTTGCATGCCACATTGAAACACTACATTTGACAACAAATATCTCTAATGTTGTTTCTTTACAGAAAACCTTTCAACTTATCTGCATCTCAAAAGAGTACAACTATCAGAAAGTCATACAAGGTTCAATTTAGAAGGTTTAAACAACTTTTGAGTAACTAAGTTTTATAAGGAGCTCAACCAACATTGGTTTAAATGCAACATTATAGGTATGTGAAGGGAACTGAAAATCCCCATGTCCTTCAGTTCTTAGGAGTCACACTACATTTTACTGCAAATATCAAACATTAAGCTGGCATCCAGTTTTACAAACTGCTTATAAAATAAATTTGTGCCAGAGAAATTATCTCTGAAACACTCCATCATGAAAAATTAATCTATTCTTTCCTAAGTACAGCAGTTAAATAGAAATTGTATAAAATGTGTTCATCAAAAATTTACTGAGGTTGAAAATTTGCATATTTTTCCTCAAGCATTTACTCAATCTGTCCTTGTATGACAAACCCAGCATCCCAGGAACCAATGACGAATTTTTATTGTACTTCCATTACAGCAAGTATATTCTTGCTTAGGAAGGAAGGCAAAAATTGTGAATAATTCTCCAGGTGTGTTCTTAGCAAGACATATTTATTCTTGTACTGAAATCTTTTGGCAATAAAGTCATCATACAGTTGCTATCCTAATTGTCTGCTCTGTCTGCCTGTATACAAAGACACCCAGGTCCTATGGAATTTTAACATTTCTTCATCATTCACCATTTAAAAAAAACAGCATTTCTGTTTTTTCCTCCTCAAGTGGCATAATCTTGCCTATTTCCGTTTCATCTGCCATGCTGTTGCCCATCACTTAGCTTATGCATATTTCCTTCACAGTCCCCTCGCATCCTCATCACTCCTCACCTTTCCGGTTAGTTCCACATTGAGGAAACTTGTAAATATTACATTTGGTTCCCTCGGCCAAATTGTTGATATAGATTGTGAATGGGGGGCCAAGCATCGATCCCAGTGGTAACCATCAAGTGACCACCTGCCAACCCGAGACTGATCCATTTTTTCCTATCTGGGCTATTTAATGAGTACATTACTGATATAAGCTTTAAAAATTGCAATTGAATAAATCTTATCCTCCTGCTTTAGAAAGTAAAAGAAATGCAAGTTCATTTCGCAAGACATCATTGCAGAAACACTAGAGCACTAACATAAAATAGAAAAGAGCGCTCCTCAACATCTGACCGACACTTATCCTCCAACATCATTAAAAATGCATGATCTAGTTATTATCTCATTGATGTGTGTGGGGCCTTGCTGTGTACAAATTGGCTGCTGGTGGTTATCTACAAATCAACAGTGAATACATTTCAAAAGTACTTCACTGGCTCTGAAGCACTTAGAAGATCCTGAGGCCATGAGCACAAGTTTGTCGACGCAAGCTCCTTCTTTCACAAGAACTCAAATGGAAATGAAGCAGGCAGAGCTTAAACTGACACTAAGTACAGATCTGTCTTCATTTGTTGCTATTGTGTTGAAAGTGGTTTCTCTCCCCTCCCTTCCACCCCCAAGACAAAACTCAAAAGAAATAAAATTTGCCCACCAAGAGCTGCAGCACTATTCGGCAATAATGTTCTGAAGAACTTTGAAGATATGTTCTTTCATTCTATAATTGCCTTTAATTATACTTAACAACATTCATTTTTACTAATTTACAGCAAATCTCCTTTGCACAGATTACTTGCACATCTTGAAAGTTGGTAAAGTCTTTAAACACTCAGAGTTAATTAATCTTCAAATTTGCCCATGTAAACAAGAGCTTAAGTTACCACACACACACAGCTGTGAAACAAATTCTCAGTTTACCATGCATCTCAAATGATCCCAAAGCTTCAAATATGAACAATCTACATTGTCACTTCCCATCAGGCATTTTCTCTGGATGGCTGCCTCACTCCTTAATTGTTCAATGAGCAGCGTTCTCATGCTCTCACTTAAACAAAAGAAATTTTGATGTTCTTGTACTCCATTATTCTTAACATATTTCAACACATTATTATTATTACAGCGTACCTTGAAATTGATTAAGAAAATCTCAAAATTTCAATGGACCCAGACACCACTTCCAAGTTAAGAAAGCAGTTCAAATGATTCTGATGCATATCAATATTTTGGATAGTTGCAATGAAATTTGGAAAAACATCAGCGGTACGAACAACAGACACACACACACACACACACACACACACACACACACACACACACCACACACAGAGTTTAATATTGCTCAACTTTGCTTTGGATACAAGAAGATTAGCTTCTTCAGACATCTGGTGTCTCAAGTAATCTGTGGGCGTCCGATGCAAACTAATTTATGAAAAAACATTAATGTGCCAACTTCTACATGTTCTCCTTTGTATCAAGAACCTGTTTGCTACTGCTTGTTTTACTTCTTACCGAATCAACAAATACAGTTTTGCAGTCTGGGGAAAACATTTTTAAACTAATGAGTATGTTTATCTAAAATCTGTAAATTCCCTTGTTTAAACATGAAAGATGTCCCTCTATTGCACAGAGTGGACACTGAAGGTGACATTCGTGATGCTACACTTTGGGAACTCACAGAAACACGAAGAACTGAATACTCAGGTTCTTGACTGCAGTTCGGATCCCATCGAGATAGAACCCCACTTATGCTGCTTTCTTCCTTATTGGGTAGGACAGCTTGTTTGCCTTAGAGACAACTCTATCCATTCTGGATACGTGCATATAGATGGGCCTTTAACATATTTAGGTATTTGTTTTAATACTTAGTGCAAGGATGAGGAAGGATAATTGAAAATCTCTGCTTTTTAAATATGTAAGTTGAGACAATTTTAATCAATCTGTATCCAATTCAGTCATGAAAATCAAGTGGGTGATATAGCAAAGAACTAACACTTCAGGGTTGTATGCAATTTAAAAGATGTTCGAAATCTGAAATAAAAGTTTCCAGAGTTTTCATTTTTATTTGATCCCTGGTTTTACATCATTACCAAACAGTTCACATATTTTTAACTCCAACACCAACCCAACTCTGTAAATTATACACTTGTAGGAACTCATTACCTTTAATATCCTTGTATAATTCAACTCAATTACAACCAATGACCAAAAACTGGGAGTGATTTCTTTCAGTGCAAGCCAACTGTTTGCTGCCTCCAACAGATGAAAAGTTAATATTTAAAACAAAAATATCGTCATTGTTTTAAAGAATAAGGGATGAGAGAAATGGTAGATCTTAATTGTGCAACAGGTGGAGTGGTTCTCATCGAAGCCGTGTCATGCAACTTTTTATGGTCCACACCCCTCAAACTTTTAAATTGGTTATTCATGTGTGTGTGGGAACAGTGGCCATCTTATAAGCGAAAGCTATCAGCTACTGAATGGTCAGCCACATCTGCTCAGTTAATTAAAAGTAAAGCCAATAGCAATGTTACACCATTGACACTTCACACATGGCATGACAAGTAATATTTTCTAATGATGTTTAATACATTGTGAACACATATTAATCTCTACCAACCTGATGATTATATTGGATGATTGATTAGATCAGAAGAAAAACATTTTTATGTAAGAAACAAAAATCAATTGATCCATGAAATGAAATTACTAAAAGTTCTCATACAGTTTTGATCAACATTTAAAAATAACACACTTAAACTGCCAGCTACTGTTTACACTGTTTATAAGCTCGGATATCCCTGCGAAAGCTGACACCCCCGCAAACGACTAGAAATGGAAACTTTCCATCACTTGGCGGAGAATAATTTCCTATGTGAACTGTGAAATTAATGCAAGTTTTATCTTAATTTTTGTACCACTCAATACTCACACCACCACCCTACTTTTTTCCTGTGGAAAATATGTTCAGATACCACCATTACTTAAGGTCAAGAATCAAATCTACAAAGGATTAAAACAGTTCTTAGCAATTATATGGCAGGGAACCATATTGCATTCAGTACATTTATAGCTATTAATGATTAAATGTCCTTATGTAAGCACACGCGGAGCAAGTTTTGCGGGAACAGCGGCAAGGAGTGATTACAGGCAATAAAAAGAGGCTGCAGCAACAACTGAGATGAGGCCATTGCCAGTTACCGTTTTCTTGTTTGTGAGCGGGTGTAGCAGGACTGCATTGACCTAAAGCAATGTTGGGATTAAAACTTGCCCCGGAGACAAGGGTGGATCACAGTGGTTCTGTCAAATCTGTGAACCACAGATCTCTCTGTGCCAGTAGTGTGTGGTCACTATTTTGGACCTCATATCCACAGCAAATGAAAAGTCTGTATTGTACTTAACAGCTTCATTCTTCCTAAATTTCATCCTCATGAGTCTCCACAGTAAATTTCCCTGTGTACCTGTAGTTCATTTATGCTACATATTTCTCACACCAAGATCATAAATCAACCAAGATGCAGAGAGAGAAGTAGCATGGTAACGTTTGTTTGTAGCACAGAGCTATCCTAAAAACGGCTAAATATCAAGAAGTGCCAAATTCTTTTTCAATGGAATTATCACATGAGCACTTTGATAATAGTGATTCTAGTTTTGCAGAGAATAACTGATGACTTGTGCTTGCTTAACCAACCTTACAAATATTAGCAACATAAATCCCACTTCCTGATATAAATACTTATTGAAGAGAACTTCATGAACAATGAGAAGCCTCTCTAAGCACATTCTGGCAATATTACACCGGTGATAGTTTGGGAAAGGAAGGAACATGGAAACATTCAATCTCTGCATCTGCAGAAGGTCACAGTTTTTAAGAAATAGAGTAAAGGACCATTTTGATGCAGTAAGCCCAGAGACATGCATTTAAATCCTCAGGTCAAGATTGGCCAAACCTTTTAATAGGTTTTGGCTATCGTAGATATCACAAAATATTGATACTATGAGCTGCTTTACATGAAACTTGGAGGTGTCACCTTGCTTTAATTGTAGAATTGCATCTTATGATATTGATGTAAAATTTACTTCTTATTAAAAGGAGGTGGGTGAGAAAATTGAAGTATAGGCATTTCAAAAGATACCAATTTTTAATCCCACATTCAAATTGATCATGCTCAGTGTGATCTCTTGTTGCTGCCTGTTAGTGTCAAATCTAATAGTAGGCCTACTGTGTTACTTTGACTATGTTTCAAAGAAAAAGTGCAGGACAGGCACTGATGTACCTTTTTGAAGCATGATTGTTGACCAGGATTCCAACTTCCTGAATAGTGCCTTGGGACCCATTAGCTATTCAGGAGAATATACTGGAACGGATGTGAAAGATGAAACCTGTACTGCACAGAGGTGTCAGCCTTGGTTATTTTTAAACAGGTCTCCTGTGCAGGACTTGAACACACAGCCAACTGACTCAGGGGGCACGAATGGTTCCAAAGAGCCAAGGCTGACACAATTAAGGCTATTAGCCTCAAACATATCAGACAAAAAAAAACACCACTTTACTTTTAGTCCCAAATCTTAAAAATCCACAATTATTACCTAAGATTATTTTTAGTCTATGGTAACATCAACATATTTGAAAGGGCACCAAATTTAGAGATAGCGGTGCTACATTGAATTGGTTACTGGGATGTGGGTACCAATATGGTCATGAGTGATAGGATGAAAATTTCCAATATCCTACGAGTGCAAGAGCCCAAAGTGAAATGAGTTTGGGAAGTTTTCACTCTGGTTGCTACTGAGCACAGGCCTACAGTACAACTGCCTCCAATTTAGTAGCAAAAAAACAAACTGCTGGTGGAATTCAGCAAGGTCAGGCAGCATCTGTAGACAGAAATGGACAGTCGACGTTTCAGGTCAAAACATCGACTGTCCACTTCCCTCTACAGACACTGCCTAACCTGCTGAGTTCCTCCAGCAGTTTGTTTTTTTGCTCCAGGTGCCAGCACCTGCAGTCTCTTGTGTCTCTAACTTAGTAATAGTGCTCAAAAGCGCAAGAATATGGTTTTTTTATGCTCTTGGGTGCAATGGGTCTCTTCTGGTGTCAAGGCAGGGGCCACAAGATGAATGTTGACAGAAAAGGGTGCGGAGGGGGCCCTTCTGGTGTCAGGACAGAGCTGTTTGGCTTACTTTACATCTATCTGGCTGTGCTTCCCCTGTCATGGATCACTTGACATTAAGACCGGATTCTTAAAAGAGTCCATCCGCAGAAAGGCTGAAAAATTTTTTTTAAACAAAAGTCCAAAAAAATTATTCTAAATATTAAAACTACGCTAACATTTTCACATTCCCTCACATTCTTTATTGTTCTACAACAGACAGAATGCAGCTTATATGTTGCAACAAGCTAATGCAAAACAGAACCTGTATAATTATTTTTCATGTGTTATTCAGGACATGTGTGCAGGGCAGATTCCAGAGCTCCATCAGATCTGAACATGAATCAACTTTGAAAATTGCCCAACATTTTTCAACAGCGTGTTTAGCAATTTCCTTTCTTCTTAGGCAGTCCCTTAGGGTTAAGGATGACTCCACTCCAGGACTATGAGATCTGGGGTGGCTAATGAAGCTGACATGGGTTCTGCAGACTCTGCCACAGGTGGGCAGGTAGTTAACAGATGGGCACGCTTTCTACCAATTTTACGTGGATTCCACTGTGCCCTTGACAAAGGCTTGAGATTTTCAGTGCATTCTCCATTCTTAATGGCACAGACCAGGGGTTCCCATGAGTTGGTAAATATGTTCGTTTTTTTCAAAGAAGCTTTCAGAACATCCTCAAGTGTTTTCTTTGTCCCAGAAATCTCTTACCATGACAGAGCTTGGAGTAATTGCACTTTCTATCACTTGAAAACTCCGTAGAAATCTGAGGCAAGTCTTAGTGTTAACCCACAGCTTATTTTAAACAACAGACACAGTGAAGGGAACAAGTACAAGCCAGCTTGGATAGCTTATTGCTGAATTTAACCACTGCTCAGGGGCTCTGGTTGAACTAAAGGTGGCAGGAAGGTGTGAAAGTTGAAGCTTTGGTATCAGAGAGGAAAAACTGCAACATTTTAAAGTAAAATGATTCTTGTGGAGTAAAGTTTGCAATATTTTTCCCACAATAGTGTCAAACCTTAGCAGTGAAATATTAAAAGGGTTGCAGTAGAATACCGTCATCTAAGATGAGTAACGCATGTGGATTTGGTATTCATTAGTGAATTCGAGCCAGCAACGAAGACAAAAGAATAATAGTTGATACAAACTTCAGAACCACCTGGCCTCCCACCTGTTTGATCCATAATAAACAGTTCCAGTTAAAGTTACTGTAAGTCCTTCATTCCCAGTGTCTAGGCACCAGCACTAACATGATCGAGGGACGAGCAGATTTCCTATGAAACAAACTGGTTCTGAAGTTCACTCGGGTCTCAATCTAGCCACAAGTTTTCATTGCCAACGAGCCTACATTTTTGACTTGATGCCTAAAATTTCTCATCCAGCTGCTACCCGCTCGTTAATTCACAGCAACCTGCAATGTTCCATGAAAAAAAATGTTTGGCAGCAATGCTTTCTTCCTCATAAAATTACATATTTGTTAGATCCAAGCACTCTGAGGCCAAATTAACTTTGAGGGCTAATATAAGATGATGTTGGTTAAATAAGCATCAAAGGAAAGCGAGGGCATCGTCATTAATGTGCGGTCCAAAATAATTATTTTGTTTTTGATTGCTGCCCATCAAAAAAATATGGTTTGGTCGTAATGGCTGATCACCAAAAATGCAGGCAACCCTCTAAAATTTTGGTTTGCAAACAAAATATGTTAGTGGAGAACCGCTGGCCATGGTTGAAAGAAATGCATGTATTAAAATTAAATGTTTACACCAGATGTTTTTGTCCAACGTCTAGTCCGCACTTGGGATGTGAAATCCGAATTAAAAAGGAGCAGTTACGCTTTCATTGGTATTGCTGCCAACAGAATCAATAATACTTCCAGCAAGAATCCATTGAATTAGCATAGAAAGGCACCTGGCCATTTCACGGTCAACAGTGTGGAGCTGCACTGTAAACCCATACTCACCCACTGCACTATGACACCAATTCACACATTTGTGACAGCATTACCAATATCGCATTTGGTCAAGAAGTTAGCTTAATGCCATGCTCTTGAGCCAGCTAAGGTACTGACAAGAAATATGGCCTGCCCATTACCCATAAATACCACATCAATTTTAACTAATTATGCTATTTTCAAAAAACATTTTATTAGTCATGATATTGAGCCATTGAAAAAGAAATGGGACATTTTCTGTGAAAAGACAAATTTCATTTGCCTCAAAAACTCAATTAGTTGGAGCTGGTAGAATTCTAGCTCATGGTCACGTTATCCAGATTCCTAATTATCATCATAGACAAAAAATGCACCATTGAGTCTGTCCCATTCAACAGCACTACAACTTAACAACATGACCCTCAATGGTTCCCAACCACCAACAGCCGCATAATCCCCCAGGAGAGACAAAACAAACCCATGATTTAACCCAAAACACCCGAGGGAATTCAGGGAAAAAAAGATTATCTTGGAGATTCCTCTCAAACCACTGAACACAATCAAAACTATGTCCTGGGAGGCAATTTTGACTACAAAGTACATTGCTTACATTTAAAAACTTCAATAAATCTTCACTGCAAGAATGAAAAAGATATAAATGGCTTTCATATCAACAATTCTTAAAGCAGCCAACTTTCACCGAAGAACCAGGATTATCTTGCTCCTATAGTTTCTGTTTTGAACAATGACTGATACAGAAGTCATGAATGAACTTGTTAATTTAAACACTGTTAGTGTGTATTAGTGACTGCAAACCTGAGGAATTTCTAACTGCTTTCAAAATAACCTTTTTCCTACACAGTAACATTTTTACATTATAAAAGTTCAAACTGTACCTTTTTGAGGAGGCATTCTCAAACTGTACATATATTAACAACTCCTTTCAAATAGCAGTCTGCCTATTTATTCTGGACAGCTTTTTTGGGGGGGGGGAGAGGGTGTGGGGGGTAGGAGGTTGTGGAAGAAGAAAACAGATTGTGATGGAGTCTTGATGCACGATGTTTGAATAAGAAAATTTAGTTTATCTCTGCATTAGGAACTGATGCAGAAATACAAAAGCTATACAAATGACAAAAGAAATAGAGGAAATTGTTTCAAGCTGTGCAGAGAGTATCACATTAAGAATTATTTGTTCTACCAATCAAGCATTGCCCACTAAGAATCACAGAATTGTTACAGCACAGGAGGATCATCAAGTCCTAGAAAGCTTACTGCTGACCAAGCCATTCGGTCCCATTACCCTCTCTTTCCCTGAACCCCTGTAAATTATTTGCCTCGAAGTGGTTATCATTTTGAGAGCCCAACTGACTGCTGCCACCACCCTAACAAATAGTGTGTTCTAGATCATCACCACTCTCCACAAAAAAGTATTTTCCTCGCATTTCCTCCGTTATCTTTTGTAGTTCACATTGGATCTCTGTTACCTTATCATTGACTCCTGCTAATTTAGCTGTAAACATACTTTCTCCCCTTAAACAGGGGTTTGGAACATGGCCAGATTCCTTCAAAACCCAACATTGCAAACTTTTGATCTAACCAGGAACGATAGTGGAAGAAATTTCACAAATCCAAAAATCATTGCTGTAAGCTTAAGAGAAGGTCTAATACAGCATTATTGTTACCAAGATTTGAGCATCAACATCCTGAATATCAACAATGAACAAAGATATAACTGGACCAGCTACAAAAATGTATTGAGAATGTGCACTTGCCATAGAGGAAGTACAAAGATTCATGAGACCGGTTCCTGAAATAGTGGGTTTGCTATTGGAGGAGAGATAGTGTCATGGAGTAATACAGGAAACAGGCCTTTTGGCCCAACTCATCCATTCCAACCAAGATAACCAGCTACGTTAGTCCTATTTGCCTGCGTTTGGCCCGTATCCCTCTAAACCTTTCCTATCCATGTACCTGTTTAAATGTTGTTATTGTACCTGCCTCAACCACTTCTTCTGGCAGCTCGTTCCATGTACGTACCACCCTCTGCGTGAAGATGTTACCCCTCAGGTCCCTTTTAGGTCTTTCCCCTTTCAGCTTAAACCTACACCATCTAGTTTTTGATTCCCTTTCCCCGGGAAAAAAAAGACCGTGTGCATTTATCCTATCTATGCCCCTCATGATTTTATACTCCTCCAAAAGGTACCCCCTCAGTGTCCTACACTCCAAAGAATAAAGTCCTAGATTGCCCAACCTTTCCCTATAACTCAGGCCGTCGAGTCCTGGCAACATTCTTGAACATCTTCTTTGCAATCTTTCCAGCTTAATAACATCTTTTCTATAACAGGGTAACCAAAACTGTATACAATACTCCAGGTACAACTGCAACATAACAGATTAGGCTGACTTGTCAGTATTCTCAAGGAGTTTATAATGAGTTACTGAAAATGAGAAGATTCTAAACACAGAGGGCTCTACATGTTGGTTGCAGCTGGGTTGTTTCGCCTGGTTGAGGAGTGTACGACTAGTGGTCAGAGTCTCAGAATAAGGGCAAGGTTATTTAATATTGAGATGTGGAAAAAATTCTTCGTGCAGTGGGTTGTAAATCTTTGGAATTCATTACCCTGGAGGGCTGTGGAGGCTCAGTCATTGGGTTCATTCAAAATCAATTTTTGGATATTAAGGAAATCAAGAAATATAGGGATGGTGCAGGAACTTAGCGCTGAGGTAGAGGACCAACCATGATCTTGATGAATAGCAGAGCAGGCTTGAAAGGCCATATGGTTTCCTCCTGCTTCAGATCTCATGTTCTTATGTCCTAGCTCCCCTTTCAGATATGGAAGACACATAACATGTCGGTAAGTGGAGCAAGGAATGAGGAACCAAAGAGAAACAACATTGTGAAAAAAGAATGAACTTCAACACAGTTAGAAATGAACAGAATAGTATGCACCACTACGAAAAACCTAGATGTTTTTCCACTAAAACTGTCAGAGTTCCAGGGATCCCTTTGAAGTTTTCTATTATCTTAAAAGAAAGGGAGTGACCTTGACAAAAATGATATAGTTCAACTCCAAATAGAGTGTTATTAATAAATTTAAGAATGAGTAAGCCCTCCCCCTTCTTAAAAAGGGATTCATTCGTAATTTTCAGAAAGGTTTTCAAACCTGAAAGGGCACTATGCAGGATGACTGTGGACTCCTTTGAGAAGGCAATTAGCAGAGGCTTGCAAACTGGTCATCCCACTCAGTGCTTTCATTAACAAGAAATGAATGCCCTCAAGAGAAGAACTGCAGAAAGTAAAATTGGGGAGGTGGGGAAGTAAATAGAGTTTGAGATTTGCAGCTGCAAAGATATCTGATACAGACATAAAGCAAACATTTTCTGCAAGGCATTCCTAATGACACCACAAATCAAACCAATCACTCACAAAATTCCTTAAATCTCTTTAAATACTCCAGTTTTCTGAAAACAAAAATACAATTCTAAATCTCAAGAGGAAAATGCCAGCCAAAAAAGCATCTTATCATTAACCAATCACAAAATGTAATAACGTTGGTCAAGATCAAAGTTAGAGAAAGTTCGGGAATACTTGGAACTAAGATAGGAGCAAGGTTTGAGGAACTGCAGCATTCACAATGTTCCTTGTAGCTTTTAATCTTAGAAATTTTGTGACGTTAACAGAATGCCATGACTCAAGGTCATTCAACATGTGTGGCGAACAATATGTAAAATTATTTTTTTGTTGCAGGAATACTCCAGGGAGAGCAGGCAAAACTCAGATCTGTAAAATTTTCCTGGGTATCTGGGCATCCCCAAGATCAAAGAGATGAAACAAATTACATTTTATTTTTAAAATTTTCCAGTAGATCTGGATAATAGACAATTCCCTTACACACTTGCAATGGCAATATTAAATACCATCCAGTTTTAGCTGCTGTTTCCCAGTGGCCTCTGCAAGAGTAGCCTCCAGACCTGTTACTTCATACACGTCAATTCAAGTGGCTACAATCATCTAGTCCACAGGCCTGTTCCTGTTTAAATTGCTTTTTTTAAAAAAAACCAGAAGCAGGAATTTTTAGGAAAGCAGTAACTGAAACCAAAAATGTCATAACCACATGTCTTCCTCCATCTGTGTTGCTGGAAGAGCAGTCCAGTGCTCCTTTCCATGTCCTGCCCTGACACCCTCTCCTTCTTATGATGATTCACCACATCACTAACTGCCTCCTGCCCCAACCAGCTGCTCTCTCTTTCTCGCTGCTTTAACCTCTTTTGCTCAATTTCTCAGATCCATTTCTGTCCAGCCACTAAGTACAACTTCTTGAGTCAACCCAGGGTCTTTCCATTGATTGACACGATACAAAAGCTTAAGTTGGTGTCAGCAAGAGGCTGCACTTGAGCAGTGGGTAGACCAAATGGTATCGCACAATCTTCCTCTCATCCAGTTAAAGATCTCAAGTATTAATGCACAGCCGAATTTCACGATATTGTCTGTTGACCGGCTGATGTGTACAGAGATAGTTTAGGGCATTCCAGGTGTTCTATTTCTTCTTTGCTCCTGTGTTAAGCTGCTCAATCATCCAAATGTCCATGATGACCCCAATGTCAAGGCCTGCAAGTTGAGCCTGCCACAACTCCTATGGGGTGGTCACAGGGCTATTAGTGACCACCTGCGTTGCCATGAGAAAATTCCTGCACAATTTCATCAGCAACATGTTCACCAACTAAACCTCCCACACCTAAAACCGCCCCTTGGTTTTTTTTCCTTCCCATCTTACTATCTCCCATCACATATTCCCCAAGCACTTGTGCAAGTGGATTAGATTACAGGCCTCAGGGACAATTTGCTCTATAAAATGAATGGCAATCTATATATTTTTAAAGTTAGTTAGTTATCCAAGTTCAAAGCCATTAATCTTATTCCACTTGAGTCAAAAAGTCATTTTCAAGAGTTTCAAGCTTCAAGAGTAGCTTCCATAATGGTGAAAAATATAATAAAATAACCACTAAGTTTATGAAGTGTGGTTCCAAAGACAGGTATTGCAGTACAAATTTATGCTATTCCCGTGGAAGAAATAAAATTAAATTCTCAGTTTAAAGTTTCACTATATTAGAGTTATTGATTCATCTTTCATTGAACAAGTTTATGATGGTTTATACTAAAAATAACACCAGGTGCTTCAATATTCTTTCACTCATTAAAAAGAGAAGACATCTGTGCAAACAGAGCACTGCTCCTGTAGCTAACAATAATTGAGGTTTTTTTTCCTGTACAAGAGACTTACCAAGATATTAAAAGTTGGTAAGGCTATATTAGGTGATAAGAAACTGGAATCTGCCCAAGAATAATAAAAGGTACGGAAGCTTTAAAATCCACAGCGAAGAAGGTTCCCAGATATTTAAAAGGCATCGCTATGTAAAATTTACCAATTCTGACCTCCTGAAATCTCCCACATTTAGTCTTATTATTTTTCCATACTTAATCAACCAATCGATTAAGGCATCCAAGTCCAATATCAAAGTTATGACACACATCACTTGTGTCTTTCCTATGTCTTGGAGGTTAGGACGGTTGTGGATGGCACAGTTTTGTGCCATTTCAGTGGACTCCCCACGAATTGTATTCTACTGCTGATTACAAACACTAGCTCTCTTGCAACTTGACCTTTGACTGCTGCTGTTCAGAATGAAAAGTTAAAGATAAAACTTCCTGTCAAGCACCTGCTGATATGAATTTTATATAATTGCTCAAATTGTGGAACATTATCAAAGGGAGTCTTTTATTTAATGTTAGCTTGGCAAATTTCCTTGAATTAAATCAGGACATCAAACAATTAGTTACTTTCATTACAGAAGTGATAATTCATTCTCTGCTAATGGAATAAGGAAGTAGTATAATACCGAAATCATTGAATGGGCACAACCTGAAATGATGACAAAATGGATTATTCTATTAAATTTGTGTAGTACACTGTGAAAAATCACCTTTGAATTGTGAGCTATTTTCATTCTTCAGATAAGCATTTAACTGAAAGGCTTGAGAGAATATGTAACCATTTTAATCTAACAATGTAGCAAAAAACATCCCGACAGCTCTGCATTGAATAAATCTTGCAATGCTGTAGTTACCAGAGCATCTGGGAACCCTCAATATGTCAGGTAACAACAATGTGGCTTAAAGGAATTATCTATAATGCAAGAAATAAAGTTAGCCAATGATTTGCAATTCATTAAATCAACTTGAGATGTAATGATGCATACCTGGATGGGTAATGTTAAAATGATCAAACAGATAGAAAAAAATGTGCTCTTTCAATCTTGTATGTAAAGCATCATTTTCATATTTTTGGTCCATCCATCCTCATGGAATTTGTGAATGGCTAGACCCGTCATGTAGCCACTCTGCTACCACACTTGTTGGACTCAGATATAACTGATAGTCTCAAGCTTTTGAAATGCTTTATTGCATATTTAATATGGTGTATACTAACTGTTATACATTCTCTTTCAATTGGCCTCAGAGGTACAAATGTTTTGTCACTAGCTTCATATAGGTCAATAAAGACTGATTGATCAAATAGAAAATGAGTCTGGAGAACTAATAATGGAAAACAAGTTGTCAAATGAATTCAACAGGTATTTTGTATTATTCTTCACAATACCCCAAAAATAGCTGCAAATCAGGAATTGGAAAGGAGGGAGGAACTCAGGAAAATTACAGTTATCAGTGAATTGTTGGAACTGCAGCGGATAAGTCCCTGGGTCCTGATGAGTCTTAAAAAAAGTGGCAAGTGAAATAGTCAATGCATTAGTTTTAAGTTTTCAAGATTCCCAATATTTGCGGAAGGCTTCATTCAATTAGGAAATAGTAAATGTAACTCCTTTATTTAGAAGGCAAGGGAAATAAAAAGCAGAAACTATAGGCCAGTTGGCACAAAGGGGAACTGGTGGATCTACTATACTTAGCTTTCTGGAAGCGATTTGAAAAGATGTTGCACTAAATGTTACTGTGGATAGGAAGTAACATTTTAACAGGAAACAGAGGGGAGCTTGTATCTGGCGAGGGTGTTTTTTATGAGGAGAGTCGAGGATCAGAGGGCACAGCCTGAGAATAAAGGGATGTCCCTTTAAAACTGAGACGAGAAGGAATTTCTACAGCCAGAGGGTGGTGAATCTGTGGAATTTGCTGCCACAGGGGGCTGTGGACGCCAAGTCATTGGGTGTATTTAAGGCAGAGATTGATAGGTTCTTGACTGATAAGGGAGTTATGGGGAGAAGGCGGGAGAATGGGGATGAAAAAAATCAGCACAATTGAATGGCCAAGCAGACTCGATGGGCTGAACAGCCTAATTCTTTTCCTATGTCTTATGGACTATGGGAGACATAAATGTTTTTCTTTCTGTCTGGCAAGATATAACAAGTGATCTGCCGCAGGGATCAGTGCGGGGGCCTCAGCTTCTTACAATTTTTATAAATGGCTTGGATGAAGGTACTGAAAGTGTGGTTGCTAAATTTGCTGATGACACAAAAATAGGTGGGAAAGTAAGCTGTGAAGGGAACACAAGGAGGCTACTGAGGGATAGAGATAGATTAAGTAAGTGGGAAAAGACCTGGCAAATGGAGTATATGGAAAAATGTGAAAATGTCTGTTCAAGCAGTAAAAGTAAAAAGAAGCATGTTACTTAAGTAGTGAGAGATTGCAGAACTCTGAGCTGTTTAGGAAAGCTTACAGAATGCTATCACTTAGAGTACTGGGTGCCTTAGTTAAGGAAGGATATTAATGTGCTGTAAGCAGTTGAGAGAATATTTATTAGACTGACACCGGGAATGGGAAGGTTCTCTTGTCAAGTAATGTTGGGCAGACGAGGCTTGTATCTGGAGTTTAGAAGAACAGGGACTTGATTGGAACACAAGATATCTTTATTAGTCACATGTACATTGAAACACACAGTGAAATGCATCTTTTGCATACAGTGTTCTGGGGGCAGCCCACTAGTGATGCCACGCTCCCAGCGCCAACACAGCATGCCCATAACTTCCTAACCCATAAGTCTTTGGAATATGAGAGGAAACTAGAGTGCCCGGAGGAAACCCACGCAGACACGAGGAGAACGTACAAGCTCCTTACAGATAGTGGCCGGAATTGAAACCGGGTCACTGGTGTTGCAATAGCATTATGCTAACTACTACACTACTGTGCCTGCCATAGAAGATCCTGTGGGGTCCTGAGAGTGTGGACACAGAGAGGAGATTCCCTCTTGTGGAAGAATCTAGAACTAGAGATCACTGTTTAAGAAAAAGGGGCCGTCCAATTAAAACTGATGAGACAATTTTTTTTCTGAGGACTGTGAATCTTTGAAGCTTTCTTCTTCAAAGGGCAGTGAAACCAGAGTCTTTGAATAATTTTTAGGCAAAGGTAGAGAGACTCATGATAAGCAGGTGAAAGGTTACCATGGGTAGATGGTTATGCAGAGTTGAGCTTATAATCAGGTTAACCATGATCTTATTAAAGGAGGGAGCAGGCTTGAAGTACCATGTGACCTACTCCCACTCTTAAGTTGCATGTTTGAAAGGCCATTTGGCCCATTACGCCTGTGCCAGCTTTTTGAAAGAGTTCTTAAATTAATTCCACCCTTTCTTTAAAATATTGCTCAATCATATTTTTAATCCAATTACATCTAGAAAATTACTACTAAATCTATTGCAAATTTCAGATAACAATAACCCATTTCATCGTCCCTGCAGATTTTGCCAATTATCTTAAATTGATGTCCCGTGGTTACTAACCTTCCTACTAGTGGACACACTATATATACTGATTCTTTCAGATTGCAAACTCATACTCTTAGGACAATCACATCATTGTCACCTCAATCGCACAAATCCCCTTTTGGAGACTCCACTGACATTTCTTAACTAACACAAGGAACTGTTACCTTCCAAATCAAAAGCTATAAATCAGATCAGCAAGTGGAAAATTTTGTAATCTTAAGTGACAATGAAGCAAGTTATCACATTTCCTCAACAAACCACCATACTCCAGAGATTAAATGAAAGCAATATACACAGATAGTGCTGTTTGATTGTGGAATTGACTTTAATAAAGAACCAGCAGTTGGCCCAATGATTGTCACAACAGCTGTGTGCATGGGTAAGATATATGAAGACAACCCATGGAACATTATCCAACTTTAGGACGACACCAGGTCGTCTGTCCTTGCTCCTGGTCAGGGATAATGCCACAGAACTCCCAGACCTCCATAGGATGACAATGAATCAATTTGCTTCCCCCTTCCCCTCAGGTTCAATAAACTGTTGCAAAGCATTTCCAGACAAGTAACCGAAGATGAAGTAAATGAGTTGAAAAAAAAACAAACATTGAAATAACAACTTTACGCTACAAAACACTGCAATTTGTTAAATGCTTTAGCTGTCCCCAAAAAGGCTACCATATCCAGCAATAGCCTATAAATTGTCCTGAAAGGAAAATTAATACCCAAGATACCCACTTCCATTTGTTACTCTTGATGTATGAGAAGTCTGCCCAGCTCATCTTCCAATTCCAAATACAGAGGTTTGACCCAGAACAGCATAAATCCTAGTTGCTAGTCTAAGAGTAATGAGCTTGCACCTGTTTAGGCTCAATGACCATGAGGTCCAAGCATTTTTATTTTGCATGGGTGGCTTCTAGTGTTTTCATTTCAAATTCCAGAAAAGAAAAAAGTTGCAAACAGATTATGCTACCTAAAAAAAAGGACTCCCAAGAAGCTCTACAATATGAACTTTCCTTCAAGTTGTTCGTACCTTTTCCATTCTCCAAAACAAAATGGTGGAACAATCAACCAAATTAACCAAGATAAAACGTGCACTTTAGCAAAGAGAGTAATAAACAGAATTTACAATATAGAAACAAGCCATCTGGCATGAGCCTATTCTCAACCTCCTTCATCTAATTCTCTCAGCCACCAGAGATCTGCCAAAGCCCTCAGGTTCTCAGTTATTTACCATCCTATTAATGCACAAGTGTGAATTTGCCAGTGCGCCATGCTATCTTATTGACTAAGAGAAGGTGAAGCAGAAGGGGGCCGAATAAGGGGACACCCAAAACAACCAAAGAAAAGGAAATTCACACCAGATTCAAAATTAAAAAGAAACCTTTTCCTAAATCGAGTATCATCATCTAGTTAATCTCAACACAAAATTCTTAACGGGCCTCTTCCTGAGAACCGAGCTGTCCTACGCCTAACCCATCAAGTGCATCTTGTGGACTTCGTCAGAATCCAAGCCTTCAAAACTTTCAAGTATGCAAATGTCCAAAATTCATTAAAAACCTGACAGCAATTGAATTAGTGTTGTGGGCAAGAAAAAGGATACACAATTTCACAGGATGCCAATACATTGGCAATATTAAATACTATTGTGCAGTTTGAGGAAGATTCTGCTTTTAATATTTGGCAATTCCCTTGGAGGCCCAACAACACTGCATCAGAATTCTTCTCAGAACATTATTTCAGGCAAAAAAGATGACAGTTTGGAAGACTTCTATACCTACTAATTAGAGTCATAGAGCACTACATCACAGAAACAGGCCCTTTGGCCCATCTCGTCTATGCCAGCCTGGTTTTCTGCCTAGTCCCATCTACCTGCACCCAGATCATAGCCCTCCATACCTCTCTCATCCATGCACCTATCCAAACTTCTCTTAAATGTTACAATTGGACCTGCATCCACCACTTCCACTGGCAGCTCATTCCACACTCACACCACCCTAAGTGAACTAGTTCCCCTTCACAGTCCCCTTAAATATTTCACCTTTCACCCCAAGCCTATGACTTCTAGTTCTAGTCTCACCCAACCCGAGGGGGAAAGGCCTGCATGCGTTCACCCTATCTATATCCCTCATAATTTTGTATACCTCTATAAGATCTCCCCTCATTCTCCTGCGCTCCAGGGAATTCAACCTATTCAACCAATTCAATCTATCCCTGTAACATCCATGTAAATTTTCTCTGCACTCTTTCAAGCTTATTGATATCTTTCCTGTAGGTAGGTGACCAGAACTTCACACAATACTCTAAATTTGACCTACCGACATCTTATACAACTTCAACATAACATCCCAACTCCTGTACTTCGTGCCCTGATTTATGAAGGCCAATGTGCCAAAAGCTTTCTTTACTTCCTGTTGTACCACTTTCAAGGAATTATGGATCTATATTCCCAGGTCCCTTTGTTCTACCACACACCTCAGTGCCTTACCATTCACTGTGTAAGTCTTACCCTGATTTGTCCTCCCAAAGTGCATCACCTCCCACTTGTCTGCATTAAATTCCATCTGCCATTTTTCAGCCCATTTTCCCAGCTAGTTCAGATTACATTGCAAGCTTTGACAGCCTTCCTCGCTGTCCACTACGCCACAATCTTGGTGTCGACCGCAAATTTGCTGATCCACTTTATCATCTAAATCATTAATATAGATGCTAAACAACAAGGGCCTAGCACCGATCCCTGTGGCACACCACTAGTCATCTGCCTCCAATCAGAGAGACAACCATCTAAGACCACTCTCTAGCTTCACCTGCTAAGCCAACATTGAATCCAGTTGACTACTTCATTCTGAATGCCAAGCAGCATCCCATGTGGAACTTTGTCAAAGGCCTTGTTATAGTCCATGTAGACAATGTCCACTGCCTTCCCTTCATCAACCTTCCTGGTAACCTCCTCGAAAAACTCTTAGATTGGTTAGACATGACCTGCCATGCACAAAGCCACGTTGACTATCTATTGTGAAACAGGGTCGAGGTCTCAGAGGCAAGGACTCTGAACACAGTCTTAGAGATAAATGATTAATTTACAAAAGACAAACGCGGGTAATGGGTAACGGGAACAACACACACACACGCACCGTTTATAGCGAGCGTGGGAAAATCGCAACAGGGGTAGAATACACACACACACACACATACACACAAAATGAACTAGGTACAGACAATCAAGGAAAAACAATACGATACCTGCCACCCCTTGACTCAGTGCAGGCACGGCTCTGTGCTACCAGGGATACTAACTAAGATGCCCACAACCCTTTTTAACAGTGCACACCTCACCAATGATTTCTCCAGCACCGTTTCACGGTTCCTTGGCCTGGGATGAAGCAGGGTGAATCCTTCGGAGACAAAGGGGCAGAGCCAAGCACATGTGGCACTCTTTATAGTGCTGAAGGGCTGGGGTGTCCAGCCCAGGTAATTTAAAAAGGCCAATGGCCAGGTGTGCGCTGATGGGTGGGGCCAAACCTTGATTGGCAGTGGTGTGTCTTCTGACCAGATAGGGGCAGTGCTGTAATCTGACCAGGTAGGGGCAGTGTGGCCATGTGACAGCCACAACCCTCCACAATACACTATCCCTAATCAGGCCCTGTGTATCCAAATACTTATATATCCTGTCCCTCAGAATACCTTCCAATAATTTACCCACGACTGACTTCAGGCTCAGCGGCCTATAATTTCCCGGCTTATTCTTAGAGCCTTTCTTAAACAACAGAACAACATTAGCTATCCTCCAGTCCTCTGGCACCTCACCCATGGCTAAGGATGTCCTAAATATCTCTGCCAGGGCCCCTGTAATTTCTGCACTAGCCTCTCACAAGGTCCGAGGGGACATCTCGTCAGGCCCTGGGGATTTATCCACCCTAATTTGCCTCAAGACAACAAGCACCTTCTCTTCCGTAATCCAGATATGGTCCATGACCTCACTACTCTTTTTCCTCTGTCTCTCAAGTAGATACAGACACAAAAAATTAATTTAAGATCTCCCCCATCTCTTTCACGCATAGATGTCCACGCTGATCTTCAAGAGGACCAATTTTGTTCCTTGCTATTCTTTTGCTCTTAATATAGCTATAGATACCCTTGGGATTCTCTTTCACCTCGTCTGCCAGAGCAATCTCATGTCATCTTTTAGCCCTCCTGATTTCTCTCTTAAGTGTTCTCTTGCATTTCTTATACTCCTCAAGCGCCTCATTTGATCCTAACTGCCCATACCCGATATGCACCTCCTTCTTTTTCTTTACTAAGGCTTCAATATCCCTCGATAGCCAAGGTTCCCTGAACCAGTTAGTCTTGTCTTTTATTCTAATGGGAACATACAGATTCTGTACTCTCAATATTTCATTTTTGAAGGCCTCCCACTTACCAAGCATCATTTTGCTCGAAAACAACCAATCCCAATGCATGCCTGCCAGATCCCTTCTGATGCCATCAGTACTCGCCTTCCTTCAGTTTAGAATCTTAACCCTAGAACCAGTCCTATCCTTCTCCATAATTATCTTAAAACTAATGGAATTATGATCACTAGATCCAAAGTATTCCCCTACAACTCACTTCTGTCATCTGCCCTGTCTCATTCCCTAAGAAGATATCCAGTATCGCGCTCTCGCTAGTTGGGACCTCTACATATTAATTAAGGATACTTACCTGAACACATTTGACAAACTCTATCCCATCCAGTCCTTTTACAGTATGGGAGTCCCAGCCATTATGCGGAAAGTTAAAATCACCTACTATCACAACTTCATATTTCCTACAACTGTCTGCTATTTGTCTACAAGTTTGCTCCTCAGATTGATAGTTGCTCAGATGCAACAGAAAAATCATTTAGAACCCAGTTTGAGCAGCAGCTTGTTGCATCTTTTCTATTATCTGTCATTTGATACCAACATAGGAGGCAAAACGATGTCTCATTGAAGCCACAGAAAGGTACCTCAAAACTTACAACAAAATGCCTGCCAGAGGTTGAAAGTAACAGATCAGCAAATGCAAGATACAGGGCAGGAAAAGAAAAACAACAAAGGATATCAGAAATTATGTTAGATTTATAAACTGTTCCTGCTTAAGTGTTTAAAAGTTTCATTATCAGTAAAATTACTTACAATGTTGACTGAAGCAATATGGATGTGGACACAGGGAATTCACACTTAGTTATATCATCCTCTAATGTAAAATGTATATCAAACTCCTTTGATCACTGTAGAACATTTTTATGCAGCGAACCGTACAATGGTTGAACATTTACAAATATTAGGCAAGACTTTTCTATTTTAACAATCTGCTAAAATATTAAAAGGAGACAAACTTCAGGATGAATAACACCCTTTTATAGTTATAATCATAGCCAGCAATAAAGATAAAATCATGATTACACAAGTAATGGTGAATTTTCATGCCAGGTTATTAAATATTAATACTGCGTATACAAATAACTTTTGCATTGTTTTTGCCAACATTAACTAGCATGTTTCAGTTGCGAATGAAAGTTAGTTATATTGTCACACAGAATTCACACCTTACTTGTTGCACTTGAGACAAAAAAAACAGCTCTTCTAGGTTAGCCATTCATTTTGTTTTGAAAACATATGTGCACTGGTTATAAGATGAGTAGATCTTGCATTTTTTGGTTTTATTTTTGGTGCAGTTTGGGTGTGGTTTTTTTCCCCCAATTATATTCTTGACAAAATTAGATACTTGCAGTTATTAAAAAAAAGCTCAGGAAAAAGCAACATCATTCACTTTCTATAATAAATTTCAATTAAATTGGTACTGACAATAAATAATACGAGTACAAAGGTATCCAATGCCACCACATTTTTACTAAAAATAGCATTTCTCCCCACCCCTCATCTCCTTCCGAATTATTCTTTCACACCTCTGACCAGCATATTCTCTATCCACAAACAAATGCAATTAGTCAATAGCATATTTCCAGATCAAAATTCATGGGTGACATTATGAAATTTATGAAAAGGAAATCATGTTTGACAAATCTATTAGAATGGAGGGTGCAAATTGCAGAATACAACAGGGTTCATTTGGATTTTCAGAAAGCTTTTGATAAAGGTGTCAAAGATGGGGTTATTAAACAAATTCAGAACACATGGGATTGGGATAATACTCGGGTGAACTCAGTATTGGCTGAGAGAAGGCAGGAGTAAACAACTAATTTTCAGGTTGGGAGGCTGTAACTAGTTGGGGGAAGTGGGGGGGGGGGTTCCCACAGGGATCAGTGTTCGAGCTCCAGCAGTTCATAATCTATATCAATGGCTTGATTGACAGGACCAGTAGCGGCACGGTAGTGTAGGTAGTGGCACTGTAGTGTAGTGGTTAGCGTAACCCTATTACAGCGCCAGCGACCTGGGTTCAATTCCACTGCTGTCTGTAAAGAGTTTGTACATTCTCCCTGTGACTGTATGGGTTTCCTCCGGGTGCTCCAGTTTCCTCCCACATTCCAAAGACGTACGGGTTAGGTAGTTGTGGGCATGCTATGCTGGCGCAGGAAACGTGGCTATACTTGCCGGCTGCCCCCAGCACATTCTCAGACTGTGCTGGTTGTTAATGCAAAAAGACGCATTTCGTTGTGTGCTTCAATGTACATGTAACTAATAAAAGTTATTATTATTTATTATATCCATATTTGCTGATGATACAAATTTGGAGGGCAGAATGAGCTGTGAGGAGGATGCAGAGAGGATATAGACAGGCTAAATGAATGAGTCAGGGCAAATGGCAAAAAAAGAGGGAAAAACAGAAGGCATTTTCAGTCAAAAGTAACAGAAAAGCAGAGCCTCCTTTTACATGGTGAAAGACTGAAAAATACTGGGATTTGGATGTTCTTGTACATAAATCACTAAAAGTTAACATGCAATTAGAAAAGCAAATGGTACAATGGCCTTGACTACAATTGGAGTCAAAGTGCAGCCCAACTCGTCCATGCTACTAAGGTGTCTTCCTCAGCTTGTCCCATTTGCCTGCAGTTGGCACCATATCCCTCTAAACTTTCCTATCGATATACCTGTCCAAATAGCTTTTAAATGTTATAATTGCATCCGCCTCTACCACCTCCCCTGGCAGCTCAATCCATACACCCACCACCCTGAAAAACATGCCCCTCAGGTCCCTTTTAAACCTTTCCCCTCTCACCTTAAATTTATGTCCTCTAGTTTTAGACTCCCCTACACTTAGAAAAAGACTGTGATACTCCACCTTATCTATGCTCCTCATCATTTTATAAACCCCTATAAGGTTACCCCTCAGCCTCCTTGGCTCGAGGGAAAGCAGTCCCAGCCTATTCAGTCTCTCCTTATAACTCAAGCCCTTCAGTGACATATGCCTTCTTCACCACCTAATCTACCTGTGTCACCACTTTCAGAGAACCATCTATTTGTACCCCTAGGTCTTTCTGTTCTACAACACTCCCTTGGGCTCGGTCATTCACCATGTATATGTCCTGCCCTGGTTTAACTTTCCAAAATGCATCACTTTGCTCTTCCATGCCTTGACCCACTTTCTTAGTTGATCTAGATCCTGTTGTAGCCTCAGATAACATTGTTCACCACACCATCAATTCTGGCATCATCCACAAACTTACTAATCGTGCCACCTACATTCTCATCCAAATTGTTAATATAGATGACAAACAACAGTGGATCCAGCATCAGTCTCTGGATTCAAACGAGCGAGGGAGCCGTACTGCAATTAAGCAGAGCTCTGGTGAGATGCAACTGGAATACTATACAGGTCCGGTCTCCCAAATCAAGCAAGCACATAAAGGAGTGTAACAAAAATTTACCAGATTGATTCCTGTAAACAAAAAAGGGGGGGATTGTCCTATAAGGCAAGCTGAAGTAGACTAGATCCATACTTTCTACAGTTTTGAAGAATGAGGGTTGAAATCATTGAAACGTATAAAATTCCTATGGGGCTTAACGGCGCACATGCAGTGAGATGTTTTCTCCTGACCAGGGCATCTAGAACCACAGATCAGTTTCCAAGCAAGGAGTCGGCCATTTAGGAATGCAGTGGGAAGCTATTTCTTCACCCAGAGGGCAGTGAATGTTTGGAATACTCTACCTCAGAGGGCTGTGGAGGGTCATTCATTGAGTATATTCAATTTGGATATTAACTTAATCAAGTCACCTGGAGTTAGTGTTGGAAAACACCAAGATAGATATAATTTTACTGAATGGCAGAACAGGCAGGAGGTGCTGATTAGCCTTCTCCTGCTTCTACATATTTTATTATATATCTTAAACACACTGTTTTATAAATGATAAAACAAAATTTACTCCGTCTTTGGATATTTTTTGTCCGTTTTTACTTGTTAAAACAAACAACACTTCAAGCCCCGAATTAGATACAAGAGGGAGCTCATTGAAACCAAAAGATGACAAACCAAAAGATGCATGCTGAAAACAAAATTATTTTTATTGAACTAATCATTGAACCTTTGACCATCAATGATAGCGGACAATATTTGAATTGAGCAAGACTTTGAAATGCCAGACAATAGTTTTGGGGTACTGAAAGGCCTGGATAGTGGATGTGGAGAGGATGTTTCCATTAGTAGGGGAATCTAGGATCCGAGGGCACAGTCTCAGAAAAAAGGGATGTTCCTTTAAAACTGAGATGAGAATTTCTTCAGCTAGAGGATGGTGAATCTGTGGAATTTGTTGCCACAGGGGGCTGTGGAGGCCAAGTTGTTGGGTGTCTTTAAGGCAGAGGTTGATAGGTTCTTGATTGTTAAGGGGGTTAAGGGTTACCGGGAGAAGGCAGGAGAATGGGGTTGAAAATAAAATCAGCCATGATTGAATGGTGGGGCAGATTCGATGGGCTGAATGGCCTAATTCTGCTCCTATATCTTATGGTCTTATAAACCAAAAGTGGATGTTTTGCAGTATGCCAAATGTGCAAAGCTCATGATGCAAAGTGGTGATCTTCTATAACCAAGTATTAGTGAGTTAAAAACGTAAAATTATCTACCTACCACCAGCAGGGTAGTTAACAGAGAGTTCAGCTGACCAGTCAAGCTTATCCTTAAGATCCTCCTCATTCTCCTGTTGCCACTGGAGTCCAACTTTCCTCCAGTAATCAGAGGCCAACTCCCTGCATTGCAAACACAAGAGGGTTAAATAAACTAAAATCAAAAACACAATTTTATTTGTTAATGTGTTAGTACCTTTATCTACAATTTAAGTTTGTTTTCAACAAGGTGGCAGTACATGAAGTACAGCTTAGCTTTCGCAGGTCAATTAGGGTTGAAAATTCCACTCAACCAAGGTCTGGAGACCAGTGTGTTTTGGTTCCAAGCCAATATAAAAATACCAAAATAAAACCTTACCAATGAATGGAAATACTGTATGATATCTTAGCACTGCATTACTTATTCCCACCACTAGAAGCTGCTAGTGTTTAGTGTGAAATTTTGCAATTTTGCTATCGTCTTTCTTCTTTCTTCATCCCCCCGCCCCCACCAATGAAGCTGACGACCCTCTTTATAACAATGCTCTTTTAATTCAAGATTTTTTTCCCTTCAGTCGTCTCATTCCTTCAATTCTCAGCTGTTCAGGATGTGTATTCCACAGAATAAATAGTGTCCAAAACTATTGTCTGGCATTTCAGTCTTGCTCAATTCGAATATTGTCTGCTATCATTGATGGTCAAAGGGTGAATGATTAGTTCAGTAAAAATAATTTTGTTTTCAGCATGCATTATTTTTGATTGTCATCTTTTGCTACCCCCACAGTGACAAAATATCCTTTTTCTAAGTGCAGCCATTCCCCAGAATGCCTAACAGTATACAATGAATAGAAACAGAAATTGCTGGAAACACTCAGCATGTCAGGATACACTTTCTGTTTTAATTTTAGAATTCCAGCATCTGCAGTTTTTTGATTTTCAGTATGAATAAAGAGTGGATGAAAAACACAACAAGGCTGGAGGAACTCAGCAGACCAGGCAGCGTCTGTGGAGAAGAGAAGAAGGGTCCTGACCCAAAACACTGACCGCCTGCTTTTTTCCACGGATGCTTCCTGGCCTGCTGAGTTCCTCCAGCATCATCGTGTTTTTCATCTAGATTCCAGCATCTGCAGTCCTTTGTTTCTCTCCTGAGTAAACAGTGGATGTCATTTCCTCATTGGGCCATAGTATTACAATTAAATTTTATTTACAGCATGGTAACAGGCCCTTCCGGCCCAACGAGTCCGCGCCACCCATTTTTTAAACCCCCAAATTAACCTACCCGTACGTCTTTAGAATGTGGGAGGAAACCGGAGCACCTGGAGGAAACCCACGCAGACATGGGAGAACGCACAAACTCCTTACAGACAGCAACGGGAATCGAACCCTGATCGCTGGCGCTGTAATAGCGTTGCGCTAACCGCTACGCTACCGTGCGCTATCTTCATATTTCCCATAAGTCAGGAAAAGTGTTTGGACTGAGGGAATGCCAGTGTTCCTTATCTTAAGTCAAGATTTTTTATATGTATTCAAGGGATGTGGGCTTTGCAGGCTGAGACAGCATTTAATTGCCATCCGTAGTTGACCTTGTGAAGGTGGTGGTGAGCTGTCTCCTTGATCCACTTGAGGTGTAGATACACCCACAATACCATTAGGGAGGGAGCTCCAGGATTTTGACCCAACGACAGTGAAGGAACAGTGATAAATTTCCAAGTCAGGATGATGTGTGGCTTGGAGGGCAACTTCCAGGTAGCGGTGTTCCCCATGCTTTTGCTGCCCTTGGAACTGGTAGTGGGTTTGGAAGGTGCTGTCTAAGATGTCTTGGTGAGTTACTGCCGTGCTGCCTGTAAATGATACAAACTACTGCTACCGTGTGTCGGTGGTGGAGGGAGTAGATAGTTGTGGATAGGGTGCCTGTCTAGTGAGCTGCTATGTCCTGTACTGTGTCGAGCTTCTTGAAGCTGCACCCATCTAGGCAAGTGGAGAGTATTCCATCATACACCTGACTTGAGCCTTGTAGATGGTAGACAGGCTTTGAGGAGGTAGGAGGATTCGTAGACTCTGACCTGCTCTTGCAGCCACATTATGTATATAGCTACTACAGTTCAGTTTCTGGTCAATGGTAACCCCAGGATATTGATAGTGGGGGATTCAGTGACGGAATGTCAGCCATTGAGTGTCAGGAGGTGATAGCTGGATTTCTCTTGTTGGATATCGTCAATGTCTGGCACTTGTGTGGCGTATATGTTACCAACACTCGTTTGTACTTCAGTTTTCTTTTGCTCTTTAAATGTTTTGCAAAATGAAATTATGGCACATTTAGGAACTTGTAAAAAAAAATTAAAAGCAGTTTGCTTAAATCAACATTTTCATTTCTTAGTCGAATAAGATGAGTTAGACCTACTGAGAGCATCCACCTTTTTCTGCAGGAGCAGTTATTCCCAGTTCTTCCATCTAGTGTAATCATCATGTGCAATGTAATTTAACAATTGTCCCAATTAAAACAGGATGCAAACAAAACCGTGCTATCTCCAAGTGAAACATTTGATCACAAATTAAGAACATTGCTTCTTCAATAACGAACTGAAGCCAAACTAAATTGGTATAATTAATGCACAACGAAGTGATCAGGGCTCAGTTTTTAGATTCAGAACCTGGCTCTCCTAAGTAATACACATGCCCTGCAACTATGCTGAGGTGGAAATGCAGTTTTTTTATGAAGGTCATACAACACCTCCAAATTTCTTCCATATGTGCAATATCAGAAACGTTTTGGAAATGTCATTGGATCACAGTCCTGCACCAGTATCTTGAAAGCACTTTTAATACTCACTCAGAACATGTCAGGGTTGGGTGTGGTGAACGGGAGTTGGAGTTGGGGGTGGGAGGGAATGTGAATGTCAGTCACAATTTCCAAAGCAAAAACATAATATTTACTTACAGTTTTCCATAACGTTGGGAAATCACATTCAACCTTACTGCCAACAGGTTACTTAACTCCGGCTAAGAAGCCATCATATTAAAAAACAACTTTTTTTTGATAACTTATACTGTCCAAATGTCTGCATGTAGATTTTTGTCCAAAGGAGAAAAATGCAAGCTTGCAAGAGGAGTGCAGTGTTCTTACCTGATTTGAGCTATCTCGTCACTGCAGCTGCTCAACAGGAGAGGGATAAGTTTGTGGAAGAATGAGTAGCGATCCCTGAGGTCCAATAGCCAGCTTCCCACCACTTCTGTAACAGCTTGGCGTACCTAGCTCAGTTCCAAAACACAAAATTTTAAATTGCGATTCATTGCGTTAGCTGGAGTTTCAGAACATATAATCCTAATTACCTGTAAACTATGGTGCCTCGGGATTCTTGTAACAAATTAAAGCCCTGTACCCTTCCCATAAATACGACAGCTAGAAGGCACCTGATTTCTATCCTATCAAGGCAGATTGATGGAGTTAAGGTACAGATTAGCCATGACCTAACTGAATGGAGGTACAGGCTAGTGGGGCTGAATGGCCAACTCCTACTTCTTAAATTTTCATTACCCAAAAGACACAATCATGGTTGAAAATCTATTAGATAATTTTGTCGATATAAATCAAATATTAAACTGCCAAAAGTTGTTTCACTTCCAACTTAAGAGATCTGTCCACAGCTAAATGTGTCAAGCTCATGCCGAGAATTTCTCTCCCCAACGTATTTAAAACAAATAGTTTATTACAAGATGCAAGCTAATAGAAAACAATATGAACTCATGTCAAACCACAAGATCAAAATATCAGCAATACATTACAAAGTTAAGAATCACTCCCTTCTATTAGTCATTTACAATATGTCTCTGATGTTTCCGTGTGGATTGCAAAGCTCATCAGTCTTGCGAATTTTGGCCATGAGCTTCTAGCTTCAAGCAGTTAAGAACCGAGAGTCAACAATCGTTCCATTTGCTCTGGAATGGAGTAAAGTTACTTTTGGCCTTGAGTGGTTATTATGATGAAATAACACTATCAGTAGCGTGCAGCACCATTTTATCACAATTATTAACCAAGGAAGGAAGGTAATTTACTCCTGACATGAAAGTTCATACACTTCACATGTTATACCATGGGCAAGGAGTTAAGCATCAGTCAAGAAAGTTTCAAATTTCCGTAATCAGAAGAAAAGCATTTTACAATTGGCAGGAGACTGTAAGTTAATTAAGAAAAGTTTAGAGGTGCTTTGAATCCAAAAGTGGATGCAGATTTTTAAATGCAAGATATGAAGGCAAATGTTATTTTAAGTTGGGAAGTGAACTGCATTTACATGCCATAGTCCAATTATCTACCTTCTTCAAACCCTACTTTATGTTAAATGTACACATTCTTGACTCCTGCATGCAATATCATGGGAAATTGACAAGAATACAAGGACACCAATCCCATTGTAATTAATGGCCTACATTTTGACCCTTGCCTATTCTATTATAGATAGAAAAAAAATCAAATTTTCCCCACCCCACAAGAGGAATGTATTTAACATCTTTTGAATGAAAACATTTTCTTATCTTGCTTCCTTCTCTAAAATTAAAGAAAATGATCCAAAATAGAATGAAAGGAAAAGATCCTTGGAATAAACGAGTGCTGAGAGATATTTCACTAATGCAGCAGCCATTTTGAAAAATCTTTTACATTGATGTTAGTCAAGGGTTAAATGTGGTCCAGGATACCAAGAGAAATCACCTGCTCTGCTTTGAATAGTGCAATGACATCCCTCATAGTCACTTTCCTGGGCTAACTGCTTTTCCACAAATGGTACTTTGGACAGTTGTCACACAATGAAGAGCACACCCAGTGTGCCTCTAGATGGACGGAATTCACGCAGATACTGGGAGGAGGTGGTTGAGGAGGACTCTGACTTCCCCGTGGCATGCAGCAGGGATAACCCTTCTGTAGATATCACAGTTGGATTTGTCTTCTTTCTTGAAGATGGTCACAATGACAGCATCTCAGAGGTACACTGCTGTATCCTCCTCCAGGATGTGAACTTCAAGGAAAATGCAAGGAGCGGCTCAACCCTAAACAAAGCCTTTTAATACCTTACTACAATTTTTGATGTTATCAGCTTGGAGGAAAAAGTGGAGCAATCTCCTCAAATTCAGCTACCCCATCTTGTGTTTCCTGAAGAATGGCATGCAAGTCATGATCCTAACCAATGAGTCTACAGACAGAGCCAATCTCAATGAAAGGCTGTGTCATTGTCCCAACACTTTTTCAATCTTTCTCACCACAATGCTGTACCTCACCTCCAACAACCTCCTCACAGGAGGGGAGCGAATCTTCCAAACTAATAAACTATTCACCATACAACACTACACTCCAGAACGAAGGGCAAACCAACCTCAATAGCCGAGTTCTGCTTGTGCACACTCAGAAACTGATCTTCAAGCACTGTCGACATTCACTGAAGCATACAAGATGATGGGCCTACACCCAACATCTGCAAGGCAAAGATCCTCTACCAGTCTGCCCTCACTATACAACACTGCCCTCCAACAGTGTGAGACCCTGGAATATATGCAACACTTCAAATATCTCGGGAGTCACCTCTCAGTAAAGGCAGACATTGATGATGAAATTCACATCGCCTTCAATGTGTAGCATAGCTTTCAGTCGATTGATTAAAAGGGTGTTTGAAGATTAATATATCATACTTTGCACAAAACTTAGGGTTTACTGGTTAGCAGTGATCCCTCTCCTAAATGCTTCAGAGACCTGGACTACCTAGGCACCTTAATGCTATCTCCTCAAAACCTATCAAATCCACTTGAAGGATATGCATACCAACATCAGTATCCTCTCTCAGGCCAATATCCCAGTATTCAGCTCTAATTATACTCTGTTGAGCAGGCCACATCATTTACCTGCCTGACACCTGATGCCCAAGCAGACACTCAGCTTGGAGCTGTGTCACGGGAAGAGGTTACCAGGCAGACAGAGGAATAGGTTCATGGAGATGATTATAGTCTCCTTGAAAAAATGCAATATTCACACTGACCTGTGGAAATCCTGGCTCAAGCCAAGACAAGTGGAGGCATTTGGGATGATAATGATGAGAATCTTGAGCATTGGGATGTGAATGGTGGAAGGAGCAAACCATCTCACAAACTACACACCTGCCAACCCTCTCAGGCACCTCCTGCCTCATCAGTGGAAGAGTCTGTGGTTCCCACATTAGTGCCATCAGTCATCTCAGAAATGAAGTGAAAGCATGTAATCCTTGATTGAGGGATTGCACAAGACAACTAATTTAGATAGCACCACACTTCCTCAGTACTGAACCCAACTGTCAACCTGTGCACAAGTTACTGTTGAAGGACTTCATCCCACAATTTTCTTACTCTATGGCAAGAGTGTTACCCACCGGGCACCAGCAAATGGCATCCTTTTCCAACAAAATAATTTAGCGTATAAAAGCTTTCCATGTTTTATAAGCAGCAGTACTAAAATAACTCATTAGGTAATGGTAAATGGATAATACATTTTAAACAAACAACGAAATCAGGGACATGCCAGAATGAACTGTAGATCCCCCCCTTGGTTCAGGCAAAGAGGAACCAAGCAGTGAGGGGTATGTTGCTGGTCACTATTCAGGAAATGCTCCAAGAAATGCTAATGTGGGTATTGAAGCTGTGATGTTCCTTCACAATGAGCCTGCACATTTGAGTCAACTTCAAGACTGGCACTTGGAAAGATAAGATTATCTTGGAAGGGCAAGCAGTTAAGGGGCTCCTGGGTTCCAGCAGAATGATTGTCCAGAATGAGCCAGTATCCTCAGAAAAAGGTAGCAGAAAACTGTTGGGACTGGAAATGTATGCAGCATTTAAAATCCTCACCAAAGGAATTTTCTATTGCTCTATTAAGTGAAGGAGGAAATGCAAGGAAAAATTTAGTAATCTCTTCTGAAGCTTCAACCACTACTAGAAGCTCACTTGTTGTTTATTAGGGCTAGAAAGTGGAAAGTGCAATTCTTAAGCATGGAAAAATGTTTGTAACTCGCCTGTAGCAGAACACATTTTATTTCTGATGTCAATAAAAGCAACAAGCACAACGTTTGCATCCTCTTGTTATGTAAAATGAACAATGCCAGAGAATTTTCCCTCACCAGTGGTGCATCATCAAAGAGACGCTGTGCCAAATGAGAGAGAACATCATCAACAGACTTTCCATTGCCATACTGAATGACTGCTCCTGTTGTCCGAATGACTGCCACGCGGACTTTCGAATGCTGATGGGAGATGGTCTGCATCAATGGTTTTATTAGAGATTCAGACTGCATGTGAAAAGTTTCTGAAAAGAGAAATAAAACAACAATGAACATTTATGACTTTCAGGTAAAATGCAAGGATGAGCAGAGGATTTCCCCCTGATGAGGAATGGGTTTTAGTTTTGCATTCGTTACATTTCTTTGCTTTTACTGAGTTCTATAGAGACTTACAATAGATCTCCTAAAAACACTATTACTCCTTTTTGGCAATTGCACAAACAAACACAGTGTAAGTAAACTCCTTCAATAGCAAATGGGCTCATTTTTCTTGAATGATTTGCTGAGTTTTGCATGCAACTATTTTGGTGGCACAGCCCCAGTGACCTCAGCAGCAGCAGCTTTCAAATCTCAACAGCAGTTTGTGGCATTGAGCTACCTCATTCATCCACCTCATTCATCCAGAAACAAACACTGGCAGAGTCGAGACAGAAACCTTTCATGACTTATGGGTCATTAACACAGAGAAACTGCTGCAACTCCATTGTAATGGAGTTTGTTTCAATGTGGCATCTCTTGGCATTTTTAATGGAATGAAATAAAAGGCTGAGCGGACAAATATTTTGAATTGGCCTTGGATTCTAATTCCACAAGTGCAAGAGTTCTACAATGTAGCATTACAACCTTTTCAAAACATTTGAACCCACAGGATCAATTTCCAAATCAGATTTTTAGTGTCACCTTATACAAAGTGGTAGAGGCAGCTACAGTTACAATATTTAAAAGATATTTGGACGGGTTCATGCATTGGAAAGGTTTAGAGGGATATGGGCCAAATGCAGGCAAATAGGATTTAGCTTAGATTGGCATCTTGGTCGGCATGGACGATTTGGGCCAAAGGGCCTGTTTCTGTGCTGTATGACTCTATGAATAAGAATGAGGAGAATCAAATCACATTCATTAAGATCACCGCAGGGCAAAAGCATCACAAGTATCAACCAAACATCTCAGCTCACTTGCATATCACCTCAGAGAACCTTTTATCCCACAAGAGGTTCTCAAAACACTTACGCATTTTAATGTGAATAATTTCAACCCTGGACACTCTGCAAAACTGCTACTCACCCAAATTCAAATAATATTAAGAGTTTCAATATTTGCTGTCGGAAATATCATATTCTTGTGACAGAATGTTTTGCAGTTGCTGTGCAATTTCAAGCATCAAGAAGTAGCCAGTTTCATTTCAAGTATATACTGATATTTATTGGTACAGGTCCACATGTTGTAGCCTCTAATTATTAAAATGGCTATTAGGTGAAAAAAAAAGATATTTATTCCAGTACATCATGTTGGGAATTAGGATTCCCTTCCAAAATGGTAAATGTTTTGGTCTCATTGAAAAAACTGCTGTCAAGCATTTTCCAGGCAGAGAAGTGACATTGTGCCAAGCCACTCAGTTCAGTGTTCAGCTAAACCAAGATAGGACACAGAGTAACTACTCCAGATTCACTGAGAACCGTAGGACATAGACACTAGTCGTGAATCAGCTTTGTCAATACTAACATTCCTTGCACTTTGGTGACTGGGTGAATGGATGCCTATTTTCAAAGGTTAATACCAATAAAGGTTAATGAAGGAAGAAATTGCAAGTCAAAGGAAGAAATTGCAAGTCATTCAGAGAGGCTTAATGTAATCAAACCAAATCAACAGGGTTTTATGAAAGGAAAATCATGTTTAACATATTTGCTGGAGTTCTTCGAGGATGTAACAAGCAAAATCAATAGAGGCAAATCTGTGGATGTGGTGCATTTGAATTTCCAGAAGGCACAGACTGAAGACTGGTTATCACATAGAAGTGTCAGAATAAATGGATCCTTTTCATGCTGGAAGAATGCAAGGAATGCTCCAGGATCAGTCAAGAACCTTCAATTATTTGCTATCTATTGGACAAGGGGGAAGCATCTGAGGTACCCAAGTTTGTTAATGACATGAAAATTGGTGGGAGGGCACGCTACAATGAGGACATTTGTACTCTGCAACAGGATACAAATAGATGGAGGGAACAGGTGAAACTTGGCAAATGGAGTTTTGTGTGGGAAGTGTGAGGCTGTACACTTTGTTAAGAGGAATTAAAAAGGCAGACTGTTATCCAAATGGAAGCAATGAGTGAAGTACAGAGCAATATAGGTGTTTTTGTACATGAATCAAAATACATTAGCAGACAACTGCAACAAATAGTTAGGAAGGCAAATGACATTTTGCCCTTTATTGCAAGGGGGAGGGGTCTGGAGTTTAAAAGTAGAGAAATATTATTGTAATTGAACAGGGTGTTAGTGACGTCAAACATGGAGCACTGTGTTCAGTTTTCAGAAAGAATGTACTAGACTGGAAGCCGTACAGAAGAAATTCACTAGGCTAATTTAGTCAGTCAATAGAATCGTACAGCACAGAAACAGGTGAGACAGCCCAACTGATCCACGCCAACCTGTGGGTACCCTTCTGTATTAATCCCATCTCACAGCACTTAGTTCATAACCTTCTACACCCAAGTGATTCAAGTGCTCATCCAGATACTTCTTAAATGCTGTCAGTGACCCAACTTCAAGCACTCTCTCAGGCAGTGCATTCCAGGTACTTGCCACTCTCTGGGTGAAGAAGGTCCCCCTCATATTCCCTCTAAATCTCTTCCCCCTAACCCAAAGCCTATGACTCTGAGTTTTATCTATGCTTGATAAGGGAAAACATTTCCTGCACTCTACCTAACTATGCCCCTCATAATTTTATATACCTCAATCATGTCCCCTCTAAACGTCCTCCACTCAAGGGAAAACAGACCGAGCTTCTCCAGACTCTTCTCATAACAGAACTGCTCCATTCCAGGCAACACCCTAGCAAAACTCCTCTGCACTCTCTCCAGCACCATCACATCCTTCCCATAGCACGGCAACCAGAAATGCACACAGTACTCTCGCTGAGGTCTGACCAAGGTTGTGTAAAGTTGGAGCATAACCCCCCACCTACTTCTAGATTCAGTGCAGGCCAGTGTTCCATAAGCCTTCCTGACCACTTCACCTATCTGTATTGCCATCTTCAAGGATATATGAACTTCTAACTTCTAAGGTCCCTCTGTTCCTTAATACTCCCTATAATCCTACCATTCACGGTGCAAGTCCCAGTCTCATTAGTACTCCCAAAATGCATCTCTTCACACTTGTCTGGATTGAACTCCACCTGCCATCTTATCGACTCATCACCATCTCTCTGCATTTTAAGACCACCTTCCACATTATCAACAGTCCACCACTAATTTACTGATCTTGCCTCTCACATCCAAATCATTCACATATTATAGACAGCCAGAGTCCCACCACCTATCCTCGTGGGGGACAAACAATCCTTACCATCTTGGGTCTCCTATTGCCAAGCCAATTTTGGATCCAGTTTATCTAGATCCCATGAGCCCTAACCTTTGAACCAGTCTCCCTTGTGGGACCCTGTTAAAACCCTGCTAAAGTCCACGTATACACATCTATTGCCTTGCTCTCATTGTTACACTTTGTTACCTCTTCAAGAATTGGTCAAATTTTTGGGTTGAGAAAGTTGTCCTGTCACAAATGACTAAAGAAGTTGGATTTGTACTGATCCAACTTCGTTAGAAGATGAGGGATGATCTTATTGAAACACACAAGATTCCAAGAATGCACGACAGGGTAAATGTTGAGATGGTTTCCACAAGTGCAAGAATCTAGAAAGAGGGGACAAGTTAAGGGGCTGGATCAAGGAGAATGTGCAAACTCCACACAGACGGCACAAGAGGTCAGGATTAGACCTGGGTCATTGGGGCTGTGAGACAGCAGTTCTGCTAGCTGCACTATTGTGCTGCCCTAATAATATGATGTATTCTATTCTTTTTTAATCTACTTTGATCCCTGAAGGAAGAAGGATAAGTAGCTGTTTATATACTGAAGATCAGAGAATCCTTTCATTTGGCCTTTGCCACATTCATCATCTAACACTTAAAAACATGTTAAATTCCGTTTGCAACTTTTCTGGCTGGTCAGAACATGTTCAGCATCCAGTTTCCACACCCCCTCCCACCCCATTATCATGCTTAATTTGCCTAATTTTTATATTATCTTCAAACTTCTTAGTCACAGACCTTACTAATACTATATCATTACTATATATACACCATGAAGAGCAAGGGACCTGGGCCTTAACCCTTTGTAACCTCACTGCAAAAAACATTCCAGTCAGAAAAATACCTGCTGACCTGTATCGAGATTTAGGCTTTCACTGTCTATTAAACTCAAATATCATGCAGGATGCGATTCGCAGATCTGCTAGATATGTCATTCTTGTGGCCCCACCTACACTCTTTCATATCTTGCCCCAATGATTATTCTAGATCCAGAGCATCACATCCACACCAGCTGGGGCATAGTATCTGGTTCTTCGCACCACACTTCAGAGGATTTGAAAATTTTGGAGAGAGCACAAAGAATAGCTCCAAGGACTTAGTGTTACATGGAGAGACTGGAAAAGTTAGGTAGCTCTAAAGAGAAAAGATTACAAAGGATTGAGATGGAATAAATAAAAATTACCAGTAGGGTCCCACAAGCAGTAATGTGACAATGATCAGATGCTCTGCTTTTAGATAAATAGAACAGAAAATGTTGGAAATACTCAGCAGGTCAAACAACATCTGTAGAAAAAGTGTTATCATTTCAGGCTGATGACCTTTCATTACCTTTTGATGACATTTGTTGAAGAATAACAATTGTACAGAACACGAGGGAAAATCCTTCTTTGATCTTCCTGAGGGCAGACAGATCTTGATTTAACATCTCATCCGAAAGATTGCATCTATAAAAGCGTGTCACTCCTTCAATCAATTGTAGACATCAGGGAAAGGTGGCCATACTTGGCAATCACCAACAGTTCATTTTCATGTACTTGCAGATAAAGAAAGGGTTGTTATAAGCAACACTTTCTCCTTCCATTTTAGAACATTTTGAATTGCTTCACTACCAATGAAACACTTGAAGCAGGGTCCCAGGCAAATTGTGGAAATGCACAATTTCCCGTTGCAATTTGCCTACCGCCACAACAGCTCTACAGCAGACCCAATCTCACTGGCTCTCACTCTGCTTTGGAGCACCGAGTCAACAACAAAACATATGTCAGGCTGCCATTTATCGATTGCAGCCCAGCATTCAACACCTCAGTATTAATCAACAGCCAATTTAGCTGCACAACAAGCTCCTGTGTGATAATGATCAGGTAATCTGCCTTTGGTGAAGGATCATTGTTGTTCAGGACACTGGATAGTACTCCCATGAGATTCTTTTGTAAATGAGTGTATTGAGATTGTTTTGAAAAAGCAAGCAGAGTTTTGATTTAATGTTTTAGCAGCACCTAGGGCAAAGCAGCACCTGTTCAGTTCTGTAGTAACTATTGAACGGTTCCCTAGTACAAAATGGACTCTTGACCTCACAATATACCTCGTTATGACCTTGCACTTTATTGTCTACCTGCACTGCACTCTTTGAACTTCTCCGTGGATTGTCACCTTGTCGTGGTGGAGAAGCTTGTGTGGTCCTGAGATCCCGAGAGCAATGCCGTCTGGAGCTATGCTCCTGGTAGGGTCACCCATGGCAGAAAGGTCGATGGTGATGTCCCTGACAAAGAACAATCCAACCAAGACCCCAACGGTGGAACAGGCGGACGAAGTTATTTCGAACTCAACGGCTATGAAGGCAGATGAAGGCTGCAACAAATCCATCAGCTCTAATCGTCGTGGTTTCCATGCCATTGGAATCAGTTGGTTGATTTGTGAAGTATCGTGTGCTTTTTGGAGTGCAACATCAAGTACACGTTAAACAAACACATGCACAGGCGTCTTCGCTCTGTGGGCTACTTCTCAAGTCTTTCGGCTATCGGGGGAGGGCAACGGGAGCAGGCAATGTGATGGCTGGAAGCTTCTAGTCAAGAACTGGCATGAAAGCAGTGAATACTGAATTTTCAGAGCCAAGATTGGATTCATTAGCCACTTGAGAGCCCATAAATAGATCAACAGAACAACCATCATCCTCGACCTCGAGGGATAGCCACAATGACGACTCTCTGAAGCTGTGACACTTTACTCTGCATTCTGTATTGTTTTACCTTGTGCTACCTCAATGCACTGTTGTAATGAATTGATCTGTATGAACAGTTTGCAAGACAAGTTTTCCACTGTAGCTCTGTACATGTGACAATAATATGACCCACCCAGGACATTCTCTCTCCTCTCCTCTTCCATCGGGTACAAGATACAGGAGCCTGAGGGCACGTACCACCAGACTTAAGGACAGCTTCTACCCCACTGTGATAAGACTATTGAACGGTTCCCTTATACAATGAGATGGACTATGACCTCACGTCACTTGTTGTGACCTTGCACCTTATTGCACTGCACTTTCTCTGTAGCTGCGACACTTTACTCTGTACTGGTATTGTTTTTACCTGTACTACATCAATGCACTCTGTACTAACTTGATGTAACTGCACTGTGTAATGAATTGACCTGTACGATCGGTACGTAAGCCAAGTTTTTCACTATATGTCGGTACAAGTGACAATAATAAACCAATTCCAATACTCCTGAACTATTCTGTGCTGCCAACTACATGAGTTCTCAATCCAGCTCCGTGATCAAGCATTAGGACAGTGGAGACTCTTGATCATCACACTCAGAGCAGCAACTTGAAGATACTTGGATACAGGACACTAACTTGCACTGTGTAATGAATTGATCTGTACGATCGGTATGCAAGACAAGTTTTTCACTGTACCTCGGTACAAGTGACAATAATAAACCAATACCCCTCAATAGTAAACCAATTCCAAGAAAGGAGGCCAAAGCCCACACGTACCGGGGGTGCATTTCGCATACTTGGCCGCACACTCGCAGCTCTTCTTCTTGACCTCGGGGAACGGGTCGACGATGGTCCTCTGCAGGATCCTGACCATATCGTCCAGGTAGGAGGCCAGCCTGGCGCCGCACAGCTCGACCACCAGCACCAGCAGTTCGACCAGGGCCAGGCGCAGCTCCTCGGCCGGCTCGGCTAACTCGGGCAGGCCGAGGCGCTGCACGACGGCCGGCAGCAGGTAGGGCAGCGCGTCGTGGGGCCGCGGCACGGAGCGCAGCAGCTCGGCCAGGGTGCAGACGCTGAGCTCCCGGCACCGCTCGGCCGGGTCGCTCAGGGCCCCGAGCAGAGGCCGCAGCAGGGCGGCCAGCACCCGTTGCCGCACGCCGCTGGGCAGCGGCCGCTCCGCCGCCTCGGCTCGGATGCACTCCAGCGCCCGCCGCCTGGAGCTCTTGCTGCCGCCGCCCAGGCAGTTGAGGTGGCGGCCGAGCGCCTGGCACACCTCGGCCGCCTGCTCCACCTCGGCCTCCGCCATCCTCCCCGTCGCCAGTAGCAACCGCACCGTTACCAGGGACACGTTGGACGGCTTCTTCAACAAAGCAACTTTATTGACACTGTCGTCCAGGTTGTGAGGTGAATAGTTAAATAATTCCTGTCAGGGTTTGAAGCCTCCCTCAGTGAGATTGGAAATTATTCCTTCCTGAATCTTATTCATGTCCCAACTTCCCGCCGGTCAATGTCGTCCATCAACCCTGTGCAAGCTGGCCTGCATAGGTTTGAATATGGGCGTCCTTGCAAGGCCAGCATTGAGAAGGTGGTGAGGTGCCTCCTTGGACATCTGCAGTCCTGTTGGTGAAGGTGCTCCTTGTTGGCTGAGGGGTTCCAGGATCTGGACCCTGTGACAGTGAAGGAACAGGGATGTATCCCCACGTCAGGTAGTGGACAACTTGGAGGGGATGTTGGAGGAGGTGATGTTTCCAAGAACCTGCTATCTTTGTCCTTCCAGATTGGTATTGGTTCATTATAGAACATAGAACAGTACAGCACGGAACAGGCTCTTTGGCCCACAACGTTGTGCCGACATAGCTATTTCATCCTACCTACAGAATGCCCATTTCCCTCCATTTTCATCTCATTCATGTGCCCATCCAAGCCCTTCTTGAAATCCTCCAATGAATTTGCCTCCACCACCCTATCAGGCAACACACTCCAGGCATCCATCACTCTCTCAGTAAAAAATGTACCCCTCACGGTTGTTCTGAACCTACCCCCTCTCACCTTAAATGCACTTCTTCATGTTATCTTAGTTAATATTTTTAATTAATTTACACCAAGTTAAATCTGTTTTGAAATGAATTTAGCGATTCTTTTTTTTACAAGTTTAAATGTTTCTCAGCTGTTCCTGAACAGAGACATTCAGAACCGGCACCAGCTGTCGGTCCCAGCACCAGAGGCACTCCAACTCACAGATCAGACACTTCGAACCACCTCAATAATTCAGTCCCACTTTCCACAAACCTATTGTCACATGTATTGCGATACAGTGGAAAAACTTAAGTTTTCCAAGCCAGCCATGCAGATGGTATAAATGAGGATTTGGGAGGTGCTGTTGGAGAACTATTGTCACAAGTTTTTGTACTATTGATGAGTTTAATTTATTTGCAGCAGCCAATGAGTGTCACTGGCAAGGCCAGCATTTAAGATAAGATTTCTTTATTAGTCACATATACATCAAAACACAGTGAGATGCATCTTTTGCGTAGAATGTTCTGTGGACAGCCTGCAAGTATCACCACACTTCCGGCGCCAACATAGCATGCCCACAGCTCTTAACCCATACGTCTTTTGGAATGTGGGAGGAAACTGGAGCACCCGGAGGAAACCCACGCAGACACAGGGAGAACGTACAATCTCCTTACAGATAGTGGCCGGAGGTGAACTCGGGTCGCTGGCGCTGTACTAGCATTACGCTAACCACTACACTACCATGCCGCCCATGCCCAATTACTCCCGAGAAGGTGGAGCTGATCCATCATCTTGAACTGCTGCAGTCCTTTTGGTTGCTCCCACAGCCCTGCTAAGTAGGGAGTTTGGAAGTTTACACCCAGTAATGTATTTTGGAGTGTGTGACTTGTAAGGGGTGGTAGTTCATTGGCAATAGATGATATGAGTTTGGCACAGGACTGCCAGCTCCCTGTAGTTAAATGGGAAATTGTTTGCCCCACGCTAAATCAATAACAGTGCCTAATTCCCCATATAATGTTACGGTTGCCTGACCTATGGAGTTAGAGTACTGGTGTGAATGACCTAAGCTGAATGACTCGATGCTGGCGTTTAACCCTGAAGTCAATCAATAGACACAGTAGCTAGGATTCTTGGTTGGAGGTGAGCAGTACCACCTTGACTTTAATACATCGAATCGTGCCTCGAGCAATCCTCATAATGCAACCCTTCCTGGTGAGGCAGGGCAAACCCTGATCACACCTCTTCACACACAGCCTTTCTTATTGAAACACAGTGTGGGATCCCTAGTGGGGAGGCACAAAGTTTGGCTGATTGCTGTAGAGTATTTGGTTGATGGTACATGCTGCACTTATTATGTGCTGGTGCTGAAGGGGGTGAAAGATGTTTCCTAATTGCACTTGCTGTGTTCACGATCCCCTTAGCTTGTAATATATCCATCAGTCCTAGATTTAAAATTATACATTGTACCTGACTTAAATTGCAAAGACTGGGTAATTGTTTCTGCTGCAATATCAGCCTCGACCTCAATAAGCCTGATTACAGGACCTGCAGAACCTGTGGTTCAGAAGGTCACTCCCTCTCGAGGTCTGTGGCCTCCTCTCAGCCATAGCTGGGATAATCAGCTGAGATAAATGTGGGCGGGAAAGCAAGCGATGAGGAAGATGTAAAGAATAGAGATGGGTTAAGCAAAATGGGAAAAAAATTTGGCAGTGGTAGGGAATTTGTGATTAACCACTTTGGCAGAAAGAGTAGAAAAGCACAATATTGTTGAAATTAAGAGAAAGTTAAGGAATGTAGTTGTACAGAGGGATCTGCATGTCCTCTTATATGAAGCAGTGGAAGTTAGCATGGAGGTGCAAGAAGTAATTAGTGCATATAGAATAATGTACTATACTTCCTGGAGATGGTGTATAAAAGTAGGAAGGTCTTGCATTGTTGAGACAGAAGCTGGAGTATTTTCTACAATTTTAGTGGTCTTATTTTTGGGGGGGGGGGGGTTGGAATGTACTTATGAGGAAAGGGTTAGCAAGTTGGTCTTCCACTCACTGGAGCTTGGAGGAATGAAAGGTGATCGTACTGAAATGTACGTGATTCTGAGGGGACAAAACAAGATCAGTGCTGATGCTTGCCCTCATGGGAGAAGCTTGAACTGGCGGGATGATGGGAGAGGGGACAGTTTCAGAATAAGGAGTCATCCATTCAAGATCAGGGATGAAAAAGTATTTCCTGCCTCGAAGGACATGATTCTTTGGAATTCTCTATGGATAGACTTGGAGGATGGATCATTGAATACATTCAAGGCTGGTTTGTACTGATTCTTGGTCCATAGGGGAGTTGAGGGTTATTGGAGAATGGGCAGGGAAGTGGAACTGTTGCCAAAGTCGGATCAATCATTGAACAGCAGGGTGGGCTCAAGGAGCCTTTTTTTTTTATTTTTTGCTGTTTCTTATAATATTTATTTTAAAAAGTTCAACCTATCTAAACACTTTAAATGATTGGATCCTATATTTGTACGCCCACATTCTGAACTCATCCATGAATGAAAGAAACTATCTCCACTTAAGTTACCATGAGCTTACAGCTCTTTTTACTCTTCACTTTTCAATAGAAAGTAGCTCCAACCAGTTCCTGATTAGTGCACCCTCTCAAATTTGATAACATCCCTCCAATACTGATGGTATCCTTAAATTACAATAGAAGCATTTTTATTTATTTTGATGTTCTGTCCAAAGACTGTGTTTCACTCACAGCTTCAAAAACTCGTGTCCTGATAATTTAACAATTATGTCGTATGCCTGAAATGTTAACTTGTGTTTTATCTTTTCAAATACTGGTTAATATTCCATGTATTTCTGGAATATTTTTCTAAAATCATGAACAACCGGATGGTTTATGATGCTGGTAATGTAGAAAACATGTGAGCAGTTGACAGGTGTCCACAAGGTCACTATCTCTGGCCTCCTGCTTCAGGTCTTTGGGGCATGTGGAATTCTGCCTCACTTTAACATTAGATGTTAGTGGGTCTGACACCAGCCTCCAAGTCAGTAGGTCGTGGGTTCAAGTCCCACTCGCAGAGACTTAAGCACAAAAATCTTGGTGCTGTATTGAGGGAGACGCAGAGCATTAGGGAATCCTTGAAGGTGAAAGTGCACAGGGTAAGAACAAAGGAACGCTGAGCTGGAATGTCAACTCAGTGTGATTTTTAATACCACTCCCTACTTTGGGAAAGAAAGGGATAAAATTATGACCAGCCTAGGCAACTGATCACTCTTGATTGCCAAAGGGTAGAAGGTACATTTTGAGCATACAAAGGGGCACCTCTGCTGCAATCCTTCCACACCATTGCTTGGTGCTTGTTCCAGTACCGTAATGGAACTATGATGTTTTTAAAAAAAAATACAAATGTTTAAATTTGCACAAAAATATTTTGTGTAGGCATTGTTCTTGGGCTGGACCTGAAAGAAAGTGAGCTGTTTGTAACTGCTGGCCTAGCAATACAAGAAAAATTTGTTTAGGGTAAAGAGAAAATGACAAGTGGAAGAAAGATAGGAAGGGGTTCAGAGGATAACCTCAAATACAAGGGAGCAGGAGGAATGCTGGGCATGCACAGCTGGCATTATTGTCATTACAGAAACATGTCTGAGAGCAGAGGATGGACAAGAGCTTGACCTTGGAGCATATTTCTCAACAAGAAGCATAGCAATCTTGGCAGAAGAGTGACATTAAGAGATGGCATAACAGCTATCAAAATGGTCGAAACAACAGAGGAAGAGCTGCTTGAAGCAATTTGGATAAAAGCTATACATAAAAGATCAAAGTAACAACAACTGCTATTAAATGGCAGCTTGGTTCAACAGTTCAAGAATGGGTTTGTTTACACAGGCAAAGGAGACTGTGGGAAGTCATAATGTCATAACCATGCAGGATATTAATATCCTGCTGATAAGGTAGAGAGATCCGGGCCCACTGAAAAGCAGGAGCAAAAGGTTAAATAGTCTCGCAGTGCCAATAAGATTTTTTTCACAATGACCTGTTAATTAAGTGAAACATTGATACTAAATTTATTTTCAACTATCCTTATGATATAACCCAGATATGTGATATTCAAGCTACAATGATCACCAGTGTTATAATTGCTTTAAAACTGAGCAGAAAAGTAATAACATTGACAATCCATTTCTTGGAATGTAAAACTTCGGAGGTATGGAGAGAATCTAGTGGGAACCTAATCTGAAAGAACTGGAAGTGGAGAAATGTTAAAGGAATGTAGAAAAGCAGAGTATTTCTGAGAAAAATGGAAACATCTTGGGGAATTAAAGCACACAGCAGCATATAAAGCTAAATGGAATGGAGTGTTCCTTGTTTATGTGTTCAATAGGCGTTACGGTGCATGAGTGGAATTACCCAGTGAATTGACATTGATGTTAAGGTGTTTTGCTTATTAGTATCTCAAACCCTGCCCTGCACCTTTTGATTTAATAAATACTGGAACAAAATAGTAAGGCTGAAGATGTAATGCTCCATTGGGTTTTTACAATGACTTGCATTTCCACATCTTCTGGTCTCCCCACAACACCCATTGAACAATTGAATTGTTTTGAAATTGGAATTGATTTATTATTGTCATTTGTACCAAGGTACAGTGAAAAACTTGTCCTGCATACCGTTCATACAGATCAATTCATTACACAGTGCGTTGAGGTAGTACAGGGTAAAAATAATAACAGAACACAGTAAAGTGTCACAACTACAGAGGAAGTGCAGTGCAGGTACACAATAAGGTGTAAGCTCATAACAAGGTAGATAGTGAGGTCAAGAGTCCGTCTTATCGTACTAGGGAACCGTTCAATAATCTCATAACAATGGGATCAAAGCTGTCCTTGAGCCTGGTGGTATGTGCCCTCAGGCTCCTATACCTTTTGACCGATGGGAGAGAGGAGAAGAGAGAATGACCCGGGTGGGTGGGGTCTTTGATTGTGCTGGCTGCTTTACCGAGGCAGCAAGAAGTATAGACAGGGTCCATTGAGGGGAGGCTGGTTTCCGTGATGTACTGAACTGTGTCCACAACTCTGCAGTTTCTTGTGGTCATGGGCAGAGCAGTTGCCGTACCAAGCTATGATGCATCCAGCTAGGATGCTTTCTATAGTGCATCAATAAAAGTCGGTGAGGGTCGATGGGGACATATCAAATTTCTTTAGTCTCCTGAGGTAGTAGAGGCACTGATGATCTTTCTTGGCCACGGCATCTACATGGTTGGACCAGGACAGGCCATTGGTGATGTTCACTTCTAGGAACTTGAAACTCTCAACCCTCTTGACCTCAGCACCGTTGATGTAGACAGGTGCATGTACACCGCCCCCCTTCCTGAAGTCAATGACCAGCTCTTTTGTTTTGTTGACATTGGTGGAAAGGTTGTAGTCATGACATCATGTCAATAAGCTCTCTATCTCCTTCCTGTACTCCAACTCATCATTATTTGAGATACGGCTCACTACGGTGGTACCATCTACAAACTTGTAGTTGGAGTTAGAGCAGAATCTGGCCTTGCAGCTATGAGTGTATTGGGAGTAGAGTAGGGGGCTGAGGACACAGCCTCGTGGGGCACCAATGTTGAGAATAATCGTGGAGGAAGTGTTGCTGCCTATCCTTCCTGATTTGCGGTCTGTTGGTCAGGAAATCAAGGATCCAGTTGCAAGTGGAGGTGTTGACTCCCAGGTTTCAGAGTTTGTGATGAGTTTGCTTGGAATTATTGCATTGAAGACAAAGCTGTAGTCAATAAACAATAGTCTAACATAGGTGCCTTTACTGTCCAGATGCTCCAGGGATTAGGGCTAGGGAGATGGCGTTGGCTGTAGACCTGTTTTGGCGATAGGCGAATTGCAGTGGATCGAGGTTTTCTGGGAGGCTGGAGTTGATGCGTGCTATGACCAGCCTCTCGAAGCACTTCATGATGGTGGATGTTAGAGCCAGTGGTGGTAGTCATTAAGGTATGTTACCTTGTTTTTCTTAGCTACTGGGATGATAGTGGTCTTTTTAAAGCAGGTGGGAACCTCAGATTGAAGCAGGGAGAGGTTAAAAATGTCTGGCAATAACCCACCAACTGATCTGCACAGGATCTGAGGACACAGCCAGGGACACCATCCGGGCCAAATGCTTTCTGCAGGTTTACCCTCCAGAAGACGGATCTTGCGACCATGGGTTCAGGTGCATTGGAGACTGTCAGCGTGGGTACTGACATACCAATCCCCTTCTGTTCAAACCGTGCATAGAATGCATTAAGCTCATCTGGAAGGGATGCACTGTTGTTGGCAATGCTGCCTGACTTTGTTTTGTAGCTCGTTATAGCACGTTAGCTCTGTCACAACTGACGGCTGGTCTGGGACTCGATCTTTGGACTGATATTGTCTCTTGGCATCTCTGATAGCTATATGGAGGTCGTATCTTGATTTCTTGTAGAGGTCAGGGTCACCTGATTTGAATGCTGCAGTCCTAGACTGCAGAATAGAACCATGGTGGTGTCATAGTTTGCATCGGTTTACAATAACTTTTGCACAAGAATCTCCCATTCACAAAAATATGATAATAACCAGGTAATATCTTTTGTGATGCAATTTATTTTAGCCAGAGCACCAAGTCCTCTGCTCTTAGGAATAATGACTAATGGAACCTTTTATGTCTACCTTGGAAGTTCATTGTCTTATGTAGTAGACTCCCAGAGTTGAGCAAGCTTGAGTCAGTTAACCCACTTAAGTCTTTCTAGACTCATCATTGAGTCAACAGTTTCATTTAAATGGAATTTGCTGTATTTTTATTTCACATTTTCAGCATTCCTTGGGTAATTACAGGTAATTCATTGTCATACAGCACAGAAACGGGCCCTTCAGACCACCACGTACATTCAGACCATCAAGTACCCATCTGTACGAGCCGTTCACATGCTCGTCTGCTTAAATGGTGTAAGTGTACCTGCCTTCACCACCTCCTTGGGCAATTCGTTCCAGATTGCAGCCACCTTCCGGGTGAAAGTATTCTTCCTCTGATCTCATCTAATCCTCTTGCACTTGCATTAAAAATAGGCCCTCTGGTCTTAGATGCTTCTGCCATGCAGAAATGTTTATTCTATCTATTGCCTCTAATTTTGTACATCTCTATCAGGTCTCCCCTCAGCTCCAAGGAAAACAAACCCGACTATTTAGTATCTCCTCATAACTGAAACATTTCATCTCAGACAATATCATGGTGAATCTCCTCTGCCTCATCTAAAGTGCTATCATGTCATTCTTGTATTGTGGCAACCAGAACTGCACACAATACTCCAGTTGTGGCCAAACCAATGTTTTTATAATTATTCTGTGGTTACACCTCTAGACCTTTTTGTTACCTTGCACAATAGCTCCTTTTGTTATTTAATCTCTCCTCTTTACTACTCCAGGGCACACAACTACCTTTATTCTCACCTGCCTTTTTTTTTCGCAAGTTAAAATCTCGCCATCCCCAAATATTCCAGTGTTGATGGAAGGTCTCTGACTTGGAAAAAAATAACTCTTTATCCCTCTACACATGTTGCCTGTTCTGTTAAGTCCCTGTATTTTCTTTTTATAATTTCAGATTTCTAACTTCTGCAGCATTTTGCTTTTATAAGGACAGCAGGTCATTAGTGGATTGGGTGGGTTTCTATGACAGTTCGACAGCTTCCTTGTCACTTTCACTGACACTGGCTTTTAACCCTACAGAGGTTTGAAAACTGTTTGTGGAATGGAGATATAGTTCCCTGAAAATGCAAGAAAAAAAGACTGACCAGAACAAAGCTCCACTAAAACTAGCTTCATATCCATGCATTACTTAATTACTTTAATTTAAATTTCCCAGCTGACAGGCTGGGGTTTGTTTTCCTAGAACATTAATCCAGGCCTCTGGAAGTTAGTCCAGTAATTTAAACTCTATGCTACTGATGCTATAAGTGAGGAAAGATTTTTAAAACTGATATTTAATTTCTTTTCTGTGAGTTGAATTCCGACTCTGAATTATTGTTTGTTCAGGACACACATTAGTGCAGTAAAATAACAAAAGGTAAGATCTTTATTGATGTTGATTGTCATAAGAGTACCAGTGCTATGACGTTTACATTATGTACCCAGTGAGTGGAAGTGCAAGAACAGAGAATTCACCCTGACCACTTTCTGTGGGGGTCGGTAACAGGAAATCTGAGGTGAAATGAAGTGAGTGGACTAAAAATGGGTCAGAACTAATACATAGATGTCACATTTAAAGACTTAACAAAGGATAACAGCTGTTTTTCTTAGCTCATGATTCCCCCCTTGATGCAAGTGATACCAAAAGATAGAAATGGCTATTTACCCAGAAATAGTACAGGGATAGCATTGGGTCACAGTGTGCAGCAACATTCTGTTTCAACTAAGGGGAAACGTCTGTTCAATGAAGTGGAATATTTGCTGACCTATGTTGGCGCCTGATCCTACAATGCCTCCATTTTAAAAATGTTGTTCTTCTTTTACAGACAAATCCCAGCATCACCTGTCTTCCCCTCATCTCCCACTGTACAATCCTCCAAAATCTCTCAGTTCCTCTAATTCTGCTCCTTACTGCACCTGTAATTTTTCTCACTCCACCACTGTTAGTGACCGTGCCTTCGGTTGCAAAGCCGCTAAGCCTAGGAATTCCCTCGTAAACCTCTCCATGTCTATTTTCTCCTTTAAGATGCTCCATGTGATCTAAATCTATAACCCAGCTTTATGACATCTTTTCCAGTGCCACCTCCTTTGACTCTTCTGTTGAGGTTTGTTTGATGACATACCTTGGGACATTTTCTTAAATAACTTAAAATTATCTGCAAAATGCTCTCCCACATATTCCCATTACTTGTCCAGTTAAATACCCAAAGATTAGACCAATATCATCTTTTCTCTTGGAGGACAATAGAGGTACTACGTTAAAAGGCTCTCCTGGATACACTTCAAAAATTCTACCCCTCAAAATTCCAAGCTCGGGTGATCTGACTTAATGTCGGAGAATTTGAAATCACAGACTATTATTGTCCTATTATTCTATCTACATATGTTCTCTTCTGTCTCTCACTGATTGCTTTGAGGTCTGCAATACACGGCCAACAAAGTAATCACTATTTCTGTTTCTAAGTTCCACCCATAGGCTTCATTTGAAGAACCTTTCAGGATAGACTTACTCCCTTCTTATTGCAGTAATGGATTCCTTAGTTAGTATTGCAATGCCTCCCATCTCGTGTCACACCTGAAGATTTTCTACTTTCTAATGCTGAGTTGCCAGTCCTGCCCATCTTTCAACCATGTCTCTGAGGTGGCAACAATATCATATTGCTCTGTGTTAATCGATACCCTCAGTTCATCTGTCTTAATTATCAGACTCCTTGCTTTAAAATAGAGGCGTTGAGCCTTACTTTCCTCCCATGTGCCTTATCAATGTATCCTCTGCTTCCTGGACTGATTTAGTTTACCTTCCATATTTGATTGTTCCTCATCCCCCTACTGTACTCTTGCATTGTGTCCCATTCCCCTACCAAAACTCTACCCAAATGTAATGGCAAACCTACCTCCCCTAAATCCCTGCCAAGATGTTGGACCTGTTCTGGTTCTGCTATTAGTCACTTTGTTTTACAGGTCTCTTCCAGAATCAGTTCCAGGGATCCAGACATCTGAAGCCCTCCTTCCTGCACCGAGTTTTGGCCACACATTCATCTGACATCTTTTTCTACACTTGCTAACACAAGGCACTGGAAGTAGTCCAGAGATTACAATTTTAGAAGTTCTGCTTTTTAATCAAAAACTGTAAATACTGGAAATCTGACACAAAAAATAGGTGAAAATTTTACTCCCTTTTCTCTTCCCACAGATGCTAAATACTTCAAGCATTTTTTATTTTTGTATCAGCTTTTTAGTGTGCTACCTTGCTCCCTGAATTCAAGTGGCAATGCCTCCTAATGTTTATATTATCTATGTTATTAGTACCAATGTGAACTGCCAGCTCTCCTTTGTAATCCTCCAAGAATTACTTTAAATCTTTGCCCTGACCCCAATCACCTCTCCCCCCCCCCCCCCCCAGAGTTTTTGATCCCACTGTAAGAGAAATGAGCACTTCCCAGGGCCTCCTAAATGAAAGCAAGCTAGTGTGGCCCAGTATGATGTACCAGTAAAATGAAGGCTGACCCTATGTCTACAATATGACAGCACTGGTAAGAAATTTTTCGTGAACATACCAGTAAGAAATTTTGTTACTTTCACCACTATCGACTCCTCCATGATTTTGTCCACCAAGTCTCCCTCATCTTCCTCTATTCCAAAGAAAATAACCCTCGTTTATCCAATTTTCTTCGTAGCTGAAATTCTACAGTCCTGGCAACATCTTTGTAAATTACTTCTGCCCCCTCTCCAATGTAGTCACACCTTTGCTGTAATGGTGGTGATCAGAATGGTACACAGATCAAGCTGTTCAAAACTATACCCTCCCTCTTAAATTCTAATGAGCGAAAGCATCCTGTGTGCTTTCTTAACCACTCCAATGGACCTGCCCTGCTACCTTTAAGAGTCTGTGGACATAAACTACAAGATCCTTCTGTTCCACACCACTCAATATCCTCCCATTTATTGTATACTGCCTTGTTGCATCTCCCAAGGGCATTATCTTGCACTTCGCTGGATTAAGTTCCATAGGTAATTTTTTTTGTTCTGCCCAACTGACCAGGACATCTTTATGAAACTTCCCTCTTCACTGTCAAGCATGTAACCAATTTTTTTGTATCATCTGCCAACGTTACCATGTCTTCTACATTTAAGTCTAAGTCAATAATGCAACACACTGGAGGTAAGGAAATGAGAAACAAAGGACTGCAGATGCTGGAATCTAGATGAAAAACACTACGATGCTGGAGGAACTCAGCAGGCCAGGCAGCATCCGTGGAGAAAAGACATGATAAAGTTGGCAGATGATACAAAAAAAAATTGGTTATGTGCTTGACAGTGAAGAGGGAAGTTTCTGGTCAGGACCCTTCTTCAGGACTGAAGATAGGAAAAGGGGAAGCCCGTATTGGAGGGAAAAGCAGAGCAGTGATAGGTGGACAAAAGACGGGAGGTGGGGTGGGAACAAGGTGGTGATAGGTAGGTGCAGGTACGAGATAGTGATAGGCAGGTGTGGGGGTGGAGAGGAGAGCAGATCCACTGTGGGATGGGTCAAAGGTAAGGAGAGAAAAAAAAGAGGGTAGAGAAAAGAAAGAGAGGCTAGGAAAGGGAAGAAAAGAAGGAGCATGGTGGGGGGTGGGGTGGTGTTGTGGCGAAGGGGTGTGGGGATTCCTTAAAGTGGGAGAATTCAATGTTCATGCCGTTAGGCTGCAAGGTTCCAAGGCAGAAAATGCGGTGCTGTTCCTCCACAGTTTGTGGTTGCAATTCTCCTGGCAGTGGAGGAGGCCGAGGACTGACATATCAGTGATAGTGTGGGAGGGGGAGTTGAAGTGACTGGCAACGGGGAGATGCAGATCACGGTTACGGACAGAGCGCAAGTGTTCTGTGAAACGGTCACCTAGTCTGCGTTTGGTCCCACCAATGTAGAGGAGGCGACAATTGTAGCACTGAATGCAGTAGATGATATTAAGGGAGGTGCAGGTGAATCTCTGTCTCACCTGAAAGGACTGTTTGGGTCCCTGGATGGAGGGGGTGTAGGGGCAGGTGTTGCATCCATGGCCAGGGCAGTGGAAAGTTCCCGGGGTGGGAGCGGGATAGGTGGGAGTGGCGAGGAGTGAACCAGGGAGTTGCAAAGAGAGTGGCCCCTGCAAAAGACAGAAAGGGGCAGGGAGGGAAGATGTGCTTGGTAGTGGGGTCCCGTTGGAGATGGTGGGTGGAGAATGATGTGTTGGATACGTAGGCTGGTAGGATGAAATGCGAGGACAAGGGGGACCCTATCCCGATTGGGTCTGGGAGGCGTTGGGGGTGAGAGCAGAGGTGCGGGAAATGGCAGAGATACAGATGCGAGTCTATCCGTAACCGTGATCTGCATCTCCCTGTTGCCTGTCACTTCAACTCCCCCTCCCACACTATCACTGATATGTCAGTCCTCGGCCTCCTCCACTGCCAGGAGAATTCCAAGCGCAAACTGGAGGAACAGCACCTCATTTTCCATCTTGGACCCTTGCAGCCTAACGGCATGAACATTGAATTCTCACACTTTATGTAACCTCCACACCCCCTTCCCCACAAACCACCCCCCCAAACATGCTTCATCTTTTCTTCCCTTTCCTAGCCTCTCTCTCTTTTCTCTACCCGCCTTTTTTTTCCCTCCTTACCTTTGACCCATCCCTAGGTGGATTTGCTCTCCCCTCCTCCTCCGCACCTACCTATCACTATCTCTTACCTGCATCTACCTATCACCACCTTATGCCCACCCCGCCTCCCCTCTTTTGTCCACCTAAGCTGCTCTACTTTTCCCTCCTATATATTGGGCTTCCCCTTTTCCTATCTTCAGTCCCGAAGAAGGGTCCTGCCCCGAAACATTGACCGCCTGCTTTTCTCTACAGATGCTGCCTGGAGTTCCTCCAGCATCATAGTGTTTTTCATCAGGTAAGGAAATGAGTATTGAGCCATGGGGAATCCCCCAGTAACAGTCTTCAATCACAAAAACACCTACTAACCATTACCCTCTGCTTCCTGCCACTAAGCCTATTATAGATATAATTTGTCACTTTTCCTTGGAAGGAATGAAAAATTGTTTAAGTGGGGTCTTGAACAATCTGGGAATGAAAAGCATATGAAGGCCGTTAAGCCAATTAACAAGAATACATTGAATATAATGAACAGTAAGGATGGAACCAGCATTTATTTGCCAAAGGGATAATGCACTTCCTCATTTGAGTCTTAAAAATATCAAGAAGTTAGATGCTTTGATCAGCACCTTATGCTAAAGTTTATAACTGTTTTATTTATGACTCTAAAAATACTAATGTCTGACTTTGTCACATGGAAAACTCAATGACAAGCTTGCCTTATGCTGCTGTAGCTTTTAACCCAATTTGTATGTTCAGTTTTAATGTAAGATATTAATATCTTACTTTAAATAGAAAAGGAAAGTTTTATGAGGTTAATTAGTTTTAAAAGTATAAATGTTTATCCTGTCGCCACCTTCTGACTTGCAGCACTCAAACTTTTTGGTTCAATGCTAATAAAAGTTTAATCTGGCTTTAGCTGTGATAATTTATTTTATTATTTTACTTTGTTTTTCCCTCCCCTCTTTTTTCATTCATGCTCCCAGTTTTGCGGCTTAGCTTCCTCAGTCAGGAGTTCTTTGTATCCAGGCTTCCTGGCCCACATTCAAGATTAGGCTTTCTCAGCCAGTAATATGGTCCAATACTGTCATTAATGCTCCTGAATTGACTATTAGGAGCTGTATTTGAGCAAAGTGGAAATAATTCATCCCAAGCCAGTTTTCTGTCTTTCTCGCAGACGGGCCACGAGAGAGGAAAAAAAATGTCACTGTATTGAGGAAACCCCAACTGTCAATATTAGTGAATTATTGTACACTTTAATGGAAAGCATTGCTGGTAAATTGAATAAAACAAGGATCGCTTGAAACAGCTGGACTTCCACTTGCACACTGAACAATGAATCAAAGATTAAATTTTCCTCCTTCCTACTGTTTATGAAGGCACTGATATTCAAGGTTTTGGCTTAATGCCCTCTGGTGTCTTGTCCAAGTGGTCTACATTCATACATAAGCCTAGATAATGACTATAAATGGCCTATTCATCTCTGAGGAACATCATGGCCAAGTCCTTGCAAAGCTAGTTCCTGCCGGTGTGCTAAATGATCCATAACCTGGTTATATACTTAAAATCATTGAAAAGTGGGCCCATGTCATAGCTTTGAACAAAGAACGATACATCACATTCCTTAATTTAATACTCTGGCCTACTGACTGACTCCCTTTCCCTAAGCTCTATAGTTGTCCTGACTTTCACATCTATTTCTTGCTCCACAGTACCCCACGCTCTATTTTTTGAAGTCTTCCAATTTTGGGCCTTTGCACGTCCACTCTTTTAGTGGGGCCTTGTCTTCAAATGCCTAATTGCTTTTGAGTTCCTGCACTAAACCTCTCTGCATCTCTCTCTTCACCTTAAAGTTGCTTGTAAAAACTGTAAAAACCCAATTCTTTGACCGGGGGTGGTGGGGAAATGGGGGGGACGACATTGCAGCCAGACCGAGTGAACTATAGAACAAAAACAGTAAATGTTGAAAATACTGAGAAGGTTGGACGAACAACAGAGTCAAAGTTTCAGCTTAGAGAGCCGTTTATAAGCTTGTCTTCTTTTCACTTCTGACAAAGTTGCAGAGAAGGTGGGGGAGGGGGAATGTCTGTGATAGGGTAAAGCCAAGGTGACCGTGGGGATAAACTGTAAATTTCTTTTTGAACCGCGCTTCCCCTCTACCTTTGTTAACTAAGCCCTTGACTGCATTTCATTCACTTCCCACATCTCTGCTTGCAACCCCTCCTCCAGGATGGAAGAAGGATTAAAAAAAATACATCCCTATCCTCCCTGCAGCTTTACAAACTTCTTTTGTCTCCTTTTCATTTTCGATGAAGGGTTTCCAACTCGAAACATTAACTCTGTTTTTCTTCCCGCAGATGCAGCCTGACCTGCTGAGCATTTCCAGCATTTTCAGTTTTTGTTCTGGATTTCCAGCATCTGTAGTTTCTAAATGTTCTTTTTGCTTGTAAGTGAACCATTGTTGATTCACTGCTCAAAAAATATGTAACTGCAATTCATTTGGAGAAATTATTCTGCTTTAATTGGGAGAAGTTGTGGTTTCTGCTTCCTTTACTCTTTAAACAGATTCTGCTTCCTGAGTAAATTAACTTTGTTTATCGTGCAGTAGATTGTTTGCTGTTAGTCAATGGTCTGGTGCTGCCTCCAACTAATTGATACAGGGTTGTCAGTCTGCAGTTTTGTCTGTGGCTTGATGTCGTGTTTTATCTGAAGGCTCCGTAAAATGTCTTGGGACATTTTGCTGGGTCTAAAGTGCTGCACCAGTACAAATTACATTGTACTGGAATAGTACAACGCAAGCCATTGTTACTTTGCAAATGGAAGTGCTGTGTCCTTGTTGATGAGTAATCTTGTGATGGTAAAGGACCATAGTTTATTTCCACTAATATTTATGGAACATGAACACTGAAGTGCCTGTTCACAGTAGTTTAACTCTTTTGTGTTTCTGAATATTAGACACAAATGTGAAACATGGAAGGGTTAAGATTTTAAGATATCTTTATTAGTCACATGTACATCAAAACACACAGTGAAATGCACCTTTGTGTAGAGTGTTCTGGGGGCAGCCTGCAAGTGTCGCCGGCGCCAACATAGCATGCCCACAGCTCCTAACCTTTGCAATGTGGGAGGAAACTGGAGCACCTGGAAGAAACCCACGCACACACAGGGAGAACGTACAAACTGCTTACAGACAGTGGCCGAAATTGAACCCAGGCCGCTGGCACTGTAATAGCATTACGCTAAACGCTACACTACCGTGCCGCCCTTACACTACCGTACCATACTTTTACCACCAAAATAGACCGTTTGCCCCATCAGATCTATGTGGATGTTCATGCACCAAGGAGGTCTCCTATCCCAGCAAAGTATCTTCCCACTATTTCTGATAATTATGAGTTAAGCCAAACTTCAGTATTGGTGATCACATTGCAGAAGTCAAGGAGATTTGAGGATGTTGCAAAAACTGGGAAATAGTTGCTGTGAGGAAAGATTTGATAAGCTAAGGCTGTTCCTTTGGAACAATGGGGACTGACAGGAGAATTAATGGAGATGTATAAAATTTGAGAGGTCTTAATTGAGTAATTAGGAAGGATCTATTTCACTGAGCAGGATGATCAAAAACCAACCATAAATTTAAAGCAACTTGTGGAAAGATTAAAAGAGATGAAACGTTTTTCATGTGAAGGTTTGGAATGCACTGCTTGCAAGGGTGGTGGAGGCAGAAATTCCTGTTTTGCTTTAAAGTACATGGGGCGGCACGGTAGCGTAGCGGTTAGCGCGACGCTATTACAGCGCCAGCGATCGGGGTTCGATTCCCGTCGCTGTCTGTAAGGAGTTTGTACGTTCTCCCGTGCCTGCGTGGGTTTCCTCCGGGTGCTCCGGTTTCCTCCCACATTCCAAAGACGTACTGGTAGGTTAATTTGGGTTTAAAATGGGCAGCGCGGACTCGTTGGGCTGGAAGGGCCTGTTACCACGCTGTAAATAAACTTTAAAAAAAAGCTATCCAATTGAAGAGCTGTAGTCTGTGGGACAATGGATCCAGTGCTGGAAAGAGGGATTAGGTTGGGCAGTGCTTTTTAGACAAGCACACAAACACAGTGAGATGAATGACCTTTCAATGTAAATTTTCTGAGTCAAATTATTAGAGCAAATCAAAAAAATTAACTCAATCCCCAGAACTTAATGTGGACTGCAAAACCACTGATCAACACTTTTTTTAAAAAAAGCACCTTTTAGGTCCAAGCAGGATATCCCAACTTTGATTTGAGAAAGAATACTGAATGGATTTTGAAATGGGACCAATGTAAATATCAAATAAGAGGTGCAATGCAGATTGGACATTTGGACTTCTATGCTATTTCAATGAGGTGCACTCTAAGATTATAAGAACTTCCACCCTTAATATTTATGGCCCTATTTAACAATTACATACTGTCATCGATAAATTAGTGGTCCATAAATAGGTCCCCATTTGTAAAAATTCTTACCTTTGCCTATGTTATGGGTCCATACAGTTCCAATTGGGTGAAATTGTTGCTTTTTTTTTATGCAGCCATATTAAGATGATGCTTTATACTTGTACCTTCTGTGATGCATAAATGGCTCACTGCATTTAACAGCAATAACTGGATTCCATTGTGTCATGTTGGAAAACATTATGTACCAGCCAAATCCCTATTTTGGTGATATTCTTTGTGGAAGGAAGTTTGGTCAGTAGATCGGGAGAACTGCCAGCTCTTCAAATAAAGCATGGGATCCTTAATGTAGGCCTGGGAAAATATAAAAAAAGTAGACAAGAACTGGCTTTAATGACTCCCCAAAGCAGACAATAGTATTGCATTCAGCATTGTTTTTTTTGTAATGTTTTGAGCTCCACAATCCATGTCTTAGTGCTACCAACAAAACTGAACTGACATGTGATCAAGTTGTCAGATGAATTGAGGAAGAATTGCATTCTTATGTACGCTGTGTGTGTTTTTGTATTGTTGATCACCAGACCAAAATGTTCATTGTTAAATTTGCTGCTTGAACTGTTACGCAAGTATGGGTAATCTGTGTGTATGCATATTCTACATGAAGATAGCACTGCTTCGCATATAATGAATGAACCACAATTATGTTTTAAGATGTCCAATATACTTTCGCCATTAACAACAGATACAAAGCACAACATTTTTTTTAATGCAACGTTCCAGGGGCTTCATTTGATCTGTGACATTAAGATGAGGGACATCATTCATCAAAATCCCTGATTCTCTGTAATGGATTATATGATGTCCTATTTCAGACCTATCAGGTGACTGTTGACTATTAACAAGACCTTATTTAAGTATTTTTGTAAGTTCATTGTTCTCAGTGGCACTACTATCAGAAAAGTCATGCATGAAAGAAAATAATATTTGTTTTATGTGAGTAGTATTCTTCAGTGTTCAGTATTGATTCAATGAGCAGAATCGTCAAAACAGTGCCTGGGAAACTGATTCAAAGCTAACCAATGTCACATTCTTTTCATAGTTTTAAAAGGATAGGGCCATCTGGATGTTGAAATCAATCTGGTGTAAAGGTTTTATGACACTACAGGTTATGTTCCATAAATTTGTCAGAACAATTTGTTTAAATTTATCATACTGTGTAGCTTATTCTAGCAAGTAGTGAAAAAGTTTTGGTACGAAAAAGATTGTAATGGCAGTTTGTGGGTAATCATGTGGGCTATTACTGTATTACACCATATTTGTGGTCTTTTGCACTGTTGAAATCCATTTCAGGAATCTGTAAAAACTTGTTTGTTGTAATAGGCCGTATACACGGCAGCAGCAACAAATGAAAGGGCACATACTGCTAAACTCTGGAATAACCTCCACTGGATCTTTCCACATAGTCACTTCTAAGCCTATCTCTTTGATCAGGCTTCTGTTCAGCTGCCCGAATGTCTCCTGTGGCTTGGTGTCAAATTTTGCTTGATGACTTTTCCTGTGAATTTCTTGAAGTTTTCCAAGGTTAAAGGCATTTTGTTAAAGTAATTTGTTGTTGAACTAGACCTGTTACATCTGGGTAAACACTGCAGCCAGTTTGCATGCACAAACAGTAAATGGGTTCATGTGTTTCTGGGTGTAACCGGAACATTGGCCAGGAGTTTGAGTGCACAAACAAAACATTAATATATGTATTTTTTGGTAAGATTGGCAGAGTGGAATGTTGGCCAGATGTCTGAACTCCTCATCCTGAATCATCCATGGAATACACCCACCTATACATTCCTCTCAGCAGCTGGTAGGACACGAATATGATGTCTGTTCCAGTGGATAGCACCTCTGACAATGCAGCACTCCCCAAACTGAACTGAAGTGCAAACATGGATGATGTGCTCAGGTCCACGAAGGGATTAAGATGGGAGAACACTGAAAATGAACTAAATTTAAACATAAAACGTAGGTTCAAAGATTATGGGTCACAGCTTCCTATTCCCGTGCTTCACCTTTTACGGGGAAATCCAGGTGTGCAATATCACTCGTCCAATATAGCTCTGCATACAAGTGATCCAATATATCTGGGCGCAAGCAGGAAAATCTGCCCCTGCAATCCCACTGATATTTCAAAAATCTAGAATTCAGTTTATTCTAGATTTCATATTGGAATCAATTTGGTTTATACATAATAATAAGGTTATTACAACACACATGTGGCTTCACACACATCTCCCCACTTACTTTTTTAAATTTACATTTTATTTCTGCATCGGGGTGTCGCAGACAAGGTCAGTATTTGTTGTCCATTCCTAATTGTTCTTGACAGGATGGGGGTGAGCCACGTTCTTGCAGTCCTTTTGGTGAAGGTGTTACCATGGTGCTATTGAACAGGAAGCTCCAGGGTTCAGACCCAGCAACAATGAAGGATGAGCAATTAATTGTTGGTGGTGGTATTTCCATGCTCCTACTTCCTTTTGTCCTTCTGGAAGAAGTGGGATGGGGAAGTGTTGTTAGAGTAGCCTGGCTGAGTAACTGCAGAACATTTTGTAGGTGGCAATATTCTGCAGTTATGTTGTTCCTTTGGTGGAGGGAATGAATGTTCATCAAACCACATGAACATCTTGTGAAAATCAAAAAATGGGCAGTGTGGACATCTGAAATAAAAACAGAAAATGCTGGAAATGCTCAGCAGGTCAAATAACACCTGTGGAAAGAGAAACAATTAACATTTCATCATTGTGAACATTGTGGACTTCAGGAAGGGGAAGTCAGGAAAACACACACCAGTCCTCATTGAAAGGTCAGCAGTGGAAAGGGTGAGCAGCTTTAAGTTCCTGGGCATTAACATCTCAGGGGATCTATCCTGGGCCCAACACATTGATGTAATCATGAAGAAGGCACGCCAGCAGCTCTACTTTGTTAGGAGTTTGAGGAGATTTGGTAAGTCACCAAAGACTCTTACAAATTTCTATATATGTACGGTGAAAAGCATTCTGACTGGTTGCATCACCGCCTGGTATGGAGGCTCCAATGCGCAGGATCGCAAGAGGCTGCAGAGGGTTGTAGACTCAGCCAGCTCCATCATGGGCACAACCCTTCCCACCATTGAGGACATCGTCAAGAGGTGGTGCCTCAAGAAGGCAGCATCCATCACTAAGGACCCTCACCATCCGGGACATGCCCTCTTCAAGTTACTACTATCGGGGAGGAGGTACAGGAGCCTAAAGACCCACACTCAATGTTTTAGGAACAGCTTCTTCCCCTCCACCATCAGATTTCTGAACGATCCTTGAACACAACCTCATTATTCCCTTTTTTGCCCTATTTGTTTATTTTTGTAATTTATAGATTTTTGTGTTTTTGTGCTGCAAAACAACAAATCTCACGTTATATGTCAGTGATAATAAACCTGATTCTGATTCATGTTTGGGATCTTTCCTCAGAAGCTGAAAGCTATTTAAATTGTATGCACAGGGAATGGGGTTTGGGGAGAGCTGGTAAACAGGGCTTAATTGTTTTAATTGAATATTGGGACTACTGAAGTTGCAGGAACAGGACGTTTTGGTGATAGATAGGACTTGCCCACATCTGTAATGGATCCCTCATGCATTGGTGTGAGAGCGATGCCTTGGGCAAAGTTGAGACAGTAAATTGGGTGTAGGTTTGTCTGAATCACCATTCAATAAGATCATGCCTGATCTTCTACCACATCACCTACTGCCAAAATTGTAATGATTTCAATCTCAGATATACTCAATAACCTAAGTCTCATCGTTGCAGTCCTTAGGAGCGAGGGGAAAAATTTCAAAGGTTACTCACCTTGGGTACTCTGACAGCACCTCCCAAACCCATGACCTCAACCACCAAGAAGGAGAAGGGCAGCAGCCACTTGGAACTACCACCACCTATGGGTTTCTCTATGTTGCACAAAATCCTTACATGAAGGTATTACACTGGTCTTTTCTTCCATGTGCTTACAACCTCAGAATCAGGTTTATTATCACTGACATATGTCGTGAAATTTATTGTTTTGCAGCAGCAGTACAGTCCGAGACATAAAAATTACTAGAAGTTAGAAAAATAATTAAATAGTGCAAAAGAGGAATAATGAGGTCATATTCAAGGGTTCAGGGACTGTTCAGAAATCTGATGGCAGAGAGGAAGGAGCTGTTCCTAAAATGTTGAGTGTGGGTCTTCAGGCTCCTGTACCTCCTCCCTAATGATAGTAACATGAACAGGGCATGTCCTGGATGGTGAGGATCCTTAGTGATGGATACCAACTTCTTGAGGCATTGCCTCTTGAAGATTGGTGGGGAAGGTTATGCCCGTGATAGAGCTGGCTGAGTCTACAACTCTCTGCAGCCTTTTGTGATCCTGTGCATTGGAGCCTCCATACCAAGCGTTATTCTAGCTATGATTCTGGTTGATCTCAATTCATAAAAGAACCTATCAATCCAAGAACATGTGTTGCACCCCTTTTAAGACTAAACTACCTTTCTTTTGATAAAGAGATCAAAATTAAACATGATATCCCAGCTGTAACCTCCAACTACAGAAATACTTCCTTTCCTTTGTCCTCCAACCCTTTAATAATGGCTAGGATGATATTAGTCTTTCTTATGATGTGCAAGATGATGGTGAGCTACTTTGGACTCTGCCCAGTACATCACGGGCACATCCCTCCCCACCATCAGCAGTATTTACAGGAGGCACTGCCTCAAGAAGGCAACATCCATCATCAAAGATCCCCACCCTCTGGGCCATGCCATCTTCTCGCAGCTGCCATCAGGCAGGAGATACAAAAGCCCCTGAGGTCCCACACCACCAGGTTCAAGAACAGCTAATTGCCTTCAACTATTCAGTTCTTGAACCAACTGGCACAACACCAATCACTATAGCTTAGCAAAGCTATGACCATTTTAAAGATTTAAAGATTAAAATCTTTATTAGTCACATGTACATTAAAATACACTGTGAAATGCATCTTTGCATGGAGTGTTCTGGGGCAGCCCGCAAGTATCGCCACTCTTCTGGTGCCAACATAGCATGCCCATAACTTCCTAACCTGTATGTCTTTGGAATGTGGGAGGAAACCGGGGCACCCAAAGGAAACCCATGCAGACATGGGGAGAACATACAGACTCCTTATAGAAAGCAGCTGGAATTGAACCCATGTTGCTGGCGCTGTAATAGCGTTACGCTAACCGCTACACTACCGTGCCTGCCCCATAAGATAAGATATCTTTATTAGTCACGTATATCGAACCACACAGTGAAATGCATCTTTTGACTAGAGTGTTCTGGGGGCAGCCTGCAAGTGTTTTGATCACTTGGAACAAAAAAAAACAAAGTTCATTTTAGTGCAAATTGTGTTCTTTCTTGCAAAAATTTTGTATGATTTGTTTTTCTTGTGAATGCTGCTTATCTGATGCTATGTGCTTGTGATGCTGCTGCAAGTAAGTTTTTCATTGCTCCTGTGCACACATGTACTTGACAATAAACTCGACTTTGACTTTTGACTTCCTTGAACCACTGTAGTCCTTCTCGTAAAGGTACTTCACTCGTATAAAAATCAGTACAATAGAATAATAGCATAATTGTGTAACATTGAATATCAGATGAGAGTAATTTCCTGTAACTAAGATTGAAAACATTCCTTTTGTTCCTCCAGTACAAACTTGGACTCCCTTTCTCTCTCTCTCTCTCTCTCTCTCTCCCTCTCCCCCTCCCTCCCTCCCTCTCTCTCTCTCTCTCTCTCCCCCTCCCTCTCTCTCTCTTCCCCTCCCTCTCTCTCTCTCTCTCCTGAGCAACTGACTGAGACTGAACCACACTGTTTGCAGTATCTGCCATTTTTAACCCAAGAATGCAGATCAAACCACCTGGTTGCACTACATCCACAACACAGCCCACCCCTGATCCTATCTCAACTCATCCATTGAAACCCTCACTCAGGTTTTCAGATCAGCCCCACAACTTGACAGTTAAAACAAGGGGGGAATGCTTCGTCGAGCTCCTTTGCTCCACCTGCCGCAATAGGGAGGATCTCCCAGTGGCCAGTCATTTTAATTTCACTCCCCATTCCCACACTGAATGTCTGTCCACGGCTGCCTCTACTGCCTCATTGAGCCCAGACTTGGAGGAGCAACACCTCCTATTCCGTCTTGGTAGTCTCCAATCTGATGGCATCAACATTGATTTCTCTAACTTCTGGAAACCACTCCCCTCTGTTTCCCCCACCCCCTTTGTTTTCCCTTTTCCTGTGGCTATTTCTCTTTCCCTTCCCCCACCCTCACAACCTGCCCACCTCCCTTCCTTTATTCCATGGTCTACTGTCCTCTCCTATCAGATTACTTCTTCAGCCGTTTGCCTCTTCCACCTATCACCTCCCAGCTTCTCGAATCATTCCCTTTTACCACCCCTCCCCCACCTACCTACCTTCCCCCTCTCACCTGGACCCACCTATCACCTGCCAGCTTGTGCTCCTTTCCCTCCCCCCACCTTATTCCGGCTTCTGCCCTCTTCCTGATGAAGGGTTTCAGGCCAAAACGTCAACTGTTCATTTCCCTCCATAGATGCTGCCTGACCTGCTGAGTACCTCCAGCATTTCATGTGTGTTGCTCCTGAATTCCATCATCTGAAGTCTCTGTTGTGTCAAGGTTTTTTTCAAATTTACGCATTCATGGGATGTGGATGTTGCAGGCAATACTGGCATTTACTTTCCTTCTCGAATTCTCCCTAAACTGAGGCGGTTGTTAATAGTGGATGACAGTTGTGTATCTGGAGCCACATCATAGGCCAAACCAAGTCAGAATAGCAGACTTCCTTCCCTAAAGGGCACGAGTGGACCAGTTGGATTTCTCTGACAATCCATTAGATTCACGATTCCTGCAATACATAGTGAAATTAGCCTTTTAATTCCAAGATTTTTATTTAACCCCATGAACCCAAGTTCCTCAACTGCTTTGAACTAATGTCTTTGGTTCAATCATGTAGAACTTGGGCTACAACTCTAATAACTGAACCATGATGCTACCATAACATAAATTGTCCAGCCACCATTGTTCTATCCTCTGTAAACTTGCTGTCCATAATGAATTGAATGGTTGGGGAGGGGAGCACTTAAAACGTATGGACGCACGGTAGTGTCGCGGTTAGCGTAACACTATTACAGTGCCAGCGACCCAGGTTCAATTCCGGCTGCTGTCCGTAAGGAGTTTGTACGTTCTCCCCATGTCTGCGTGGGCTTCCTCCGGGTGCTCCGGTTTCCTCCCACATTCCAAAGACGTACGGGTTAGGAAGTTGTGGGCGTGCTATGTTGGCGCCGGAAGCGTGGTGACACTTGCGGGCTGCCCCCAGAACACTCTACGCAAAAGATGCATTTCACTGTGTGTTTCGATGTACATGTGACTAATAAAGATATCTTATCTTCCACTTGTCCTAACTGGTACAAGACCTTTTCACCCTTTATCCTTGTTTACAAAACTTCACGTAGCCTTGCTCTCCCTGACTCTATAATCCACTTTCTTTTTCAGGCATCTCAATTTTAACTAATCCACCACTGGTGGCCGGAACTCTTTCCCTAAACCTCTCTTTTCTCCTCTGAGAGGCTCTTTAAGACCTCACTCTTCACAGAGTGATAGAACATGGAAGGGAATCTTCGCTGCATCATGTCAGCACCCACCATCAGGCGTGTAATTTTACACTAATCCTACCCTAACCCATTTTATTCTCCCCACATTCCCATCAACTTCCCCCTAAATTCTGCCATTCATCTAGGGGCAATTTACATTGTCCAATTAACCTACCAATCCCACGTCTTTGGAATGTGGGAAGGAAACTGGAGCACCCAGCGGAATTCTGCGTGGCCACAGGAAAAATGTGCAGACTGAATCTGGGTTGCTGCAGTTGAGGCAGCAGCTCTTCAAGCTTGTTATCAGCTGCCCTTCTATGTCCTTATTTCCTATTTGATTCTTTGTCAAATTTTGTGTGATAACACTCTCATGAAGAGCCCTGTGTTACAGCTGCCATAAAGATGCAAGTCCTTGTTGCTGGTAAAGGAAACAAATCCATTATGCAAGTAAAATTAATAAATATTGGATGTATTTGGTGAAATCAAGTCAAAGGTACAATCTGGCATGTGGCTAAAATCAGAGGAGCCACACAAATTGCCAGTTATCACCCTGCCATCTTCAGATTCGGATTAGTTTATTGTCATATGGCAAACCCACCATCCCTGGAACCATTTAAATGAATCTTAGCTGCATTCACTCTGTGACAAATACATTTCCCTTTATGTAAGGAAACCATAACTGCACGTAATACTCCATATATGGTCTCACAATGACAAGGTCACAATTACAAGGCAATAAAACGTTGTTACTCTTGTATTCCAACAAGCAATAAAGGCTAAAATACACTTGTCTTCTCATTGGCTTTCTTTACCTGTATCTTGGCCTTCAGTAACTTATATACAAGCACATCTAGGTCTCTATGAACTCTAACACTACTCAATTGCTCACCATTTAATTACTCTATTTTTCTGCTATGTGCATCTAAGTGGATGATTTTCGCGTTTTTCCTTTTTACGTTCCATCTGCTGTGCTCTCCCTCGTTCACCTTCTCCATACTCACAATCCTATCAAGATTAGTATCATCAGCAAATGCAGAAATTTGATATTTGGTCCCCTGAGCCAAATTGTTAATATAGACAAACATTGACTTGTGCAGTATTTGACTCGTCAGTGCCTGCTATCTGGAGAAGGATGGTTTATTCCCACACTCTGCTTTCAGTTCAATAACCAGTTTTGAAGAGACGCAAGAGCCTGCAGATGTTGGAATCTGGAGCAACAATCTGCTGCAGGAACTCTGCAGATCGAGCAGCATCTTGGGGGGTGGGGGGGTGGAAGAAATTGTTGACATTTCGTGTCAAGATCCTGTATTGGGGTAATTTTCAATCTATGTTGGTATATTACCCCTAATTCCATGTGCTCTAACATTTTTGATTGACCTGTGTGGGACCTTTATCGAATGACTTTTTTAAAAAAGAAAAATATATAAATTCACCATATTCACTAGTTTCCCCTTTTCCGTTCTGCTACGTTTCAGGAACAGCTTCTTCCCCTCTGCCATCAGATTTCTGAACGGTCCGTGAACCCATGAACATTACCTCGTTATTCCTCTTTTGCACACTATTTTATTTATTTTTGTAACTTATAGTAATTTTTATGTCTTGCACTGTACTGCTGCTGAAAAACAACAAATTTCACTACATATGTCAGTGATAATAAACCTGATTCTATTCTGTTCTGTTCTAATCACGTCCTTGATGAACTTCAGCAGATTAGTCAAACATAATTTTCCTCTTTAAGTCCATACTGACTCTGTTCTATTGGACAGTATAACTCTTTTTAAGATGTTCTGTTATTTGACCCTTAGTTAGACCTGTTACTGAAAAGGCAGCACATGGGCTACACCAGTCCTTTGCTAAGTAGGATGGGAATTGGCATAGACTAGATGGGCAGCATGGTCTCCTGTGTAATACATATATGAGTATATAACCTAATTACAAGCAGACATTTGTAGGTGAGTACACCAGGTTTGCCAAGTCTATTTTGACGTGACTGATTTTGAGATGTCGTATTTTTAAGTGGGCTTGCAATTGAACGGGAAAGCAGAGGAACAGGCTCTTTGGCCCACCGTGTTGGGACCAACCAGGATGCCAATCAAAACTACTCCCATCTGCAATCTACCTCATTGTTTGATATGGTAAGTTGCACTGCCAGCAGAACATCACATGATTTGAATGTTAGCTGTGCTTGGATATGTGCCAATAGCACAGCTAATATTCAAATCATCAAATGTCTGCTGTCAATAGCAGGGAAGTATCAGGGGGTCTACCCCCCTCCTTTCCAGTCCTGATGAAGGGTCTCGGCCCGAAACGTCGACTGTTTATTTCCCTCCATAGATGCTGCCTGACCTGCTGAGTTCCTCCAGCATTTTGCTCCAGATTCCAGCATCTGCAGATTTTTTTTGTGTGACCATATAAGTAGTGGTGATTTATGAAGGTAGATAGTGTCTGGAGCGTTATGGAGGGTAATTAAAAATAAATGTATCCCAAACAAATTGACTTGCCACAAACGTGCTGGAGGAACTCAGTGGGTCGAGCAGCATCTGTGGGAGGAAAGGAATTGCTGACATTTCAGCACTGACTGATGTTTGATGCAGGATTTTGACCCAAAATGTCTACAATTCCTTTCCTCCCACAGATGCTGCTCGACCCACTGAGTTCCTCCAGCACATTGTTTGTGGCAAGTCAATTTGTTTGTGATTCCAGCATCTGCAGTCTTGTGTGTCTCCAGATTGAGTTGCCACGTCAGATTGAAAGCATTCCTGGAAATTTCATATCAGCTTCTACTTTGCACTATCCTCTCTACATTCCCTCCCACCACATCCTCTACACTTTGCCTTCCCATGACCAACTGGAAAAGCAACCTGTTAAATCCATCAACCATTTCCCAGCTCCATTTCCAAATTTGTTTTATGAGCATCTGAAAATGTAAAATTAAACATTTTGTTTTAATACTCCAGTTTTTTTCTCCCATGTTGTTTGCATTTGTGACTTTGAGATTAACTTGCAATTCCCAGACACTGCAGGAAAATCTTGGAGGATTGGTAATGTTATGAACAAATGAACAAGGGAGGGATAATACCTGCCAAAAAAGGGCCATGGAGGTCGATGGAAACGTCGTGTGATTTCGGCTTGGAATAAAAATTGAATTTTTTTAAAAAGCATTTCATGTTCTGGATCTAATGCTCTTCCTGCTGGGGTCAAGAACAAATTGAACAGGGGCGGATTATTCACATTCTATTGCTTTATTTAGGGAGGTTGATAGCCAGTTACTGTCAATAAATTGACTGCCAGGTTTCCTGTATTGCAACAGTGAGTATATTTCACAAGTACTTAATTGGCTGTGAAGTGGGTTGAGTCGTCAATCAGGGCATTGCGAGAAACTAGATCTTTTCTCTCTCTCTCTATGCTTCCGGATCTTCTGAGGTTTGTCTGACAATGAAAAAAATGTATTCGTTCTATTTTAGATCTCTAACATCCGGAAACATGCCTGATTTCCGTTACAGTAAATCTCTTAAGCGTTTGCAACGCACAGCGCTGCATTCCCAGCATCTTGCAAAGAGCATCTGCGGGAGAGCTCAGCCTTTGATTGACGTGGGCAGCAGCGGAGCGCACGGGGAAGGCGGGGCGATGCAGCGGGGGAGAGAGGGAGGGAGTGCGCACGCGCAGCCCCGCCGCCCGGGGGCTCCGTGCGCGCGGGCGGTGGCCGTTTCGATCGCCGACTCGCGCGCGGCCGGCAGAGGCGCGTGCACGCCCGAAGGGCGCGCGGGTTGGTCGCCTGCAGCGAGAGGAGGAGGAGGAGGAGGGGGCGGAGCGAGAGCGCGCGCGCGCGTACGTGAGCGAGCGAGCCGGTCAGGTAGCGTCCGACTGTTTTGTCTTTCAAACGCCAACGGCCGGTGGCGGTGGCGGTGGCGGTGGCGGCGGCGGCGGGAGGGCCGGGCACCGGCCATCGCTGCTCCCCCCCCCTCCTCCAACACCCAGCACGGCACCCAACCCCATCTTCTTCATTTCCAGTCATTGATCACGGTGTCTGCGCGTGCACGAGCGAGGTGGGCGGGGGGGGGGGGGGAAGGAGGTGAGGGTTTGTGCAGAGACGAGTCATTCATTTGCATCTAATTCTCTTCATAATACATAACCGCATAGAAGATGGCGTCGTCGAATATGGAGGAAGATGAGAGCTTGAGGGGATGTGAAGTTTACGTTCAGAAGCACAACATCCAGCAAATCCTGAAGGAATGTATCGTCAGCCTCTGCATTGCAAAACCTGAGCGCCCAATGAAGTTCCTCAAGGAGCATTTCGATAAGCTGGAAAAGGTAAAACAAGAAAAGCTGCCTCCATTGCATAGAAATGGAATTCTTACAAAAAAAATTAGGGTAGGAATGGTTCCTGGTTGCTTTCCCCCGGTGTTTTATGTTGCAATGAGTGTTGTGTTTTTTTTAACTTAAGGTGACAGTTCTCTGATGTTTGGGTGGCCCATTGGCAATGTTGATGGGAACCCTCAAGTTGACTTCTGAGGTTCAGTAAACACCTTGACAGCTGTGCATCTATGGAGATCTTTAAATTAAATCAAAGCCTAAAAATATGATGTGCCTAAATTGTAAGATCTTGTGCTCTGCAGTCGTTATCATGTCCTTTGGACCCCTTTTTTAGCTCTACACTCCAGTTCTGGCATCTAATGAATTATTACTGGAAAATACCCACCTTTTTAGCCTGTATTGTGTGGCATTGCAATTTTTTTTCTTCATCTGCATGCTGGTTTTCAACTACCTTGTTCATTCTGAAATTAGATTTTTAACTTCCCCAAACCCTTGTGTCCAGATCATAACACGTGCACAAAAGTGTGCCAGGGAACATCAGGTGACATTTAATACTGGCATTAACAATTTGAGATTTAAGACTTGTGCTTGCACCTAGTGGTGCTACATACTTCCCTGTGATGTAATGATTCTCTCACTTGCACTGAAATTGTCAGCCTAATGTTGTGAATAAAATTACATTAGTGGTAGTACCTTCAAAAGATGCAATGCATGTGATTGGTAAAAGAATATCAGATTGAATTTTAAGGTTCTGTCCATTTTTGTGTTACTGTTAAGTTATATGGTCACCTGAATTACTAGATTATGTTTTACCTTGTTAGGAACAATAGGTGCTTGCCAGGTATATCCATGTGGTGTATCCCACCTAATCTGCCTTTTGGTAGAAAGTCTTTCATGTGCTAGGTGGCTTTGTTTCTAGCCTTCAATGAAATGGAGGTTGTGCATTGGATCAAGCCACTATTTGAATTATGGTTCTGAAGACTGGCAGGAGATGCAGTTTAATCAAAACGAGTTCCAGTTGAACAGCTGATTGGAATGTGCAAAATACTTCCAATTGAAGCTGGTGTGTCTGACAGATATGGTGCTCTGGCTGTCATTATCAACTTGATAATTTGAACTACATTTTCTTATTTTGTTTTCAATTATGATGACTATCTTATGCCTCTTACTGTATGTTGAATGGTGATTTGATGAATTTGTTTTTTACCTCAATAAGTTCCAGGTGATTGTGATCGTTCTGAACTTGATTGAGGGGCAGGAATGTATGGGTTTTGGTGGAGGGAATCAAAATTTACTGGAAATACTCAGCAGGTCAGCCATCATCTATGGAGAGAGGAACAGTTAGTGTTTCAGCCCTGAACAAGATTTTAAGATGCGTAGAAAGCCTGGCAGGCAGGGCAGTGGTAGGGGGAGTGTGGGGTTCGTTCCTTATCACAGATGCGGCATGACTTATTGAGTGTTTCCTGCATTTCCTGTTTCTATTTTAATTCCCAACAACATGGGAGCATTTTCAGAACCACTGCAGTGGTTAAGAAAGGCGATTTTCTACTACTGTCACCTTCTCTGGAGTAATGCCCATGTTCTGTGAAATAAGGGAAGGTCTGCAAAAGGGTGGAAGGTGAGAAAGATTTATTGATAAAAAAGAGTGAAGGGTGACAGAACTGTAGAGTAAATAAAACTGCAGCATAATTACCTGAAATTATCAAAATAATGTGGAAGGAATGCTAGAAATCTTAAATTAAAAATGCCAGAGCTGCTAATTATATGAAATTGTTTCAAGAAATATTGAGTCAAGAACACTAATCTGCCTGTTTGGAGGATGAGCTGCTGTTCTTTGTGCTGATGTTAAATTTCACAGAACAATATAGGAAAAGAGAACAGAGGTTGGAATGGGAAAATAACAAAAAATTTAAGGACTGGCGGCCAGAAGCATGAGGTTGTGTGGACAGGACATGGGTATTGCAACAGATTTAAATGTAGTTCATTTGTGTTTCATGGTGTAACTGGTTCATTAGAATATCTGAAAATGGTTGTCAAAATCTCCTTGTGATCTTCTGGTGACTGGTATCTAAAAAGGGCGAGTTGTTCCACAAGCTATTCAAACAACAGCCTGACATTGGCTACTCACAAAATTGTACCTCCAAGGCATTTTGTGAGAAACCGCCACCACAAATGCATGGTAAGTTCTCTCCCACCGACAGGACAGAGCCAACAAAGATAGCGGTCAATTAGTATACAGGCTGTCCCTGGGTTAGTAACATCCAACTAATGGACATCGTACATCCAAATGAGCTCCCATAACATTAAATTAAAAAGCCTGACCACATACATTCATTCCTACGAATGGCGGAATTAGTTTCCTCTCTCCACCTTAAGTAATTGTTTTTTTATCAGTCTTATGTGCTTTTGATGCCATTGATAACAATACTGTGAAGGTATCATTAACATATCGAGCGACTTCTGTGTATTTTCTGACTTATGGACAAAATCGACTTATGGACATCTGTAAAATTAACCTGGTCATTACCCAAGGATGGCCTGTACATGCGGAGAGGAGCTGCTAAGGGAATCCACAAAGGTCACTCCAATCAAATCAGAAATGGCCAAGAAAACCACCTCTTGATTACCACTTGCCATCATCAGTGACGTGATTAATCTACACTCTTCTCTGCTGAACAATAATTAGAGAAGTTACTGAAAGGCACAGAATGCATTCTGAACAGGAGACTTCAATGTCCATTGCCAAGAGTGGCTTGGTAGCATCACCGTTACCAAGCTGGCCAAGTCTCGAAGAACAAAGCTGTCAGAGTGGATGCGACTAATGGGGAACAAACACAAAGGATAAACCTATTTGACTTTATTATTATCATTCTACTTGTTGCATATGTACCTATCCATGATGCCGATGATGGGAGAGACCACTACGTAGTCCTTGTGTTGTGTGGCACTACCATTCTGGTAAGTGGGATAGGTTTATTTCAAAACTGGGCATCTCTGAAGTGCTGTGGACAATCAACAAAAGCAGAAATATATTCCACCACAGTCTATAACCTAATGACCCAGTATATTCCACCCTCCACCAGCAAGATCAAGCCAAGGGTTCAACCACGGCTCAATGAGTACAAAATGTCATGCAGGGAGCAGCACCAGACATACCTAAAAATAAGATTCCAACCTGGCAAGTTTGCAACATTGGACAACCTGAGTCTAATCAGCATGCAGTAGACAGAGCTAAGCAATTAATGGATCAGGTCAAAGCTCTACAGCCCTGCCATGAACATGGTGAATAATTAAACAGCTGACAGGATGCTTCAAGAATCTCCCCATCCTTAACGATGGCAGAATCCAGCAGGCGAGTGCCAGAAAGAATGGTGTAGTATTTGTGGCCAATATTCATTCACAAGTTTTGAGTGGATGATCCATCTTGTCTCTTGCTGAGAATCCCCACCATCACATAATCCAGTATTTAGCCAATTTGATTCGCTCTGTGATATCGAGAAATGGCTAAGTGCACTGGATAACAGCAAAGTCGAACAGTATCCTGACTGTAATACTGAAAATTTGAATTCTTTCGACTTGCACCTTGAGCCAAACTGTTCCAGTACATTTACAGCAGTGGCACATTCTTGACAAAGTAGCAACTTTCTCATGTTAAGCATAATAAATTCAATATGGCTAATCACCACCCAATCAGTTTGTCCTTGGACATCAGCCAAGTGTTGGAAAGTGTCATCAACAGAACCATCAAGCAGCACTTGCTCACCAGTGTCCAGCTTAGATTTCACAAGGTCCATTCTTGTTCAAACCTCATTGCAGCCTTGGGCCAAGAACTGAAAGTCAGTGGTGAGGTGAAAGTGATTGTTTTTGATTCAAGGGCAATATTTGATCGGTTGTGACATCAAGGCCTTTGATAAAACTGCAGTCAAGGAGCATGAGGGGAAAAATATTCTTGGCCCAACCTCCTTCAGTTGCTTCATCAATGACCTACCTTTCATTATAAAGACAGAAGTGGGCATGTGTAGTCATCAACAAACAACATTCAGTTCCGTTCACAACTTAGAAGGTTATTGGGATTGGTTCATTATTGTCACTTGCACCGAGATACCAGGACAGGCTATTGGTGATGTTCACTCCTAGGAACTTGAAGCTCTCAACCCTCTGGACATTAGCACTGTTGTACTGCCCCCCCACCCCCCGAAGTCAATGACCAGCTCTTTTGTTTTGCTGACATTGAGGGAAAGGTTGTTATCATGACACCATGTCACTAAGCTCTCTATCTCCTTTCTGTACTCTGACTCATCGTTATTTGAGGTACGGCCCACTACCGTGGTATCATCTGCAAACTTGTTGATGGAGTTAGAGTAGAATCTGGCCACGCAGTCATGAACGTATAGGGAGTAGAGAAGGGGGCTGAAGATGCAGCCTTGTGGGGCGCCAGTGCTGAGAATAATCGTGCTGGAGGTGTTGCTGTCTATCCTTACTGATTGCGGTCTGTTGGTCAGGAAGTCAAGGTTCCAGTTGCAAAGGGAGGTGTTAAGTTAAACAGTCCACACCTGCGTGCATCAGGAAGTGGATAAAATTGAGCACGTTCTGATAAGTTACAAATTTTTGCCAGGCAAATGCTAGACTATGACCATCTCCATAAAGAGAGAATCTACTTGTCCTTGTGTTCAGTGGCATAACCATTGCTGAATAGCAGGTTGCCAACATTCAGGGGATCACCATTGACTGGAAACTCGAGTGGACCTGCCACAAATATTGTGTCTACAAGAGCAAGTTAGAGGCTGGGTTTCTCACAGCTAAATCGCCTCCTAATTCCCCAAAGCTTTTGTCAGCGTGACCAAGGCCCAAGTGAGAAGCATGATGGTATGCTTGCTGTCCTGTTGCCAGGATGAATGAAGCTCCAACTGCACTCGAGAAACTTAACACCATTCAGAACAGAGTAGGATGCTTGATTAACATCTTGTCCACCACTTTAAATAGTAATTCCTTCTGCTGCAGGCACATTGTGGCTGCAGTGTATACCATCTGCAAACTGTTATTCGCTTGGGGTACTCTGAGAGGAATTCCCAAACCTGAGTCATCTACCACTAAGAAAGGCGAGGATATCAGTGGCATGGAGCCATCACAACCTATCGATTATCTTCCAAGTTGTGCACTATCTTAACTTGGAAATATTGTCATTGCTTCCATGTTACTGGGTCTAAATCCTCGACAACTCTACTTAAAAGAATTGTGGGAATACATTTTCGATAAGGTGGTTTAAGAAGGCAGCTCACCACCTCCCTCTTTGAAGAGTTATTATTGATGGATTATAAATGGTGTTTTTGCCTGTGATGCTTGCGTTCTGAAAAATGCAAGCATCACAGGCACAATGATGCTTGCATTTTTCAGAATGAATAAATTGTGAAATGATATCTTAGTTCCTTGGAGTCAAAGATGATTTGCTTCCGCTTCAGTTCTCGATTCTGACGTGGCTGAAGGGTCTTTTGCAGATTCTGTCACAGGTAGGATTAGTAGTGCTTGACAGAGAAGAGGGATGGGTTGTTTGGGATGTTGTGCATTCCCTTTGAAGATGCTTGAGGTACTGTGCCTTTCCGAAAATGGAAAGTGATCCATGGCTTCCAGTGTCTCATTGTGGATAAAAAGATTAATTCCTGATTGTAAAAGCACTCTGTTGCCAGAAGAGGCTATTGCATAAGAAAAAAGCGCAAAGGATACTTCATATATTGATCTTCCCAATGTCCTAGCAATTTCCAGGAAATTGAGTGAGAATAATCACTACAGAGTTATGTATAAAGTGGAACCAAATAGGTGTATTATGGCAATAACCAAAAAAGAGTGTATTTTCCTTGGTTGATCTTAGCAAAATCATAGATTGTGTGGTGAGTGATAAATGCATGTCTAGAATCAGAATCAGGTTTATTATCACTGACATATGTCATGAAATTTGTTGTTTAATGGCAGCAGTGTGGTGCAAGACAAAAATTACTATGTGGAAAAATGAATAAATAGTACAAAAGATTTAAGCATATCTGCGCATTCATTAAAAACATTGAAAGCTAATGAAAAGAGTACTACGCGTTATAAATTATTTGTAGATCATTAACATTTTTCTTAATGGAAAAAGGCGCAACTGTGATGCACAAGTCATTTACAAATTTGTGAATAAAAATCCAAAACTGGATATGAACTGCCAGTATGTTTGTTTGGACTTAATGAGGAATTTCACTCTTAAACTTCTACAAAGCACATTGCTTATCATTAATTCATGTTATTTCCAGATGTTAAAAATAGTGTGTATAAAGAGGAGTCAGCAGATAGTGAAGACTCTGTGGGTGAAAATCAAGAAATTTAGCTCAAAAATAGTAGGGTTGTAGAGGTATTTATATGCAGGCCGCCTGATAGCTGTGTAATATTATAGGGCAATTCCAATATGACCAGTTACCTCCCTATCCATTTATTCTTCATCACCAACAAAGTACTGGAAGGTGTCATCAAGAATTGAGAGAGATACCTCACCTCAAGCCCAAGGGTATGTGATTGCTTTCAGGTCAGTTTTTGTGTATATTCTGATACAATGCTAGGTTTCAAATTGGGTTGGGCCATGTTGGTTTGGCTCATTACTTGATTTAGGTTGGGGTGATTTGTGTTTATATTGTTTCTTGTGCCGTCTGATTTTGATCAATATTAGTGTATGTCAAAGGGATAAGGACAAATTTCCAAAAAGGTATGGAGCTGGATTCCAGGTGAAGTGAGACTGAGGTGTCATTTGTACTGTGCAAGATTCTTGAGCCATCACAGTTGCCAAATTTCCCCACCACTCTATTTTGTGTGTTACCATTTACCAGAAATTTAACTGGACCAGTTGTATTCAGTTACTACAAGAGTAGCACAGACGTTGTTTATTCTGGAACAAGTAACTTGTCTCCTGACTCTTCAGAGTCTTCTCGCTGTCTAAGTATTTGTCAGGAGGCAACTCAATTGCTCCAGGAAAAAGCTGGAATAGTGTAGTTCCAGCAGCATTCTTTACACCATCCATGGCAAAGCAGGCTGGTTAACTGGCACTCTGTGTACCACTTTGAACATTTCTCTCTTCGCCACTGTTGAACCATATCTGCATCTTGCACCATCCACAAAGTGGATCTCAAGACTACTTTTCTAACTCTTCCCACACCTGTGACTTAGAAAGAAATGGGCAGCAGGAACATGGGAACACCACCATCTGAAAATTCCCTTTCAGGTCTCTCAATGTACTGTTTTGGAAATTTGTCCTTTTTCTTTTGGCAGTACTTGATGAACGTCTTAGAATTCTTTATCTAATACCATTCAGAATGCCTTCAAAACAAGCAGTGTGTGGCTTGTGGTGGAGTTTATCACCATCTTAACAAGGGCAATTAGAAGTGAGGTATAGATGCTGAGTTTTTCAGCAACTTTCATAATCATTGAGTAAATGGAAAAACAAATCCCTCCAGCATAAATGGTACTAATCATTTTCTGCATTGTTGAGAACCAGTTTCAAATTCATTAGTTGTGATCTTGGGAAAATGGTGGTTTTGTTCAAAATGTAAATATGAATGCACAGCTAATGTAAATAAGACAGATTTTGAGATTAGGAATGAAAGAAATTAATGCATTGATATTTTATCACCACTGCCCAATTGCTACCAGTTGCCAGAAGCTTCCTTCCATGAACTGCTGTACCCAGTTGATGCTTCTACACTGGGGCTCCTTTTCAATGCATTCCTGCTGCAATGTTCCTTATTTCTGAAAGTTCCATCTGTTCTTCAAAAGCTTTGCAACTGCCAGTGCCTCCATATTCCCATTCTGGTCTCCAGTTATAAATTTTCCCACTGGCTATTTCCCTTTGCTTTCTCCTGCTGAACCAATTTTTTGCCCAACTCCTTGTCATGATCTTTTGAAACCCATGGGTTTCACTTTGTCATATTGTCATAGTTAAATGCTTGGAAATTTCAAGTTTTCTTTTTCAGTATGTTTTGTTTTCTTTTCTGTTTTCATTAGCTTGGCAAAATTGGGTGTTCTTGGTTCTTCAAAAAAAAAACTTTCCTCAAGATGCATCTACTTCCGGTCTCTATAATGTCCAACTAAGTCAAAGTAAGAATTAATATTACAGACCAGCTTAAGCTTTATCTTCAGTGTTTCTGGGACAAAATCTTCATTATCTTTCATGTAATTACAAATTTCTTCTGTCTTTAGACACATTTCCAGTTGTTCTGTTATTCTTTTGGCCTTTTTTCACCTCGTGTCATGCCATTGACCATTGAATCTTGCAAGCTGGGATTGGTTAATAGTTTTTGAACATTTTGAAAGCCACGTACAATTTAAAGCAGAATAGATAAAGAATACAATTTTTGTACATTTGGCTTTTATTTCTCGGGCATAGTTCTGTCGGGGGGGGGGGGGAGGTGGGTGGGGGATAAGCAAACAATTTTTCAGCTAGCGTTTTCAGCTATATCTGAAAAATTTCAGGCCCTGCATATAGATAGCATAAGGGAGATTCAACTGTTGCTACACGGTTGTTTTGTTGCTATTTCAGGGCTTATTTCCCATAGAATCATAAACAAGACTTGAACGTAGAAGAATGCAGTCATAAGAATCATTTGGTGAGCTTCTTAAAAAATTTTGTTTTGAAAGGAGAAAAAAAACTATCATAATTCAATTAAGTTTCTGAGCTTGGAGGCACAGAGATGGCAGATGCTGGAATCTGGAGCAACAATCCGCTGGTGGAACTCAGCGGGTCGAGCAGCATCTTTGGGAGGAAAGAAATTGTTGACATTATGTGTTGAAACTTTGCGAAACATTGATAATTTATTTTCTTCCACAGATGCTGCATGACCCACTGAGCCTCCAGCAGATTATTTGTTGCTCCAAGTTTCTGAGCTTCCTTGGGTAGACAGAACTTTTTTATTTGGTGAAAAATGTGGTGCTGGTATAGGAAGTTGTATCAGACATCTTCACCTGTCGTCCACTTAACTTTAGTACTCGGTCTGTATCTTTTCTGATGGAGAGAGATCCATGAAGATTCAGTTTGTGTACCAGAGAGTATCCCATTTAAACACCCTTAAGAAGTGACCTCTAATCCTAAAATGAATGTCTTGAATATTGCAAAAATGCACATTGTGATTTACACAATGTTCCCGGATTATCAGAGTTTTATTTCTTCCCAACTGTTGCATTGGATTGTCTTGAACTTGCACTCTGGCTCAATTACTTTGAGTTGGGGAGCTCAGGACATGCACGTCTCTCACGGGTGAGATGTTCAGAGGCAGACTAATGGGTGCACGTTTTCAAATTAAGCAATTGTAACACATTGCCTTTCTTGCCAAGACCTATATGTTTATTTTCTAGCATTTATTATTCATCTCAAATGCTAGCACCATGGCTCAAAGGCAGCACAGTGGCGCTGCAGTTAGTGCATCCCATGTTCAAATCTCTGCTGCCTGTGTGGAGTTTGAACGAGTTTGTAATTGTTATCACTGACTTGAATTTAGTTGTGTTTTTGGGGACCAAAGTTGATGCATCTCTTGTGGGTTTTAAATGTTCAATTTTGAGGAGAACTTCAAAGGCATGGAGAGAAACTGCAAGCATGGTAGTTAAAGAAGAAAGATGTGTTTACTATCCTTTTACTATCTGCTAATTAAATACTTTTCAAGTAAATTTAGTGGTCTAGCAAGAGTTCACAAATGGCATTGAGAATGACCACATAATCTGTTTCAGTGATGTTATTTGAGGGGCAAATTTAGAGGGAGTTCGGAGCAAATACTTCTTCCCTCCATCAAAAGATGCCAACCGGAGGGGACAAATGGATACTCAGTTTAATGTAGATACGAGACTGCAGATGCTGGATCTGGATCAAAAAACAAACTCGGTGGGTTGAGCAGCATCTGTGAGGTTGGTTTGGGGGGGGTGGGGAGGAATTGTCAGTCTCGGATCAGGCCTGCATCAGGTCTGATTGTCAACATTTCGGATCAAGACCCTGCATCAGTTTAATGTGTCACTTAAAACATGGCACCATTGAGCGTACTTGGGGGAAAATAAGTTTGAATTAAATTGTGGACAAAATTGCAAAAGTCGATAGGCATATTTGTTAGTGGGGGTGCAGGAAACAGCTTTAACTACATATAGAGACAAGGGACTGCAGTTGCTAGATTCTGGAGCAACTAACAATCTGCTGAGGGAACTTAGCAGGTTAAGCAGCATCTCTGAGGGGAAAGGAATTGTCACTGTTTGGGGTCAAAACCCTGCATCTGGACTGCATGCACATTTTGAATATCTGTTACTAGTGGTGTCGTTTTGTGGTTCCTGTTGACAACTAGTTGCTATCCTTCCTCGGGTCTCAGCCTCTGTGGAGTGGCACTTAGTGCTGAAGAGCTGGAGGCGGATGGTGGTGGTGGAGGAGATGAGGCTGCTTTTCTCTCTCTCTCAACCAGGTATGAGGAGGTGCAGCTGCAAAACTGAGCATTTTCTGATCCTTGAAGCAGGTCCCACCAGTTTGCCTGATTGTCCTTCCACAGCAGAGTGAGCTGACTCCTCAGAAGCTTCACAGCCCACTGTTTTTCCCTGTTCACTGACGGTCAGTAACTATTGCATTCGTCTCCACTGTCCACCCCCTTCCTTGTCCCATTATCTGTCAGTTTGTTCCACCTTCTCTCTCCTGAAGTTCTGGTACCAATTTGGGACTTTGCTGCTGGACTTCCCTAACAGTGGAATGAGTTGCTGTCAATCTACCCTACCCTATCACATTCCCATTAATAACTTCAATGAAATCACACTAACCTCTATTTCAGGAAATACAACTGTGTAATCTCTTCTTGTAATTGAGCCCTGAGAGTCTGGCTATCATTTGTGTAAATCTACACTGCACTTCCTCCAAGGCAAATATATCCTTCCCTAGGTGAAATGTCCAGGAAGCCTCTCAATATCCAGAAGTAAAACCAGAAAATTCCAGAAGTACTCAGTAGGTCTAACAGCATCAATAGAAAGATTTAAGAGAAAGTTTCAGGTCCCAGGCACTTTGTCAGAGAACTGAAGAAATGAGGAATTACTCTGTTTTAAATTGCAGGGGATGATGGAAGAATGGATAGGGCAAAAGGAATGCCCTGATAGGTGGGTCATGGTTGCTGTGGTGAGTTGGAGATTTATGCTAAGGGAAGAAATATGGCTCTTTGGTTAACACCTATCGGAGATCCAGGGGGATTTTGTATTTGAAATATATCACGTGTGAATTACTCCTTGGGTAGCTTCATCAGGCTATTAATAAAGACTGCAAGCCCTGAGAAAGATCCCTGTAAGACTCCACCTATCATTTTCATACAGAGCTGCCACCATTAAGAAGTACTTTCTTTGTACAAGTACAACTAATTCTCTGTTCACCCATTAATCATCTATGTAGTGTGACCTTCCCTTGCTAGGTTTTATGTCACCTTGTGAGGTTTCTACAAAACAATTTTGTAATCTTCTCATTTCTGAAGTGGTTTGAACACAGTCTTCTGACTCAAAGTCACAACAACAAGCGATGCCCTGTTGGATGAACTATGATGCTGGAGGAACTCAGCAGGCCAGGCAGCATCCACGTGGAAAAGCAGGCAAAACCTTTTGGGTCAGGACCCTCCTTCAGGACTGAAGATTGGAAAAAGGGGAGTCTAATATATTTGGAGGAAAAAGCAGAGCAGGGATAGGTGGACAAAAGAGGGGAGGCAGGGTGGGCACAGGTTGGTGATAGGCAGGTGCGGGGGAAGAGGGGAGAGCAGATCCACCATGGGATGGGTCAAAGGTAAAGAGGAAAAAAGCAGGGTAGGAAAAAAGAGAGGCTAGGGAAGGGAAGAAGAGAAGAAGCAGGGTAGGGGTGTGGGGATTACTAATTACTTAAAGTGGGAGAATTCGATGTTCATGCCGTTTGGCTGCAAGGTTCCAAGACGGAAAATGAGGTGCAGTTCCTCCAGTTTGCGCTTGGAATTCTCCTGGCAGTGGAGGATGCCATGGATTGACATAGCTGTGATAGTGAGAGAGGGGGAGTCGAAGTGACTGGCAACGGGGAGTGCAGGTGAATCTGTCTCACCTGAAAGGACTGTTTGGGTCCCTGGATGGAAGTGGTGTAGGAGCAGGTGTTGCACCTATGGCAGGGGCAGTGGAAAGTTCCTAGGGTGAGAGCAGCATGGGTGGGGGGTGGGGGAGGAGTGAACTGGGGAGTCATGGAGAGAGCAGTCTGTGTGGAGACTGTTGGAGATCGCGGAATTGGCGGAGAATGATGTGTTGGATACTTAGGCTGGTGGGGTGAAATGTGAGGACAAGGGGTATCCTATCCCTGTTGGGTCTGGGAGAGGTGGGGGTGAGAGCTGAGGTGTGGGAAATAGCAGAGATACGAGTGCGAGTGCTCTTGACCACAGCTGGGGGGAAGCCCCGGTTAGAAAAGAAGTTGGACATCTCAGATGTCCTGGAGTGGAAAGCCTCATTGTGGGAGCAGCTGCGGCAGAAGCAGGGAAATTGAGAAAAAGGGATTACATCCTTGCAAGAGACAGGGTGGGAGGAGCGGTAATCGAGGTAGATATGGGCGTTAGTGGGTTTGTAGAAGATGTCGGTGGATAAGGAATCTCCTGAGATGGAGATGGAAAAATCGAGGAAGGAGAGAGAGAGGTGTCTGATATAGTACAAGTTAATTGGAGAGCCGGGTGAAAATTTGTGGCAAAATGTATGAAACTGTCGAGTTCCGCATGAGTACAAGAGGTGGCACCAATGCAGTTGACGATATAACAAAGAAAGAGTTGAGGAATGGGGCTAGAGTGGGCTTGGAACAGAGAATGTTCAACATAGCCAGTGAAGAGGCAGGCATAGCTGGGGCCCATGCAAGTGCCCTTGGTCTTAGAAAGTGAGAGAAATTGAAAGTGAAGTTGTTTAGGCTGAGGACAAGTTCAGCCAGGTGGAGGAGAGTGTTAGTGGAAGGGGACTGGTTCTGTCTCTGGTCAAGAATGAAGCAGAGGGCGGTGAGGGCATCGTGATAGGGAATGGAGGTATATAGGGACTGGACGTCCATGGTGAAGATGAGGTTGTGCGTGCCGGAGAACTTAAAGCTATGGAAGAGTTGAAGAGCATGTGATGTGTCACGGACGTAGGTGGGAAGGGATTGGACCAGGGAGGACAGGATAGTGTCCAGGTATGAGGATACGAGCTCCATGGGGCAAGAGCATGCGGAGACAATAGGTCTGCTGGGACAGTCCATCTTGTGGATTTTGGGGAGGAGATAGAAGTGGGCACTCGTAGGTTGAGGGACTATCATGTTGGTAGCTGTGGGGGGGTGGTGGTGGGGGGAGATCTCCCGAGGTGATGAGGTCAGTGATGGTGCGGGAGATAATGTCCTGGTGGTCCTTGGTGGGGTCCTGGTTCAGGGGTAGGTAGGAGGAAGTGTCTGAGAGTTGCATGGTTCAGGGGTAGGTTTCTCTAGTACTTATGCCCTGTTGTCTGTTAACCTTTGGGTAAAGGAGGAAAATAAGGACTTGAACAAAAATGAATGCACCAATTCCTCATGTAGAACTGGTGGTAAATTCTCACGGCTCTTGTCAATGTAATGATGCCAGGAGGAGGAAATCTGAACTGGGCAGAAAAGGGACACTTAAATATTTCACACTTTTTGAGAGCTATTGGTGTGAGTCAAATATAATTACAGTATCTGAGTGGACAAATGTTAAAATTAACAATCCTTATGAAAGGCAGCAAAGGATACCTATGGAACGACTGGGTGATCATTGGGAAGCTCATTGAATCCTGGCGGTTTTTCTTTACACTAACAAGTACTTGTGTATCCACATATATTTTATAAGTTTAAATCATTAATGATTTTTCTAAGTTAGGAAGGGTTTGTATACTGAGTATTTATATTGCACTTGTGAGCTTCCTGAACAATATATAATGATAACAGCATGTTAGAATCTAGAACAAAGATTTATTTTGCAGCATTAAATTATTTTCTTAAGATTAAATATATCTTTCTGGCTTGTAATTTAAAGTTTCAAGGAACTTGATTTAAATGTCTTTATTCACATTTTATTTTTGAAAGTTTTAAAAATATATTTATTTGTTTGGAGGCATTCTATGTTTAAACAGTTTGGGTGCTTCCAGTGAATTTTTTTTTAAAGTATTAAATGTGCAGTTACCATAATCATTCACTAAAAATCAATTTTTGTCAGGAATAGTATGATTTTTATGTTTGGCGATGAAGATGATGTATGAAGGGTTGAGTATGTCCAAAAGAGAATTTCCTGAAGCACTCTATTGAAGTATAAAGTCAAAGAAGCTGCTCTCGTATGTACAAAATAATGGTAGGAAAGAGGGATGTACAAGGGAGAACTTGTTTTTTTAAAAGTATTTTGATCAGCTGTATTCTGCTTTTTTTAGTTGATGATAATGTAAATGTGTAAAGGGTTTGCCCTTTATTATACATTCAAGTATCCAGACTTTGATCACCTAACTTGATTTCTGTTGTAATGGATTAGGTGATATGAATTGCTATACCTTGTTAACCAGATGAAATCTAAAGCATAGTTGTACAATATCCAGAAATGTTATGACCAACAGATACATGGATCCTGAGCCATATACAGAGCTCTCAAATTATGATCATCGTGTGAAATTGTATGATCTGATCTGAATTATTGGATCTTGGTTGGGGTAAAAGTGATTTGATTTTATTGTTAGTGCCAGAAGTGGAAGAGGGCAGCTGAAGTACAAAATATTACATTTGTGATCACCCCTTGTAACATCTCTTAGGAATCTCTCAATTGGTTCATGTTGAATGAATCACTCCAAACACAGTTACCTTGGTAAGGACTCCAATCATTCTGTACACATTAAAGTCCTGTGTTCAACAAACTCAATGTAGGATCAGCTCATTTGCTCTGTGATGTTGCATTGGGGAGGATTACTGGAGGTGGTGACAATCTCTGGATAATTGCCATTAGATTTTTGATATCTGCTTCAATGGCTGATTTCACGTATTTTACAGATGATCTTTTGGTCATGCACACTCCGATTCAGCAGTGACATTAAGTCTGTATTTGTCTCAATTATTTGTTGACTTCTTGGAAGAGGCTTGAGCCTATAACTTGATTCAAGTACCAATTTAGTAGACTAGACAAAATGTTGACTGCTGTTCTTCTGGTCATTGTATAGAATTTGAATGCATGTGGATGTCATTTAATGGCTGAATGGAGCCCACCTTCATTGTCCAATTTCAATAAATAGCTACTTGATGAGCTTCAGAGGACCGTTGCACAGTAGTCTAGCAGTTAGCATAACGCTTTACAGCGCCAGTGACCCAGGTTCAATTCTGGCTGCTGTCTGTAAGGAGTTTATACGTTCTCCCTGTGCCTGCGTGGGTTTCCTCCGGGATCTCCGGTTTCCTCCCACATTCCAAAGACGTATGGGTTAGGAAGTCGTGGGCATGGTATGTTGGCGCCGGAAGTGTGGCGACACTTGCGGGCTGCCCCCAGAACACTACGCAAAAGATGCATTTCCCTGTGTGTTTCGATGTACACGTGACTAATAAAGATATCTTATCTCTGTGAGTGTACTGTTCAAGTAAAATCAGTGCCTACAGGAGAAAAATATACATTTTGATGAAAATGTGATGACTTTTAACAGCTATTGCTGATGTTGTGATATATTGCTTTGCCACGAGAACCCAGAATTATTAATAGCTGGTGATAGCCAATTTGGATCCAGACTTCCAGTGACATGAAGAATGAGAGATTTGATGGTTTGTTCTCAAATTATGTTTTAAAGGCACGGTATACAGACGAGGAAATTATTTCCTTTTAACTCCTTGAAATTGGATTATAGTTACAGATAAGTAGCTTGATCCCAAAATGAACTACTAATGTGGACAGTTTTGTATTTAAAGGTACAGTGGAACTGTGCAATTGCTCAACTGTTTTTTAATTTGTAGAAGAACTGTAAATGTTGTCCTGCTAAAAATGGTCTAAAATGTGTATAGAATTGCAAAGACATGCATCTGAGAATGGCTGTTTCTAACCCAATACCCTTGGAGTTGGATTAGTGCCCATGGTGGTGAAGGGTGGAGGGTTAAGTGTTCAGGATAAATAAAAGCTTACGTTTTCATTTAAGGCTTTGAGGTTTGTCTTTGACTTAACCAGTGCCAGATTTGCTGATTAAAATCAATTTAAAAAGAGGGTTTTCACCACACCCCAGAACACCTGTTTTGTTGATGTTGCATGTTTGTGCATTTATAATCTAGTATATGAGATGGGGAAAGAAAGCAGCATTATTCTAGCAAATGGAAATGTGGGATAACTGCTAAAGAAACTCAATGAGAAGAAAATGGTTAATCTTTAACTTTTAGCAAAATATACTTTTTAAAGAGTTGTTTTTATATCTGCATCCCCACACACTTCAGAAGTGTAATCTAAATCGACTGGCTTGAGGGAAATTATTTGCGCAGCTCCAACCTAAAATATTATAGCCTTGTCAACAGAAGATGCCATGGATAATGATTTACTTGTGCATTGCATAAGGCTTTAGAAGCACAAGTTCTTGAGATTTCTCATGATCCCAAAGATATTTTAATAAAATTTGGTAACCTTATTAGTGAAAAACTGCATGTTATACCTATTGCAGAATTGATGATTGTGGACGATAAGCAAGAAGTTCACATCTGAGAATACATTGAGAAACATATGTGCTTTGACTCAAATAGCAGTGAAACTCTAGATTCCTTATGCAAAGCTGAATAGAGCCATAACCTTTTAAAAGCATCACCTCGTACAGATGCCTCTGGCTTTCCCAAGCTATTTTTTTTAGCTGCATCCCTATTTTAAGATGTGAAATTCCTTATAACTCCAACAGTCAAATGAAAAGACAAAGTTGTCAAGCCATGTAGTAATTGACAATAATTATGTCATGATATCAGTTTGCGTTTTGTCAAGCAATGTATGAAAGAATAAACTAAAATTTACTTATTTGAAGTCATTTTGAAGAAAGTTGTCCAGAGCAGGTCCCCGCTCTTCTTCCTCTCTCTCTCCTTGGTCATCTGTCCCTCTAATTCTGTATTTTTATATGTCTGTCTACAGGGCTGTCAGATTTCAGCTGTAGTCCATGGATGTCAGCCTGTCAGGTCATGTCACTGTTGCCTTCATTCCCAAATCTCAGATTAATCCTGACTTTTGAGGCAATAGGAAGGAGGGGGGGGAATCTGGCAACATGGAATGAGAGACTGAGTGAATGAGGAGAGAGGATCCAGCAGAGTACCTGGGGAGATTGGTGGCCAGGGCAGTCCAAACAGTGTGACCTTTTCTACCGAAGTTTCAATCACAGCATAAACACATAATCTGAACATCGAACCACCAGCTGGTATTCCAGAGACCTGGACTAACAATCCAGAGAAGTGATTTCAAATTCCTCCATGGCAGCTATTGAATTTAAATTCAGTTAAGGATTTGAGGGAGGGCATGGGTGGATGGAAATGCAGCTGCTCATTTAGTCATTAGCAGTGATGAGCATGAAACCTACCAGATTGTCATAAAAACTCATCATGTTCACTCAGGCCTTCAGGTAGGAAATCTACCATACTTACTTGGTGTAACCTGCATGTGACTCCACACCCAGCCCATGGGGTTAACTTTTGGACACTCTCTGAAGCGGCCAAGTGAGGCCCTCAGTTGTACCATTACCAGTAAGTGTCAGAATAAAACTGGACAGACATCAAACATCAGTGTACACAGCAAAATCACTCCCAGCACAGCTGAATTTGCAAAGTCCTTTGCGCAAAATCTGGTGTCTAAATTGGAAGATTTGTCCCAAGCCTAGTCAAGCAACATGCTTTACAGATAATGTTCCAGACTCTTCCATCAGGCCACTTCTTTGGCACTCCATCAACCTCCCTAAAAGTTAATTCCCTCCACCATCTACAAAATGCACTGCAAATATTTGCCCAGGCTACTCCGACAGCATCTCCCAATGTTGTCCCGATTTTAAGTTCCCACTCCTGTCCACTGCAAGTAACAGTGCCACCAGGTTGATTCAATAAAACGCGTTTATTAGCAGTGTACCCGCTAGGGAGAGGTCTCTTCAGCACTCGTTGAGAGTCGCTACCTGAGGTCTCCACAGTACAAAGGAGCAGACAGTAATTTATACAGATATTGTCACGCACACTTAATGAATGCAGCTCAGCGAGTTTCGGTCAGGCCTTAGAGATCCAAAGACAAACGTCGTGCCTATTGTCCAATATAATTGATTTACAATCAAGAGATTCAAAGACAGGTATCACCCTCATGGTTAAGGACAGCTTCCCACTCGCTGTTTATTGCACTCCACCACCCTTATTGTGTTGTATAACTGGCCTGTAACCAAGGTTCCGGACACAGTAATTATCACCTAGCCCTGAGTCAGTAGCTTGCGTGCTCTTGTTTGCGAGGTATTTTCCCATCAGTTTTATGTACAGTCCACAGTTTCTTAACCCTTTAACTTCCTCACCAAACCTGCAACCTCAACCATCAAGGCCGAGGGCAATGGGTGCGTTGGAACGCCACTACCGTCAGGTTCCCTTCCAAGTCGCACACTATCCTGACTTGGAAATATATTGCCATTCCTTCATTGTTCTTGGGTCGAAGCCCTGGAACTCCCTATATAACAACACTTTGGAATACCCTTCACCGTAATGCAGCAGTTCAAGCAGGCAGTTCACCGCTACCTTCTCTCGTGTACAATTCACAATGGGCAATGAATGCTGGCCTTGCCTATGGTGCCCAGATCCTGATTTTAAAAAAATTTTTTTAAAAATTCTTCTCGTTTGAGTAATGCAAGACACACAGATAATCATAACTGAGAACCACCAGTTAATGTTGATCGTTTTATTATATATTCAGTTGTTTTTTGCTTGCCTTTCTAAACGAGATAATGGAAAACTGTAGAATCTTTTGTGTGTGTTGGAAACTTTGTTGTAGTCAGATGTGCCCTAGTTGTCAAATCCCCTTTAGTGATAAAGCACGATTCCATGAAATTGTGACATTGGATCTCCTTTGAAATCTTAATGTTGGAATAGTTGAATCAACTAAGCTACCAGCATTGGGTCTATTTGGAGAGAATGGGCTTTTATAGATATTGAGTAGATCCTTAAAAGACCAGGCCACTATGCCCTTTCAAGTATCCTGTGGTTCTAAATGAATTCCTGAACCAGGAAGAATTCAAGATGTTTTCACTGCTACATATGGCTCTGGCAGTATATTGAGGGACTGGCTAGTTCAACCACATGCCTTTCTAACAAGGCTTACGTGTGGCACACAATGCTGCTCAGGGTTATTTTCAAGTAATGTACTCAACCCTTTTTGTTCTTGTGGTTGAACTAACTCTTAATGTAAATCTAACTTATGTTCTAAGACAGCAGATACGCTATACAGTCCAAGATTTGGGAGTCAGTGTTGCTTACAAGTTAAACCCACAGGAGCTCATACAGGCGACTCCTGCATTACGTCCGTTCGGTTACGGAAATTCACACTTGCGCAATTCTCAAATCGCTACCCAAAAATTAGAGATGTCACCTGCAAGATGTGGGGGTGAAATATAAACATCATGTCAAAGAAGCAAAGCATTTTGCCAATCTTTGTTCATAGTCACTCAGTACTGTGTGATGATGAGCTTTGGATATAATGTCATCGTGTCAATTGGATTGGCAGTCACAGCAGAGTCCCTCCTTTTGCCATGCCCTCTCCAGTCAAAGGAGATATGAACAGATGCCTGGAGTGCAGTGCTGTCGCCCTCCATCTGTAAGGCATTTTCTCTGTCACGCAAGGTTTATGGATTAGGAAAGGGTTTAAGAAGTAAGGATATCAGGGAATGGGATGAATTTTGAGGATCAGGGTTCGTGGGAGAAAGATGGTGTAGAAGGAATCCATGGCAGCAATAGGTTAATGCGTGGTGACATAATGGAAGTGGAGTAAAGGTTGAACGATTATTTTAAGGAGCTGGCCGTGGCTGCTGCTGCTGCTCCCCTCAATGCAGTGTGTCAGAGAAGGTGCCCCGCGGAAGCACTACACTCTGAGACGTCTGTTCACGTCCTTGGACTGGAGAGGGCATGGCAAAGGAGGGACTCCTCTCAGAGTGCAGGGCTGCTGTGCTCTTCAGCTGCGAGGCATTTTCTCTGATGACCTGGCTGGTGTGTCTGGATTTGGGGGTCACAGTTTTAACATGAGGGATTGGTTGTTCAGAACGCAGATGGGAAATTTCTTCATCCCGAGGGGGTGAATCTTTGGAATTTGCTTCCCAAGAGGGCTGTGAGGATCAGTTGTTGAGCATATTCAAGATGGAGGCAGATAAAATTTTTAGATATCGCTGTATGGGGATGGTTTAGGGGAAATGGCACCCAAGGCCAGTTATTTTGTCCAATAGTAGATCAGGCAGGAAGGGCTAAATAGCAACTCTTGCTTTTTTGTACTTCAGTGATTATGTTTAGGAATCTTTTGAATTTTTGCATTAAGTATGGTAAATATTGTTTGTTTTCTTAAAGATAATTTTGGTATTACAGTTGATAATGCAACCTTTTTAAAAAAAAGAATTGATCAACATGCACCCAGCCAAATAGGGAACCCATGAATTCCCTTCTATCCCTGGAGGCAATTTTTCAACTAGGAAGGCCTAATCTCCAACCAGCGTGTTGTGAGTCAGTCTCTCACCTTTCACTCCCTTTCCCCAGTTCAGAGATTCAGCATCATCAAGTTTTAAACCTGTCCAAATTCGTAGAGGCATTTCACCCCTGTGAGTGCTTTGCTAGACTTGAAGTGAATAATCTCAGAACAATATAGTTGCAGTCTTGGCTCAGCGCACTTGCTTCTGGGTCAGAATGTTGTGGATTCAACCCCACTTCACAAACATGTGAAGAGGATCTAAGCTGCCATTGCATTGCAGTAGCGAGGAGTGTTGAACTATTGGGGCAAGCTGTTTTTGCAATGATGCTTTGGTCATTTATCATTGCTGTCTGTTGGAACTTGTGCACTAGTTGTCTGCAGTGCTACGTACATCACAACAATCACTACACTGCAAGGGTACTTAATAGGCTGTGACAGCGTCCTGAAATCATAAAAGGTGCTATATAAATGCGAGATCTTTCTTTCTTTTAGCACAGATTGAAAGAATAATGATAAACTACCACACCTGAGTCTGCAGAGAACATTGAAAGGACAGCAGATAAAGTAAAGGAGAGTTCAGATGAGCACAAACAGGTACTTAATAGTGCACTTACAGAAGTATTTTGACTGCGTTTTTAAAGAGGTGTGGTGGCGCTTCATGTGCTCCCCCACCCCCACCGCACTCCAGAAAAAGCAAGGATGTAGAGTTGTTGAACAATGGGAATCTATCGTGATATCTACTTAAATCGTCCAAGAAAAAGCATAAAAACTGATAGCGTGATAGTTAGTAGTTACTTAACTTTATCTGTTTCTTTAAATTGGTATTGGTTTATTATTGTCACATATACCAAGGTACAGTGAGAAACTTGTCTTGCATACCGTTCATACAGGTCAATTCATTACACAGTGCAGATACATTGAGGTAGTACGGAGTGCATTGAGGTAGTACAGGTAAAAACAATAACAGTACAGAGTAAAGTGTCACAGCTACAGAGAAAGTGCAGTGCAATAAGGTGCAAGGCCACAAGAAGGTAGATCGTGAGGTCAGAGTCCATCTCATCGTATAAGGGAACCGTTCAATAGTCTTACCTCAGTGGGGTAGAAGCTGTCCTTGAGCTTGGTGGTATGTGCCATTGGGCTCCTGTATCTTCTGCCTGATGGGAGAAGAGAGAATGACCTGGGTGGGGGTCTTTGATTATGCCGGCTGCTTCACCAAGGCAGTGAGAGGTATAGACAGAGTCCAAGGAGGGGAGGCTGGTTTCCGTGACGCGCTGGGCTGTGTCCACAACTCTCTGCAGTTTCTTGCGGTCCTGGGCAGAGCAGTTGCCATACCAAGCCGTGATGCATCCAGATAGGATGCTTTCTCTGGTGCATTGATAAAAGTTGGTGAGTGTCAAAGGGGCATGCCAAATTTCTTTAGCCTCCTGAGGAAATAGAAGTGCTGGTGAGCTTTCTTGGCCGTGGTGTCTATATGTGGTTGGACCAGTACAGGCTATTGGTGATGTTCACTCTAGGAACTTGAAGCTCTCAACCCTTTCGAACCTTAGCACCATTGATGTAGACAGGTGCATGTACGCCGCCCCCTTTCCTGAAGTCAATGACCAAACTCTTTTGTTTTGCTGACATTGAGGGAAAAGTTGTTGTCATGGACACATGTCACTAAGCTCTCTATCTCCTTCCTGTACTGTGACTCATCATTATTTGAGATATGGCCTAATATGGTGGTATGATCTGCAAACTTGTAGACTGAGTTAGAGCAGAATCTGGCCACACAGTTGTGAGCATATAGGGAGTAGAGTAGAGGGCTGAGGACGAGGCCTTGTGGGGCACCAGTGTTCAGAATAATCGTGCTGGAGGTATTGCTGCCTATCCTCACTGATTGCTGTCTGTTGGTCAGAAAGTCAAGGATCCAGTTACAGAGGGAGGTGTTGAGCTCCAGGTCTCGGAGTTTGATGAGTTTGCTTGGAAATATATAGTATTGAAGGCAGAGCTGTAGTCATAAACAATAGCCTAACTTTGTGTCTTTACTGTCCAGATGCTCCAGAGCTGAGTGTAGGGCCACGGAGATGGTGTCCGCTGTAGACCTGTTAGGGCAATAGGTGAATTGCAGTGGGTTGAGGTTGTCTGGGAGGCTGGAGTTGATGTGTGCCATGACCAGCCTTTCAAAGCACTTCATGATGGTGGATGTCAGAGCTACTGGTTGGTAGTCATTAAGGCATGTTACCTTGCTTTTCTTCAGTGCCGGGATGATAGTGGTCGTCTTAAAACAGTTGGGAACCTGAGATTGAAGCAGGGAGAGGTTAAATATGTCTGCAAATACTCCTGCCAGCTGATCAGCACAAGATCTGATTACTCGGCCAGGGACACTGTGGGCCAGATGCTTTCCTCGTGTTCACTCTCCAGAAGACTGATCTTGCGTCCTCGATGTGTTCAGTTGCATTAGAGGCTATCAGGGTGGGTGGTGACAATCCACTTCCCTTCTGTTCAAAACGCACATAGAATGCATTAAGCTCATCAGGAAGAGATGTGCTGTTGTTAACTATGTAGCCTGACTTCGTTTTGTAGCCCGTTTGTAGCATGTAAGCCCTACCATAGCTGACGGCTGGTCTGGGACTCTATTTTGAACCAGTATTGTCTCTTGGCATTCCTGATAGTTTTCCGGAGAGGTCATATCTCAATTTCTTGTACAGGTCAGGATCACCAGATTTGTGTGCAGCAGTCCTTGACTTCAGTCGGGAGTGGATCTCCTGGTTCATCCTTGGTTTCCAGTTTGGGAACACCCGTATTGTCCTCATCACACTTGCTGATAAAATCTGTGATGGAGGTAAATCTTCTTCACGTGGGAATTCTTGATTATGCTAAAACCATCAAGAAGAATTTCCACTAGTATTGCAAGGCATACAGGTCATTCCTCAAACCAAGTGCATTTGTAAGCTAGCACGTAGATCCATAATGCAGCAGTAAGAATACCTGGGAGCAAAGCTATAATAATTTTACATTCACAGTTCTTGGACAACAAACAACTTCTATTACAGCGTCTAATTTGTCATGACATAAAATTAAAGTATGTATACACTTGTACTTTTGCATATCTGCCGTAATGCATTTGCATTTGCCTCAGCCTTATCTTCCCTTTTGGCAAGTCCTGACTTTTGATTTTGGAAGTTGATGAGGAGGTGGATATGTAGGTAAGGCTGTAAGAGAGTTTCCAGAAAACGTTTAAATGAATATTATGTTAAACTGATCCTATAACAACAATTGAGGAAGAAGGTTTTCATTCTTGCAACCTATAAAATATATAATCTTACTAATAAATTGGTATCACGGTTCAGCAAGTATTTGATAGTTGCTTTAACTCTGAGTCATTTTATAATTTACAACAATGAAATAGCACTGTCTAAAGTAGATGTGTTTGTGTCATTGTATCTTAGGACAGAGTTAAGGCTTCTGTTTTACTGGAAGCAGTAATATCTGAAATGGCTCCTCAAGCCTACTCTGCTGGCTGATGTTATGCCTCAAGTCCATTTTTCCATTGATGTATAAAAATATATTGTCCTTAACCTTGAATGTACTCAGTGGCTGAGAATTCATAACCCTGAGGTAGAGATAGGAAAGATGTATAAACCACTGCGTAAATTTCTTCCACTCTCAATTCCAAATGGTTTACTCCATATCCTGATACCGCCTGCTAGATTTTTCAGCCGGAGGAAGCTGAATGTACGCTGTCATTGCTTCTCAGAATTTTAATTGACAATGAGATCGCCTCTTACTTTTCCAGATGGGAGTGAGTGTATGGCAACCTTGCCTCTATTCTATTGCTGGAACAACTTCCTCATCCTAGACGTCAACCTAGTGAATCACTACTGTACTAATTCTGAGGTAAGTATAACCTCCTTTATGCACGGAACCAAGAAGTGCAAAGATTCGTCCAAATGAGGTCTTATCTGATACATACGTTCCCAACAGGAACTCCCTACTTTTGTACTCCAACTTTCCTTGCAGTGAAGGCCAACAAACTATTTGTCTTCCCAATTGCATGCTTTACCTACATGTTTGTCTTACGTAAGAAGGCTAAAAATAGGAACAGGATTGGCCATCTGGGCCCTTGAGCCTGCTCCACTGTTCAACAAGATCATGGTTTATCTTCTTTGCCAAAACCATTTTCCTGCCCTATCCCCATACCCTTTGATTCCCTTAATATCCAGAAATCTATTTATCCCTGTTTTGAATGAACTCAGTGACTGAGCCTCCGCAGCCTTCCAGAGTAGAGAATTCCAAAGACTCGCCACCCTCTGCGCAAAGAAATTCTACTCATCTCTGTCCTAAATGGTCTACCCCTTGCTTTGAGATTGTTAATCTGGTTCTACATTCCTCAGCCGGGGAAACTTCCTCCCTGCATTTAGCCTCTTGTACCTTTTGAAGCATTTTGCAAGTTTCAATGAGATCACCTCTCATTCTTCTAAACTCAAGCAGTTTACAGGCCTAGCCCATTCCATCTCTGCTTGTACAGCAAATTTGTCCCAGGAACCAAATTTGTGAATCTTTGCTACATTCCCTCGATGGCAAGTATATCTTTGATTAGATAAGGAGACCAAAGCCATGCACAATGCTTCAGGTTAATGGCTTGCTATCGGTGTAAATATCGCTGCTCCATGGGGTTTCTAACATTGAGTCCACCAGTCTCTCCTCCGAAGGCTACAAGGATGGCTGGATGTTTTCTTAATCTAGTGTGTTGCAACCAGAGTGTGTGTGAGTGAACGTGGTGAATTGGATTACAACTGAGCATGTTACTTTTCTCTGAATGGTATGAGACTTCATAAACCGTGAAAAACACTTACTGAGATGTGTGGAAAGTATTCCATTTTGCTGCTAATGTGCATGTCCCTGTCTTCATGTTGTCCGGATCTTGCTGCACGTAGGCACAGATATCTGCATTATTTGAGGGGTTGTAATTTAGAAGTGCAGGCTTCAGTACACATCCCTCCTCCTGATATTTGTGGTGAAGGGAAGAAATTCACAGTTTTGCCATTGTCCCAGATCTGTATTGCTGCTTTTTAAAGTAAGCAATGCACAATTATTTTAGCAACCAGTAAAAGCACAGTTATAATAGATTATATAAGATAAACGTGAGTGCTGCTCTGTGAATTATTGTAATTTATCGTCATAATGATTTATATGACCTTTTGTTTGCACCTGTTTGTATGCTGATTGCTAAAGGGATAATGAAGATTTTTAGAAAGCATTTTCGGGAATTTGACAGTTAGAAGGTGTCTGCAGGTATTTCTGAGTGGAAGAAATGTTGTCATAACAACAAGTGGATGGTGGGATATTTCCTGCATTGTACATACTGGGCACAAGGACTGCATACTTGTAAAATAATAGATTAGAAGAAAGAATCTGAGCATAGCTGAAATATTTGTCAGCTTTGTGGGAAATAGTGTCTGCTCCCTCTGGGATAAGTGTGCAGTGATCAGGTGGCTTCTGAGAAGATTCTGGAGCTAATAGTGGTGGTATTTCGGTGGCTACATTCTTCTGACTTGCAAAATTATGTCTTTCATGTCACAGTGTAGAGCCTTGACCACTGTGAGAATGCAGTGCGGTTCGCTATGCATCTTTCCAACAGGAAAATAATCCTCTCTAATAGATGCATCTGATCTCGTACATTGTTCAGGGTAGAGTAGGCCAGTATACAGAAGTGAGGGTTAAGGATGAGACAAAGGTTAGTAGGTGATAGGTGGAAACAGATAAGGGAGGAGTGGTGGGCAGATGGAACCAGATAGGGGAGGGTAATGATGAAAAACACGATGATGCTGAAGGAATTCAACAGGTCAGGCAGCAGCCGTGGAGAAAAGCAGGCGGTCAATGTTTTGGGTCAGGACCCTTCTTCAGGACTGAAGATAGGAAAAGGGGAAGCCCAATATATAGGAGGGAAAAGCGGAGCAGTGATAGGTGGACAAAAGAGGGGAAGTGGGAGTGGGCACAGGGTGGTGATAGGTAGATGCAGATAAGAGATAGTAATAGGCAGGGGAGGGGGGAGAGTAGGTCCACTGGGGGATGGGTCAAAGGTAAGGAGGGAAAAAAGGGGCTCAGAAAGGGAAGAAAAGAAGAGGTTGGGGGAGTGGGTGTGGGGACTACTTAAAGTGGGAGAATTCAATGTTCTTGCTGTTAGGCTACAAGGTTCCAAGATGGAAAATGAGGTGCTGTTCCTCTAGTTTGCACTTGGAATTCTGCTGGCAGTGGAGGAGGCTGAGGACTGACATATCTCTGGTAGTGTGGGAGGGGGAGTTGAAGCGACTGGCAATAGGGAGATGCAAATTGCAGTCATGGACAGAGCGCAGGTATTCTGCGAAACGGTCACCTAGTCTGTGTTTGGTCTCGCCAATGTCGAGGAGGCCACACTTGCTTGGAGAATTCCATGCACAAACTAGAGGAACAGCACCTCATTTTCCATCTTGGAACCTTGTAGCTTAATGGCATGAACATTGAATTCTCCCACTTTAAGTAATCCCCACACCCTACACCACCTCCCCCCCCCCCCCCCACACCCACCCCCAACCATGCCTCTTCTTCCCTTCCCTTTTGACAACAAGGTAAAATTATGTCCCCCTGCATCTACCTATCACCACCCTGTGCCCACCCCGCCTCCCCTCTTTTGTCCACCTATCACTGCTCTGTTTTTCCCTCCTATATATATTGGGCTTCCCCTTTTCCTATCTTCAGTCCTGAAGAAGGGTCCTGACCCAAAACGTTGACTGCCTGCTTTTCTCCACAGCTGCTACCTGGCCTGCTGAGTTCCTCCAGCATCATTGTGTTTTTCATCTAGATTCCAGCATCTGCAGGTCTTTGTTTCTCTAGGGGAGGGTAACGAGTCTTTGAAAGTTGGAAAATTCAGTGTTCTTACCATTGGATTGTAGGCTACCCAGGCTGGTTCTTCTGGTTTGAATTTAGTGTTACTGTCGCAGTGGAGAAGGCCAAGGACAGACAGGTCAGCGTGGGACTGGGAAGGGGAGGTGAAATGACATACAACCAGAAGCTCAAGATGGCCATTGTAAACAGAGCGCAAGTGCTTTGCAGAGAAAAAATCAATGTATTGGTATTGGTTTATTATTGTCACTTGTACCGAGGTACAGTGAAAAGCTTGTCTTACAAACCGATCGTACAGGTCAATTCATTACACAGTGCAGTTACCTTGAGTCAGTACAGAGTGCATTGATGTAGTACAGGTAAAAACAATAACAGTACTGAGTAAAGTGTCACAGCTACAGAGAAAGTGCAGTGCAGTAAGGTGCAAAATCACAAGGTAGATTGTGAGGTCATAGTCCATCTCATTGTATAAGGGAACCGTTCGATGTCAAATTGTGCAGCCATTCACTGAAGTCCTGGACATGTGCAGACCTGCTGTAAAACTAGGAAGTGCTGAATGACAGGTGGTGGTGCATCTCTCACCTTTGCATTGCTGAACTCCACACAAGTCCAATGAAAGAGCCTCATTTTGGTGGGATTCCTAGGCATCTGCCTCTCTGATCCTATGCCATTTAGACCTGGCGTAACATCAGAGACTCCATTCAAGTGAATGGGGATTCCCGGCATGGGGATTAGAAAGAAATTAAGTTGTATATTGTTGACATACTGTGTTTAATAATTTCTTCATATTTTAGTATTTTTTTAATATTAGCGAAGAAGTCTCATGATTTTGACCGCAAGGTAAAATTATGTCCCCCAGCTTTGCTTCCTGTCAGAAACAATTTGGCATCTGGGGCCTCAGCAATATGTTCCTGAAGCATGCTTGCCACCAAGACAATTGGCTGCTTAGGTCTTGCATTACCTTGCCAGGTGCAGAAGGTCAGATTGATCGGCCCTCACATCCAGCCCAGGTAAGTGCAGGTGGCCGTGAATGACAGGCCTGAGCCGGGTCCAGTTTGATTCAGCCAAATGGGACACCACAATGAAGGACAAGACAGTTCTAACCTGTTGCTGAATGGCATGGTGTCCATTGTCATTTATATTTAGTTTAGTCTTCATATGGTATTTTAATTTCTATTTTCAGAACTTGGAGAATTCTCATTTAGTTTCCTGGTTTTAACAAAGAGATGGGAATGTATGTAAAAAAAAAAATATTTTTTTTCTTTCTTCTATGTAGGAAGAGTGCAAACAAATTTTGGCTCGACAGAAGTCTAATTCTCAATCAGACTCGCATGATGATGAGATTTCACCACCACCACCAAATCCAGTCGTAAAGGCCAGGCGCAGAAGAGGCGGTGTAAGTGCCGAAGTATACACTGAGGAAGATGCAGTCTCTTATGTTCGAAAGGTACAATGCATATTTGGATTTTGTACAGAAAAACGGATCTGGCTTGTGACATCTGGCATTTTCTCCACCTTTGCATATTTCTCCTCTTATTTTACCTCTTCATCTTGCATTTAAAATCTGGATTCTCTATCAGCTGTTGAGGGGACTTTAGATTGAGAACATTTGACCAACAGCCTTAAGTGCTTTCCTTTCTACTCTGGCCTATCAAGTCAGACTTCCTCTAGCTTTTTCTTGTCCTAATCTTGAACCTACGTCTGTCTCTAATTTCTTTATCTCCCATAAAATTGTCTCTATCCTTATCATGTCCATGGCATACACTTTGTTTTGCTCCCTTGACCCTACTTCCACTAAACTGCTGACTTTCCACTTCCCCCTTCACAACTCCCGTGTTAACTGATTTGTATTAATGGTTCCCTCTCCTCAGATCTTCCCCCAGTCACCCCCCCCCCCCCCCCCCCCCCCCCCCCGGCAAACACAGCCTTGTTCATGTCTTTCCTCCTTTTTAAGAGCCACCCTGAAACTAATTTTTGGTCATTTGTTCAATAGTCTCTAGAATGCTTTACCATGTGGAAAGTGTGGTGAATAGAAATTGACATTGAGTATGGTCCTCCCTAAGTTGCAACAGAGCTGAAATTGCAGGTTTCACAATATCAGACCTCTGTAGAGGGCTGGGATCATCTGACCTGCTCCTGTTCCTGGGGTCTCTGGCTTCTGTATTGGCTGCTTCTTGGATCTCTGACTTTCCTGTCAGCAGCTCTTGGAGTTTACTGTCTGCCCATTCAATCCTGGACCCCTGTCAAGTCTATTTCTAGACTCTGCAAACTAAACCAGTCACATCTCTGATTTGGAGTATTAATTGCGATTCACCAAGGGATGTGTGTAGGAACAAAAGTGATGGCCACTGGGGTAAAATGGGTCAGGAACATGATTTGAGTAGCGTGATTTAAATGTTTTTCAATAAGCTTGATAATAGTTTATGTAGATTATGCTGTTTCCCTGCCTCTTGCCCCCAGAATTAAAATATCAACTGATGTGTAAATTATCATAGTTAATAAGTATTACTTTGCTGCAATTTAATGTCCACAACTCAACCACAATTTTTTAAGTTTATCCTGCATTTCAGGTGGGGCCTTGAAGTACTCAAATGGAATATACTATAGTGCCTTGCGTAGCACTTGAAATAAGTTACTAGGAATGAGAGCGATAATTTTGTCAGCACTAAGAGGGCATTGTACCATTAGATGCTTTAAAATCATCTTGTTATATGACTTAGTGAGCCACCGAGGCAACGTGCAGTAGTTGCCTCTTGAGGGCTGGTGTTGGGCTGGCTGGAGTGAGTGATAGGGCTGCTTATTTTTGAGATGGGGGTTCAGGGCTGTAACCTGAGTACATATGGTCCACTGTTGAGGACAAGCATTGGCAGAGTGTTCACAGACTCCCCCTATCCTACGCCTCTCTTATGGCCTCAGTTGAGCTTGTTATAGAGGAATCTCCAGGCTGGGGGGGAGCTGTGCAGCGAAGCAGAAAGAGGGGAAGGTAGCAACTTTTACCATGCACATCTAGAGCCAATGAGAGGGCTGTAAGAACTAGATGGTCTATTAACACTGAGCAGCTGCTGCCAGTCACCAGCAAAAGCCTATACTCATGGTGACAGCCAGGGTGCATCTTTGAGCCCCCATCCCAAAGCTGAATGGTTGCCTTTCTTACCCAAGCCTTCCCAACGCCAGCAAGTTACTTTGGTGATTCACTCCATACTGAGCTGCATGGCAATGAGCTCACCACTTCATTGCTGTGTGAGTGCCAGATTCTAGATAGAGGGAACACAGCAGTACAGAGCCTAAGCAGGTGTCTTTTTTAATGTACTGAAGAATGTGCTTGAGTGTTTTGGCTTCAGGGCCAAGAACACGATAATGAATCAGCAGTCAGTGTGATGGTTCTAAGTGAGGTACCAGGGTAAATCTCTTACAGCATTTTGAAATATTGTCACAATCCCCCTCATTTCTTCTTGGAGACTCATGACAAAGACAAATGCATTTTTTGTTTAAATGCAGTAAATAAGGCACTCTAAAATCTGAAGAACAAAATATTCGAGATGCTGGAAATCTGAACTGAAAACAAAATGCTGGAAATATTTAGGTCATGCAGCATCTGTGGAGAGAGAAACATTTCAGTTCAATAATCTTTCATCAGAATTCTTAAAATCTCATTTAAAGAGATTCCTCCAATACTTGTGTCTTTGTATATTTTCTTCATTGTTGGTCCATCTGTTAAACATCAACATTGTATTCAATTTCATCAGGTAGATAAATAACACTTGAGTTTACCGAATTTCTTTTCCTCTTTTAGAATTGTGTCCTTTAAATTGCTGCTTATTCTTTGTATCAATGTTACATCTGCCATGTGTCCACCCATTCCATCATACTGTGTATAACCTCCTGAAATCTATTATTATATTCCTTATAGTTCACCAAGCTCCCAAGGATTGTGCCATGTCTAAATTTGGTAATTGTTCCCTCTATGTATGAGTCAATATATATTTAGAAAAGCAGTGACCCTGGTACCAATCCTGGGGGAACCCCATGATACATTCCCTTCAGTTCAATAAACAGTTCACTGCTACCCTTTACTGTTGGATAGCCAATTTTATATCCGTGCTGTCACTGCTTCTTTTATTCCACAGGCGTCGATATTTATGACAAGCTTATTATGTGCTACCTTCTCAAAAGTCCTTTCACAGTCCCTATAGATTATGTTAGCCACATTTATTTCATCATCCTTTTCTATCTCCTCAAAAAAACACTAGTTTTAACATGATTAGCTTTTTAACAAATCAACGCTGGCTTTTTCTAATCAAACCACATTTTGGTTAATAATTCTGACCCTGATTATCCTAACTTTCTGGTCATGAAATCATAAATGTGAGAGCATCCATGCTTGCATTTTTGTCATAGTTATACAACATAGAAATGGACCCTTTGGCCCAGGGTGTTCATACTGATCATTAAGTATCCATCTGAATGGGCTCTATGTACAGGCACATTCTCCATAGCTTTCGATGCCTTGACAATTCAAGTGCTCTTCTAGATACTTAAATGATGCGAGAGTCTCTGCCTCCACCACTCATTTGGACGGTTCCAACTAACCTCTGGATAAAAAGAAATTCTTCCTCAAATCTTTTTTAAGCCTTTTACCCCTTTACCCTAAACTAATGCCTTTTAGACTTGGATACCTCTTGTATGGAGAAAAAAAACTCCAACTGTCCCCCCTATCTCTGCTCTTCATAATTTTGTATACATCGATCATGTCCCTGCTTGGCTGCCTCCTCTCCAAGGAAAGCAAATGAGTCTTTACTCATAACTGAAACACTCCATTTGAGGCAATATCCTGAATCTCATCCTTTCCATGTGCGGTGACCAGAACTGCTCACCTGCAGCATAACCAAGGTTTTACAACATTGTACCATAACCTCCCTACTCTTGTGTTCTGTAGCCCGGAGTGTAAAGACAACTATCCTGTCAGCCTTCTTTACTGACTTTGACCTATGCTGTTACCTTCAGGGAGTGTTGGACTTGTACACCAAGGTCTCTCTATTCCTCAGTGCTCCCAAGGGCCATACCATTCATGGTGTACTTTTCACTCTTCTATCAACACCACAAATTTTAGTGTCATCTGCAAACCTACTAACCTAATAATTAATGTATTTAAAAGTGGCTGTCCCAGAATTGACCTCCATGGTACACCACTTGTCACAGGTTTTCAAACACAGATCAACCCTCCACCATCATCATCTCTCATACTACCAAGCCAGTTTTGGATCCATATTGCCGATTTGCCTTGTATCCCTTGAGAACCAGTCAAAGGCCTTACTGAAGTCGATGTGGACTATATCAACCACACTGCTCTCCCATGCATTTTGTTATCTCTTCAAAAGAAAACTCAATCAAGTATATCAGACAGGATCACTCCTGAAGCCATGCTATGCTTGATTAGTCTTTGCCTTTCCATGTGTAGATTTGTCCTGTCCCTTATAATTTTTTCCAATAACTTCCCTACCACTGATGTTAGACATACAGGCTTATAATTACCAGAGTATATGGGTGGGAAGAGGAACAGTTGTGGAAAGGATTGCCTGTGGTGGTGGGGTGGGCTGGAATAAAGATAATAAATTTGAGGTAGAAATTGAGCACACTGTCTAAATTTCCATGTTGAAAATATTGCAATATGGGCTTGTGTCCAATTATTCCAAATCTCTGTTCTGTTTGAGCAAGATTATGTCAGGAGAGAGCAAAAAAAAGTCATTAAGGAGGTGTTTGGGGGAACGTTACTGATGCATTTTTACTGCTGCTTTGAAGTGCTGTGATTAAAACATTGGTGACAATTGCACTTAGATATGTGCAAATTTAGGAGGTATGTATGTATGTTGCTAAAGAGAGAGCAAGAGAAGCATTTTAAATCATTTTTCCAACTCCTTGTCAATGGTATATCAAGCTTTCATTTCATTGATAGTTCCCAGTACAGGAGGATTACCAAGTTAGCAAATTAGAGACTGCTACTTTTGCATTTGCAGAACATCTGGGCAGGTTTACTTCTGCTTTTAAGTTTTTCCATTCTGTAATTGGGGTAGAAAAATTCTCCTGTATAAACAAAAAAAAGATATTAGTCATGATTTATTAAATCAAACATCAAAATAAAAACATGAAAGTTTCATTTCAGAAGAAAATCTCATTGAGGTTTTGTCCTTTTATCTTAGTAAAATATTCTTCTATATAATTTCTGGTTCTGTAACACATTTACTTCTTACGGGGCTCTGTGTAGTAAGACAATATCAAATCCATTAAACAGGAATATTTGGCATGGAAACAGTATGTCCTTCTGGTTGATGCTCGACTCTTGAGAAGTCAGCTGAGTACAATTTTTTTAAGTACTTCCTGGGATGACTGGCATTTCGTGCTAATCTCAATTTGCCCTAGATTGACTTGTTTGCTGGACCATAATATGGCTGACTCTTAACATCATTTTATTGTTTTTGGTATCACATATAAACCAGACTCAATTCAGGAAGGTAGAATTCTCCTTAATGAACAGCCAGGTTTTTATGGCTATCCAGTAGACTCATGTTCACAGTTTATTGATACTGCTTCTTATTTCAGATTATTATTTCTGCTTAAATTCTCCTCCTGCTTATGGATTCCTGATTCCAGATTAATTTCTGGATTACTAATCCAGTCATTTAACCAGAACATTACAGCAGCGAATTCAAGAGTTCTAAAGGCTTTTTTCAAGTTCGTTTGCATCTTTACCCAAAATTTTAAAATTGTCTTCTGGTCCTGGAATCTCCCACTAATGGGGTAACTTTCCTCTATTTATCTTAATTAAGATGGTCATGATCCAGTACACCTCTATCAGATCTCCTTTGCTTCATTATGAACAACCCCAACTTTTCCAGTCTCACCTCTGTACCTGAAATCCCTCATCCCTGGAACCATTCTGGTAAATTTCTGCACCCGTTATCAGTTCCATATCCTACCTACTGTGTGACCAAAATCTGATGTAATAGTTCCATTGTGCCCCAACTAGTGCTTTTTCACTGAGTGCTTCTATTTACAAGTCTGAGATCCTATCTGTTTACTAATTGTTCTCTCAACATGCCCCTCTACTTTCAAGGGTTTGTGCATATGCTCTTCAGTTGCTGCACACCTCTGAGAATTATGCAACTTAATCTGTACTCTCCCTTTTTCTTAAAATTAAATACTTTTCTGTGTTTAATTTATCTTGCACTTCCTGCCTATTCAGCCAGTTTATATACATTTTTTTTGGAGTCCATTACTGTCTCTTCACTGTTTATTACACCTCTGACCTTTGTATCATCTGCAGCTCTGGAGATTTTAACCTGCCACACCCATGCCCAAGTCATTAAAAGTATTTTTAAAAAAAACAGTTGTCCCAGCCCTGACTCCTGAAGAACGCAATAACTTATTGTCCTCCAATCTTGAAACAATCATTCAAAACTCTGCTTTCTGCCTTTATGCCAATTTCCTATCGGTGTGACCTCTCTATTCCACAAGCCTCAATTTTGCTTACCAGGCTTTTGTGAAAGTCCTATCAACCATTCTGAAAAACTATGCAAGTGTCATTTATTAAATTCCCTTCGTCAACCTTTTCTGGTAATTCATCAAAAAATACAGTTGGGTAGTCAAATAAGGATTGCCTTAAGAATTCCATGCTGGTTCTTCTTTATCAACTCAACCTTTTTCATTGTGTCTATAATGTTTTCCCCTGATATTGTTTCTACAAGCTTTTAAAAAAAAAAGTTAAACTACTTGGCCTGGAGTTTCCTCAGATGTCCTTGCACTACATTTCGAACAAGGGTGTCATTTCTTGTCCTCTGCACCATCCTTGTATCTAGGGAGGATTTCTTATGATTGTCAGCAAAATTATTGGTAACAGTTTTTTTTTTCCCCCAGTTTTAAGGATTCTCTATGCAAGTCTTTTAGGATGTGTCACCAAAACAAACTGTCCAGAATTTAGTTGTAATTGGTGTTAAATACTAATGATTTAGATAATCGTATGGCTATGGTGAGAAGAGGAAGTGCTGTACATTTGCTTTTGCTGGTGCTGTTGAGCATTGCTTTGTCTTTATTTACCTTGTGTGAAGTGGCTGTTACTTGCGTTGAGCATAAATTTCACAATGTGTGTCTCCTTGCATTAATTAGGCAGTATGATGTAGGCTTTTCTTGCTATATTTCATTGTCCTGAAATAATATGGCCTTTCACATTTATATTTCCTTTTAGTTACCTTTTGAGATGGACAGCATGTAGTGAGAAGTTGCAGAGGTGAATCTTGTATACCAAGCCATTGTATTTTTCTGTGGGCTACTACTGCAAACAACATTATTGAAGCAATTTAACACAGTGCCTGGTTATTATGGATCTTTTAAGTAACTCGGGCGCAAGAGGTTATACAGGGAAGGAGTAGGTCCTCTGGGGACCAAAGGGGTAATCTATGTATGGAGCCAGGCGATGCGGGCAAGATCCAAAATGGTACTTCTCATCTGTATTCACCAGGAGAAAGATGTGGAAGGTGCTGAGTTTGGGGAGGGGTATGTGGATAATCTGGAGGAGATTATTAACAAGGAGAAGGTATTAGCGGTCATGGGGCACGTAAGGGTTGATAAGTCCTCCAGGGCCAGATGAAATCTATTCCAGGTTGCAAAGGAGGAGATAGCTGCGTCCTTGACAGGAATTTTCGCATCTTAGAAGAGTGGAAGACAGCTAATGTTGTTCCTTTGAAATGGCAGTAGGTATTGCCTATATGGACTTTAGTAAAGCATTGACGAGGTCCAGGAGGTTAAGGCACCAAGGCGAGCTGGCTAATTGGATCCAAAATTAGCTTGGTGATAGGAGGCCAAGACTGGTGGTGGAAGGATGTTTGTCTGATTGGGAGTCTGTGACTAGTGGTGTACCACAGGGATCAGTGCTGGGACCTTTGTTGTTTGTGATATACTGCATATTAACAACTTGGATGTGATTTTCCAATTGACACAAAGTTGGCGCTATTGTGGATAGCGAGGTAAAGCTGTCTGAAGGTACATCAGGTACAGATCAGATGGAAAGTTGGCTGGAGCATTGGCAGATGGAATCCAGATGTGTGCAAGGTGATGCATTTTGGGAAGTCAAAGAAGGGTAGGACATGTACATTAAATGGTAGGGCGCTAAGGAATGCTGAATAAACAGAGGGATATTTGGGTTCAAGTTCATAGTTCCCTGAAAATGACAACAACAGGTAGATGGGGTGGTGAAGAAAGCATATAGTATGCTTGCCATGATAGGTTGCGGTATAGAAAGTAAAAGTTGGGATGTTAGGTTGCAACTTTACAAAACACCTGCTTAGATCACACTTGGAATATTGTCTGCAGTTCTGCTCGCCATGCTATAGGAAGGATGGGGATAGGGTGCAGGGGAGATTAACCAGATTGCCTGGCTTGGAGGACTTGAGTTATGGGGGAGAGATTGGATAGACTGGGTATGTTTTTGCATGGAGTGAAGGAGGCTGAGGGGTGACCCGATGGAGGTGTATGAAATTATAAGAGACATAAATAAGATAGATGGTCAGAACCTTTCTGCCACAGTAGGGATATCAGAAACAAGAGGGCATAGGTTTAACGTGAGAGGAAGGAGATTTAAAGGGGGTTTGAGGAGAAAGTTTTTTTTATGCAGAGTAGTTGATATCTGAACTCACTACCGGAGGAGATGCTGGAAACTGATACAATCATTTGAGAGATACTTAGCCACGCACTTAATTAGGCAATGCATTGGAAGGATTTGTGGGGAAATAATAGGGTTAGTTTAGATGGGCAAAAAGGTTGGCATGGACATGGTGGGCTGAAGGGCCCTTTCTGTGCTGTACAACTCTGATTAATGTGATTTTGTTTAGACTTCACTAATTTGCGTGCATCCGTTAGGGTAGAAACACATCAGTGTAATGAATTCTTCATGGACTTTTTATTGTGAAACATCTATTATGTTCCTTGATACGGTTTTTTTCAATTGTCTGAATACTGTGTTACCTACTAAAAGCTGATAAATTCTGAAGTAGGCTTCATTTTTCTAGTACTGTTATGCAGGTAGATACCAAAGGACTACAAGACCATGACTGCCCTGGCAAAAGCTATTTCTAAGAATGTTCTTTTTGCTCATCTTGATGATATATGAACGAAGGTAGGAGGCGTACTTGATGACGTACAAGTTTGTTACTCAAGTTAACAGTTTATTTATTTATTCTTTGTGTATTAATGTGTCTTCCAATTTTAAGACTTGCCATTCACTGTATTTATACAACATAGTACATTCTCACTTTGGGATCATTGAAAAGGAGTGACGCAAAAGTGCTTCTGTTATCAGAAAACTTTTGTTTCAAATGTTCTAGCTAACTAAATATGGCCTTGAAATGGGAAACTATGAAATACAAAAAAAAACTCCATAATTACAGCAGCCAGTTTGCAAAGATGTGTTTGCTTGTATTTTTACCAACTTTGAAAATATTTTCCTATAACATACCAGTACAAAAGGGCTTTTGTTCAGTTTTAACAGAGACTGCAATGTCTAAAGTGTTACCGTTGATGTACAGCAGGTAGAATTGGTGGTCAAGTTGCAGTTCAAATTTCTGTTGCAGTAGTACATTGGTATAGTAATTATCCAACAATATCATTATGACCACGAAACTCCTTCACATTCGCATAATATTTAGTGAGCATTATAAAAAAAATCTTCAAAAGTGTGCTTCCATGAATTTAATGAACCGAGTCTGTGTCCAATGTGTCTGAATGTGTAATGTTTATGGGTTTGGTTTTTGTGATTGAAAATTGCCATTGTAACCTACATATATTTTTGCAGTACTTGCACGACTACATTTTGATTTCAATGTGAAACAAATATTATCATAGGATTTAACAAGATTCCTAACAAGATTAACAAGATTTCTGAAATCAGTCAGTGCACTTGTTTGAAAAGTTGGCAGTTATGCCACTTTTGCTTTGTGTCTCCTGACACTGAAGTTTTTTTTTGCCTTTGCAAAGCAACTGGTTTCTGGGGCTGCCTCTGGAGATGGTCATTATTATTGCTATTTTTCTGAAAGCTGATCTTGTGCATTGGATTTCGTGGAACATATTTTACACAAAGGAAGTTGAAATTGTCATAATGATCAATTATAAAGCGGTAATCCTTTCAAGAATACGTGCCATTGAAAACTTTCATTCTAGCTGCTTTTGTTATTACGTGAACAAATATTAGAATTCAAGGAACACACAAATTGATGTATTTTGAATTAGTGATAAGAAATGATTGTGCCATGTTGTGAGAGCTGCATTTGTCCTTGCTACGCTTTTAAGGATATTCACCTTTCAGTACAGGTTCTGGAGCTGAAGTCAGTCATATGGCATTCCTGGTTGGTTTCAGGTTTTCATGTTGTTACTGGTATTAGCCGGAAGAGAATGTTCTTCCCCTCCTAACCTTTTACAGCTGGAAGGTTCAAGCTCGACTCATGCCGACCTAGCTTCTTGCACCATGTTCTAACGGCCAAAATGTGAAGAAAGGAATTGCAGAAGGCATGTAGCCACTTTAAATGAACATTTGGCTGACTTGCACTTTGACAATGGTCACCTTTTTCCAATTGGTCAGCTAATTTGTGAGAAATGCAGTCGTGGGATTTAATGTGAACTGAGAGTTAAAATATAAGAATGAATGGCTGGCATGGATTTCAAAGGGGAAAGTCTTAGTTGCCAACATTGATTATTAGGACATGTATAAATAGAGTAGACAGGGATAATTTGTTGATGCAGTTCATTTTTAAACATAGGAGAATTACTGAATATGGTCACAGCATGTAGAGTTGGATTCGTACGAGAATGAGTAGATGAGTGAAAGCAATGTAGGGTTTAAGGAGTGGTATGTAAGAGTGATGGTACATTGAAAATTTCAGAAGAATTGGTACATTAACGTTATGTCTTATAATAGCTCTTCTTAGCTGTTCCAAAGGGAGTGATTAAGATGACCAGTAACTGTGCATTTAAGAGGAGACTCTGATCCAAATTCAAGAGAAAAGGAAATAGAAACTTGTTAAAGCTCAAGTGGTGCATAATCATTAGCATGGACTCAGGTGTGTTGAATAACCTGTTGGTGTGCTCTATATTTTATCATTCTGTTCCATTTTTGGTTCTTTTTTTTTGTTTTAAACTGACATCAATCCATATATGTCAAAAGTTTGAGAGCTAAAATTGAGGGTGTTGGATAATCATGTTCCAGTTGAATGTCTTCTCGGAGATTCTTCTCAGTTACTGTTATTATTTCATGATGCTAATGCATGCTTCCCATTTGAGATGAAAGGCATTTAGGTTAGCAAGTCCACCAAAATCATTGCTACAATCCCTCAGACATCTTTGGCAGAAGAACTTGCTGTATGCAGCTGAACCAAATCAAGGAATGCCTGCCTATTTAAGGGTCTGCTTTCGTCCTATTTAAATCGTTGCAGTACACCACTTGCTCCTGCTGAGAGGCATTCCAACAGCTGGAACTTGTTGTCTGATCTGCTAGGTATTTCCAGAGTTTGCTATTTTATTCCTAACTTACTTTGTCTGGCTTCTCTCTCAATTTCATTTTACCCCATTTGCCATGGTACATCCAAGTTCATTGCTTGCCTTCTACTAGACAAAGTGATCTGCTTGATTGGTACCCATCCACCATTCCTTTTTATTTCTTCCCTCAATGGCATGCTGGTGGTTTCAGTATGTTTCATCTGCAGGATGTGTTTGCAGGAATTCACTATGGCTTCTTCAACCAGCACCTCTCCAACCTGTGGTGTCTTCAGCTTAGAAGTAGAAGCAAAGCATGTGCACTTGAGCATCACCAGTACCTGCAGATTCCCTTCCAAGTCGCATGCATCCCTGATTTGGAAATACTTCGCTGTGCTTCATTACCATTTCGCTATTGGATTGTGGTAGTTCATTTAGAGAAGGGCAGTAAGTACTGGCCCTGCCAGTGATATCTGCATCCCTTGAACATAAATGATTTTTCTATTGGAGCTCTAATTATTTATTTTATATTTTTTGAACTGCTTGGTGATTCTTGCACAGCAGATGTGTGAAAAGCACTGAGTAATTTTAGATAAAGGTAAACAGCTGAAATTTACACTGATAAATTGCAGCCAGCAATCCTTGGCAAAGCTGGGGAAAGGTGTCGGTAACATAAGTACAATGGATGCTTTGCAGAAAAGGTTATTTTTTAAAAAAAAGATGAAGAGTACTTGTGCTAAACAAAAATTGATGCAGGAAATAGTAGGAGGATAAAAGACTAGAGATTTCTTTTTTTCATTGGCTCCTCTCCCATACTATTGCTTCGTTGTTATCTTGTCCCTATTCAGTTTCACTTTGAGTTTGCAATCATTTGGGATAGGAGTTATGTCTATAGTGCTATCAATAGTTTAGACTAAATCGAATCAAGAAAACTGCAGAGAGCAACTGAGAAAGCCCAATTAAGCCTACTTTAGTCATCAGCCATTCCTGAACTAACTGTATTCCTGGTGCTTTCTGCTCTCATACAGAATATGAAAGTTTTGCCTTTTTTTTCAGGCCTACTCGCACTTTCACATGTTCAATCTATGAGTTCTTGACTTTTCTAAATCCATGTTGATGGTACGGCGGGGATTGGTTGTTAACCATTTTACATTCCATACTCTTTGCTGCCTTAGTAAATCAGAATCAGGTTTATTATCACCAATGTATGTTGTGAAATTTTTGTTTTATGGCAGCAGTACAGTGCAAGACAAAGATGTAAAAATTACTATAAGTTACAAAACTAAATAGTGCAAAAGAGGAATAACGAGGTAGTGTTCATGGGTTCATGGACCTTTCAGAATCTGATGGCAGAGGGGAAGAAGCTGTTCCTGAAATGTTGAGTGTGGGTTTTCAGGCTCCTGTACCTCCCTGATGGTAGCAACATGAAGAGGGCATGTCCCGGGTGGTGAGGGTCCTTGATGATGGATGCCGCCTTCTTGAGGTACCACCTCTTGAAGATGTCCTCGATGGCGGGGAGGGTTGTGCCCGTGATGGAGCTGGCTGAGTCTACAACCCTCTGCAGCCTCTTGCGATCCTGTGCATTGGAGCCTCCATACCAGGCAAGGATACAACCAGTAAGAATGCAGCCAGCATAATCAAAGACCCCACCCACCCCAGATATTCTCTCTTCTCCCCTCTCCCATCAGGCAGAATATACAAAAGCCTGACAGCACGTACCACCAGGCTCAAGGACAGCTTCTGTTTCGCTGTGATAAGACTATTGAATTGTTCCCTAGTATGATAAGGTGGACTCTTGACCTCACAGTCTATCTCATTGTGACCTTACTACTTATTGTCTGCCTGCACTGCACTTTCTCTGTAACTGTAACACTTTATTCTGCATTCTGTTATTGTTTTACCTTGTACTACCTCAATGCATTGTTTAATGAATGATCTGTATGAATGATATGCAAGACAAGTTTTTCACTGTACCTCAGTACATGTGACAATAATAAACCAATTTGCTAATTTACCAATAGACTCGAGCAGCTATCTTGACTACACCATCTGCCACCCTTCCTCCTACAAAGACTCTGTTCCATTTTCCCAGTTATTATCTCAGGTTTTGTTATTATCTTAGAGCTGTATGGTATGGAAACAGGCTATTTGGCCTACTATGTCTGTGTGGACCAATGGGTAATAATCTGTACTAATCCCATCTCTTGTTACTTGGCCAGTAACCTTCAGTACCTCGGTGATATTTGTTGCAATAATTTCCACACCAGCACTTCTGAGCGGTCTGCTTTTCCTTAACCATGGTTACTCCCAGTCCTCCCCCACCCCAACCCTTTGCTTACCCTGAAAAAGGACGTTCACCTTGTCCATGTCTTCCATTTTTCAGGCTTCTACATTGAACAGATCATCCTCTCACTTCTACTTTCAGTGCAATGCCATCACCAGTGTCCCCCGACTCCTCCTCCCCCCCCAGAAGGGATTATTCCTTCTGCATCTCCATGGTTTATTCTTCCATCTCCACAAATACTCAGTTCCTTTCTCAGAGGACCTTCTCATACAGTACCTGGCCTTTTACTACTTCCACTCCTACCATCCAGGGACTTCAAACAGTCCTTCCAGATGAAGCAGAGAAACTAATTTACTATACTGCTTTTGTTGCTTACAGTGTGATCTCTTGTGTATTGAAGAAACTAAACTTTTTTTTGGGTTATCTGCCGACCACTACTATTCAGTTGGCAAGGGTGACCCTGATCTTCCAGTTGCCTGTCATTTAAATTTTAGTTCACCATCCCACTTCCATTCTCACCTGCCTATCTTTGGCCTCTGAAACTGTTCTAACAAAGATCAACGTAAGCCAGGTGAACAGCATCTCAGTATAAAAATGAAGATGTCTTGCCACAACTATATAAGATTTTGGTGAGATCACACCTCGGCTGTTTAGTACAATTTTGGGCTTCTTGCCAAAAAAAAATACTTGCTTATAGAGGCCATACAGCAAAGTTTCACCAGATTTGGTTCTTGAGGTGGTAGCTTCACAATATAAGGAGAGGTTGAGTAGGTCAGGTCTCTATTCTCTGGAGGTTTGTGACCTTGTAGGGTAGGAAAATGGTGTTTGATGTTCAGGCATGATTTTGTTGGATGGTGATGAAGGCTTGATGCGGGGTGGGGAGAGTGGGATGTGAAGCAAGCAGCCCACTATTGCTCTAGTTTTCTTACAACCAGCCTTTCCAGTTTGTGCTGGAACTGGCCATTTCTAATGAACAGTCAGCGTCCAGCTATGTTAACTTGGTTTTTCTGTCTCCACTGCTGCCGGATTTGTGTGCAGCATTTTTTCTTTCAGATTTCTATCAACTGCAACGTCTGTATCTCACAGTCCCAGCATTGTTTCTTTTTTCTCTCTCCTCTGTTCTCATTCATCATCTTCCATTTACATCATCTCCAGATGGGTCAACTGCCATTGAAAAGCCTCCACTACCCTGTCTCCATTAGTACCATGCCATTGCATCACTTAATTTCTCATGGTCTCTGTCCTTTCACAGACATTCTTTTTGTTCTCTCCAGCCCTCTTGTGATTTAAAACTTATCTGATTTCTGACTTTTTTCAATTCTGGTGAAAGGTCATTCATCTGAAAAGTTAACTCTGTTTTCTCTCCTCAGATGCTGCCTGATCTGTTGAATATTTCTAGTGTCCTGTTTTTACTTCAAACTTGCAGCATCTGCATATTCTTGCTTTTCACTTGTATGTTTGTTTTGAATGGCTGTGCCCCTCCAACAATTCTCTCTTTATATATTTATAAAAAAGACTTTGCAACTTCTCTGAATTCCTACTTTTCCTTGCATCTCCTTGCTGTTCTCACCAAGTAAAGTCAAAACAGCATGTTTGGGCAACTTCTAAAACTATCGTATAATTTTTATCTGTCTCTCAATTTGAACTAATATGTAGGACAGTTATTTATCCTTTTCTGTATATTGGCTCAAAATTTAAATTTATCCCTTTTTTGGTCAGTTTAGACTACAGAATGAAATCTTAGAAGGAGACATATTAATTATATGTGGCACCTTGCTCTTTTTGGAGTGGACTTGAATGTGTTTACATTGTTGTATTGCATTGCAACACTGCTTTTGGCAGCTGTCCAGGATGCCTACTTTTGAAGATGCAGTCCAAAGAAGCAATGTTGTTTTCCATTATAAATGTCATTTCTTTGAAGTACTTTTTTTATTCTGAGAGGATCTGAACATGTTTTCGTTCTTCTCTCCCTTTGATGTTTATTCTTTTGGTTTTGTATTTCTTCGAACAGGCAGCAATTTAATGAGTAGGTTACTTGTTGTATTAAGAAGCAACCATTTGAGCTAAGGATTAATTTTACAGTTGCACAGAACCAGAGTCATGAGGGAAACCATCTTTAGTAAAATCAATATCATTTTCCAAACGATAACTTCACCATAATGCAGGTAATTTGTAAGTGAATTTTCTGATCCTGGTTTAATTTGAGTAATAATTTTGTGAGTATTTTAAGTAAACCAATTGGATTACTTGTTTTTTGTGTAAGAATTAGGGGCAAGAATAGACCACTTGGCATCTCGGACCTTTTCTGCCATTCCACAAGATCATGGCTGACGTACCATAGCACTATTTCCATGCACCCACCCCCCCCCCCCCCCCCCAATACCACTAATATCCAGAAATAAATCAATATCAGTTTTGAATGCATTGTGACTGAGATTCTACAGTCCTCTAAGGTAAAGAAGTCCAAAGATTATTATTGTTCTGTGTGAAGAAATTTCTCTTCATTTCAGTTCTGCATAGCTTACTCCATTTTGTTTGAGTGGGAGACCCTGATTTCTAGTCTCCTTAGCAAGGGGAAGATGTCCTCCCTACGTCCATTCTGTTGAGCTGTCTAAGTAATAGGTGAAGGCTATTCTATTCAATCTCTCCTCATACAGCAAAGCCGCCTCCAACCCACCGCCCCCACCCCCCATCATCCCCTGAATCACCCTAGTGAATATTTGCTGTGCTCCCTCCATGGCAACTACGTATTTCCTATTGTACTTTGGGTGTGGTCTCACCAAGGCCATTTAGAGCACAGAACAGTACAGCGCAGGAACAGGTCATTCAGCCACTGTCTGTGCTGACCATGATGTCAAATTAAACTAACTTATCTTTCTGCATATGATCCATATCCCTCCATTCCCTGCATGTTCACATGCCTGTCTAAATGTCTCTTAAACTCCACTATTGTGTCTGCTCCAAACACCAGTCCTGGCACGGCATTCCATTCGCCTCTCACTCTCTGTAATTATCCCGTAGAGAGTATTTGCAATTATAGTAAAACATCTTTCCTCTTGTACTCAAATCCTCTGGCCTTAAAATATAACATGCCACTTGCCTGCTGCACCTGTATGTTGGCTTTCAGTGATTTGTGTGAATGCCTTTTGGATATCAATATTTCCAGTTTCTCACCATTCCTGTTTACTCTACCAAAGCAGATATCCTCACATTTTTCCACATTGTATTCCATCTGTCATAATGTTGTCCACTTACTAACCTTGTTTATGTCCCCTTGAAGTCTCTTTGAATCCTCATCACATCCATCAGCAAACCTGGAATGGTTACATTGGTTCCCTCAGCCAAATCATTGATATAAATCGTGAATAGTTAGGGCACAAGCACTAATCCCCATGATATCCTACTTGTTACTTACTACCTGCCAACCTAAGAAGGAGCAGTTTGGTCCTTCTTTGTTTTTGATCTGTTAAGCAGTTCCCATTCCGTGTTGATATATTCCCCCAAATTCAAGATGTACCCTTGTTCACCTAGCTCTTGTATGGGAGCTTATCAAAATTGGAATGGACTGTACTCTTTGTTCCCTTTTCATTTACTCTACTCAGTACATCCTCAAAATTACATTTGACATCGACTGAGAACCTACCATGCCTGTTAGTTAATTTCTTTTTAACCTTGTGGGCATTTGATATTCACTGAGGTTTGTGGTTTGGCACCAGGTAAAAGCAAATTTGAATGTGACATATGTATGTATTTATTCTATCAATTCCTTTTTATCTATATGATTCAAGTTTACTTTTCCTCTGTGGCATTTTCAAAAAATAACTAATAGTAAATTATATACTGGTGTTATAAGCACAATAGAATGTTATTCCCCATTCTTTAAGAACCTATATTACTGTTAGTTTTAAAATGAGCCTTAAAAAGATGATGCTTAGAATGGTATTGCATTGTTAAACATTTATTTATATGGTATACATAACGTTTAGATTTCATGAATAGCATTTTTTATTTGTGTGATCAAGAGCTGCATCCAAAGATTGGTTTAATTTTAAAAAGTTGACTGCAGCTGGGCCACTGAGCAGCAGAATTCTTGCATTGAACAGAAGAAAATAGGAGCAGTAGTAGGCTCCTTGGCCCCTCAAGCCTGCCCTACCATTCAATATGATCATGTTTGATCTGCCCTGGATCTCCTCTGTGCCAGATCGCCATCGCCCTCAACTCCCTGATCTTTCCAAATAAATGTATGTGCCTTCACTTAGCATACTTCCAATGATCTGACCTCCACACTCTCTGGGACAGAGAATTCCAGAGATTCACTACCCTCTGAGAAGAAATTTATGTATACCTGAGCTTTAAATGACTGGCTGTCCTCTTTTTATCTTGTAACTATGTCCCCTCATTTGAGATGCTTCCACTAGTGAAAACATCTTGATATCTACCCTGTTGTGCCCCCTGAGGATCCTACATGTTTCAATAAGATCACCCCTCATTCTTCTAAACTCAAAAGAATACAGACCTAAGCTGTTGAATGCTTCTTGATAGGACAGTTCTCTCAACCCTGTAATTAGCCTAGTGAATCTCTTTTATTTCCAATACTACTTATCCTTTCTTAAAGAAATAGCTAAGGATATGGTGGGAGCACAGGTCATAATTTTTCAAAACTTTCTGGATTTGTATGTTGTATTTTTTGGATTAGAACATTTTTGAATGTATTCCATTCTATAAGAGGGGTTGAGGGAATAAATCAGACGTATTTATGTAACAAATTAGTGGAATTTGTCATCATGGGCATATTGGCTCAGTCAAAGAGAGTCAGCATGGATTAAATGGTAGGTCATATCTGACCTGTCTTGCTGTAATTTTCTGTGAAGGTTGTTTATCTGATAGATAGGGGAGTATTTATGTAACAAATTATGGGAGTGCAGATCCTGGAATCTGGAGCAAGAAATGAACTGCTGGAAGAACTCCGTGGGTCGAATAGCATCTGTGGAGGTAAAGGGCTAGTTGACATTTTGGGTCAAGAACCTCATCAGTATCAATATGGATATTCTGTCTATCAACTTCCAAAAGGCATTTGATAAAGTTACACAAAGATTATTTAGAAAAATGAAAGTGCATGGAATTGGAGATAATCTTGTGAAAGATTGACGATTGGTTGCAAGGATAGGACATAGGAATAGATAAAGGGAAGTTTGGGGTAATGTTTTACCTATACACAGCCAGTGAAGTTGTACACAACTTTAGTTTTATTTCCACATTTTTAATATACTTTCATTATTGTTAATTTACTTTCTTCAGTAAAGAATTCTTTCCATTAAGTTAACTCGTTAATAAAGCCTCCTTGCTATCTACTATTTTCAGATTGTTAAGACTGAGGAAACCCAAAATCCCAAACAGGAGTTTTCCTTCTGCCTCAACTCTTCCATTTTTGTTTCTTTTTGAATTTTTTTTTAAACCCGGGCTTTCGTATGTCTGTCAGGCTAGCAGCTGGGTCCATCATTGGCCTTGAAAAGTAGATGCAACAGTTGCTACATTTTCAAATAACAAAGATGGCCTTTGAGGAAAGAACAGCTGCAAGGTTTGACACATCTTTCACTGTCAGCTGCAGAATCCAGATACTTAAACTCAGTTCTACAGTATTAATTCAAGTAGGAGTAATGAAACAAGTCCATACGGTAAACAAATGGTAGCTTACTGTTTTTATGTGTACACCACACAAACTTAATTTTCCTACACCACATTAATAGCAATTTGATTTTAGTTATGCTGTGCTCTAACACCATTCCAAAAGCAATTTATTCCAAGATGTATTGTAAAATGCACAAGTATGGTTGTGCAGACAAATGCCTGTTCTAGACAGCAACTGGCAATAAAATAAGCATAGGTTGTTATTGAAGTAAATAGTTTACTACAAATCAGTAACACTTGCTTTCTTACTGGAATCTTTATTGTTAAAGTAAGAAAATCAAGTAGCAAGCCATGCTGTGAGCAAATATAGGAATTTGTATTATTGTACAATGTCATGTTCCATATTACTCATCTGCAAATTGAGGAGTTTTGAATATGCTGAAGTGCTGGTATGACAATATATCAATATTACTTCATTTTATTTCTTTAATAAAAAGGTTTCAGTTGCCTTTAATAAATTCAGTAAGCAGCCAAATGAGTTTCCAGCCAGACTAGCAGGTTGTGTACTAAAGGTTCTTTAGACTAGCCACTATGCAAATTTAAGTCTGGGAATGCTTGTTTGATCATTGTAATAATTTAAAAGTTTTCTTATTTATGCTGTGCAATACCAGTAAAACTTAATAGTGCAGTAATGATAAGTGAATTGAGAGCACAATTTGTGAAGGGGGCAGGCACAATAGTGTAGCAGTTAGCATAATGCTATTACAGCGCTAGCGATCTGGGTTCAATTTTGGCCGCTGTCTGTAAGGAGCTTGTACGTTCTCCCCGTGTCTGCGTGGATTTCCTCCGGGTGCTCCGGTTTCCTCACAATTCCAAAGACGTATGGGTTAGGAAGTTGTGGGCATGCTATGTTGGTGCCAGAGGCATGGCGACACTTGCGGGCTGCCCCCGGAATACTCTATGCAAAAGATGCATTTCACTGTGTGTTTCAATGTACATGTGACTAATAAAGCTATCTTATTATCAAGTTTGTGTGTTATTCCATAATGATTCTGGAACTAATTGTTGAATGTGGAGACAAATTTCAGTTTGATCTTGGTGGTAGAACACTTAAACTGCTGAAAATTGTATCTGGTTCCTGGACTAGGATCTAGAGAGCAAGAAAGCATTGAATTGTTCAGATAAAGGTGATATTACACAGCAAATGGAACTTAGCTTGTATAAATGATGTAGCTCCAATTGAAAGGAAGTATCTCTGTCTATTTACTGAGTAAATCATGACTGATTCAGGTCATGGTTTTTAATCTGAAATCTCATAGTTGCAAGAACATAAATAGGAGCAGACGAAGGCTGTCTGGCACTTCGAGCCTTTTCTGACATTCATGGCAGATGTGGTGGTGGTGAAGAAGGTTTATGGGATATTAGTTGTGGCATGGCATATCAGAGCAGAGTGGTTATAGTACAGCTTTATAAAATATTGGTTAGGCCAGAGATGAAGTCCTGTGGACAGCTCTGATTGCCACACTACAGGAAGGATGTGAATACACTTGAGAGGTTGCGGTGGAGATTCACCAGGATGTTCCACCGGAGGGAACATTTCAGTTGAGGAGAGACTGAAAAGACTAGGTTTGTTTTCCTTGGAGTGGAGGTGGGTCCTGATAGAGGTGTACAAAATTATAAGGAGCATAGTAAAAAAACCTTTCCCCATAGTAGAGGTATCTTAAACCAAAGGGCATAAGGTTTAGGTAAAGGCCTAAGATGTTTAGAGGGGATCTGATCGACAACTTTTTCACCCAGAGGGTGTTGGAGTCTGCCTGAGTGTTAGAGGCAAGTACTTGCATTTAAGATGCATTTCATTAAACTTTGATAACGTGGTAAAGGCATGGCATCTAATTTCTGGACACTTTGCTGGAATGGTGGTAGTCTTTGGACTTTGAAATTTGAGTAATTAATGCAAGAAGAAACAGGAAATGTGGACTTCATGGCCAAGTGCTCTTTTATTTTAACATATAAATGGCAGAGAAGACACTTGCTGTGATGAATGGAAGGTATTAGAAATGTCACTGTATAATGTTTTTATAAATCTTCATAAATTTGACTGACATACTGTGTACATTTCTAATAATTTCTAGTTTCTTTTCCAGTATTTGATTTTTATTTAATTCAATACATGTATTTACCTGAGGAGCAGTAGAGAAAACATTCAGGCTTCCAGAGCAGGATACCTCTGGAGGTTTGAGGAAAAGAAGACTGCACTTAATCAATAAAATCACAACCAAGGAAACTGGAAGATGATAAATGTTTCCAGACCAGGGATAAACAAGTAAAATTAAGTCTTATTAGCATGCTAAATTGTTGGTTGACTATTGAATAGGTAGACATTTTGGCCAAATAATAGATCATAAAAATGTTAAAAAAAAGTGTTTGTATCTGTAACCTGTTTTGCAAGTTTTTAAAGCTATTTTAAATCTTGCATTTATGGGTTCTGAACTTTAGTGGATGATATGGCTGTATACTTGCATATTCAATTGCTTGCAAGATTTTAATTTTCTTAATTTTGCATTAGTGAGATTCAAAAACAAAAATAATAATTGTCACAGATCCAAAAATCTCTGTTCCAGAAATGGAGATCTTCCTTAATTGCCAAATAGTTTAAATTTACTATCAGTAAATATATTTTGCTTGTATTGAAATGGAACTTAGTAAGAGTAATTTGGACCCAGCTGCATGTCATTTTTTATTCTGGGGTGGGGAGAATGTGTAATGGCTGAATAGCATCTCTGGGAAATGTTTTCTTTCTATATGTCAGAGTGATAATCCTTCAAAATCAAGATATTTTTCCTACAGACTACTCATCACTCTTGATCCTCAAGTCACCAGTTGTGACACCACTTCCATGAATGTCACAAGATTAGATTCTGTTCTAATTACACTAAGTTCTTGTTATTTGCAAGGGATTGGATCACAGACTTCCCAAGGACAACAAATAACATGGATATTTCTAAGGCCATTGGCAATGACAGAAGGCACAGTGGCATTCTGTATCAGACTTTCCATGGGTATAACAACTTCTATGTACGTTAGAGCTTGTATGCTTTAGCTTGTCAAAGCAAACCCAGTTTGTTTCTGATTTAGTGCATTCCTACAGGGAGTAGAGTGACTAGCTTCAGCCTTCCTTGATGTCCATGGCTGTTGAGAGCTAATTGCTACCACTGAAACTGCAAACAGAGTTGTCAGTACAACTATCCATATTCCCACTTTAGCTCCAGTTACGAACCTACCAAGTTCCTGACCTTCAGTGATTCTAACCCTGACCCCAGCCCTGAAATTGGCTACACACCTGGCTCACATTCCAACACCCGACTCCAGCCGCAATGCTAGCCATAAACAAATGTAGCTTTTACTACAACTTACCCATAAAACACCAGCCAGCCCAGGTTCCTGACACCAGCTCCAGCCGTGCAGTGGCTATTGATTTTAAGACTTGCCAGCACAAGAAATCAAATCTATCCATCTCATGGCTAACAGGATTTAATGGAATCAGAGAGGGCTCTGTTGGCATCTGTGATATTTACCATCACTCTCGGTAATGCATGGATAACCTTGTGAGTACATGGATCTGTGGATAGTAAGATGGCAGATGACAAAGATCTGGTCAACATTTCCTTTTTGCTTAAATAATTAACGTCCAGAGTTCCCCTTTATCAACTCATATGGGTTTACATAGTTTGCTTGATAATGCAGATTTATACAAAGTCTGAAGTTCTAATTAATTGAGTGCAAGTACAGTACTATATTTACCTGTGATGTGCTTTGCCAGATCATTTGTATTTAAAAATACAAATTATGGAGAAGATGGATTGAGCTACAGTGGGGAAAGGAATGGTGGAAGAAGAAATGGTGATGGCAGACAGGAATTTACATACAGGCAGTCCGCAGGTTATGAACGCCCAACTTATGTACACCCCTAAATATGAGCTTACCATCAGATTATTAATTTAAAGTATGACATACTTGTATACTACTGTTCATATGAACAGCAGAACTAGTTAACTCTCACTTTCCACTTTTAGTAATTGTTCTTACCCATCTTCTGTGGTTTTGATGCCATTCATTGCAATACTGTGGAGGTATGGATACTTCATTGAGTGATTTTTATGTATTTTCTGACATGGATAAAATTTAACTTATGGACGTCTGTTTCTGTTTTATTTTACAGATGTCTGTAAGTTAATTTGGGGATCTGGAGCTGGTCTGTCATTTTCAGAGCTGATGCCGTACCATTAAATATAAACAATTATTAAGGTTTACTCATGGCTAAGTGTTGACCATCTTGATAGGAAGGATATGGTACCAAACTTGCTCAGTGGTAGGATTCAGCCTGTGCTGAGGGAGTTGTACATTGTCAGAGGTACCATCTTTCATATGAGCTAAGAAACTAGAGTTGGCTTGTTTTTCCACCTGAATGTTAAGATTTATAGTGATATTCGGAAAAGAATATGAGAAATCTCCTAGTCCTTTAGTCAGAGTTTATCCTGCAGTGATACAAACAAGATCACTGCCCTGATCATTTATCTCACTGCTGTTTGTTGTATCCTGCTTTTTGTATGTTGGCTTCTACTTTCAGAAGTACTTCCTTTGGCTCTGAAGCAGTTTGGGACAGCCGGAGGATGTGGTGGATGCTCAACAAATAAAGTTATTTTTATCAGATTCATTTCAATAAAGCCAAGAATTGGTTTCATGTTAAGTGAATAAAACAGATACTCTGTGCTTCATGGTTTATATATATGAATGTTTGTAAAGCTTGGCTGAAAGATACCATCTTGTGGTAAAACAGGGGTGTCTCTTTTGAGCCCAATAAATTGTGGGCTTTATCCAAACATAAGCTTTCCATAAATGCTAAGATGCATGGAAAATATTTTTCCTGCCTTAGAATCTGTTTTCCAGTAAAGCCTGTATGAAGGAAACGAATTAGTCCTTGCAGTAGAATTTGGAATGGCCATCTTTCATCCACTGTGAAGAAAAAATGGCTTTATTTCAATCATGTTGCACACTCCCTTCAGATTGCTGTTTTGCTGTCAATGTTCTTCATCCTTTTTCATGCTGTGGCTTGCTAATCAAAGGAAGAAAGACCAAATTAAGCCAAGTAACTCAGTATCCTTAATGCAAATGAAAGAGGAATGACAGATTGTTGCAAAGTAATTAAAATTTGCAGAAATCATCTGGTTAAGTATTTAGCCACTGTCTAGCCACAAGGAACTAGTTTGCTTATCTGTGGATTGTAGCATGTGACACATGTACTGGTTAAGGGTCAGTGCAAAAGTAGGTGGGTAAAAGAACCGGAGGACAGCATTCAGTTCAGCTATTCGCAATGGAAACTTGCTAATGTTCTATTAGACGCCGATCACGGAGGTGTGATTTCTGATTCTTTTGGAGTCTGCATTCAGAAGATCTTCTGCATTGCAGCAAAGGCAGTCTTAGGTTGAAATGTTTATAGCCTTTAAAGGGTACAGTTATGTGATAAATGGCCCTCTTTTGATCTGTTGCCTTTTTCATATGTGAGTTACAGGCTACTAGACTATCTTAAGCCTTAAAATGCAGGCAAGGCTGAATAAAATGTAAGTTTCAGCACCTGTTATCTTTCCATTTTAGCTTTCCTTAAGCCTTCCATTCTAGCCATCCTTCCCGTAACCAGAATGTCTGGAATATCTAAACAAACTCTTCTGATTTGTCATTATTCTTAATTTAAGTTCTATTTCAATAACACTCTATTTACCCAAACCTCCTTTCTCAGATCAGTTCTTATTTCCACTTGGTTTTTCATGGATTTATTGGCCCTTTCCCTCTTACCATGTTTGCATGTTTACTTCATGGCAGTGGAAGAAATTTGCATTTTTAAGTCTAATGATCACTTGTGAACAGTAGACTACCTTTCTTCAGCTGAGGTAATATTTTGTTAATAAGCTGAGGTTCGTGTTTCCATATTTTAAAAGCAAACTTGATTTTTTTTTCCTTCCACCTTCACTCCTGAATGGTCTATTTTAACATTGTTACATGCCTAAATTCATACTCCTACAACTGAATGTGTATTTTACTACACTATTTCCCAGCAACATCTATTGATATATTTACATACTCAACCGTACTACTATGTAGCCATAGGTATTGATCACCATGGATCGTCTCAACTGATACTGTTGCTTTTATGTGGGTATGTTGATTCTCGAAATGTCAGTCCAACAGCTGGAAACTTCTGGAGCAGATAAAATCACTGCTGAGGTACTGACATATGGCTCATATTCACAGTATCATTTCCCACATCTTCAAGGAGAACAGCATATCAAAGATCTTCTGCTATAACTGTGATGGTGTGCAAGAGGGGAAGCATAGAGGCTTTTCTGCTCTGCCGTGAGGCAAGTGATCACAAGGATTCTCCTCAACCATCTCTTCCCAGTGGATGAAGAACAACTTCGAGTTGCAATGCAGATTCCTTCCATTCTAACCTTCACTGCACAACATTACGAAGAAAAATGTAGAGCCATACCAACTTCATCTTACTCAACCTCACAAAAGCCTTTGACTTTATTGACTGAGGGGGGATTGTAGAAAAGTTTCTCAGATTTGGCCTTGCCAGAAATTTGTTACCATGTTGTGCCTGCAATGCTATTATCCTAAGGGAAGGCCCACTGTCAACCCAATCCAAGAACAGACTGGGTCAAGCAAGGCTGTGTCATCGCACCAACCTGAATCTTCATGCTTGCAATACTTAGCTGCCCCCACACCCCAAGCAAGTTTCTAGCTGAAGCTGATCTAGGAAACTGTTCAAGCATTTGGTTTCTGATCCAGAATCATGTTCACCTCCACCTCAGACATCAATTTATAATATGTAGATAATGCCTGGTATGCATACATATATGGATGCTGAGTCACAGGTTGTTGAGTCTTTCACTGGTGCATGTAGGGTGATGGGGTTTTCACAGAACATCTGGAAGACCTGTTTCTTCATTAGTCTGACCCTTCAGCACATAACAACACTCTCCTGACCATCATGGGCCCACTGAAACCCTGGAAAGCAGTGCTAAATTTCCAGATTTTGGGAGCCACCTCTCAATGAGACCAGACATCAGTGAAATTCGCAATCGCCACAGCAGGAAGGAGCAACAGGAAAAGGCACCAAGCACCTCCAGTCTACAGTGGTTTTTGTGTGAACAACGGGAGTGAACAAAATTCCAAATAACCCACCCACTTTTTCAAGCACCAGCTGTACCATCTTGGGTAGATTTTGAAAATCCTTTGTAGAGCTCTTCAGGTGTCAAAACCCATAGGACTGGGGCAGAAACGAGACATCCTCGACTCAAGGAACTAGCAAAGAAGATGCTACATAGTCAACTTAAAATGTATTTTGTCATTATCAGCAAAAACAAAGGAGTATATTCTAACAAATAAAAATAGAAAATGCTGGAAGTACTCAGCAGGTTAGGCAGCATCTGTGGAAAGAGAAACAGAGCCAATGATTCTGGTACCAGACCCTTTATCAGAACCAAAAAAGAGAAAAAACAGGTTACTTTTCAGTAGCAGAGAATGTGTGGGAGGAATGGGTAGAACAAAAGGAATATCTCTTGGACGTGGATGGGAAAGGTTTAGAGGGATATGGGCCAAATGCAGGCAAATGGGACTAGGGTAGGTTGGCATCTTGGTCAGCATGGACAAATTGGGTTGAAGATCCTGTTTCCGTGCTGTATAACTCTGAATCTCAGACCAAATGAGTTAATGTGGCAACTAGAGGCACATAATGCTACATTGTCTGTTATGTGTTGATAATATCGAACTATAGGACATGTTTTGCTGGCCAGGCTATATTGAAGGAGAGAGGAAAAACTGAGCCAAAATCACAGGTAGATGACTGGCAGATATGGCCAGTTCTGATTCAGTCAGAAAGACCTGAAGTTGGAGAATTCTCTATAGAGTCCAGAAGGCTGCAAAGTGATCAAATGGAAGGTGAGGCATTTTGACCCAAGCTTAAGTTGGGTGTCATTGCAACAATGCAGGAGGTCACAGACACAGGTCAGAGTGGAAGTGGACTGGAGAACACTTGGTCAGTTGTATATTCTTCCAACTCCTGACCTACTTTGCACTCTATCCTTCAACTTCTTTTACTGGTGATACTTTTTTCCAGTTATCTTAGTTCCATGCTGTGGGATGCTTTTTTTTCCCAAACCCTCTGTCCAAATTTTCCCTCTCCTCCCCCACCTGGTTCCATCTGCCTATCATTCCCCTACCCTCATTTGGTTCCACCTACCACCCACCAGCCTCTGTCTCACTCCTCCATCTCTGTTCTATATACTGGTTGTCTTCCCTCAATACTCTTATTCCCAATGCAGGGTCGCAACCCGAAACATCAGCCATCCCTTTGCCTCCGCAGTCCTAATGCAGGGTCTCAACTTGAAACATTGACCATCACTTTGACTCCATAAATATTGCTTGACCTGCAGAGTTCCTTCAGCAGTTTTTTTTGCTGTTTATACCGTGAAGCACACTGGAACTTTTTATTATTTTTTAAATGTTTTATTGACTTTTTTGTTATCACAGAAATGAAGTTAAATTTGTTTATAGCACCTGCAATGATCCCTAGTAAATTGAAGGGAAATTACAGTAAATATATTAAATCTTCTCCAGACTCGTAATCCTTTCATTTACTTTGCATTTTCACCCTCTTGTCATACAAGTTCTCCTTCCTGTCAACCTATAGCAGACCTTCCCTTTTGTTCTCTCCTCCTTTCACCCTAGATTTAAAATATTGAGCTCTGAAAAATCATTGATCTGCAGCATTAACTGTTTACCTCTACCTGGCCTGCTGAGTGTTTCTGGCATTTTCTACTTTTATTTACGTTTGCACAATAGTTGTAACATAGGTTTCTGAAAAGATAAGAGAGTTTTGCTCTACGTTTTATGAATTGGAATTGGTTTATTATTGTCCCATGTACTGCGGTACAGTGGAAAAACTTGTCTTGCATACCGTTCATACAGATCAATTCATTACACAGTGCATTAAGGTAGCAAAGGTAAACCTTGTTTAAGGCTGTAATCCTTGGTTCTGGAAACCCCAGACAGGGGAAATGTCATCCTTGCTTCTTCTGTGTCAAAGCTAGGAAGAACTTTGTATGTCACATCTTATTCCTTTGGACCATAGACAGCACAAACCTAGTCTGCATAATCTCTTCAATCAGGTGAAGCTTTGTTGCAATATTTCCATCATAAGTATCACCTTCCTTAGCCTGGAAGACCAGATCTGCACAAAATTTTCCAGATGCTGTCTTGGGTTCCTACGCTGTATAACTCTGACTCTAATTAGAACATAGCACAGGAAAGGGCCTTTTAACGTCTCTGATGACCAGGATGCCAAATTAAACTAATCCCATCTACCTGCACATGATCTATATCCTTCCATTCCCTGCCTGTTCACGTGCCTGTCTAAATGCTTCTTGTATGTCACTTTCATATCTGCTTCTGCGGTCCAAGCACCTACTACTCTCTGGGGGGCAAAAAAACTTGCCATTTAAATCTCTTTTAAACTTTCCCTTTCTCACCTTTAAATCTCTGCCCTCTAGTATTTGACATTTCCACCCTAGGACAAAGACTCTATCAACCCTATCTATGTCTCTCATAATTTTATAAACTTCTATCAGGTCTCCAGAAAAAACAATCCAAGTTTGTACAATCTCTCCAGAGCAATTACAGTAAGACATCTTCATTCTTGTACTTAAATCCTCTTGCAGTAAAGGCTAACATACTGTGACCCTTTCTAATTTTAGTGATGTGTGTACAGTGTCCCTCTGCTCATCCAGACCTGTCAATTTCTCATCTTTAAGATGCACTAACTGTAATTTGTTTTTTTTTTCCTACCATTTGGATGACTTCACATCTTATATTCCAACTGCTTTGACTTCACCTATTCACTTAGCCTGTCTCTGTCCCCTGCATCCTTCTCACAACCCATCCAGTTTGGTATCATGAGCAAACTTAATCCCCTCATCCAAATTAGATAATATCAATAATTTGAGTATCTGGGGACCCAACACGTATCACACTGCTATAATTGAATATCATTTTGAAGTATTCACTGATTTAGTGGAAAAAATCTTCAGAAGACGTACTGCTGTGACCTTTTATCTACAAATGTGCTCATTACTACTCATTTGTTATTTTATCTACCAGCACCTGCAAGATATCCTGTTCATTTATTACAGTTCCTTGTATGATATTTTTGCAGAAAATACATGTATTTAAACAACTTGGAAGTTGAACTTTATTTTCAATCATATAATATTGATGAAAAGATGAAGAAGATCAAGCTTTGTGCCCACTTTCCTGAACCCGCCTGCAAGATGTACGTTGGTACTAGTGGCAGAGATTCACTTTTTTTTGCTCTGTTTTGTGCAGTAATGTGGTACGTTTATTGAGGCTGACTTCTTTTTCATTCTTTTCAGTAGCATTTGAAGGTGGGCTTTTGGATCAATGAGTTTGTACAAACAGTGATTGCAAATTACGGTGTTCCAGTGTCACTGCACTTAGCAATTGGAGCTGCTCATTCTTTAGTGTGTACTTTTGGAAGAAATGACACAGCATCAAGGCCTTTCTCAAATTGCAGCTGAGTTGCATATAGGGCCGTCAAAATTGCAGAATTGTGATATTGTCTTTTTATCAATAGTGATATTTTGCAAAGGTCAGTGGACATATTTGTTTCCGATGGGGGAGGGGGAAGAAGATCAAATTATATAATTTTTGTACTTTCTGACAAAAGTTTTGTTGTTTCTTGTGCGATGAAAGAGTTGAGAGCCAGCTGCTGTTGTACCTTGGCTGTCAACTATTATTATTCAGCCAGGACTTGGGGAGTGAATAATTGCCTGGAAAGTGGGGTTACTTTACCCCTTTTCACACCAGGCAATGGGTGGTGCAGCCCCAACATTTGGCCTGAAGCATTCATGGGAGCAGAGCTGACTGCCCAGCACAAACAGCTAACTCTCCAAAACCTCCATAGGTTGTCTGCCATGTCTACCATTTTACCTGCTGTCTTGATTATCACTAAACTGGGGCCATGCATGTCATTTCCTTTGCCTGCTCCTCTCCCACAATACTGCTGTTACCTAGACTTCCTCTTCCTCCTCTTCCTCCTCTTCCTCCCCTTCCCCCCCACCCCTGCCTCCACCCCTCTCCCCCCCTTTCCGGATTGTGCATCTGGAACAGAGAGGGTTGATCTGTGAGTGGGGCAGAATCTTGCAGTGATGGCCCAGGTCAAAACATTGCATTGGAAGCCTAGTAATACAGAATCCATAATTTCAGCATATTTGAGACTTAGGTAAGGCTTTGTATGTCATTCTGTTGTGTGCTGCTATGGTCAAAGTTACCATAGAAAGCATCCTATCTGGCTGTATCATGGTTTGATACGGCAACTGCTCTGCCTAGGACCACAAGAAACTGCAGAGAGTTGTGGACACAGCCCAGCGCATCAAGGACACCAGCCTCCCCTCCTTGGACTCTGTCTTTACCTCTCACCTGCCTTGGTGAAGCAGCCAGCATAATCAAAGACCCCACACACGCGGGTCATTTTTTCTTCTCTCCTCTTCCATCAGGTAGAAGATACAGGAGCCTGAGGGCACGTACCACCAGGCTCAAGGACAGCTTCTGCCCCACTGTGATAAGACTATTGAACGTGCCCTTATATGATGAGATGGTCTCTGACCTCACAATCTACCTTGTTGTGACCTTGCACTTTATTGCACTGCACTTTCTCTGTAGCTGTGACACTTTACTCTGTACTGTTAATGTCTTTACCTGTACTACCTCAATGCACTCTGTACTAACTCAATGTAACTGCACTGTGTAATGAATTGACCTGTACGATCGGTTTGTAAGACAAGCTTTTCCCTGTACCTCGGTACAAGTGACAATAATAAACCAATACCAAAGTTATTTATGGTAGCTTTTCTTTCGATATTCTTGATTCCATGGGACACAAAAAATTACAGGAACCCCCTGCATTACAGCCATTTGGGTTACAGAAGTCCCCCCCCTTACAGAATTCATAAATAATTATCCAAACATTTGAGATAAAAAATAAAATTCACTCTCATGGAGTTTGTGAAAAAATGTAAGTAAATAAATGCTGTCTTTTTTCAACTTGTTTTTCTTGACACATGCATGGGTGACATAGCTTTGTGTTACGGAAAACTGCAATGTGGACGGTTTTCTCGGAACGCAACCCACCCCCATAACACGGGTCACCTGTATTGTCAGATAACGTAAATGTTAATATTTAACAAATTGTATTTTGAATGTTATTAAGGTTTAATAAATTTAGAACTCCACATCAACTAAGGATCAAAAACCTGCTACCGCTATGACCATAAGTGATGTAAGCTGTCTTTGGGCCAAATGCCAAGTATTGAGCAGCGGTTAATTAACCTGGCAACCTCGGGTAGTGAACCACAGGATGGGCGCCTGAACCATATTTTAAAACTTAGTCCATTTGTTGGCTTTGGCTCTTCATACAACCACTTAACTGCTCTCACAGCCACTTACTACTCTAGCATTGTAGGCACTTTGTGAAAAAGAGGATAAAAGACTTTGCAGTATTGCTTAGTTACATTGGATGTATATGTAGGTCATTGTTTTGTGGAGCTGCTTTAGGGAAAACAAATAATTTTTTAATTCTGGCAGCACATTTAAAATCTGATCAAGCAGTTATTCCCATCTGTCTAAAAGTAACATGTTGGAAAGCAGGTTAGTCTTATCTAGCTTTGATTCATAGGCTTTGAATAATTTTGTTTAGAATCGTCAGTGCTTTGCCTGAAGCAAAGTGCACCAGAGGTTAGGAGATGGAGTTGCAATGTGGATACAACTGGTAACAAGGATACAAATGAGATTTTAATATATTTTGATACAGTTTTAGACTATCAGACTATAAGATGTAGGAGCAGAATTAGGCCATTTGGCCCATCGATTCTGCTCCACCATTCAATCATGGCTGATTTTCTTTTTTTCTTGAACCAATTCTCTCACCTTCTCCCTGTAACTCTTAACCTCCTTACCAGTCAAGAACCTATCAACCTCTGTGCATTGTTTTTCATATGAGCCCATGTTTTATTTAAGAAAAATAATATTGAAGTTTAAAATTTAAAGTGGGCAGGACACAATGATTTTTTAAAAATGCCAAAACCATGGATAAGAGATTTCAGTTGGAAAAGAATTCTGAAAAACTTTTTTTATTAGAGCAGAAAGGACTAATAAAGCTATTTTCTGATAGAAAACATTAAATTTTAATGATATCAATGGCATTCCAACTACTTGATCCCACCTTTTTCAGCACATCACAGAAACCAGCCACCAGCCTTCCCCCCCACCCACCCCCCGATCCCCAAAGGTCTACACTTCTTGCTGCCTTGGTAAGGCAGCTAGCATAATCAAAGACCCCACCCACCCTGGACATTCTCTCTTTTCCCCCCTCCCATCGGGCAGGAGATACCAAAGTCTGAAAGCATGTACCACCAGGCTCAAGGACAGCTTCTATCCTGCTGTTATAAGACCATTGAACAGTTCCCTAGTACAGTAAGATGGACTCTTGACCTCACAATCTACCTCGTTATGGCTTTTGCACCTTATTGTCTGCTTGCACTGTACTTTCTCTGTAACTGTAACACTTTATTCTGCATTCTGTTAATGCTTTACTTTGTACTACCTCAATGCACTGTACGTGACACACGAGTCGCTGAAGCTGTGAAGCACTAGCTGTGCCATTAAGCCACAATAATCTGTATGGATGGTATGCAAGACAAGTTCTTCACTGTACCTTGGTACATGTGACAGTAATAAACTAATTTACCAATGAAGGGTCTTCAACCTGAAATGTTAACCTCTTTCTCTTTCATCAATGTTGTCTGACATGCTGAGTGTTTCCATAATTTACTGCTTTTATTCGTTTTTTTTATAATTAAGTTGGTTGTGTCTTTTCACGCAGTTCTGATGAGTGCACAGGAATTTTGTATTGAGTAAGGAAATGGGGGGGGGGGGGGGTGTAAACCTTCAAAAGGATAAGATTCTGGTCCTTGTACTTGCCCACCTCAAAAGCTGATGTCAGTTGAGCACGTTCTAAATCCTAATACCTGCCCTGTTATGGTGACTGCCCTTGGTGATACAAGCCAGTCTAAATTCCTTCCTGGTGGAGACCTAAAGAAGTGAGATATAAAAAAAAATGAAATTGATTTTATCGTAAATTGTGGAATGATTATATCCAGCCATATTTTCTAGAATTTATCATCAATATCCACTTTTGTTATTACTTTAATGTGTGAAGTAAAATTCAACTGCATAGGTTGTATTACTTATATTCCAAACAGTACTAAACGAGATGTCTTGCATGATTGCATATTTTTAATTGTGTTTCTCTTTTTGAGATTCCTTGTGTTCTAATGGGTGGTGTCTATGAAATTGCTGTAGGCAATTCACTGAGATACAGTCGATAACATTCTTTGGACCTTTCACTAAAACAGATAATACACTGAGATAACATTTTTACACTAATAAAAAAAACTCAGTCACTGGTTATTGAAATGAAAATATTGCCATATTTGGTGTACCTTTATATTAATCCTGAATCAGTATTGCATCAGTCGTTTCTCCAGATCTCTATTCAGGAATTCAAAATTGCTACATTACTAATGTTGCTAGTTCAGATTAGATCTATGTTCTATTAATTTACAACCATAAGCAGTAGAATATTGCTATAATTCAGTGGAACAAAATATCCTTTATTGTCTCTTGAAAAGCTTTATGCTGTTATTGACTCTATCCTAAACCATGTAAAAGCCAAAGTGGGCTGCGTATAGCTGCACTGTGATTCCTTCGTGCCTGAGACTGCATTGATGTATTTGATTGGGATTGACATCACATCCCTAATTTGTATGTAATACTCATCCACTCACTGCATGTTGTAGGAGTAATTTTTATTTTGTATTATACAACTCTTTATTTGGCGGGCATTGCTGGATTGCAGTTTGAGGAGATTGTTACTTGTTTTGCTGTACAACTTATTCGCGGACATAGTGTAACACATTGGCTGACTCAGTGCATTAAAAGTCTTTCTGTCAAAAGTCATTATATTATTAAATGTGAGCTTGTTCCAAACATCATTGGGATTTAATTTTTGTTTCTGCTAGGAACATTTAATGACTGTTCCACTAAAGTGCCACTTCCTTCGAATGAGTGGGAAGCAGGATTCCGTCTCAAAGTTGACTACTTTAGTATCAGCAGCCATGTTTGTGGTAACTGTAACCAGACTCTTCATGGAAATTTCCCAGTAAATCTAGTGTTTCTTCATCATTCAAATACCCAGGAGGAGGCTGCCTTGATAAACTTGATTCTTTGGGCCTCGCCTCACACTGTGCCTCAGCAGATGGATTTACAGGCCTTCGAGAATTGTGGATCAAATCGAATGTCTTGAGCTCTAATTGTTTCACTTAATTTTACAAGTCTTTACCTCCAGTAACGTGCTTGTATGGCAAATTGATGAATGTCTGAACAGGCTTTCGTTGTGGAAACATGAAAGGAACTCATTTCATTTGTCACTTAAGTATGACATTGGTGATGTGGATAAACTCTTGAGTTCTTGACCAGAGAATAGAACTTTGTATAAAAGTCATCAGCAGGAATAACATCCATCATTATGAATAGATCCTTTATCGCACAGTTACTGAGATCATTTCAACATATTGAACTCTCCAGGAAAAAATCTAATGACAAGTTTCAAAACTCATCAGAGTAAATGTGTCAACTGCTGAGACATGAGCTGCATAGACTTAGTGCAGATTGTACCTTTTATCTGCTTTCTCCTAAGCTGGAACTTCTCAACCCAGTAGTAGGTTTTGAGTGTTTTTAATTTGAGCACTTTTTAATTCTAAGCAGACTCGTTAATATAGAACTTCTACAAAGCTTAACATGTTATTACAAAGCAAATACAACTTATTTTCTAAAATGAATGAAATATTCAATTAACTTCATCTCTTGTGTACATTTTAGAGGTTAAAAGTGATGACTGAATAGTTCCCAAATGTATTAAGCCCATCATTGCACATGGATATCTTTAATCTCAGAGGCCAAACTTTGTATCTGAATGATGATCTGCTATAAATGGATAAAAGAGGATTTATTTTCAAGTCCAGTCTGCTCCATTTCATTCTGCTTTTGGCCTGGCAGCCTTTACAGCTAAGAAATGATGAAGAATAAAATTCTAAGAGCAGTCGTCTGAGCTTAAATGGAATAATAATGTGTTTCATTGTTATTTAAATAAATTATTTCTGTCAGAAAAGCTTTTGGTGGGTGAATATTTAGCAGGAGGATACAGCAAGTAATTAGGAAGGCGAATGGAATGTTGCAAGGGAAGTTGTATCTCAGCATTACAGTACTTGGGTGAGACCACGCCTTGAGTGCTGCTAGCAGTTTTCGTCTCCTTATTTTAAAAAAAAGGATTTACTTGCCTTGGAGGCTTTACAGAAAAGTTTCACTACATTGCTCCCAGTTATGAAGGGGTTATCTTGTGAGGAAAAGGTTAAGCAAATTAGCCCTCAGCTCTCTGTAGTTTAAAAGAATGAGAAGTGAAGTTACTGAAACATAAGGTCCAAAGGGGGCTTGACAGAGTAGAATCAAAGATGTTTTCTCTGGTAGGGAGATCTCGAATTAGGGGGTGTGCCCTCACAATAAGGTGATGGTCATCAAAGATGGAGATAAGGAGAGATATTTATTCTCTCAAGGGTCAAAAATGTTTGGAATTCTCTATCCCAGTGAGCTCTGGAGGCAAGTATCTTCAAGTTTGAGACAGATTTTTAGACTTTACAAGAACCAATGGTAATTGGGAGCAGGGAGGAAGGTGAGGGTCAAGATTGGATCTACCATGGTCTTATTCAATGACTGTGCAGGCTTTCAGAGGGCTTTTGATCTACTGCTGCTACTTATGTTCTTAACATCTGGAAAAACACATCAGAAATGTACATAAAGGAACACTTAAATAATCAGAGAGTTTATTGTAAGGAAATCTCAACTCTGTTACGTTTCAGCCAACACTCAGTTTTCTTCTGTCTTGTTCTCTTTCAGTGACATCTTTGATGCAATGTTTCCTGTGACCCACATTGCAGGTGAAACTGTCATTCAGCAAGGTAATGTTCATGATATTTTGTAGAAGACTAATTTTTCTGGATCAATTTTCTTTTCTTTTAATTTGCTGCAGAAAACCCTTCCAGTGTTTCAGGTATCCAACCTTTGTTCATGTTGGGTTAGGGTGTAATAGCCATAGATCACTGTTGGCAATTTTGCCTCCATGCCAAGCCTTACATGTGCTGTGCTGAGACACCAGCTTTCAAAAGAAATATTAAACTATGCCCCTGTCTGATCTATCAGATCCCATGGCACAATTTGAATATGGATCATATCTCAGCCAAGACCATATTTATCTATTATTTTATCTCATTGCTCTCTGAGACTCATCAAAGTCGAGCTTATTTCCTTGTAATAATGGTATAGTTAAATGTGGTTTTTAAACCACTTAAGTTTCCTAATCTGTGAATTGCCCATTGACATACCAAGCTATTAATATATTTAATGTTTATGTAATATTGTTCATCAATGATCCCTTTTGTACATGCAAGGAAAATCTTTTTTTTAAAGAGAACAAAATACATATTCCTTTCTCTTACCTTTCTTCTTCCTCTATGTATCGTACATAAAATAATTTTATATTCTGTAATTGTACATATTACTCAATCTCCAGTATGGAATTTCAGTAACAGATGCACATTATAGGATCTAGCCACTCACATACTTTGTGAACTGTTGACAACGGTTTTGTCATTTCTACAATGCAGCCTACAAATGTAGGTAGTGCAAGCATAACAAAACACAGTGGCCTGATTTGCCATCTTTTTGCTTAAGACAAGCGACCATCTTTCAGTGTTATTCATCATCAGAATTATTTGGCTTATGTAAATAAACCATTTGATTGTTAATTTCTCTTCTGTGGCAAAAAGGAATGAAATATTGGCTGCATTTTTACATAGCCGAACTCTTCCTCTCTCTGCCTGTAAGCTTCACTAAGTTGAGAATGACAGATCATTCATTGTTGGTGTGCCTTTAATAATTTTTAATAAGGATGATCAGCTGTAATTAAAATGTTAAATGTTTACATTTTAATTTTGAAAGCTTATTTTTCCCTAGGGAGGTTCGTGTCATTTGGTTTTATATACTGTGACTGCTGCTTCTTCTCAAATGCAAGGCAGTCTTTTCCAAGGATTTTTGCTAGCACTGGAACATTTCTGTGCTTGCTTCTTTATATTACACATTTGGTGCAAGAGGGCGCTGCACTGGTATAAGACGTGCACAACTGGTGTTAATACGAGAATTAAGTAATTTACAATAGCTGTGGCTTTAAGAAATGTATAGCTGTGTAACACAAAATGTATTAATTTATCCCTCGTAATAGAATCTCTTTTTAATGCAGATCTTGAAAGGTGTATGCTGATTAGATTTGAAAGTTCAACATTGTATGGAACTAACAGTTTACAAAATAAAAGAGCAGCTAATAGACATTTATAGGGCATTCATCAAAAACTTGCCTTGTACTTGATTTGTAAGAACCTTAAAGATGCTGATTAAAACCTTTTCTCGTTCGACCAACCTTTTGGTAACCTAGCCTATTAGTTCCTGGTGTGGCAGAATCTCATTATTGATTGACAGCATGCCTGTGATGCACCTTGATGTTTAGTTATGTTAAAGCTGCTATATAAATGGATTTTGTAGTGAAGGCATAAGTTAAAATGAAACCGCAAAGGAAGGTTTATGATAGGTGCTTGGTTCTTAAACTGGTGACAAACCATGCTGAATGCAACAGGAAATGAGGAACAAGATGTGGTAATAAATGAAGGTGCTTACCCGGACAAAGCCATGCAATGCTGTGACTCCAAAAGCAGCTCAGAGGCTGAGTGTTATGTGGTGAGTGACTCGCCTCTTTACTCCCCATAGTTTTTCCTCCATCTGCATGGCACAGAAGAATAATGTCATGTTCTCCACTTGCTTGGATGGGTGCAGCTTGAATATACTCTGAAAGTTTGCTGCTCTCCGAGACAAAACGGCCTACTTAATCAGCATCCTATCCACTGCCTTAAATATTCACTTTTTTTCATTACCAGCACGTTACATCATGCTCTATCTAAAGGATGCACTGCAACAACTGGCCAAAATATCCTTGATAACATCTACCAAACTCCCAACCTCTATCACTTGGAAAGTTAAGGGCAACTTATAAAGTATCTCTCCAAGCCTCTCACCATTCTAACTTGGAAGTATGTTACCATTTCTTTATCATCACTGGGTCAAAGTTCTGGAACTCCCTACCAACAGTTCTCTGGGGCAGTAGTTCAGTAAGGTGATCTAACACCATCTTTTCTGGGCAATTAAGGAAACATCCACATCCTGTGATTTTTTTTTAATGTTTAAAAATAAGAGGTTTGTCGAGTGTAAATGATTTTTGAATAAATTGACTGGGTTATTTCAAAAAGAGGTGATGAGGCTAAAATGATGCTGTATCAACCACCAATCCTCAGCCCACACTCTTTTCATCTTTCTCTCTCTCGCTGTCTTTCTCTGTCCTGTCACTCAAATTTCAGCAATGACCACAGTTGTACTTGTCACACATTTGTCAGACATAGACATAATGGTAGAAGAGAGAGATCAATGGCAAATTAAATTTAATGTAGAAAAGAGTGACATATTCATTTTCGCAGGAAGAATGAAATGCAGAATAAATAATACAATTTTGAAGCATAAACAGAATAACCTTGGAAAGTAGTTACACTAGTTGGCAGCCATGTGAAGAATGCATTTGGTGGCATATGAAATTCTTGGCTTTATAATTATTTTTACTAAACAAAGGAAACTGCACTGAACCTCTAAAACAACTATGTATTTATAACTGAAATATTGTATCTAATTTTGGTCATCACTCTAATTGGAAGATAGATCTACCTTCTACTTAAAACATTTCAGCACAGGAACAGGCCCTTCGGCCCACGATGTCTGTGCCAGACACTATGCCAAATTAAACTAGATCTCTTCTGCCTGCACGTGATCCTTATCCTTCCGTTCCCTGCATATTAATGTGTCTGTCTAAAAACCTCTTAAATGCCACTAACATATCTGCTTCCACCACTATCTCTGTCAGCCTATATCAACACCCACCAATCTCTGTTTTAAAAAATGATTGCCCTGTGCACCTCCTTTTAAACTTTTGCCCTCTCAGATTAGATGCATGTCCTCTTGTATTTGACATTTCTACCCTGGGGGAAAAGATTCTGACTGTTTACCCTGTCTGTGCCTTTCATAATTTTATAAACTTCTATCAGGTCTTCCCTTAGCTTCCTATGCTCCGGAGAAAACAACCCAAGTTTGTCCAACCTCTCCTTTTAGCGCATACCCTCTAAATCCAGGCAGCATTCTGGTGAACTACTTCTATACTCTTTCCAAAGCCTCCACATCTTTCCTGTAATGGGGTGATCAGAATTGCACGCAAGTTGATAGACTTCAGTTGCATGGAAAGATAAAAAACCTGGGATTACAAAAAGATTAAGGAGAGATTTGATAGAAGCATTCAAAATCATGAAGGAGTTTGATAGAGTAAATATATACATTTCCATTGACACAGTGATGGGTAACCAGAGGATGTCAATTGACAAAAACAAACAAAACCCCAGAAATAATAAGAAGGAGGAAAATTATGTAGCATTTTGTTGTGATCCATATTGAGCTGCCTGGAACTGATGGAGAAAGCAGATTTAATATTTGGAGGAGAAACATTTTCAGGCATACAAAAAGTTCTGATGAGTAAGATGAATCGACTTTCAAAGAGCTGGCACAGGCTCAGTGAACTGAACTGAGTATTTCTTACGTTCATATGTTCTTTGGCTCATCTATTATTCTATGATTAAAACATATCGTAACAACCATTTGATTAGGTGTATTTTCTTCTAGTGGTTAATAGAAGCTAAAATAAGTAGATACCCAAGTTTTTGTGTTTCATCCTACAACTATCTTGCTGCTAACGGACAAAAATAGCTGAAAATGTTGCATGTAGAATAATAGAAATTTAGACATTTGGAAACATTGACTTTGAGGTTAAGTAGATGTCATGAGCTTTATAGCCCGAATATAACTGAAAAGGAAAAGTCGCCTTGTGATTGAGCCACTAAACAAAGTACTGGTACTTGTAAAGATGGGACTTAAGTAGAGGGTGGATTAAACAGGACATCTGAAGTCTTAACAAATCTGGCAACAATAATGCTCTTCTTTTGAAAGTTCAGAGACTGTGAACTTGAGTAGGGACTTCAGAGGCTTTTGGTTTTAATATATTAAAAAAATTATCTATGAAACTTGAGAAAAAGGATTTTTCCTTCAGATAAAGAGGAGGTCTTAAAATGTCCTTAATGCTTGTCAAGAAATTCTTTAGCTTGTTACTGCATGTAGTCTTTTGACAAAACAACTAAAACATCCTAAAATGCAGTCTTTTGTGAAGAGAAATGTTGACTTAAACTTTAACCTAAACTCAGTTTAAAATATACTGTATTTGCTATTTCTGTTTCCAGGTGATGAGGGTGACAACTTCTATGTAATCGATCAGGGTGAAGTTGATGTAAGTGTTCGAAAACTGTGGTTTTTAAGTGCAACTGGTTTTCTGTTTTCATTCTGGGGTAAGGAAAGGTGATTCAAATTAAGATATTATATGCGTATATACACATTTAATGACCTTGATGAATGCCTGTAGGTAGTATGGACCTCCACAGAGATGACCTTCACTAAACAAGCTGCACCTGTTGGGTCAGGGTAATCCATTGATGGACTAGTAATTCACTGCAAAGAAACAATTTAACATCTAAACGCTTTCTGTAGCTCCCATCAGTGTCTATTGAAGCCATGACATGGAGCCTAAGGCAATTTGTTCCAGGTGCTTTATTTGTTTATTTAATTGTTTGAAATGAGGTCAGCTCAAATGAAAAGGGACTAGCCTGTTAGTGCAAAAGCTTATTATGAAGCCATAGAACTATAAATCGGTCTCATATACTATACAAAGCTGGTTACTTTAATCGTAATCAACAATTAATGTTGGAAATACTAAGGTAATTTGCACATTTATTACAAAGTAAGTTTAGTAGTTAACATAGAACAGAAATTGCTATACAGAAAAGATCAAGTTCAATCTAGCTCATCTATTATCCTCGTAACTGAATGAAACATCGATAATGGAATTTTTGACATAACAATTAATCTCGCAATTAATCTACAATGGACATGTGCATGAGGCAAGGAATTTGGTGGTGTAGATCTTTCAGAACCAAAATTCCAAGCCACAGGTTCCTGTCAAGTGTGTCGCAACTATGTTTCAAATTGCTCATATATTGTATCACGAAGTATTATTTTAAATAATCTATCCAGTTTGCATTTGACTGAATCAGTGCTAATTGCTTCTCCGTATCCCAAGGAGCCAGCTTCATAAACCACTTGACTACTGAAATATTTTAGTAGATGATAACCCTTCCATGTAAAGCCTATGTCCTCTGGTCATCCTGTTGTAGACCAGGTGAAACAATTTGTCATAAGAACAAAAGGAATAGTCTCAAGAGTAGCCATTGAGCCCTGTATGCTTCCTCTGCTATTCGGTAAGATCATGGCTGACTTTTCACCACAGTGTCACTTTCCTGCACTAACCTTCGTTCCCTTAATATCTTAAGAAGAAATCTATTTATTTCGGTCTTAAATGTAATCAGCAACTGAGCCTCCACTGCCCACTTCTCAGGGAAGGAATTCCAATTTATCACAGTCCTGATTGGCTGATCCCTCAGCTTAAGACTATGAACCACGATTCTTGACACACCAAAGAGGGGAGCATAACTTTTGCACACACCCTGCCAAGCCTCGTAAGAATTTTGAAAGTTTCAGTGAGGTCACCTCTCATTCTTCTAATCTCAAAGTATAAACCCAGTCTGTTTGATCTCCCCTGAAATGATAAAGCTGCCACCTCAGGAATCAGTCTGGTGAACCTTTGCTACACTTGGTCTTTGCAAGTATATCTTCCCTTGGTAGAGACTCTAGACTGAAACACAATACTCCAGATGTAGTTTCACCAGTTCCCAACAAAATTGTTTAGGGGGATTTGGAGGTCCTTGTAAACAGAGTCACTGAATGCTAGTATGCAGGTACAGTAAGCAATTCAAAAAATTAAATGATAAATCCTCATTCAGTGACTCAGTTTACAAGGACCTCCAAGTCCCCCTAAACAATGACACCATTCAGTCTCTCACTATTTTAAATGTTTCTATTTTTTTTGACCAAAGTGGATGACCTCCCATTTTTCCACATTATATTCCATCTGCCACATCCTTATCTGTTCACTTAACTTGTCTGTAACCCACCTAAATGCCTCTATATCCTCCTCATTATCTGCACTGCCATCCAGTTTTTTATCATTGGCAAACTTGGATGCATTATACTAGGAGGAGATCAAATTATTGTTATGGATTGTGAACAGCTGAGGCCCTAGCACTGATCCCTGTAGCACCCCACTTTATCAGAGCCTACCAACCCTAAAATGATCAGTTTATTTCTGTTTTTCTGTCTCAGACATTTCTAATCCACATCAGTATATTGACCCCAGTATATGTTGCGTAATTTTCGTTTAACATTCTCTTGTGTAATCCTTTGTTTAATGTCCTCTTTATCAGAGGCCTTCTGAAAACTCAATTAACCATATCAACTGGTTTGCCCTTAATTAATTCTGTTTGTTGAACCTCAAAATATTCTAAACCGATTACACAAAGATGATTTCCCTTTTTGATCAATGTTGACTCTTGCCAATCTGGTTATTATTTTCTAAGTGCAGTGTTACCACATCCTTTGTAATAGTGATATTTACAAAGCTGGGAACTAATGTCCAGTTAATTGGTTCCCATTTTCTCTCTCCCTTTCTTAAATAGTGGGTTTACATTTGTTATCTCCCAATCTGTGAGAACAGTTCTAGAATCCATGGAAGATGACAACCAGTGTATCCGTTATCTTTCTCCACCACCATCAAACTGTCATCAGGTCCTGGAGATTTATCACCTTTCAGTCCCACTAATTTCTCTAGGTTTTTTTTCCATTAATGCTAATCTCTTTGAACTCATTTACTGTCGAGCTGTAGCGCTGCACCATTTCCAGAAAGTATTCTGTGTCTTGTGAAGACAGACACAAAATGTTTAATTTCTCTGCCATTTCCTTATTCCCTAATATAATTTCTCCCACTATTTACCTCCTTGCCTATCAATGGAAAGTCTTTACAATCTGATTGGTATGTTTTGTTAAACTACGATTGTATTTTACTTTTCCTTTCCTATCACTTCTTCTGTGCTCTGTTGAACTCTGAAATTTTCCCATCTTTGGCCTTACTGCTTGCTAATATCATAAGCCTTTTCAGTTTTAATACGATGTTTAACTTGGTAGACACAGTTGGACCACTTATTTTGCCAAGTTATCTTCATGCACTTACACATGCTTGTACTGCCATCTTAAAATTGCTCCTTTCTTGAAGTATTTCACTTCAGGACACTGGTGATTCTGATTTTTTAAAATTAGTTCTGCTTGTTGTTTCAACCATTATCAAGGAGTGCACAAAATATCTGTGATTCAATAAAAGATAGCAGATTGAAATTTAAAAAACAAATTGCATTGCAGTAAAAAGGTATGAAATTCTACGCTCAGACTTGAATGTTTCATATATCACTTATACAAAGAAAATCATTAGAACTTTATGCCTTCATTCTTTTTTTTTCACCAACATCCCACCTTCACAACCCCCCATCCCCAATCCCCAGGCAAAGATTATTGGAAAAGAAAAAGAATTTGGACATCAGAGTTGACTAATGGTTTTATTTTTGCATAGGTCTATGTAAATGGAGAATGGGTTACAAACATTGGAGAAGGAGGTAGTTTTGGAGAACTTGCTCTGATCTATGGCACTCCAAGAGCAGCAACTGTCAAGGCTAAGACAGACCTGAAACTGTGGGGAATCGACAGGGACAGCTATAGACGCATTCTAATGGTCTGTATTATGTTATCAATTTCTATCTGTGACTGCTTTAGAGTTGATTGATAATTCTATGTATAAAAATGTTTTCTTTTGTTCTAAAACTGAAAATTGAACAATTCTTGTTCAGGAACCATACTACATCATTCTTGAATTCTTGAAATCCGTAAAACTTTACTCAGCCTAATATTGCATGCGTACAGAGTTTGATATCAGAAAATTATAGCCCACGGAGGCCATTTGGGCCATTGTGTCCGTTCCAGCCAAAAATGCAGCCTTTTTGTTTACTCCCTCTCTGTCCATAATCTTTCAGGTTATGGTTCTTCAAGCATCCTCCCAGGTGCCTTTTGAAATATAATGAGGGTTCTGCTTCCATCCTCACCCTTTCAGAGTAAGTTTCCAGAACCCAGTACCTTTGGGTGAACCTATTTTCTTCAAATCCCCTGTAATCCTTTCGTCAATTAAATGAAACTTGTGTTCCTACCTTTGACTTCAATACCAGGGGAAAGAGATCCTTCCTTTTAAGCCTCTCTAAAACCTTCATAATCTTGTATACTTGATTTAAATCTCCCCTCAGTCTCCTTTTTGTTTCAATGCCTATTTATTTTCGGTCATTTAGTGTGCCTATTATAATTAATCTTAACATTATAGTTACAACTATTCAAATAATAGTTACAGCTATTCAAATAATACTGTTTTAACACAGATAAATGTATGAATGTAATCTATCTGATTATCTAATTCATGAATGTCATTTTGTGGTTGCTTTGCATTATGGGAATGATAAATCACAAAGTGAATTGCTGCATCAAACATTTGAAAATAATGTCTGGTTTTGTGTAAAAGTTACTACTTGTGAAACATTTATTGTGAAATTTTGGATTAGGAAAAAAAATAAAACGTGTAAATCCTTTGAAATAAATATGAATGATTCCACTGCCTCAATCACCCTTTGAGTGAGTTCCAGAACCCCAAACCCTTTTGGTGATATTTTTTTTCCCCTCCTAAAATCCCCTCTAATCCTTTTATTAAATTAACCTAGATCTGTGTTTCTACTGTGTGGTGATGGAATTTATCGTTGTAGCTTTGGTCTAGAGTAACAGACATTTGGGTAAGTACATGGATAGGAAAGGTTCAGAAGGTTATGGGCCAAACATGGGCAAGTGGGACAAGCTTAGGTGGGCACCTTGATTGGCATGGGTGAATTGGGCCAAAGGGCCTGTTTCTGTGCTGGATAGCTCTGACTCTAGATACTTGTCATTAACTTCATAATTTTTCATTGTCAAATGACAACTTCCTTCCAATGAGATTGAATAATTAAAGGAATGCATCAAAGTAGCACCAAGGCCATTTGTTTACTGGCTTGTTTCTTGGACTGTTTCTTGGAACTAGTTAATGTTCAGATAATTGCTCGCCTTTTCTAATAATGTGTAATAATAACAATTAATTTCTAATAATAGTGGTAAAGTGTTATTGATTTATAACAATACATTGTTCTGTCTGATATTTTGGACATGAGGTTGCTGGTGTAGCATTGTACCTTGCAATTTAAGTGGTCTATGCTGTGCAAGGGAGATTTTAAATAGGAATATTTGACAAAGGTGGGATAGCTAACGCACAGAAAAACTAATTAAGAATTTAAGAGCTGTTTGATTTTGTTTTCCAATAAAACATAAGGGAAGGCATTGGATTTGGCATTTGTAATTTTTTCAGTCTATTTCATGAACGAGCTTGTGTACACAGAGAGCAAATAACCTTTGTATAGTGCAACACACAAAGGAGCTGGAGGAACTCAGCAGGTCAGGCAGCATCAGTGGAGGGAAATGGATAGTTTCGGGTTGAGACCCTTCCAGCATCTGCAGCCTTTTGTGTCTCCAACCTTTTGTGTGGATTGACAAATTGAAAGAGAATAAGATCCAGGATGCTGTTATTAACACCTTCTGACAAAACACTCAAATCTATTGTTTGAAATTCAGCTTTTTATTCATGAGTTTTATATATTTACCAGTTATTTGATTTGTTTGTTGGTATTAAAAGCACCCATTTAAACTTAGATCATCAGGAAAATGCCCTGGGATTTTTTGTTCACGCTTTCCGTTATGGGGCAGAATATCAATGGAGGAAGATAAATACTAAATGACATTTGATAGTTTTCTCAAAAATGTAAATAGCAATATTCCAGGGATAATTTCTTAACTCCGCTCTCCTGATTGGGCAGGGGGTGGGGATATCTCATCAGACCCTCAGCCCAGGAATGATTTTGGAGTTTTGGGTGTATTCTGTGAACTGTCTTCTAGCTATTCAGTCAATGGAATGAATCAGAGTCAGATTTATTATCATTGACATATGAGGTGAACTTTGTTCTTTTGCGGCAGCAGTACAGTGCAAAGACATAAAAATCTATAAATTACAAAGTGCAAAAAAAAGAATAATGAGGTAGTGTTGTAATGTAGGAATGCTGGCAAGAAGTCTGGAAAGAAGAAAGTATAGGGAAGAATATAATTAAAACAGGCCAAAGAGATAAAGTTTGAAGAAGTTTTTAAATTGCTCCATCTCTCTGACCTACTTTAATAAAGGAATTGCTGGTAGTTGGCTCAAGTAGCCTGAGGGTCTACTATCAGTACTTGAGTAAAGGAAGGAAGGTATGCACATGATGCCAGAATCAAGAGAGAATGTTGGTGGTCAGGGCTGTTGGAGGAAGAATGGATTTTGGGTTATAGGAATTTACAGAGAAGGGTTGGATAAAGCTATGCATGGAATTAAAGATGAGGGTATCAAACTTAGAGCTTTGGGGAATGGGGAGCTCAGAACTCATCTGGCAGCTTGAAACAGGGCATCCACGAGGCACAGAAAAAATTAGCAGCAGCAGAGATATGTTCCATTATAATTTGCCAAGGGGTGATATCTTCAACAAGAGAGTTTAACCAACTATTTTGACATGTAATGGCATTACCATCACCAGGTGCCCATCATCTAGCTTGGGAGTCACCAATAACTAGAAAACAAACTAGACCAGCAATAAATGCTGTGGCTGCAAGAGTAGAACTGATGCTGGTCATCCTGCATCAATGACATCCCAAAGACTTTGCATCAACTGCGAGGCACAAGTGTGGTGGAATCTTCTGCACTTGTCTGGTTGAGTTTAGACCCCAAAAACACTCAAAGCTTAACACCACCTAGGACAAAACCGTCCACTTGATTGACATTCCCTTCAACACCCTCAGCATTGAATTCCTCTACCAGTATGTGCCATCTACAAAATGTACTGCATTTCTTCTCCAAGGCTATATTGATAGAACATCCCAAACTGTGACCTTTATAACCATGAAGGACCAGAACTGCAAGCAGGCAGGAGCACCACCATCTGCTGGTTCACCTCCAAGTTGCACATCATTTTGATTTGGAAGTTTATTATTGATCCTGTGTTGTTGCCAGGTCTAAATCCTGGGACTTCCCATCCAACAAAATTATGGAAGTACCTTCAGAAGAATTGTAGCTGTTCAAGAATGTCCCTTCCACCACACCTTAACAGCAATTAGGGGTGGACAAGTAAATTCTGGCATCAACGATGACCAAATCACAAAATAAAATAAAACCACAGTGGGAATGATGAGCAAGCAAGACTTTCGTGCAGGACAGGTTATGTGCAGCAGAGGTTTAGGTAAATTGAAATGCACACAGGATGGAAAACTAGCAGAGAGAGCACTGGAATAATAGAATGAGGAAGTTATGGAGACATCTGATGTTATAGAAGTGGAGGTAAGCAATCCTTCAGTTGGAGAGGATATGGAGACTGAACCATCTTCTGGCTTATGATGAACCCCAAGATTGTGACCAGAAACAGAAGTGCTGGAAGAACTCAGCCAGTCAAGCAGCATCTGTGGAAAGAGAAACCAGTCAATGTTTCAGGTTAGCAACCCTTCATCAGAACCTAGGAAGAGAGAAAGCTAGTCTCAGCAACAGAGAAGATGTGGGAGGGCAATCAGTGGAACAAAGGGACTGTTGGTAATAGGGTGAAATGATGGACAGTTATCTCCTTTGTGGGATATGTTGCTAATGTTGTGACGTCTGGGTGATGTAGGGTGTGGTCTACTGGGACATGCCAAGCAGGCCAGAATATTCTCATGGAATACTATAGGGTGGAGGGAGAGAGGAATGGCATGTACAAATGGCCAGTCCTGATACAAACAGTAAGAAAGAGCAGGTTATCTGAAGTTGGAGAATTCAATATTGAGTCCTGCAGGTTGCAACGTGCCCAGATGAAAAAGGTTTTGTTCCTTGTGCTTCCATTGGGCCTTGTTGCCACAGTACAGGAAGCCATAAACAGAGTAGGAAAAGGTTTTGTTCCTTATGCTTCCATTGGGCCTTGTTGCAACAGTACAGGAAGCCATAAACAGAGTAGGAATGGAATGGTGAATGGAAATGGCAGACAGCTGGAAGCTCAGGTCACTCCTGTGGACCGAGTGAAGCTGCTCCGCAAAGTAATCACCCAATCTGCGTTTGGTTTCTACAATGTAGAGGAGGCCACCTTGTAATCACCAGATACAGCAGACTAGATTGGAAGAAGTGCAAATGAATTGTTGCTTCACCTGCAAGGATTGTTTGGGTCCCTAGATGGTGGGAAGGGGAGAGGTGAATGCACAAAGCACAGAGGCAGTCGTGGCATTGGAAAAGGTGGTTGTGATGTACACATGGATGTCACTGCACATGTTTGATCTGCAGTACCAGTTGTTATTTGTCATCCTGGAAGACAATAGATATAAATTATTTCTGGGCCTTTTTGTCAGCTTTTTGAAGCATTGACCTTTAGGATGGAGCTACTTACTCACTTTGTGGTCTAGTTGATGTGTGTTCTGAAGAAACTATGTAATAATTGCATGATGTATTCTTACTGCTCTAAAATTTGGTTCATGAAATTGCAAATATAGCCTTTGTAAGAATTGATATTTTTAATTTTCTTGAAACTTGAATCATGTAACAAAAATATAATGCGTGCTTTTCCATCAAAGCCAATAGTTATAACCAGGTCTATACGTTGAGGTGCTGTAGTTTTTTTTATTTCTGAATAATTTTTTGTAATATCGCATGTTTCAAAAAAAATTATCATCATTTTTTTTTGTCTACCAATTCATATTATATTTTTGGATGAGAATTGTCTCCCATGATGTTTTTGTAGTGTCTGTCCTTTTTGTCTGTACCTCAGGCAGAAAACAGTTCTGAAACCTCAGTAATAACCATGTATATGCACAAAGCTGTGTAGAATAACTTAAGGGTATTCAGGTTCAAAAGACGAGTATAAGCTGTCAAGTCTCATAACATTTAAAATGTCAGTATTGTGACTATTTGTGATGGTGCTTTATCTCTTTTAAGCTTAAAAATAGCAACTGACGGCATACTGTGTTTTAAATACATATATAAACGTGGCTTAGAATGTGAAGCTTGTACAATCATCCAAATCTTTTTGTATAATTTGCTGACCTGTTTGAATGAATATAATTGTTCAAATATACAATTAAAGCTTAGCAAGGCTTCTGGCTTTTGGTGAGTATTAAGTCAAATTTTGTTTTTATCTCATGGGATACCAGGTGTTTTGCAGATTGCAGTTAGTGATTCCTCTTCTCCTTTGAAAGTAGAAAACTGGTAGTCATGCTGATAATTTATATAGGGTCCCTATAATTAAGGCTATTTAGAATGACTGAATAAGTTAGGTTCAGTTTTATTCTGTAGGACTTTTTGCAAGGGGTGGGGTTGGTGTAGGAGAGTTTCCATTCTGTAATTTTGATCTTTTTATCTATGTGAAACGTAAGCTAGTGCCCTTGAAGAAGCTCCATGTGCATTTAATTCATTCTCTTTTGACAATATAAAGTGTGCACATTGCAGATCATTGGCCCAACAAGGACTGCTTTATATATATATATATATATATATATATATATATATATATATATATATATATATATATATACACATACACATACACACACACACACGAAAATGATCTTCAGATGTCTTGCAGCAACTATTGTATTTATCTTCTAGTATGGAATTTTTGAATAAAAATGTATAAAATGGAAAATATCCCAGTGGATAACTTTATGTTGGGTGTAGATATTTGTTACTTTTTGTCATTTTTGAAAAATTATGTTGGCATGTATTCCTTTTTGCAGCGTGCTTGTCTGAAAGTACTAGATAGCAAACTGGCAAACTTCAAGTGCTCAAAAGAAAATGAGGAATAACAACCGCTGAAATAAACAGATACAGTAACTACTTGCATTTTCATTTTAAACAGGGTAGCACACTGAGGAAGCGCAAGATGTATGAAGAATTCCTGAGCAAAGTCTCCATTTTGGGTCAGTTGGCAACTATGTTTAATGTCATCTCTGCCACACATGTAGCTTGTCTGAAGAGCAGGCTCCATACCTAGGTATTTTGCTGAAGGTCCAAAAAACACTTTCCTGTGTCTGACCTCAAGTAGCCCTGCAGCACAAAACAAAGAATGTGAAGTGGTTGACATTTTGGTACTTTTTCACAGACTGAGCACCATGAGTGGAATTTTGTACCTGAGCTCGATCCCTCAAGATATCTAATCTGATTTAAGCTTTTAAATGCAAATTATGTACTTATAGTGGGTTTGTATGTGGATAGCTGAAAAATAGTGGAGTGTAGAAATTAGTCCATGACATCATCTGAACTGTTTAGTCATAGTCTAATTAAGTGTGAATTATATCTCAGTGAGATGGTGTTGTACACTTGTGTACTTTTACATGGGCTAAGCAAACTAACACGATGGTGTTGAATGGATTGAGCTGCTTCTTGTTAATGTTTTTATAGTCATATCAGGAATACTTAGTTTAATCTCTTAAGGTTTTTTTTAATGTGGCTAAGCATGATACTTCAGTACTTTACAGGAAAGTATTTAATCCCAATAATTACTGCAAATTCCAAAGGGGAAAAGAGGCACCATATGCCATGAAACGTTGATGTTTTTAATCCCAATGTTATGGATTGAGAGAAGATATGAAATCATCATAATTGATAAACATAATCAAATTGAAATTATCTTTCTAATTAATTAAACCTTTTGTAATTTATTAGGTTAACTTTCTTAACAAGGTTCTGAATTAAAACAAAAATAATGTTAATATGTTTTCAATCATATCTGTTGCAGTGATCTCTGGATGCTTGATGTAATGTTTTAAATAAAAAAAAGTTAAAGGCACAATATGTGTTTCACTTGATAAATTATTATTCAATAACTTTTTTAAAATATAGACTGATAAAAACAGAAGGTCTTAAAGAATTAATTTCCTAAAAGTTGCACTTTCTCAAATAGAGATATAGAATTTCTCTTCTCTCTGACAGTCATTTGCAATATTTAAAACTGAATGACCCTCAAGTCTCTACTTTGGAATACATACTCCTCAATCTAAATGGATTAAATAGTATTAGGTTTTGGGTTATAATTCATATGTAGCATAAATTCACATCAATTCAAGTGATTTTCCTTGACTGCAGAGGAGAAGAGTGCAAACAGCTGTACGTAAAGGCATGCTGAATTGCTGAAAGTAACTTTGGGATTTCAATGTTAAACCACACATGTAAGAATCCTGAAGTTGTGGTCCGTTTCACAGAATAATGACAGCAGCATCTGTAGTCTTGCTGTTATTAAAAAAATAAAAGAAAAGCAGATGCCGAAAATCTGAAATAAAAACAGAAGCTACTGGAAATACTCAGCAAGACAGGCAGTATCTGTGTAACATTTTCAGGTTTGATTACAAAACCATGTGGGACTGAGTAGTGATAAGGATGTAAGGAAGTTCGTGGGGGTATAGACAAACTGAGTGGACAACAACATGGCAGGTGGAGTATACCATGGAAAAGTGTGACCTTATCCACTTTGGTAGAGAAAACTGAAGTGCTGACAGTTTTGTAAATGGTGAGAGACCTGGATAGCCTTGTACACGAGTCTCTGAAAGCTAACGTGCAACTGCATCTGACAGTTAGGAAGGCAGATGGTATTTGACTTCAGTGTTTCTAGCAATTTTGGTTCTATTTTGGGGTAATGGCATATTGGACTTGGACTTAAACCCTGTTGCAATAAAGAGTAAAGATGTTCAACTACAATTATGCAGAGCCTTGGTAAAACTGCACCTGGAATATTTTGTACAATTTTGGTCTCCTACACTAATAAAAAAAAGTATATTTTTTGCTAGAGAGGAAATGCAGTGAAGATTTACCTGCCTGAGTCCTGGGATGGTTGGTCTGTTATGAGAGACTGTGTGAGCGAGGCTTCTATTCTCTGGAGTTTAGAAGAATGAGAGCTGGTCTCATTGAAACATATAGAACTTGTTGAGAGATGAACAGAGTAGATAATGGGAGGATGTTTCCCCTGATCGAGGAGTCAAGAACTAGGGTTTGCAGTATTTAGGACTCAAATGAAGAGAATTTTTTTCATTGTAATAGTGGTGAATCTCTAAAGTTTTCAAAGGATCAAAGGTAGAAAGATTCAAAGGTGGAAGATTCAGTCATGATCTTGTTTCAAGTTGATGATCTTGCATCAAGAAGAGTGAAATATTAACTGCTGCTCTCTCCACTGACTTGCTGGAGGTTTCTAGCGATGTTTTTGGTAATTTTGATGTCCTAGTTATTATAAAATTCAGGCCAGTTATTTAAGATCCATTAACTGTCGATCCATAGTTATTTGTTTTGTTCTGCATTTTCTAGAGTCACTGGACAAATGGGAGCGTTTGACGGTAGCTGATGCACTGGAGCCCGTCCAGTTTGAAGATGGAGAGAAAATTGTGGTCCAGGGTGAACCAGGCGATGACTTCTTCATTATCACAGAGGTAATATTTTAGGAAGATCTGCACGATGGAAAACTGAGTTGAAAACTTCTCTTTCTTCAAATAGACGGTTAACTTTGAATCTGTCAGAATAAACTATATTATCAAGTAAATGCAGTAGGCTATTTTCATAAAACTTTTTTATGTTTGCTGCTGCTTAATGAAATGAAATGATGGGGAACACATTTTATTGTAAAAGTCTTTAAGCTGCTTCAGTTTTTTTCCACATGCATACTTGCTATTCTTCTATAACTATTATAATTTGGAGGCTAATTTTAAAATATTTCTGCATAATGGCTAGTTCATTAGAATGTAGAAGGCAAAGGGTGATCTGATAGAAATTAGCAGTAATCTGGCAGATTATGAAGGCAAATAATTTAATTACTTTTAACTAGGCAGCAAGAGATAAGATGGCACAAATTTAAGATGATCACTGAGGTAAAAGAAAGCTACAGAAATTATTTCTATAATTCACAACTGCTGAAACTACAATAATGGTTCAGATGGAAGATTAGGCAATTACTTAAAGGGGAAAAATGATTAAAGTGCTGAAGGAGTGAGAAGAAAAATGGAATTAAGAATGTTAAAACATTAGAAAATAGGAGCAGGAATAAACCACCTGGTCCCTCAAGCTGCCTTGCCGTTCAATGCGATCATGGCTGATCTGCCCCAGGCTTCATCTCCTCTCCTGTGCCAGATCCCCACAGCCCTCAATCCCTCATCCTTCGAAAATTTATCTGCCTCCTCCTTAAACACTTCCAGTGATCTAGCTTCCACAACCATCTGGTAATGAACTCTAGAAATCCAGTTAAATCAAGTTCTGAAAATGGAAAAAGTTACTGGTGAAGTTTTAATGAGACACATTGTCCAGTTTCTGCATTGTTACAGTTTAATTTTTTTAATTGCTCTTAGTGACTCCTGTTGTGGGTATGTTTGTTGAAAGAGCACGAGGTTGGAAATAAAAACATAAAATGCTTGAAATACCTAGCAAGCTTGACCTGAAGCATTTGCTCTGTTTCCACTTCCATAAATACTGTCCGACCTGCTGAGTATTTCCAGCATTTTCTCTTTTATTTCAGATTTTTGGCACCTGCACTATTTTGCTTTTATAGGGCTATCAGCTTTGATGAGCTCTGTGGTCTGTTAGTCTAATTCTTACAGAGAAAACACTGATGTAGGTTTGATGTGCCAAATAAACTTGTGCTGTAACATTTGGTCATTCATTATAGGGCTAAATAATGTGTCTGTAGTAAAATTAAATGGAATACTATGTGGAATTTAGTTGACTAAGCACATGTAATGGAAGCTTTTCTTGATTTCCCAGCATGACATCCAAATGTCTTTTCTGATATAAGCACAGAAAACTATTTTTAAAAAAAGCAATTCAGAAGGGATGCCGAAAGGTGAAATAATAGCAGTGGTCCAAGATTAATGTCGTATAACCACATTCATTGCTTCTTCTTGAAGCATGTAAATAAAGAAGTTGACTTCTAAACGTGCTCTGGGACAATATTTCTAGAGAGATCCTGATGGATGCAGTCAACTTCAACATATCTAGGCACATGCAAAATCCTTCAGTTGCCAGTGAGTATGTGACTGTGCTGATAGTTAGGCAAGCCTGCCAGTGCATATCAGTATTCAGGAATTAGAGCTATGCTCATTAACAGTTCCAGAACTAATTGTCCAAGCTGTTCTCTATTCAGCAGGTGGCACCCAGCTCAATTTTGTAGTAATAGTAAGGTCTGATTGGGGTAGACTGGCCAACATGTTTCCACAGCTTCCTGTGGTTGTTTCGCAAATGTTCAGGAAGTACTTGGGAGCTGACTCTCTCCAACGTGCTGCATTACGTTTGGACGCAATCCTCTGAGGTTTCCGGTGTCTCTTCCTTTGTTGCTGGTTCTGAAGCTGAAGAACCCCTCAATGTCTCACAATTTTGGGTGCATAGTTTGTGAGATGGTCAGTTCTCACTGTTGCTTACACAGGGCTTCTGACGCAAGGCTTTAATGTTGTCAGCGTGATCTGAATACCCCTCCACTTTGAGTGGTCACAGGCCAGAGATTCCCAGCAGTCACTGTTGCATTTCTTCAAGGAGACGTTGAGCATAACCTTGTCTTCGCTGTCTGCCTGGCAATTTTTTCCCGAGTTCAGAAAAGAATATCTGTTTCAGGAGCCTGTTATAAGGCGTGCAAATAATGTGGCCTGCCCATTGTAGCCAACTGTGTGTAACTAGTGCATTGATACTGGAGATGTTGGCTTGGGAGAGGACACTGATATTGATTTGCTTAGCCTTCCAGTGAACTTGTAGTACTTTACAGAAACAGCTTTGGTGGTATTTTTCCAGAGCTTTGAGGTGACTGCTGTAGGTAATCCAGATCTCAGAAGTATATTGGAGGGCAGGGAACCCTGCTCCACTATACACTGGGCTTTGTGCTGGGTTTCATAGCTATATCTTCAAATATCCTTTCCCTCAATTGAGCAAAGGCTTTGCTGGTGCACTCCTGACTGACAAGAAGTCAAGGAGATAAATCTCAACTTTAAAAAAAAAACCAAGGCCTCAGGAGCAGATGACACCTCTACTGAAATGCTAAAACCTGGTAGTGAAGAGTTTTAATCACATATCCACAGTCTCCTTGCCAGATCTAGGGAAAAAGGAAGATATTGTAGGCCATCCTTGGAGATGCTGTAATTGTGACTATCTTCAAGAAAAGAGAAGTCCAACTATGATAGCTACATTGTGATATCTCCCTGGCATCTACCATGGAAAGTCAGTGCCACGGTTCTCCTTGCCTGCCTTCCAGTCATTGTAGAGCTGCACTCCAAATCACATTGTGGATTTATTCATCTGGGGGGACAGTGGATGTGATCTTCACTATGAAACTATCCCAAGAAATGTGTGGGGAGCACCACCATCAACCTGCTATAGAACACCCTCCTAAAATTCAGCTGTCCACAACTCTGTCTTGTGCTTGCTCCATGACAGCTTGCAAGCTGTGATATTAATCAGTGGGTCCACAACAGATCCATTCTCAGTGAAGGCTATTGTCAAGCAAGGCTATGTTAATGCTCTTATACTTTTCTGTCTTTTTTGCCACATATTGCATCTCACCTCCAGCAGACTTCCTGTGGGACATTTCCTTAGCTGACCTGATGACCATATGCTTCCATGGACTTCGGCACTCTTGTTCTATAATTGGCTAAGTAACATTTCTGAGTTATGTGTCTGTATTGTTTTTGCCTCTTGCAAAGAACTAGCTCTGGCTTTTTCTGTAAGTACAGGTGAAATTGTTGAAACAAAAAGTTATCTTTAAATAAAATCTTAACTAAACCTTCTGAGTAGTAAAAATGTACCATTTCATTGCCAAAATAATATACATCTGGGCAGAGTGTTCACTAGCAAATATCATGCTCTATTGCCCTGGAGTTGGTTATAAGAGAGCATAAATGTGCCTTTGAAGATGATGTCATAAATTACAAGGGATGAGTTCAAGGAACAGCATCTCCACACCAAGACTGCTTTCAACCTTGGAATACACTGCTCTGTTGTTTTGAACATTTAAAAAAGAGACATTTTCATGCCATTCCTTATTTTCAAGTTACTTTTTTTATTGCACATGTTGCTTGTGATGTCATGTTCTATAATGAGTGGAAGAATGAACCTCTCTTTATGTAGTGCAGTTCACAACCTTGGGATGTACTGGAGTGCTTTACAGCCAAGGAAAGCATTCTCAGTGTTATCACGGTGGCATTGTTCCCAAAAGTAGTAGCAATGCAAATTACTATATTATCTGTTGAATGTAGATTGAGAATTAAATATTGGTAAGTACTTTCAGAGGAACATCTTGCTCTTCTTTGAAAAGTAGATCAGAACTTTTAAATCCACCTCAGAGGGGACCTGAATTTAATGCCTCATCACAAAGACTGAATCTCCAACTCTGCAACACTCCCGTGGTACTGCATTGAAGTACCAACCAAATGTGCTCAAGTCTCTTGAGCAAGACTTAAACCAAAAGCTTTCTGATTTAGAGGTGAGAGTGTTGCCACTAAGTTATAACTGGAGTCAGTTCTGGCTGCTATGCAATATGATTAAACCACACTTAGTATTGTAAATTGTATTATCCCAGGACATGATTTTGGAATTTATTTTGCTTGCTGTAGTAACAATACTGAAACTTTTTTAATTTGTTAACTAATATAAAAAAAATAAAATTTAAGAATTATTAATACTGAAGTTAAAAAAATAATCATGTTTTGCTGTTTTTATCATTTAAAAAGTCCTTTGCTTGCAAGGGAAACTTCTGCTAGCCTGCCTTGTTTGATCTTTTCTTGCTATTTTATTGATAAAAGGGATCTTTGTTAATTTTTTGAATACTGTAGCTTGAAGACTTGCTACATTATGTAAGTCAGTGTATGTGGATTTTCATTTTCTTCATTTAAGAATATCATGCAGGATAATGAATGGAGATACTTTGACTTCTAAGTTTTTCTTTCCTTAGTTACTGTTTAAGTAACAATTACATCATTGGAGCAATAAATGTGCCTGCCAAGAGTTAAATTACTGAAGCTAATGGAGTGAGCTATTAAAATCATGGAGGTTTTGAAATGCTTGTTTCCCACTGTTGCATTCATTCACACTGTATCAACATAAATTCAAACCTTCCCAAGCCAAGCAGATGTGGAATGCATCTAGCCTGTTCCAAAACTCTGGAATTATCACATATGAAATTTTTGAAATCTGAGTGAAGAACTGTCATCACCATTTGGAGATCATTACTATGTACCAAGATGTTATGGCAAATAAGTTAGCATGACAGATGTAATGCTTTGTGCAGCTGAATTGTGGATTATACCATTATATAGCGTATCCAATACTCAACATATGCACATTTTTTATGCTTATTGGGTTTGATATTTTGACAGATTTTAAAGATTGGCGAGAGTCTCTTATTTGCAGATGTGATTCAGTGATGCTACTGCTTAAAGATTAATCTTGTGTTCTTTTTCAGTCTAATGTTAATCAGTTTTAGAAAAAGAAACAAGGAAGCTTGTCAAAGTACTTTTATGTAAATGTAACATTTTGTTGCCAATCTGGCTATTTTTAAGGCCACTTTTGGTGTGGTGGCCATAGATCAAATTGAATCTTAGGATACACAACAATTTAGCCAGGAGAACAAATTTAACTAGAGCTTTAGAGTACTGACTACTAGTGTGGTGTATGTGTATTATCGATTGTGGATGTACAGTTTGAGGAATCCAGCCAGTTGTGCATTGTGATTTTTGTTTGGAATGCCACTTGGATTCTTTTTGGATTTTCTTTCCATCTGTGTCACAACTCCAGGAGTAACTAGTAACTCAGCAAGGAGGAGACACAACCAGCACCTTGGCAGTAAATCTGTTCTTTTGCTAAGGACAGATTTTTTAAATTTAAAGCTGAATTTCTATTATTTAAAATGCCGTTGACAGGAAGCAACTGTTAGGAATGTCACAGTATAAGATAGCTCAGTCTCTCTATGAAGTATATCATACCACTGGGAGCTTAATGCCTCCTTCAATATCATTCTGAGAATTTTTTTTTTACGAAGAGTTGCATAGGATATGCAATACAGAAGTAGACCATTTGGCCCAACCAGTCCATACCAATGTTTATGCTCCACTGGAGCCTCCTTCTGTCTTTCCTCAGTTTATCAGCAAAATTCTTTTATTCCTTTTCTCTTCATACTTGGGAAGCCTCCCTTTAAATGCTTCGGTACCTGTCGCTTCAATCACTCTCCATGGTAGTGCGTTCCACGTTCTCATCACTCTAAGTACCTAATTGTGTATTCAGTTTTCTTTTGGATTTCATGGTGACTGTCCTTTAATGAGGACCTCTAGTTTTGTTCTTCTCCATAATTGGAAATATTCTGCAGGGAGTATTGTCAAAAGCCTTTTATACTTTTATAAACCTTTCAGGTAACTGTTGGCTGCCTTTCCTCAAGAAGAAAGAGATCCAGTCTGTTTATCCTTTCCTGTTATACAGTATGGACCTTCACATCTCTGGTATCACTTTTATAAATCTTCTCTATATCACCTTTAGTTCCTCCATATGCTTTCTAAAATATGGCACCCAAAACTGTATGGAGAACTGTTAACCTGGTAATCACTTTATTTATTTTATTTTATTTCATTTTATTTATTTATTGGTCACATGTACATCAAAACACAGTGAAATGCGTCTTTTTGTGTTACTGAGAATGTGCTGGGGGCAGCCCGCAAATGTCACCACTCTTCCGGCTCCGACGTAACGTGCCCACTGCTCCTAACCTGTACGTCTTTGGGATGTGAGAGGAAAATGGAGCACCCGGAGGAAACCCACGCATACGCGGGGAGAACGTACAAACTCCTTACAGACAGTGGCGGAATTGAACCCCCAGGTTGCTGACGCTGTAATAGTGCTACACTAACCGCTACACTACTATGCCACACATAACGTGACGCAGCTTGGAATAGAATGTGTGCTTCAGGAATCTGGTGTCTGGTGTGTGAACTAAATCAACTGCCCAGTATAGCTGACTGTGTGTAACCAGGGCTTCAGCTCTAGGAATGTTAGCCTGGGTGAGGACGCTGACATTGGTTCACTTGTCCTTTCAGTGAATTTAGAGGATTTTGCAGACATTGCTTTGGTGGTACCTTTGCAGTGCTTTGAATCCTGGAGTAGGTAGTTCAAATCTCTGATGCACAATAGGGGGACGGGGATCACTGCTACCAGAAGCCCATGAGGCTTGTTCTAGGTCCAATGTCTTAATCTTCAAACACCCTGTTCCTCAATTGACCAAAGGCTGTGCTAGTGGATTGTGAGCAGTGGTGAATGTCACCATCAATATCCCTCTTCACTGAGAGGTGAATCACGGGATGTAAGTTTTCCATTGTCTTATTTGAACACTTGTTGTCAGAGGGCAGGTTGGTAAAGTACCTTTTTTTTGTGACATTGAGTGCAAAGCCCAATCTCCTGTGTGCTTCAGTGAATGAGTTGATGAAGGCTGGAGCCTGGCTTCAGAACACAGACAAATGCTACTGTCATCTGCATACTACTGCTTGACTACTGAGGTCCAGGTGACCTTGGTTCTGGCACATAGTTATGTGGGTTGATTAGTTCCCCATTAGTTCTAGATTTTACCTCCAATCCTGAGGGAAGTTTGTTTGAAGGTGAGGTGCAGTGTTGTCAAGATGAGGCAGTGATGCAACTTTGTTTGACACCATTCTTCACTTAGATCTGTCATGGGACAAGATTGCCAGGCAGCAGAAGGAAAGATTCAAGGATGTGCCCAATGCTGTGTTGAAGAAGTTCAACGCCTCTGCAGACACTTGGCAATCCATGGCCCATGAACACCCAAAGGAGAGAAGGAGCGTTTGGGATGGTATTAACAATTTCATGACAATGCATTGGGAGCACACAGAAGCTCTGTGTAAATAGCAGAAGGATGGCATGTCACAGACCATGCATCTGCCCACCCCATCAGGTACTACTATTCCATCTGCAGAAAAATCTGTCTGGCTCCCACATTGGCTTAATCACTTTGGAACCACAAAACCAGAATGGAAGCAAGTCATCTTCAATCCTAAGGCACTACCTCGGAAGGATGATGTAGTGCTGTAAGTGTGGTCTCACAAAGGTTTGTTACAAATTTACCATAACTTCCCCCGCTTTTCAATTCTACCTTTCTAGAAGCCCCTCTTGGGGGGGGGAAAAAAAACCCTAGTGCTTGGTTTGTTAGTTTTTCCAAAGACTTTGCTTCCTTGTGGCACAACTTTTGATGACTGGCGTATTGGTAATCCAAGACCCCTTTCTTCCTCTGTCTATGTGGATTTGCACTTCCGGGTAATGTAATCTCTTCCAGCCAAAGGTTTACTACCTCGCATTTATGGATGTGGAACTTTGCCAATTATTTTCCCATTCTGCAAGTTTATTAATGTTCTCCTGTCAGGTGCTGTAATCTACCTTGGTAATGACTATTCCTCTCCCCACCCCACCCCCACACCCTTGCCGTCACAATTGGTATCGGTTGAAGATTTAGAAATTGTGTTTTTGATTCCAGAATAAAAGTCATTCATGTAACTTGTGAACAGCAGTAGTCCCAGCACTGATCTGTGAGAAACACCAGGCACAGAGTTACCCATTATTCCAAATCTTCACTTTCCATCCTGAAGCTAGCAAGCAGTCTCTACCCTTATTCTTTACTCTATTATGGGATATCTTTTCAAAGGCCTTTTGGAAAATCTAGGTAAATGACATTTGCTTTACCTACTCTTGTTACCTCCCTGAACGTTTAATATGTTATATTTAGACTTTAATAATTCTAATATAGACACTGTTCTCTCTGGAACTCTCAATCCCTGTGAGAGTATGACCATACATCCTGGGATAAGGAATGTTGTGGAAAATAAAATCTAGGTCAGAGCAGATTTCTAGCTAGTTGGTATAACTTGAAATACTGGCCTGCAACTAGTCTCCAATCAGTATAATGTCAAGGTCAGCATGGACCAACTGAAAAAATTAGGTGCAGAAATGTGAAAATAATGAAGGAGACCACTAGGGCATAATTGACCTTTTGATGAAGGACCTTTTCAGCTTATTGCTTAGAATCTCTTAAGATCATTTCAAGGGAATTAATTGTGACGTTCAATGACTAATATGTATTAGATATAAGATCTAAATACATAAAGAATTCTTAGAACATAAAGCAGTACAGCACAGAAACAGGCACCTTGGCCTATGATGTCTGTGCCAACCATGATGCCAATTTAAACTAATCCCATCTGCCTGCACATGATCCGTATCCCTTCATTCCTTCCTTGTTCATATGCCTGTCTAAATGTCTCTTAAGCATTGCTTTCATATCTGCTTCCACCACCTCCCCTGGCAGCATGTTTCAGGCACCTATCACTCTCTGTTTTAAAAAGAAGCACACACTGCATAAATATTTTAACTTATCCCCTCTCAGCTTATAGCTATGCCCTCTAGTATTTGACATTTCCACCCTGGGAAAAAGACTCTGACTATCTACTCTGTGTACAGCTCTCATAATTTACTAACCTTCTATCAGCTTGCCTCTCAGCCACCGATGCTCCAGAGAAAACAATCCAAGTTTGTCCAACATCTCCTTAAAGCTAATGACCTGGTGAACCTCTTCTGCACCCTCTCCAAAGCCTCCACATCCTTTCTGTAATGTGGTGATCAGAACTGCACACAATACTCAAAATGTGTCCTAACCAAAGTTTTGTACAGTTACATCATCATTCGCCAACTTTTATACACAGTGCCCCCACCAATGAAGGCAGGCATGCTGTATGCTTTCTTTACCACCCTATCTACTTGTGTTTCCACTTTCAGGGAGCTATGGATTTGCAGACCAAGATCCCTCTGTACATCAATGCTCCTAAGGTTCCTGCTATTTACTGTATATACTTCTCCTTTTGCATTTGACCTCCCAAAGTGCAATACTTAACTCGGATTGAACTCCATCTGCCATTTCTCAGCCTATATTTCCAACTAATCTATATCCTGATATATCACTTGTCAACCTTCCTTGCTCTCAACAACTCTGCCAATATTTGTGTCATCTGCAAACTTACTAATCAGCCCATCTGTATTTTTGTCCACATCATTTGTATTTGTGTGTGTGTGTGTATATCTCAAACAAGACGTCCCAGCACTGATCTCTGCAGAATACCACTGGGCACAGACCTCCAGTAAGAATAACACTCCTCCTCCACCACTACCATCTGTCTTCTATGGCCAAGCCAATTTTGAATCCAATCTATCAAGTCGTTGTGAATCCCATTTGCCTTAATCTTCTGGATCAGTCTGCCACAAAGGACCTTGTTGAATTCTTTGCTAAAGTCCATGATACAGCATCCATTACCCTTTTCCTCAATCATTTTTGTCGCCTCCTCAAAAAGCAATCAAGTTTGTAAGACATGACTTCCCCTGCTGTACTGTACCGACTATCCCAAATAAGTCCATGCTTTTCAGATGAGTAAATCCTGTCCCTAAGGATGTTTTCCAACAACTTCCCTACCTGATATAAGACTCACTGGCCTATAATTTGCTGGATGATCCGTATTTGCTGCCTTAAATGTAGAAGGATTTAGAAGGGATATAAGGGGAAGGTATGGTAAGTATGGTAAATACCTAGGATGCGCTGCTTGAGAGAGTGCTTGAAGCTCGGTCGCTGTTAGCATTTAAGAAGTATCTGGATGAGCACTTGAAAGCCATGATGGAATCTGTTTTCACCACCCTTTCAAGTAGTGAATTTTAGATTATGACACTTGCTGTGTGCAAATGTTTTTCCTTGTGTCAGCCATCTTTTCCTTTTGCTGATTACCTTAAATCCATGTCCTCTGTTCCTTGATGCTTCCACAGAAACTGTTGTGCTTTATTCAGTTTGTCTGCATCCTCGGTTTTAAATACATATCAAATTACCTTTCAGCCCTCTCTGTTCTTAGAAGAACATTCTCATCTTTACGTCTCTGTCCACATAACTGAAGTCCCTCGGCCCTGCCTGGGGTACATCAGTCTAGTTGCAGCTGAGCCTGCGTTTCATTGAAGTTCAACAGAAGCTCCCTGTGTTTGTAATGTCTGCATCTGTCGTCGAATCCCAAGATCCCATATGCTTTTTAATTGCCTTCTCAATCTGTCCTGATGCCTTCAAAGGACTGAGCATGTATACAGATAAATCAGATCGAACACTGCCTGTATTCTTATTGGGAGTAGTGTTCAGTCATCAATGAAAAGACAGTGATCACCACGTACTGACTTCCCTTTTTTCCATATGCTACTTGTCAGTTCTGGGGAAAAGCAGTGCATATGCAGACTCCACAAGTTGCTGCCATTTTCACAAAAGAGTGACAGTAGAGGCTGACAGTTTCTCGATCATTGCAATGACCAAATCCAAGCTATTAGTGAAGGGCTGGCAGAGTTTTTTTTCCTGTAAACTTCTACATATCAAATCTCACTTGCACACAGGGAGCATTGTAATAGTTTTCTCATTGTCTGAATTTAATTCTTTCATAATTATTCTTAGTTCTTTTGAAAGTAGTGAGTACTTATATTCATTTGTTATAGTTCATTCTTTGATCATTTAAACTGCACTATAGTCTTGAATGTTAGTTAAATTTCTAATAAAATAAGGGGAAATGGAAATCCATATTGGACTTGATAACCCGGGGGCAAGTAGAGACCACAGTGAAGTATACCACCATTTCCACTCAGGGGCTGTCTTTTGTCATAGAATGTCGGCAAACATAACTGTCTTCATATGAAGATAATTTAAAATTAAGCTTTGTAAAACAGATACAGGAATTTATTTCTCTGAATAAATGTGCATTGTATATGGTGATGCACCCTGATGCACCTTGAAGTATGCATGAAAGATGCTCATGTCATGACAATGGCTACAACCCGAAAGCTTGTTACACAGCTGCACTTGTTATTCAGTGATTTAGAATGCAAACAAATTGACTATAAGAGTCATGTGACATTAAATGTTGCGTGGGAATAAACCTCATGGATCCATCTGCCTTGGTTAAATTCTTTCTGGAAATTATTTATCATGCTTTCCATGTTTATTTTCCAATTTCCATTTTTGATGACGTATGGAATAATTTCCTAAAGCTTTTCGGTGTGACACTGCTGTCAACAAGTAGTCTGGTGTCTGATGCAGCCTGTTGCAATCCAAAAACAAAAATGTCGAAATGTAATGAGGATTAAAAAAAAGGACTTCTATTTTCATTTGGAACTAATGGCCAACTTTCAGATTGTGGCCACCTGCCAAAATGAGTACATCAGGGACATCAGGTAGCAAAAAGAGCTGAAAGACTGGACTCTGATTAAAAATACAACTTGGGATGAATAATTAAGAAATATGTTGAGCCACGAAGGCAGATGTGAATTTTGTATTTCATTCTCAGCAAAATAAAATGCCTTTTAATATGTACATTGTGCACTTTTTGAGTTATTAAGTGAACTCTGCTTGTGAAAAATGATCAGATTTTAGGTTACAAATCATATTTGCACATGCATTAAAGATGAAAGAATTTCTCATTGTTCTTGGAATGTGGTCAGAATACTTCCCAAAATTTTTTTTTTAAGTGTAAGTCACTTAAAAGGGTGACATGACTGCCAGTTTTGTGCACAGCATGTTGAAGCTGATGTTTTGAGAACGGCCTATCTAAAAGCTAACATGTAGTGTCAGTTGTGGTGTGAGTGACCCATTCCTGGGATGGGCATTGATGTCCCATCCAGAGTACATTTGGTGCTCTTGTTACTTATAAAAATATAAGAAATAGGAGCAGGCTATTTGGACACATGCCTGCTTTGCCTTCTGTAAGATCATTGCTGACCATTTACCTCCATACTACTTTCAGTACTAATCCTCTATCCTTTGATTTCATTTATATCCAAGGATCTATCAATTTCTGTCTTGAATGAGGAATGAGCCTCCATAGTCTTTTTGGGCAGAGAGTTCATAAGATTTGCCATCCTTTGGTGAAGAAATTTCTTGCTCGTCTCTGTCCTGAATGGCTAACCTCTTAGTTTGAGTCTGTAACCCCCGGTTATAGACACCCCAATCAGAGGAAATGTGACTAAACATCTATCTGGTCAGACCACATAGGAAATTCATACATTTCAATGCAATCACCTCGTATTCCTGTTGGTGCTTTTTCAGGTGTTTTTCAACATTATGGAATGTGTAATATAAGAAAATGACATTTTAAATATTTGAAGTTGGTGCAGTTTTTTTGCCTGAATTCTTGTAAGATACTATTTTCAAGGTGGTGTGCAGATTTATCATTTAATGCGTTTCATTGTTGGAAGTATTTATGAATTCAAGTGATCTGGCAAATTGGCATAGTTTAATTGTACTTAATAGAAAAAGAAAATACTGGAAATATTCAACAGATCAGGTAGCATCTGTAGCAGGGGAAACAATGTTAGAATGTTGTGTTGAAGGCTTTGCAATAAAACTGGGAATATTCCCTGCTACTTAAAGGATTTTGTTTTACTCTGGATGCTATGAATCTGAATTATTTTGGCTTTGTATCAGTTTCATTTTATTTTTTTATGTATCGTATCATTGAACATAACCCTGACCCCTCTTTTTCCTTGCCTGAAGACAATAATTGTTACACTGGTCAAGATTTTGGGTACGTTACCGGATAGTAAAAGGCCGGGAAGTTTCAACTGCTTATTTGATCATTAAGGCTGAATTGGTGACAATGCTGTCATCGTGGAGATAATTGGAAGTACCCCTGCCAGTCAAGATAAGTGACTGTAATTGACCTTGTAAACATAATTTGTATGTAACTGTACTTCACTCACTGAATTTTTATGGAGAAGTTACCCTGCTTTTATTCAGAAAAGCTGCAGTAGTTTATTCTTTAAATAGATTGTGCTTTCTGAGTAAATTGATTTTGACTTTGCTGTACAATGGAGTGTTTGCTGTAAATTATACATCCCACTCCACCTGCAACTTACTAGCAATGAATGCTTTGTTTTAGTAGTTTATTTGAGTGTCGTGATCAGAATTAAGAACCACGTCAAGTGCCACGTGCATCAAATGAGCCATTGAAAGTGCCATCAAATGTGTTATAAGCTGCATTATTCATTTACTACTTTTATACTGTGCAACCAAAGATACCAGCACTTTGCTTAGATTTGTCAGAGTGTAACAATGTTGCTTCAAATGAGGCCCCCTTGGCACATTCCATCTGTACCAATCTGGAATGAATAGCAAACAAAATTTGACCAGATAGATTACCAATGCCATTACCTTAAGCATACAGTCCTGTCGAGGTAAATCCCTTTAGGAATGCACTTTGATTGATTATTAATTTGGTTGATAATGCTGCCTGAAAAAAGGGATGTATTCACCAAGATAATATATTTTGTTGGTTCTAGTCAGCTGACTTTCTGCATCAGAATTATTTCACATTTTATTGCCAAAAACTTGATTGTGATATGCTTTGTACAAGTAGTTCTTAATTATAAGCTTAGAAAAATGCTGTCGTGTAATGCTGTCTTGGATACCATTCTTTGTATTTGTAACCATACGCACCTATCACTTCAGTAACAACAAACCTTTCACTTTATACTTTGTAAAATATTAAAAACATAATCTTTCAGGAAGTTATGTCTACTATATGGATAATGAACAACAGCTAGTTAAGTAATTGAAATTAATGAACTGAATTCCTTTTCTTTTACCTTTTGACACTTTGACATTTAATTTGTGTTAATGGAAATGTCATGTGCAAACTATATCAGTTAAAAATCTCCCTTCCCCCTATCTGCTGAAACAAAGTTTCATGCATTTTCCTCCCATAGCTTCCGGTTGGCTTAACTTTGATTCTACATGGGGAATTGACTAAAAAGCTTTCTACTTTAACCTTTTCCATGATCACTGCAATTTGTGTAATCAGCAGAGCCAATTGGTTCAGAATTTACTGAAGTCTTTGGCTCACTGTATGTTAATTTTACTGTTGTCTTCTTAGGTAGTCCCTTGGAGTTGAGAATAACTTGCTTCCACTTAGTTCTGTGTTTTCTGAGGTGGGTGATGATCCCAGAACAGGTAGAGCTTGACGGGGCAAGTGGATGGGCAGTATGGCAGGTGATTTGCTCCTTTTACCATTTACGCTGGGTTTCCACATGCTCCTGAAGAAGATTCTTGGTACCATGGTAAATGGTATTCCATTTGAAATGATTATGGGCCAATGTTTTCCCCCAGTCATTGGGGATGTTACATATCTTCAAAGAATCTGAGATAGGATCATTCCCTCACATGCCTCTGTGCATGAGTCGACAATAACGTAGCTTGGCCTCTGAATGTACATATAAGCAAGTGATCTTTGTACTGCAGCTCAATGACTAAGATTGGCGTGACCCTGGTTCTGTAGTAGAGGTGACTGATTTACTGCCAGATAACATTACCTCTTTGGTTGCCTCCAGTGGTCCCTTTTTAAGAACCACTAGTTAATCCATGGAAGGAAGTAGAAAGTCATAGCAGGACATACCTGGCATGTACTCTGGCTAGTATCTGACTGGTTTTAGAAAGGGGCTCTTAAACTGGTATTGGACCATTTCTAGCATGTACAAGAGGCTTATTGCGTGTCTTAGGCAGCCTTCGGAGTAAGATTGTCAACTCTAGTTGGACAAATTCCTGGAAGCTTAATCACACAACTATGTTGCAATTAGCCAGTTCTTGGGATGTAACCTGCAGGATTTGGCCTTTATACGGAAGAAGCAATTGAAATACCAATCTTGTCCTCTGTTTGATTTTGACATTTTAGTTAACTTAAATTGCTAACCATTTTCCAAATGGGTGATTCTTTGTTTGGGAGCCAATGTGACTTTTCAGGTAACAATGTTTGGCCTTTTAGTTGATTGGATGAATTCAATCACTAGTTCATTGTTCATTACCTTCGAATTTTACAGTTTTGAACTTTTTTCATGTTTGACATACTTTTATCTTTTCACTGTTTGATTTATTTTTAAAGTAATGTTCTGGCATTTTCTGGGTAGTTGACTATGTAAGCTTCCTCCAAAAATCATTGAATCATTGGTATTGGAGAACAAAAATGTTTTCATTTATAATCCTTTCTAAGACTTTTAACCACTTTGCATTCTTAAGTATCTGTTGCTAGTACAATATGAGTGAACTCTTATTAAACCCTTGGACTATTCGCGGTATTTTTCAAAAAGTTAGACCCTACATCGACACAGCTACTGATAAAATAATGATAAGGGCACTGCATATTCTGTCTACATGTAGACCACTCTTGCATGCTCATTCAAAGCCACTTTAAGCTCATTGGATGGATTATGATGAGTGTAGTTACATAGCCAGCTATGAGGAACAAACCAAAAAGAACCAGTTTCTAAAACCATATTTTGCCACCACCAGCAGTGAGTGTGTAGCCAGCTACCTGCATTACAAGGTTGGGAGGAGGGGTGTGGTTGGACAAGTGCCAATGGTTGTAGTAGCAGAGAGGGTCAAAATGAGTAGGTGAGAACTGCCAGCACAAATGCCGAGAGCAGGAGGAGGGTGGTATAGTTGGCTATTATAGTAAGTTTGTAATATGGAAAAACAAAATAATACATCATTACTAGCTATAGATGCAACTGACTAAAATACAGTTGCCTCTGTAACAGACGTTAATTGGAACTTTCTCTGATTATGCCTTTTGCATAATTGTTTTATTGTTCACAACGCTGTTTAAAAAAAAAGCACTAAAATACGGTTTTAATTTTAGAAAATGAAACACTAATTCTGCTTTTTCTGTCTGCCTTTTTCTGTCTCTCATTCCTCACTTGCATTTTATTTTCCTATTTTCTTTAATCTATTTTTCCACATTTGTTAAATATTAACTGTAAAATATCTTGCTGGTCTTTTACTGCTCTGCCTCACCCCTCAAACTTTTGATCACCATTTTTGCTTCATAGCAAACTATTTTAAAAGATTTGGTTTGCAATTAACAGAGATGCCGAAATGAGGCTGGCTGGCAAAATGTGGTTTGTAGAACCTATCAAGATCTGCTAATTAAGTATACTCATTGGTAGTCTCTGATATCCAGGCAATTAAACTTGTCTGCAGTTCAAAAGGATGGATTTTAATAAATTATTGTGCAACATATCTTCAGTTTATATGGTTATATGTGAGAGATGGGCACAAGCGCTATTGTGGTTTCAGTTTGTGGCTTCTGATTGAACTTTATTTGATTAGCTGCTAATTAACTTCTAATCCAAGACCATAGTTCTGAAAAGCAATTAATATAATCTGGCACCTGAATCAAATATTGTAAACCAAACGGAATAAATTCTATCTTTTTCTTAGTGTAATTCATTATTTTGACCCTAAAATCTTTTTAATCGGTCACTGGTTTTGAAACCAGTTGTCAACAAATAAATGTAAAGAATTATCTGCCGAAGGCAAGGTACACGTGTAAGCACACCAGTCTGTGCTTGTTTTAAAGAGCATATTGGAAGGGACTATGCACTCAGCAGAGCAAGGGTGTGGAAGTGCAGCACAATTTATGAAAACATTTGCACATTCATAGAACTGTTCTCCACACAAACACTAATTATGGTCACAATTTCAGAAAGTAGGAGGATAATATAGTAATTAGATGATAGTGATTAGATTGGGAAATATCTTCTGGAAGCCTAAATAACTATTGATTGCATAATATTCCCTATTTTTACTTCGACCATGTAATGAGATGTTAAGTAGTTGGGTCTTCCACTAAACAGAGTGATATTTAGGCATTTTCTTGTCTGGACAGAGCCCTATTTGTTTATTCATTGTAGTTTTTTTTTGTTTTCCCCAGATTCTTACTAATCTTCTTCTTACTAATCCTTTGTCTATATTTTCTGAGAAGACAGTGAGAAAGGTTTGTTTTAATGGCAGGGAATAGAAACCTATGGAATCAGCTTGAATATGATCTCGCATTTGGAAGGGTCTCTTAATTAAATAAATGGTTCAAAACATTTTACCACTCTCCATTCTGGACCAGTTTAGGAAAAATTGAGCAGTGACCTTGCAGATTTGTGTCTTTGAGATTCTGAAAGACTGATCCACCAAGATGCATAGGGAATATTTTGCTTTTAACTTGCAATTGAAAAATGAGTTGACCGTCCATTACACTTCCACTGACATCTGAGCCATTTTCAGGCTTGCCTGCCGTAATGCTTCAAGCTTCCAAGGTGGGAGCAACTCCAGGCACAAGGTTGGGGGTGAGTAATGCAGCATTTGCTTGGGTGAGCTGGAGGTGAGCAATAAAAGCAGGGAGATGTTTTCCCAGCATTGCCTGCAGGTCCCAGTGTTTAAGATATTTATTTATTGGTCACATGTACATCGAAACACAGTGAAATGCATCTTCTTGCATTACTGAGAATGTGCTGGGGGGCAGCCCGCAAGTGTCGCCACTCTTCCGGTGCCAACATAGCATGGCCACAAGTTCCTAACCCATACGTCTTTGGAATGTGGGAGAAAACCGGAGCACCCGGAGGAAACCCACGCAGACACGGGGAGAACGTACAAACTTCTTACAGACAGTGGCGGGAATTGAACCCAGGTTGCTGGCACTGTAATAGCGTTACGCTAACCGCTACACTACAGCAAAGTCTCCTCCAAAAAAAAGTTCCAGGACTTTTCTTGATCAACCATCACTGGTTCTTTTAAAGGATGCTGGTGAGGCTGCCTCAAATTGGTGGAACCTGCATGACCTCAAAAGCACTAAGGGTTTGCAGTATGGTGCTCTTGTGATCTAAGGTTCTCTGCTGTTTGCAATTAACCCCAAGGTAATATTTTTGTGTCCATGGAGTGATTCCAGTATGTGAAAATCAAAAAATACTGTAGATACTGGAAAAGTGCAGCAGGTCGGTCAGCATCTGTGGAAAGAGAAACCGAGTTAACGTTTCAGGTTGAAGGCCCTTCATCAGAACTACTTTGACCTGACATGTTAACTGTTTCTCTTTTCACAGTCACTACGTGATTCTTTGGGGTTATTTCAGTCACCTGGTTGAAACTTTTCCTTCAAACAGCATCATTAAAGACAGGATTAACTGATTATTATTTATATTTCCATTTTATGGAATCATTCAAAATTTACCACACAGAAGGCCAATTAGCCTATCGTATCTGCAGCATTAAAAAAAAATTGAATTATCTCATCTACTGGCAAAAGGTTTATCATCTTGGGCAGTCCTTCAGAATTGAGGACATCATAATTCCATTTTGGTTTTGTGGGGTTCTGAGGTGGCTAATGAGGTCAATGTGGCAACGACAGATTCTTCCCCAGGTGAGGCAAGTGGTGGCTAATGAGTCAGATAGGTAGTTGTTGTCCTTTCCTTCTGACACTTTAGGCAGAACTTGTGTGTGTTCTGCTGCACAGTCTCAAGATTTTCAATATCATCCCAAATGAATCCCAAGAGATTCTCAGGAGTCGATGGGGGTGTTGCATTTCTTCAAGGAGACTTTGAGCACATCCTTGAATCTTTTTCTCTCTGCATCTGGAAACAATATCATTGATAAATTACAGCAAAAGTGGCAGTTCTGATGCAGACAGAGGAAGTGAGTTTACCTGAAGTTATTGAATTTGGTATTGCATTCAGAAGGTTGCAACATGCTCAGACTAAAGATGGAGTGCTGTTACCCAAGTTTGCATTATATGCTGCTATAACAGTGCTGAAGCCACAGACAGATCAGTGTGGGAGTGGGATAGAGAATTCACGTGGCAGGTAGTAGAAAGCTCGGGTTCATTCCTGCAGACAGAACACTGTGTTCAGTTTCTCCAGTGTCGAGGAGACCATACTGTGAATATGAAACGCAGTAGACTAGATTGGAAGAAGTGCTTCACATGGAAGGACTTCTTACATCCCTGGATGGTGGGAAGAGGTAAAAGGACAGGTGTAGCATCTCCTGTGGTTGCTTGGACATAGCTACCAGTCTGCGTCTGTGGCAAGTACTCAGTGAACCAACGCAGTTCAAGAATAAAGAAGAGGTACTTGATGCCTAAGCAGGATTAAAGATGGATAAATCCCCAGGACCAAATGAGATTTATCCCAGGCTTCTGCAGGAGGCAAGGGAAGATATTGTCAGAGATCTGGCTGAGATTTTTAAATTTTCGCTGGACATAAGTGAGGTACCAGATGATTGGAGGACAGCAAATTTGGTCCCCCTTTTCAAGAAAAGCAGCAGGGGAAAGCCCAGTAACTATATACCTCAGCCTGAAGTCAGTGGTAGAGAAGATACTGGGAAAAAAATTCTTAAGGAGATGATTAATGATCTCTTAGAAAGGCGAGGACTAATTGGAAATGACCAACATGGCTTTTTCAAGGGCAGATCCTATCTGACCAATTTGATTGAATTCTTTGAAGAGGTGACAAAATGTATCAATTTCAGGGCAGTAGATGGGATTTATATGGACGTTAGTAGGGCCTTTGACAAGATTGCCTAAGGGCTCTAACCCTTTTAGCCAAACTGGATCCAAAATTAGCTTGGCTATTGGAGACGGTAATGGTAGAGGTTTGCTTTTGTGATTAGATGCCTGTGACTAGTGGTGTCCCACAAGGGTCAGTACTGGGGCCCTAGCTGTTTGTGATGTGCACGAATGACTTGGATGTGGGAGGCATGATCAGTAAATTTGCGGATGACACCAAGTTTGGTGGAATTGTTGATGGTGCGGAAGGTAGTCTTAGGCTGCAGAGAGATATCAATGTGCTGGTGAAATGAACACCAGTTCATAGATTTAGGCATGGGCTGATATGGCAAATAGCATTTTATGTCAGAAAAGTGCCAGGCAATGAACATCTCCAAGAGGGAGTCATTGAATGGCATTACCATCTCCTCGTCTGCTACCATCAAAATCGTCAAGGCGTACAGCATGCTTGCCTTCATCAGTTGGGACGTTGAGTATAAAAGTCGGGAAGCCATGATGTAGCTGTATAGAACCTTGGTTAGGCCACGTTTAGACTATTGTGTGCAATATTCTGTTTGCTGCATTACAGGAAGGATGTGGAGGCTTTGGAGAGGGTACAGAAGAGGTTTATCAGGATGTTGCTTGAATTTGAGAGAATTAGCTAGAAGGAGAGGTTGGACAAACTTGAATTGTTTTCTGTGGAGCTTCGAAGGCTGAGGGGAGACCTGATGGAAGTATATAATAATATGAGAGGCATAGATATGGTGGATAGTCTTTTTACCCAGGTTGGAAATGTCAAATACTAGAGGGCATAGCTTTAAGGTGAGAGGGAGAAAGTTTAAAGATGTGTGAGGCAAGTTTTTTTTTCCACACAGAGTGGTGGGTGTCTGGCACAGGCTGCCTCAGGGTGGAGCGGTAGTGTGGTGGAAACAATTCCAATAGTGATGTTTAAAAAGCATTTAGGGACACACATGAACATGCAGGGAACGGAGGGATATGGATTATGCAGGCAGATGGGATTAGTTTATTCATCGTCACCATACGCATAGTCGAAGGGCCTGTTCCTGTGCTGTACTGTTCTATGTACTTTTTCAATTTAAATGGCATCCTTCCTGAAACAATGTAGATAAACATTTTCAGATATAACTGTCACTTTCTATACACAAATACTCATTTACGTTAATCATTTATCTTTTTCTTGTTATATTATTTGACAGTAATATATTAAGTAATCAGATACATCACACAAATTGCTAAATTGTTCTTCTGGTGCAATATAGGTGCCTCTTATCCAGAGATGAAGACAAATAAGGGCATTCTGTTCAGATAGCTGTGGTACCCTGTAGACAATCAAACTGACCTTTCAGAGTGACTTTCTGTGGGGAAGAAAAAGAACTTCTGAGAGCAAATCAAGGCCACTTGGAGGTTTTTAGGAGCATAAGGCCACTTTAAATGTGGTATGTAAGAACACAAACTGTCCAGATCTCTCTCAATCTCTTTCACTATTCCACCAAATAAGGAGGAGTTTTATCCTTGGATTCAAATGATGCAGACATTTACTGTTAATACCACCTCCTCCTCCAGTCAGCAGCTGTTACTCAGAATAATTTTCATAACACAATTGAAAAGCAACTTTGAATCGTAGATGAAAGATTGAAGAGAAGGGGATGATGTGCTCAGTACTCTGATGGCTAGAGAAATAATTTAGTTAAAAAGAAACAACTGCAAATGTTGTTAGTCTGAAATTAAATCTGATGATGCAGGGTGGACACAAATGTGTCATTGTCTTTAAGAAAAAAAGTATGTGAGAACCCTTTGTAGCATTGGTAAAGTGAAATATGAGTCATCCCTGTAATAGGGTTGAATGAAGCAGGGAAGAAAACAAGCATTCTTGGAAGAGATGTGATATTAACTGAAGTAGTACACAAAAATGTTGTGAAAATAGTGATGCAAAACAAATCGAGAAAATGTTGAAAATACACAGTTCATTCACTATCAGGAAGAATGCATGTTTTACGTGTGGGCCATATGCTAAACTGAAAGACTATGCACCAGAACTCCATCAGCAGAGAGCTGTGCCTGGCCACCATTGGCCAAGTACAAAGTGCCATTTTGAATGTGTTTTCTGAAGCGGACCTGATGTGGCAAGGCCATCTGTAGGCCATGCATAACTTCATGCCAAGGAAGTGCCAGAGCCAGAGTAAGCCCTGCCCAAGAAACGAGAAAAAATTCAATAGCTGGCTCAAGCCAGACTGTTTGTCCTGTCAAAAACTATGAATGTTTCTGAATATCCTTGTCATTCAGAACATTCAAAGGCTTTTAAAAATGAACCAATGAAACATCTGTTACATTTTTTTAAAATTTAAAGTTGAAAAATTACCTGAAACTTACCTTGGACCCTCACGGTTCCTCTTGTTTGGAGAGACCAGTTCTGACTGGCACAGGTTCAGTGGGATGATTGCTGCAAGTTCACTTTCTGCTGCTGGACTCAGTTGGGTCCGAGTCAAAGCATAGTCAGGAAATTGCTGGCAAAGAGCGGCCAGCAGGTTACGAACCTTCACGTTTGCATGGGAAACCCCATTGTAATGGCACTTGGAAAAATATCTTCAGTTCTGCAATGAGCTGCCAACATTTTCTTGCAAGTCCCTGCCCGGTGAACTCAAATGCAGACAAAAAGGCAGAACGCAATAGAGGAACAGAGGGCAGAAAAATGCAATGAGCAGAAAAATATGGCATTGCTGTCAATGTCACAGTAAAAGTTAATATATTAAATATTTAGCAAAAACTACATAATAGCAAAAATCAGTGCACATTAAGTTTCTGCAAGTAAAATCCTTCATTTTATTTGAAAAGTTCTAATGACTTTATTTATAAAATTGTGATTAGTTGATTTTTAACTGCAAGTGGATATTATTGAGGCTGTTTTGCGTGTATTTTTAAGGAGTGACAGTCAAATAGATTTTATTGGTGCCTTCTATAACCTAATAATTAGAATCCACTGGTATAATTTTGCATGTGCTTAACCAGTAAAGAATCTATAAAAGTTAGATAAGTGATTGCCTGAAACAGTGTTGGACAAGATAGTTATAGACCAAAGGAGCACAGGTGCAGTGCTACAAAGGGGAAAGCTTTAAAAGAGACTGCAACTTTACTGTCTATTACTATCTCAAAAGCATTGTAACAAGTTGTATGCATTTGGATCTAGCTGTTTTAGTTGTATTATTACTTGTAAGTATAAATTCTGTCATTTTTGACTGGAAAAGTTTCACCCATTTAATCTGAAAGCCAAAAATCAAAATGTATAGTAATTTGTATTCCTGAAAGAATGAAAGATGATTTTTAATTTTAAACATCAATTTTTATGAATTGAAACTGATATTTATAAGATTTTCTCTTTGCTACTTTATGTAAAGATAGTTTGCATTAAATAAACGATGGATGTCAATTATTCAATAATTGCCGTTTATTACAGTGCCTTAATATAGCAAAGCAACCTACAGCGACTCGTGTGTCAATATTTTATAATAATAGGGCCTGATGGGATATACTCCAGGTTATTGAGAAAGGCAAGAAATGAGATTGCTGGGGTCTTGTCTAAGATCTTTGTGTCTTCTCTAGCTACAGGCAAGGTCCTGAAGGACTGGCGAGTAGCTAATGTTGTTTTGTTGTTTAAGAAAGGGAAATAATCCTGGTAACTATAGACTGGGGAGTGTCATGTCTGGTAAATAAGCTGTTGGATAGGATTCTTAGGGATGGAATTTATGAGCATTTGAAGAGCCATGGCTTAATTAGGGACAATCAGCATGGCTTTGTGTGGGGCAAGTCTTGTCTTACTAACTTGATTGTTGAGGGTAGAGTTGTGGATGTTGTATTTTAGTAAGGCATTTGACAAAGTTCCTCATGGTAGGCTCATCCAGAAGACTGAGATGCATGGAATCCACGGTGACTTGGCTTGTTTGGATTCGGAATTGGCTTGCCCATAGAAGACGGTAGTGGTCGATGGGACTTATTCTGGCTATAGCTCCGTGACTTGTGGTGTTCTGCGAGGATTCGTATTGGGACCTTGGCTGCTTGTGATATGTATAAATGATTTGGATGAAAGCGTGGATGGGTGGGTTAGTAAGTTCACAGATGATACAAAGATTGGTGGTGGTGAGGATAGTGTTGAAGACTGCCAAAAAAACAGCAAGATATAGATCAGTTGCATATATGGGCGAAGAAATGGCAGGTGGAGTTTAATCCAGCCATCTGTGAGGTGTTGCACTTTGGGAGATCAATTTTAAAGGGACAGTACACAGTTAATGGCAGGACCCTTAACAGTGTTGATGTACATAGGGACCTTGGGGTCCAAATCCATAGCTCCCTGAAATGGCTGTACATTGAGAGGGTGGTAAAAAAGGTGTATGGCATGCTTGCCTTTATCAGTCAAGGCATTGAGTTCAAGAGTCAGGAAGTTCTGTTGCAGCTTTATAAAACTCTGGTTAAGCCGCATCTGGAGTATTGCGTTCCATTCTGGTTGCCCCATTATAGGAAGGATGTGGAATCTTTGGAAAGGGTGCAGAAGAGGTTTACCAGGATGCTGCCTGGATTAGAGGGCAAATCAGTTGGACAAATGTGGGATTGTTTTCTCTGGAGCAATGGAGGCTGAGTGGACACCTGATAGATTATGAGGGGTATAAGTAGACAGCCAGTAACTTCTTTTCCCGGGGATGAAATGTCTAATACTAGAGGACATGCATTTAAGATGAGAGGTAAGTTCCAAGGAGATGTACAAGGACAAATTTTTTTTTACACAGAGGGTTGTGGGTGCCTGGAATGCACTGCCGGGGCACTGCCGGGGTGGTGGTGGAGGCAGATATGATAGAGACGTTTAAGAGGCTCTTAGGTTGTCGCATGAATATGCAGAGAATGGAGGAATATGGACTTGTGTAGGTAGAAGGGACTAGTTTAGTAGGCTTTTAATTACTAGTTAATTAGTTCAGCACAACACTGTGGGCTGAAGAGCCTGTTCCTGTGCTGTAGAGTTCTGTGTTCTATAAAGATTGAGGTCTAGGCCAAAATAAAGTGTTTTACAATGGAGGTGTGGTGAGAGGGCAGGAGAATGTTAACTTTTTAGTAATAGTTTGTTATTGAAAATAGTGCTTAACCACAAGTTAGAATATATATCTCAGGCAAGTGGATCGTATCCACTTTGAATTTAAAGACCCAGCATCGAATCTCTTTCTCCAACTGGTTACTTGCTGCTATCCACTGATTTGTTTATAAAAATGTGCCTTGAGTTTTCATTTACAATTAATCAATTTTATTTACTAGGGCACAGCTTCAGTTCTACAGCGCAGATCTGACAATGAGGAGTATGTGGAGGTTGGAAGACTAGGGCCTTCAGACTATTTTGGTGAGTGTTTACTTCAAGTTTGTGTCCATAATAAAGTTAAGGGCTTGGTTGTTTTCTTAAATCTGTTAAATTGTTTAACTACAACGTGTAACTTAATAAGGGTTTTGATGTGTAATGATAGTACATTTTATGCTTTCCCCCATTACTCTGGTTGTTTTTAAAATTGTTGGTAATAATTTTTAGACAAAATTTAAAAGAAATGCAGAATTGGTCACAAACTGGTTAATGTAATGGGCACAAGATGAATTGTGTTTTACTAGCTGTGGATTTGTCACTTAAAAGCATTTTATAAAGCTGTGAAACAACTTAATAAAAAGATCTCTTAAAAAATGCTAGTACGTTCTAGCTTAACAACAAAAAAATCTAGAATCTAAATCATTAAATACCTTCATTGTCATTCAATTCTGATTTAATTTTGTTTGTTTCCCTTGGAATAACCCATATAGATTCCAATGGAGGATATTGGTGGACTTTGAAAATTCATAAATGTGCAAACAGTGGTCCACTCCAACTAAATCTACAGCAACATTCACTCACTCAATTACATTCTGTAAACTGTAGCATTGCAGTGTGTTGAATTACTTAACTGACATCTGTAAGCTCTTAGACATTCATCTGAAGGCAAGCAGACACCGTTACACAAAGAGCACAGGAAAACCATTTCTGATACGCTTGTAAAACATGCAAAACTCTAAAGTAATCAAATTTTGTCATTGCCAGTCAGTTCTCAGGTTTGTCTGTGCATTAGTACCTTTGAAATCAAATATTTCTGTATTGGTGCTAATGATTAGCAGCTTGGGGTAGAAATTGGACTTTGTTGCATCTCTTTTATGAATGTAAAATTGGTCAATTTCAGGGACCAAAGTCCCTCACCCAAAGGATGCCTAATACTTGATTAGCCACCTGAAATAGTTGTTTGGGTCCAACCCTTAAGTATTTCAATGCCTGTTTTTGGGTCACTTTGTTGTTGAATGACGTGAAACAGGATTGGGTCTGATTTATCTGAAATTCTTGCCACCAAAAATTGTGGTGGTACTTAAAAGCAAAGTTCTCATATTCTTATTTTTCCTTTGACCCATTGTGGCTACGCCAGCCCTCCCAATCTCTCACTTACTTCCCTATTATCACATGCCCATCACTCCCACCCCCCCCCCCCGCCCGCCTTAAATTCTCCATTCACCCATACACAAGGAGCAATTCACAGTAGCTAATTAACCTCCCACTGACACATCTTTGGGATATGGGAGGAAATAGGAGCATCTGGGCAAAGCCCACAGTATCGGCGGGGGGGTGGGGGGGAGGAGGAATGCGCAAACTCCATGCAGACCCCAAGTCCGTTGCTTAAGCCCCACAACTACAGCTGACTTCACTCAGATGGGCCCAGCAGCCTTTGTGTGTAGTGCATCATTTGCATAGCAAAACATTCTATGCGGCATGCAAATAAATATCCAGAAACCTGCAATGCCCACAGAAAGTCCTTGGTCAAGTTTAGCACTCAAGTTTTCCATTAAATTCCATCATGGGGGACACAAAAATATGGTGCTATGCAGTTGAATGTCAAGCCAATACTTTTTTTGGACTTGCCCTGGAGCTTGCCCTGGAATCTATGCAAATTTATTCTTAAAGGATGTCCATAGCTGCACAGATTTGTTCAAATCATAAGAAATGAAAACCCACATCTAATATCTGCCCTAGAAGCTTCAGATCATCCTGGGTGTCTACAGCACCACAGATTCCACCAGGAGGCACTAAACAGCAATCAAGAACATCGACCTTGACTGATGGCACTCACTCCTTTCCCCCTTCAAGCAGGTTACAGAGGGCATAACAGCATTCCCTTTAAGTAATGCACTAAGGCTAACTGATTTGGTGTAGATTAGAGGAAGTAAACCTGGCCGTTTTATTTACAAGGCTCAACATAAAAATAAAATTGCATTTTAAATTACTTTCAACACTGCTGGGTAGTTTTCTCTCCTGTGCTTGTTTTGAATTCCAGCTCCAGTTCCAACCCCTTGGTGAATTTTAAGTTGAAGATATTAAGCAAAGGAACATGGAAAGCTCACAGGCACCCTAACCCAAGCTAAGCAGGTGCTCCCAACTTTTAATGGCCTTTCCCAGTTATCTAACCTACTGGAGGTCAATTCAGCCTTACTTTAAGCTGAATCGAAAAACTCAACAGGGATTGGACTTCATATTTGCACTTGATGATGTAACAGGAAATCCAGTAAGGCCATAGAATACAGGCAGGGTATGTTTGGTGATACTTGTCACATAAATGCAGTCCAACCTAATTTCTCTGCTTTTCTTAAGTCCAAGTTCCTGAACCCACCAATTAGTTGTGCCAGATATTCTTCTTAAACTGAAACAGCTGATTATAATTTATAATGGCCGAGTGTTGATTCTAACCACCTTGTTAATATTTAGGTGAAATTGCTCTTCTGTTGAATCGGCCGCGAGCTGCAACTGTAGTTGCGCGTGGTCCACTGAAATGTGTCAAGTTGGATCGTCCACGCTTTGAACGGGTTCTGGGTCCATGCTCTGAAATCCTCAAGCGGAACATTCAGCGATATAACAGTTTCATTTCTTTAACTGTTTGAAACTCTTGGATGGAATTGCTGCCCTTGTGTTATCTTGTGCACTTGAACTTGATTTGTGTTGCATAGCTTTATGCAAATAAATTGCATATTACATGTTATATGTAAGTAACATTAGAAACAAACTTAACCAATTTTGAAAGGCCATTAGACACAGGCTGGCCACAAAGTAGGGCTTTCTGTGAACGAAAGCTCTAAAACTTGTCGCATTTTGTAAGTGATATTTAATAATGGATTCCAGTTTATTGCTTAATCTGCTACAATAAGACAATACACCATCTAAATAAACTTGGAGGTGGCCAAGTACATTGCCAGTTAATGTATCTTGTTTCTCTGTTTATAGCTGTTTCAAAAGATGTTGCTCGTCAATTGCATACATCAGATGATTTGAAATTCTGAATCTTAAAAATTAATGGGTTATAATGTTTTATTCTTGACCAGCTGACTTTGATCATGTGTAAAGAACGAGAATGTTCCACTGAGTGGCCAATTTTAATTATTGCATTTACTTGGAAAGACATGAGCTACTGTGACACAGTTGCACGCTTAAGAGTCAAGTTAATGGAACATTCTTCAAATTTGTGAGTTTTCTTTCTGTGCATATTCAAGCTTAGGGTCAAGTCTTGTTTATTATTTAAACATACATCCTTCTTTCTAGCTTACTCTGCCAGAAACCTCAGTCTTGTCAGTGAGGACTTGCAAGGTGTGGCAGGCATTTTTATTTGTGTGCACTGAAGTATAGTCATAGAGTGGGGGGTCCTCAATCAGCTCTGCTTTCCACTGCAGTCTAGATGATCTTGCAGCTGTTCCTGAGGCCTTGTACACCAGTATTTAATATGTAGAAACAAGTTTCGGAATCTTGAAGTCTTTGTGGTTTAAAAAAAAGTCCAAAACAAACTTCACAATGAAGGTTTATGATATTTTGTGTAGTCTTATTTTACACTTTTATTTATATTTTTTTAAATTAGCTATTTTTATTTTATGAAGCTTTGGTCTGATAGCAAGAACTTATTTAATTGCTATCTCCCTCATGTAGAAAGCAGATTTCACAATATTGCTTTCACTGCTGAGCTGCATATCCAGACATTTTGGCATGTCATTCAGTTTAAAAAGTTACTATTCTCCAAGTAATGTTATATTTTCTATCATTATATGTAATGCCTTTGCTTTCTCGTCAAATAAAGCATCCTCTGATATGTTTCTGTATTTCTGTTTTTATTTAAAAATAAGCACTGTTACAATTAACAGATTAAATCCTTTAAAGCATCCCTAAAACCATATATATCCATGTGACTGTGTAGCCATTGACATGCCTGATAGCTATAGCTTGGACTGAATATGTCATATAGCATTACACAGATGTGGACAGCTCAGGAGGGGCAGGTAAGGGATAGCATTCTATGTTTACCATAGAAACTGGGGTGGTGATTTGCAGTAGTGTACAAGTTACTTCCCCTCCCCTCCCCATTTTAGTAAGATGTCTCTCTTAGGTTTTAAAATACATTCAGCTTTTACAGTATAAATTGTAAAGGGGGAGGGGTGGGAATCATGTTTTGAAACCTATTTATTCCATTAATAATGTACCATGTTATATTTTATAATTTCACTGCTGTAACATCAGTCATATTTAAGCAAACATGAAAATACAGACATCATACATTTGGCATATTGAAGAATAAACCAAATGATGTCAAGCCTACTATATGAAACAAGCACACCAGTGAACAAGTCACATTCCCCAATCACCTTTTAGCCTCTTCTAAAAATACAAAGAAACCAATCTTGAAAATCAGAACATCGATTAACTTTATAGGAAGTAGTTTTGTAAATATAAAAATGCGTATGCACACTGGTGAGAGGTTATTTACAATTATTTTAAACCCCAGTTATTTCCTTGTTTCTCTCTCGCCAGGGCTGAATGCAGATAAATACTTCACTGATTCTTGGGTGTAAAATTCCTCTCCTGCAGTCCATCTCCTGTTAACGTTGAATTCCTTGCATGAGCACAGTGCATAATAACAAAATGTTGCCTCATCAATTGGTTTTAATCCTACAGTGCTCTGAACATTATTTTCTTTTTCCTTTTACAGCTTCCTGTAAAATGATCTGTAAGATTTGTATGTTAAATTTAATAGTTTATTGAATGGCTTAAGGATCTGAGGTACAGATATTGCAAGGTACATTATCCTGCATTGGGTCCAGTGAAATCAGATCTATTAATCTCACATTTATTTTTAAATTTGAGAAGTCAACTATGCCGTTCTTAAAATTGTGTAGGTAATTTAGACCTTTGTTGTGGTCAAAACCTGCTGAGTGCCTTTATTTCATACAATGTATGCCTATACTCAGTGACAAAATAACATGTCAGTTTGCACCAGAAAGCTGTTTAACAATTAATACATGACATCTGTATGGTTTGTAGACCAAAGATGCCACATGAGGTATTTTGTGATGACTTTTTGCTCCTCTTTGTTTATTTTTTACATTCTATATGTTCCTAAATTCCTGTTCCAGCTGAAGTGTCCTATCTTTCAATCTCATTAAAAAAAATTACTTTTTTTTGGTGTACACACTTTGTACAAAAGGAACAGAATCCTCATCATTTTCTTGTCGATATCTCATCAGCCTAGGCTCATGGTCTTTTCTGAAGGTCATGGTTTTGAGTCTGTCCCAGACCATGTGGTATAATCTATGCTGAATGTTTAATTAAATGTTTCGGATGAATTGCAATTCATTGTTTTTAGCGTGTTGCCATTTAGAATATTCCTTACTGGGTCCAAAGTAGATGTCCTCACTTGAAATCCCATTTGCCAGTCTTACCCATTCACTCAGTTTAAGTGTCTCCAGACAGCAAAGATGGGAAGCAGACACAAGATTTTTAGGAGTCATAGTCACAGAGCAAGACAGCATTGATACAGGCCCTTCGGCCCAACCAGTCCATGCCAACCATGGTGCCCATCCAGTTAGTCCCAATTTCCTGCATTCGACCTATATCCCTCCAAGCCCCGCCCCTCCATGTACCTATCCAAGTGCTGCTTAAATGATCCTATTGTACCTGCCTCACCCACTTCCTCTGGCAGCTCATTCCATGTACTCAGTACTCACTGCGTGGAAAAAGTTGCCTCTCAGGTCACTTTTAAATCTTTCCCCTCTCACCCTAAACCTATGTCCCCTTGATTTGGACACCCCTACCCCGGGGAAAAGACTGTTACCGTCCACATTATCTATGCCTCGTAATTTTAAACATTTCTGTAAAGTCCCCCTTCATTCTCCTACGTTCCAAGGAATAAAGACCCAGCCTGGCCAACCTCTCCCTATAACTCATGCTCTCTAGTCCTGGCAACATTCTCATAAGTCTTTTCTGCACCTTTTCCAGTTTAACCGTGTCTTTCCTATAATGATGACCAAAACTGTACACAGTACTCCGAGTGCGGCCTCACCAACGACCTATACAACTTCAACATAACGTCCCAATCCCTGTATTCGATGCCCTGACTGATGAAGGCCAGCGTGCCAAACGCCTTTTTCACCACCCTATTTACCTGACTCTGCTCCCAACGAACTATGCACTTGTACTCCTAGTTCCATTACACTCCTTAGTGCCCTACCATTCATAGTATAAGTCCTATGCTGGTTTGACGTTTCAAAATGACACTGAGTTCAGGAAGAACAGCATTGCTGAGGATGCACAGTCTGTTGATCATGTATGAAAATTACTGTACAAAAGCAGTTGTGTAAGATGACATGATTAGCTATGAAGAGTGCTGCAGAAAGATTAAATAGGTGCCTGATCACACTCGGTGACTGTTAATGTTGTTCCACTGCCCTGAGCTACCTGCAGGGAAGTGGAAGTGATTGGGGGAAGGCAGTGACATGTTCAAGGCTCATGGAGCAAGCGAGGATGAACACGGGACAATAATTGGTTGTGATGGAAATATTGCGTAGGGGTGCTTCAGTTGCGGTGAAGTGCCGTAGGTCACTCTGCAGTTGTGAAAGGTGATATGCTTGTGCAAGCTTTCTTTTGTATTTGAAAAGTATGTTGTTTTACGTTGGTGGTCTCAGTTAATAGTTCAAAAATCCTGTTCCTAGGAATAAACGGCTTAAAGTTCTCTGGCACTCTTCCCTTGAAGAACACTATATGCAATTTAAAGATGTTCTGTACCACTGGAGGTCTAAACCTGTGGATTTTGTAAAATATATTTAAAACAGCGCAACGTGGAAATAAAGCCCAAATAAAAAGTTGAGTAAAACCATAAGGTACAAAATATTTTATTTAAATCAAATATAGTTATAAAAGTGATTTAAATTTTTGCATTTAGTTATGATTTCTTTGAAGGTGGAATAATTTTTGTTTTGCAAGCCCAGAGTATTGTGGATAATGCAAGGTCCCTCAGGTTTGAGGATAACTTGCTTTCATCACAGTGAAGACTGGAAAATACCTGGGGATGATTACTTTTGATCTAAGGTGGTTTTGCATACCAGCTGCCAAATGGTCATAACAGAGCAAGGTTTTAGTCAAGCGGCAAGGAGTCCAAGATGATTGGAGGCTCTGTTCCATGGCATGAATGTGCACGTGCTTACCCACACTCTGAACACATGCACCCTCCACACACAGGCAGACACAGTCTCTCATCCATGTCTTCCTCAACCCCCCTCCCTTTCTCAGCTCCAACTAGTTTGAACCAAACTTCAGTTCCAGCCACGGGTTTCATTATTTGGTCCTGCCATTTATTTTCCCCACACCCGCACCCCCTCTGCAGCTGTGGCACCTGATGCCAGCAGTCCAGCTCCCTGCCCACCCCAGGCTTTGCCCCCAGATCCTTGGGAAGATTCCAGAGTCTGCTGACAAGAAGCTTGGAGAGGTGGGAAGGTGTTGGTGGTGGGGGGAAGAGGCTGAGGCTGATTGGCAGGTGGGACAGTGATAGTGGGGCCTCTCCACACCCTTGACTGCCTTATTCCCTCCCTCCCCCTCAATTCCACTGTCGCTCGCCTCTTGTGACATCTGTGAATACAAATCTACCACAAATTGCAATCATTTAGCACTCTCCAAAATCGACTGCGTTCTTGCAGGATGCAGTGCAGCTGAATCCCCCTCCTTTCCCTCCCCAAGGCATGCAGAAAGGGAGGTGAGCTCTCTCCTATTGTTACATTTCACTCAGGTCAGAGTGACATTTCTTTGTCCTTGGGCTTGGCTTTTACTAATTTTTCCAGAGATCAAGTGAAACAAGCCTTTGTGAAATCCACGTTGATGCCCCACGTGGCAGATCCATCTGTGGGCGTGCATAATTAGATTACCTTTAAAAAAAATCCTTTACATTTAAGTTCAGTGTGCTTGATTCATTTGTGAGTATTTGATGTGTCATAAATATTCCCTCCCGTCTCCTTTGTTTGGGGGGGGGGGGGAAGAGTAATCGCAGAAACAATGGCAACTGATGGAGTGAGTCAGAACGCCGTGAAGATTGTGATTATCTTCATGAGTTGTATCTTCCTGGCAAGGATGCTTCTAAATCTTGGCTCAAAATTGTTTGCACTCTGCTGGGTTTTAGAGGAGACCATACCCAGATTAAGTGGCCACTCAACACTGAGACTATTCTCCAGAGACCGATGAAGTAATCAGATCCTAATTCTATTCTTTTGTGTGTAAATGTGCAGTGGGGATTCTGTTGTAATTCAAATACACTCAAACAGGTTTTGTCCCAGGCTGTTCCATTCCAACCTGAAAGTTTTCAGCGGGAAGGACTCCTCTGCATAATTAGGTTGTGGAGTGCTGAATAATGACAATAGTGTATTTTGCAGATGAGATTAATGTACATTCAGTGCTATGGCAACATTACTGCCAGAAAAGGCAATTCCATGGTGTGAGGTCCTTTACCAATGTACATTTACCAGCAGCCTGAACCACTGCTCTGCCCAAATGCAGCTGTCAAGACCCCACTAACACCTTCTAGACACCTTCAAATTAATTACTGTTACATCATGTATATGGGTTCCTAGTACAGAACGTCCCTAACCTGTAATAGTTTGGTTCCGGAAGTCATTCTGTAAGGGGAATTTTATGTAAATTCAATTACGCAAAGTTCTTTTATACTTTAATGCTAACAGATTCTTATCCTCTCCTATGAATACATTGTTCTGCAAGTAAAATCATTACGTATTAAAAAACTAGAAATAAAAACACGAATTAGTAGAAAATAATTTAACAACCTCTCATCCATTAATTCCCATTGTTGTCTTGTTTATACAAAGGGGTGCTGGTGGTAGGATGCTGTCAAATTAATCAGGAGGATGGGTTGGGGATGGTGGTGTGTCGATGACTGGGAAAGCACTGGTTGCTGTTCCTTGTCTAGGGACGACTGCACTTATGGCCTCTACTTCCATTGTGGATGTCCTTGTAACAAGATAATTATGGCTGATCTTGCTGACCTTTGCAAACCTGGTAGCATTGGGGTTCATCTTGTTGAAGCATTGCAGTCTGGCGTCAAAGTGTTTGAATGCCTCTGCCAAGTCTTCCAGAGGACCTTTTGGCAGTTCAGCTTTGGGTGAATCACCTGCTTGGGTCTCTTCAGTCACCTTTGAATCTACGACTCTATTAAATACTCGCTCGTCAGTTGAGAGTGGGATTCCAGTGACTTCCATCTCCAGCTCGAGTTGACGAGCCAGCTTGACAGGCCACTTCCTGAAAACCCAAGACTGTGTGCGGACCAAGGGCACACTTTATCTCAGCCCCCATCTGTATTCATCAATCTGACCTCTGCCAAGCGTGCTGCAGTTCTTGATGGCTTCATAGACATTGAACCCTTTGCAAAATTCCCTCACACAGTCTTCCCCTTCTGTGGCCCGGATAGTTTGAGCAAACATCCTGTGCAGGTTATGCACCTTGAAGATTGCAATAACTCCTTGATCCAACAGTTGCAACAGGAAGGTGGTGTTTGTGGCACGTACATAACCTAATCCAAAAAATGGAGGGTGAGCAGGGTCATTGTCAAGGATTTTGAGGGGTATTCCATTGGCTTGGCAATACTCCTTCAATTGAGGGATTAGGTGGTGACAAAATTTGGCCTCGACTAGGGATGGTAACCAGATCGTCTAGGGGACAGCACCTACTAATCCCTTTCAATGTCTGAGGATTTTCAGCATAGCTCACTGGAAGGGCTGCACTTTCTCCCAGCAACTTTGTTATTTGATCCTCAGCCACTTTAAATCCAGGCATTTGTTTCTCCTCCTCCACAATGAATGGACAATGTGGCATTTTCTCCCAAGTGTCACAAACGCCTGCTCAGGCAAATGATCTCAGCCACACTTTCGTAAGTTCCTTGGCTGCCTCCTCATGAGCGCAGGGAGCCTTGCCACTCACTTTCACGTGATGCCAATTCACACAAGCCTTGAATCGACATGAGTGACTTGGGCGAAGGGCTGTGCAACTCTAGCGAGAGCCCCCATGGATCACCACAAAAGTTCTCCCCGTTTCACCCTTAGAACATAGAACTTAGAAAACCTACAGCACAATTCAGGCCCTTCGGCCCACAAAGCTGTGCTGAACATGTCCCTACCTTAGAAATGACTAGGCTTACCCATAGCCCTCTATTTTTCTAAGCTCCGTGTACCTATCCAAAAGTCTCTTAAAAGACCCTATCGTATCTGCCTCCATGTGACTGATAAAGATATCTTAATTAATCACAACTTGATTGTACAACGATAATGGAGAGCGATATTTTGAATAGTGCAATAAGAAATTTGCCTTTGAGAGGAAGTGTGGGGGAGCGGGGAGGGAGGGATGGAGGGAGAAGGGAGAGGGGCAAACGAGGGTGAGGAGACAGGATTACCGCCACGAAGCCGGCATTGAATTAAACTAAGCTCTGGTTTTACGTTAAAGAAGTTGAGCCCAGGTTCTGCACCAAGGGAGATGGGTCTTTTCTTACATCTGCCCCACCCCTGGTAAACATCTGGTCTCCCCTTCCCCATCTCTCTCCCTCCTTCAACCCCTTCTTAACTTCAAGGACCTTTAACCCCCTCCTGGACCATGAGGGTAGGCGGCACAGCACAGAAACAGGCCCTTCAGCCCAACTTGTCCATGCTGACTGAGGTGCCAACCTAAGCTAGTCCCTTTTGCCCATCCAGATGACAGGTCCCGACCCGAACTGTCGACGGTCCATTTCCCTCCATAGATGCTGCCTGACCTGCTGAGTTCCTCCAGCATCTTGTGTGTTGTTCCATTTTCGGGCGTTTGGCCCATACTTCTCTCAACCTTGCCTATCCCTGGCGTTGATTTCAACCCTCTAGCCACAGAATTAATCATTTTTTTCTATTTCTATAAACCCTTCAGTCATTGCTTGTGGATTTCATTGGTGCTGAACCATTCACATGTACTTTAATCCCTTGTCCTTCACTGTGGTGTTCAGAGTGGATGTAGTTAAACCCAAAGAACACAATATCAGTATTAATGTTTGCACAGTTCATACTGTGGCTCTGTATCAAATTCCTCCTCCAGTGTGATCACACAATTCCAACCACCTTTGGGCATGAAATCACTTCAATTTACCGAGCAGCTACATATACAGCGACTGCAACACAATAGGTAACTACACTCCCAATCCACATGGCCGTAGGTAGTTCCCGCTGATGTGTAAGTATCCATAAAAACTTGGGCAAACATTTTTACATGAACCTGGATTTGCTTACATCGAGTGTTGAGTGGACAGAGAAAATAATCCTTAATTTTAAAGTCATTAAGAATTCCGAACTGTAGAGAATGCTGAATGCACTCAGCAGGTCTGGTAACATCTGTGAGGAGCAAAACGGTTAACGTTTCAGGTTGTAAACTTTTATCGCAACTGGAAAAAGTTGCAGATATGTGAGATGTTGAGGAAGGAGTGGATGGGCAAGTCTGTGACACGATGGAAGGAAAGAGAGATTAAACAACAACAGGGATGATGATGCACAGACAAGACGGTATTGGGTCAATTGGGAAAAAAAGCTTGCTAAAAATGAGTGCACACGGGAAAGGCAAGTTCCCAGGAGTGAGGCTTGAACCATCCATTGGGTCTCAAATCCAATACAGGTCCTTGCCGGGTTACAAACACCTGACGTATGGACACCCCCATATGTACGAGCAAGCGTTTGGGAGACCAGCTGCTGCAAGGCTGCAGGCACTTTTTAATAGCTAGTCATTCAAGGGATGTGGGCTTCATAGGCTGAACCAGCATTTTATTGGTATTGGTTTATTATTGTCACTTGTACTGAGGTACAGTGAAAAAATTGTCTTGCATACCGATCGTACAGGTCAATTCATTACACAGTGCAGTTACATTGAGCCAGTACAGAGTAAAGTGTCACAGCTACAGAGAAAGTGCAGTGCAATAAGGTGCAAGGTCACAACAAGGTAGATCGTGAGGTCAGAGTCCATCTCATCGTATAAGGGAACCGTTCAATAGTCTTATCACAGTGGGGTAGAAGCTGTCCTTAAGCCTGGTGATATGTGCCCTCAGGCTCCTGTATCTTCTGCCTGATGGGAGAGGAGAGAGAATGACTCAGGTGGATGGGGTCTTTGATTATGCTGGCTCAAGGCAGCGAGAGGTATAGACAGACGGTGAAGGAACGGCGATATATTTCCAAATCAGGACGGTGCGTGGCTCGGAGGGCAACTTCCAGCCGGTGGTGTTCCTCGGGCTTCTGCTGCCCTTGTCCTTCTGGCTGGGAGAGGTGCTGGGTTTGGGAGGTGCTGTCTGAGGAGTCGCGGTGAGTTGCTGCAGTGCACCCTGTCGATGATTCACACTGCTGCTACTGTTGGATGTGAACGGGACATTTCCGCGTTCCTTCTCCCCCCTCCCACCCATGAACCGTGACAATCAGGGGGCAGGGTGGAGTCGAGCAGAGCAGGGAGCACTGAGCAGACTCACTCACTCACTCTGAGGCCTCTCTTCCTATGCCTGCTTGCTCTCAGCTGTCCCTGTGACCCTCTCCCACACACTGTATCTGTTCATTTCTGACATTAACAGTATGAACAGTTCTCAGGAACGGAACCCTGGGGAGTTCCTGTAACTTAACCACTTGGCCATCCTGGTATGATCTGAAATAATTAAACTCAAACGTTGATCTCAAGAGGGCAGATGGGTCCAGTTAAAAGATGAGGTGCAGTTCCTCAAACTTGCATTGAACCTTTCTGGAGGTCAGGGATAAAGTTATACCGTCGAGAGTGGGATAGGAAATTAAAGCGGCAGGTGATTGGAAGCTCAGCGTCGCTGAGTGGAGATGATCTGTAAAACACTGAGAGGGCTTGTGATAAGAAATGATGGAAATACTCAGCAGGTCAGGCAGCATCTACAGAGATAGGAAAACAGAGTTAATGGTGTCACACAGCAATACAGCACGGATACAGGCCCTTTGGCCCAACTAGTCCGTGCCGGCCATGGTGCCCACCCAGCTAGTCCCAATTCCCTGTGTTCGGCCCGTTCCCACTCCCCACCCCTCCATGTACCTATCCAAATGCTTCTTAAATGAGACCATTGTACCTGCCTCACTCACTTGCTCTGGCAGCTTGTTCCATACACTCACCATCCTCTGCGTGAAAAACTTGCCCCTCAGGTCCCTTTTAAATCTTTCTCCTCTCACCCTAAACCTATGCCCCCCCCTAGTTTTGGACTCCCCTACCCTGGGGAAAAGACTGTTACCGTCCACCTTATCTATGCCTCTCATAATTTTAAACACTTCTATAGGGTCGCCCCTCATTCTCCTACCTTCCAAGGAATAAAGACCTCGCCTGGCCAACCTCTCCCTATAACTCAGGCCCTCGAGTCCTGGCAACACCCTCGTAAATCCTCTCTGCACTCCTTCCAGATTAACCACGTCCTTCCTGTAGCAGGGTGACCAAAACTGTACGCAGTACTCCAATATTTCCATTAGCTGACCCAAGCTAGGAATAGTTAGGAGTCAAATATGTTTTATTTTGCTGAGAACTGGGACGGGCAGATTGAACAAGGATCCTCCGTGAAAAGGTGAGGAGAATGAATGATGTGAATGAGTGAGAGAAGGAGAGAAGGCTTGGTAATCACAGCTGGTCAGCCTGAATAAGATGAGTAAGAACACAGGAAAGAGTAATAAATAAAAATGCAGGAGCTGGGAGATATAAAATACCGCAGTTGCTAGAAACCTGAAAGAAAAGAGAATGCTACCCAAAAGAATACTCAGGAGGTCAGGCAGCATCTGTGGAGAGTGGAAGAAGAATTAGCAGTTGGTGAACTTCCATCAGAAATAGAAACAGAAATTGCTGGAAACACTTCTGTCCGGCACATCTGTGGAAAGAGAAACAGGGTTAACGTTTCAGGTTAAAAGACCTTTCATCAGAACCAACCGGCTTCAATATAAACTGGAAAGGCAGGTTATCTGAAATTGTTGAGTACTGGGGGCTGTTTTGAAGACGAGATGCTATTCTATGAGCTTTGGTTGGATTTCATTGCAACACTGTAAGAGGCCAATTTCAAAGAGGTCAGAGTGGGGTGTGGTGGGGGGAGGCAATTGGAAGCTCAGGTCACCTCTGCAGAATGTATGGAGATGTTCTGCAAATCGGTCATCTAATTTGTGTTTACTTCTCCCGCTGAAGATCACGCGGTGAAGATGGAATCTAGAATATTAAATTGGAAGGTGTATCAGCAAGTCACTACTTCACCTGGAAGGATTGTTTGGTTCCTTGGATGGCAGGAAGAGGTGAAAAGGCAGATGTTGCAACTCCTGCAGTTGCAAAGGCAAGGTGCAAAGACGTGAATGCTGAACATTGGTGGAAATGGGAGAGTGAACCAGAAAATTGCAGATCTCTCTGCCTTTGACTCTTAGTCTTCCCAACAAATTTCAGATCCCAGGAACTGCAGTGATTTGTATCTCAGCTTCTGCATTGTCTTCTCCTCTGATTTATTCCCTTTTTTTTTACACCTCCCTCAGACAGATCAGCTGCAGTTAACACCTCTCGCTTCCCTCTCCCAGCCAGCACCGCCCCTACTTGTGTCGTTAATTCTCTGTAGGCCTCCATTCGAACGCAAACACCCCATTTGTTCCCTCCACCACTCCCTCTTCTCTGCAACACGTTTGATATCTAAATTTTCCGAGCTCGGTTGATAGCTCAGCAACCTGAAACATTAACTCTTGTTTTGCCCTCCACAGATGCTGCCTGATCTGCTGAGCATTTCCACCATTTTCTGTTTTTGCTTCAGATTTCTACAAGTGAGGAAATTTCGGTTTAGGGAAGGGGGGGGATATATTGCCCGGGACACCCAACAAGTGATCCAGAGCAGGAGTGCCGTCTGGTAACTTCTTTCTATGGACAAAAGAGCACTGGGACCGTCAATACAGCTCTGCAGCTGAGCTGAGGAACAGCAGATGGGTAAAGAAGCGAGTGACAGCCAACGTGAATAACATGAAAGGATTTCCAGATAGAAGAAGCCAAAAAGGATTTGGGAGTGATTACTGATCATACCCTGAAAGCATCTGGTGAGTTTGAAGCACTTATCAGCTATAAATCAGCACTCAGATGCCTCTGGAGGGCATTGGATTATAAATCAGAACAAATTATACTGACAGTATACAGGTGGATGGTAAAGTTGTGTCTGGGATGTAGCATAGAGGTTGGTGAAGCTATGGAAGAAGGAGCAGTGAGATTTTAAACTTGGTATTGGTTTATGATTGTCTCATGTACCAAGATCAAAAGACATAAGATAAGATTTCTTTATTAGTCACACGTACATCGAAACACACAGAGAAATACATCTTTTGCGTAGAGTGTTCTGGGGGCAGCCCGCGAGTGTCGCCACGCTTCCGGCGCCAACGTAGCATGCCCGCAACTTCCTAACCCGTACGTCCTTGGAACGTGGGAGGAAACCGGAGCACCCGGAGGAAACCCACGCAGACACGGGGAGAACGTACAAACTCCTTATAGACAGCGGCGGGAATTTTTGAACCCGGGTTGCTGGCGCTGTAATAGCGTCACGTTAGCCGCTACGCTACCGTGCAGAATTAGGCCATTCGGCCCATCGAGTCTGCTCCACCATTCAATCATGGCTGATTTTTTTAACCCCATTCTCCTGCCTTCTCCCTGATACAGTGAAAAGCTTATGAGGGGTTTGTTCATACCCTAAAGGTGAACTCTTGGTCTCCTTATCTACATCGTTGTGGCCCTTGCACTTTATCTGTCTACCTGCACTGCACTTCCTCTGTAACTGTTCCAGTATATTTCGTATTTCCCTGTAACTGGGAGAGGTGTAACACCTGCCTCTGCACCTCCTCCCTGACCACCAATCCAGGGCCCTAAACAACCCTTCCCAGTGAGGCTGTTATTTACATGTGAATCCTCCGGATTTATTTATTGCATCCGGTGCTCCCGATGTGGCCTCCTCTACATCGGTGAGACCAGGCACAAACTGGGTGCCCACTTCGCCAAGCGCCAGCCGTTTTAGTCCTGCTCCCCAATCCCTCCCCGACCTGTCTGTCCTCGGCCTCCCCCACTGCCAAGATGAGGCCAACCGCAAACTAGAGGAACAGCACCTCATCTTCCGCCTGGGTAGCCTACAGCCTGACGGCATGAACATTGAATTCTCTGACTAAAATGGACTTTTGTTTTGTTCTAGTTGTGTTATTTCTTGTAAAAAATTGTGTTTAATTTATGTTTCTCTTGTGTTTTGACTTTGAACTTCTGGTAACTGTTCACTCTGTCCCTTTTCTCTCTCCACCTGACCTACCCATTTTACCCGACAGTCACCTCAGCCCCCATCACCCTGTTTCTTTCCCCTCCCCTGCCCACTCCACCTGCCCGTCACCCACACCCCCCTCCCACTGGGTCCCCTCCCCACCTCCCTCCCTCTATTCCATGCTCCATCTTCCGGTCCTATCAGATTCCATCGTCTGCAGCCCTCTGTTGTTTCCACCTATCACCTCCCGGCCACTTCCCCCTCTCCCATTTGCCTATCACACCACCCATCACCTATCACCTGCCAGCTCTTGCTCCATCCCCTCCCCCCACCTCTTTATACTGGCCATCTCCCCTCTATCTTTCAGTCCAAATGAAGCGTCTTGTCCCGAAACGTTGACTGTCCACTCCCCTCTGCAGATGCTGCCTGACCACTGAGTTCCTCCTGTTCTTTTGTATGTTGCACGATACTCTGCATTCTGTTTTTCTTTTTACTACCTCGATATACTTACGTATGGCGTGATCTATCTGGATGGCACGCAAGCAAAAGCTTTTCACTGCGTCTCGGTACATGAGACAATAATAAACCAATACCAAGTTTAGAATCTCACAGCTCCTTCTTCTCTCTGCCCTTACAATGGGTCTTCGTGAAGGAAATCTCAAATAACCAATTATTGCCGAAGGAAATTGTGTGCAGTTCTGGTCGCCTCATTACGGAAAGGATGTGGAGGCTTTGGAGAGGGTGCAGAAGAGGTTCACCAGGATGCTGCCTGGATTAGAGGGCATGAGATACAAGGAGAGGTTGGACAAACTTGGATTGTTTTCTCTGGAGCGTCACAGACTGAGGGGAGACCTGATAGAAGTTTATAAAATTATGAGAGGCATAGACAAGGTAGATAGTCAGAGTCATTTTCCAAGGATGGAAATGTAAGATACTAGATGGTGAGAGGTGTAAAGGTGAGAAGGGGAAAGTTTAGAGGAGATGTGCGGGGCAAGTTTTTTACACAGAGAGTGGAGGGTGCCTGGAACACGCTGCCAGGGAAATTGGTGGAAGCAGATGCAATACTGACATTTAAGAGGTTTTTAGATGGACACACGAATATGCAGAGAGTGGAGGGATATGGACCACGTGCAGGCAGAAGGGATTTAGTTTAATCTGGCCCAGACATTGTGGGCCAAAGGGCCTGTTCCTTTGCCAAACTGTTCTGTGTTCTAAAAAGCACCGCGAGGTGATGTGTCCCAATCCAGAGGCTTGAGCGTTAGGAACACAGTCGATACTCCAATGCACTGTGTTGCCCTAGGTTCTGCTTTTGGAAACCAAGACCTTGCCTGTTTCATAGGTGGACATAAGATACACTTGGAACTGCTCCAAAGAGCCAATGTCGATACCTCAGCCAAAATCAGACACAATTTCCCCTTTCTGAAACCACACTGACCCTGCTTGAGTAGACAACCATTTTCCAAATGTACTGCAGTTATTTAGAGAACGTAGAACACTACAGCACAGTACAGGCCCTTCAGCCCACGATGTTGTGCCAATATTTTATCCTGCTCTAAGATCTATCTAACCCTTCCCTCCCACATAGCCCTCCATTTCTCTGTCATTCATGTGGCTATCGGAAAGTCTCTTACATGTCCCCAATGTATCTGCCCCCACACCCTCTGCCGGCAGTGCGTTCCTTGCCAACTCATTCTAACATTTTCCCAGCAATAGATGTCAGACGGATTGGATCTTTGTTGCCCACCTTTTGCCTCCCTTTTTGAATAGAGGTGTCACATTGGTTTGCTTTTTCGATGCTGCAGTACTTCTGTAGAATTATAGAGTAATACAGCATGGAAACAGGCCCTTCGGTTCAACTCGTCCATGCCGACCAAGATGCACACCTGACCTAGTCCCATTTGCCCACGTTTGGCCCACTTCCCTTCAAACCGTTCCTTGTCCATGTACCTGACCAAGGAGTTTTTGAAGATTGCAACCAAAACACCCACAATGAGGTGGGATGTGGGGTGACACCATGTAAGATTCCAATGGCCAAAGAAACGAGCTGCTGGAGGAACTCAGCAGGTCAGGCAACATCTGTGGAGGGAGATGGACAGTCGACGTTTTGGGTCGAGACCCTTCATCTGGACTGGAAGATAGATGGGAGATGGCTAGTAGTGAGGGGGCAGTGGTGGGGCAAGATCTGGCAAGCGATAGGTGGATCCAGGTGAGGGGGTGATTGGAAGATAGAAGAGGGAAGGGTGGAGGTGAGAGGTGGAGGCGACACAGGGCCGCAGATGGTGGGATCTGATAGGACAGGAAGGTGGAGCATGGAATAGAGGGACGGAGGCGGGGAGGGCAGATGGGACCAGTGGGGGGAGGGGACCCAGTGGGAGGGGTGTGTGGGTGATGGAGAAACTGGGTGGTGGGGAAGTTTGGAGGGAAGCGGGTGTGTAAGAGGACCGAGGTAGTTCAGGAGAGAGAACAGGACAGAGGGAGAGCAGGTTCACGCCGTCGGGTTGCAGACTCTCCAGGCGGAAGAGGAGGTGCTGTTGCTCTCGTTTGCATTTAGCCTCGCTCTGGCAGTGGAGGAGGTCGAGGACAGGCAGGTCGGGGTGGGAATGGGGAGGGGAATTAAAATGGCTAACTTGACAGGCTAGATGTTGAGAGAATCATTGATGCAATCACAAAGAAGGGACACCAGCGGCTTTACTTCGTTAGGAGTTTGAGGAGATTTGGTACGTCACCAAAGACTCTTGCAAATTTCTGCGGTGGAGAGCATTCTGACTGGTTGCATCACCGCCTGGTACAGAGGCTCCAATGCACAGGATCGCAAGAGGCTGCAGAGGGTTGTAGCCTCAGCCAGCTCCATCACGGGCACAACCCTCCCCACCACTGAGGACATCTTCAAGAGGCGGTGCCTCAAGAAGGCGACATCCATCATTAAGGACCCTCACCACCCAGGACATTCCCTCTTCACATCACTACCATCAGGGAAGAGGTACAGGAGCCTGAAGACCCACACTCAGCGTTTCAGGAACAGCTTCTTCCCCTCCACCATCAGATTTCTGAACAGTCCTTGAACCTACAAACACCACCTCTTTTGCACTATTTATATATTTTTGTAACTTATAGTAATTTTATGTCTTTGCACTGTACTGCTGCCGCAAAACAACAAATTTCACGTCATATAAGTCAGTGATAATAAATCTGATTCTGAATCTTTCCCTGGTGCGTAGTCTAGAAGTAAGAGACGTTACCTCAGGGTAAAAGGTTGCCCATTTACTGAAATAAGAAATAAATTTTTTCTCACAGAGCTTTGAGAATCTTTGAAATTCTTTACTCCAGAGAGCTCTGGATGCTGAGTCATTGAATACATTCAGGGCTAAGATAGATTTTTGGACTGCAAGTGATTCAAGGGTCCCTGGAAAGGCAGGCGATTTGAGGCCAAGATTAGATTAGCCCCGAGGGGCTAACTTTTTTCTTATGTTCTCACAAAAGCCTTGTAAATGCAAGTTGTTGTTGACGCTGCGGTATGAATGGATTTCCATAGTTATGTGCCTCACCCACCTCTGAGTAATTGAAAGTGCACTATCTGCTCAATGTGCTGCTTATGTAGGCCTTTGTGCTCAGTCAGTGAGTATGAATGCTGAACGATAAAGTTTAGGGTGCTGAAAGTGATAAAATGATTGGCAGATTTCCTGCCAGAAGTCAGGTCTGGCAGTGTGATAGCATTATAAATCCTCCCCTAAATCTCACAATGTACATCAATTAAGCACACTGAGACACCACACCTCCTCAGTCTATTACAGTCATAGTCATACAGCACGAAACATGCCCTTCGGCCCAACTGGTCCATGCCGACCAAGATGCCCCATCTAAGCCAGTCCCATATGCCCGCGTTTGGCCCATATCCCTCGAAACCTTTCCTATCCATGTACCTGTCCAACTGTCTTTTAAGAGTTGTTACTGTACCTGCTTCAACCACTTCCTCTGGCAGCTCGTTCCACATACGTACCATCCTTTGTGTAAAAAAGTTGCCCCTCAAATTCCTATTAAATATTTCCCCGCTCACCTTAAACCTGTGCCCTCTAGTTCTTGATTCCCCCATCCTGGGAAAAAGACTGTGGGCTTTCACCTGATCTATGTCCCTCATGATTTTATACACCTCTATAAAGTCTCCTCTCAGTCTCCTATGCGCCAACGAATAAAGAATTAGCCTGTCTAACCCCTCCCTACCACCACTGTATTGGGCCCTTTCTCAAATAACGATGAGTCGGAGTACAGGAAGGAGATAGAGAGAGCGACATGTGTCATGACAACAACCTTTCCCTCAATGTCAGCAAAACAAAGAGCTGGTCATTGACTTCAGGAAGGGGGGTGCGGTGCACACGCTCCTGTCTACGTCAATGGTGCTGAGGGCGAGAGGGTTGAGAGCTTCAAGATCCGAGGAGCGAACATCACTAATAGCCTGTCCTGGCCCAACCACGTAGACGCCACAGCCAAGAAAGCTCACCAGCGCCTCTGCTTCCTCAGCAGGCTAAAGAAATTTGGCATGTTCCCTTTGACCCTCACCAATTTTTATTGATGCACCACAGAAAGCATCCTATCTGGATGCATCACGGCTTGGTACGGCAACTGCTCTGCCCATGACCACAAGAAACTGCAGAGAGTTGTGGACACAGCTCAGCACATCACAGAAACCAGCCTCCCCTCCATGTCTATACTTCTCGCTGCCTCGGTAAAGCAGCCAGCATAATCAAAAACCCCACCCACCCCGGACATTCTCTCTTCTCCCCTTTTGCATTGGGCAGGAGATACAAAAGCCTGAAAGCACGTCCCACCAGGCTCAAGGACAGCTTCTATCCCACTGTTCTAAGACTATTGAATGGCTCCCTAGTACGATAAGATGGACTTTTAACCTCACAATCTCCCTCGTTATGACCTTGCACCTTATTGTCTACCTGCACTACACTTTCTCTGTAGCTGTGACATTTTACTCTGCATTCTGTATTGTTTTACCTTGTACTACCTCAGTGCACTGCGTAATGAATTGACCTGTACGATCGGTATGCAAGACAAGTTTTTCACTGTACCTCGGTACAAGTGACAATAATAAACCAATTCCAATTCCTATAACTCAGTCACTCAAGTGCTGGCATCATCCTTGTAAATCTTTTCTGCTCTCTTTCCAGTTTAATAACATCTTTCCTATAACAGTGCGACCAGAACTGAACACAGTACTCCAAGTGTGGCCTCACCAGCATCCTGTACAACTGCAGCATAACCTCCCAACTTTTATACTCAAAAGCCACAACTGATCAAGGCCAGCATGCCAAAAGCCTTCTTCACTACCCTGTCTACATGGTTACTTTCAAGTAACCATGTGCTTGAACTTCAAGGTCCCTCTGTCCTACAACACTCCCTAGGGCCCTACCATTCACTGTGAAAATATTGCAAAGGGACTGCTATCTTTTGACAGGACGTTCAATCAAGTTCCCTTAAGTTAGACATTGAAAGATATCATGGGACTACAAGATACCGTGGGATCTGCCACCCTCCACCAGACCCTTCGTAGGGTCCTGGTCCAAACATCCCACAACCAACATTACTGAAAAAGGATTATCCAGCGTCTTGCCTGAGACAAGCTTGTGTATTGGCTGTGTGCTGGGTTTATTATTGTCATATGTACCGAAATAGAGTGAAAAGCTTTTTTTGCATGCCATCCAGATCATGCCATATATAAGTACGTCAAGCTGCTAAAAAGGAAGCAGAATGCAGAATATATGGTTACAGAGAAAGTACAGTGCAGGTAGACAAATAAAGTGTAAGGGCCACAATGAGGTAGATTGGGAGATCAAGAGTTTACTGTGTGAGAGGTCTGTTCATGAGACTTATGACAGTGGGATAGAAGCTGTCCTTGAGTCTGGTGGTTCATGGTCTCATGCTTTTGTATCTTCTTATCATTGAAGTGCCACTCCAAAGACATGAGCATGTAATCCAGGCCAACGTGCCCAACACTGGGAGAGTGCTGCACTGCCTCAGGAGCTGTCTTTTGAACCGAGGCCCTGCCTGCCCTCTCAGGTGGCCGTGATTGGTTGTGGCATTACCTACATTCCGACAGTGACGAGAATCCACAGGCTATGATTGGCTATAAACCCTTGTTGAGTAGTCCCGAGGCTGTCGAACACGAGGCCTTTTTATCCTCCCAGAGTGTTGGGAGAAAAACCACAGGTCTTCGCTGAGAGGATGTGGAAAGTAACCCACCCAAGTAAATGATATTTCAATTATTTGCTGGTACACGAGTGGATTGTGTTTTTTATCAGCTGCAGATAGGTAAATAAATACTGCAGTCGGTGGCACTCTTGACTCTGAGTCAGCAAAGCATGGATTCAAGTTCTTTTCTAGAAAGATTGACCACAAAATTGAAGATAACATTCCAGTGGAGGGCTGTGGGAGGGGTGCAATGTCTTTCAGATGAGTCATAAAGTTGTACAGCACAGAAACAGGCCCTTCGGCCCACCACATTCATGCCATCCTATCCACTCATCCCATTTGCCCGCATTCGGACCATACCCTTCTCAGTCTTGTCTTTCTAAATGTATCCAGTTGCACCACATTAAACTAAAATCCCGTCTGCTCCCCTCAGGTTGACACAATCACATGGCACTGTTTAATTCTGGCACTGGTATTGGTTGAAATTGGTTTATTATTGTTACTTGAACCAAGGTGCAGTGAAAAACTTGTCTTGCATTCCGTTCATACAGACCAATTCATTACACAGTGCATTGAGGTTGTACAAGATAAAACGATACAGAATGCAGAGTAAAGTGTAACAGCTACAGAGAAAGTGCAGTGCAGGTAGACAATAAGGTGCAAGGCCATACGAAGCAGATTGTGAGGTCAAGAGTCCATCTTATCATACTAGGGAACTGCTCAATAGTCTTATAACAGCGGGATAGAAGCTGTCCTTGAGCCTGGTGGTACGTGCTTTCAGGCTTTTGTATCTTCTGCCTGATGGGAGGGGGGAGAAGATACAAAAGCCTGAAAGCACGTACTAGTCTTTGACTATGTAACCTTTCACCCCCTTGCTTTTCAAGAATCCCTCCACCTCTGCCTTAGACATATTCAATGAAGAGTTTGAGGAAGAGATTTCCAAAGACATGCGTCCCCCTAAACAAAATAAAAGCTCGCCTAATCGTGGAACTGGAGTTGGTTTATTATTGTCACATGTACCAAGGTACAGTGAAAAACTTGTCTTGCATACCATTCATCTGATCTATTCATTACACAGTCCATTGACATAGTACAAGGTAAAGTGATAACAGAATGCAGAATAATGTGTCACAGCTACAGATAAAGTGCACTGCAGGCAGACAATAAGGTGCAAGGTCATAACGAGGTAGACTGTGAGGTCAAGAGTCCATTTTATCGGTTATGCTGCACTTGGAGTACTGTGTGTAATTTTGGTCACCCCATTACAGGATTGATTGGAATTAGAATTGTAATTGGTTTATTATTGTCACATGTACCGAGGTACAGTGAAAAACTTGTCTTGCATACCGTTTGTACAGATCAATTCATTACACAGTGCATCGAGGTAGTACAAGGTAAGACAATAACAGAATACAGAGTAAAGTGTCACAGTTACAGAGAAAGTGCAGTGCAGGTAGACAATAAGGTGCAAGGCCATAACAAGGTAGATTGTGTCTATCTTATTGTACCAGGAAACTGTTCAATACATGGTGGTGTAGCGGTTAGCATAACGCTATTACAGCGCCAGCGACCCGGGTTCAGCTCCGGCCGCTGTCTGTAAGGAGTTTGTACGTTCTCCCTGTGTCTGCATGGGTTTCCTCCGGGTGCTCCGTTTTCCACCCACGTTCCAAAGACGTACGGGTTAGGAAGTTGTGGGCATGCTATGTTGGCGCCGGAAGCGTTGCGACACTTGCGGGCTGCCCCCAGAACACTCTACGCAAAAAATGCATTTCACTGTGTGTTTCGATGTACATGTTACTAATAAAGATATCTTATCTTATCAATAGTCTTACAACAGCGGGACAGAAGCTGACCTTGAGCCTGGTGGTACATGGTTTCCAAGAAGTGCAGGAGGGTTATCACAAGGGTCCTGATCAAGATGGCCATTGGCCAACTATCAAACGGTCGGTGCAGACTCGATGGGCTGAAGGACCTGTTTCCGTGCTGAATCTCTCTACGACTCCGTGACTCCATGAGAATCTTTTAGCAATCATGCTCATAGATCTCAAAAACAATTCAACCTCATGTTTTCAGCTCTTGGCTGCTTGTGTTATCCTCCACCACAGACCAGGCAGAACACTCTTGTGATGTCCTTGGTGACGGGTCTTCAGGTCACCTCTCAAGAGACGCACGAGAGAAAGAAAAGCCTCGTGTTTCCTTCACGCCTTTCACAACCACAGGATGTGCCAAGGCACTTTGCAGTCAATGAAGTCCTTTTGTGATGTGGTCACCGTTCTAATGCAGGAGGAGTGTGGCAGCTTGAGAGGTGTGTCACTTCATGCGTCACTTAAGAGGTGGCCTTAGGGCACGTTGCCAAGGACACCAGAGGAGCACTCTGTCCCATCAGTGGTCCCACAGTCAGTGCTGGAGGTCGGGACTGATCCCAGGTCGCTGGAGCTGTGAGACAACCGCTTTTCATTGTGCCACTGCCGTGCCCTCTAAAGTGTTAAAATATAACGGGCAACACAGTGGTGTAGCTGGTAAAGCCACTGCCTCACAGCACCAGAGACCCAGGTTCGATCCTCACCTCTGGTGCTGTCTGTGTGGAGTTTTCACGTTCTCTCTGTGGCCGCGTGGGTTTCCCCCGGGTACTCCGGTTTCCTCCCACATCCCAAAGACATGCGGGTTTGTGGAATAACTGGCCGTTATAGATTGCCCCCAGTGTGTAGGTGAGTGGTAGAATCTGGGGGGAGTTGATGGGCAGGCATGGTAGTGTGCGGGCAAGCATGATGGTGTAGCGGTTAGCGTAACGCTTTACAGTGCCAGCGACCCAGGTTCAATTCCAACTGCTGTCTGTAAGGAGTTTGTATGTTCTCCCCGTGTCTGCGTGGGTTTCCTCTGGGTGCTCCGGTTTCCTCCCACATTCCAAAGACGTACGGGTTAGGAAGTTGTGGGCATGCTATGTTGGCGCCAAAAGTGTGGCGACACTTGTGGGCTGCCCCCAGAGCACTCTACGTAAAAGATGTTTTTCACTGTGTGTTTCAATGTACATGTGACTAATAAAGATATCTTAAAATGATGGGAATGTGGGGAGAATAAAAAAAATTAGTAAAGGATTAGTGTAAATGGGTGGTTGATAGTCAGTGCGGACTCGATGGGCTGAAGGGTCTGTTACCCAGTGTATGCCTCTATGAAGTTATAGAAGCATAGAAAACCTACAGCACAATACAGGCCCTTCGGCCCACAAAGCTGTGCCGAACATGTCCCTACCTTAGAAATTACTAGGCTTACCCATAGCCCTCTATTTTTCTAAGCTCCATGTACCTATCCAAAAGTTTCTTAAATGACCCTATCGTATCCGCCTCCACCACCGTTGCCGGCAGCCCATTCCATGCACTCACCACTCTCTGAGTAAAAAACTTACCCCTGACATCTCCTCTCTACCTACTCCCCAGCACCTTAAACCTGTGTCCTCTTATGGCAACCATTTCAGCCCTGGGAAAAAACCTCTGACTATCCACATGATCAATGCCTCTCATCATCTTATACACCTCTATCAGGTCCCCCCTCATCCTCCGTCGCTCCAGGGAGAAAAGGCCGAGTTCACTCAACCTGTTTTCTTAAGTTATATCAGAACCTTCCTCCTAACTTGAATTATTGGAATTTTTAACCTACATTACTTTGCTAAAATTCAGCCTCTATCACCACTTGCAAAAAGAACACAGGAAATGAAATCAGCATTGGTGAAGCAACCCTGCCAGCTTCTCCGCCATTCAGATTGTGATTCATCCTGTGCCTCACACCCACTTTCCTGCCTGATTCCCAGATCCCTCAATTTCCCTGGATTCTTGCAATCTACAGATCGCAGTCTTGAATGAACAGTCATTCTGCTACGATGTGTGTTTCCAAAATGTGAAATGGTTATAACGCAATTGATGGATTAGGGAACACTATCTGCATTAATTTGGTAATTGGTTTATTATTGTCACATGTACCGAGGTACAGTGAAAGACTTTGTTTTGCATGCCATCCATACAGGTCATTTCACCACGTCAGTACATCGAGGGAGTACAACGGAAAAGCAATAACAGAATGCGGAATAAAGTGTTGGTTACAGAGAAAGTTACAGGCAGACGATAAGGCCATAACAAGGTGGGTTGTGAGCTCAAGAGTCCACCCTATCGTACAAGAGGTCCGTTCAATTGTTTTATAACAGCAGGATTGAAGCTGTCCTTGAGCCTGGTGGTACGTGCTTTCAGGCTTTTGAACCTTCTGCCCGATGCAAGGGGGGAGAAGAGAGAATGTCCGGGGTGGGTGGGGTCTTTGATTATGCTGGCTGCTTTACCGAGGCAGCGAGAAGTATAGGCAGAGTCCATGGAGGGGAGGCTGGTTCTTGTGATGTGCTGAGCTGTGTCCAGAGCTCTCTGCAATTTCTTACAGTCCCAGGGCAGAGCAGTTGCCACACCAAGCTGTGATGCATCTGGATAGGATACTTTCTATGGGGCATCTATAAAAATTAGTGAGTGCCACATTGGTTATATTGCAATTGGGATAACTTGTGTGAATCTGTGCCTTGAAGGCAACTACAGCCTGTTCTACTATAACATGACTTTCTATAGCGCCAAGTTTCCTAGGAATGTAACTGTCAAGTTATAGCAGAACTACCTTCACTCAGTGACCAATTTCCCAGGGGCTGTGGGAGAGAGAGCTCCGAATATTCACCATTCCCTGAGAAGAACTTTCTCCACAATTCAGTTTTAAGTGGGTAACCCTTTTTTTGCTTCCAGATCTGATGGGCTGTGTTTGATAAATAAAGATCCTCTTAATTAGTTGTAACAAAATTACTTTAGAAGAAGTTCAAAAGTTGCTTTCATGTTTTATTCAAAACAAGAATCGCTTTTCAGTTTTTTGAAAGCCTGGCTGGGTTTTATTTTTGGTTATTTCTCCCCATGAGGAGGGAGGAATGAAAGAGTGCTGTTTCCCACAGCATGCTTGTCTTCCCATGGGTTGTTCAAAGGTGGTTGGTGGTGGTGTGTGATTGGGACACAGGCAAAGTGAATTGGCAGCTTGATTTGTGTCTCTGCGTTGTGATAATACAGCAGTTAAGTTGCTGTCTAGTAACCTGAAATGATCCCATCAATACGCAAAGTTAAATTCAGTTAATTTTATGAACTCTGGAATTAAATGTTCGTTTCAGCAATGACAGAAGACCACAGCTCAGGAACAGGCCCTTCGGGCCCATGAGCTTCTTGTCACATTAAACTAATCCCTGCTGCCTGCACATGATCCATTTCCCCCCCCCACTCCCTGTATATTCATGTGCCTGTCTAAAAGCCTCTTGAATGGTAGCTCCTTCCGCCACCACCGCTGGCAGCCCATTCCAGGCACCCACCACCCTCTGTGTAAAGAAATGTCCCGCACACCCCCTTTATGACCATAAAACTACTAGGTTTCCACGATAACCCAGCCAAGACCTGTTGTCTCTAATGGGCGGGGTTGTCAGTGACACTTTTACTGTCTCTGAAATGGTCTCATTCAGATCAAAGGCAATTAGCAATGGGAATTAAATACCGGCCTTGCCACTGACACCCACATCCTATGAATGAATAAAGGAAATACTTTGCAATTAGTATGAGGACGGGAGCCAAAATAGGGTGTGTTATAAAACAGGCTGTTGTTGTCTGTTTTGTGATACCTCCCAAGATGAATATCACCACACCATTTCTTGAAGGCATGATATTTTTAATTCAATCACAGCATGTGCCATCTCTGGCAAGACTAGCATTTCATACCCATTCCTCGTTTGAAAAGGTGGCCTTCATGACTTATTATCGGTTTATTATTGTCACATGTACCGAGATACAGTGAAAAGCTTCTGTTTTGCATGCCACCTAGACAGATCATACCATACATAAGTATAATAGAACCATAGAACCATAGAACAATACAGCACAATACAGGCCCTTTGGCCCACCATGTTGTGCCAACCTTTAAATCACACCTAAGACTATCTAACCCTAAGACTATCTAAGACTAAAAAGAAAACAGAATGCAGAATATAGTGTTGTAGTTACAGAGAAAGTGTAGCGCAGGTAGGCAAATAAAATGCAAGGGCGAAGATGAGGTAGATTGAGATATCAAGAGCTCATCTATTAGCGTATGAGAGGTTTTACAGTCTTAGAGATTGACGTTTCAGATTAAGATTAAGTTACCTTTATTAGCCACATGTACATCGAAACGCACAGTGAAATGCATCTTTTGTGTAGAGTGTTCTGGGGGCAGCCCGCAAGTGTCGCCACGCTTCCGGCGCCAACATGGCACGCCCACAACTTCCTAACCCGTACGTCTTTGGAATGTGGGAGGAAACCGGAGCACCTTACAGTGGCCGGAATTGAACCCGGGTCGCTGGCGCTGTAATAGAGTAAACAGTTATAATAAATGTAATGAATGGACCTGCTGAAGCCCTCTCACAAAGAATCGCCATGCTCTGGAGCCATCCTGGAGATGGTGAAGGAGGTATTTGACGTGGAGCGAGTGCATTCAAGAGTTCTGTTCAGGAAGGAACAGCCACTTTTTGTCTAAGTCCAGACAGCGTGAGGAGCCTGCAGGAACAGAGTTCCCATGCGCCAGGTGCCTTTGTCCTTAGTCATAGAGTCATACAGCACGGAGACAGTCCCTTTGGCCCAACTGGTCCATGCTGACCAAGACACCCATTTAGGCTAAGTCCAAGTTGTCCACATTTGGCCCGTATCCTTCTTAACCTTTCCTATCCACACACCCGTCCAGGTGTCTTTTAGATGTTCTTTGTGGTGGTCGCCGTTGTGGTTTGGATTAGGAGGGAGGGAAATAAGGAGAGCGGGGATGGGACTGATAGAAGTTCTCTGCTGGGAGACAATGTTGATGGAGGGAGTGCAAGTTCCGGGTGATGGGTGTGGTGCGTCCATGGGCTGTTTGGTCTGGAGCTTCTTGGGTGTTACTGGAAGTGCACTCATCATAGCAAGTGGGGTGCATTCTGTTACGCTCCTGACCCATGTCTTATACATTCAGGTGGTGAGTCACTTGCTGCAGGATATGCAGTATCTAACCTGCTGCTGTAGAAACAGTATTTGTGCTCAGTTAAGGTTCTGGATTCCATTGTGCACAGAATACAAAGATATTTGCAACTCCTTTATAACTCCTCCAACATTCTCTGCCCTCTGCCGAATTTCAGTGGCATAATTAGAGTCAAGCGCACTTTTAAACTGGCCAACAGCCTGGCTTGGATGTGAATCTAATGCAGGGCACAGCAGATATCCTAAGTGAAAACAGTGATGTATGATGTCAAATGGTTGGAATTAATGGAAAGTGAGAGTACATTCTCTGATCCTGGAGGCGCAGATGCTTCTCTGCAGACAAACATCGACATGTGTTTCCTGCACTTACAGGAAACCGTTGGAAGTGAACCCTGCACAAAAGCCTGTAATTAACTCAAGAGGCTTGAATTATTTCAGAAGCCATTTCCACTCACTCCGGTCCGGTGATTTTAGCCGTGAGGGTGCTCTTTACGGTTTGTGGTGCCAAAATGTTTTTGCTTGACAAAGAGCACTCAGCAGAATTTATTTTGCAAGCTCCTTAACTTCAGGATGAGGAGGTTTACAGGGGTGAGATCGATCAGCTGGTTGAGTGGTGTCGCAACAACAACCTCCCACTCAGCATCAGCAAGACCAAGGAATTGACTGTGGACTTCAGGAAGGGGAAGTCGGGAGAACACGCACGAGTCCTAATTGAGGGGTCAGCGGTGGAAAGGGTGAGCAGCTTCAAGTTCCTGGGCGTCAACATCTTGGAAGATCTGTCCTGGGCCCAACACATTGATGCAATCACAAAGAAGGCACACCAGTTAGGAGTTTGAGGAGATTCAGTATATCACCAAAGACTCCTACAAATCTCTATAGATGTACGGTGGAGAGCATTCTGACTGGTTACATCACCGCCTGGTGTGGAGGCTCCAATGCGCAGGATTGCAAGAGGCTGCAGAGGGTTGTAGACTCAGCCAGCTCCATCACGGGCACAACCCTCCCCGCCACTGAGGATATCTTCAAGAGGCGGTGCCTCAAGAAGGCAGCATCCATCACAAAGGACCCTCACCACCTGGGACATGCCCTCTTCATGTTACTACCGTCGGGGAGGAGGTACAGGAACCTGAAGACCCACACTCAACGATTCAGAAACATCTTCTTCCCCTCCGCCATCAGATTTCTGAATAGTCCATGCACCCATGAACACTACCTAGTTATTCCTCTTTTGCATGATTTACTTATTTTTGTAATTTATAGATTTTTAAGTCTTTGTACTGCACTGCTGCCACAAAAAAACAAATTTCTCATCGTTTAAGTCAGTAATAATAAATCTGATTCTGATTCTAATTCTGATTCTGAAACACTTGCCAATGATTCAGTAGAAGAGGCATTACCCAGAACTGGGTGGAGTGAAGTACTAGTTAGGGCACAGTTGGAGTATTGCATCCAATTCTGGTTGCTGCACTTGAGGAAGGCGGTGAAGACCCTGGAGAGGGTGCAGAGGATACCTCCGATGGTTCCAGGGATGAGGGATTAGAATGGAGAGGTTGAGGTTGCTCTCCTTGGAACAACAGAGGCTGAGAAGAGACTTGATAGAGAAGGACAAGATTAGGATGTTAGAGAGGGGAAATAGAGGTTAAAAAAAACAGTAGTAAGAACCAGGGGCAATGGGTGCAAGATGGATGTGAACTAAAACATTTTCTGTACAGAGGATAGTCAGGATGCAGAACTCACTGCCTGCAGGGATGGTGGAAACAGAATCAACCAGGACTGTCCATTTCCCTCCACAGATGCTGCCTGACCCGCTGAGTTCCTCCAGTAGTTTGTTTTTTTGCTCCAGATTCCGGCATCTGCAGTCTCTTGTGTCTCCTTTCAAGAGAAGAATTGGATAAGGAGAATATGCACAAGTCCATGTGTGCACAGGTGCAATGAAAATCTTACTTGCAGCAGCATCACAGGCACATAGCAGCATTCACAAGAAAAACATAAATTAGGCATAAATTCTACACAATTTTTACAAGAAAGGACACAATTTGAACACAAAAAAACAATGTCCATTTTGGTGCAAAGTGATCAAAGTGGTCATAGTAGGATCTGGTACTGACTCAATGGGCTGAATGGCCAGCTTCTGTTGCTTAAAAGTGATTTAGGGGCATGTCCTCAATACTAGGGAACCAGCAAGTGTCTCAGGGGATTCTCTTACTTTCTAAGTGTCTGCCGTGGCTCAACACAACTAGTTGCCTCTGAAATAGGTTGTAGTTGGTTCAAGCCTCACTCGAAACACCAACCTAGACTGACAGCACTCCAGCACTGACTGAGGGCTGCACTATTGGAGGTACTGTTTGGGATGAGGCCTGTCTGCTCTCAGATGAGTGTAGACTCTCCCATTCTCACCAACTCTAAAGATAACCAGGCTCTGGCCAATATTCTTGGAACAGCAACTGCTCTGCCCATGACCGCAAGAAACTGCAGAGAGTTGTGGACATAGCTCAGCACATCACGGAAACCAGCCTCCCCTCCATGGACTCTGTCTACACTTCTTGCTGCCTCGGTAAAACAGCCAACATAATCAAAGACCCCACTTACCCCGGACATTCTTTCTTTTCCCCCCTCCCATTAGGCAGAAGATACAAAAGCCTGAAAGCATGTACCACCAGGCTCAAGAACAGCTTCTACCCCGCTGTTATAAGACTATTGAACAGTTCCCTAGCACAATAAGGTGGACTCTTGACCTCATAATGTAGCTTATTGTGACCTTGCAGCTGACTGTCTACCTGCACTGCACTGTAACACTCTATTCTGCATTCTGTTGTTGTTTTACCTTGTACTACCTCAATGCACTGTTGTGATGAATTGATCTGCATGGACGGTATGCAAGACAAGTTTTTCATTGTACCTCAGTACATGCGACAAAAATAAACCAATTTACCAAATTTATTCATCCCTCACCCAAAAGCTCAAAAAACAGGGTTAACTGGCCATTCACAGTGCCCTCTGTGGGGGCTGGAAGCATGCCCTACATTGCAATGGGCTGTAAAGTGCTCTGGGTTGTGAAAGATGTCCCATTAGTGCAAGGTCTTTACTTAAAGAATTTAATTATTATCTAGGAATATGTCAAGGGTGAGCATTTGACTCCCCTCTCAGTTTAGCACTGTGTGTATAGCCAGCAGAACCTAAGCTAATGTTACAGGATCACAATGCATAACTATACAGCTGTAATGTTGTATAATGCTGTATATACAATATCCAGTGCTGGGAAATGTAATAACTTGGTTGACTTGGTGTCATATTCCCAAGGTTCTAGGTCTTGTCATTGTTGGGGTTGAGTTCACAGAGAGTACTCCTTGTATTATTTTCCCTTTTGATGTCTCCATGGTCGTTAGGGGATGCCGAGTTTATCTCTCACGTGACAGAAAGAGGGATATGATATGTGAACTATGATGGGAGCCCTCAGCTGAAACAACATTACAGCACTGGAAGGGGGTGGGGGAGATGCAGTGTAGGTTCTGTGACATGTTTCAGTGGAGCTCGTTGTTCCCCGTACACTTGTGGAACTTGACATGAAGTGGCAGGGATCTGAGGGTGACCTGAACTAACCCACTGAGGGTTTTGTAATTTTTCCATAAATCTCCAAACATTTTGAGTAATAATGTCTGTCAGTAGTGGTCAGAAGACCCAGCATTTATGAGGAGTCTTTAATATAGTACAAAGCCCCAATATGCTTGACCAAAGCATTAATGATCTTTAACATTCGATCTTATTGAGGGATTTGAGTCATTGAATCATAGAGTCATACAGCACGGAAACAGGCCCTTCAGCCCAACTTGTCCAAGCCAACCAAGTTGTCTACTTGAGCGAGTTCCATTTACTCACAGTTGGCACATATCCCTCTAAACCTTTCCTATCCAAGTACCCGTCTGAATGTCTTTTAAATGTTGTAATTGTGCCTGCCTCTGGCAGCTCATTCCATATACCTATCACCCTCTGCGTGAAAAAGATGCGTGAAAGGTCCCCTTTAAATCTTTTCCCTCTCACCTTAACCCTGTGCCCTCTTGTTTTAGACTCCCCTACCCTGGGAAAACGACTCTGACCATCCACCTTATCCATGCCCCTCAAGATTCATGATAAGATCACCCCTTAGCCTCCTACAGTCCAGGGAACCAGGGAAAAAAAAGTCTCAGCCTATCCAGCCTCTCATTATAGTTCAAGCCCTCCAGTCCCGGTACATCCTCATGAACCTTCTCTGGTTATGTTTTAAGGAACATCTCAAGTTAGATTTTAAGCAACACCCTTGGTTTTAAGCAACACCTTCCCAAGCAGAAGATGGAAGTAGCAAGAAGAGCTGGAGAGGTTTGGTGGGGGGAGGGGGGGTGTTAGTGGGGGAGCCATTTAGATGACATATTCTACCAGGAACCCGCCCAACCGATGCAAGGCTGAGGGGACCTCGCTTCTTGTGTTGGCATTGGGTCAGGTCAGGTCAACAATGAAAATAGTTATATGTTTTGACTTGGTTTGGGCCACACTAGGCTGGCTCTTTATGAATAAATGTGCTAATGTGCGGGACTTTATTGACTATGTACTACTTTATAAATGAATATAACACGATATATGCAAGCAGGCTCCAGGGTAGGGTCCACCTAAGTGGGGTGGAGAGCCCTGGTTCGGGTAGGGCAGTCAGAGGGTAATACAGCATGAACACAGGCCCTTTGGCCCAACTCGTCCATGCTGACTACTCCATTTGTCTGCATGTGGCCCATACCCTTCTAAACCTTTCCTATCCATGCATCCGCCCAAACGTTGTAATTGTACCCATCTCTACCCCTTCCTCTGGCAGCTCGTTCCGTGTACTCACCGCCAACTTTTATAGTTGCACCATAGAAAACATCCTATCTGGATGCATCACGGCTTGGTGTGGCAATAGCTCTGCCCGGGACTGCAAGAAACTGCAGAGAGTTGTGGACACAGCTCAGGACATCATGGAAACCAGCCTCCCCTCCATGGGCTCTGTCTACACTTCTCGCAGCCAGCATAATCAAAGACCCCACCCACCCCGGACATTCCCCCTTCTCGCCCCTCCCATCAGGCAGAAGATACAAAAGCCTGAAAACACGTACCACCAGGCTTAAGCACAGCTTCTATCCTGCTGTTGTATGATTATTGAATGGTTCCCTAGTAAAATAAGATGGACTCTCGACCTCAAAATCTATCTGGTTATGACCTTGCACCGTATTGTCTACCTGCACTGCACTTTCTCTGTAGCTGTGACACCTTACTCTGCATTCTGTATTGTTTTACCTTGTGCTACCTCAATGCACTGTGTAATGAATTGATCTGTATGAATGGTATGCAAGACAAGTTTTTCACTGCACCTCGGTACAAGTGACAATAATAAACCAATTCCCTCTGTGTGAAAAACTTGCCCCTCAGTTCCCCTTGACATCTTTCCCCTCTCACCTTAAACTTATGCCCTCTAGTTTTGGTCTCCTCTGCCCTGGGACAAAAGATTATCACTATCTACCCTATCTATGCCTTCATGAACCTCTATAAGATCACCCCTCAAGCCTCCTTCGCTCCAGGGGAAACAGTCCCAGCCTATCCAACCTCTCCTTATAATTCAAGCCCTCCGGTCCAAGGGGCATCCTTGTGAATCTCTTCTGAGTTCTGGGCAGTGATGATTGGGTTTGGGGTTCAAAAGATTGATAAGTCTTCAGACAAGAGGTTTGAGTTGGCCGTGTTCTAGCTACCTCATACCGCTAGCACTGCAAAACATCCCAAGGCAGTCAGAAGGAGTTGTACCGGATTAGAACTGACTGAATCGCACTGGTATGGTGACCACAAGATTTGTCTGAAGGAGGAAGGAGATGTGACAAGGGAGGATGGTTTAGGGAGGGACTGGTGGGAGTTCTTGGCGACTGAAGGAACAGGACTGAAGGAGGGAAACTGAGAAGAGACGGAAGTGATGAGCTGCAGAGAGGGATAGCAGACAAGCTGTAAGACACAGCACGGTAGTGTAGCGGTTAGTGTAATGCTATTACAGCGCCAGCGACCCGGGTTCAAGTCCGTCCGCTGTCTGTAAGGAGTTTATATGTTCTCCCTGTGTCTGCGTGGGTTTCCTCCGGGTGCTCCGATTTCCTCCCACATTCCAAAGACGTATGGGTTAGGAAGTTGTGGGCATGCTGTGTTGGTGCCGGAAGTGTGGCGACACTTGCGGGCTGCTCCCAGAACACTCTACGCAAAAGATGCATTTCACTGTGTGTTTCAATATACATATGACTAATAAAGATATCTTATCTTATCTTACAAGAAAAAGCAGAGGAAAGAAATTAAAAATGTGTATTTCTGTAACGTCTTTAACCTCTCTTTCCATTCAGAGGTGTCCCATGATATCTTCAAGCCAGTGAAATGTAGTCACCACTCTAACAGAGGAAACAGGGCAGCTAATTCATGCACAGAATGATCCCCCAAACACCCCTTTGATAATAACCAGTGTCGGATCCGGTTATTTTCGAATCCGCAGGTTCTTTCAGGAGTCCAGGAATGAGTTGAAAACAACTTGGTGCTTCACCAAGTTTTACTGGAAAAGTTTAAAACAAAGAAACAGTCACAGAGCACATGGCACTAGCTTTACTACTGGGAGATGAGCCGAGACAAAGGAACTAAAGATGAGCTGGGGCCAGGGAGGGAAGAGAATGATTAACAAAGAACGACACCTTTTATACCGGAGATAAGAGGTACTCCTTAGCTAACAATAATCCAATCAGGAAACCTATTAGATACCTGTGGCAAAACCAACCAATGAGAAAACACATATTCACCTGATGGATGAACCAATAAACTAGGAAGTGGCCATTCCTTGTGCAACCACTTGAGGTGTATTAAACACTATACACGTTAAAAAACTAACTAAAACAGTCGAATCCCACACTAGGTAGCACCATTTCTCAATGTACGAGGGGGCTCCTGGAAAAGGTTTAATTCAGTGAAATGCCGTGAAGGTTGGGCAAAATGCATTGTGTAGTTTGGTGCAGTGTATTGGAGCAAGTGGAGAGTGGCAGGCTCTTCGTTGTAGTGAAAAACATTTGTAAATCAAGGACACATACCCCAAAGAATCAATGGTGTCTCATAAACCAAGGAGCTTGGATGGCACAGTGGTTGGCGCTGCTGCCTCACAGCTCCAGAGACCCGGGTTCAATCCTGACATCTGGTGCGAATCTGTGTGGAATTTCTGGTGCTGCCTGTGTGGAGTTTGCACGTTCTCCCTGTGTCCATGTGGTTGGTAGGTCAATTTGCCATTGTAAATTACTCCTAGTGTAAGTGGAATTGGTTTATTATTGTCACTTGTACAGTGAAAAACCTGTCTTGCATACGTCAATTCATTACACAGTGCATTGAGGTAATACAATACAGAATGCAGAGTAAAGTGTCACAGCTACAGAGAAAGTGCAGTGCAAGTAGACAATAAGGTGCAAGGTCATAACGAGGCAGATTGTGAGGTCAAGAGTCCATTTTATCGTACTACAGAACCATTCAATAGTCTTATAATGGTGGGATAGAAGCTGTCCTTGAGCCTGGTGGTACGTGCTTTCAGGCTTTTGTATCTTCTGCCTGATGGGAGGGGGGAGAAGAGAGAATGTCTGGGGTGGGTGTGGTCCTTGATTATGCTGGCTGCTTTATCGAGGTAGCGAGAGGTATAGACAGAGTCCATGGAGGGGAGACTGGTTTCCATGATGTGCTGAGCTGTGTCCACACATCTCTGCCGTTTCTTGCAGTCCCGGGCAGAGCAGTTGCCATACCAAACTGTGATGCATCCGGATACGATGCTTCCTATAGTGCATCGATAAAAATTGATGAGTGTCAAAGGGGACATGGCAAATTTCTTTAGCCTGGGTGGCAGGAGTTGAGAGAGAAAAGGTTTCTGGGAAAGAAGTGCGGGAATGGCATTCATGGAATTGGTCTGAGAGCCACCGTAAGTCGATGGGCCAAATGGCCTCTTTGAAAGTCATGAGAAATACAGTATGAAGTGAACAACTGTAATCTGTTTGAGGGATAAGCATTGGCCAGGATATCAGGCAGAACTCCCATGCTTTTCATTAGAATAGTTCAATGGGACTTTTTCTGTTCACTTGAGAGCAGATGAGGTCTCAATTTAAGATCTCATCCAAAGGATGACACAGTAGACGGTGTACCACTCCCTCAGTACTGCCCCGGGTGTGTCTGTACTGCAGTCTCTGGAGCTACAACTCGATGACTCAAAGAGCTGAACAACAGCTGAGGTCATTGTTAGGTCCTGGAGAGGGAGTTGAGTGGGTGGGCAGGGGAGGGTGCAGGAGAATGAGAAGTTCTTTCCTTTCCCCCCACTGATGCTGCTCGACCCGCTGTGTTCCTCCAGCAGATGGTTTGTTGTGGCTGAAACATTAATTCTGTTTCATACAACACGGAGCAGTGCAGCACAGGAGCAGACCCTTCGGCCCACAACGTCTGTGCCGAACATGATGCCAATCCGAACTAATCCCATCTGCCTGCACATGATCCGCATCCCTCCATTCCCTGTCTGTTCATGTGTCAGTCTAGATGCCTCTTAAACACTGCTGTCATATCTGCTCCCACCACCATCCTTGGCAGCACATTCCAGGTACCCACCACTCTGTGTAAAAAAAACCTGTCTCGTAAATCTCTTTTAACCTTGCCCCCTCTTGCCTTAAACCTATGCCCTCTGGTATTTGACATTTCCACCCGTGAAAAAGATTATCTGCCCTATCTATGCCTCTCATAATTTGATAAACTTCTGTCAGGTCTCCCCTCAGCTCCAGAGGAAACAATTCAAGTTTGTCCAACCTCTCCTTATGACTAATACTCTCTAATTCAGGCAATATCCCAGTGAACTTCTTCTGCACCCTCTCCAAAGCCTCTACATCCTTCTTGTAATGGGGCAACCAGAACTGCACACAATACTCCAAATGTGGCCTAACCAAAGTTTTATACCCCTGCAACATGACTTCCTGACTTTTATACTTAACACCCCAGCTGGTGAAGGCAAGTATTTTACTTCACTGAGATAAAACCAGAAAATGCTGGGAACACTCAGCATCTGTGAAGAGAGAATCAGTTAACGGTTCAAAAACCCTTTTTCAGAACTGGCAAAGGGAGAAGTTGGTTTAAAGTTGCACAGAGAGGGATGGTTCAGGCAAAGGGAGTATCTCTGATTACAGGGCCGGAGTTGCTATGGTGATAACCATCTGGCTGATAGGTTATTGAGACGTGCTAGAGAGGAGAGGGCGCCTACAAAGGGCCTTGTAAAAGCTCTTAATGCAGAGCTGTAGGACATGTTTGTGGAACAGCACCTTACCTTTGGTCTGGGCTCGCTGCAGCCTTACACACTCAATATTGAATCCAACAACTTCAGGCAACTTCCATTCCATCTGTATCAGAACTGGCCACTTCTGACTTCTGTGCATTATCCATCTGTAATATTGGCTCAGTTTTCCTCTCTCTATTAGCACCATCTGACCTGCTTTCCGTAGCTTTGTTTGGTTATTCTCTCTCTAAATGGCCACATTAGTCTATCAACCAGATGTCTTCATGAGCAATTTATCACCATGGCAACCCTGGCCTCACCCTACCAGAGATATTCCTTCTGCCCTACCTTCCATGCCCCGTCCTCTCTGCAACTTCTTTCCTCACCTTTCCAGTTCTGATGAAGGGTCTTCGACCTGAAACGTTAACCCTGTTTCTCCGTCCGCAGGTGCTGCCTGACCTGCTGAGTGTTTCCATCCATCGTTTTATTTCAGGTTTCCAGCAGCTGCGGTATTTTGCTTTCGGGGGGCCGTTGTAGGCTGACTGGAAGAGTTGTTTCTTCAACATTGCTTGCTCCCATTCCCTTCTATCCCGTTTCCTTCCTACGCTTGGAGACCATTGGGAGTGAACTGAGGCAGTAGAGGATACTCAGAGCACGGTTTCAGAAGGACCAGGTAGTAAGAGAAAGCAACACGGGGATATCCAATGGAGAAATCCCATTTGTGGGGGCTCTAGATTCGCAATCTGATTGGCCAAAGGAATGAAGACACATTGAACGAATGGCCAAATTTACTTCTGCATTTCAAATTTGTTTCCATCCATCCACAGGCCTTGCGGATAGTTAACAACACGAGGCTAAGTTAACTGTGTTTCATTAGAGGAAAGTGATACTTCACTGGAATTTTACAACCCTCCCCATCATTGAGGACATCTTCAAGAGGCGGTGCCTCAAGAAGGCGGCATCCATCACTAAGAACCCTCACCACCCGGGACATGCCCTCTTCTCGTTAACACCATCGGGGAGGAGGTACAGGAGCCTGAAGACCCACACTCAACGATTCAGGAACAGCTTCTTCCCCTCCGCCATCAGATTTCTGAATGGTCCATGAACCCATGAACACTACATTGTTATTCCTTTGGTTTTCACTATTCATTTATTTTTGTAGTTTATAATAATTTCTACGTCTTTGCACTGTACTGCTACCACAAAACAACAAATTTCACGTCATATAAGTCAATGATAATAAATCTGATTCTGAATGAGTATTGGTTGCAGGTAGTTGTGCTAAGTTTAAGAATTGTGTGTGTCTCCATATAAATAACAATTAATTGACATCCTACTAGTCATTGGACTGATCACAGGAATTTATTTTGCATCAAGGGTTTGTATTGGAAAGGGAAAATGCTGCAGATGCAGGAAAACTGAAATAAAATCCGAAAACACTGAGAACACTCAGCAAGTCCAGCAGCATCTATGGAGGGAGAATCCGAGTTAATGCTTCAAGTCAAGCTTCGATCAGCGATGGGAGTAGTCTTAAGATGCAGAGAATGGGGGTAGGTGACAAGAGAACAAAAGTGAAGCGGTGTGATAGGGTGGTCAAGTCAAGCCAAGTGTATCGTCATGTGCACAAGTACGGTGAGGTACAGGTACAATGAAAAACTTTCTTGCAGCAGCATCACAGGCAGGTAGGTACAGACAACACACAGATTATCAATTATACATGTTATACATAAAATTATACCATACAGTGAAAAAAAAGACTGCAAAATCAAGACCTTAGCAAAAACAAAGACACAATCGAAGACAAGTCCATGGCAATGCAAGAGGTGGTCTTGCAGTGTTTGGTTGCGGAGGTAGGGTTAGGGTTGTGCAGGTCAGTTCAAGAACCTGATGGTTGTAGGAGAGTAGCTGTTCCTGAAGCAAAGGTTGGCCACTCTCCCCTCCTGCCTACCCCAACATGATCACAGCTTATCTCATTGAAGCCTCGATTCTGCATTCCCCTCTACCCCCAGTAACCTTTCATCCCCTTGCCAATCAAGGATCTATCTACCTCAGCCTTAAAAATATTCAAAGGCTCTGCTTCCACTGACCTTTGAGGAAGAGAGTTCCAAAGATTCATCACCTTCTGAGAGAAAAAAATGGACTCCTCTTTGTATTAAATGGGTGGACACTAAGTTTTGAATGGTGACCCCTGGTTCTCGATTCCCCCACAAGAGGGAAAACCCTCTCCACATCCTCTCCCCATGTCTGCATGGGTTTCCTCCGGGTGCTCCGGTTTCCTCCCACGTTCCAAAGATATACAGGTTAGAAAGTTGTGGGCATGCTATGTTGGCGCCAGAAGTGTGGCAACACTTGTGGGCTGCCTCCAGAACACTACGCAAAAAGATGTATTTCACTGTGTGTTTTGATGTACCTGACTAATAAAGATACCTTATCTCGTTGAGACCCACAGGATCTTGCATGTTTCAATCATCCCTTCTCATGCTTCCAACCTCCAGCAGATACAAGCCTAGCCTCCCTCATAAAGCAAACCGCTCACTCCATCTATTTCAGGATGAGAAGGAGAGAGGGGTTGAGGATAGAACAAGGGAAGAGATACCAAGGAAAAGCTGGAGGAAGTGTGTATAGGAATAGCAGAATCATTATCTGCAACTGCTGAAGTCATTGTTGAGTCCGGAAGATCATTATAAGATATCTTAACTAGTCACATGTACATCGAAACACACAGAGAAATACATCTTTTGCATAGAGTGTTCTGGGGGAAGCCCACAAGTGTCACCACGCTTCCGTCGTCAACATAGCATACTCACAACTTCCTAACCCATACGTCTTTGGAATGTGGGAGGAAACTGGAGCACCCGGAGGAAACACACACGGAAGCGGGGAGAATGTACAAGCTCCTTACAGGCAGCGGTGGGAATTGAACCTGGGTTGCTGGCGCTGTAGTAGCGTTACGCTGACCGCTACGCTACCGTGTCTGCATTATATACCTAAGTGAAAGAAGAAGTGATGTTCCTTTAACTTAAGAGGAGATCCACTGGAACAGTGTAGGAGTCATAGAGTTATACAGCACAGAAACAGGCCCTTTAGCCCAACTCGTCCATGCAGACCACGTAGACTACTTGACCCCGCCTCACTTCCCTGCGCTCAACCAAAGACAGAGCCATAGATTCTACAGTTGTACAGCACTGAAATGGGCCCTTTGGCCCATCGTGTCCATGCCAAACTTTTAGCCCATCTGCACTAAGAGAGGTCAGAATTGAAGTGGGATGGAGAAATGCAACCATCAGAAGCATAGAACATAGAACAGTCCGGCACAATACAGGCCCTTCGGCCCACAATGTTGTGCTGACCTTTAAACCTCGCCTACGACTACCTCCCTTCCTCCCACATATCCCTCTATTTTAAATTCCTCCATATGCTTATCTCGTAATCTCTTGAATTTGACCAATGTACCTGCCTCCACCACCGCCCCAGGCAGCGCATTCCATGCCCCAATGGATAAACCTCCCAGAATGAGCAGAGGTGGGCACGGGGCTTGTGGAAAGGATTTGTTTGTGAGTCAGGAATGACAGGGTTGCCAAAATATTGAGGATTTACAGTATACGTTCTATGAATTAGAGATCAGGAAAGTACTGGACGGGGAAGAGTTAAAGGCAGGGACACATAAAATGCTGCAATTCAAAAACCTCAAGTTGGATTGTAACTTTCTCCCAGCAAGACATTTTTTAATACACTTTGCCTCTCAGTAAAATGCCACTATTTTAGAGCCTATAATAAGAAGGGCATACATTTAAACTGCACCTCAGGAAATTTCAGAAGGTTTTATAGGTCAATGAACTGTGTACTTACAGTTGTAATGTAGGAAACACAGCAGTCACTCTACGCAGTGCTGTCACGGAGTGAAAACAAAAAACTGCAGATGCCAGGAAAGCCGAAATAAAAACAGAAAATGCTGGAAACACATGGAGGTCAGGCAGCATCTGTGGAGAGAGAAACAGGCAGCATTTCAGGCCCTTTGTCACAAAGAATGAGGGGTGATCTTACTGAACCATATAAAATCTAAAGGGGTGTTATTACAATATGGGTAGATGTCAATATGATTCCAGTTGTGGGAGAGTCTTGTGTGAGCGGATGTAGTTACAAGATTAGGAGGCGGTCGTTTAAATGGAGGTAGGTAGGAACAACTTATCGAAAGGGTGGTGAATCCCCGGAATTGTCTGCCTCAGAGGTTCGTTGAGGCTGGATCATGGGAAGGGGGGGGGGTGGTATTTAAAGAGGAGGTGGAAAACTTTTTGTAAGATCAGGGAATTGAGGGCTATGGGGAACTGGCACAGAAGAGCAACAATCTGCTGGGGAACTCAGTGGGTGGAGCAGCCTCTGTGGGAGGGAAGGTATTGTTGATGTTTTGGGTCAAAACCCTCCATCAGTACACAGAAAAGGAGGTGAGGCCAGGGCAGATCAGCTATGATCAGATTGAAAGATAGAAAAAGCATGAGGGGCCGAATGGCCTACTCCTGCTCCTATTTTCCTATGAAATGCGAACTGTTTCTCTGTCTACAGATGCTGACTGACCTGCTGAGTGTTTCTAGCACTATCTGGTTCAATGCCATGAAGCACTTAACCTCCATTTGAAAGAGTCTGTTTAAACCTCTGATCTGAGGAACTTCAACACACTCTCAGTACCGTTCTGCACTGAAACATACAGGAATATGCATTGATCCCAGAAAGAGCAAAACTGCAGAAGTTAAAAATAGCCCAGGTGCTGTAAATCTGAAATAAAAACAGAAATTACTGGAACACTCAGCAGGTCAGGCAGCATCTGTGGAGAGAGAAGCAGAGTTAACAGTTTAGGACAATGACCTTTCATCAGAAAGTTAGAAGTGGAAGGAAACTATTCCTCCCACTCATGCTCAATAGTACGGGATGTCATGTCATATCTAAATTTAGAGAAGATCCGTTGCTCTATTTCTGGATCTATTCTGGACTTTCAAATATTATTGGGACCTTTTTTGAACTACTTTCAAAACCACTGATTTGGTGCTTAATGTACAGATATTGGCCAATACTACTATGTCTTTAGGATGCTACTAAACAACTTTAGTTTTGGTAGTGGGGTTAGATTTTTTTTAATAAATAAAATTATCCCAACTTATCAATATCAATTGATATCTTTTTTGTTTATCAATATGAAGCATTGTGATTTCTGGTGTGATTCAAGACAATCTATTTTGTAATATTTTCTTTTTTTTTCCTTTGTTTCATGCATTTTGTACTCCTTATTTGAAATTAATAAAAATATTGAAAAAAAAAGTTAGAAGTGGAACTTAAGTTGCAAAGAAAGGCAGGAGGTGTAGGAAGGGAAGAAGAAATGTCTGCGACAGGGTGGAGCTCGAAGCCTGTCAATGACACTAGTGGTGACAGTGCCGGTTGACAGAGGGTGGTGACGAACAAAAGAGGAAGGTATCAACGTTAGGAGATAAATAAAATCTGAAGTTACTAGAAGAGGAGAGAGAAAAAAGCCTAATGCTGGGAACGTGAGATACGAGGCTGGAACGTTAACTGAAATTGTTGAATTTAGTATTGAGTCTGGAAAGTGAGACTTTTTGTTTCATTGTCCTGTTACCTACTCCAAAGGCACAGGTGTCCATCGAGCCCAATGGGTTCATGGTTGCTCTCAGCAGAGCAATCACATGAGTCTCCTTACTTCCCTGTAGCCCTGCAACTTAGGGCTTGCATATGATGAGCGTTTGTCGGCTCTTGGATTGTACTCACTGGAGTACAGAAGAATGAGAGGGGACCTCAATAGAGACATTTAAAATGTTGAAAGGACTGGACAGAGCAGATGTGGTCAAGCTGTTTCCCTTGGTGGGTGAGTCTAGGACCAGAGGGCACAATCTTAGAATTAGAGGGTACAGGTTTAAAATAGAGATGAGGAGAAATTTCTTTAGCCAGAGGGTGGTGAATTTGTGGAATTCCTTGCCACGTACAGCAGTGGAGGCCAGATCATTGGAGGCGTTTAAGGAAGAGATAGATAGATATCTAAATAGTCGGGGTATCAAGGGATATGGGGATAAGGCCGGAGATTGGGGTTAGAGTAGAGTGGTTTTTTTTGTTCCCCCCCCCCCCCCAAATTTCTCATTTCTTTTTTCCCTTTTCTTTGGAGCAGACTCGATGGGCCGAATGGCCTACTTCTGCTCCCTTGTCTTGTGATCTTGTGAACTTCCTTGTTCTCACATGTTCATTACCTCCCTTTTGATTCTTTGGCCAGTTACCTACACGAGGGGCAATTTGCAGTGGACAGTTAACCTATCTGTACGTCTTTGGGATGTGAGAAGAAACTGGAGCGCCTGGAGGAAACCCACGTGGTCACAGGGAGAACATGCAAACTCCACATGGACAGCACCCAAGGTCAGGATTGAACCTGGGTCCTGGCAGCAACATTTGCAGCACTGAACGGGGTGAAACCATTGCATGTAGAGGATCAGGGACATACTAATGGAAGGTCTTTCTGCACATGGTTCCCAGTGGGATGTGGAGGGGCCTGCTGTTGTCTCTGCTGCCACTGGACCGCACCACTCATCCAGTCTAATGAGAAATATGGAGATCAGGCTGGCACAGCTAGTAGACCCACAGTTCCGATGACCCCGGTTCAATCCTGACCTCCGGGGCTGTCTGTGTGGAGTTTGCATATTCTCTCTGTGACCATGTGAGCTTCCCCTGGTGCTCTGGTTTCTTCCCACTTTCAAAGACGTGTTGACCGCTGTAAGTTGCCACTAGTGTAATCACATAGCTCACCAGCGCCTCTACTTCTCAGGGGGCTAAAGAAATTTGGTTTGTCCCCTTTGACACTCACCAACTTTCATCGATGCACCATAGAAAGTATCCTATCTGGATGCATCACAGCTTGGTATGGCAACTGCTCTGCCCAGGACCGCAAGAAACTGCAGAGAGTTGTGGACACAGCCCAGCGCATCACGGAAACCAGTCTCCCCTCCATGGACTCTGTCTATACCTCTTGCTGCCTTGGTGAAGCAGCCAGCATAATCAAAGACCCCACCCACCAGGGTCATTCTCTCTTCTCTCCTCTCCCATCAGGCAGAAGATACAGGAGCCTGAGGGCACGTACCACCAGGCTCAAGGACAGCTTCTATCCCACTGTGATAAGACTACTGAATGGTTCCCTTATACAATGGGATGGACTATGACCTCACAATCTACCTTGTTGTGACCTTGCACCTTATTGCACTGCACTTTCTCTGTAGCTGTGATACTTTACTCTGTACTGTTATTGTTTTTACCTGTACTACCTCAATGCACTCTGTACTAACTCAATGTAACTGCACTGTGTAATGAATTGACCTGTACGATCGGTATGCAAGACAAGTTTTTCACTGTACCTCGGCACAAGTGACAATAATAAACCAATACCAATACCAATGAATGGTAGAATCTGAGGGAAATTGATGGGAATCAGGAGGGGGGGGGAGAATAAAATGGGACGGGAGGATTACCATAAAAGGTGTTGATGGTTGGCATGGACTCAGTGGACTGATGGCTGTGTGCTCTATAATACTGGAGAAAATACAAAGGATACGCAGAATACGCAGAAGTGAGAGGATGTTACTACAGGAAAGAGAGACAAAGATTCATGTTCACGTCTCAGCTCACTCCCAAATCACTCTACAGACAATGAAGAACGTTTGTAGTTACTGCTTAAATCTAAGAAATATAGCTCCAAGATGGGATGGGCCGAAGGGCCTGTTTCCATGCTGTGAGATTCTATGGCTGCCAGTATGGGCATAACTAGCTACACAGGACCAGTGTTAATGACCAGACAATCTCTATGACAGAGGCATAAACATTGGCTTCAGGACACCTCGAGAGAGAACTCCCCTGCTTTTCCTTGAAACACTGCAGTGGAATCTTTTCCATCGACCTGAATTTTAGTAGGTTGTCCTCTGAGGAAAGATTGGACAGGCTAGTCTTGTATCCACTGGAGTTTGGAAGACTGAGTGGAGACTTGGTTGAAACATGTAAGATCCTGAGGGGTGGATGTGGAGGGGGTGTTTCCTCTTGTGGGGGAAATCTACAACTAGAAGTCACTGTTTAAAATCAAGGTGTTGTCCATTTAAGACAGAGAAGAGGTGAATAAAATTAAAAGAAAAACTGCAGATGCTGGAAATCAGAAATAAAAACAGAAAGTGCTAAAAACACTCATCAGGTTTGACAACATCAATGGAAGAGAAACAGAGTCAACTTTTTGCTTTGTTGGAGATGAGATAATCTTCTGTCAGAGGGCTGTGAGTGTTTGGAACTGTCTTCCTTGTAGGGGAGTGAATGCAGAGTGTTTGAGTATTTTTAAGGCAGTTTTAGATAGCCTCTTGATAAACAAGGGGCTGAAAGGGTGTTGGAGGTGGCAGAAATGTGGATTGAGTTTACCATCAATCAGCCATGCTTATATTGAACGGTGGGGCAGGCTTGAGGGGCCGGGTAGCCTACTCCTGCTCCTACTTTGTAACTCCCTTATATGTTTAAGTGGGCAATAGCTTTTGCGAAGTCTAACTGTTCACTCTAAGCAAAGCCAGAGGTAGATTGGAACTGGTGATGTTTCAATCAAGCTTTACACTTAAGGAAAAGATCAACAAAGAATGAGTTCTGGGTCAAATTGTTGAAAGAAGCTCTGCCTTGCAGGAATGAATCCAAAAGTGGAACTCCCATTGCATTGCGCAGCAGCACAATGAACCCATGCTAACATCATCATAGTTACTTCTAACCCACCAGCCAGCTGGGTCAAATGTGTGAGACATGTGTCCTAAGTATGGGTTGGCTCCAACTGCACCTTGTTTTAATAACCTTATAAGCCAAAGGAATATGTTTCTCAAAATAAAAAATTGGTCAGGATGCGCTTAGTAATTAGTGGGTTTACTGGGAAGGCATTGGATTGTGTTACACCCTAATCTAAGAAATATGTAACATGAAGACCACTCAATAACCACCAGAAGTGAATCTTTGAGAGACTGTGGAAAGTGGTTTCAACAAGCATGCTGTTTAACCTTATCAAAGAGATTACACAAACACAGTGAATGCAATGAGCATTCACTAACAAAACTGCCTAGAAATTGGGCCTACTTCTTGCTCACTTTTTATGGATAAACCATGCACTAAAGTGCGCATGTTTTAATACAATAGCAAACATTTATGATGGAAATATTACCCCTTGGGAAATTTTTCTACATGAAGCTGACATTTCCCCAGCATCATTCACATGCATGATGATGTCACTGACATGTGTGTCACTTATCTCTGCCTTCCTGTCAAAGACCGGCACAACAGTGTGCAACCTACAACCTTCGTTTTATAACTCCTAGTAAAACAAGGAGCAGGAAGTCATGAATTAAAGGGTACTGGTATATTATTGTCACACGTACTGAGGTACAGGGAAAAGCTTTTCTTTGTGTGTCACCCAGACAGATCATGCCATAATCTATCCCACTGTTGACCAGACCTCTTGTACAATGACTCTTGACCTCATAATCTATCTCGTTATGGCCTTGCACCTTATTGTCTGCCTGAATTGCACTTTCTCTGTAACTGTAACACTTTATTCAGCATTGTTTTTTGCTTTTCCCTTGTACTACCTCGATGTACTGATGTGATGAGATGATCTGTATGGCTGACATAGTTTTTCATTGCACCTTGGTACATGTGACAATAATAAACCAATGTACCAATTTACATGGAGGTAGAAAAAACAGAAGGACTGCAGAAGAGAGTGTTGCAGTTACAGAGAAAGTGCAGTGCAGGCAGACACATAAGGTGCAAGGGCCACAACGAGGTAGGCTGGGAGATCAAGAGTTCATCTCAGCGTTTGAGAGGTCTGTTCAAGAGTCTGATATCAGCGGGAAAGAAGCTACACTTTGAGTCTGGTGGTATGTGCTCTCAGGTTTTTGCATGGATTTTGTAGGGACGTGGATGTGTTACCGCCTGACTGTATCGTCAGCTCTGTTGCACGATTGCTGGGTCTCACGATACTTGTTGCAGACCTTCAAACTTACGCACTGCACATGCCTGTGCTTTGTGGTGGTGTGGGATCAGGGCTTCTATCATGAGAATGATTGCAAAGGCTATGGAAGGGAGGAGGTTTGGTTGGAGGTCATGTACATTGAAGACACATTTTCCCTCATGGCACATTTTCCTGTATTCTGGATGCCATGGTGAGAGGTCTTCAAAGCTGTAACCTGCTTCCCCTTTTTGAAGGTAAAATTTCCCAAACTGGCAATTTTTTGAAGTCCTCCAAATGCAGATTCGAACATCGAATTAGGGTGAAATCCAATTTTTAGACAGATGTGTTTAATCTTGGAAAATTAAATTGGCACAGATTTTACAAGGCTGTCCAATGTTGCTACTAAATATAATCTGTTTGTGCCACTTACTTAGCTTTTTTTTACATTTGCAACCATTAATATAATGACATAAATTATTTGTAAGATTACCATTTAAGTACAGTGGGAATCAATGTGGGATTGTTTTATGGGTTTGTATGAGGAAAGTACCACTAACTTTTAATTAATGGAATTTTTCTGGTTGGAAGAACTACTTCTGGTATTGTAGGAACGATTTTGCACTTGCATAACGGATTTCATGACTTCAGGGATGAAAGGAGAGTTGACGGGCTTGTGAGAGAGAATGGGTTGCAGTTTACAGTGAGGCAATGGGATTGATGAGATTGCTGTGCTGGAGTGGGCTGAATAACCTCCTTCTTGTCGAGTCACAGAGGACAGGACCAGGCCCTTCAGCCCACCAATACCATGCCAACCATCAATTACCCATCTACATTTATCCCATTTACCCACATTTGGTTCTTCTGTGTCATTATAAGTTAAGGAATCCCTAGGCGCTTTATAGGGTCGGTGGTGGAAAGGGTGAGCAGCTTCAAGTTCCTGGGCATCAACATCTCAGAGAATCTATCTTGGGCCCAACACATTGATGCAATCACGAAGAAGGCACGCCAGCAGCTCTACTTCGTGAGGAGTTTGAGGAGCTTTGGTAAGTCACCAAAGACTCTTGAAAATTTCTATAGATGTACGGTGGAGAGCATTCTGACTGGTTGCATCACCGCCTGGTATGGTGGCTCCAATGCGCAGGATCGAAAGAGGCTGCAGAGGGTTGTTGAGTCAGCCAGCTCCATCACGGGCACAGCCCTCCCTGCCATCAAGGACATCTTCAAGAGGTGGTGCCTCAGGAAGGCAGCATTCACCATTAAGGACTCTCACCATCAAGGACATGCCCTCTTCGCATTACTACCATCAGGGAAGTGGTACAGGAGCCTGAAGACCCACACTCAATGTTTTAGGAAATCTGATGTCCACTCCACCATCAGATCTCTGAATGGTCCATGAACCCATGAACACCACCTCATTATTCCTCTTTGCACTATTTATTTATCTTTGTAACTTAAGATTAATTTTTATGTCTTGCACTGTTCTGCTGCTGCAAAACAACAAATTTCATGTCATCTAAGTCGGTGATAATAAACCTGATTCTGATGACATACATTTGAAGTGAGGTGACTTTTGTAACGTTGTAGGAACCACAACAGCCAAATATGTACAGCAAGCTCCCACACGCAATCCAACCTCAATAGCCTCTGACTTGATGTTATTTCAAACAATGCAACAAAGGGACTGCAGAGGCTGGAATCTGGAGGAAAAAAACAAACTGCTTGGAGGAACTCAGCAGGTCAGGCAGCATCTGTGGAGGGAAATGGACAGTCGACGTTCCAGCTCGAGACTCAGCAAATTGGGAGTTGGAGCAGTTTGGACGGGAATTCCACAAGGAGAGGAGTTCGAGGAGGCCACTTGTGTAGGACACACACCAACTGGACCTATTGGAACCTCATGAATGCTACTGCTGAGAGCTTCTCTTAAAATATATCAGATCCATTGGGACGTCAGGCAGAGAGCAGCAGGACAGAATGAGACATGGGATCCTACTGTGGGCCAGTGAGTGAGAGGACGTTGATCTCTTACAAAGAAAACATGATGCAGCCCATCTCTCCCCATGCTTTATCCATTCAGCAGATGGACTGTTTGTGGAGTGAATCCCAAACTGAAACAATAAGTTTGGTCAACTGATGCCTGGGATTCTCATCCAAACATCCTGGGTTCTCTTGTGCCGGCATCGCTGGGAATTATGCTTCTGTGCCAGGAACGTCTTGCCTTGGACCTGCTCCAGGAAACCCCCGGCTTTTAGTGATCTCATCCAACACGTGGGGAGTGACTTGGCCGGACTAGCCTGTGAAGCAGCCAGATGCTCCTTTGCTGCTATTTGTGCGCCCTTACTGGAGACCAGTTGCTTATGCAAGCCACTGCTGGGGACTGGCAGCCCTTGTCTCACTCTTATCTTGAGTCTCCCTCCAACCATGGAGTTTGTTACTACCTCCAACTCACTGACAGTGGGCAAAACATTTCACGGACCCTTGCAAAGTTGCTTCCTGTCTTGTTCTCTCAAACTCCTATGACCTTACACTTTAACAGAAAATAGGAACAAGAGGTCATTCAATTCTGCTCTACACTTGAAGACGGTTATGGCTGTCCATCCAAAATCAGTATCTTAATCCAGCTTTCTCCCTATACCCTCTGATCCCGCTGGCTCCAAGAACAGTGGATCTGCTAGAAGAGCTGCTACCTCACAGCACCAGTGACCAGGGTTCAATCCTGACCTCCGGTGCTGTCTGTGTGGAGTTTGCACATCTCAGTGTCCGCGTGGGTTTCCTCCCAAATCCTAAGGACACGCAAGTGGTTCGGTTAACTGGCCACTGTAAATTATCCCCAGTGTGTAGGTGAGTGGAGGAATTTGAGGGAATTGATGAGAACACAGGGAAAATAAGATGGGATTTGTGTAGGATTGGTGTAAAGTGGGTGTTTGATGGTCAGCATGAACTCAGTGCCCTGTTTCTGTGCTGTATGACTCTATTGAATTCACTGCCAGCATTCTTTATGTGACAAGGCAAAATGTGCATGCATGCTTATTTAGAAAGATGGATCTAGAAGTTCCAGCTTTGGAGACAATGTTGCTTGAAAGTTCAATGTAACATAAACTAAAGCCTAATATGTATTTATCATCTGGGTCTCATACTGGATTTTTACACGTTGTTACTTTATATAGCTACTGATGCAAATGTCTACAGGCTGACTTTCCTGTTGCTGTGATGGAGTGGCAGATGTGACATGGTTTCTGTGACAGGCTGCTTGAGGAAGAAGTGAACTCAGATCGTGTACGGCATCATTCTTTATATGTTGCATTGTGACCCGTTTCCCATGATAGGGAATTGATGGATCCTGGGTGGAATTGACCTTGTGTTTAGCTTTTCAGCAGAAAGTGTTTTTGCACTGTAAATTTATAATAACTCCTGCATCATCCTTAACAGAATTCCAATGAAGGAACTCCCTAAGGGAAGTGGGAAACAGATTTCTGTGCATTTTAATTTTCAACACTTTCATTGCAAATAACTAACTTTAGCATTGCCAACATGCTGTTGGGTGCAATCAATGAACCATTCCCCCAGGAAAATTACAGTGTAACTGTTGAAATTCCTGGTGACAGGTTCACGTCATGTTTCAGGCTAATTACCCAATTGGCATGTGTCTCAGTGGCAAAGACTGAGCCAAAAGCGACTTAGCTAGAAAATACATATGGGAGCTGCATGAAACACCAAAGATAGGAGGAGGCAGAATTCCTTTTTGCTGTGTTTGCAAATACTTTAGTGGTTGCAATCTACTTCTTTGGAGCTAATTTGATGCTGCTGTGGTTTCAGGCTAAAGAAAATATGCATTTAAAGCAAAAAGATTAAAAAAGGTAAAACTTTTTATTAAAAAGCTTAATTAACCTTCTGCCCAATGTGGAAAGAAGGGAATGATTACTTTGCACATTTCTTTGCACAAGACTTTACTTTGCACATTTCTCCCTCTGCCAGGCTCGAAGTCCCGGTTATTGGCGCCACACCACGGAATTATGATATAACTTATTTATGCACACCTTGTAGACCGAGAGTGCCTGTCTTGCTTCGTCGGGGAACCGAGATGGGCTCAAGGTAGTGAGGCAACATGCACGCTGCAGATGCACCGGGCGCGCTGCAACCCAGCGCCGACCCGCCGCGGGCTCCACCGCCCCGGGACTCCCGCGCGCCTCGATCCCCGGGCCCGGCACGCGGCACCCAGGGCGGCGGGGTCAGGGAGCCACGTGGGAGGGAGGTGGCCCTGATTGGGCAGCGCCGCCCCTCCGGCGGGCGGTGATTGGAAGAACGTGGGGTGAGAATCACCCGTGGCAACGGGGTGGGAGCCCTCCTCATCTCCTCCCCGCCCCCTCAGCCCCTCCCTTCACCCCCTCCCTTCCGCCTCACCCTCCCCATCATCTCACCCCTCCCTCTTCATACCCTTTCCTCAGCCCTCCCCGCAGCCCCTCCCCATCACCTCTCCCATCACCTCACCCCTCACCTCACCCCCTCCCCATCACCTCACCCCTCACCTCACCCCTCTCCCCATCACACTCCTTCCTCATCACCTCACCCCTCACCCCCTCCCCATCACCTCTCCCATCACCTCACCCCTCTCCCCTCCCCTCACCCCCTCCCCATCACCTCACCCCTCACCCCCTCCCCATCACCTCTCCCATCACCTCTCCCATCACCTCACCCCTCACCTCACCCCCTCCCCATCACCTCACCCCTCACCCCCTCCCCATCACCTCTCCCATCACCTCTCCCATCACCTCACCCCTCACCTCACCCCCTCCCCATCACCTCACCCCCTCCCCATCACCTCACCCCCCTCCCCATCACCTCACCCCTCACCTCACCCCCTCCCCATCACCTCACCCCTCACCTCACTCCTCTCCCCATCACCTCACCCCTCACCTCTCTCCCCATCACCTCTCCCATCACCTCACCCCTCTCCCCTCCCCTCATCCCCTCCCCATCACCTCACCCCTCACCTCCTCCCATCACACTCCTTCCCCATCACCTCACCCCTCTCCCCTCCCCTCCTCCCCATCACCTCACCCCTCACCTCACCCCCTCCCCATCACCTCACCCCTCACCTCACCCCCTCCCCATCACCTCTCCCATCACCTCACCCCTCTCCCCATCACACTCCTTCCCCTCACACCCCTCCCCATCACCTCACCCCTCTCCCTCCCCTCATCCCCTCCCCATCACCTCACTCCTCACCTCACCCCCTCCCCATCTCCTCTCCCATCACCTCACCCCTCTCCCTCACCCCTCCCCATCACCTCACCCCTCTCCCTCACCCCTCCCCTCATCCCCTCCCCATCACCTCACCCCTCTCCCTCACCCCTCCCCATCACCTCACCCCTCTCCCCATCACCCTCACACCTCCCCTCACCCCCTCCCCATCACCTCACTTCTCTACCCATCTCCCTCACCCTTTTCCCACCAGTTTACCCCCTCCCCACCCCCTCATCTCACCCCCTCCCACTCTCCCCACCCCTCCCCATCTCACCCTTTCACCCCTCCCTATCTCCTCACCCCCTCCCCAACCCTTTCCTCATCTCCCCCACCCTCTCCTCACCCCTATCTCCCCATTTTCTCACCCCTTCCCCATCTCCCTCCCTCAATTTCCCTCCCGTCCTCGACCCCCACCCTCTCTCCCCCTCCCCACCCCATCCTCCCTCCCCATGTGTGTGGGCGAGAGGAGTCTAGGGTTAACTGCAGTACATTTTAAAAAAGTGACCCCCCTCATCCCCCCAAGGGCAATGGAGCGAGAGCAAGACACAACAATCTGCCCAGCAGCAGGTTCCCTGGGCGGACACCGTGTGCTCAGTCCCTCTCCCTCCCTCTCTCTCAGCAGACGTGATGTGAAAGCCCAATTCTGCAGTCGTTTCACTTTGCAGCCTCGCCGGCTTGCAATCGGGGAGCAAAAAAGCTAGACCACTCAATCAGTCTCTGTTCCTTTGTCAGCCACGGTGATCATCCGTCTCAAAACCTCTCTCTCTCCCTCTGTCCAAGGATTACAGTGCCAATTCTGTGGGGTCCAACTGCAAATTACAGGAACCGAGAGAAATAGTTTTTTTTAAAAAAAAGATGCAGACACATGCAAATAAAAAGTTTTGGGGAGCTTAAACTGCATCTTGCAATGCACCCGTTCTTTCTTTAGGAAAGGGAATAAATTGAGGTTTATTAACCAGCCCTTTCCCTTCCCATCCCTTTGCCCTGAGCTGCACACAGGTGATGGGCGGTATCAAAACGGTGCACTGTTGACTCATGGGTTCTTTTCTGTTTGGTCTGATCTAAACAAATATGCAGATTTACCGGCTGCTGGACTCCTGATGCCAGTGAGAGAGAGAGAGGGAGGGAGGGAGAGGGAGAGAGAGGAGTTCGGCAAGGAAACTTACAAAACCTAATGTAAAACAATAACTGCTCCCGAACTCGTTACTTTTCCCGAGGGATGGTACAGGATTTGGCTCGGACAGGGGCACTATCGGAGCTCCGAAACGATCGGTTCCCTTTCTTGAAAGAAACCAAATTCCAGCGAAATGAGAGCCACACTTTACTTACTGCTTGGACTGTGTTACCTGGCTGGCGTGCACACTGAGGTAAGGGGTGCTCTTTCCCCCCCCCCTCCCCTCCCCTCCCCAGTTTAGACACACTTAAGCGCCAGTGCATCGCTTGCAGCTATTTCTGAGACTTTCCCCTTACGTTTTATTTCTGCATTTTGGTCAAAGAAAGTGACACGAAGCCTGCTTTTGTGCTGGTTTCGGTGCACACTTGATTCGGCGCAACAGCCAGCTCGGACGCTGCATGTTCAGTAAACCTTTTTTTTGTTGTTGTTGCAAATTTTCATTTTATTTCCCCCCTCAGCCAGGAGCCGGAGTGCGTTTTATTGCCTCGGGAAAGGGATATTTTGGTGTTGCACTGTCGGTGTGTGACAGCATTTTTTTTTGCGGCAGGTTTCGACTTGCGTTGCGAAACGCCGCGGTATTCACTAACAGTTAAAAAAAACCAGACAAATGGACCGTGAAGGGAGAGAATGGGAAACGATCGTTCCTTAAAAGACACCAACCACCCTGTGAGATGTCGAAGGGAAGGCATGGGGAGAGAGAGGGGTGGGGGGGGGGGGTCACAACAAATTATAGTCACCGCTTGAAACCTTTGTGGGTGATCATCTGTGTGTGTAGGGAGCTGTGTTACACGGGGGTTGTGTGGATCCTTGTACATGAGTGAGGAAGGGGTGGTGGTGGTGTGTTTCTCTGTCTCTCTGTCTCTCACACAGTCTGTGTCCGGTGGGCTGTGTGTGTTGGGAGGTTGGGTTGTTTCATGTGGAACTATGTGTGTGTCCGTGTTTGTGTCTCAGTGTGTGGTGGAGGAGGTGGATGCTGTGTGTGTGTGTCTGTGTGTTGGAAGAGGTGAGTTCTGCGTCTGTGTCTCTGTACGTTGGAAGTGTGAGCTGTGTGTGTGTCTCAGTGTGGGAGGAGGTGGGTGCTGTATTTGTGTGTGTGTGTGTGTGTGTGTGTCTGTGTGTGTCTGTGTCTGTGTGTTGGAGGAGGTGAGTTCTGTGTGTGTCTGTGCCTCCGTATGTTGGAAGTGTGGGTTGTGTGAGTGTGTGTCTCTCAGTGTGTGTTGTAAGTGTGGACTGTGTATGTGCATGTATTAGGGGCTGGGTTGGTTCTGTGTGGGTCTGTATTCAAGTGAGCCTGAGTATGTGTCTGTGGGTTTGTGTCTCAGTGTGTGTTGGAAGTATGGGCTGTGTGTGTGTGTGTGTGTATTAGGGGCTGGGGTGGTTCTGTATGGGTCTGTATTCAAGTAAGCCTGAGTATATGTGTGTGTGGATCTGTGTCTCAGTGTGTGTGTAGGGGCAGGGAAAGTTTTGCGTGGGACTTTAGTCGTGTGTGTGTGTTGGGCGGGGGGGGGGGGGGGGTTGGAGAAATAGGCTCTTCGTGGCAGAATCTCCCCTTGCAGTTTGAGGGGGTCCCCGTTATCAGTGCAACAAGCTGCTCTAAAGTCACAACGGAACAAAAGCGCCAAGTGCCCCACGATTAGCCCAGTAACTTCTTGCTGCACTCGATTTGGCACTTGGAGTCTTTATTCAGCGACTGGCTGTGAACCAGAGAGAACGGGTGCTGGCCTCTGCAGTGCTGAATTATAGGCGGGTTTTTCCGCGTCTGTCGGTAACATCAGAGCTGTCCTCAGTACAAAGTTCGGGCAGGACATCAGACCTGAAAGGAAACGTGCTCAGTCCCTCAGACCCACACCATCTCACTCCCCCCCCCCCCCCCTTAAGCATCATGAGTTTCACAATGTCTGATGAACGTGACATTTGATTACATATACATCAAATAAAAAACTTTACAAGTTTTGGTAGAAACTTTCAAAACTTTTTCACCGTCAAGGGAAAGACGGACCGCTCTTATATCTATGACTTTCACGGTACTGCACGCTAATTTGTCATTTTATTTGAAGGAAACCGAATTTCCCCCAGAACTGTTGGAGAAATTGGCACACAGTGATATCACCAGTATCCGTGATCTTCAGCGCCTCCTGGAGATTGAATCCGTAGGTAAATTATGTTTAAGTCCATATTATATATATAGATATGTGCATTTTAATTCCTTCTATCCGTCGGATGGAACCACGTTATCGCCTTGTAAAAGTACAAGGCACATTTCACAATAGCAGTTTATATTTGTTTCTCGTGTAATAAAAACCTTGTCTGAACCAGAAGGTCAGAATCCAGTCGTAAAAATAAGACACACACATACACACAGAGAGACTGCTAGCGACCCTGAAAAGAAATGCCTGGTAACTTTGCAGTCCTTGCATATCCACACATCAGTTCCAGCAGCAGAATACTCGATTTCACCTCATAGAAAATATTAGGACCTTGTAGCTGCATTCTTGGACCCAGTCCACAGTCAAAGACGCATTCCCCATCCCACAGTGAGCCAGTGCTTTGCTGATAATCTGCGGTGTTCACAGTGCAAGCACTGATTAGATTCTCTATTTGCATAGACGGTTGCTGTGTGTCAGAGAGTCAAAATGACAGCACCCCTTCCCAACACCCTCAGAGTAACAGAAATCAACACGTGGTAAAAATTAACCAGAGAATGACGACTTGAAATATCCCTTATTTGTATTTTACATATTAAACACAGAGCTCTCATCTCCACCAGCCATCCAGGGCCGCAGACAGAAAATAATAGATGATTTCAACAGGCAGACAAGTTAAAATGTAGTTTATAGTTAAAGAGTTTTATTTAGTTGGTAATAAAGGCCATAAAATAGTGAAATAAAAACTGGGAAAACTGTCTCAGTAATTGCACAGCTTTTGTAATTTACTATAATGTTTTAGTGAAATACAGTGCTTGAGGACTATGGGACTAGCTTGCTGGGCAACACAGTCGGCATGGACGAGTTGGGCTGAAGGGCCTGTCTCCATGCTGTACGACTCTACGACAGTGGTGGTTATTCAAGTCCCATGTTAATTTGGTTTATCCCATTAATACAGCTTCTCCATCAATGACTGGATACCACAGAACTATTCATTTTACTGCTTTTGTCTGCAATTAACCTCAAACAAGTACTTAAAGGACAACCTTTAAAATACTTAGTCCAGGTGAAGGGTCCCAACCCGAAATGTCGACTGCCCATTTCCCTCCACCAATGCTGCCTGACCCACTGAGTTCCTCCAGCAATTTGTCTTTTTTTGCTCCGGATTCCAGCATCTGCAGTCTCTTGTGTCTCCACTTTAAAATATTATTGCAAGATGGAAAGAACTTTACAGTATCTTTCGACGCACAAAGATATTCAAAGCACTTTGCAGCAATGAAGTGCTTTTGTCACAGTTGTGTGGAAATGCAGCAGTTGCCACAAACAGCAGTGAAATAAACAACCAGTTGGTTTATTTGAGCGGAGATTTTTGCACAAATGTTGGCCAGCAACTCTACGAGTAGGAAAAATGCTTCCAGTGCCATAGGGAGAGAGACTTATTAGGATGCTCTTTTACAGAGCCAGTCTGGAATTAATGGACTAAATGGCACCTTCTGTGATGTAGTGCTTCTTTAACTCTGTGATTCCATTGGGCTCCTTTATTGCCCTGTTAATGTAAAAATTAAAACAAAACATTAGATTCAGGGCTAAATATTCTTCTTACTCTTTGTCATGACACAGTAAATACATCTGTGAAGATTTAGCTCTGCTCAGAATGTTCAGCAAAATTTTGAGCATGTTTTAATACAGCGTAATAAAAACAGAAACAGCTTTTTACTGTTCTGCGCCTTCCCCCAAAAGCTTAATGATATCAGGAGCTTTTCCATTCATTCCACATGCAAGGAGAATGGCTGAATCTGCTGGTACATTTCGAGCACGCTGAGGTATCAGATGCATCCACTGCTTGTCATTATCACTGCTCCTTCTTAGCTGGCACGGATACGGTGGGCCGAATGGCCTCCAGTGTTGTAAATTCTCTGTGATTCTATAAATGCAGGAAATACTCAGCAGGTCTGGCAGCATTTGTAGAGAGAGAAACAGAGTTAATGTTTCAGGTCACTTACCTTTACCAGAACTGGATGGATAATTTTTAAAGTGTGTAATTACAATTTCACCAAAAGTGCCAATCGAGAAGATATTTTGCAATGTTACAACGCATAGTATTTTTTTCCTGAAAACGGGAGCAGAGGTATCAAGTACTGTGCAATACAGATCAATTGTTCCATCAAAATTCTGCTCTGATCACTGCAAATGTTAGTAAATAACGCAACAAAGGATCTTGCTCCTGTCTTTATTTTTCTTTTGACATCTGAGCACCTTCAGACTGAATACAAATAGACCAGAACACATGGGCAGAGCATTAGTGAGCTGCATGGAGGTTCTGTTAGGTCAGTGTTGACTGTTGTTGAGATGAGGTGCAAGGTGACCAAAAGCAAACACTTTTTTTTATAAATCACCAAAGTACTGCATTTCTTCTAGACATGTAATAGTGATTGGCATACAGACAGGGATGATGTGATGTAAAAGTTATTAAGCAGCGGTGACCTGGAACTCACTACCTATAGGGGTGGTGGAAACAAAGTCAATCTGGACTATCTAAAGTAAGTTAGAAAACCATTTGAGGAAAAGTAATTTGCAGTCCTTCAGGAAAGTGTGGGGAAAGGGGATGTAATAGGTGGACCTAATGATAGCCTCTTGTGCTGTGACAATCCTGTAATTCCACGTTTCATTGGCTGCCAGCAGTACTTTAGTATACTAAAGCCACTGTAATAGTTACAAAAAAAGTAACTAACATAAATCGTAAAAGTAACTGCAAGTTAGGAGGATTTGTGCACATAGAAATCCTGTAATTAAAAATATTTAAAAAAATGTTGACCTCAGTGAATGGGAGGTGAGCAGAGAAACCAGGTAACAGCACAACATGAATGAAGGGCTTAACCTATGAGGAGCATTTGATGCCTGTGGACCTGTACTCGATGGAGTTCAGAAGGATGAGGGGGGGAATCTCTTTGAAACCTATCAGATACTGAAAGGCCTGGATAGAGTAGACGTGGAGAGGATGTTTCCATTAGTAGGAGAGCCTAGGATCTGAGAGTACAGCCTCAGAATAAAGGGACGAATGTTTATAACTGAGATGAGGAATTTCTTCAGCCAGAGGGTGGTGGATCTGTAGAATATGTTGCCTCAGAGGGCTGTGGAGGCCAAGTCACTGGGTGTATTTATGGCAGAAATTGATAGGTTCTTGGTTGGTAAGGGGGTTGAGGGTCATGGGGAGAAGGCAGGAGAATGGGGTTGAAAAAAACAGCCATGATTGAATGGTGGAACAGACTTGATGGACCGAATGGCCCAATTCTGCTCCTATATGTTATGGTCTTATGAATCTGTAAAGTAAAATGGGAATATCCAGGGGAATTATCTATTAGGGCAGCAGCAGAGACATGGCACTGACAGATATTTCCCCTGGATATTCTCAGTTTATTTTACTGAAAGATTCCTTGCAGTCTTTTTTTAAAGAGTATAATCTCACAGGATACCAGGCTTTGTTCTGTAGACACTTGGAAGTGAAGAAGGTGTTTGGAGGTGGGGCTGGGCTGGAAATGGGAGTGTCCGATGAAGAGGACAGACTGAAACTTGGCTGTGTTTCTCACTGATAACAAAACTGGTACTGTAAACAGTATCTTTGAGTTTACTGCAGATTAGAACATAGATGAGCTTTGTTAATTTAGCAAACTGGTGCACTGTTACAGATTAATAGTGTGATATTTCTAAAAATCTATGCTGCACAGTGGCGCTGTCCTATAATTTAGTGAGAACTGGAAGGGTGCATTCTTTGTCCATTGAATTATATTCGTCAAATGTTCATCTGCTTTGTAAGCAAAAATTTTAGTTGTTAAACCTGTTAGTGCTGCTGCCTGGATGGGTTATGCACTGTCAGGTAAGGCACTAGCCATACAGATCAGAAAAGCCCCATGTTTGATTGGTACGAGATGACCCTAACTGTGACATATTATCGAAGTATAAAAATAATTCAGGGTTCTTGTTCCAAGTTTCAACGCAGCAATTCATAGGGGAACCGTATGCCTGTGTGTGCTTTTATGGACTGTAACAGGGCAGGCTGGACTTTGCTGAGTTTCATTCACCTTCACTACGGTCGAGTAGCCTGCCAATTCTGCTGTCAAAGGTCATATCAGAAGAATGGCTCTTGGGCAAGGTTTGACTGGTGGCCAGTACCTGTGAATCAGAGCCCAGCTATAATCAGTGCCTTCACATAAAGCACAGTGGGGGTGGGGAGGGATTTTCCTAATCTCATTTAGTGCCCTTTTTTCTTAACCTTCTCCTTTACTTTTATAATTTATTTTCTTTGGGCTTTCAGGAATTGATTTGCTAATCAGTAATTTGTTCACTTGTTTAGTTAGGCTTCTGAAGGCTGACTCCATTTCTTTCCTTCTGCCATTCTGTTTCCATAACCACCTTAAATTCAGCTTTGCTCTGTACCACTGCCACAGCCATGTATTTCAAAATAATTGCATACAATTTCATGTCAAAAGCATTTATGTGGGCAATTTCTGACATGTAAACTCCAAGAGATCTGTATGTACAAATGGTGGTGGTATGAACTCCATTCTGTATCCTCATAGTCATAGAGTTATACAACATGGAAACAGGCCCTTCAGCCCAACTTGTCCATGCCGACCAAGATGTCTATCCGAGCTAATCTCATTTGCCTGCGTTTGTCCCATTTTCCTCTAAACTTTTCCTATCCATGTACCTGTCTAAAAGTCCTTTAAACTTTGTAATTGTACCCGCCTCTACCACTTCCTCTAGCAGCTCATTCCATATACCCACCACCTTCTGTGTGGAAAATATGCCCCTCAGATCCCTTTTAAATCTTTCCCCTTTCATCTTAAATCTATGTCCCCTTGTTTTAGACTCCCCTACCCTGGATAAAGAAACTGTTGCCATCCGCTTTATCTGCGCCCCTCATGATTTTATATACTGCTATAAGGTCACCCCTCAGCCCCAATACTCCAGGCAAAGAAGTCCCAACCTATCCAGTCTCTCCTTAAAAATCCCTTTCATTGTATTGCATTTGTCAAAATGTTGCAAGAAATGGCAAAAAAACAAGTTACACAACTTCAATTAGTAACCCTGTTACATAACTTCAATTCCTAGTGCACTTGTAGAAGACTTTACAAGGCACTGTTAGTGGTCTTAATTAGACAATGTAGGAGTTGAGCTCAGTATCAATATTTGGTATTGAAACTGGAAGCTTTAGTTTCTCAGTGACGTAATAGAGAGTATTTACACTGTTGCTGATATATTTTTTTAGAAGGTCATATTTTTCTTTGTACACAAAGCTTTGCATATTGGAGAATTCGAGTAGGGATTATTGCAGGCTATAGATATCTGAGTTTCCTCTTTCTTCTTCCCACCCATTGTCCTTTACCTCATGTTCTAAAGAGAAAAGACAACTTCAGCGGGTTTTACTCATTGAATGAAATGTTTTGCAACTAATTAATAGGATATATCACAGATGAGGGTGCATGAAAATGAATATTCTGATTTTATTCCAAATTCAGCATTGTATAAGTTATAAGAGGTTGTATTTTTTAATTTAACTTCAGTAAAAGGTGAGGTATTGTTTACCTCTGATGTAATCTTATGATTCACTGTTAGTCCAATGTAGCACACAGTGAAGAAGTCAAGTTGCATCCATATAAAGCACTGGTTAGGCCACATTTGGAGTATTGTGTATAGTTCTGATCACCTCACATCAGGAAGGATGTGGAGGCTTTGGAGAGGATGCAGAAGAGGTTCACCAGGACATTGTATGGATTAGAAAATATTGGCTATAAGGAGACGTCGGACAATCTTGGATTGATTTCTCTAGAGCGTTGGAGGCTGAGGGGAGACCTGATAGAAGTATATAAGATTATGAGAGGCAGAGGCAGGGCAGATAGTCAGGGTCTTTTTCTCAGACTGGAAATGTCAAATAGTAGATGGCACAGCTTTAAGGTGAGAGGGGAAAGTTTAGAGGAGATTTGTGAGGCAAGTTTTTTAAACAGAGAGTGGTAGGTACCTGGAACATGTTGCTAGGGGAGTGGGTGGAAGCAGATACAATAGCAATGTTTAAGAGGCATTTAGACAGGCACGTGAACAAGCAGGGAATGGAGGGATATAAACCATGGCAGATGGGATTAGTTTAAATTGGCATCATGGTCGGCACAGACATTGTGGGATGAAGGACCTGTCCCTGTGCTGTACTCTTCTATGTCCTGTGTTCTAAGTCTTAAAATAAACCTCCACAAACATATTGAGATTGGGAGACAAGAGTTGCTAGATTTGTTCCCTGGTGTTTGCCAAGTTAACCAATCTCACAGTTGGGTAGCAGTCTGGAATATTAGAGACTGACTATGACATTTGTACATTCGTGAAGCGTCACTGCTTCCAAAGTGTGTAACTGATTTTGCAGGGGCATGTTGTACATGCAAGTATGTGCATCCATAATGTGCCTTCTGATAACAGAGGGGCCCATAGCTCTGCACACACTTGTGTGTGAGTAAGTATGAGGATAACCTTTCATGTCCTCGTTTTGCTTCCCTACACACATGTCAAGGCTCATGTTTGAACTTGGCCCATTTACTCATGGGCAACAGTGTGCAGAGCTGTTAGCAAGCCAGTTGGATGGCAGATTCACCCTTGAAGCACTGAAGTCAATGAAACTGTTTGTGTTTAGGTCAATACTCTGCTTTCAGCATTAGCAATCAGAGGCTTTTTTTTCCTCTGTCAGCAAAGCAGGTGAGAAAACGATGTTAGAAAGATCTCAGAGGAGATAAAATGACTCGCTGAATGCATTTGATAAAAAGATGATAATATTTGGTTGAGAGTAAACTCCTGACTTTCCTGAGTCAGGACACTATAAAATTGCAAAAAAACTGATGCAGGGTCTCGACCTGAAACATTGAGTCCATTTCCCTCCACAGATGTTGCCTGACCCGCTGAGTTCCTCCAGCAGCTTGTTTTTTTGCTCCAGATCCCAGCCTCTGCAGTCTTTTGTGTCTCTGCTATAAAATGCGCTGTCTTTGAATCGCTACGGAGTTTTTGTACTGGCATAAATAATTACCTTTAATTACTAATCAGCAGTAATTCTCATATCTGAAATTATACAAACCACATTTAATGCATATTCAATAGAGAGATCATGCACTTGTTGGCATTGCAAAGTTTTGCACATTTTAATATGACTTTTCTTATTAGAATCAGATTCAGATTTATTATCACTGAATTAAATGATGTGAAATTTATAGTTTTGTGGCAGCAGTTCCGTAAGTATATTGTTGCACCTGTGTTAGCTTAGTAGATAAGTACATTGCTTGGTGAGATACGGAGGCAAACAGAGCAGAGGGTCATTGCTTCTATCTCAACCTGAAACATCGACTGTCCGTTTCCCTCCATAGATACTGCGTAACCCGCTGAGTTCCTCCAGCAGTTTGCGTGTTGTTCCAGATTTCCAACATCAGCAGTCTCCTGTGTGTCTATCTCTTCTATGTCAAGTTTACTGATTTCATGCATGGTAAAAACCAGAGTACTAGAATTGTCTTTTGAATTCCTGGGCTCCTGATCAGAAACTTGCGTGTCTGAACATCAAATGAGGGTAGATGCACCTTGTAGTTGAAAAATTGCACTGTTGTGTCTTGTTTGAGATTGAATCACCTATGAGGTATAAAACATGCTTTGTGGTTTCCCATTGAAGAAGTGATATAAATCAACACCAAGTAATAAAATATCTGTATTCATCATTAACGTTGTTATACATCAAATGATATGGCTGTTCCAATATGTTTTGTTTTTCTTATACTACAGGGGATGATGATCATTCAGACTCTAATTTAAGGTCCCACAGTATTAACACAATAAAACATGAGTACACAAAACGCTCAGCACCTGTAAGGAGAAAGCGAAGTGTTGGTAAGTTTAGTTTCAACATTTTATGTTTAATAAATCCTCTAAGTATAAATATGATTTTGGATCTGGTGTTTGCTATACTGATGCATTTATGATTCTTTTACCACAGTGACAACCCAGAATAATCAACAATGTGAATGTGAAAGTGATTACTTTCAGTGAACTATTACTCGTTATTGCTTTTTACCAATAAATTTCCTTCACTAGTGGTAACATGGTTATGACTTTTGGCTTTGGATTGGTTGCAGATTAGATTAATGCTATTTTATTTGGGTGACTTCACTTTGACATGGAGACTTTGCCTTATTGTTAAAATAACTCAGAATTTTAGCTCTCATTTCCTCAGTTAAGGTTTAGAGGTGAGATTTCTCTGTGCTACAAACCAGATGTGTTATTTCCTTTGTATGTTGCTATGGAATAAAGGTGAGTTGCCCCTATAGTTCAGGTCATGTGATATGACTGCTGAAATTAGCTGCCTGGCTGTTCTCACCACCTCCCTAAACCACAAAGAAAATGCACAAACTCCACCTGCAAATGTTATCTGGAACAATTCCAGCTGTAATTTGGCTCAAGGACATAGCACACCTTGTGGTTGACTTAATATTGACAAAGTGTTCAATCTTCTCTTGTTGTTTATGCTGTTATCTGAACTGCTTGAAGTTGCTGCTCTGTGATATACTGTATGTAATTTCAATAGGAACCAACCCAAGAAGAAAGCCAAAACAAAGGAAATACACAACATGGAGATTTTCTTTGTTTTTCCCAACTCTTTCCTCTCCTGCTTTGTTTTATCTACCCTCCAGGAAACCTCCACACGTCCATTGCTCATGTAGATGATGGTCGCTGCCCCTTGTTTCAGGGTGGGTGCATGTTCGGCTGGCCTGCACGATCACATTTTGTAGCAGGCACTTTGGAAAGCAAACAGGAATAGGGAGCTGGCTGACCTTGTTTTCCCTTACACTTGTCCAGTTGCACACCAGGCAGCAGAGCCATCAGAGCAATATTTGCAACCTTTTTGGTGTACAGCATGATGCTATTCAAATTTTCCTGTAGAATTCTGTGAAAATACCAACACTTCCTGGGAATTCTCACCCCATCCTTCCCTGCCCCCTTCCCCCCCACCCCCCACCACAACCACCACCACTACCAACTTAGCTTCACTTCTCAAAAGACAGTAGGCACAAGTGTTTCAGTGTGGCACTTTAGAACTTCACCGGGGCTGGGACATGTATCAGGGACAGCACTGTAATGGTACAACACAAAATCTCAAACACATGTTCACAACCAGCAATACTCTTGTACATGAGCACAGTAACCTCACTGTATTTGCTGCAGTGCCAACCATTCGGTTGTTCTCCAGGGAAGGTGGGTTGTGGATCTAAACTGTCATGACATAAAAAACATGGGATTGATGCAGGATTAGTGTGAAGGGGTATTTGATAGTTGGTGCAGACTTGGTGGGCTGAAGAACCTGTTTCCTTGCCGTATCTCTCTGTGATTCTCTGTGACTCTTTGAGAGCTTGGACAATTAACACATGCAGCAAAAGTGGCTGCAGGACTCCATAAGATTCCCTCACAGGTCTCCACTTCCACATTCATGGTAAAACATTGGCTAAACAGACAGAATACAGACGATAGTACCAGCATATAGGACTTTAACTTAACTTGAACTGAAGCCACACTGTATATTGCTGAACTTGAGTCATACTGCATTGTCAATGCACTCACAATTATACTTCAATCAATAAACATTGGAATTATTTGTGGATTTTTGTGGTGATCCTGCACCCTATCTCCGCTACTGTTGACTTCTGTTTGTGGACAGTTAGGTGGCACCGAATCAGGAATATATCTCTGTCTACAATCCCTCCAAATTTCTTTCCTGGGCATGTGGGATTGTTGAATCAGCATTTAATGATGGTAAGGAGTAGAAGTATTGTAATAAAAGTTAGGAAGTGCCAGGCTATAAGGTATTATCTGGAACTTCTTGCATGCTGACTCACTTGTGTACTTTAAACCATTAGGCAGGGGTGGGGGTGGTTAGGTACTGTTCAGAGAGTTAGTCATCTCAGCAAAGGAACATTTGCATTCTGCAAGCTGCTTCCTTAGTATGGAATAGTGCAGAACGCTGACATTAAGGAGTATGGATAACATAAAAGAAATTAAAACTGGGAAGAAGAAAGAAAAATTCAATTGTGAGGCTGTAATGTTTCTTGGGATTGGATTCCGATGGCGCTGATAAGACACTGAGCTTTGTTCTCACTCTTCATGATGGTGTCTGTGTCTGTGTTTCTGGTTAGTAATATGCATCTGGGTATCCATTAACCTGAACATAATTGATGATTTTGTCAGCAAACATTGCAGTTCAACATGAGGAAGAGATTGCTCAATTTTATATGGTAAAAGAAGTGCTTTTGGAAATGTAATTCCTTGTTGAGTGTTTCCCATTCACAAATTTGGTAGTGTAGTTGCTAAAGAGTTAGGTTAGTAACTAGATTTCTTGACTGTTGATCTAGAAACATGGGTTTAAATCCAGCATGGCAGCTGAAGCATTAAAAATCATGCAATTAAAAAAAAACACAGCTAATTTCAGTAATGGTGACCATGAAGCCACCATGCTAAAAAAACATCCGTTTCACTTGTATTGGTTTCTTTAATTTCTTTAATTTTGTATTCTCCCTTCCTCTCCTGAAGGCTCCAACTCAGCCCGACTCAACTCCAGGGTTGTTGCAACCCTTAGAAAGCTAGACCCTGGTGTGATCCGGGTACTAAGTGTTCCACTGTCAGTGAGCACTGCAGCTGAGCCTGGGGGCTTGAGCTATAGGGAGAGATTGGATAGGCTGGGACAGTTTTCCCTGGAGCGTAGGAGGCTGAGGTGTGACCTTATAGAGGTATATCAGAATCAGATTTGTTATCACTGATTTAAGTGATGTGAAATTTGTTGTGTTGTGGCAGCAGTACAGTGCAAAGACATAAAACAAAAACAGGACATCAAAGTTCATATAAAATCATGAGGGTCATAGATTAGGTGACTAGGCACAGTCTTTTTCCCAGGGCAGGAGAGTCTAAAACTAGAGGGCATAGGTTTAAAGTGAGAGGGGAAAGACTTAAGAGGGACCTGAGGGGCAATATTTTCACACAGAGAGTGCTCCATATTTGGAATAAGCTGCCAGAGGAACTGGTAGAGGCGGGTACAATTATGACATTTAAAAGACATTCAGAGAGGCACATGGAGAGGAAAGGTTTAGAAGGGTATGGGCCAAATAGAAGCAAATGGGACTAGCTCAGTTAGGTACCATGGCCGGCTTGGATGAGTTGGGCTGAAGGGCCTGTTTTCCGTGCTGTATTGCTCTCTGAGTCTATGATCCGCTGCCACCCAACTGCACCTATGAAACTCCGATAATGTGGCATCCGATTGTTTGGAAACTCTGATGGTTTGGCATCTAGCTCACTAGGTTGGAATGTGAGCCAGGGATCCAGTGTGCAAGCAGGGTGTGCATCCAGAGCCAGGGGTTCAGAGTGCTACTGGGGCCGTGGTCCAGACTGTCTGGAGTTGGGGTTGGGTTCCAGAACACCAGGGATCAACAATGTGGGTGGGTTTGGGGCTGGACCTGGGGTCCGATTTGCTTGTATATTTCCCATTCCCTTTAAACTCACTGGATTCACTAGAGAATTTATTATACGCTGTGTGCATATTTTAAAAAAACTAAATAAAATTGTTTGGGAATTAATAACATTAATATCCAATAGTCAGGAAAATTTGCTAGTTCAGCACCACTGGAGTCCCAAAGAGCTGTCCAGTATTCCAGATAAGGTGATAAGGTTCCAGAGCCACCAGAGCACTGCCTATTCACCTCCACCCCTATCTCCTGTAACAAATGTTTGCCCTATAACTGTTGCCTCAGCTGATATCAGTTCATTTTGCAAGGATTATGGATTGATTTTGGGACCTCCTTGGAATATATGTCTTCATGATTGAGTTGCCAGGGACTATACTCACTGGAATTCAGAAGAATGGGGGGGGATCTTATAGAAACATATAAAATTATGGAAGGGGTAGATAAGGTAGAGGCAGAAAATTTGTTTCCACTGGTACGTGAGACTAGAACTAAGGGGCAGGAATCCTCAAGGTTTGGGAGATGAGGAGGAACTGCTTTTCCCAGAGAGTAGTGAATCTGTGGAATTCTCTGCCCAGGGAAGCAGTAGAGGCTACCTCATTAAGTATATTTAAGACACAGTTAGATAGATTTTTGTACGGTAGGGGAATTAAGGGTTATGGGGAAAAGGCAGGTAGATGGAGCCGAGTCCACGGCCAGATCAGCCATGATCTTATTGAATGGTGGAGCAGGCTCGATGGGCCAGTTGGCCTTCTCCTGCTCCTATTTCTTATGTTCTTATTAAGTTCTTCTGTTCATACTAATCTGGATAGTGCATTCTGGTGCAGCAAATAATTCAGAAGATGGTTGTTGGTCTTTATTGCATGGGGATGGGGGATACAAGTAGAGAATTCCTGTTGCAACTGTGCAGGGCAGTGATGAATCCACACCTGAGTTGGCTTCCTTATTTATGGAGGGATATACTTGCTTTGGAGGCAGTTAAAAGCAAGTCCACTAGGTTGATGGAGACACAAGAGACTGGAATCTGGAGCCACAGACAATCTGCTGGAAGAACTCAGCAGGTCAAACAGTCTTTCTCGCCACTCCCTTTCCCCTCCTTATATTGGCCATCTCGCTTCTCCACTCTCAGTCCTGATGCAGGGTTTCGACCCGAAACTTCGGCAGTTCCTTTCCTGCTATGCTTCTTGACCCGCTGAGTTCTTCCAGCAGATTGGCTGTTGCTTCACTAGGCTGTCACTGGGGTGAATGAGTTGTCTTTTGAGGAACATTTGAGCAGGTTGGATACTTTTTGGAGTTTAGGTGATCTTTTTGTCACTTTTAAGTTTCTGAGGGGGCTTGACAGCACAGAAGCTGAGGATGAATCCCCTCAAAAGGGAATCTAGAACTGGAGGACGAAAGAGTCAACCATTTTGGAGGGGGTAGAAAAGTGGAGGTAAGGTGCTGGCGGGATTAACCAAAAACCTATTGAGTAGCAGTACAGGCTCAAAGCACCATGTGGTGTACTCTTGCTCCTCTTTCTTATCTTGTTTTTTCACTACTTACTTAGTGAATTGATGGCTAAACTGGATCTGCACTGTCCTTTTTACACTTACCTATCTAAAAACAGAATGAGGAAATCTCTCCCTAAAGCACATACAGTTAGAGACTTATACATTAATGCTGTTGAATATATGATTGGTTAGTCTGGAAATTAGTAATATTGTGATTAGTTAAGTTATCTAAGAAAAATTCTCAAAACTGGTACTTATTGATCATTGTGCTAATAAGTTCAATTTAATCCCACAACAGTGATGCAGTGATAGATTTCTAGCTCTCCATTTAAATGTGTGGCATTTACAAAAGAGAATGTTTTAAAAGTAATGCGTGGTCTTTTGTAGCCTGAGTAAGTGCTGCCTTTGTAAACCCTCAGTTATTTAGACAAGAGTAGTGCACAAAGCAGCAATATTCTACTTCTGTTTTTATCTTGTAATGCAGTGCGTAATATGACAAATCTCTAGAGTTAAATGGACTTTTATTAATATTTTCCCCCTTGACTTTTTTTCTACAATGCTCTGTTGTTTAGTGCACTTGGAACGTGCTGTGGAAAATCCTCCTTCAACAAACCTGCCCCAATAAATTCCTTAAATTCAAATTCATGTCCCAGCGTGCGACAGAGTAGCTGAAGACACATTGCAGTCCTGCAGAACTTGTTTAAATCTGCACCCATGTATGCAGACAGTCAGATAGCTCAAGATTGTTTAATGTCAGCTATATAGATTTTCATTTGTTACGTTAGAGCAAGCAGTTACTGAACTGCATCAGTAGTCAAAACTGGGACAAGTGCCCATCCTGGCTGATGATCGACTGGAATATAAACTAAACTGCTGTGACATTTAATGAATCCATGTATGCTGGAACAATCCATTGTGGCATTTATTATACAGAGGTAGCATTTGACCTTTTTTGAAGTCCTGAATAATTTAACAAAATGTAAGACAGACTTGTGGTATGAGAACTAATCTTTTTTTTAAAACATAACGATGCCAGAAGTCTGAAATAAAAACAGAAAGTGCCAGGGGTACTCAGCAGGTCAGTTAGCATCTGTGGAGAGAGAACAGAGTGAACCATTTGGGACGATGATCTAAAAAGAATTCTAGAAACCCATGCTTACATTGAATGAAAACTCCCTCAAGGAAACCTGCTTTGACTTGATTGTTGATATCCTGTGCTGAGATCGTAAATCCCACAGAAATGCTTTATAGAACACTATAGCACAGTACAGACCCTTCAGCCCATAATGTTGTGCTGACATTGCTTTGAAATGTTTTGATAGTGAATATCTCCAATGTTAGCATTCAAAAGCTATTAATTTAAGTATGTGATTTAAAAAAAATAAGAAAAATACATTTACAATCACTTAAAAGTTAAGGGCAGTTAAATCAATTAATGCATTAACAGAGTTGGAGATTACCTGAAACTTACCTCTTCCCCTTCCAGCCATGGCTTTCCATTGAAATGAATGGAGCACTGGACCTGCCACAGGTCTAATCTGGCAGGTTCAGCAGGCACATTTCCCAGTGGGAAACTCCTGGAAATCAGCAGTATATTCCCACGTGTCAGAGTGTAATGGACTTGACAGTGTTGCTCAGTCTTGGGGATGCTTGGGGCTTCTGCATTCATATATGCCTGAAACTTCTCACAGTTACGAAGGCACAAAATTTCTGGCTCTTTTGCATTGTATTTTGGGCCATATTAGGCGGTGTAATGTGGTGTAGGAGCTGGGTATGAATTCAAAGGATCCAGATGTCACTTATGTGTCTCTAAAGTAGGGGACTGTTTTAAGTTAGCAGTGACAGGATCTCTACACATCTCATTGTTTGGGTGAGTTTTGGTGTTGATTACTTATGGAGGAGTGAAAGTGTTTCTGATTTAATTCACATTTCTTTGACTGACTATTTATGTAGGGGGGACTTTCGTCTAACACTGATTGTGTGACGTATGGTGACCTTGAAACATCAGGACTGTTGTGGAAATCCATCCTGTTCAGGAAAGGAAATCTGCTGTCCTTACCTGGTCTGGCATCTAAGTGACCCCAGACCATGGCAATGTGTTTGATTCTTCATTATCCTCTGGAATGGGCCAGCAGGCTGCTCAGTGTAGAGAAAGGCAACAAGAGGAGAGTCTTAGCTTGTAGGGCTCACAACCCATGGGAGGATTAAATACGAAAAGCTGTGCATGTGGGAGGGTGGATCAGCAAGGTTAGACCTGTCCAAACTGAAACACTCTTGGTAGCACAATATGCTTTTGTTTTCCCTTAGCTGGCAGTGGAGGTAAATGATAGCCCCATAAAATCGGCTTACTCCGTTTACTTCGATTGACATCACTGCAAGTCAGGCACCTCCTTCAGTGTGAATTCATCCTGACCATGACACCTGTTCCACTCTTATCTAAACTTTGATCAAGGAGAACTACAGCTAGCCAGGGTTTGCCCACAAGAGGCTGAAATTAAAATATTTATCAACCCTATTCTTAGCTTCCAAGAGTGGAGTTATGTTCCTGTTGGTCCTTGCACTCAACCTCACGTCGAATCTTTTCCATTGGCTCTGCAGTTTCTCCTCCTACATTGAAAGGTGGCTACAGAGCAATGTCAGCAACCTGAAACTGTACTCATTGAAGAGTAGCAATGACATCTTTGCGTTCAGGTCGTGCACCTTGGCTGATTTTGGGATGTGCTTTGCTGCTCTGTACTGGTGGTGTGAGAGCTCAATTTCCCTACATTAGAAACCAGCTGCATTTAACACTGAGGGAAATGGATGTTCCCGGAACCTAGAGTGATTTCCCTTACCCACTTAGACCAGTGTTACAGGAAAAGTTGGATGTACTGATTTTGGACTCAGAAAGAGCCTGTTCCCAAGGATGGATCTGGAGGAGGTTTCTTGAGACTGCGATTTGAGTATGGCCTAAAACCCTTGAACTATAATTAGAGAGATGTGCATTGGCAAGAAAAAACAAAGTTACATTTAAACCCTTTATACCATATGCCTAAATGGCAAGTAAATTGTGGTGTTCTCACATCTTGATGATCTCTATGCAGACAAGTGGGTTTTATTTCCACTGTACCATCTGTGTTTTTCATGTTGATGGTGTTTTGAAGTTCCTCTGTTTAACAATAACCTTAAAAACCGTGGGGGAAGATGGTTCATTGGAGAAACCCGTGTACGATGGCCGATGTTAAGCCAGCGTGGGGTGCAGAAGGCAGGCAGAGAGAGATGGAAGCATGAAATAGGTTTCCAACTGATGGGTGAATCCAGAGTGATAATGAGGCATGTAGAGCAAGCAGAAAAGACTTGCATTTAAAGAGCAACGTCCAAAGGACAGAGCAGAAATATGGCCAGAGGAAAATCAAAGTCAAAGTCGAGTTTATTGTTATATGCACAAGTACGTGTTTGCACAAGTGCAATGAAAAACTTACTTGCAGCAGCATCACAGGCACATAGCATCATATAAGCAGCATTCACAAGAAAAACAATTTAAACATAAATTATACACAATTTTTACAAGAAAGAACACAATTAGAACAAAAAAAGTGCATTTTAGTGCAAAGTGATCAAAGTAGTCATAAGTGGCAATAATGTGGAAAACGTGAGCTTTTCCCCTCTGATGCACAAAACAGAAAAGCAGATTACTTTTTTAAATGGTGACAGATTGGAAAATGTTGATGTTCAAAGGGACCTAGGTGTCCTTGTACACAAGTTGCTGGAAGTTAACATGTAAGGAGCAAGGAGGACATCTGGTCTTAAATGTGAGAAGATATGAGGTCTTAATGCAAGGCCTTGGTGAGGCCACACCTGGAGTGTTGTGCATCGATTTGGTCTCCTTACTAATGAAGTGCCATGGAAGTGTGTTGCCACTGTTGTAGGAAACTCAGGAGTCAGCTTTCACACAACCAGCTTCCATAAATAGCAAAGTGATAACAACCAGATTACTTGCTTCTAGCCAGGACTCTAGGGGTAACACGCCTGCTCATCCGTACACCAGTGGCTCTGGGATCTTTTGCGTCCACAGAGGGTTCAGTTGAAAATTCCATCCAAAGGACATCGTCGCCAACAGTGTAGTACCCCGTCAGTACTGCATCAGGAGCCAGCTCTGATTTTCATACTGGCCTCTGGAATAGCGTCTTGAACCCACAGACTCAGAGGCGAGAGTACCATCCACTGAGCCACACATTGCTCCAAGCTACAAATTGCTGTTTGCAGTTCACGAGCAAAGGGCTCTGCAAAAAACCTTTGGAGTTGTGGAAGGGAGCAATCAACATAGAAGATTTCTAATCACTACCTCATAGACTACCCCCTCCCACCCACCCACCACATCTCAATAAGGAAGTGCCCATAGGGGAGTGGGTTTACTCTATCAGGGTGTGCAGAAACTATAATTCAGCAATAGTTTAAAAACAGAGCAACAAGAAGTAAAAGAAACAAAAAAAGATGTATGTAGAGAGAGGAGCAGGCTGGGGAGAAACAATGGATCAGAAAGTAACCTGTGCGCTGCGTAATGAAGTCAGCCACAGGAACAAAAGCTGAATTTCTCCAACCACATGTGTGGTGTTTGTTATGCGTGACACACTTTGTTTCTGAGCAGGATTGTAGTAATGTGACAGAATGTACACAGCCCCACTGGATGCATAAAAGGATAATTATTAGTACTTCGTAAAATTTCTCTGTTATAAAAAGAGAGGTAATGCCCAAAATAAAAACAGAAACACTAGAAATGCTTAGCAGGTCATGCAGCATCTCTTGAGAGAGAAGTAGAATCACATTGATGTCCTCTTAAAGACTTTCTCAAAGTCATAGAGTCATAGAGCAATACAGCACGGATACAGGCCCTTCGGCCCAACCAGTCCATGCCGACCACGGTGCCCACCCAGCTAGTCCCAATTCCCTGTGTTCGGCCCGTTCCCACTCCCCACCCCTCCATGTACCTATCCAAATGCTTCTTAAATGAGACCATTGTACCTGCCTCACTCACTTGCTCTGGCAGCTTGTTCCATACACTCACCACCCTCTGCGTGAAAAACTTGCCCCTCAGGTCCCTTTTAAATCTTTCCCCTCTCACCCTCAACCTATGCCCCCCCTAGTTTTGGGCTCCCCTAACCTGGGGAAAGGACCGTTACCGTCCACCTAATCTGTGCCTCTCATAATTTTAAACACTTCTATAAGGTCGCCCCTCATTCTCCTACGTTCCAAGGAATAAGGACGCAGCCAGGCCAACCTCTCCCTATAACTCAGGCCCTCGAGTCCTGGCAACACCCTCGTAAATCTTCTCTGCACTCTTCCCAGTTTAACCGTGTCTTTCCTACAGCAGGGTGACCGAACTGTCTGTTTAAAAAACTGTAGGAGTAGGTGGGTGTATAGAGAAACCTGGGTATGTTGGTCAAAGGTAAGCCAGTGTGAGCTGCTGAAAGAAGGCAGAGAGAGAAGGAAGCATGTGATAGTTTTTGTCCCGATGGCGGGTTAGTTAAACCCAGGGTGAAGGTCAGGAAAGAAGGACTTGTATTACAGTGTTCTGTGTCAATGCTTTGACCATTTGGCACATCGTTCTTTATTGGCCTCTCTTCACCCTGCCTCCCTGTCTAAGAGTAAATAATTGTGTTTGGGTTGAAACCAGGAAAAATAACTTTATACGGACTTTACAGACGGCAAAGTCAAAGAGTCAGAGAATCATGCAATACAGAAACAGGCCTTTTGGCCCACTGAGTCCATCAAACACCCATTTTACACCAATCCTACACTAATCCCATGTTATTCTTCCCACACTCTCATCAGCTCCCCATTGATTCTGCCACTTATCTATTCACTGGAAGCAATCTGCAGTGGCCAATTGACCTACAAGCTTGTACACCTTTGGGATGTGGGAGGAAACCAGGACACTTGCAGCACGTGGTCCTTGGGAGAACGTGCAAACTCCACACAGACAGCACCAGAGGTCAGGTTTAAACCCAGGTCACTGGAGCTGCCAGGCAACAACTCCTCTGGCTGTACCTGTGCCCAACCCTAAAGGGTAAAATTCAGAAGTGTCTAAGCATGAAGCTTAATTTTGGCCTGTATCAGCATATATTTTCACTAAGCTACCTCTGCTCAGGTCCTTTTGTCTATCGGATTTTTTTAGGTAAAATAATGCCAACTAATCTCATTCTACAATGATAATTAACGTTTAATTGTATGGGTGACTGAACAATGAAAATGAGTGGCTTTATGTGCACTGAACCATGTATCTGAAGAAGGTCCAAGAGTTGAAGCCTGATCAGAGTTGGCTGCGCTGAAACTGAGATACTACAATAGCTCGTGTGTCCTTGGTGATGAAGGGGAAAAGGCAGCCATGTAGTCCTCTCTGCAAGGCCTCACACTGGATATCAAGATGTGGGGATGATGGTGGTGGTGCAGTGGTTAAGCTACCAGGCTAGTAATCTAGAGATCTAAACCAGCAATGCAAACCAATCCCACCACAGCAGCTGTTAAGTTTAGTTAATAATCTGGAATTAAGAACAACAGCTAATCATTAGTCACGATGTTCACATAAACTACCAGGTTGTTGTAAAATTCCATCTGATTCATCAGTGCCCTTCAGGAGAGAAAATCTGTCATCCTTATCTGGTCTGGCCTATCTGTGACTCCAGACCCACCAAATCTAGTTGACTTCAATGGCCACTCGATTGTTCCTGAGTGTTCTGATGAAGGGTCTTTGACCTGAAATGTTAACTCTTTTTCTCTTTCCACAGATGCTGCCTGCTTCGCTGGGTGTTTCCAGCATTTTGTGTTTTTATTTCAGTCTTTCAGCATCTACAGTTTGTTTGATTTTCACTCTGTTGTGCCATTATGTTCCAGAAAGCGACTCACCACCAAGGGCAATTGAGGCTGGGCAAAAAAATTGCAGGTCTTGACAGCGACACCCCAAATCCTGAAAAATAAATAAATAAAATTAGGATTGGATGCAGTGATGAAGCCTCTGACAGTGGAATAGCCAGTTGACATCCACCTTTAGGTTCACGCACGTTTGACTAGTTAAATACATGATGGCTTGCAGTCCCAAATCTGTGTTCACACTGTCTGTGGGAAGGAGAGTGAAAACAGGAAAACTGGAGAAAAAGCCCATGAATAGCCAGAAAAAGAGTTTTCAGTACTTTTCCAAATACGTTTTGATGACAAATTTCTCCTCTGTGTGCTTGGAATTCATATTTTGTTGATGTTGAAACAGGGTTATAAGATTTGAATGCTTTCTCTGTGCATAAAAAATGTCTTGAGGGTTCAAAGGAAATTGTCTTTATAATTTGATTTGAGCCAGCACTCAAAGCCACTTTGTTGAAACTTTTCAGAAGAAGCTGTTCCTGCAGTGTGCAAAACGAGGACTGTCATTTATGAAATACCTCGCAGTCAGATAGACCCGACGTCTGCCAACTTCATGATATGGCCAGCCTGTGTGGAGGTCCAACGCTGCACTGGTTGCTGCAACACTGGCAGTGTCAGATGCCAGCCTTCCCGGGTACATCACCGGAGTGTCAAGGTGAGGAACAAAAGATCGGTACGGACTGCGTTGTAATTGAATTTCACTCATCCATAATCTCATCCCATTCTGAGGGAGGAGGGAAGCGGGGAAAAATTTGGACACATTCCACGTTGGCATGGGGTGTGTGAAAAATAGCTTGACTTCATCTGGTCCATCTTGTAATAAGTCTTAAAGCAATTTTAATTGGTCCTTTTAAAGTTTGGAGAATACATTTTTGGAAAAAAAAACAAAGATATGGTCTGTCTGTTTTTGGCACAGGGTAATAAATGGAAAATAGATCATTTGTACCCTACGGTAGTTTAGTTGCTGAGGAGGGGTAGAGGAACCTTAGAAATTTAAACAGTATCCTTATATAATAAAATAAATAAATTTTACTTTTTAGACCATTATTAACAAAACCATAGTTTTATGGTGTTGCAGTTAATATTAGTGAATTGAAGGGTTCTTATATTAATGTAGATTGTTGATGGTGCAACAAGACATCTAATATTTTTAATGTGAAGTATCAAAAATACTAAAGATGAGAGTAGAACACAAAGTCCATTGTGGGATTTTCAAACAGACTCCAGTTTTCCAATGGAAATGGCAGGATGGGGGAAAGTATTTATCTGTTTTTTTTAATATTACCGAATGGCCTTTGATGTAATTAATTGTGTTCAGATTTGAATAGAAGCATTTTTTTTTTGAAAATGTATCTTTTGATGAATACCTCTATTTATCAGAACTGGGCTATTCTCTAAGAGCAAAGAGGGGTTAGTTTCCATGGCATATGACTCATAAACAATTGCAAATGTTGGTCATTCTTGTATGTGAGTTCAGTTTTTTAGTGACCATGTTGAGTCAGTTAATTACGTGTAATTGAATAAAATTAATGATATTAGTAAGACATTCAATTTATTGATGTAAGTGTACAGTTAGTGACTTAGGCAAGATTAGAACAATTCAGACAACTTGTCAAAGGCTCTGAAGCACATTAGCCAGTGAGTTTTGATACCAACAGACATTTCTGGTTTTTGCCAAGTTGTGAATTTGATACGGGCAGCAGTTTATAATTGCTGAATAAATTACCAAATATTTTCATCCAGTCATTGAAGAAGCTGTTTAATCTTGGACAACACGTTGCTTAGCTATGTTCTAATAAAGAAACAAAAAAAATTACTTGTGAGTCATCCATTAAATATCTCACAGACTTTGTCAAGCTGGTTTTATCAAAGTGTCACAATATCTTCAGCTCTATCTACTGTTTATGCAATATCATGGCAATCTAACTAAGGAAGTCCAAACATGATTGGTTAAATGCCACTCATGGGTATGTCAGCTTTACGGTTATGTTACTGGACTAGCAGTCCAGGTACTTGGAATGATGATCTGGAGTTGCAAGTTCAAATTGCTGGGGAATTTAATCTCAATTAAGTAAATCAGGAATTAAAGACAAAATCTAGGCTAATGGTGATCATGAAATTATTGGGTTGTTATAAAAAGGCATCTTGTTCATAAATAATTAGAGAGATGACCTATCATACTTACCTGATCAGTTCTGTATGTGACTCCAATCCAACAGCAAAGTGGTTGATTCTCAACTACCCTCTAAAATATCCTCTCAGTTCAAAGGCAGTTGGGGGGTGGGCAACCTATGCTGGCCTTGCCAGTGACATCCACATCCTGAGGGTGAATAGGATTACATAAATAAGTGTTCAGGTGTATTAGTAAGTAATTGTACTGTCCTTTGAGGACTAGAAGTAGGAGGTCCCCCTTACTGGTTAAGTGTTCAATATTAGTGTTCCATTTGCCTAGAAATTGGATTTCCCTCATTTCAGGTGTGTTGAACAAACATTACATGTTATGCTGATGCAAAATTAGAAGTCACTCAGTAAGACTGTAAAATTGGGACAACCTTGCTTAAAAATTGTATTGGTGGTTTACTTTCTTTCTGAAATGTTATAGACCTCTATGTTTCACGGACACTGCTGCTTGCTGGATGAACAGCACCAACAGGCAGGTGATGTGGTCAAATGATGGAGATGGGCACCATGAAAAATGGGGTGGCAGGGAGGAAAATGGCGGTGGGATGGGAAAAATGGTGTCTGGGTCTTCCCGGAGAGAGAACAGAGTAGAGTGGTTGCATTTAGTACCAAACCCTTAAGCCAATGCCTGCGACAAAGCCATTGCGTGTGGGTGGAGCAATCTGTTATTAGTTCACAGAAGCCTTGATCTGTACCAAGAACTGCCAGCAACAAAATTACAGGAGGACACTTTCAATCACGCACTTTTCACTATTTTCAGCACGAGGTATTCCTTATGAATATCCATTATTCACATTCCTTATTGAACTGTGAGTTACATGAAGGTCAGAAGTTGCAAATTTTTGGTCCAAATTTTCTCAGTACAGTATGTAATTAATGAGCCGAGAACACATTGACAACATCATCACGGGTAAGATATAGTGGGAAAATTATGTCACTGTTGGCCTGAATTGCAACAGGAAAAGCCTATTCGAATTTCCTGATGGGTGGGACTTCAACAGAAAATAGGCACAAACATTTCAAAATGTTTCCAAAGTCAATCCATGCAAAAAATTGGCACAATTGGAGCTTTTCTCATCCAAATTCTAGGGTACTATGTTTGGCCTTGACACCAGTGACCTCAGGTGGGGTATACCCCAACCTGGTCATAAACTATTCACCTCTTCCGGAAATGTTCTGAAAGACTGTGCTGTGATTCTTTTTGGCTTAATTTACATGTGAAAGATGGCAATCCGTGTGGAATATTTGACTGATAACTCATGGAGGTCTATTCCAAGATTAATTGGTGCCTTTTCAAAAGGAGGAAAGGCATTGGAGAGATAACCTTGAAAAAGATCCAACTTAAGTTTTTTTCAATGCATTAAAACAATGAGATACAATTCCCAGTGTGAAATTTGTCGGGTTTCCTTTGTCACCACCTGTATAATAAGGGAAGGATGGGAGGAGCGGCAGATCCTGCAGAGAGATAGAGTTTGTGGATTAGTGTTATTGTAATATGATTTAGTGGTATGCATTTTGTGTAACAAGTTCTGCCAGAAACATTGACAAAACATATTTGTGAGATTTCCTCCATTAACTTTGAGTGAAAAACCTACATTACATTGATGGTTTTACTTAGTTTTCTGTCAACCTTGTGTCTATGATTAGATTCTACAGTCTGTTACTCTGAAGGACTAATCACTGTGTGTATGATTAGACCCTTCTAACTAAAGATCTAAAAACTATGCTTTTTCATTGCTTGTAAAAGTTTGGACCAATGACTTGACTTCAGTTGTTAATTATAGTCTCCATTGCAGTAGCAGGTGTTTCAGGGCACATATTTCAGGAATTTTATTGTGTTTTGCTGTGCTTTGACTTGTAAAATGAACTGTCTGAAGTTCTATATAAATCTTCTTCCTCAAAACATCTTTGCCCAAAGGGAGTATAAGCGTCTCTCTGTTTTTAGTTGCAGTAGAGGCAGATGACATTTTTTGACTGACAGGATTCTTGCATTCAAGATTGTACCTGATAAATCTGCACCAAATGATATGTCGTTTAAACAAAGTACTGTTTTATTAAAAGCAGAAGATAGACAGTTGATTGTAATGGTGGAAGTCTTAGTCTGTGTAAACCAGAAAGTTTTGCACTTGATACATACACTAGGCAGTCTTGTCATTTTGGATGAAGGAGCCTAACTGCAGGGTCAAATCTCTTTTGTTGAATCAGTTAGATTTATACTTACTTATGATGCAGAAGAAGTATTTTCAGCTCATGGTGAGCAAGGAAAGAACTATTTAGACTAATCCCACTTCCCAGCTCTGGCACATTAAGTGCATATTCAGTGTGATGAGAGTATCTGCCTCCACGGCTCTCTCAACCAGTGAGCTCCAGACGCCTATCACTTTTTGGATGAAAAAATGTTTCCTCAGCTCGCCTCTAATCCTTCCACCTATTATCTTAAATCTATGCCTCTGGCTATTGATTCCTCTCCTGGAAGGAAATGGGTCCTTTGTGTTCATGCTGTCGAGGCCTTTCATAATTTTATACACCTTGATTATATCTCCTCTCAGCTTCCATTATGCCATATAAAACAATCCCACTGTTGCCACTCTCTCCTCATGATTATCAGCTTCGGCATCATGGACTGGGAATGTGGGAATATAGGGAGAATAAAATGGGATTAGTGTAGGATTAGTATAAATGGGTGCTTAATGGTTAGGGTGGACTTGATGGACCAAAGGGTATGACTGTATGACTCTTAACTCTATACACCCTCCCCTCTACACCCTCTCTGCAGCTCCCTCAGCCATCGTATAGCACTGACCAGAACTGCTGTGGAAAATTTGCCTTACCACTCTGGTTACTAGACTAACTCCTTTCTCTCTTTCCCAGTTCTGATGAAGGGTTTGGACCTGAAACGTTAACTGTTTCTCCTTCCACAGAAGTTACCTGACTTGCTGAGTGCTTCCGACAATTTTCGTCTTCTGTTTTTATTTCTGATTTCCAGCGTCTGCAGTTTTTTCGATTTTCGTTTACTTGTGGGAAATTTCTTTCCTGTTGACACCCAACAATATCTTTCCAAGTCCCTTTGTGTCGGGCTTGGATTAATTGGATGGGGGGGCACCTTCCTGGGAGACCAAGGGTTAATGGCCACAGCACAACGGACACTGGTTGAAAGAAATTAAAGGGAAATCCAGATGAATTCGGGAGAAGTGATTCAGGTTTAAGAGCCTGAAGATTACAGGAAGGGAAAAATATTAAGGAAGGGTGGCACTCCAAAGTTGAGAGGGGAAAGTTATGATGAAGTATGAGAAGATGTGAAACATCTAGTGGAAGTATTTTTAGGGCAATGTTTGCAACATAGCATGAACGAAAGAAGAACATTCAAGGCAGCAACTACAACAGCACATAAATAATGTGATAGTCCTTGTTCTGCTTACTGATTTTTAAACATCCATTTCCCCAACACCCACTCAAAAGTTGCTTGAGTAGTTTCATAAATTCTACAGCAGTTTGGACTGATTCTCAGTTTAGAGTCAGTTTGAAAGGATACAAAATCTTTGTAGATTGTAAAGGAAACTCTTAGCCAAATTCCATAATAATTAAAATTGAGACCTGCCAAGCCCACACATTCATCAGTGCACATGCACATACCAAACCTTACACGCACACAGATAGCAAGAGCAGTATTGAGACATTGGCGGACAAGTCTGTGCCTCCATTTGCTCCACTCCGTCAGCAACAGCAGGTTTAGGGTCTGAGAGGCCGAAGAAAGGGAGGAATTTGCAAAAAGCAAAGCTAATGCAACAGCTAAAACCTGAAAGACCTTGCATTTAAACCTCAGACAATTGCCTAAACCATTAGCAGCTTAAAGACTGCTTTACTGCTCAAGGCTATCTCAGAGGCAAATGAATGTGCAGTGGAGGGTAGGAGTACTGAATACTTCGGGGGCTTTTTTTGAACTAAAGATTGCTGCTTCAGACACAAATTGTTCAACTTGCACAGCCCACCAACTTCTAAGCTGTGTGTGTGTGTGTGTGTGTGTGTGTGTGTGTGTGTGTGTGTGTGTGTGTGTGTGTCATATTGTGCTCAGAATGAGCCACAGAATATATATATTTTCAGGAATGTTATCAGCAAAGTGTTACAACAACATCTAACTCAGGCCAAGTCCCATTCATCTATGAGCCTCTGCTTAGTGATCTACTTTGGCTTCCAATTCAACGGTGCAACAAGTTTAAAATTCTCACCTTTATCTTCAAATCCTTCTAAGGTCTTGCCTTTTCTTCTTTCTTTGACCACCACTAGCCCTACAACCCTCCAAAATCTCTGTGCTCCTCCATTGTCAGCCATGCCGTTTGTCCTCTTTCTCTCTAAACACCTTTGCCTCTCTACCTCTCCTTTAAGGTTTTCCTAAATATTTAATACTTTGACTAAGTCTTTGTTCGTCTGCTTAATGTCTCCTTAAGTGGCTCAATGTCTAATTTAGTTCAGTAGTACTCCTGCAAAGTAACATAGCATGTTTAACAATGTTAAAGGTGCTCTATAAATGTAAGTTGTTGCTGGTATATAAGAATAAAAGGTACTGCCACAAGGAAATGTGCACTATATTGGAAGAACTTTCTGCATTAATAATCGAGAGGAAATTCATCTATACCTAAATGTGGGAGGGTATTGACTGCCATTTTTATATATCTTTGGATGTTTAATCCCGTTTTTGGCTGTGGGGTGAAATGTGGGTAGAGGCTAGTGCTAGCAATCAAAGACTAATTTTCCCACCTAAGTGTCCAATAAGCACAAAATCTTACTAGACTTAAACCCAGGTTGGTGATATGCCTACAGTGTTATATGTCTTGGTTCTCTGACCCACAGTCAAAGCCAGAGAGGTTTTCCCAGTAACAGAATGCTTTAATATATTTGTACATTATTGGGTATAATGCACACTGTGCAACATTGGTAGCAAATAAATTTATATGTTCAATATAAATTCTTCCACCTGTGATCTTAATGGAATGTAGATTGTTGCTTAGTTATCGTAGGAGATAGAGGATAAGAATGGGTTAATGACTCACATTGAAATATATGTTCTAAATGATACATCTGCTGGATGATACAGCTAAGCAGTGAATCAGTTCAGAACATATTAGGTTATTGTATTCAGCTTTTGTGAGAAATTTCCAATAGGCAGTATTTCAGTAAAACCCGGCTCCAGTTACTGGCATTGAGTTAATAGTCAGTCGTGAGCCACTTGGTAACCATATAAAATGCACAGCAAATGCAACTAAGATAATTGGAATTTAGCCTTTTAACACTGTCTGGAAAAAGGCTGGAGTAATCATTTTTTTGATGTGGTTATGGGTAACAATTTGTCATGGGAAACTTGCTCAAACTTCACAGGGCAGTTTTAAGTAACATTGGAAAAATCACAGGATTTGGTTGAAAGGGCAGCTCTGGTACTTCTATTTTGTAAACACTGCATCCAAAGGAAGATTTAGTATTATTTCTACTCCCTTTGGTGCTTTTGCCCAGATTAGTTAGGGTTACACATTAGTTGATCCGCTGGTTCAAAGCTTTGCTATGCACCTGCTCAGATCACCAGCAGCTGGAACCAACACCGATCCCCGACAAAACTTCCTCTGCATGTAAAGTGTTTTATTTTGACCATTTTCACAACTTCCATAACGCTTCATTTATATTGCAGCACTGTTTATGCTCCAGGTTTCAGTAATATAGAATCACAAAAGAATACACAGTGCAGAAGCAGGCCATTCAGCCCAAACAGTACATGCCAGCCTTTATACTCCACTCGAGCCTCTTCCTCTCTCTTCTCACCTAAGTCTCTGACCATAACACTTTATTCCTTTTGCCCATATATGCTTGTCCATCCTCTCTTTGCATATCTTATTTGCTTCAACTATTCCCAGTGAGAGCAAGTTCCACCTTCTCACAATTCTTTTGGGTAATGCAGATTCTTCTGAGTTTACTATTGGATTCCTTGGTGACCATCTGATTTTGCTGGTCTCTGGGTGACCTCTGTGTCCATTCAATCAAGACCTCCCATCATGTTAAAGACCTTTGTTAGGTTGTCTGTTGGCCTTCGTCTCTGAGGAGGAAAGAGGCACATTTACAAGATCGGAGTGGATGGGCTGCTGGAAAAATTAACCTCCCTCAGCAGGGTGAATATTCTGAAGCTAGTGTGGTCACAATTCACAGTCTCTCAGGCTCCACCCAGCTACCTCTGTGCCAGCATTTGCTGACGTGTAACAGGACTTGTATAGTGGAGCAACAAACAGGATGCTGGAGGAACTCAGTGGGTCAGGCAACATCTGTGGAGGAAAATGGACCGTCGATGTTTTGGGTCGAGACCCTTCATCTGGACTCCAGCATCTGCAGTTTCTTGTGTCTCCAGGACTTCTGTATTCTTGGGCTATACCAGTGCTCCCTTGGAAAGAGCAAACAAGTTCAATACCCAAACAGAACTTGAAAACAGTCACACATTCTACATCAATGGTGCTGAGGTTGAGAGGGTTGAGAGCTTCAAGTTCCTGGGAGTGAACATCACCAACAGCCTGTCCTGGTCAAATCACGTAGAAGCCACGGCCAAGAAAGCTCACCAGCGCCTCTACTTCCTCAGGAGGCTAAAGAAATTTGGTTTGTCCCCTTTGACTCTCACCAACTTTTACAGATGCACCATAGAAAGCATCCTATCTGGATGTATCACGGCTTGGTACGGCAACTGCTCTACCCAGGACTGCAAGAAACTGCAGAGAGTTGTGGACACAGCTCAGAGCATTACAGACACCAGCCTCCCCTCCTTGGACTATGTCTTTACCTCTCGCTGCCTTGGTGAAGCAGCCAGCATAATCAAAGACCCCACCCACCCGGGACATTCTCTCTTCTCTCCTCTTGCATCGGGTAGAAGATACAGGAGCCTGAAGGCACATACCACCAGACTTAAGGACAGCTTCTACCCCACTGTGATAAGACTATTGAACAGTTCCCTTATACAATGAGATGGACTCTGACCTCACGATCTACCTTGTCGTGACCTTGCACCTTATTGCACTGCACTTTCTCTAGCTGTGACACTTTACTGTTATTGTTTTTACCTGTACTACCTCAATGCACTCTGTACTGACTCAATGTAACTGCACTGTGTAATGAATTGACCTGTACGATCAGTTTGTAAGACAAGCTTTTCCCTGTACCTCGGTACAAGTGACAATAATAAACCAATACTAATACCAATACCAATACATTCAAAATACGTTGTTGATTGTCCAGATTAAATGTGAATGGCTGTGGGAAGGAGCCATTGGAGAATCATTTCAAGAAAAAAATTATTTAGATGAGCAGAATTAATATAAATGAGCCAGGGAATGCTCCACAATTACATTCTTACATTATCCATATGTTGGGTTTATTCATGCTCTGCCTTCTGTGATGCTGTGGGCATCAAAATGGAGATGGTTGCTTGTCTAACTGGCTACCTTGGTGATCTTCATCCCTTTTTCAAAATAGATTTATCTTTGAAAATTTTCTTTTCACATTGATCACACTTGTTATGTTGAGAACGTTACTGTTGTCACCTTTATTTATGTCCTAGCAGGGCATGCCTGTGAGATAGTGTCCTCTTTTCACTTTCCTTCTATTCATGTAGGTGTCACTGGCTAGGACAGCTTCTGATGCCCATCTCTGTAGAGAAGGTGGTGGTGAGCTACTGTCTTGAATGCTACGATCTAGGTGGCGAGGGTGCTGTTGGGGAGGGAGTTCCAGGGTTTAGACACAGCGATGAAGAATGGTGTTATATTTCCATGTCAAGTTAGTGTGTGAATTGGAGACTAACTTGCAAGTTGTGGTGTTGCGTCTTTATCCTTCTCGATGCTGGTTGGTTTGGGGTGTGCTGTTGAAGAAGCCAGTGTTACTTATTGGGCGAGTTGTTGCAAAGTGTTTTGTGGATGATGTGTGTAGCTTGTTACTTTAAATATGCTGGTCTATTATGTGTGTGTGTGTGTGTGTGTGTGTGTGTGTGTGTGTGTGTGTGTGTGTGTGTGTGTGTGTGTGTGTGTGTGTGTGTACATTTGTGTGCGTGTCTGTGTATTAGTTGTACATTTAGTGCTTGTGTGCAAACTAGTTTAAAGTGTGTGCATCCCTGTATGTGCAAGCTTGCTGTTGATGGCAACTGGAGACTCTCTCAGTTCCTTGCTGATGGATCGAGCAGCATTCACTGTTTTGGTCATTAACAATTGAGACCAGTGGGAACCAGTCCAAAAAAGTGGTATGCTTTTAAGTAACTTTAAACCATGTGTAATTCTTCATATTTTTTTCATACTAGAAACTGTTATGCATTACAAAAATACAACGTTACTTGTCTGGATTAAATATGAACAGCAGTGGGAAAGAGTATTTTTACTCATAAGTTTACAAATTTGCACAGTCAGTTAGTGGGAATATATGTTGGAAATTCTCCCACTTTTAAAATAAAATGACCCATTTTGCTTATTAATTTGTTAAAGGATGTATTTATCCAGGGTAAAGACCAGTCAATAATTTTTCAATTGAAACTCAAGCAAACTGCAGATGCTGGAAATCTGAAATAAAAACAGTAAATACTGAAAACATGCCGCAGGTCAGGCAGCATCTGTGGAAAGAGAAACAGAATGAAAGTTTCAGATCAGAGATCCCACATCAGAACTGGAAAAGAGGCGAAACATGTTAGTTTTAAGCTGCAGAGAAGGAGGAGGAGGGAGGGATTGGACAAAGAGAATATCTCCAATAAGGTGAAGGCAGGGTTGCTGTGGGGATAAGTTGCCAAGAGCATTTGTTTGATGGGTTACTGGGGGGAACCAGAGAATGAGAACACAAAGGGAGTAGAAAACGTTGTAAAATGCATGGATGTAGGTCATGCCCAGCAGGGCTGGCTGTATAATGGAGTAAGAAAAAAACTGGTAGTTGGATTGCTTACTGCAGAAGTAGCCAGTTCTGATACAGATAAGGAAAGCAAATCACCTGAAGTTATATAATTTGGTATTGAGGCCGGAAGGCTGCAACGTACCTAGATGGAAGATGAGTTGCTGTTTCTCAAATTTGCATTGGACATTATCATAACAGTGCAGGAGGCCACAGACAGATCAGAGTGGGAATGAGGTGGAGAATTAAGTGGTAGGGAACTAAAAACTGAGGTTCTCCTCTGCAAACTGAACGTGGGTACTCTACAAAGCAGTCATTCAATCTGCATTTGGTTTCTCCAATGGAGAGGAGACCACCTTATGAACAATGAATGTGGTAGACTAGACTGGAAGAAGTGCAAGTGAGTTGCTGCTTTACCTGGAGAGACTGTTTAGGCCTCTGGACGATGAGAAGAGAAGAGGTGAAAGGAAAGGCATTTCATCTCCTGTGGTTACATAGGAAAGTACCTTAAGGGGTACGAAAGAGCAGACCAGGGAGTCACAAGGGGGGTGGTCCCTTTTAAATGCTGAAAGAGGAAGGTTGGGGAAGTGGTGTCTGGTGGTGGAATCAAGTTGTTGGTGGAAACTGTGAAGGATAATCTGTTAAATGCAGAGGCTGGTGGAGTGGAAGATGAGGAACAGGGGAACTTTATCCTTTTTCTGCCCAGATAGAGAGGGGATGAGAGCAGAGGTGCAGGAAATAGATCAAGTCAAAGGCTCTGTAAAGTATGGTAGAGGGGAAGCCGTGGTTCAGAAAGAAGGACAACATGCCAGAGGTACCTATGTTGAAAGTCAGTAGAGTGCCCGTAGCTACAGCTTTGATCTGGAGAAAGTGAATGGAATTGAAGAAGTTGTTCAACGTGAGAACAATATTTCCATGGAACAGAGACGTTGTTGCAGTAAAATGAAGTAACCACAAAGAGGGTTCTCCCAGTTCCTTGGCTGTATTTCATGGTGAGTTGTGTTGAATGGGTGAGGTAGATGTCGAAATTAACGATCCTGTGGATGTGCCCGTCCTGGATGTATTTCCCATTCCTACTGATTGTTTGTATAACTGAATGGTTTGTTAGTAACTTTGGAATGTTAGACTGCACTGCTCCGTGGAAGGTTACCTGTGAGGCCAGCTGGGTAATGGCACTAGTTTGAGTTTTCATGACATTTCCAAACTTTTGAGCGCCATTATTTATTGAATTCAAACTCATGCCTGTTAATCTAGTAATGGAGCCATTGCTTCGTCTCACTTAAAATGATTCATTGTGAATAATGAAGACAAGAAACAAGACAAGCTAAATTTTATTGAATTCAAGTTTGCTGGCCTGCTTGGTGAGGTCTGAATTGGCAGCGTTAATCCAATCCCAGAACCTCTAAGCTACCCTACTTAAAATGCAGAGAAGAAACCTGAGAGATGCTCACGTTTCACCTATCTTGAAAGCAGGCAAACAAGGTAACAAGATCTTGTACGGTGATACTTGGTTCATATCTCTTATTGTACATCAGGAGCTCTGCCGTTAATTTGTTAAAACAGAGCTGCTACTAGTTCCAGATTGGGATACATTAATGCAGGTCTTCTGAAAAGTAACAGCCAAATATTGCAGATTCTGGAAATACTCAAGTGAGTCAGCAATTGTGGAGATGGAACAGTTTCAACTAACCCGAAACATTAACTTGGCTTCCGTCTCCTTGAATGCTGCTTGACCTGCTGAGTACTTCTGAAAAGTAAACTTTTGCTGCTTCTATTATCTGGGATCCACACTTCCTGAATTGCATTGATGTCATGATTCAAATAGAATCTTGTTTAGATTCCACAGTATTATTGAAAATTTGTTTGGTCTTACTTTGTCTGAATTGATTGTATGCCCTGGACAAAAAGAATAAGAGGTCCAACAGAACAACATTCAAGTGTCTCATTAACTTGTTTGCTCTATAATTGTAGCTTTCGAAAAAATATTTTCAATCGATGTGATCCAAAACTATTTCCACATCCAACCAAAGAGTTTAAAGCTCACTGGCTAATGTGTTTGCTTCGGGTTATTTTGTGTGTTGTTTTGGCAAGCCTGTTGAGGAATTGGATCCTCACTTCATTGGCTTCATGCAAGCAGTGCTCAAAATGTAGTTCACTGCCAGAGCTGGCTGGCACCCCCTGTTGCTTTGAAATAGGTGCTGCTTGCTGGAATCGGGTCACTTTTAATTCATCTGATCTCAGCAGTCCTCAAACCCAGCATTGTATATGTCTCCTCATGGGATACCGAGGGAAATACTTCAAGACTCTTGCAATGCATTGCCCAGATGTCAATTTATACTAGATTATCGCTTTCTAAATCCCAAATTCATAATAATGAATAATATGTACTTTTCTTACTCCTAATGACCTGAGTTTCTTTGTTTTGTAAATACAATTATAAATGCAGAATTAGATCATTAACCCACTCTGTTGACTTGCAGGTGGCAAAAGTGGAATATATAAGGCACAAACCAAGATTAAAGGAGGTGATAGTGAGGTTAGAAGAGCACCTGGAGTGTACATGCACGGCTCTACAGTCCAATTCAGAGTACAGAGAACATGAAGGTACTTTACTGAGTCTAGCGTTCTGTATGTCTAAAATATTTTGTTTTATCAAAATGTTGAATTTTGTGTTCTTTTTGTTAAAATATCTGTATTAAAAAAACAATCATTTGCAGTTTCGTCAGCAGCTTCTGAGGTTTCAAATTAAATTGTAGGGTTGCCACCACTGGCTAGATTTTAAGGGATGCATGCAATTTGTGGAAATTCATCTTCAGTGTTCAGTGCATTGAGTGTCTGAGATTGATTCCCATTGAAAGCAAGGGAGCAAACACTCAGAGGCGGAATACTACATACAGCTGCTATTAAACTGGGCATTCCCACCCCATAATGTAATCCCCTGCTTTGATAAGCTTAGGGAAAAAGTTGGGGTTGAGGTTCTGCCCTGTGATAGAAAAAGCAAGTACTCACTTGTTTGTGTGTAAGTCCTTTGTCCTCTGTCTAAATGAAGGCCAAGGAAAAGGAATGATAATTTTGTTGAAGCAGTTTGCTTTTTTTGTACTTGTTAATGTTTGAAGCATTAGGCTCCTTATCATCCACAAAGCAGATGTGTGAACAGGGGAAGGACATTTGACAAGTGGAGACCCGTATTAGTTTCCATTATTTAATTCTGGTTTCCAGCTTCCTTTCTGTTTATTCCTGTGTAATGTCGCACAGTGGCTCAATGAATTCCATGCTCCCCAAATTTCTAATTTTGTTCTGAATTCACACTTAAGTTTTAACACTACAGTCGAGTGTTAATTCAAGGGCTCATTTGAACCTTAAAAAATGATTAGCCAATAAGTTCACTTGAACAATATAAATAAAACAGAAACATTAGGAAACTGCACAAAAAATTGCAATTTTAATTAAACAACTCAGTCTTAACAGTGAGATTCCCTTATTCAGCCAACTCTTACTGGAGGGAGGAGTCATTACAACTAGACTTTAGACTCCAATACATTTAGTGGTTTGGTTTCAGAGGTGGTAACCCTGTTTATTGGTTGTTAGTGAAGTATCATTGAGCTGCTGAACTAGTAAGATCGTGATCCGTGTTTGGTTAGTGGCTGCTCTGGCACTTACCAAGGTCTTGTTAAATTCCAACATGAGTGCATTTTCTTAGGCCCTATCACCAAACCAAAGCGTTTTAGAGGAAGAAATAGTGAAAAAATTAAAAAACGGAAGCGTAAAAAGTTAATACTCTCACCCGACAAGGATGTGTTGCCAACATAAAAGCTCTGGGACTCATTCAGGTAGGACTCGTTGAGCTGGTGGACTAATTTCAGCCAGTGTACGTCATGAGAGAAAATGATCAGATGCTATAATTTAACACAATCACATTCCAAATCTTAGCACGTCTCAGCTTGAGGGTGGGTAGAAATTATTTTTTGATTGGCTCAACTGATTCTGCCCCTTGGGTAGATGTCTTTTCTGAAAGCTGATCACTGCTGGATATTTCAGTCTTTCACTGCTTATTTTCCCTTCACTGATTTGAAGAGGCATGTGCCTGCACAATTCTAACCTGGCTTCCTTTCCCTGTACTGACGTTGATTGTTGCCTGCTTGATTTCTTGTGTAAATTTCAATGACGTGTGTGCAAATTGATTTTTTCTTTTGTGAGATGACTGTGTATTTTTAATGATATTTAAAAAAACATTTGTTTGTAAAATAATTTCACGCTGAGAGGTAGATCAGAATAAACATCATGACGTAATAGTAAGTGGTCCCACCACTTACACTACTTCATAAATAGTTCCACTCTTGGGTACCTTGTTCAATACAGAAATACCAAAAGTAAATAATAATAGACCAATCAGTAGCGGAGGGTGTACCAACTCTTCTCACTGGTTTATGCCAGCATCTGAAGATTTGTTGCAAATAGCCAAAAATACCAAGTGCACAATGAATCTCAACTTCTCCCTGAGACTTCCTCCATCATTAAAGCCAGCCTTAAGCCAATTCAATCCAAAATTGAGAAATTCTCTGCATATTGAATACAGCAAAGAGCCATGTGGACTCAAGAGTGCTCACTGCCATTCCAGCTGTAGTGAACTAGTCATTCTTCCAATTATAATGGTATGAAGATGGCGCTGTCTCAGGTGGACTTGGAAAATAGACTAAGAAACAGGTCAGTAGATGAACAGTGGCAGATAGTCACACAGGTGGCCCATAGCACTCAGCCGGAATTTATCCCAGTTACAAAGAGGGATTCCATGAGAAGGAAGCACAAAGGGGGTCAAGGTTAATGTTAAATTGAAGAGTAGGGCGTACAAAGTGGCGAGGGCTAGAGGTAGGTCAGAGGACTGGGAAGTTTCTCGGATCCAGCGGCAAAAGATTAAAACACTCAGAAGGGAGTAAAATGATTTTGAAAGAAAACTTGCAAGTAATATCAAAGCGCACTGTAAGAGTTTCTATGAATATATAAATAGGAAGAAGGCAGCTAAGGTGGGAGTGGGACTTCTTGAGAATGCTGGCGAGTTAATAACAAGAAATAAAGAAATGAAAGATATGTTAACGCAATTCTTTGTATCAGTCTTCACAGTGGAGGACACTGCAAAGAGCTAATTTCAAATAGAAGGGGGATAAAGTATTAGAGAAACTCATGAGGCTAAAGACAGACGGGTCACCAGGACCCAATGGCCTGCACCCAAGGGTTTTAAAGGAAGTGGCTGCAGAGATAGTGGACCCATTGGTTGAATTTTTTCAAAAGTTGCTGAATTCCAGGAGGGTACTAGAAGGTTGGAAAACAGACTCCTTTGTTCAAAAAGGGAAGAAGACAGAAGACAGGGAACTGTAGGCTAGTTGGTTTAACATCTAATGTTGACCAGATGCTAGAGTCAGTAATCAAAGAGGAAATAACTAATCATTTAGGAAAGCTGAATATAATAGAGCTAGTCAACATAGTTTTATGAAAGGTAAATCATGTTTAGCTAATTTGCTCAAACTCTTTGAGGATGTGACAGGGAGAGTTGATGGAGAGGAACTTGTAGATGTAGTCTATTTAGATTTCCAAAAGACATTTGACAAGGTACCACACAGGAGGCTGGTGCATAACTTAAGAGTCCAAAGTATTGGAGGGTGTGTGTTCGTATGGCTTGAAAACTGGCCGTCACGTAGAAAACTAAGAGTTGGAATGAATGGGTCTTTTTCAGGCTGGAGGGATTTACTTGTGGAGTGCCCCAGGGATCAGTTCTTGGCCCTCAACTGTTTAGTAGTTATATTAATGACCTGGAGAAGGGAACAAAATGTAAGGTTTCCAAGTTTGCCTGTGATAGGAACCTAGGTGGAAGGGCACATTGTGATGAGGACATTGTGATTCTGCAGCAGGAAATAAATAGATTTGAGTGATTGGGTGAAAACCAGGCAATTTGCAGTTTAAGGTGGAAAAGTGTGAGGTCCACTTGGTAAGAGGAATCAAAAGGCAGATTTTTACCTAAATGGAAAGAGACTGCAAACGAGTGAAGTTCAGTGGAATCTAGGTATTCCAGTGCATGAATCATAGCCAAGTCCAAGAAATTGTTAAGAAGGCAAACAACATGTTGGGCTTTATTGCGATGCAGTTAAAGTTTAAGAATAGGGAGGTTTTTTTACAGTTGTACAGGGGGTTGGTGAGACCACACCCGGAGCACTGTGCACAGTTTTTACTGGAACTATGGGACATAGCCTCGAGATTCAAGGGAGTAGATTTAGGACAGAGGTGAAAAGGAACTGCTTTTCCCAGAGAGTAGTGAATCTGTGGAATTCTCTCCCCGGGGAAGCAGTAGAGGCTACCTCATTAAATATATTTAAGACACAGTTAGATAGATTTTTGCATAGTAGGCAGATATTAGATTTATTTTAAGATGGAGATGGATAAATATTTGAAAGATTACAGAATTGAGTGTTGTGGGGAACTGGCACAGAAGAGGAGTTGAGGCTGACATAGATCAGCCGTGATCATATTGAATGGCGGAACAGGCTTGAGGGGCCGAGGGGCCTACTCCTCCTATTTTCTTGTGTTCTAGCCAGCAACATAGTATCTGCCAAACAACGTGGCTGCTCTTTCTCCTCTCAGGGATGACAAACAAGATGGAAAGTATCATTTATGGTGCTTTCAAGTGGCATGGATATAAATAACCTGTTCAGCTTGGGTTCCACATGGACGTTTGGACTAGAGCTCAGAGAAACATGCTAAATTCCAAAGGACCATGAGAGTGATTGCTCAAGGCACTCCTGAGTAAAAAGAGTTAGTAAAATTAGTCAGCGGAGAGTTTTCCGTCTGTTTCCCAATGGATGGGCGCACATCTACCACAAAGGGAAAGGCAAGCATCAATTCCAAGGCTTTATTGGAGAAGTTCTTCATTCTTCCTCAGTCCAGCCATCTTCAGCCGATTCATGCATGGACTTCTCTCTAACATAAGGTCAGAAGCAAGGATGTTCGCTGATGGATACTCAAATCCATTTGCAACTCTTTAGATAATGCAGCAATCCATGTCCACATGCAGCAAAGACTGGACAACGTGCAGGCTCGGGCTGATGAGTGGAAGTAATATTTGCGGCTGGCAGTGGCTGTCTCCAGTTGGAGGGAATCTAAGCACTTCCTCTCAACATTCAACAGTGCAACATTGTCAGAATGCTGCTGGGGACCATTGGCCAGGAACTTCTTGGCTATGAGAGCAGGTCAGAGGCTGGGTATCCTGCAGTGAATGCCACTGCTTCCTGAATCCAAAAACTGTTCCCCCATCTGCCAGGCACAGGTCAGGAGTTCGATGGGATGGTTGCCTGGATGAGTATAGCTCCATAAAGCTCAAGAACCTCAGCAGCATCATGGTCAAAGCAGCCCGCTCGATTGTCACCTCGTTCAGCACCCCGAACACTCACCAGCGGACAGCGTTTGCAGGGTGCACCACCAAATGCACTGCAGCAACCAGCTAAGTCTTCCTCAATAACACTTCTGAAACCTGCAAACTCAACTGCCCAGAAGGCAAGGACAGAAGATGTAAAGGAATGTCACCACCTTGGGTTCCCCTCCCAGACCTTGCACCATCCTAAATTAACAGAATCACAGAATGGTTACTCCATGGAAGGAGACCATTTGGCCCATTGAATAGGTACTGGCTCTACGTATGAGCAATTCAGTTAGACCCACTCCCCCACCCTCTCCACATTGCCCTACAAATTCTTTCCTTTTAGATACTTATCCAGCTTCCTTTTCTTTATCCCTTAGTACTTGACCTCTTCACCAAAGGCAAGTTTCTCTCTATCTAACCTGACTTTTCCCATGATTTTAATTCCCTATCAGATCCCCTTGTCACCTCTGTTCCAAGGACAGCAGGCCCAGATTCTCCAATCTATCCACATAACAAAAGTTGCTCATCCCTGGAATCATTTAGTAATTCTTTTCTGCATCCCCCTCAAAGCCTTCACGCATTTTCAAAATATCGGTGCATGAAATGGACATGATACTCCAATTGTGGCTGTACCCATTCACCGTGATTGATTGCTGTTGTACTCTGTACCACCATTTGTAAAGCCTAGGAACCCATATTTTTTACCACTTCCTCAATTTGCAGTTCCATCTTCAATGAAAGTGATGCGTATTTACCCATCAGATCCTCCCGCTGCTCTCGTTTCCTCCCACATCTCAATGATGTGAGGGGTGGTAAGTTAATTGGCTATTATAATGTCCACTAGGGTGGAGGTAGAATGTGGGTGGAGTTGATGGGAATGTGGGGAGAATAAAATGGGTTAGGGTAGAATTAGTGTAAAAATAGGTGTTTGATGGGTTTGCATGGACTCAGTGGACTAGAAGACCTGTTTCCATGTTGTTTCTCTCCTACGACTGTATAACAAGGGGCAACAATACTGGATGAATTACTAGCTGGGTCGGTACAAGTTGGGCTGACCTGTCCTGAACACTAATGTTTTGTCAGAGTATACACCCGATCCGAACCCAACACATATAGGAGGGTCCCATCAGGCCTGTGTCCAGTAGCCAGGCTCCCAGAAAATCTGCTTTTAAGGAATATTTGTTAAGGGATAAATGTTGGCCAGAATATTGGATAATCTTGTTGAAATAGTACCCTGGGATTTTTACTCTGGTTTAATGTCACCTGTGAAAGAGCAGCTTCCTCAGTACTGCACGCAGAGCCTCAGACCGAACTGTTGTAGTGAGCTCTTCGGAACAACTTGAACCTGAACCACCTGACAGCGTGGGAGGTACCACCTGCCGAGTCTGATCATTGGCTGCTCTGTAAATCTTTTTATTTAAAATAAATCTTGTGTGCTGCACTCTATGGTCTCGCCGCTGTTCAAAAGTTGCTGTTCCTTAAGCAACTCATTACCCACAACATTACTGTATCCCAGAACAACCTTGTGAATTTTAGCAAATCCCCTCCCCCCCAACGTCTAAAGTCTCTGATGTTAAACTGCACCTCATTGTACTTCCCCACACTTGACTTACCCAGAGTGTTAGCAGGGTGCTGGTAGAGATTGCTATAACCCTTCTGTGGCCCTCAGCAAGGGAGAGCGGAAATTAGGCAGGCTTCCATCCCCTAATCACTCTGCCAAGACTCCTAGTGGAAAGTACGGTTGGTCGTTGGGCGTGGACAAAATTGGAGTCAGCCGAATAACGACCCCTTTGATGGATTAACAAAGAGCAGCCAGTTCCTGTTGAAATGTACCCCATCGTGAATCTCCCCTTTGGGAGAGTATTTGGGGAGGCCAAAAGATTTAGATAGAAGTCTAAGAAATCTCTCCTACTCAGTTACACAGTGGCATTACTTGAATAACTAACTGCAATAAGTTTTATTGCAAACTAAAGCAGCTTTCAAATTATACGTCTTTTAAACCAATGTTTGACATTCGTGTCTGATCTGTTGTTAACAGGTTGTTATGTCTGCAGTCACAGTATTCCTTGACTACAAAGCTTGCACATGTGGGCTTGGATGAGGGAGATGCCAAAAAGAAACCAGCAGCACAAACACTTGACACAATCATGCCTCTTTGCTTGTGATATGCCACGATGCATGCTAATTTGGTAGCTCGCCATTTAATGGAAGTCATTTTTTGGAGTTCCAATTAATTCTTAATATTTCTTCTCTTGCAGATATGAGGTGAAAATAAGCTAATCGAGGACTTGTAATGGAGGGCAAGGACAAACACCCTTTCGTTACATTCCAAAGCCTGTACCCCAAAGGTGCTTTTATTTTGACTGTTTTTTCCCTTTTGCCCTCAACAAAACTCTTTCCCCAGCAAACTGAAAAAGGACAATTTAAAAAAAACTGACTTAACTCTGAGGCAACAAAGAGGAAGACCTGGGACTGCATGGTGAACTGGTGCAACACTGCATCTTGTTTTTTTTTGAAATACATTAAAAAGAAACAAACAAAAATAGGCATTCAAATGAGTGCAAAGAATATTGGAAAATGCTGCTGAAAGGATACGGTTTTAAGTGAACGGTGGATATATAATGAAGAACTTCTATAATGGTGCTGTTAATTGAAAGGCTGTTAATTGAGGCCTCAGAGGAACAGACAAACGAGAGACACAGCGCAGGCAAGAAGCCTCCAAGCGTGACTTCCCTACCAGAGATATCCACGAGACTGTGGAGCGACCTTGCACAGTGTTCTAGTTTTTTTATGAACTACGCAGTTCCTTCTGAGGGTGGGGTGGCAGCTTTGAAGATGGATGTTAAGAGTTTATGAACGCACCATTAGGTGTATATTAAGCTTGCTTCTACTGTACTCTTTTTAGTGTTTTATTATTCAGTGGACTACTTGTATATTTTATTGCATTTATGAGACTGCAGGGTACAACTTTGCAGTATGTTGTTGATTTGTTTTACTGGAAGAATATGATCTTTAACCTAAGATGTTCAGAAAATTTTGCAAAAAAAAATTTCAGAAAACTCTTTTTGGTTCAATATTTTCTTTTATCTCCCGTTCTTCCTACTTTCTAATTTAAATCATTTCAAGTAAAATTATTTTGCATTAATAAATGATACAAAAAAGCAGTTATCTCTTGTCCTGTACGCTGCAAAATGTTATTTTTGTTTTATTTTGCCATTCAGTAAAACTACATTTTATGATTTTCGTTTTTTAAAAGGAAAAGTATTTTCTAACATTTATTTCACATGTGTGACTGTGTGAAATAGTTAAGAATATCTGTTGCATTGAGCACTCTAACTATATGGACAGCAAGCTCTACAAGAAGCCTGATTTATGTGGTCACAAACATAATTAAACTCCTGAATATACCCAAGAAAGTGACGTCTACTAATTGGTGAAGTGATTTAAAAAATGCCGTTCTCATTGTCAGGGCTTGAATTTTTTAGGTAAATATTAAAAACAAAAAAAAAAGTCCAAGTGCCTACTTGAAGAAATAATTTTTATGATAAACCTCTATGCCAGTCCCAGGAATAAGGAACAGGGAGATTTTCTAAACACCAGGAAGGTTTTTAAAAATTTTCATTCATTTTGCTTTAAGAATACAGCATATAGCTTTCAAAATGCACATATATGTGGCTGACCAGTCCCACTGGTGTGTGGAATGTGTTGGTCAGTGGTATGATGTGGTGATCTGGCAAACAGTGATAGGTTTTAATAAGTTAATGTATCTTTTGAATATGCCACCGTTAATATAATCAATTTCAATTTACTTGAGCTTAATAGTGACCAAAGATCAATGCGTATTTTGACTACATTTCTTTAAAAACCAAAAGATCCTAATTTTGGCAAATATTAATTTTAAAAGTCGGAACAAAAAACTCTGAGCTGAACCAAAAATTCAAGCATATCTCATATTTCCTTATAACATAGGAAAAAAACCATTTGGCCTATCAAACCTATGCAAGTTCTCATAACTATCCCTTCCACTGTATCTCCCCACATTAAGCTATGTAAACTATTCTCTCTCATATGCCCGTCAGCTCCACATGACTCTCCAGCCAGCGACTTGAGATAGTTAAAATAATCGATTAACCTCTGGGATGTGGGAAGAAACCAGAGCACTTGTCACAGGGAGAACGTGTAAACACCACACAGACAAGAACAAGGTCAGAATCGTACTCGAGTCTCTGGAATTGTTCAGCAGCAACACCAACGTTGAGTCACTATGCTGCTCATTGACTAAGGGGGACTTGTGTGATGCCCTCAGTTTGGCCTGTGATGTAGTATTTCTCTCTGTACATCCCTGCATTGGCTCATAGAACAGTAGAGTGCAGAAAGGCACCACCGTTGTTCAACATTGTTATGGTAGTGTAGTGATTAAAGGAAAGGAAGACTTGAATTTACGTAGCACCTTTTGCTGCCCCAAGACTTCCATATAAACTGTACAGCCAATCAAGCACTTGTAGAGTGAGCAACATGGCAGTCAATTTATGCTCAGCAAGCTCCCATGAACACCAACATATCCATGACCAGCTCACCTGCCTTTGGGATTTTTGATGAGTGGTCAATATTGACACCAGGGCACCTGGTGCCAGTGGTTCCATAGGGTCTTTTATGAACATCTGAGTGGGCAGAAAGGGTGTTGGCTTGAGATGTAATCTGAAAGGGGACGCCTCCCGACTGTATCAGTACTACACTGGAGAGTCAGCTTGGATTTGTGTGTTCTAGCCTCTAGAGTGTGATTTGAACATGCAGTTTTATATCACCACTTTATTACAGTAAGTAATCTAGAGAATGTGAGTTCCAGTACTTCCAACGGGATCTTTAAAAATTCAAACAAAGTCTTCAAAATTTAGCAGAACTGGTCATAATGAACATGGTACTCATGTTCACCAGCATGTTTTTAGAGTAATGGAGACTGAGGAGTAAATTATATCATTTGAATTTGATCTTGTTTAGATTATTGGTTTCTGATGAAACTGCGCTCACTGCCTTGTGGTTAATAATTATTGCATATTTTATCACTTCCTTCTGAGCATTGAACTACGTTTGGTTCAGCCAGCTGTAAGGTCAAACATCAATTTCTATTTGTGAAGTGTATCTATTGTCTTCTCTGCAATGCCAGAAAAGGTACAAGTTAACGTCATACGGTGAGGATTGATAGCCAGTTGATGATATGTGGGCTGGCTAAGTGAATTGCTTGTTCTCACGTGGTAAGCAGTTCAGGGGCAGGAGTTTGCACTATTGCCCATTGACTCACCACCTGCGCAGTTGGGCAAGTTTGAGATGTTGCATTTGTTCGATAGATAGGCATGCCCTTTGTCAATGCTGTCCATTATTTACACTGCAGGCAAAAAACAAGGAAGATTGATGGTCATGTTATTGACCGAATTTTTGTTAGGCACCTGCTGTAGACCAGATCCCGCACCATGAGCAGTCCAGACTGTTCGATGAAACTTGTAGAGTGTGTGACCAGAATGGTTTCTTGACTGAAGCCTACCTCGTCATATCTTCATGCAGCCACCATTGTCAACGGGCAAATTTCTTCAGACTGCCAAAAGAGCAAATTGTGAAGACTGGCGACCAGAAAGGTGGTGTGAATTTTAGAGCACCAGTTACCACTCATGTGGCATCATTGACGTGTCAGGTGTGAGGGCTTTGGCACTAGCTGGAAGCACATACCCAGCGGTACAGGTAACAGTCTGGGCTGATCCACTGTGTTCACCTCTCAGGATGTTTCACCGAGCTTCCCTGTAGCATTTACCCATGCCACTCCCTTCTTAACCTCGAGGTGTTTTCCTCCAACTCAGAGACTGATCCAGAATGACTCCAAAGCACCTTAAAGGTTTCTCGTACGTCAGAAAATGGCACATTTAGCATTTTATTGGCCTGTGGGTTATTAAGGTGGGAAAGGGAACAGCTGTCTCAGCTGGATGAGGTTTCACAGTTCGGAAGTACCCCTGCTCAGAATGTGGAGATCATTTCAGGGATCAGACTGCTCACAGTTTCCCTGCGATGTGCGAAGCTCATCGAACATGTCATCATACCAGTGAACCAACTGTACTCTTGTTACTCACAACCACAAAGCAACAGCAACTTAAATGAAATGTGATATTCATACACTTCAGAGTTAATCCTTATACTCTTTCTGTTAACTGCTTCTCTGACCTCAATCTGCTCTTGGTTATGCTAAAGCTGCAGTAAATGATTTATCACCACGATAGTAGTACACTAACAAATCCTTTGTTTTTCATGGGATTGGATCCAATATATATATTTTTTCCAAATAGCCTTAAAGCTCTACAAATTTATTTCTACCCTGCCTGTTCTCTACCTTTGATATAAATGATAGTTCAGTGCTGGTGTGTACTTAGCTTGTGCCTTGGGTATCTTACCAAGATACCTTTGTCAGGTAGATTCACTATCTGGCTTGAGGGTGCAGGGTGCAACAGAATAAAGACACACTGCCCTTATCTGGCAAACCAATGTCCTTATTCCAGGATGTGTCACTGGCTAGTAATTGGAGGGGCAGATTTCATCACCAACTCCCCCGTCCTTACCCACTTAACAACTGCTAATAGTGTGCCATTTCATGCAATCCCAGCTGAAATCAGCTAAATTAACAGGGACGGGGAATTGGATCCTAGCCTTTATGGATTGCAGGATGCTGCTACTAAGTCCCAGGGATGTTAGGAGGATGTCTTTGAAGTTGCAGTTTTAATCTTCCAGAACCATGTAAGAAAGGAAAGCCTCACATTTCTGTGGCACCTTTCATTGCATCAGGACATCCTAAAATGGATCAAATGGACCTAATCTCCATCTGACTCCTGCCATAATCTGATTGGAGTAATTTTATGTTGCTAACTCATTTTGGTAATTTTAAAGTAAAATGAAAGGAGTCAGTATACAGTTAAATGTAGGCCCCTTAATAGCGTTGAAGTACAGAGGGATCTGTACTTAGCTCACTGAAAGTGGCAATGCAAGTGGATAAGGTGGATAAGAAGGCGTATGACACACTTGCCTTCATTGATAGGGGCAATGAGTACAAGAGTAAGGAAGTCATGCTGCAGCTGTATAAAACTTAAATCAGACCGCACTTGGAGCATTGTCTGCAGTTCTGGTCGCCCCATTACAGGAAGGATGTGGAGACTGGAGAGGGTGCAGAAGAGGTTCACCAGGATGCTGCCTGGATTAGAGGGTATGAGCTATAAGCAAAGGTTGGACAAACGTGGGTTGTTCTCCCTAGAGCATTGGAGGCTGGGGTGAGACCTGGTAGAGGTTTTTAAAATTATGATGAGGCATAGACAGGGTAGACAGTCAGAATCTTTTCCCCAGGGTAGAAATGCCAAACACCAGAGGACATGCTTTTCAGGTTAGAGGGGGAGGGGAGTTTAAAGGCGACTTGAGGGGCAGTTTTTTTACGCGGAGAGTGGTAGGTGCCTGGGATGGGTCACCAGGGGTAGTAACGGAAGCAGGCAGTTTGGTGGAGTTTAAGAAGCTTTTAGATAGACACATGAATATGAAGGGAATGGATGATACACAGGCAGAGGACATTTAGTATAAATTGGCATCAAGATCGGCACAACATTGTACTATTCTATGTTAACTTCTTTAAAGATTAATCTGTAGGACACCTTGATCATTGATTATTAGAAAAATACTACAAACAGCAATGCAGTAAAGTAGGGTGACTGACAAGTCAAGGATAATTCCATTGTACAATAAGAGCTGTAGCCATGTGGCTGTGGGCATTCAGACAGATGTGCAAGGAGACCATTGGTGGATGTTGATTGGAAATCACCTACCAGATGTCCAATCACACTTGAGAAGCCCGGTTTAAGGTGTGCAAGGTACTTTTGGATGAAGCCAGTCTTTCTGTTGAAGCCCTATCACTTCTGGCTGCTGCAGGTTCACAGTGTCAGAGTCTAACATGCAGAGACATGCCCAGCCAGATAGCTGTGCAGCTCTGGAGTGCTAACAGCTGCTACAGTTTATTCTGAACAAAATTCTTGGCTCTCTTGCAGTTGGTTATATAATCCTCCCACTTCTAACGCATGGCATATCTACTGTGGGAGAGATTGAATTCCTCAGAGCTCAGATGCGGTGCAGCAGTTACATTACTGGACTAGTAATCCAGAGGCCTGGACTAACAATTCAGAGACCTGGGTTCAAATCCCATGACGGCAGCTGTGGAATTTAATTAAATTCGCTTAATAATCTGGAATTTACAACCATACTAGACGTTAGTAATAATGACTACAAAACTACTGAATAATCGTGAAAACCAATCTTGTGCACTAATGGCCTGCAGGGGAGGAAATCTGTTCTTACCCAGTTGGGACCATGTGTGACTCCAGACCCCTTCCATGTGGCTGACTCTGAAATGGTGTAGTGAACCACTCAGGTTTACCATTACAGCTGTGAACTGCAGTGGCTCTAAAGAGTGATGCACTTTCTGAGGAGCAATCCAGAACCGTCAATCAAAGCTGACCTTGCCAGTGATGCCCAGAACCCCAAAACACAATAAATTAAACAAAACCTTCTCTTGAAAAGAAACTAAACTATAACATTGAAACGTCGATGGCCCATTTCTCTCCACAGATGCCGCCTGGCTTGCTGAGTTCCTCCAGCATTTTGTGTGTGTTGCTCCAGATGCCAGCATCTGCAGCCTCTTGTGTCTCTATAATACTTTATAGATTCATAGAGATTAGATGAGGTTAGTTGATTGTCATATACACCAGGGTGCAATGAAATTCCTTGCTCGTGTAAAGCTCACAGAACAAACAGTATACATGGTGATAATAAATACAATTAGAATAATAAATAATTTAGAATAAATAGGTTTCTTATCGTCACATGTACTGAGATACAGTGAAAAGCTTTGATGTGTGCCATCCAGAGAGATCATTCCCAACATAACTACATAAGTGAAAAGCAACAACGGAATGCAGAATATAGTATTAAAGTTGAGGAAGTGCAGTGCAGGCAGACAAATAAAGTGGAAGGGCCATGAAAAGGTAGATGGAGAAATCAAGAATTCATTTTTATTGTACAAGAGTTCCGTTTAATACAACGATGAGTGCCAAACAGCAGAATAGTGCAAAGATTGTCATGCAATCTGAAGTAATGCAATGAGAAATGCAGAAGTGACAATAATGGAATAACCGAGAGACGTGGAGTTAATGCGGGAAGATGGCGGTACTGCCGGGAAGGGGACGTGAAGGGGGTGGCTGATAGCAGTGGGGAAGAAGCTGTTCTTAAGTCTGGACGTCTGGGCTTTTCAAGCTCCTGTATCTTCTCCTAGAAGGTAGGAGAGAGAAAAGGGAATGGACAGGGTGACGGGCATCCTTGACGATACTGTCAGCCTCCCTGAAGCAACGCACCGTGAAGATGGACTGGATGGAAGGAGGTAGGGAGCCTGTGACGGACTGGGCAGTGCTTACCGCTCTCTGCAGGTTCCGACGGTCCAGAGCAGAGCAGTTGCCACACCGGGCGGAGATGCAACCCGTCAGGATACTTTCTATAGTGCATCTCTAGAAGTTCGAGAGAATTCTTGTGGACAAGCTGAATCTTCTCAGATGCCTAAGAAAGTAAATATGATGATCCACTTTCCTGATCACCGCATTTACAGCAAAGAAACAGGCCCTTCGGCCCAGCTCATCCATGCTGACCAAGATGCCTGTGTACACTAATTCCCCTTGCCTGTGTTTGGCCCATATCCCACTAAACCATTCCTATCCATGTACCTGTCCAAGTGTCTTTTAAACGTTGTAATTGTACCTGCCTCTACCACCTCCCCTGGCAGCTTGTTCCACACACCCACCACCCTCTGTGTGGAAAACTTTCCCTTCAGATTCCCTTTGAATCTTTCCCCACTGACTTTAACCCTGTGCCCATTAGTTTTACTCCTCTACCCTGGGAAAAAGATTGTGAATATCTACCCTATCTCATAATTATATAACCCTCTATAAAGTCACCCGTAGGCTTCCTTCGCTCCAGGGAAAACAGCCCCAGCCTATCCAGTCTCTCCTTGTAACTCAAGCCCTCCAGTTCAACATTCCTGTGCATCTTTTCTGCACCCTGCCTAGTTTAATCACATCCTTCCTATGGCGTGGCGACCAGAACCGCACACAATACTCCAAGTGCGGCCTAACCAATGATTTCTCCTTACTGCATTCTGTTATTTCTTTTTCCTCCTTCGCTGGTGCAAGTATGGTGAACCAGGAAATCCTGAACGTCCGCTGATCCTTGCGGTCAAATCCATTGCCCTCCATCCCTGTGGAGTCCAGCATCTGATTGCTGGCATTCTGCTGTTCCCCAGCAGATGTGCTGGTTGTACCATAAAGGGGCGGTCCTTTAAAATTGAGGTGCAGAGGAATAATTTTTCACAGAGAGTGGTGGAATTCTCTAGCCCAGAGGGTTTTGTGGAGACTCGATCACTGAGGTATTTAAAGAGGTAGTAGAAAGATTTCTGAAGCATCAAGGAGGTGAGGCCTAGTGGGAACTGGCAGAGAAGAGGAGTTCAGAATCAGAGTCAGAATCAGGTTTATTATCGCCGACGTATGTCGTGAAATTTGTTGTTTTGCGGCAGCAGTACAGTGCGAGACTTAAAAATTACTGTAAGTTACAAAAATATATAAATAGTGCAAAAGAGGTGGTGTTCGTGGGTTCATGGACTGTTCAGAAATCTGATGGCAGAGGGGAAGAAGCTGTTCCTGAAACGCTGAGTGTGGGTCTTCAGGCTCCTGTACCTCCTCACCGATGGTAGTGATGTGAAGAGGGCATGTCCCGGGTGGTGAGGGTCCTTGATGATGGATGCCTCCTTCTTGAGGCACCGCCTCTTGAAGACGTCCTCGATGGTGGGGAGGGTTGTGCCCGTGATGGAGCTGGCTGAGTCTACAACCTTCTGCAGCCTCTTGCGACCCTGCACATTGGAGTCTCCATACCAGGCTATGGCGCAACCAGTCAAGATGCTCTCCACTGTACATCTGTAGAAATTTGCAAGAGTTTTTGGTGACATACTGAATCTCTTCAAACTCCTAATGAAGTAGAGCCGCTGGCGTGCCTTCTTCAGGATTGCATCAATGTGTTGGGCCTAGGATAGATCGTCTGAGATGTTGACACCCCAGGGACTTGAAGCTGCTCGCCCTTTCCACCGCTGACCCCTCAATGAGGACTGGTGTGTGTTCTCCCAACTTCCCTTTCCTGAAGTCCACAATCAGTTCCTTGGTCTTGCTGACGTTGAGTGCGAGGTTGTTGTTGCGACACCACTCAACCAGCCGATCTACCTCACTCCTGTACGCCTCCTCGTCGCCACCTGAGATTCCGCCAATAACAGCGTCATTGGTGAAGTTGAGGCCTGGGGTAGATTAATGATGATCTAATTGAATGGAGGGGGCAGGAGAGAGGGGCCGAGTGGTTTACTGACCTGGCAAACCATGGGTGGCGTGTCTCTCTGGGAGAACTCAATGGCAGTCCCTCATCTAAAAGGCGTCATACACGATGGAACATGGATACTTGGGTTAGACTGGAGCTTAGAATTGGGTGTCTGAGGTGAAACTTGAAACCACAGCCCTTCAGGTTCAAAGACAAAATGTGCTGCCAATTGGGCTCACTCAACCTCAGCCTTGTGAAGTTACCAGGACTTGGGCTGGGCTTCACTCCTGCAGAGGGATGGTTTAACAGATCTGGCAGTGCCAGGGTTAATAAACTTGGAGCAAGGGACAAGCCAATTTAGGGCAGGCCTGTGTTGGCAGTACAACTGTTTTCATTCTCCTCTTGCAGAAGGGGTGGAGTTGGAGCTGTGAGCTTTGTGCATTGTACAGGAGGCATTGCGTCAGTGTGTGTGTGTGCTCCCCTTGTCCCCGGGTACAGTGCAGTCTCTGGCAAGGCAGCACAAACTGCTGACTGACAGCTATTCACATGTGGTGCTCTGTGCCCTGGGGTTGAGGTAGGCTCTGTCATATTCCAGGGTTGGCAAGTCTACTATCAGGCATGGAAAAGTGGTATTGCTTTATTATTGTGACATGTACTGAGATACAGTGAAAACCTTTTATTTTGCATGCCATCCCAACAGATCATGCCATACATAGTTACATCAAGGTAGTAAAAAGAAAACAGAATGCAGAATATAGTGAAGTAGTTACAGAGAAAGTGCAGTGCAGTGCAGGTAGGCAAATAAAGTGCAAGGCCTATGACGAGGTAGATTTGGATCTGAAGAGTTCACCTTTTAACGTATGAGAGGTATTGGTATTTGGTATTGATATTGGTATTGGTTTATGATTGTCGCTTGTACCGAGGTACAGTGAAAAACTTGTCTTGCATACCGTTTGTACAGATCAATTCATTACACAGTGCATTGAGGTAGTACAGGGTAAAACAATAACAGAATACAGAGTAAAGTGTCACAGCTACAGAGGAAGTGCAAGGCAGGTAGAAAATAAGGTGCAAGGTCATTACTAGATTGTGAGGTAAAGAGTCCATCTCATCGTATAAGGGAACCGTTCAATAGTCTTATAACAGCAGGACAGAAGCTGTCCTTGAGCCTGGTGGTACGTGCCCTCAGGTTCTTGTATTTTCTGCCTGATGGGAGAGGGGAGAAGAGAGAATGACCCAGGTGGGTGGGGCCTTTGATTTTGCTGGGTCCAGGTGTCGGGTCAGTTGCTCAGTCGTTCCTGGAGGTCGGAAGATCTCCAGCCCTGTAAGAAGATTTAAAAGAACATTATAGGTAATACTTCGTGACATAGAATTTAAATTTAAAAGTGTAGAACGATTATAGTAGAAGTAATGAGTAGATCTGCAGAGAGCAGTTTGCAATGAGTCACCACGCTCTGGCGCCATCTTGGTCCGTTCAAGAGTCTGATAACAGCGGGATAGAAGCTGTCCTTAAGTCTGGTGGTACGTGCTTTCAGGCTTTTCTATCTTCTGCCCAATGGGAGAGGGGAGAAGAGAGAATGACCAGGGTGGGTGGGGTCTTTGATTATGTTGGCTGCTTTCCCGAGACAGCAGGTGGAGACTGGTTTGCGTGATGGATTGAGCTGTGTTCACAACTCTCTGCAATTTCTCATAAAATGCTGGAGGAAATCAACAGGTCAGGCAGCATCTATGGAGGGAAATAAACGGTCGACTTTTCGGGTCGCCCGAAACATCGACTGTTTATTTCTATCCATAGATGCTGCCTGACCTGTTGATTTCCTCCAGCATTTTGTGCGTGTTGCTCCAGCTTCCAGCATCTGCAGAATCTCTTGCGTCCCTGCAATTTCTTGCGATCATGAGCAGAGCTGTTGCCATACCAGGCTGTGATGCATCCGGATAGGATGCTTTCTATGGTCCATCTAAAAAAATTGATATATCAACAGTCAAAACTACTAACCATCCCCTGAAGGTAAAAATTCTGCCTAGCTCAGGAACTGGTGCAAGCAAAGACATGCTCTTCTGCAGCATCTTTCAGAATATTCCCAAATGATTTGCAGCTAATGAGCATTCCTGAATATAGTCACTGTTGTAATGTCTGAAACAGAGCAGTCAACTTGTACGCAACATTATACCACGATGTGATAAGGGACCAGATAGGCTGTGACATTCTAAATGTTGGCCAGGACATTGAGAATAACTGCCTGCTCTTCTTCAAGATTGTGCCTTAAGATCTTTTATGTCAACTTGAGGTGATAGATCAGGATTTAGTTTATTGTCTCATCTGGACCTCAGGGTTTTGTGGGTCAACATCTTGGAGCATCTGTTCTGGGCCCAATGCATTGATGCAATCACAAAGAAGGCATGCCAGTGGCTCCACTTCGTTAGGAGTTTGAGAAGATTTAGTACGTCACCAAAGACTCTTACAAATTTCGATAGATGTATGGTGGAGAGCATCCTGACTGGTTGCATCACTGCCTGGAATGGAGGCTTCAATGCACAGGATCGCAAGTGGCTGCAGGGGGTTGTAGACTCAGTCAGCTCCATCACGGCACAACCCTCCCCGCCACTGAGGATATATTCAAAAGGCGGCGCCTCAAGAAGACGGCATCCATCATTAAGGACCCTCATCATCGGGACATGCCCTCTTCTCGTTACTACCATCGGGGAGAAGGTACAGGAGCCTGAAGACCCACACTCAACGATTCAGGAACAGCTTCTTCCCCTCTGCCATCAGATTTCCAAACAGTCCATGAACACTACCTCATTATTCCTTTTTTTTTTGCACTATTTATTTATTTTTGTAATTTATAGATTTTTATGTCTTTGCACTGTACTGCTGCTGCAAAACAACACATTTCACGTCATATGTCAGTGATAATAAACCTGATTCTGATTCTGATTCTGTCCCACTGGAGCCTGAACTGATATAACCATGTTATACTTGTATAATAAAGAGGCATCGATCGAGCAGACAGTCAGAGACTTTATCCCAGGGCAACAATAGCTAACGTGAGGGGACATAATTTTATGGTGATTGGAGGAAGATATAAGGCGTATGTCAGAGGTAAGTTTTTTACACAGAGAGTGGTGGGTGCGTGGAACGCACTGCCGGCAGAGGTTGTGGGGGCAGGTACATTAGGGACAGTTAAGATACTCTTAGACACATGAATGATAGAGAAATGGGAGGCTATGTGGGAGGGAAGGGTTAGATAGTTGTTAGAGCAGGATAAAATGTCGGCACAACATTGTGGGCCGAAGGGCCTGTACTGTGCTGTAATGTTCTATGTTCTATGTTCCACTTGTGTTCAATTCACTGATGGGTTAGTTGCAGCATTGTGATTATGGGTTCCTGGTGCATTTTAAGAGCTTTTATCTCCAAGTTTATCTTTTTGAGTTTTCTCTCTTCTCCCCACTGCACTGAAGTGGGTAATTCAGGTAGGGCTCCACTTGTGCAGGAGGCTGATTGACTGGAACATGTCTAATGGCTGCCTGTTGTGTAAGGAACACACACCATCTCATAAGTTCTTCAGCTCAGCTCTGACTCTGTGCCCTCAATGACCCCCTTCAATGCTCTTAAATGTCTCTTGTGATCAAAGATTTTTAAAAAGAATTGAAATTGATTTAGATAATTGACAAAGATGAAAAATAATGAACTCATTTAACAGTGTGTTAAACTATTGTTAATTTACTGTATCCCCTTAAATTCAAAAATATACAGTGAAATAAAGAAAAATGAACAAAAAGTTACCTGAACTTGCCTTTGTAACAAAAGTCAGCGATCCCGTTCAAATGAGTGGGGCTGCTCTAGATGTGCTTGCTGAAGCTGGGATAAGACTGAGGAACCAGGTATGAAGTTGTAGAGTCATACAACACAGAAACAGGCACTTTACTCTGTACTGTTATTGTTTTTACCTGTACTACCTCAATGCACTCTGTACTAACTCAATGTAACTGCACTGTGTAATGAATTGATCTGTACGATCGGTATGCAAGACGTGTTTTTCAATGTACCTCGGTACAAGTGACAATAATAAACCAATACCAATACCAAGATGTCTGTCCGAGCCAGTCCCATTTGCCTGCGTTTAGCCCCTTATCACTGAAGCTTTCCTGCCCACGTACCTATCTAAATGTCTTTTAAACATTGTTTAAACATTGTAATGCGTTCTGACGACGTCTGTGACTTTGATAGAAATGCACGTTTCTAGTACTAATTCTCCTGTCTGAATTCCCATCCTGTGGTCCTCAGAGTCAGATGAATAACAGAGATATCTCTGGTTTGGTTTATATCTTAAATCATTTCTCATCTGCTGACCTCATCAGTTCCAAGATGTTTTCCCAACAGGTTTACCTGTAGGAACAGTGATTGTTTTCTTTAGTGTTATGCTACACTTGAAGATTCTTTGGCAAGTATTAGCAGGATCTTTGGGAACTTTCTGACATTGAATAGATACATTGAACCAGGTGATATTCTTGGCTAAAGTCACCCCTGTTGTTCCCTTCAAGCATTTTATGTGGTTTTAGGAAGCTCTCCTCACCAGCCTTCCTAGTTCTATTCTCTGTACATTTGTTACCCAAACCTCTGCTACCTATGAGTCCTGCTCATCCATTGACTCTGGACTTTGTGATCTTCTTGGCACTCAGTTAAGCATTCAGTTTTAAGTTAAAATTAAGCTCAGTTTTAAAGTTCTCATCATAGTTTACAAATCCCTTCATGGTCTCACCTATCCTCTTTGCAATCTCTTCCAACTCTGAAACCCTCTGTGTTCATTGATTCTAACCACCTGGCCACCCCTGAATGTAATCGCTCTACCATAAGCTCTGGATTGTCCTCCCTAAACCTCACTTCTCTCTTCCTTTTAGAATTTTAATCATCTGCATTAATATCTCTTTATATTGCGGGCTGCCCCCAGAACACTCTACGCAAAAGATGCATTTCACTGTGTGTTTTGATGTACATGTGACTAATAACGATATCTTATCTTATATTGGGCATCTTGGTCAGCATGGACCAGTTGGGCCGAAGGGCCTGTTTCTGTGCTGGAATACACTATGGCTCTATGACTCTAATATCTCTTTATATGGCCCAGTGTCCATTCTTTGTGTTTGAACACTCTATTTAATGCCTAGAGTCATTTTGCCACATTAAAGGTGGTGTCTGAATGGAAGTTGTTCCTTGGCAGGGAATATCATTGAGGGACGCAGATATAACGACGTTGATTGAAGCAAGTTTGGTCAATGAACTCTGCTCACAAAATTGCTACAGATCAGTGACAAAGAATGGAAGTACAAAGGGGGCCATCTTGTCAGCTCCTGAGGAACTGCGTCCTGTTTGGCATGGTGCTGTTTACATTACCTGAATGGAGTCTCCTGGCTGTTGGGTTAGTGACCCTCGGACAGGCACTGGCTGTAAGATTAAGCAGCCAGCTCCTGTGCTAGGTCAGGTGCTGGCTATCATTCAGGGCATCATTCGACTTGCTGTTTACACATAAATCCAGTCAACACTCAGACCTGGGCTATTGTGCGCTCTTAACAAATGTTACCTCAGTGAAGTCCAGGCAGGGCAAGGAAATGAAACTTCATTTCTTCTGGCCATTTTTCTTCTTCCTTGTTTACTTCCCACACAGCCCCCGCGCCCCTCACAATCCGCTCCCTTTGTGCGATCCTCCTATTGAGGGACATTCATCATTCCCCCAAATAGCAGGGTAGGGCCAGGAGGTCACAGACTCTGTTTGATGGCTAATCCCAAATCACCCTTTGCTCTTCCTTGGCGTTTGACCTTTGGCGATAGGCGCACTTCCAGTCTTTGTTTGTTTGAATATAGATGCTATTCTTTCTTGTCCTCTGATCTTTGCTGCTGTGAATCACAACACATTTCAAACTGTTGCCCTCTGTGGTAACGCTGCTGTGTTTCAGAGCGATCAGCCAGAGGAACTTACAGTGAATAGTAGAAGTATGGGAATAGGAGCAGGTATAGTCCCTTCAAATCTTTATCCTGCTTTGCCCAGTCCGTCATAGGATCGTCACCTCCTTCCATCCAGTCCATCTTCACGGTGCGTTGCTTCAGGGAGGCTGACAGTGTTGTCAAGGCTGCCTGCCACCCCGGCCGTTCCCTTTTCTCTCTCCTACCTTCTAGGAGAAGATACAGGAGCTTCAAAGCCCGGACGACCAGAGTCAGGAACAGCTTCTTCCCCACTGCTATCAGACTCCTGAACCAACCATCTCTTCCACATCCCCTTCCTGGTGGTGCTGCCACAATCTCGAACCCGTCATTGTACCTCTTCTGTTATTGTCACTTTAACATTTTGTTTTGCACTACCTCGGTTTGCACTGCTGTACTTTGTACCATTCCACTGTTTTGCACTTGTTGTTGTATTTGTTATCACCATGTACACTGTTAACTCTGTGAGCTTCACGCAAGCAAGGAATTTCATTGCACCCTGGTGTATATGACAATAAACTAATCTAATCTCATTGAATCGACTATTCAACATGATCGTGGCTGATTACCCACTTCCATACCCTGTTCTCCTTTCCTCCCCAAAATCTTTTGATCACTTTACCTCCTCCTTGAACCTATTTAATGCCTTTCTTTCTATCCTGAGACAGTCATCCGTAATTCTGGACACTCCAGTTCTCAGGAACATTTCCTGCATCTAATCTGTCTGGACCTGTAAACATTTTATTGCTTTCTATGAGATTTCTATATAGTCTCCCCTCCATGGATTCTGTCTGCACTTTTTACTGCCTTGGTAATGTAGCCAGCATAATCAAAGACCCCTAGTTTAATCAAAGACTATTGCAAACTAGAGGAACAGCACCTCATTTTCTGTCTGGGAACCTTGTAGCCTGAAGGCATGAACATTGAATTCTCCCACTTTAGGTAGTCGCCACACCCCTTCCTTACAAACCCCCATCCTCCCCACCATGCTTCTTTTCTTCTAGCGGTTACCGTAACGTTATTACAGCGCCAGTGACCCGGTTTCAATTCCGGCCACTGTCTGTAAGTTTTTACGTTCTCCGCGCATCTGCATGGGTTTCCTCCGGGTGCTCCGGTTTCCTCCCACATTCCAAAGATATACGGGTTAGGAAGTTGTGGGCGTGCTATGTTGGCGACGGAAGCGTGGCGACACTTACGGGCTGCCCCCAGAACACTCTACGCAAAAGATGCATTTCACTGTGTGTTTCGATGTACATGTGACTAATGAAGAAATCAAATCAAATCTCCCCTGTTTACCAACAGCTCCACCTAGATCCTACTACCGCCTACCTATACTAGGTGTAGTTTGCAGCAGCCAATCAACCTACTAACCAGCACGTCTTTGGGATGAGGGAGGAACCAGGAGCACCTGGAGGAAACAGAGACAACGTACAATCTCCACACAGACAGCGCCCGAGGTCAGGATCGAACCTGAGTCGCTGGAGCTGTGTGGCAGGTGGCAGCTCTGCTGGATGCACCACTAACGCTGCCCAAATCCTCACAAAGCAACAGTGTGGAGCAGAATTCAAACAGTTATTCCCTGCGATCACATGGGCAAATAATGGAAGCCCCACTGTTACGATCATCTATAATCCGCCATGCACACCTGTCAGCACAGTTATTACCATTCAGGCCAGGCTCACTGACTCACTGATTATTCCTAAACAATAATTTCATTATAACCAGCGAAACAAACAGAAATTTGTTCAACACACGCTAGGAGAACTTCTGTAGATGTGGCATTAAATTACCTCCTGATTACACTAGTTATTATAGCAGATCAGAAGAGAAAGGCATTGTAGCCAAACCATAATTGGTCCCTGTACTTTGCCAAAGGAACTTACAGATGCAGCACCGTCAGTAATTGTCTCCACAATCATTTCCTGTCTGTTGTGTTGTGGCTACAGACTCACTGATTAAAGCCCCCGGAACATCTATCTGGCTGGTCAAGTGAACATTTATAAGATTGCGCCACTGTCGATAATCAGGTTGAATATTTCTATTTATTGAATGCCAGTGTGTGTACAATGCCAGCTTTTCCCTAGTTTGCCTCTAGCTGGCTTTCATTATCCACAGTACTGCTATTAACTCCTGCCTGAGCAAGGACCTGGACCAGCTGCAATTCGCCTATCGCCACAACAGGTCCACAGGAGGGGTACAGGAGTGAGATGGATCGGCTGGTTGAGTGGAGTCGCAACAACAACCTCGCACTCAAGACCAAGGAAATGACTGTGGACTTCAGGAAGGGGAAGACGGGAGAGCACACACCAGTCCTCATTGAGGGGTCAGCGGTGGAAAGGGTGAGCAGCTTCAAGTTCCTGGGCGTCAACGTCTCAGAGAATTTATCCTGGGCCCGAGGCATTGATACAGTCACGCAGAAGGCATGCCAGCAGCTCTACTTCATTAGGAGTTTGAGGAGATTCAGAATCAGGATCAGGTTTATTATCACTGACTTATATGACATGAAATTTGTTGTTTACAGCAGCAGTACAGTGCAAGACATAAAATTTACTATAAATTACAAAATAAATAAATAGCACAAAATAAAAGGAATAACGAGGTTGTGTTCATGGATTCATGCACCGTTCAGAAATCTGATGGCGGAGGGGAAGAAGCTGCTCCTGAAGCATTGAGTGTGGGTCTTCAGGCTCCTGTACCTCCTCCCCGATGGTAGTAACGGAAGAGGGCGTGTCCTGGGTGGTGAGGATCCTTAGTGATGGACCCAAAGTATGTCACCAAAGAATCTTACAAATTTCCTTATCCAATAAAGGATACTGGCCGCTGGTATTTTACAACTAGCCATTGTTGTAACACAGGAAATAAAGCAGCCAATCAGCACATGGTTAAGGTTCCGCAGGCAATAATGTTTTTATGATGTTGACTGAGGGATAAGTATTGGGCAGGATACTGGAAATAACTTCCTTGCTTTCCTTCAGCTAGTGCAATGGGATTCATTATACCCAGCCATCTGAGGAGACAGAGCTTTGGTTTAATATTTCATTGGAAAGTTTGACCCAATGGCTGGGCAACCTTCCCACAGCACCACACTGGAGTACCAGTCCAACTTTTAGTGCTCAAGCCAATGGAGTGGGACTTGAACCCACAGCCTGCTGACTCAATGTGATACCTGCTGAACCACACCTACAACAGATTGTAGGTATCAATAACATATCCCAGCATATTGACCTTCAAACCATGGGCGGCTTCAGCAGGGACATGAGATAACACCAGCCCCAAATAATATTTACAACTCTAATTCCATTCCTTAAATGGACTGCAGTGTTTCTCGTCCATCTATCTCCTGAAGAAAATCCTGTCTGAAAACATAAACATCGTCAGGGCAACCACAACAACACTGACAAAGCTAGCGATTGTGCAGCTTTGCAAAGATGCCCTCTGTATGTCATCACAACTCAGTATAAAGGTTAAACCCCATCCTACTTCTGGACTCAGTCCATCACAGAAACCAGCCTCCACTCCATGAACTACATGTACACTTGTCACCGCCTCGGAAAGACAGCCAGCATAAGCAAAGACCCCACCCAACCACACACGTTCTCTCTTCCCAATCGGGCAGAAGATACAAAAGATTCAAAGGACATGCCTGTGGCATGGTAGTATAGCAGTTAGCATAACGCTTTACAGCACCAGCGGCCCGGGTTCAATGCCGGCCACTGTCTGTAAGGAGTTTGTACATTCTCCCCGTGTCTGTGTGGGTTTCCTCCGGGTGCTCCGGTTTCCTCCCACATTCCAAAGACGTACGGGTTAGGAAGTTGTGGGCCTGCTATGTTGGTGCTGGAAGCATGGCGACACTTGCGGGCTGCCCCCAGAACACTCTGGGCAAAAGATGTATTTCACTGTGTGTTTCAATGTACACGTGATTAATAAAGATATCTTATCTTATCTCTTATCTTCTATCCTGCTGTTATAGGATTCTTGAACAGACCTCTTGTATGTTAATGATGAACTGTTGACCTCAAAATCTACCTCATTATGGCCCTCACACCTGTACCTGCACTGCACTTACTCTGTGACTGTAACTGTAACACTATATTCTGCATTCTGTCATTGCATTATGACTAATGTGGATGACTTTAAACTGCCCTCTAACATGGTCCAGCAAGAGGCAATTAGGGGAAAGCCATAAGAGGACTCCTCGTATCCTGTGAATAATTATGTTTTAAGAAGGGACTCCATTCCCCCTGCTGCCTATAGCAAATTGTACCTTAACCAATTCTTCCTTGAGAGTTCCTTAATTTACTTCTACCATGCTCTTGGGCATTTCATCCCAGGTCACGATGCTGTGCGTAAAAATTGTATCACTCACTCTCCTAGGCTGGTTCTTTTCTCAATCATCACCTTCAGTCTGTGTTCCCTGGTTCTGACACGGAACAGTTCTCTCCGTTCATAGCCAATTTATTATTGAATAGATTGGCCCTAAACTCGCTGCAGTTTAAAAGAATGAGAGGTGGTCTTATCTATAGATCTGAGATTCTGAGGGGTCTGACAGAATGCAAGATGAAGCAAAAGCAAGAAATACTCAGGGGGTCAGGCAACATCAGTAGAGAGAGAAACAGGATTAATGTGTCAGGTCGGTGACCAGTGAGATGCATCACCTAATGGGAGTCTCAGGAACTAGGGGAATAGTCTCAGGAGAAAAGCATTACACATTCACAATCAAATTTCTGCTCTGAGGGTAATGAATCTTTAATTCCCTGCCCCAGAGTATTATTGAGTATATTCAAGGCTGCAGTTGACAGATTTTCACACCACGAGGGAATCAAAGATTATTGATTGATGATTTCTAAACAGGTGGACACACACGTAACAATGTAAAAACACACACACACACACACATGCACACACATGGGCACACACACACAAACACACACTCACACTCACAAACACACATACAATACACACACACACACACACACACACACACACACACACACACACACACACACCCCTTTCATCCATTAACAACTGCAGGTTTAGAAAGAAGACTTCTCTTTCGTGACAGGAGCAATTCAGTCAACGTACATCAGGTAGAAACAGAACAGTCATCTTGCAGCACCCAAAACAAACCTCAGAGAAGGTAGGAGGTAAGAGGAAAGAGTGGGGTAGTTACACTTATGAGTGAGAACTCTTCCCTTGGAAGAGGAGAAGGTAGTGAATCCGTGGAATTTGTTGCCACAGGGGGCTGTGGAGGCCAAGTCATTGGGTGTATTTAAGGCAGAGACTGATAGGTTCTTGATTAGTTAGAGGGGTTAGTTAGAAGTAGGAGAATGAGGCTAAAAAATTATCAGCCAAGATTAAACAGTGGAGCAGACACGATGGGCCGAATGGCCTAATTCTTCTCCTATATCTTGTTATGGGGATTGAGTCAGAATGTGTGGTAAGGATCAGATTCACCATGATCACTGAAGTGTGGATCAAGCTCGAGGACTGTACAACCAACTGCTGCTCAGTTTTGTTCTCCTGTGGCAGGGTGCACTCCCTGGTCAGATCCACGCAGCTGCCTCAGTTATGCAAGAGCACAAGGTTCGGAGAAGAGGTAAAGAAACTTGGACGGTTCCAAACAGTTTAAATGGAGCCCTCAGCAATAACCCGTTCCACTGGTGATCATTCAGATAGAGTCAGCACAAAATCCAGTGGAACCAGGTCACTCCCGCTGTATTGGAGCTTCAGGACTAACTCGATGGCAAGCATCCTTATCAAACGCAGGTTGACTGCTGACGGGAGGTTATCAGTCCTGGTCATGCCAGTCTGACAACTGAAGTTAATTTGGATTCCTGGAAAGCAATTAGTTAATTGCTTTAAAATCATAAATATCTAGCTGGATGGGGAGAAATTAGAGGTGAACATTAGGTTTAAGATGTGGCTATTGTTGTAAATGATTGTTATGTGAGAGGGTTTATCCCATGTTAAAGGAGTGGTACAAAATTCTCTGCCTTTTACACCCTGCTCACTGCAAGCATGGGCGATGCTAAGGCCCTGTCAATGTGATTCATCTCAGACCTCTGAAGATCCACTTCAATACTTTCATTTCCTCACATTGACCCTGCCTGTGATCTCTCTGCCTGTGCCAATTCATTGACAAGTTCTGGGAAACTCTGCTGTGACATCACATCCCACGGAGCTAGCTTGAAGCTTCCCAAACTCCTTCCCGCTGACAGCTGAGGGTTTCTGCTGGTGGAAGTTTCCTTATGACCGATTTGAAGCTCCTCTGCAATGCTAAACATGGACATTTCTTGTAATATTGTACCTGTGATGTTACACATACCAATGCACACCACATACACACATGTGCAGTCCTATCCACCCTTACATACAAATATATACATGTACATACAGACTTGCACATACACACGCACCCACCCCTACAAGTATACACACACACTCACACACGCACACATAGATAAAAACGTACACACACACACACACACACACACACACACACACACACACACACACACACACACACACACACACACACACACACACACACAGGTTTAGAAAGAAGACTTCTCTTTCGTGACAGGAACAATTCAGTCACTGTACATCAGGTAGAAATAGAACAGTCATCTTGCAGCACCCAAAGCAAACCTCAGAGACGGTAGGAGGTAAGAGGAAGGAGTGGGGTAAGTACACTCATGGGAAGGAACTCTGGCCTAGGAAGAGGAGAAGGTGGTGCTGGTGATGTCAGCAGCTTCTACAGTGACAAGGAGAATGTTTAATGTGGTGGTGGTCACACTAAACCACAACTCACGGTAGTGTAATGGTTAGCGTAACATTATTACAGCACCAGCGACCCGGGTTGAATTCCGACCGCTGTCTGTAAGGAGTTTGTACGTTCTCCCCGTGTCTGCGTGGGTTTCCTCCAGGTGCTCCGGTTTCCTCCCACATTCCAAAGACGTACGGGTTAGGAAGTTGTGGGCATGCTATGTTGGCGCCAGAAGCGTGGCGACACTTGCGGGCTGTCCCCAGAACACTCTGCGCAAAAGATGCATTTCACTGTGTGTTTCAATGTACATGTGACCAATAAAGAAATCTAAATTTAAAACTCTAACTCATCTCTGAATGATGCTTGACATTCTTCTTAAAATGAAAGGCAAAAGAAGGAAACAGGCCTCGCTCTCTGCTGTGGGAAATATTTAGCGTGATCTGTGGTGAACATGTTAACTTGGGTTTAATTGTAAAGGCGACACATTTAATCGTTTAATTGTAAAGGATCTGTTTAGCTGACAGAAGCAACATTTATTAATAATGTAAACAGCAAAAATGAGTTGTAGGTTTTAAATTCACTCGCAAATTTTAGAGAATTATTTAATAAAATCTCCAACAGGATTTCCACCTGCTCTTAAAAGTTTTCCTTTTCAGCCTCCTTTCCAATGAGCCTCCTTTTCCTTGCTCTAATCCCGTGCCTTGTTTATTTTGGAATGTCTTTGACTGTTGCATCTTTTATGAATGGTCTGAATGAAAACTTGTTTTTGTCACAATAAGCTGATGATGCTTCATGCTGTCTGCGTCGCTTTCCTTTGGCTTTACGATGCTAAAAAGTACAGGAAAAAGAACCAATTACTCATGTCTGTGGATTGCAAATAATGGCCAAAAGTGTGAACAGAGACAACTTCACTCAAGAGTCAAATGCATTTCACTTCTATAGAGAAAATTATCCGTCACCACTTGGGGCATTAGGGTGAAGGGGACGAGGAGAGCTGATTGACGTACAAAAAGGAAAAGGCTATCCTTGTTTTTCTTGAAGGCAATAGTAGAAATTCCTTTCAGACTGGTTCATTAGCCTCTCGTCTACAGCTTAACAAAGATTTCATTGCATACCAGTCTCACAAAACGTTTCGATGATAAAGCCCTTTTGGGAAGAAGTCATTTCAAGGTTAGGAATTTCTGAGTCACTGCTGTCTAGTGCTGGGCTGTTGTCAGTGTCACTGAATGCACAGTGAAGGTAAAGCAGGTCAGCGGTACATGAACTGTGTCCGTAGAGAGTAGAGGACACAGCACAGCCTTCATTCACATGGAACAGATTAGAACATAGAACAGTACAGCACAGGAACAGGCCCTTCGGCCCACAATGTCTGTGCCGACCATGATGCCAAATTAAACTAAACCTATCTGCCTGCACAAGACCCATATCCCTCCATTCCCTGCACGTTCATGTGCCTGCCTACATACCTCAAGTGCCTGGCGTATCTGCCTCCACCACCGCCCTTGACAGTGCATTCCAGGCACCCACCACTCTCTGTGTAAAAAAAACTTGCCCTGCACATCTCATAGAACATTACAGCACAGAACAGGCCCTTCAGCCCACAACGTTGTGCCGACATAGCTAATCCCTCCTACCTACAGAATGCCCATATCCCTCTATTTTCCTCTCATTCATGTGCCCATCCAAGCCCCTCTTAAAAGCCCCCAATGAATTTGCCTCCACCACCCTATCAGGCAATGCATTTCAGGCATCCACCGCTCTCTCAGTAAAAAACGTACCCCTCACGTCTGTTCTGAACCTACCCCCTCTCACCTTAAATGCATGCCCTCTGGTATTGGATCGCTCAACAATGGGAAAAAGATATTGCTTGTCCTCCCTATCTATGCCCCTCGTAATTTTATACACTTCCAACAGATCACCCCTCAGCCTCCACCGCTCCAGAGAAAAGAGTTTGTCCAGCCTCTCCTGATAGCACATGCCCTCTAATCCAGGCAGCGTCCTAGTAAACCTCCTCTGCACCCTCTCTAAAGCCCCGACATCCTTCATATAGTGAGGTGACCAGAATTGCATGCAAAACTCTAAATGCAGCCAAAGTTTAAACCTCCTTTAAACTTTACCCCTGTCATGTTAAAGATATGCCCTCTAGTACTTGACGTTTCAGCTCTGAGAAAAAGACCCTGATTATCTACTGTATCTGTGCCTCTCATAATTTTATAAGATAAAACAAGGTAAGATATCTTTATTAGTCACATGAACATCGAAACACACAGTGAAATGCATCTTTTGCATAGAGTGTTCTGGGGGCAGCCCGCAAGTGTCGCCACGCTTCCAGCGCCAACATAGCATGCCCACAACTTCCTAACCCGTACGTCTTTTGGAATGTGGGAGGAAACCGGAGGACCCGGAGGAAACTCACACAGACACGGGGAGAACGTACAAACTCCTTACAGACAGCAGCAGAAATTGAACCTTGGTCGCTGGCACTGTAAAACGTTATGCTAATTGCTACACTACAGTGCATTCTATCAGGTCTCCTCTCAGCCTCCGACGCTCCAGAGAAAACAACCCACGTGCGCCCAACCTCCGTGACCGCTGCAAAACAATTTCATTCTGGTGTAGGGGAGTTTCTGTGTGATAATAAGTTTTAAAAATTCTTCATAGTTCCCTCAATTTTGAAGGAGAGTTGTCCAAGCTCCTCCAATTTTGGGGGCTTGCTTTTCACTGAATTTAAGAGCTCCACCCTTAGCAGCTGTGCCTTCAGCTGCCTGGGATTGAAGCTCTGGAACTCTCTCCCTAAACTTCTCTAACCCACTGCGCCTCTCTCCATTACGATGACCCTTAAAATCTGCTCCTTTTTCTCCCTCATGCCAGATTTTATTTGGCCTTCTTCTTCTCAGGCAGTTCCTTGAGATTGAGGATGATTTGCTTTCACTCTGGTTTTATGGGTTCTGAGGTGGACAATGAGTACAATGTGGGAATGGCAGACACTTCCTCAGATGGGGCAGGAGGTTCTGGGCCAGACAGGTGGGTGGGTGGTTTGTGAGGTGATCCACTCCTTCTGCCGCCTACACAGAGCCTCTGGGTGCTCCTGATGCATGTCCTCAAGGCTTTGGTAAATTGGTAGTTTGGTCACACGTACTGACGAACAGTGAAAAACTTTGTTTTGCATGCCATCCATACAGATCATTTCATCAATCAGTACATTGAGGTAGTACAAGGAAAAACAGTAACAGAATGCAGAACAAAGTGTTACAGGTACAGAGAAAGTGCAGTGCAGGAGACAATAAGGTGCAAGGCCATAATGAGGTAGATTATGAGGTCAAGAGTCCATCTTATTATACTAGGGGACCGTTCAATAGTCTTATAACACCAGGATAGAAGTGTCCTTGAGCCCGGTGGTACGTGCTTTCAGGCTTTTGTGTCTTCTGCCCAATGGGAGCGGGAAGAGAGAATATCCAGAAGAGAGAATATCCAGAGTGGGTAGAGTCTTTGATTATGTTGGTTGCTTTACCGAGGCAGCGAGAAATGTAGACAGAGTCCATGGAGGGGAGGCTGGTTTCTGTGACACTTTCAGTACAATACTGAAAGCCTTTTCTCCACTCTGAGCAGTCACGAGCCAGAGATTCCCAGGACTCAGCTGGAATGTTCAGGGAAGCTCTGAGCACATTCTTGAATCTTTTTCTCTGTTCTCCTGGTAATCTCTTCCCACATCAGAACCTCGAATAGAGCTTCTATTTAGAGAGTCTGTTATCGAGCTCACAAGTGACATTGTCTACCCGATGGAGCTGACAGAGTATAACTGAAGCCTCAGTACTGGAGATGTTCATCTGGGAGAAGATGTTGGCCTTGGTTTGTTTATCCTTCTCATGAATTTGGGGATGCCATTAAGCTGGAAAGGGTGCAGAAGGGATTTATGGAGATATCGCCAGGATTCGAGGGACTGAGTTATAGGAAGAGGTTGGGCAGGCTAGGACTTTATTCATTGGATCATAGGACAATGAAGGGTGACCTTATAGAGGTGAATAAAATCATGAGGGGCATAGATAGGGTGAATGCACTCAGTCCTTTTCCCCAGGGTTGGGGAATCAAGAACTAGAGGGCATAGGTTTAAAGTGAGAGGGGAGAGTTTTAATGGGAAACTGAGGGGTAACTTTTTCATCTAGAGGGTGGTCCGTATATGGAATGAGCGGCCAGAGGAAGTGGTCAAGGCTGGTACATTAACAACATTTAAAGGGTTCTTGGACAGGTACAGGGAGGAAAGGTTTAGACAGATATGGGCCAAACGTGGGCAAATGGGACTAGCTTAGCTGGGCATCTTGGTCGGCATGGACCAGTTGGGCCAAAGGGCCTGTTTTCCATGCTGTATTACTCTAAGACTCTATATTGGTATTGGTATTGGTTTATTATTGTAACTTGTACCGAGGTACAGTGAAAAACTTGTCTTACAAACCGATCTTACAGGTCAATTCATTACACAGTGCAGTTACATTGAGTTAGTACAGAGTGCATTGATGTAGAACAGGTAAAAACAATAACAGTAAAGTGTCACAGCTACAGAGGAAGTGCAGTGCAATAAGGTGCAAGGTCACAACAAGGTAGATCATGAGGTCATAGGTCTTAGTCCATCTCATTGTATAAGGGAACTGTTCAATAGTCTTATCACTGTGGGGTAGAAGCTGTCCTTAAGTCTGGTGGTACGTGCCTTCAGGCTCCTGTATCTTCTGCCCGATGGAAGAGGAGAGAAGAGAGAATGCCCCGGGTGGGTGGGGTCTTTGATTATGCTGGCTGCTTCAGCAAGACAACGAGAGGTAAAGACAGAGTCCAAGGAGGGGAGGCTGGTTTCCGTGACGTGCTGGGCTGCGTCCACAACTCTCTGCAGCTTCTTGCAGTCCTGGGCAGAGCAGTTGCCGTACCAAGCCGTGATACATCCTGATAGGATGCTTTCTATGGTGCATCGGTAAAAGTTGGTGAGAGTCAAAGGGGACAAACCAAATTTTTTTAGCCTCCTGAGAAGGTAGAGGCGCTGGTGAGCTTTCTTGGCCATGGCATCCACGTGGTTTGTCCAGGACAGGATGTTGGTGATGTTCACCCCCAGGAACTTGAAGCTGGACTCCCTGGAACTTGAAGTCCCAGGAACTATAACTCTATCTTGTGAAGTGTTTTACTTCCTCAAATGTGCAAGTTGTTGGGTCATATGTTAAAAATTCCATCTTGGACCATTGGGATCCTGCAACACATCTCCCTGTGTTTACTTTTCTAGTCTTTTCCTTTATGCCTTCCCTTCTCCAAAGATACTGGAGCCCCTGTGTATCGGTGTGAGCTGATAGTACCCTTCTCTCTGCATTGCAAGGTTGTCCTACGCTGGATCTGAATGCAGAACCCCAGCTCACTCTCCAGTGTAGTGCTGAGGGAATACTGCGCTGTCTTTCAGCTGAGGTAGTGAATGGAAACTACCTGGCCTTTCAAGTGAATAGAGAGAGTTTTGAGGCACTACCTTAAAGAACAGCTCATGAGTTCTCTCCCCCTTGTCCCGGCCAATATTTATCCCTTAGCAACAGATTACTTTGACAATATCGCTTGCTGTGCACAGATTGGTTTCACACATTACACTTCATAGAACATAGAACATTACAGCACAGTACAGGTCCTTTGGCCCACAATGTTGTGCTGACATTTTATCCTGCTCTAAGATCTATCTAACCCTTCCCTCCCACATAGCCCTCTATTTTTCTATCATTCATGTGCCTATCTAAGAGTCTCTTAAATGTCCCTAATATATCTGCCCCCACAACCTCTGCCGGCAGTGCGTTCCATGCACTCACCACTCTGTGTAAAAAACTTACTCCTGACATCCCCCTTATATCTTCCTCCAATCGCCTTAAAATTATGTCCCCTCATGTTAGCCAGTTTTGCCCTGGGAAAAAGTCTCTGACTGTCCACTTGATCTATGCCTCTTATCATCTTGTACACCTCCATCAAGTCACCTCTCATCCTCCCTCTCTCCAAAGAGAAAAGCCCTAGCTTGCTCAACCTATCCTCATAAGACTTCAAAGGTAATTCATTGACTATAAAGCCCTCTGGGATGACTTGAGATTATGAACACTGCTTTCAAAATGGGAGGTCTTCATTTTTATCTTCACCTAACAAACCATTCTTGTCGTCTCAGCAGTGGGAACATCATGGAGCCCAATCTTACCTGATGTCCCATGAGCAACACCTTCTGGTGGGGAGCAATTTGGACGAGGTCAGTCCTTGTGCAAACATTTGCTTCATGCATGTGTTGTCCCCAGGATATGTAAAGGAACGCAAAGTGTCTAGCCTGGCCAAAGCAGAGAGTCAACGGTGACATTCTATAAAATTGAATTCGCTTGCCATGAAAAATTGGATAGGCTGAGTTAATTCTGGAAACATTGCTGCATTTCATAATATTAAAATTCACATTTCAGATTTTTGGATGCTCATTTTAGTTTTCACATCCTTATATTGCCTCAACTCCTCATTATTTCTTTTGTTTTTGCACCATTTATTTATTTTTGCAATTCATAGTAATTTTATGTCTTTGCGCTGTACTGCTGCCACAAAACAACAAACTTCACGTCATATGTCAGTGACGATAAACCTGATTCTGATCCTGAACTCCTTTCCTACTGCTGTAATTTTTCCCATTCTCGGAATCCTCTGGGATCCTTTGGCTTCTCCATTTCTCAGCATCCGTGATGTTAATAGTTTCACCACTGGTGGCCATGCCTTCAGCTGATGGGACCCTTAAACCGCTCCACCTCCCCACCCTACTCCCTTTTAAAGCCCACTCTCTTTGAATAAGCTTTTGCTCACCTGTCCCAGTATCTTCTGGAGGTCGGTCTCATTTTTTTAATTTGATAGCACTCCTGTGAATGCTTTGCTACATAAAAGGTGCTCTGCAAATGTTGCACAATTAAACCGAGGCCATGCTATGACATTAGACCTTTAAAAAAGAGCCCAGAAAAGCTCGAATGCGGATTTTATTTACCATTGTGCAAAGAACATCTATCTCTGAGTAAACAGTAGCATTGAACTTTGTTCCAATTGCATTCAAACATATCCTCCTGACGCATTAAGTGAAATAACCAACAAGTATTGGATTGCAATGGGCTTGAAGATGTGTTTGATCCCTCTCTACTTGTGTGTGAAAGTGTTGCTATTGCCTAAACTGTAAGGTGATCTTCCCATTTCGACGTGTGTGTTCTCCTGGCCTGTGTGACATATGCAACCACGTTTGACATCTGAGGTGTTTTTCTTTGCAAAAGCTTCTGTAAAGACTTGAGGTGCCTCTTCTGTTAAGTCCAAAATAAAAGGTCATATTCTGTGCACTTTCCTCCTCCGCAAGACTAAATTTTGTATCTGAAATAATCATCTGTTTCTTCTCTTTAGGATTTCTGCAAAGCCTCTGTTTTCAGGGCATAGAAGGTAATGATCTCCCTGTTTCACACTGAGCCAGTAGTGCTTGTGTAAAATCTCTTATTTACTTAACAAGAGAAATTCTTCTGACAGAATGTGCAGGGAATTAATGGAGCAAATCTTCCAATTTCTCTGGGTGTTCTGTAACATTTTAACCACCGTTTTCTTTAGATCTGTATACGTGTGATCACAGGACAAAGAAGGCACTTCCTACAATAACAGCACCTTTGACCACAAAGGTTTCAGGGGTGTAAGTTCTCCATCAGGACTTTTTGGTGCAAACAATGATGTGGGAATGTGAATCTAGTACTGTTAGATCCAACATCGTTTGTGACTGTTGATTCAGTCTGTGCCTTGACAAGTAGCTGGCCAGGAAACAAATATATCCATCACACCCCATCTATCCATAAAAATTCACAACGATATATTTTTAAAAAATTCAAAAGCTGCAAAGAGTTTGAATCGGGAATAGAGGAAGGCAAGAGGTGGGGTAAGGATCGGAGATTTTGATATTCTCCTGGAACACTTCCAGGGATATCTATATGAAAAACATGATGATGCTGGAGGAACTCAGTGGGCCAGGCAGCATCCATGGAGAAAAGAAGGGTCCTGACTTGAAACGTTGACCGCCTACTTTTCTCCACGGGTACTGCTTGGCCAGCTGAGTTCCTCCAGCATCATCGTGTTTTTCATCCAGATTCCAGCATCTGCAGGTCTTTGTTTCTCAGAGATATCTATAAATGCGTTGATTCCCTATCGTGCCTCCCTATCCCCCCAATCACTCTGCTCCCACCATCACTCTCTGCACCGCCTCTGATCTGTTTAGGGGGGTGTTGATAGAGGTTGGTTTTGCTGAGGTAAATTCTGAGTGGTTATGTTGCACTAAATTACATCATAGTTCCTGATCAGGATGGTCCATTTGGTTCTTCAGTGACTGGTTCAAGATTTACTGCATTGAGAACTCCATTTGGAAATCCTCCTCACTTTGCTGGTAATTCTTTAGAGCCATAGAGTAATACAGCACGGAAACAGGCCCTTTGACCCAACCCAACCACGGTGCCCAGCAACCTAGTCCCATTTCTCCACGTTTGGCCCATATCCCTCTGACCCATGCACTTAACCAAATGGCTTTTGAATGTTGTTATCGTACCTGCCTCAACCGCTTCCTCTGGCAGCTCGTTCCATATACGCACCACCCTCTGCGTGAAGTTGTCCCTTGGGTCCATGTTAAATCTTTCATCTCTCACCTTAAACCTATGCCCTCTAGTTTTTAGCTCCCTTTCCCTGGGAAAAAGACTGTGTGCATTCACCCTATCTATGCCCCTCATTATTTTATACACCTCTGTAAGGTCACCCCTCAATCTTCTACACTACAAGGAATTGGAATTGGAATTGGTTTATTATTGTCACATGTACTGAGGTACAGTGAAAAACCTGTCTTGCATACCGATCGTACAGGTCAACTCATTACACAGTGCATAGAGGTAGAACAAAGTAAAACAATATAGAATGCAGACTAAAGTGTCACAGCTACAGAGAAAGTGCAGTGCAGGTAGACAATAAGGTGCAAGGTCATAACAAGGTAGATTGTAAGATAAGATTTCTTTATTAGTCACATGTACATCGAAACACACAGCGAAATGCATCTTTTGTGTAGAGTGTTCTGGGGGCAGCCTGCCAGTGTTGCCACGCTTCCGGTGCCAACATACTATGCCCACAACTTCCTAATTCGTACGTCTTTTGGAATGTGGGAGGAAACCGGAGCACCCAGAGGAAACCCATGCAGACACGGGGAGAACGTACAAACTCCTTACAGACAGTGGCCAGAATTGAACCTGGGTTGCTGGCGCTGTAATAACGTTACGCTAACCGCTACACTACCGTGCCTGCCAAGAGGCCAAGAGTCCATCTTATTGTACTAGGGAACTGTTCAATAGTCTTATAACAGCAGGATAGAAGCTGCCCTTGAGCCTAGTGGTACGTGCTTTCAGGCTTTTGTATCTTCTGCCCGATGGGACAGGGGAGAAGATGGAATGTCCGGGGTGGGTGGGGTCTTTATTATGCTGGCTGCTTTACCGAGGCAGCGAGAAGTATAGAAAGAGTCCATGGAGGGGAGGTTGGTTTCCGTGATGTGCTGAGCTGTGTCCACAACTCTCTGGATAAAGTCCTAGCCTTAGGAATAAAGTCCTAGCCTTTGGAATAAAGTCCTAGCCTGCCAAACCTCTCCCTATAACTCAGGCCCTCGCGTCCAGGCAGCATCCTCGTAAATCTTCTCTGCATTCTTTCCTGTTTAATGATGTCTTTCCTATAGGAGGGCGACCAAACCTGTACACAATGCTCCGAGTGCAGTCTCACCAACATTTTGTACAACTGCAACCTGATGTTCCAACTCCTATACTCTTTGGCGTAAATGTATGAAGCAGAACTTCCAGATCTTAGGGTTACCTCTTGTTGGATAGAAGTTCGGTCTCTCTTGATCTGCTCGTGTAACTTAAGGCAAGATGATGTTCCAGACTGACCTTTTCCCATTCTTTTGGTTCCCATTCATTTGGCTGTAAGATCAACACTCAGACACTTCCTTTCCCATCGGAGGATCCTTTGTCCTCTTTTCCTGGAATTTATACCATTGTCTGCCTACCATCGTCACCACTTCTTCTACATCCTTGTGACAATAATTCTGTGATTCTCTTCTCTGCAAGACATGACCAAATCTGATGAGGTTTTGCAACAGTCTGATAGCTTCAAGGTCGTCAGTACTGATACTTTATTCTTGGCTTACTAATTGAATATAGTTTTACCAAATGCCAAGGTGGGATTTGAACTCAGTCTCCAGGTTATTAGGCATGCTCTCAGTGCATCAGGTATAGAGGGATACAGCCCAGATGTAGCCATTTCAACCCAGTAAATCTGCGCAGACCATCAACCACCCATTTACACTAATCCCACATTAATCCCATTTTATTCTCCCCACACTCCCATCAACTCCCCCCAGATTCTACCCCTCACCCACACACGAGGGCCATTTGCAATGGATAACTAACCTCCCAACCCACATGATCTTGGAATGTGGGAGGAAACTGGAGCACCCAGGGGAAACCCACATGGTTGCAGGGAGGACGAGCAAACTCCACAGAGAGGGCACCGGAGGTCAGGATCGAACCCAAGTCTCCGGTACTGTGAGGAAGCAGCTCTACTTGTCATGGTTCCGAGTGCTGGTTCTCAATTCTGCTCCTTATCCCCATTGATGGGGCCTTGTTGTGCAGCACATGGTTTCCATGCACTACTATTTGCCTAATGACACACACCTGAGTTCCATCAGGAGACTAGTACAAGAACCCTGGTTTCACAAACACTGGTTGCCAGAGTATTGGTCTATCTCTGGGTATACTTTGTCTCTTGGCTGTTTAGAGCTATTACTCCTAGAGCAGTCCCAGTTTTGCTGTTTCTACTGGAAAACCCTGTTTCTGTGTTGGGACTCCCATCGGAGTCCTGAGGCAAGATTCCTTCTGTTCGCTGTTCTGCGTTCAGTACTGAGGAAGCATCCTGACTCCAGTCTTGTTCTGGTGTTCTGTATTTGGGTTCTCTGTGATCTTGCTCTTTGTGTGACATTGTGACGTTACCAGCTGTGCTGCCATGCCAGCTTCCAGTGTACTTCTTTGGATACTAGTTCACCAAGAAACCATTATTCTGGTGCTGGAAGAGTGGTGACACTTGTGGGCTGCCTCCAGCACGTTCTCAGCAATGCAAAAAGAAGTGTTTCCATGTACATGTGTTGAATAAATAAATATCTTATTCTATTGTACCCTACAGCCACCAGCTAGAACAGCAAGTTCAACACCCGCTCAGTCACACTATCTTCATCAATTGCGGGTGGGGGTGGGAATGTGGGGAGATTAAAATGTATAGTTTGTGTTGGATGGTTGGCATAGTCTCGGTGGGCTGAAGGGCCTATTCCTGTGCTGTATCTTTCTGTGATTCCATAACTTCCCACCACTATGTTGCTTCCAACACCATCTGCTCGCAGAAATTAAAATTCCCTCCTCCACATTTTGAATGTCCAAGATCCTGTCAATGCATCTAAGATCTAACTTCTTTACTAAAATCATGCAAACCATTGTCTGGGCATAAGTGTGGTGACACTGAATAGCCTTGAGTCATTCAGTGCATTTCCTGATTGGTGATTAATGTTGAAAGCTAAACACATTAATAAACTGTTGTTAATTTTAATCCCTTTGCAGATGTTCCAGGCAATATTGGCTTTATTTAAAAAAAAACCTTGCACCTGGAGGAACAAAAATTACACAGAATTAATTCTTCAAGTGGAGATATGGGGTCTCATTACAGTGTGGGAGTGTTAAATACGGTGCCAAAAAATGTATTTATTTGTGGGCTGACAGATGACAAACAGGTGTCTTCCTTTTGAAGAGGATTGGGTTAGTTCCTTTGAAGTAAAGAGAGGTTTAATTGTGGCATGTAACATTATGGGGTGAGGTGGAGGGTTAATACAAAACACTCCCACTCTGACCTCTCTGTGTGGCTGTTACAATGAAGACCAACACAAGCCTGAGGAAGAACACCTCATCTTTTGCCTGGACCTGTTCCAGAACTCTGCATGCAATGTTGAATTCTCCAGTTATAGATCGCTCACTTGTTCTTTCTGTTTGTATCGGGACCATCCATTTTTTCCTGCCGTCCATTTTACTATCATTTGTTTAATCTGACCTACTAGGCATGTCCCAATAGGCGAGACTATACAACATTACCCCGACTTGACAACACATAAGATATCTTTATTAGTCACATGTACATCGAAACACACAGTGAAATACATCTTTTGCGTAGTATTCTGGGGGCAGCCCGCAAGTGTCGCCACGCTTCTGGCGCCAACGTAGCACGCCCACAACTTCCTAACGTGTACATCTTTGGAATGTGGGAGGAAACCAGAGCACCTGGAGGAAACCCACGCAGACACGGGGAGAACGTACAAACTCCTTACAGACAGCGGCCGGAATTGAATCCGGGTCACTGGCGCTGTAAAGTGTTACGCTAACCGCTACACTATCGTGCCTGCATTACATAGACAAAGGAGCTTCAGTGCCCCTTAACATCACTTCACCCTATTACTGACTCTCTATGTTCTACCCATTGCCCTTGGCCACCTTCCCTGCTACCAACACAAACTTGTTCCTCACTTTCGCAGTTCTGTGAAGGATCCCACACCTGAAACATTGACTCTTTTCCTTTCCCGAGCTGCTGAGCCTTCCCAGTGTTACTTTTCTGTTTTTATTTCAGATTTCCAGCATCTGCAGGTTTATTTTTGATTCTTGAATGCAAAGCATCTACTTTTCTTTGAGGTCAATAACTCAGGGGTGTGGCTTTGACGTGAGAGGTAGAAGGATTAGAGTGGAAAAGGAGAAAAAGCTTCAAGTTCCTGGGGTCAACAGCACGGAGGATCTATTCTGGGTACAACACATTGATTCAATCGCAAAGAAGGCACGCCAGTGGCTCCATGTCATTAGGAGTTTGAGGAGATTCGGTATGTCACTGTAGAATCTTGCAAATTTCTATAGATGTACAGAGGAGAGCATTCTGACTGGTTGCATCACCGCCTGGTATGGAGGCTCCAATCGATAGGATCGCAAGAGGCTGCAGAGGGTTGTAGACTCAGCCAGCTCCATCACGGGCACAACACTCCCCACCATCGAGGACATCTTCAAGAGGCGGTGCCTCAAGAAGGCAGCATCTGTCACCAAGGACCCTCACCACCCGGGACATGCCCTCTTCTTGTTACTACCGTCGGGGCGTATGTGCAGGAGCCTGAAGACTCTCAGTCAATGATTCAGGAACAACTTCTTCCCCTCCGCCATCAGATTCCCGAACGGTCCATGAACCCATGAACACGACCATGTTATTCCTTTCTTTTTGCACTATTTATTTATTTTTGTAATTTATAGTCATTTTTATGTCTTTGCACTGTACTGCTGCCGCAAAACAACAAATTTCATGCCATATAAGTAAGTGATAATAAACCTGATTCTGGTTCTGATTCTGAATTTTTCTCCAGAAGTTGGTGGTGGTGGTCTGGAAGTCACTGCCAGCGAGTGTGGGAAAGACGTAAACTCTCACCTTATTTAACAGTACCCTTGAGGTACTGTAACCTGGAACTGGGATACGGAACTAGTCTGGGCAATTCTCAGCCAACGGTCCTCCCCCGGTGCCAGAAACCTCTCTGATTCTACAGGTTTATAAATACCAAACTGTAGTTACCACAAGTCATCTAAACCAGCTGCCTGAACTGCTACCTATTTTGATTTTATTTTGGATATCTAGTGTCAGCAGGATTTTATTTAAGCACAGTAATCAAGAATGACTGCACAGTCATCATAGGGTCACAGAACAATACAGCAGGGATACAGGCCCTTCGGCCCAACCAGTCCATGCCGACCACAGTGCCCACCCACCTAGTCCCAATTTCCTGCATTCAGCCCATATCCCTCCAAGCCCCACCCCTCCATGTACCTATCCAAGACCCTATTAAATGATACTGTTGTACCTGCCTCTATTGTACCTGGCAGCTCGTTTCATATACTCACCACCCTCTGCGTGAAAAAGTTGCCCCTCTGGTGCCTTCTAAATCTTTCCCCTCTCACCCTAAATCTATGCCCCCCCCTAGTTTTGGACTCCCCTACCCTGGGGAAGAGACTGTTACCATGCACCTTATCTGTACCTCTCATCTTCAGCCCAACTCATCTATGCTGACTGTGTTACATAATCTTAAAATGGTATACCCAGATTACTGAGCCTGGAAATGCTCCCTGCAAAAGTTGGTTATGGTAATATCCTTCATAATCTTTTTAGGACCTCTCAAAACTTTCTATAGCCAATTAATTATTTTCTAAATGCAATGGTTGTTGACATTTCTGAGACTTGGTGGCCAGTTTCTGCACAGCAGGCTCTCACAAGTGTCCGGGTGGTAAAGAGCAGATTATCTGTTGTAGTGTAGGAGCAGATTTAACTGTTGTAGTGGTAAAGAGCAGATTATCTGTATTGTTTGAGGAACCAATGTAAGACAGGACAATGGCAAGAGACCTCCCCATCTCTCTTCAAATTAGTGCTGTGACATTTTTTTAACGCCAACTTCGCCTCCACAGTTTAAAAGTTGATCTGAAAATTGACACTGACTTTGGACTTTTGTGTCAAATTTCTGAAATGAGACTCAAATTCAAATTCATGTGTAAGATATGTATAATTTATGTTAACTTAAGTTATTGTTAACTTATGTTTGTCCTCGTCTTGTAATGTAAAATGCAAAAAAGCTAATTTTCCTGGCATTTATACCCTGTGTATGTACGCACGTGACAACAATCAACTTGAACTTGAATCAGGTGACAGTGTTGCTGACTGAACCGTTGCTGACTGAACCACAGCTGACTGGAGCATCTACTGATCACCAAAGTACTCACAAGTACTCATCCACTCCACACGATTTCTACCCTACTCCTGCCCAACATTTTGGTCCATGAATTCCCAGTGGTAAACCTGAGGCAAGACCAATTATCACTGGGTTTGTCTGGAGTGTAAGCACACCTACAGATGAGGGAGCTGAACAGCAATCACATTTCACCAGAAACAACCAAAATATCTTCAGCTTTAACCGATGGGGGTTAACTGAAGTTTGAACTGAATCTAGAAGAATATGTAGACTTATTTCTTGATGTGCAAAATTAAGTTGTGAATAAAATAAAAGAAACATATCTGTGCATGCAGGGCTGGCTGTGACTTAGAGAGCCTGAGTTAGACTGGAACACAAAAATAGGATTAATAAGATATCTTTATTAGTCACATGTACGTTGAAACACACAGTGAAATGCGTCTTTTGCATAGAGTGTTCTGGGGGCAGCCCGCAAGTGTCGCCACGCTTCCGGCGCCAACATGGCATGCCCACAACTTCCCAACCCGTATGTCTTTGAAATGTGGGAGGAAACCGGAGCACCCGGAGGAAACCCACGCAGACACAGGGAGAACGTCCAAACTCCTTGCAGACAGCGGCGGGAATTGAACCCGGGTCGCTGGCGCTGTAAAGCGTTACGCTAACCGCTACAATACCGTGGATTGGTTTATTAGTTTTATTATTGTCACATGTACCGAGATATAGTGAAAAGCTTTTGCTTGTGTGTCATCCTCACAGATCATGCCTTGCATAAATATATTGCGGTTGTAAAAACAGAATGCAGAATATAGTGTTGTATCTACAGAGAAAGTGCAGAGCAGGTAAATAAATAAAGTTCAAGGGTCCCAGCTCGGTAGATTGGGAGATCAAGAGTTCATCTTTAGTGTATAGTGTTAGTGTTTTTACTCGTACTGCATCAATGCACTGTGTACTAACTCAATGTAACTGCACTGTGTAATGAATTGACCTGTACGATTGGAATGCAAGACAAGTTTTTCACTGTACCTCATTACAAGTGACAATAATAAACCAATACCAATACCAATAATTCTGGCATGGGTAGAAGATTGGCTGACTGGCAGAAGTCAGAGAGTGGGGATAAAGGGGTCTTTATCAGGATGGCTGCCGGTGACCAGTGGAGTTCTGCAGGGGTCAGTGTTGGGACCTCACGATCTACCTTGTTGTGACCTTGCACCTTATTGTCTACCTGCACTGCACTTTCTCTGTAGCTGTGATACTTTACTCTGTACTGTTATTGTTTTTGCCTGTACTACCTCAATGCACTCTGTACTAACTCAATGTAACTGCACTGTGTAATGAATTGACCTGTACGATCGGAATGCAAGACAAGTTTTTCACTGTACCTCGGCACAAGTGACAATAATAAACCAATACCAGTTTTGCCGAGCACCTGCCCTCCGTCTGCCGTGGACATCTGGAGCTCGGGGTTGCCAGCCATTTTAATTCCCCTCCCCATTTCCACACCGACCTGCCTGTCCTCGACCTCCTGCACTGCCAGGGTGAGGCCGAGTGCAAGCTAGAGGAACAACACCTCATCTACCACCTGGGTCGTCTACAACACCGAATTCTCCTGTTTCAGGTAACCTGCTCCCCCTCTGTCCCTTTCCTCTTTTACCCAGTTCTTCCCACACCCACCCCTGCCCCCCACCAACTTGTTTCCTTCCCCTCCCCCCCCCCGCTCCATCTGCCAATCACCCACACACTCCTCCCACGGGGTCCCCTCCCCCCCCCCCCCCCCCCCCCCCCCCCCCCGCTGTCCCCATCTGCCCTCCCCACTTCCCTTATTGGTTCCACGCTCCACCTTCCTCTCCTATCAGATTCCACCATCTGCAGCACTTTGTCGCCTCCACCTATCACCTCCCGGCCTCCGTCACTATTTCCCTCCCCCATCTGCCCGTCACCCCCTCCTCACCTGGATCCACCTATCACCTGCCAGCTCTGGCTCCACCCCTTTACACTGGCCATCTCCCCTCTATCTTTCAGTCCAGATGAAGGGTCTCGACCTGAAATGTTTCCCTCCACAGATGCTGCCTGACCCGCTGAGTTCCTCCAGCATCTTGTTTGTTGCTCCAGATTCCAGCAGTCTCTTGCGTCTCCGTATTTGAAGCCTTTATGAGTGTTCCTCTTTCCCACACTGTGTCCAGATTACTCCTGCCCAATATTTCACTCCTTAAGCTTCCCAGGATAAACCTGATACAAATGGAACAGGGGTACTTCCATTGCACCAGACTTGGGCTTGCGCTAAAGACAAGATCTGCCCCTTGAAAGTTATATTGTTTTGCTCAACTTCTTCACCAGTTTGTTCCTTTCTGTAATCACCACTTGAAAGAAATATATTCTTCCCAGCAACTGCAGACAGCTGACTGCTGTAGTCTGTCTGCGAGGCAAATTGGTGAAAATAGTTTCCACACATTGTAACGAGGGGAGAATAGCACGAGATATATCCCGTGGATAAGTCTCTGTGATCCATTTAATGGTTTAATTAGCAATTTACAGAGGGATAACCAGACAATTAAATGTATTTAGGGATGGGCTCTGAACTGAATTATCAACCCAGAACAATCCCAGCTTCGAGTGCCTCTGACTTCTTTGTAGTATCACAGCTACAGGGAGCAAAATATTTGGGATAAGTTGCTTTTTGCAAGGGAGGCTGTGTCTCTTGTGGAATTATTTGGGGGATGTTGTGTCTCTCTTCTCAGCAACAGAGAGCAAAGCCTGTTTGCTTCATGGTACACATTATTGGAAGTGATTTGGCCAACAAATAAAAACTTCTTGAATTTACATAGCACACAAAAGTGTTAATTTGTTTCAGTGATTAGTTAAGCACACTGAATGCACATATGTTATCGACACTGTATAAACATAGAACATAGAACAGAAACTGCAGAGAGTCGTGGACACAGCCTGACACGTCACAGAAACCAGCCTCCCATCCATCCAGTCTTTACCTCTCGCTACCTTGGTGAAGCAGCCAGCATAATCAAAGACCCCACCCACCCGGGTCATTCTCTCTTCTCTCCTCTTCCATCAGGTGGAAGATACAGGACCCTGAGGGCACGTACCACCAGGCTTAAGGACAGCTTCTACCCCACTGTGATAAGTCTATTGAACGGTTCCCTTATACAATGAGATGGACTATGACCTCACGATCTACCTTGTTGCGACCTTGCAGCTTTTTGCCCTGCACTTTCTCTGTAGCTGTGACAATTTGTACTGTTATTGTTTTTACCCTGTCCTACTGCAATGCACTCTGTACGAACTCAATGTATCTGCACTGTGTAATGAATTGACCTGTTTTCAAGATTTCTGCTCTCTTTCAGACACAACATTAACTCTCCATCCTCCCTCTCAGATATTAAATATCCCTTTAACACCATGATGAATCATCTGGTCAATATTTATTGCCTAACCAACCACATTGAGGAATAAACAAATTATCTGGTCATTGTCACAACGCTGTGCGTGGGAGCTTGATGTGCACACATTTTCTGCCTTGTTTCCCACACAACAGTGACCGCACTTCTAAATTACTTCAGTCGTCGTAAAGGACTTTGGGACGTCCTGGGATTGTGAAAGGTGCGATAGAATTGAAAGTCTTTCCTTTCGCAGTTTAAAGGACAGTCGAGGTTATTCCTCTCCTGTCTATCCCCCCAACGGGAGAGACGAATCTGAACAGGAAAAGCACAAAACATCAGAGGCTGAACAGTCAAGGAGGCGCCAAAAAGGAAATTTGAAATTCTAACCTGTACATTTTAAGAATTCCTTTTTGACTGTCGGAAACCAGATCAGGTGATTGTTGTGTTAGTTGTTCATGTGATCTTGCTGTGCGTGCATTGGCCGCCGTGTTTGCTGCATCCCAACAACGACCGCACTTTACAAGTGGTCCATTGGCTGTTGAGGACTGCCTAGGTTATAAGATGGTGTTACATCTAGGCTATGTTATTCCTAGATGAAGCCATCTTCTCACCACTACCATCGGGCAGGAGGTACAGAAGCCTAAAGTCCCACACCACCAGGATCAGGACCAGCTACTTCCCTTCAACCGTTTGGTTCTTGAACCAACCAGCACAACTCTATTCACTAGAGTTTAGCAACACCTTTGATCACTCTGCATGAAAACGGATTTTATTTTGGTCTAATTGTGTGGCAGGCACGGTAGTGTAGTGGTTAGCATAATGCTATTACAGCGCCAGCAATCCAGGTTCAATTCCGGCCCTGTCTGTGAGGAGTTTGTACATTCTCCCTGTGACTGCATGGGTTTCCTCCGGGTGCTCCAGTTTCCTCCCACGTTCCAAAGACGTACGGGTTAGGAAGTTGTGGGCATGCTATGTTGGCGCTGGAAGCGTGGTGACACTTGCGGGCTGCCCCCAGAACACTCTTGGCAAAAAGATGCATTTCACTGCGTGTTTTGATGTACACGTGACTAACAAAGAAACCTCTCTCTCTCCTTTCTTGTAAAAATGTGTATAATTTATGATTTTCTTGTGAATTCTGCTCATCTGATGCTTTGTGCCTGTGCGGCTGCTGCAAGTAAGTTTTTCATTGCCCCTGTGTGTACATGTACTTGTGCACATGACAATAAACTCGACTTTTCTTTTCTAACATCCAGGTGAAGCAGTAAAATGGAAAGGCAACTGGTATGTTGGTCTTTATCATGAAAGGATTTGAGTACAGAAGTAAAGACCCCTTACTGCAATTGTATAGCGCCTTGGTCAGATCATGCCTTGATATTGTGCGCAATTTTGGTCTCCCCACCTCAACTCCACACAGATAGCACTGGGGGTCAGGATTGAACCCAGGTCGCTGGAGCTGCGAGACAACAGCTCTTCTGGCTGTGCTTCAGTGCAATCCTGCCATCAAACCGAAAGTCAAGAGCTATTAGCATAGATGACAAAATGCTTAGCTAAATAGGAAGCTTTTAAAAAGCGTCAGCACCATCCTAGGGGCAATTCAGAGATGTGGGAAAGACTCTGTAAATTCACTTTCTTTACTGGCTGCAAGGTCTGCGTGTATATTAGTGTCTGTGTATATGAAGGGCTATGTGTATATTAGGGTCTGTGTATATTAGGATCTTTCTGTATACTGGGGTCAATGTGTATATTAGGGTCCATGTATATATTAGGCTCAATGGGTATATGAGGCTCCATGTGTATATGAGGGTCTGTGTATATTAGGATCAATGTGTATATTAAGGTCTAAGTGTATATTAGGTTCTATGCATATATTATGGTCTGTGTGTATATTGGGGTTTACGTGTAATTAGAGTCTGTGTATATCAGAGTCTATGTGTAAAGTAGGGTCAATGTGTATATTAGGGGCAATATTATGAACGAGTCCTCACTGAGGGACTTGTGCCCACCAGCAATGCATGAGGAAATTGAGAAGGAAACATAGCAACTTCACAACCCTCTGGCAGAGAGAATTCCAAAGATTCACCATCTCTGCAGAAAAGAGTTTCCGACAGCAAACCCAACGCAATCTGCAAAAGATTGTTGTTATTTTGCCACGATTTTGGTGACACCTGAGGATCTAAGGGGTAGAAAGAGATTGGGTAGTCACAGTCAGACCACATAGCCTTTCAAATCGTCCATCACTCCCACAAACTCCATCCCCAGCCATTGATTCCAATCCACAACTCCAGCACGTTGTCAGACCATCCCCAAACTCGGTGTCGTCTTTGACCCTGAACTCTGCTGTGTTCCCATCATAAAGGTCACCTACATAGAAGTCATCCATAACCACTTCCCACTTCAACACATCTGCTGTTGAAACCTTCAGTCGTGCTTTTGTTACCTCCAGATTTGACTGTTCCAGTGGCCCACTGGTCAGTCTCATACCCATCTACCCTCCATAAACTGAAGTTGATCCAAAACACTGTTGCCCATTGCTTAACTCTCCCCACCAGGGTCATTCTCCCTTCTCTCCTCTTCCATCAGGCAGAAGATACAGGAGCCTGAGGGCACGTACCACCAGGCTCAAGGACAGCTTCTACCCCATGGTGATAAGACTAAGACTCATGATCTACCTTATTGTGACCTTGCATCTCATTACACTGCACTTTCTCTGTAGCTGTGACACTTTACTCTGCACTGTTATTGTTTTTACCTGTACTACCTCAATGCACTCTGTACTAACTCAATGTAACTGCACTGTGTAATGAATTGACCTGTACGATCGGTATGCAAGACAAGCTTTTCACTGTACCTCAGTACAAGTGACAATAATAAACCAATTCCAATACCAATACCAATACTCCTGAACTATTCCGTGCTGCCAACTACATGAGTTCTCAATCCACCTCCGTGCTCAAGTACCTCAACAATCTTCCTATCTCCAAGCTCTTGAGGGTCAAGACTCAAGGGCCTGAGTTAAAGGGAGAGGTTGGACAGGCTAAGATTTTATTCCTTGGAATGTAAGAGACTGAGGTGTGCTCTTATAGAGGTTTATAAAATCACGAGGAGCATAGATAGGGTGCATGCACGCAGTCTTTTTCCCAGAGAAAGGGAACAAAAAACTAGAGGGCTTAAGTTTAAGGTGGGAGGGGAGAGATTTAAAAGGAACCTGAGGGGCAACTTCCTCACGCAGAGGGTGGTGAATATGTGGAACAAGTGGTCAGAGAAAGTAGCTGAGGCAATAACAACATTTAAAAGACATTAGGATAAGTTAATGGGTAAGTTGGCTTATTATTGTCACATGTACTGAGGTACAGTGAAAAACTTTGTTTTGCATGCTGTCCATACAGATAGTTTCATCACATCAGTACATCGAGGCAGTACAAAGGAAAAACAGTAACAGAATGCAGAATAAAGTGCTATAGTTACAGAGAAAGTGTAGTTCAGGCAGACAATAAGGTGCAAGACCATGAGGAGATAGATTGTGAGGTCAAGAGTCCAAACGTATATGGATAAGAAAGGTTCAGAAGGATATGGGCCAAACATGGGCAAATGCAACTAGTTTAGCTGGATACTTTGGTCAGCATGGATGAGTTGGGCCGAGGGGCCTATTTCCATGCTGTAGTATTCTATGACTTCATAATTCTTCCCACTGAGGACTCTGATTTCATTCACCTTGATTGCTAACCCCATCAACCACCCAAAACATTCATTCCCTACACCACCACCTCACAGTGCAGGTTGTACCATCTACGTACATACCAAATGCACTGCATTTACTCACCCAGACTTCTCTCATCGCACCTCCCAAAACTACAACCTCTACCACCAAGGAAGACAAGGGCAGGGTGCATGGGAACACCACCACCCACAGATTTCCCTCCAAGGCACACACCATCCTGAGTTGGAAATATATTGCTGAATTTTTATCATCTGAATCCTGGAGATGCCTATTCAACCTCACACAAGTGTACCTTCGCTAGGGGTCAAGAGATGCAGCTCACCACCACCTTCACAATGGCAATTAGGAATGGGCAATAAGATAAGATTTCTTTATTAGTTACATGTACATCGAAACACACAGTGAAATGCATCTTTTGCGTAGAGTGTTCTGGGGGCAGCCTGCAAGTGTCGCCACACTTCCGGCGCCAACATGGCATGCCCACAACTTCCTAACCCGTACGTCTTTGGAATGTGGGAGGAAACCGGAGCACCCGGAGGAAACCCACGCAGACACGGGGAGAATGTACAAACTCCTTACAGACAGTGGGCAGAATTGAACCTGGGTCGCTGGTGCTGTAATAACGTTACGCTAACCGCTACACTACTGTGCCTGCTCTTACCAGCATCACCCAGATCCCGAATAAGGAATTTTTTTAATCCATCTTTGTTTCCATCCCGCCTTCCTTTACACTTCCAATGGCAGCTCTTCCTTCAGTTGTCTACACCCTAAGCTCTGAATTCCCTCTCTAAGCATTCTGACTGGTTGCATCACAGCTTGGTATGGAGGATCCAATACACAGGATTGCAAGAGGCTGCAGAGGGTTGTAGACTCAGCCAGCTCCATCACGGGCACAACCCTTCCCACCATCGAGGACATCTTCAAGAGGTGGTTCCTCAAGAAAGGGGCATCCATCATTAAGTATCCTCACCATCTGGGACATGCCCTCTTCTCATTATTACCATCAGGGAGGAGGTACAGGAGCCTGAAGACCCACATTCAATGATTCAGAAACAGCCTCTTCCCCTCTGCCATCGGATTTCTGAATGGTCCATGAGCCCATGAACATTACCTCATTATTCCTTTTGTTTTTGCATTATTTATTTATTTTTGAAGGCAACTGCTCTGCCCAGGACTGCAAGAAACTGCAGAAAGTTGTGGACACAGCTCAGCACATCACGGAAATCAACCTCCCCTCCATGGACTCTCTCTATACTTCTCGCTGCCACGGTGAAGCAGCCAAAATAATCAAAGACCCCACCCACCTGGGTCATTCTCTCTTCTCTCCTCTCCCATCAGGTAGAAGATACAGGACCCTGAGGGCACGTACCACCGGGCTCAAAAACAGCTTCTACCCCACTGTGATAAGACTATTGAACGGTTCCCTTATACGATAAGATGGACTCTTGACCTCACAATCTACCTCATTATGACCTTGCACCTTATTGTCTACCTGCACTGCACTTCTCTGTATTGCCTCACTGCGCTATGTAATGAATTGATCTGTGTGAACAGCATGCAAGACAAGTTTTTCACTGGAACTTGGTACAAGTGACAATAAGTCAGTGATAATAAATCTGATTCTGATTCTGATTTTGATTTCAAACCTCCCCATCTCTCTCCTCCTTTGAATCCACCTCTTTGATCAATGTTGCTAGCTACCTGCCTGATTGCTTTTATTTTGTGTACCATTTAGTTTTGAGCAACAGGAAATCAACCAAGCAGGCAAAAGGATGGGCCATGCTAACACAGAAAACTTTCTCTGGATCTGGAGTGACTGAAATCTGTCCTCTGATGAACAAAAGAAGCAAGACAAGGCTTCAAGTACAAGAGGACATGCATTTAAAGTGAGGGAAGAAAGTTTAAGGGAGATGTGCAGGGCACGTTTGTCACATAAAGAGTGGTAGGTGCCCAAAATGGGCTGCTAAGGGTAGTGGTAGACACAGATACGATAGTGGAGCTTTAGAGGCTTTTAGATAAGCACATGAATGTGCAGGGAATGGAGGGAGATGGATCATATGCAGGCAGAAGAGATTTAGTTTAATTTGGCATCATGTTCAGCACAGACGCACTGTTCCTGTGCCGTACTGGTATCGGTATTGAAATTGGTTTATTATTGTCACTTGTAATGAGATTCAATGAAAAACTTGTCTTGCATACCGATCGTACAGGTCAATTCATTACACAGTGCAGTTACATTGAGTTAGTACAGAGTGCATTGAGGTAGTACAGGTAAAAACAATAACAGTGCAGAGTAAAGTGTCACAGCTACAGAGAAAGTGCAGTGTAATGAGATGCAAGGTCACAATAAGGTAGATCATGAGTCTTAGTCTTATCACCATGGGGTAGAAGCTGTCCTTGAGCCTGGTGGTACGTGCCCTCAGGCTCCTGTATCTTCTGCCTGATGGAAGAGGAGAGAAGGGAGAATGACCCTGGTGGGGAGAGTTAAGCAATGGGCAACAGTGTTTTGGATCAACTTCAGTTTATGGAGGGTAGATGGGTATGAGACTGACCAGTGGGCCACTGGAACAGTCAAATCTGGAGGTAACAAAAGCACGACTGAAGGTTTCAACAGCAGATGTGTTGAAGTGGGAAGTGGTTATGGATGACTTCTATGTAGGTGACCTTTATGATGGGAACACAGCAGAGTTCAGGGTCAAAGACGACACCGAGTTTGGGGATGGTCTGACAACGTGCTGGAGTTGTGGATTGGAATCAATGGCTGGGGATGGAGTTTGTGGGAGTGATGGACGATTTGAAAGGCTATGTGGTCTGACTGTGACTACCCAATCTCTTTCTACCCCTTAGATCCTCAGGTGTCACCAAAATCGTGGCAAAATAACAACAATCTTTTGCAGATTGCGTTGGGTTTGCTGTCGGAAACTCTTTTCTGCAGAGATGGTGAATCTTTGGAATTCTCTCTGCCAGAGGGTTGTGAAGTTGCTATGTTTCCTTCTCAATTTCCTCATGCATTGCTGGTGGGCACAAGTCCCTCAGTGAGGACTCGTTCATAATATTGCCCCTAATATACACATTGACCCTACTTTACACATAGACTCTGATATACACAGACTCTAATTACACGTAAACCCCAATATACACACAGACCATAATATATGCATAGAACCTAATATACACTTAGACCTTAATATACACATTGATCCTAATATACACAGACCCTCATATACACATGGAGCCTCATATACCCATTGAGCCTAATATATACATGGACCCTAATATACACATTGACCCCAGTATACAGAAAGATCCTAATATACACAGACCCTAATATACACATAGCCCTTCATATACACAGACACTAATATACACGCAGACCTTGCAGCCAGTAAAGAAAGTGAATTTACAGAGTCTTTCCCACATCTCTGAATTGCCCCTAGGATGGTGCTGACGCTTTTTAAAAGCTTCCTATTTAGCTAAGCATTTTGTCATCTATGCTAATAGCTCTTGACTTTCGGTTTGATGGCAGGATTGCACTGAAGCACAGCCAGAAGAGCTGTTGTCTCGCAGCTCCAGCGACCTGGGTTCAATCCTGACCCCCAGTGCTATCTGTGTGGAGTTGAGGTGGGGAGACCAAAATTGCGCACAATATCAAGGCATGATCTGACCAAGGCGCTATACAATTGCAGTAAGGGGTCTTTACTTCTGTACTCAAATCCTTTCATGATAAAGACCAACATACCAGTTGCCTTTCCATTTTACTGCTTCACCTGGATGTTAGAAAAGAAAAGTCGAGTTTATTGTCATGTGCACAAGTACATGTACACACAGGGGCAATGAAAAACTTACTTGCAGCAGCCGCACAGGCACAAAGCATCAGATGAGCAGAATTCACAAGAAAATCATAAATTATACACATTTTTACAAGAAAGGAGAGAGAGAGGTTTCTTTGTTAGTCACGTGTACATCAAAACACGCAGTGAAATGCATCTTTTTGCCAAGAGTGTTCTGGGGGCAGCCCGCAAGTGTCACCACGCTTCCAGCGCCAACATAGCATGCCCACAACTTCCTAACCCGTACGTCTTTGGAACGTGGGAGGAAACTGGAGCACCCGGAGGAAACCCATGCAGTCACAGGGAGAATGTACAAACTCCTCACAGACAGGGGCCGGAATTGAACCTGGATTGCTGGCGCTGTAATAGCATTATGCTAACCACTACACTACCGTGCCTGCCACACAATTAGACCAAAATAAAATCCGTTTTCATGCAGAGTGATCAAAGGTGTTGCTAAACTCTAGTGAATAGAGTTGTGCTGGTTGGTTCAAGAACCAAACGGTTGAAGGGAAGTAGCTGGTCCTGATCCTGGTGGTGTGGGACTTTAGGCTTCTGTACCTCCTGCCCGATGGTAGTGGTGAGAAGATGGCTTCATCTAGGAATAACATAGCCTAGATGTAACACCATCTTATAACCTAGGCAGTCCTCAACAGCCAATGGACCACTTGTAAAGTGCGGTCGTTGTTGGGATGCAGCAAACACGGCGGCCAATGCACGCACAGCAAGATCACATGAACAACTAACACAACAATCACCTGATCTGGTTTCCGACAGTCAAAAAGGAATTCTTAAAATGTACAGGTTAGAATTTCAAATTTCCTTTTTGGCGCCTCCTTGACTGTTCAGCCTCTGATGTTTTGTGCTTTTCCTGTTCAGATTCGTCTCTCCCGTTGGGGGGATAGACAGGAGAGGAATAACCTCGACTGTCCTTTAAACTGCGAAAGGAAAGACTTTCAATTCTATCGCACCTTTCACAATCCCAGGACGTCCCAAAGTCCTTTACGACGACTGAAGTAATTTAGAAGTGCGGTCACTGTTGTGTGGGAAACAAGGCAGAAAATGTGTGCACATCAAGCTCCCACGCACAGCGTTGTGACAATGACCAGATAATTTGTTTATTCCTCAATGTGGTTGGTTAGGCAATAAATATTGACCAGATGATTCATCATGGTGTTAAAGGGATATTTAATATCTGAGAGGGAGGATGGAGAGTTAATGTTGTGTCTGAAAGAGAGCAGAAATCTTGAAAACATGAACCCTTTAGAAAGTGTGGATAAAGCAAACAAAATACTTGAGATATGTTTCCTTAAAAAAAATCATTAAATTTGCCTGCACTCTCCCTCTCCTCCCTCTTTCCTCTGTCCTTCCCTCTTCATTCACGATCTCGCTACCCAACTCCTCCATCTTTTTCCCTTTACAGTGCTCTCTTCCACCTCTCTCTCTCTGCCTCCTTTCTCTCCATCTCTCACCCTTCCTTTCCCTTCTGCTCCTCATCCACCCACTCCCCTCCTCCCACTTTCCTGCTCCCTTGCTCCTTTCCCTCCCTGTCTCTCTGTCTCTCTCTCTCTCTCGTTCTCTATCATTCTTCCACATTCTCCCCCTCCCACAGTGCAGCGGTCAGCGTAACGCCGTTACAGCGCCGGCAACCTAGGTTCAATTCCGGCCGCTGTCTGTAAGGGGTTTGTACGTTCTCCCCGCGCCTGCGTGGGTTTCCTCCGGGGGCTCCCACGTTCCAAAGACGTACGGGTTAGGAAGTTGTGGGCGCGCTACGTTGGCGCCGGAAGCGTGGCGACACTTGCGGGCTGCCCCCAGAACACTCTACGCAAAAAGGTGCATTTCACTGTGTGTTTCGATGTACACATGACTAATAAAGATAAAGGTATCCTCCCCTCACACGCTGGTTCCTTTTCCTGACTTGCATCCACTTTCTTCACCCTCCTACTCTCTCTTCCTCCCACTCCTCCTCCCATTCGTCTACCTCTCATCCTTTAAGGTCCTCCTTTTGACCAAATGTTTGGACACCCCTCCTAATATTTCCTCCTTTGGCCTGTCACCCATGTTTTGATTGTACCTCTGAGTCACTATTTTCCATGTTAAAAGAATTTATCAAAGCAAGTTGTTGTATATTTTTCATTTAATATTCCCAGATCTCCAAACCTCAGCTTCTATTTTCACTCCTGAGCAGATTCTGAACTTCCTTTTACCTTGGTTTTGTATTTAGTTTGGCCAACCACGTCAGCTCTATGCCCGAGGAATAAACTTTCATTTGTCCTTATTCTCTATGTTCGTAGAGCACCTCCCCTGTCCCCAAAACTCCTGCTGAGTTTCTCCGGCATCATAGTGTTTTTCATCCAGAGGGAGGGTGGTACACTCAGGCATTAGTGCTTCAATGAGATGAAAAATGCGAGACCCTCTCGGAGGGCACAAAAGATTCTTTGGGAAGGGGAGCAGGAGAGTTCATCCTGGTGTCCTGACAAATGCACATCAGCCCTGGTCTGCACTAGGAATAGGGGGGATTGTTGAAGACACACATGGACAGTTTTTGAAAGAGAGAGAGAGAGAAACAGACAGAGACAGAGAGAGAGAGACAGAGAGAGAATGCAAAAGAGGGATGAGAGAACTGTATGTGGATGTGAGCTGTCCCCCAGCACATTCTCAGAATGCAAAAAGACACATTTCACTGTATCTAAGATATCTAATAGCCAAGATAAGATAAGATATTTATTTATTAGTCACATGTACATCGAAACACACAGTGAAATGCATCTTTTTCGTCAAGTGTTCTGAGGGCAGCCTGCAAGTGTCACCATGCTTCTGGCGCCAACATAGCACGCCCACAACTTCCTAACCCATACGTCTTTCGAATGTGGGAGGAAACTGGATCACTCGGAGGAAACCCACGCAGACACGGGGAGAATGTACAAACTCCTTACAGACAACGGTGGGAATTGAACCCGGGTCGCTGGCTCTGTAATAGCGTTATGCTAACTGCTACACTACCATGCCTGCCCATACAGCACTTGCCTCACAAAGACTAGAATCAGAATCAGAATCAGAAACAGATTTATTATCCCTGACTTACGTGATGTGAAATTTGTTGTTTTGCAGGAGCAGGGCAGTATAAAGACATAAAATTACTATAAATTAAAATATAAATAAATAGTGTAAACAAAATGGAATTACGAGGTAGTGTTCATGGGTTCATGGACCATTCAGAAATCTGATGGGGGAGGGGAAGAAGCTGTTCCTGAATCGTTGAGTGTGGGTCTTCAGGCTTCTGTACCTCCTCCCCGATGGTAATAACGAGAAGGGGGCATGTCCCGGATGGTGAGGGTCGTTAATGATGGATGTCACCTTCTTGAGGCACCGCCTCTTGAAGATGTCCTCGATGGTGGGGAGGGTTGTGCCTGTGATGGAGCTGGCTGGGTCTACAACCCTCTGCAGCCTCTTGCAACCCTGTGCATTGGAGCCTCTATACCAGGCTGTGATGCAACCAGTCAGAATGCTCTCCACTGTACATCTGTAGAAATTTGTAAGAGGCTTTGGTGACTTACCAAATCTCCTCAAACTCCTCACGAAGTAAAGCTGCTGATGTGCCTTCTTCATGATTGCATCAATGTGTTGGGCCCAGGATAGATCCTCCGAGATGTTGGTGCCCAGGAACTTGAAGCTGCTCACCCTTTCCACCGCTGACCCCTCAATAAGGACTGTTATATGCTCTCCCGACTTCCCCTTCCTGAAGTCCACAGTCAATTGCAGAATCAGTTGTAGTAAGCTGACTCCAATTCCATGCGCATTAGGCCAATAAAAGAGATTTCAGCCTCCATCAACACTCCAAACAAATCCACAAGTTTTGAATTCCATCGCATCTGCAAGTTACAGGATAGTGAACACTCCATGTTATGAAGTCATACAGCACAGAAACAGGCTCTTTGGCCCACTGAGTTCATGCCAACAATCAAGCACCCATTTTACACCAATCCTATACTAATCCCACTTTATTCATATACCACCCGGGACATTCTGTCTTCTCTCCTCTTCCATTGGGTAGAAGATACAGGAGCCTGAGGGCACATACCACCAGACTTAAGGACAGCTTCTACCCCACTGTGATAAGACTATTGAGCAGTTCCCTTATACAATGAGATGGATTCTGACCTCACAATCTACCTTGTTGTGACCTAGCACCTTATTGCACTGCACTTTCTCTGTAGCTGTGACACTTTACTCTGTACTGTTATTGTTTTTACCTGTACTACCTCAATGCACTCTGTACTAACCCAATGCAACTGCACTGTGTAATGAATTGACCTGTACGATCGGTATGCAAGACAAGTTTTTCACTGTACCTCGGTACAAGTGACAATAATAAACCAATATTAATACCAATACCAATATCAACTCCCTCCAGGTTGTAACACTCACCTCCACATTCGAGTCAATTTACAGTGGCCCGTTAACCTGCCACCCCACGCATCTTTGTGAAGAAACGGGAACACCCAGGAAGAACCCAGGCAGAACTAGGAAGAACATGCAACCTCCACACCGGAGGTCAGGATTGTACCTGCGTCACTGCAGCTTTGAGGAACAACGCTGCCCCAGTGCTGAGAACTTGTACGAGGCAATTACCCACTGGATTTCCAAAGAAGTGCTTCCACCTTGTCCAGATTATTTAACATGTATCTACATCTACAGCAATTTTTATTAAACTATTTCTATATCTTTTTTCAGCTGTTCAGCAATAGAAGTTGGACAAACTTGGGTTATTTTCTCTGGATCATAGGAGACTGAGGGGAAACCTTTGGTATTGGTATTGGTATTAGAACATATTGCAGCACAGTACAGGCCCTTTGGCCCACAATGTTGTGCTGACATTTTATCCTGCTCCAAGATCTATCTAACCCTTCCCTCCCACATAGCCCTCCATTTCTCTATCATTCATGCGTCTATCTAAGAGTCTCTTAAAAGTCCCTAATGTATCTGCCCCCACAACCACTGCAGGCAGTGTGTTCCAAGCACCCAACACTCTCTGTGTAAAAAAACTTACCCCTGACATCCCCCTTATATCTTCCTCCAATCACCTTAAAATTATGCCCCCTCGTGTTAGCCATTGTTGCCCTGGGAAAAAGTCTCTGACTGTTCACTTGATCTATGCCTCTTCTCATCTTGTACACCTCTATCAAGTCACCTCTCGTTCTCCTTCTCTCCAAAGAGAAAAGCCCTAGCTCACTCAACCTATCCTCAAAAGACATGCTCTCCAATCCAGGCAGTATTGGTTTATTATTGTCACTTGTACTGAGGTACAGTGAAAAACTTGCCTTGCATACCATTTGTACAGATCAATTCATTACACAGTGCATTGAGGTAGTACAGGGTAAAAACAACAACAGAATACAGAGTAAAGTGTCACAGCTACTGAGAAGTGCATTGCAGGTAGACAATAAGGTGCAAGGTCATAACAAGATAGATTGTGAGGTCAAGAGTCCATGTCATTGTATAAGGGAACCGTTCAATAGTCATCACAGTGGGATAGAAGCTGTCCTTGAGCCTGGTGGTACGTGCCCTCAGGCTCCTGTATCTTCTGCCTGATGGGAGAGGAGAAAAGAGAGAATGACCCGGGTGGGTGGGGTCTTTGATTATGCTGGCTGCTTCACCAAGGCAGCGAGAGGTATAGACAGGGTCCATGGAGGGGAGGCTGGTTTCCGTGACGTGCTGGGCTGTGTCCACAACTCTCTGCAGTGTCTTGCGGTCCTGGGCAGAGCAGTTGCCATACCAAGCCGTGATGCATCCAGGTAGGATGATTCTATGGTGAATTGATAAAAGTTGGTGAGTGTCAAAGGGGACATGCCAAATTTCTTTAGCCTCCTGAGGAAGTAGAGGCACTGGTGAGCTTTCTTGGCCGTGGCATCTACGTGGTTGGACCAGGACAGGCTATTGGTGATGTTCACTCCGAGGAACTTGAAGCTCTCAATCCTCTTGACCTCAGCACCATTGATGTAGACAGGTGCATGTACACTGCCCCCTTTCCTGAAGTCAATGACCAGCTCTTTTGTCTTGTTGACATTGAGGGAAAGGTTGTTGTCATAACACCATGTTACTAAGCTCTCTATCTCCTTCCTGTACTCTGACTCATCGTTATTTGAGATACAGTTTACCACAGTGGTACCATCTGCAAACTTTTTGATGGAGCTGATAGAAGTTTATAAAATAATGAGAGGGCGGATAGATAGAATCTGTTTCCCAGGATAGTGGTATCAAGTACTAGAGGACTTGCATTTAAGGTGAGAGGGAGAAAGTTTAAGAGAGAAGTGTGGGGCAAATTTTTTTACACAGTGGGTGGTGGATGCTTGGAATGGGCTGCCGGGGTGGTGGTGGCAGCTGATACAATAAAGGCATTCAAGAGGCTCTTAGATAGGCACAAGAATCTGCAGAGGATGGAGGGATATGGCCAATGTGCAGGCAGAAGAGACTAGGTGTCAGTCCTGATGCAGGGCTTCAACCCGAGGCGTAGACAATTTCTTTCCTCCCACAGATGCTGCTCGACCTGCTGAGTTCCTCCAGCAGATAGTTTGTTGCTCCAGATTCCAGTATCTGCTGTCTCTTGTGTCTCTCTTAGGTGTCATTAGCTTGGTTAGTTCAGCACAATATTGTGGGCCGAAGGACCTGTTACTGTGTTGTAAATAAGATAAGATATCTTTATTAGTCACATGTACCTCGATACACACAGTGAAATACATCTTTTGCGTAGAGTGTTCTGGGGGCAGCCCGCAAGTGTCGCCGCACTTCCGGCGCCAACATAGCATGCCCACAACTTCCTAACCCGTACGACTTCGGAATGTGGGAGGAAACTGGAGCACCCAGAGGAAACTCACGCAGACACGGGGAGAACGTACAGACTCCATACAGAGAGCGGACGGAGTCGAACCCGGGTCGCTGGTGCTGTAATAGCGTTAAGCTAACTGCTACACTACCGTGCCTGCCTGTTCTATGTCCTATGTACTCAAATCCTCTTTGCAAAAGTGTAACTTCTCCACTGACTTGTTGCGATGCCTGGCCGGTGACTCCTGTGGGCGTGCTATGTTGGCGCCGGAAGAGTGGCGACACTTGCGGGCTGCCCCCAGCGCATTCTCAGTAACGCAAAAAGATGCATTTCACTGTTCAATGTACATATGACTAATAAATAATATCTATCTACTGATAGTGGAGAAGGAGCATTCAGGATGGTTTCGAGAACCGCGTGCATCTGCTGGTGTAAGTGGCTGAGAGATTGTGCACTGCCTCTTAATCTACCCACCCTCCTGCCCTGTCTCACCCCCTCCCTGCTTCACCAGTGGCAGCTGATGGAGGTTTCACATCAGCCACCTCAGGACTTGGAGTTAAAGCAAGTCATCTTTGATCCCAAGGCACCATCTAAGAGAGGTTATAACAATAACTTCAATTTAACAGTGTTTCATTGGTTGTAAAATATGTTGGGCTGTCCCAGGGTTTCCTGAGTAGCTCTAATAATGAGAATATTTCTTCCCCTTGTAATCAGTTATCAGGGCGGCATGGTAGTGTAGCAGTTAGCGTAACGTTATTACAGCGCCAGCAACCCTGGTTCAATTCCCGCCGCTGTCTATAAGAAGTTGTACGTTCTCCCCGTGTTTGCGTGGATTTCCTCCGGGTGCTCCAGTTTCCTCCCACACTCCAAAGGCGTACGGGTTAGGAAGTTGTGGCATGCTATGTTGGCGCCAGAAGAGTGGCGACACTTGCGGGCTGCCCCCAGCACATTCTCAGTAACGCAAAAAGATGCATTTCATTGTGTGTTTCAATGTGCATGTGACTAATAAATAAATATCTTATTCATTGAATGGCTTAGAACATAGAACATCGCAGACAAGAACAGGCCCTTCAGCCCACAATGTCTGTGCTGAACACAATGCCAAATTAAACTTAATCTCTTCTGCCTGCACATGATCTGCATGCCTCCATTCCCTGCATATCCATGTGTCTATCTAAAAGCCTCTTAAACACCATGGCATGTTAGTAAATGACAAAAATTTAGAAATCTGATGACAGATTCAAATCCTATGACCCTGGGGGCACCCCATCGGGATAAGAGGAAGTCCAGATGGAGAGCTGTTGATGTATCGCAGCCAAGCTTATTGATGTCACTGGCTATTGATGCAATTAATGCTCCTCCTGCTTGTGAACAAGGAGAAATCTGCTTCCCCTGCTGAAAATGAAACTTGTATGTTGTTGACTGGAGCCTGTCCTAAGGGTATGGAGGTATGGAAGTGAATGCAGAAAGTGAAATACTTGTGCTTTGCGAGGAGAGGGGGGTGGGGAAGTACGAATGGGAGAGACGCGCTCAGCAGCCAGGGCTGGTGAGAGAAAGCTGAGTTGCCTTGAAAGACCACAGATCAAATTATATTGCGTTAACCTTGGTTCTGTAGTTCCCACAGTCTATGTGGTCCTTGGTCGGACATAGATCCCTTCCTGGTTTAACATGCTGGCGCCCCTTAATTCCACTAGAGCACTTGGACCTGTAAGTCATTCCCAGAACAGCCACATTGTGGGTCTATGACACCCGGCTGTTGTTACTATTGAGGCTGGGTCTGTAACAGCTTGTCTGCTGGATAACTTTGAGGATAAAGTCGGAAGGTGAATGATCTGGTGGAGCAAATAGAATGGCAAGGTAGGATTGAGGGGCCGAGTGGCCTACCCCTGCTCCTATTTTCTAGTCTTCTCTTGGGGGGAATGATGAGGAGAGCCATAGATGGGCTAATGGTTATGCAGCTCTGCATCTGACTGGCGACCATACTCTTCCCTGATGTGAGTCCTTGAGGTAAATCTCATTGGTGTATTATTGCAAGGGGTTGGTCAAGAGATCTCTTGAGGGAAACTAGCTTCCTGACTTGTCACTGGTAAGCTATCGCATAGCACAGGGGCTTACAGATGAGCCCAACCTTCTCCACCGAAGGTTGATTGGGAGCCTTTCTCAGGGAACATGCCCTTGTTGGCCATGAAGGAATTAAAATTCTGAAAGGAATTAACTGGAATGAGTCAAGGGCAGGGAAAGTAGACAAAACAAATGTCTTTGTCGTTGCCACATGATGGAAGGAATGGAGGCCACCATTTTGTGAGACTGTTCTTACGACCTCCATTTTGTGAACTATGGCTCTTGCTCAGAGATGCTGGATCAGCACAACTGAAAGTAACCATAGCAAAGGCCCTACCGACTACCTGCTGCAGACTTATGGAAGAGCAGTTTGTGAACTGAAGTAACCTAAGGCCCAGTGTCTGACTTGAGCTGGCCGTAACTGGTTTAAAATGGCCAGACTCAGGGAACAGCAAGGTAATGACATCTGAGGCACATCCTTATTTGGGAGAAGAGCAATGAGGGAATGCTACCTGGAGCCTTGGGCCAGAGCCAATGAAAAGTGGACGCATGGTAGCCAGATAAGCCAGAACCAACAGAATCAAAGTGTATCAGTGCAGAACTGATAAGAAAAGTGAATAATAATGAAGGATTTTGTATGTGAGAACTCTGGAGGCTAAGTATCGCAAGGAAGACCCCATGCCTGGGGCAGGAAGAAGGTGGACCAATCACTTGGCCAAGAGGAGAGCCCCAATTTCAGTGTTACAAGTTGGAGCGAGGGTCTGGGTGAGAACTGGTACAAAAGGAACTATAACATTCAGGAACCTAAATTGTTGGCCAGGGCCCAACGTGAGAACTTACGTGGATAATTGTGTTGATACAACAAGGCGCAAGTTTTGATTTACTTAAGATTTCTGTGGTTATTTACCTAACCTAAGTTAGTTGATCGAGGTAAGAGTCAACAGTCCCAAGTGGGAATTGTCTTCTTGTGATCCCCATTGTCCTGGCTCCCAATTCCAGTTCCCAACCACTTATCCTGATGCCTAGACTTTCTGCCCTTGGGCAGAAGATTACCTTAGGTCATAGAGTCATACAGCACGGAGACAGGCCCTTTGGCCCCACTCGTCCATGCTGACCGTGGTGCCCACCTAGCCAGTCCCACTTGCCTGTATTTGGCCCAAATCCCTCTAAACTCCTCCTTTCCATGCACTTATCCAAATGTCTTTTCAATGTTATTATTGTATCTGCCTCAACCACTTCCTTCAGCAGCTCATTCCTTCAATGTCAGCAAAACAAAGGAGCTGGTTGTTGACTTCAGGAAGGGGGCGCGGTTCACATGCTCTTGTTTATGTCAATGGCGCTGAGGTTGAGAGGGTTGAGGGCTTCAAGTTCCCAGGAGTGAACATCACCAATAGCCTGTTCTGGTCCAACCATGTGGACGCCACAGCCAAGAAAGCTCACCAGCACCTCTACTTCCCCAGGAGGCTAAAGAAATTTGGCATGTCCCCTTCGACCCTCACTAATTTTTATTGATGCACCATAGAAAGCATCCTATCCGGATGCATCATGGCTTGGTAAGGCAACTGCTATGCCCATGACCTCAAGAAACTGCAGAGAGTTATGGACACAGCCCAGCACATCACAGAAACCAGCCTCCCCTCCATGGATTCTGTCTACACTTCTTGCTGCCTCTGTAAAGCAACCCACATAATCAAAGACCCCACCCACTCTGGACATTCTCCCTTCTCCCCCCTCCATCAGGGAGAAGATACAAAAGCCTGAAAGCACGTACTACCAGGCTCAAGGACAGCTTCTATCCCTCTGTTAAAAGACTATTGAACAGTCCCCTAGTACGATAAGATGGACTCTTGACCCCACAATCTACCATCGTTATGACCTTGCACAATATTGTCTGCCTGCACTGCACTTTCTCTGTTACAGTAACACTTTATTCTGCATTCTGTTATTGTTTTACCTGGTACTACCTCAATGCACTGATGTAATGAATTGATCTGTATGAATAGTATGCAAGACAAGTTTTTCACTTTACTTCGGTACATGTGAGAATAATAAGCCAATTTACCAATTTTTTCATTGAATGTGCAGTGCTTTGGGATGTCCTGAGGTTGTGCAGGTTGTTCTGAAAATACAAGACTTTATTTTGAATCCTCCTGTGCACCTCCTTCATAAACCATGCCTTCCCTTCCCCTTTGCATCGCTATTGCAACATGCCACACACTGTCCAACCATAATATCGAGTAACACTGTGCAGACTGGGAATGGATGCTGGGGATTTCTGGTCTGGTCTCGCTGTTATCCTTTAAATCCCCTGGAAGACCCTGCCAAGGGCTCAGGCAACTCCTTGGGGAAAGGAGCGTGATTGCAGACAGCTCTGTCACAATCAGTCTATCTGACAAACACAAGTTGGAAAACACGATTGCAAAGTTTTTTCCAGGAGTAAATATTTTACATTTACTGCCAAGAATTCATCTTCGATTTGCATATGGGCTTGGAAGTGACTGGGAGTGTTTGTACAAGTTGAGAGATGCTATCTGTGTCAACAGTGCAGAGACGAGCACTGGTACTGGGAAACACAGAAGTAGGGACAGTACCATTTGTATGTGGTGTGGAAGCTGTGGGAAGCTTTGACTGGAAGATGGGGTGGTGAAAGGGGCATGTGGGGCGGGGGGGGGACAGTTAGTGATGATGAACAAACCTGAGGCTGGTAAAAAGGACAGAGATGGGGGAAATGAGTAAATGTTATAGGGGTGGGGAAGGGGAGGGAATTTTGTAATGACCTCTGCAATAACTCATGCATCCAAACTCTCCTGTTCCTTTTCCAAAGGAGGTTTATTTGCTGATTACAGCATAACATTATTATAGTACCACAGTGCCCACCATTCACACTATTTACAATTCCGTGTTACAACACAGTCATCTCCATCCAGAACACACCCGAGCCCCTGTGGGGTCCACCAGTCCTGGAGATCCCCCAGTGTACCCGTGGATACCACGTGTCCTTCTCCAGGGACACACAGGCACGGAGGTAACCCCGGAAGAGGGGCAGGCAGTCGGCTCTGGCAGAACCTTTGACTGCCTGCTGGCCGGACCCCTGAATGCCCACCTTGGCCAGGCCCAGGAGCAGATTGACCAGGAGATCCCCCGAGTGACCCTTCCCCCTCCTCCTCCCCACTGGTTGTCCGAAGACCTAGAACATGGGGGGCTGAGGTGTAGCCAGAACTTGAGGAGCAGCCCCTTCGGATACTCAAATAGAGGCTGCAACTACGTATATCCATGTGACACCAAACTCCCCAACACCCTGTGCCCTCGAAATGTGCATGGAATTGTGACACCAAACTCCCCAACACCCTGTGCCCTCGAAATGTGCATCGAATTCTTTCTAATTTTTCCGCCTATATTCAAGTGAAGTTTTTTTCTTCCCCTTCAAGGGGCGAGGGATTAATACAAAAACATGATGGATTCCTGAAATTTAGTGGTTCTTTGTTCCAATGGAACAGCTGATGAAATATGAGCCGGTGGAGCTGAGCATGGGATCAGTTTTCCACCTCTTTTTTCCCACTTGGCAGCTGGATGCATTTTAACTGTAACATTCTGCCTTGTACATTTCTGAGACAACAGGTTGTCCCTTGCTGAGAAATACCATCGCCTGCTCCCCCATCCTACCCCCACTTATCACTCCAAAGCTTTTTGCACATTTACTTCTGCAGCTTGAGGTTTAAGCACTTGGGGATTTTAATTGAAGAATCTTCCTGTAATTTGTGTTGATCTGGAGTGCTTGTGTTTTACAGTGCTGATTTCCGAAACCTGTTAACTGAAAGCCACATATGGCGTGGTCAAGGCAAATGAGGGTTAGTGGGGATGGGTTTCAAATGGGGAGAGGGAGGTAGGGAAGTGAAGTGGTTTAGGCAGGGAATTCCTCAGCGTCCGAGGTGAGCAGCTGAAGGCACAGACGCCAAGAGCGGAGGGATGAAATTCGGAGAGGCCAGCATCAGAGGAGCGCTGTGATGTGATTACACTGCAGACTTGCTCCTCGTACAGGTGGGAGCTGAGCTGCCAGGTGCCAGGGTAAAGCTGAGCTAAATTCCATTCCAGTGGCAACGTCCTGGTTGAACTCTGCAGTCACATTCATTCACATTCATGGCACATTCTGCATGCATTCCTTTCTGCAAATCTGCTCTCGGTTTTTTTCTTCCCCCTCCCCCTGAGAAGAAGTTCTCGAAACGCAGCTGCTTAAACCATGGGCCTTATTTTATATTCAGGTGGAAGTGCAGATTGAGAGGCTGATTAAAGTTTGGCTCAGTTTGACTGGGGGGGGGGGGGGGGGTGTTTGTTGAAAGCAAGTAGTCCCCCAATGCAGCTAAAGCAAAGGGCAGTTGTTTGCCCCTCTAATTGGATGCACTTGGGTCTCTCTGATCACCTCTCCCTAACATCCACCTCCCTCCCACCCCTCTCACCACCCAAGAGGGTAGCAATTTCTGTTGGTAGACCATCGCCGGGTCCTGGTTGGTGTCTCACCCAGGCTGAGAGGAGCTCTGGGTTACTTTGCCTGGGGAAGGTGGTGAGAGATGCTCACTGTGCCAGCTGTGTCTCAGTGGGGGTAACACTTGTCTCTGTGTCTAATGGTTGAGGTTCTGTCGTTAAACGGCCTGGTGGTGGTAGACACAAGAGAAACCGCGGATGGTGGAAACCTGGAGCAACGAACACAAAATGCTGGAGGAACTCAGCGGGTCAGGCAGCATCTATGGAGGGAGATGAACAGTCGGCGTTTCGGGTTGAGACCCTTCATCAGGACTGGAGAGGAAGAGGGCAGAAGCCGGAATAAGAAAATTGGGGGGAGGGGGAGGAGCACAGGCTGGCAGGTGATAGGTGAGTCCAGGTGTGAGGGGGAAGGTAGGTAGATGGGGGATGAAAGGGAGTGATGTGAGAAGCTGGGAGGTGATAGGTGGGTAGCTGGTGGAAGTCCAATGGTTGAGTTACCTAACGAATAACCAGCCTTCATAAGCAGAGTTCAAATACCAACACGGCACCTGTAGAATTTAAATCCAGTTGGCTATCTGCAATATTTAAAAGAAAACTTGTCATTGTCATGATAACCCTGGTCAGGTCTGTATGTGACTCCAGGCCCACTGACATTGTTGATTCTTAAGTGGTGGAGAGAACCACTTGGTTCAAGGGCAACTAGGGACAGGCAGTTAACGTTGGACTTGCCAGTGATGGTCAGATCCTGAAACAAGTTCAAGATCATTTCAGAGAGTGGAGCACAAGGGTGTGTTGCTGAGAGAGTGCAACATGGTTGGATGTGCTACCTGTTGGATGAGATAGGACATAGGACAGTACAGCACAGGACAGGCCCTTCGGCCCACAATGTTGTGCCAACATAGCTAATCCCTCCTACCTACAGAATGCCCATATCCCTCTATTTTCCTCTCATTCATGTGCCCATCCAAGCCCCTCTTAAAAGCCCCCCTTGAATTTGCCTCCCTCCCCCCTATCAGGCAACATACTTCAGGCAGCCACCACACTCTCAGTAAAAAGCAGACCCCTCACGTCTCTTCTGAACCGACCCTCTCTCACCTTAAATGCATGCCCTCTGGTATTGGACCGCTCAAACACCAGCCCCATCTGCCTTCCCAGGTGGATGTAAAGGATCCTCGGGGATATCAGTGGAGTTCTCCCAATTATCCTGGGCATTAGGAACCCATTGTATCAACAATGAAAATGAATTATCTGCTTGTTATCACATCGCTGTGCATACATTGGTTGTTCTCCTTCCTCTAGTATAGCAGAGATTATTCTTCAAAATAACTTCACTGGTTGTAAAGCACTTTGTGAGACCTGGAAGGTTTCATTTTCCTTTGTTCGCTGTACTCCCTGATATTTATCTTCCCATCTTTCCCTGAAGAATCACTAGAGGGTATAGGGAATGGGAATACTGGATAATTTTCCACTCCACTCTGTTCTAGTCACTCTTCCAGCATCAAACTTAAGGTCTTGCTACTTGGCCAAATTACTCAGTCATGCATTGAGGAGACCAGGATCTGTCTGCATTTGGAATTGATTGGGGACAGACAGGCTGTCTTTGTGCATGGGAAATTGTGTCTCACAAGTTTAACTGAGTTTTTTGAAGAGGCGACCAAAAGGGGCAAGGATGCTGACTACATGGACTTTAGCAAGGATTTTGACAAGGTCCTGCATGATGAACTGGTCTGGAAGGTGAGAACACATGGGATCCAGGGTGAGCTAGCCAATTGGAAGCAAAATTGGCTTGGTGGAAGGAGTCAGAGGGTGGTTGTGGAGGGGTGGTTTTCAGATGGGAGGCCTGTGACCAGTGGTGTGCCACAGGGATCAGTGCCGGATCTCCTAGTGTTTGTCAGATATATTTACAATTTGGATGAGGATGCAGGCGGTGTGATTAGGAAGTTTGCACAGAAACCAGCCTCCTCTCCTTGGACTCTGTCTTTACCTCTCGCTGCCTTGGTGAAGCAGCCAGCATAATCAAAGACCCCACCCACCCACCCGGGTCATTCTCTGCCTTCTCTCCTCTTCCATCAGGCAGAAGATACAGGACCCTGAGGGCACGTACCACCAGGCTCAAGGACAGTTTCCACCCCACCGTGATAAGACTATTGAACGGTTCCCTTATACGATGAAATGGACTCTGAACTCATGATCTACCTTGTTGTGACCTTGCACCTTATTGCACTGAACTTTCTCTGTAGCTGTGACACTTTACTCTGTATGCTGCTATTGTTTTTACCTGTACTACCTCAATGCACTCTGTACTAACTCAGTGTAACTGCACTGTGTAATGAATTGACCTGTACGATCAGTATGCAAGACAAGATTTTCACTGTACCTCGGTACAAGTGACAATAATAAACCAATACCAATACCAATACCAATACCAATACCAATACACCAAAATTGGTGGTGCAGCAGACAGTGAAGAAGGTTGCCTAAGGTTAAAACAGGATATAGAACAACTGGGAAAGTGGACAAAGGAATTGCAGAAGGAATTTAACCCAGACAAGTCTGAAGTAGTGCACAAAAAGTGCTGGGGGAACTCAGCAGGTCAGTCAGCATCTGTGGAGGGAAATAAATAGTCGACGTTTCGGGCCGAGACCCTTCATCAGGACTGGAAAGGAAGAGGGCAGAAGCCAGAATAAGAAGGTGGAGGGAGGAGGGGGAGGAGCACACGCAGGCAGGGGCGAGGTGAGTTCAGGTGATAGGCGAGTCCAGGTGAGAAGGGGGAAGGGGGAAGGTAGAGGGTGGGGGAGGGGGAGAAGATGTAAGAAGCTGAGAGGTGATAGAAGAGGCAAAGGGCTGAAGAAGAAGGAATCCGGTAGGAGAGGGCGGTGGGTCATGGAATAGAGGATGGGGGAGGGGAGGAGACGAGATGGGCAGGTCACCAAGTCTGAAATAATGCATTTTGGGAAGTTAAACCAGGGCAGGTCATACACACAATGTATGGCAGGGCCCTGGGGAGCATTGCAGAACAGAGACTGAGGGGGTAAAAGTACATTTTTCCCTGAAAGTGGCAACACAGGTAGACAAAATGGTGAAGAAGGTGTACGGCACGCTGGCCTTCATCGGTCAGGCCACTGAGTACAAGAGTTGGGATGTCATGTTACAGCTGTACAAGGTGTTGCTGAGACAGCACCTGGAATATCGTGTGCAGTTCTGGTCACCAAACTGATGTGATTAAGCCAGAGAGGGTGCAGAAAAAATTCACAAGGATGTTGCCGGGACTGGAGGGCTTGAGTTATAAGGAGAGACTGGATAGGCTGGGACTGTTTGCCCTTGAGTGAAGGAAGCTGAGGGGTGACCTTATAGAGGTTAAAAAAATCATGAGGGGCATAGATATGGTGGATGGTCACGGTCTTTTTTTCCAGGGTAGGGGAGTCTAAAACCAGAGGGCACAGGTTTAAGGTGAGAGGGGAAAGATTTAGAGGGGACCTGAGGGGAAACTTTTTCACCCAGAGAGTGGTGTGTATGTGGAACGAGCTGCCAGAGGAAGTGCTAGAGGCGGGTACAATTACAAAGTTTAAAAGACATTTGGACAGGTACATGGATAGGAAAAGTTTAGAGGGATATGGGCCAAATGCAGGCAAGTGGCTTTAGCTCAGGCAGGCAATTTGCTTGGCATGTACGAGATGGGCCGAAGGGCCTGTTTACATTGAGATTTCCTTCACCTGTGATTTTGTTTTGATTTTTATTTCATGACAATCTGAGAGCTTTATGGTCACCTTTACTGAGACTAGGTTTTTATCCTGATTCACTTGAATTTAAAATCTCCAATTGCATGAAAGGATTGAAACTCAAGACTTTGGATCAATAGTCCAGATCTCTGGATACAAATCCAACAACTCAACTGCAATGAAAAAGTCCATGCTCAGTTCTTCCAGGTGCAACACACATGACCTGTTGCTGTCAGGCGGGAGACTTCCAAGACAGAATATGAAGTGTTGCTCCTCCAACTTGCGTCTGGCCTCAACATCGATTTCTCTAACTTCCGGTAACCACCCCTTTTCTTTCCTCTCCCCCACCCTCATGACCTGCCCACCTCCTTCCCTTTGTCCCATGGTCTACTGTCCTCTCCTATCAGTTTCCTCCCTCCCTCTGCCTCTCCCACCTATCGCCTCCCAGCTTCTCGCATCATTCCCCTTCATCCCCCCTCCGCTACCTGCCTACCTTCCCCTCCTCACCTGGACCCACCTATCACCTACCAGCTCGTGCTCCTCCTCCCTCCCCCACCCTTTTATTCTGGCTTCTGCCCTCTTCCTTTCCAGTCCTGATGAAGGGTCTCGACCCGCAACGTCAATTGTTCATTTCCCTCCGCAGATGCTGCCTGACCCGCTGAGTTCCTCCAGCGTCTTGTGTGTGTTGCTCCAGATTTCCAGCACATGCAGAGTCTCTTGTGTCTCAGTGTAGCTTGGCAACTGTCAGGCGAGGGAACAAGTCTGGTATCTACCATCATACACGCCCAGAGGAAACAAAGATATTACTTATGATTACTGTTTCAGTGTAACCAACCGCTGTGTGATTAAACAAATCATAGTCCTTGCTAATTGTCCAAGACCAGACTTAGAATAAATTTACTTTCATTATAACTCACCCAGATCAGATCATTTAAAGTGGGCTGTCTATAATTTCAACCACTGATCAAACAGCCCAACCTCACAAAACATAACACAGGAAATATCCAAAGCATTTTTTTAAAAGATTAAAATACTCGTAATTATTTTTTCATTTTGATTGGATAAATACGTCTAAGAATCTTCCTCATATTGGTCGTAGAGAGTCAAGGAGACCAACACAATAGCCATGCCAACCGCATCACGTATACAGTCCAATCCAAATCTAAATCAGCAAGCTCTCCTTCCATGCCATAACAATGCTGTGACTCAGTGTTGGATGGCGATTGACACTTGTTAGTTGTTCATCTTACAGGGGTGGGTGTTGCTGGCACTTCTCCTCTAATCCTTCTCCACCTGCCTCTCATTTTTGTTTCTTTGACTGCCTCCATCTATCATTGCATGCCACTGCCTCCCAACTCCCCCTTCTCCTCTCTCCTACCCGCTGCAACCTCTCACCCCTCCTCAGTCCACTGATCACCTCGGACTCCTGTCTCACCGCTCCACCTTCTCCCCTTTACGCTGGCCATCTTCCCTCTCCACTCTCAGTCCCGGTGCAGGGTCTCGACCCGAAACGTCGACAATTCCTCTCCTCCCACAGGTGCTGCTCGACCCCGCTGAGTTCTTCTAGCAGATTGTTTGTTGATCCAGGTTCAGCATCTGCAGTCTCTTGCGTCTCCATTAAACCTATGCCCTCTAGTTTTAGACTGGGAAAAAGATTGTGACAATCCATCTTACCTATGTCTGCTGTTGTGATCCAGTCTGGTCTATATGTGACTCCAGGCCAACCAGGTGGGTGATGCTCATCTGCTCTGTTCCTTGAGGTGGCTTGGCAGGAGAGCTTAAATTTAAATTGGTAAATTAGTTTATTATTGTCACATGTACTGAGGTGCAGTGAAAAACTTTGTTTTGCATGCCATCCATACAGATTATTTCTTTACAAAGGAGCATTGAGGTAGTACAAGGGAAAACAATGCAGAATAAAGTGTCACAGCTACAGAGAAAGTGCATTGCAGGCAGACAATAAGGTGCAAGGCCATAATAAGGTAGATTGTGAGGTCAAGAGTCCATCTTATCATATTAGAACATCGTTCAATACACTGAGGAGATTTACCAGGACGTTGCCTGGATTGGAGAGCATGTCTTAGGGCTTTTCTCTTTGGAGAGAAGGAGGATGAGAGGGGACTTGATAGAGGTGTACATGATGATGAGGCATAGATCGAGTGGATAGTCAGAGACTTTTTCCCAGGGCGACAATGGCTAACACGAGGGGACATAATTTTAAGGTGATTGGAGGAAGATATAAGGGGGATGTCAGGGGTAAGTTTTTTACACAGAGAGTGGTGGGTACGTGGAACGCACTGCCTGCAGAGGTTGTGGGGGCAGATACATTCGGGACATTTAAGAGACTCTTCAATAGACACGTGAATGATAGAGAAATGGAGGGCTGTGTGGGAGGGAAGGATTAGATAGATCTTAGAGCAGGATAAAATGTCGGCACAACATTGTGGGCCAAAGGGCCTGTACTGTGCTGTAGTGTTCTATGTTCTATAATAGTCATAACAGCAGAATAGAAGCTGTCCTTGAGCCTGGTGGTACGTGCTTTCAGGCTTTTGTTCATGAGTGGAATACAGGCTGTCATCAGGTTACCTATGCCTGACCACTGAGATACAAACAAGCGCCCATAATATTATTAAATTCAACAGTCTGACATATGAACAGCAGAACTAGTTTCCTCTCTCTCTCCACTTTTAGTAATTGTTCTTTCTTATCAGTCTTATGTGTTTTTTATGTCATTCATTACAACACGGTGGAGGTATGGTTACCGTATCGAGTGAGTTTTGAATATCTTCCAACTTACAGACAAAATCGACGTACAGACATCTGTAAAGATGGAACCTGGCCATTATCCAGCAAGGGCCCGTACTGCTTCAATCTGTGACCGAAAGCCTGAGACTGCTGAAAATTCTGATTTCGGGGACAATGATGGAAGAATACAGAACAGTGGCAGCAAAGTTCGAGCCGCTCTAGTGCTGTCTGTGTGAAGTTTGCACGTTCTCCCTGTGGGTGGGTTTCCCCTGGGTGCTCCAGTTTCATCCCACATCCCAAGTTTCAAAGATGTGGAGGCTTTGGAGAGGGTGCAGAAGAAGTTTACCAGGATGCTACCTGGATTAGAGGGTATTGGTATTGGTTTATTATTGTCACTTGTACTGAGGTACAGTGAAAAACTTGTCTTACGTGCCATTCATACAGGTCAATTCATTACACAGTGCAGTTACATTGAGTTAGTACAGAGTGCATTGAGGTAGTACAGGTAAAAACAATAACAGAATACAGAGTAAAGTGTCACAGCTACAGAGAAAGTGCAGTGCAATAAGGTGCAAGGTCACAACAAGGCAGATCGTATACACTATAAGGAGAGGTTGTTTTCTCTCGAGTGTCGGAGGCTGAGGGGAGACATGATAGCAGCTTAGAAAATGAAGAGGGGCACAGATAGATGGCTGGTTTCTTTTTCCCAGAATTGAAATGTCTAATACTAGAGAGCATACATTTAAGATGAGAGGGAGAAAATTCAAAAGAGATGTACGGGGAAAGCTTTCTACACAGAGGGTGGTGGCTGCCTGGATTAGACTGCCAGGGGTAGTGGTAGAAGCAGATACGATAGCTGTGTTTAAGAGGCTGTTAGATAGGCACATGATTATGCAGAGAATAGAAGGATATGGACCATGTGCAGACAGATGGGATTATTTAATTTGGCATCATTAGTTTAATTACTGTGGTACGACATTTTGGGCCGAATGGCCTGTTCCTGTGCTGTACTGTTCTCTGTTAATCGGAATGCCGCTGCAACTTATCTCTTGTGCAGGTGGGTGGCAGGAAAATCATTGATGGCGTGTGAGAGGGAATGGGTTAAATGGAAGTAAGGGGGGGAATGGGATCGAAGGGATTGCTCTGAGAACCAGCATAGACCCAGTGAGCCGATTGGTCCATTTCTATTTCACAAGCAAGTCTGAAGTGTTGGGTGTTTCCCCATATTCACATCCAGTGGATGAATAAATAAAATTAGGATTCGCAAAGTCCTAGAATTTGGATTTCACTCTCTTTTGGTGTGTTAAACCTGTGCTGTGCATAACACCAATGTGCAACTGGATCCCAGGGGAGAACTCGTGGCATTGATTGGACGTGTGGGAGAAGCAGTATTCCCGTAGTTTGGACGCAGAATTGGTGTGCTATAGGTGGACAGCACTTATCCAATTGGGTGGTGCTTGAAAAGCTTTCACTTGTGCCATTACTGCACTGGTCACTGGTAAGAAAGTCAAAGGAAGCCTTGCCAGTTTAGCCACTCAACAACTACCACAAAGGTGACCAGGAAAGTGTGGAACATAACGACCCCTCTTTTCTCCCCTATCCTAGATATTGCAAACCGAAGACATAAGAGACTGCCGATGCTGGAATCTGGAGCAATAATCTGCTGGAGGAACTCAACAGATCAGGCAGCATCTGTGGAGGGAAATGGACAGTCAATGTTTTGGATTGAGACTCTTCATTTGGACTGAAAGATAGAGGGGAGATGGCCAGTATAAAGATAAGATACGATATCTTTATTAGTCGCGTGTACATCGAAACACACAGCGAAATGCATCTTTTGCGTAGAGTGTTCTGGGGGCAGCCCGCAACTGTCGCCACACTTCCTGCGCCAACATAGCACGCCCACAGCTTCCTAACCCGTACGTCTTTGGAATGTGGGAGGAAACCGGAGCACCCGGAGGAAACCCACGCAGACACGGGGAGAACGTACAAACTCCTTACAGACAGCGGCCAGAATCTACCGCACGTTCAATCGATGCCATGGATTTTCCCCTGGGATTGAGTTGCACATTGGTGTTATGCACAGCACAGGTTTAACACACCAAAAGAGAGTGAAATCCAAATTCTAGGATTTTGCGAATTCTAATTTTATTTATTCATCCACTGGATGTGAATATCGGAGGTGGGGGGAAGGGGCGGAGCAAGAGCTGTCAGGTGATGGGTGGATCCAGGTGAGGAGGGGGGTGGTAGTCAGATGGGGGGGGGGGGAGGGTGGAAGTAGAGGCCGGGAGGTGACAAGTGAAGGCAACAGAGGGCTGCAGAAGGTGGGATCTGATAGGAGCCGAAGGTGGAGCATTCTACCAGGGGAGGGAGGTGGGGAGGGCAGAGGGGAAGAGTGGGGGGAGGGGACCCAGTGGGAGGAGTGTGTGGGTAATGGACAGATGGAGCGGGTGGAGGAGGGGAAAGGGTGACGGGGGCTGTGGTGAGTGTAGGAGGAACTGGGTAGATCAGGAGGAGAGACAAAAGGGTCAGATAAGGTGAACCACAAAAGTCCATTGAAATGTTCTGGCACAGAATGAGTCTATTCAGCACACTGACCCCCTGCTGGCTCCCAGTACAGCAGCCTCATCAGTCCCGTATCGCCACTTTTTCCCAGAGCCCTATAAATTATATTTCTTGGTGTCTCCCCTGAAATCACTGGCCAGTTCTGGTCACCTCACTATAGGAAGGATGTTGAGGCTTTAGGGAGGGTACAGAGGAGGTTTACCAGGATGCTGCCTGGGCTAGAGGGCATGTGCTTTCAGGAGAGGCTGGACAAACTTGGGCTCTTTTCTCTGGAGCGGTGGAGGCTGAGGGGTGATCTGTTGGAAGTGTATAAAATTATGAGAGGCATAGATAGAGTGGACAAGCAATATCTTTTTCCCATTATTGAGCGATCCAATACCAGAGGGCATGCATTTAAGGTGAGAGGTGGTAGGTTCAGAACAGACGTGAGGGGTACGTGTTTTACTGAGAGAGCAGTGGATGCCTGGAATGCATTGCCTGATAGGGTGGTGGAGGCAAATTCGCTGGGGGCTTTTAAGAGGGGCTTGGATGGGCACATGAATGAGAGGAAAATGGAGGGATATGTGCATTCTGTAGGTAGGAGGGATTAGCCATGTCAGCACAACATTGTGGACCAAAGGGCCTGTTCTGTGCTGTACTGTGTTCTATGTTGTCTTATGCCCATCCCCAAGCTTCCAAACCATAATTACTCACTGCAATAAATCCAGCCTGAAAATGGAATTGGATTATTATTGTCACGTGTACCGAGATACAGGGAAAAGCTTTTGTTTGCGTGTCATCCAGGCAGATCACGCCATACGTAAGTACATTGAGGTAGTAAAAAGAAAACAGAATGCAGAGTACAGTGGAGCAGCTACAGGGAAAGTGCAGTGCAGGGAGACAAACTAAGTGCAAGGGCCTGTATCTTTAGTTTAATTTGGCATTGTGTTCAGGACAGACATCGTGGGCCAAAGGGCCTGTTCCTGTGCTGTACTGTTCTATGTTCTACGTTGTATGTACTCACAACCGCAATGTGGGAAACACAGTGGCCAGTTTGCACACAGCCAGATCCCATAAATAGCAACATGATGATGACCAAGTATGTAAAACATCCAATTGTTCAGAAATCCAGACGGTTTGGCACCCGCCTCACATATTACTCCAGAACATTGTGGCTGGGGCCAAGGTCTGGACTGGATTCGGAACGCTGAGGGTCAGGAACGTGGGCAGGTTTCTGGCTGGAGCCAGGTTCCGGAGTGCTGGGATATTTCCCATTCCCTTTAAACTGAACTGGAAAACTTGTTATACACTGTGTAACATGTTAAAAAAAAGTGTGTTTGAGTCTAAAGAGGAGTAATATCCAGCAGTCCAGCACCACCACAGTTAGCACAGTAAAACTCCATGAATATAGCAAGCTGGGCTTTTATGGTGTTGACCAGCTGATTTCCCAGACTATTGGATGTTATTTTATTAATGCTCCAATATAATTTTGATTAGTTTTTTTAGATAGTACCCATTAAAATTACAGTGAACCTGGTCAATTTAAAAGTAATACTGGAACCTGGGCTTTGAGGAATAGAAGAAAGGGTGTGAGTCAACAAGGAGTGAGGAAATTGAGACCTCGTAAGTGGAAAGTATCACCAGATGGTGAATTGGTAAATTGGTTTATTATTGTCACAGTGAAAAACTTTGCACCACATGCCGTCCACACAGATCATTTCATTCCAACAGTGCATTGAGGTAGTACAAGGGAACACAATAACAGAAGGCAGAATAAAGTGTTACAGTTACAGAGACAGTGCAGTGCAGGCAGACAATAAGGTGCAAGGGCCATTACATGTAGATTGTGAGGTCAAGAGTCTATCTTATCGTACTAGGGAACCGTTCAATAGTCTTATAACAGTGGGATAGAAGCCTTGAGTCTGGTGGTACGTGCTTTCAGGCTTTTGTATCTTCTGCCCTGATGGGAGGGGGGAGAAGAGAGAATGTCTGGGGTGGGTGGGGTCTTTGATTATGTTGGCTGCTTTACCGAGGCAGCGAGAAGTATAGATGGGGTCCATGGAGGGGAGGCTGGTTTCCGTGATGGGCTGGGCTGTGTCCACAACTCTGCAGTTTCTTGTGGTCCTGGGTGGAGGAGTAGCCGTACCAAGCTGAGATGCATCCGGACAGGATGCTTTCGATGGTGCATCTATAAAAATCGGTGAGGTCCGAAGGGGACTTGCCAAATTTCTTTACCCTCCTGAGGAAGTAGAGGCACAAGTGAGCTTTCTTGGCCGTGGCGTCTAAGTGGTTGGACCAGGGCAGGCTGTTGATGATATCCATCCTTAGAACTTGTAATTTTCAACTCTGCTGAGCCTTTTGGGTTTCTGAGTGGTTGGATAGCAGGTTATCGGAGTTTTAGTGTAATTTGTTTCGGGTAAGTAACAGCAGAAAGTGCTGAAAATACTCAATGCATCAGGCAGCATCTGTGGAGAAGGAAACAGAGTGGATAACTTTTCATCCTCTGATTTGGTTCTCATGTGAAGGATAAATATTGATGAATTTCCTGGTCTTCTTTAATTGAATGCAGTGGGATCTTGTATATATTGATTTACCTGCCTAAGAAGGCAGACAGTTGCTTGTTTCATTCATGGTAACATGGGATATTTTAAATTACATTGGCACGAGCTTAATTATGGATCTCATAATCACACCTTTAATACCGAGTTTTCAAAGGGAGTCTTGTGGAATGGGAGTTGTCAGTTCTTGTAGATCCTGGAAATAAATTGTGATTATGCCCAAATTAATGCATATTATTAGTTTCAAAATTAATACCTAGTAAATCATTAGTATTAGAAGTACTAATTGGGCAGGAAAAAACAAGAGCAAGCCTTGTCTTTGCTGCTGTCTAATTGTGCTGGTTTGTGTGTTGTACATCATTGCTCTGGGCATTGTGTTCTGGTGGTGGAAGGGACCCTTGGCCAAGTCTAAGCAAGTGCTCAATGTCAGGTCCAACTGGAAGTCAAGCACTGACTGTACAATATCAGCCAATGAGTTATTGGAGGTGGTGCGTGGGATTGACTTGGCACAAACAGCAAAACAATTTACTAGGGGAATAGTTTATTTAAGGAGCAGAGAAAACACAAACTACAGCAACTTCTACCTCTAAGAAGTAGGGCATTTCTCTGGAGAACTGCAGTGAGCGGAGGGATAGTATTAGATACGTGAAATCAATCTCACCCACGTACAGGGCAATTATCCAAACATCTCCATTTTGCTTAGTTCTAGCATTCTAACCGGGGCAGCCCAGGTGAAACGAGAACCTGGAATATTCTTGCTCATCTTGCAGCTGGTCTCCAAGACTCTTCCTCTCCACAGTTCCTGAAACATTCCTCTTTAATACAGGAGCGCTCCCATTCTTCCCCCTTCATCCCATGAACAGAACTTCAGCGATTATCAACCATCGTAGCAAAGTCCCAGCTCCTGCTGATCACCGGCGATCTCAGAGAGGTTGCTGGCCTCCTAAGCAATAAGACAAGATATCTTTATTAGTCACATGTACATCGAAACACACAGTGAAGTGCATCTTTTGCGTAGTTTTCTGGGGGGCAGCCCGCAAGTGTCGCCACGCTTCTGGCGCCAACATAGCATGACCACAACTTCCTAACCCGTACACCTTTGGAATGTTGGAGGAAACCGGAGCACTCGGAGGAAACCCACGCAGACACGGAGAGAAAGTAGAAACTCTTTACAGACAGCGGCTGGAATTGAACCCGGGTTGCTGGTGCTGTAATAGCGTTATGCTAACTGCTGCACTACTGTGCCAGCCAACCTGTGCCTTAAGTGCAGAAAAGATTTAGAGTGTTGCCAGGGATTGAGGGCCTGAGTTATAGGGAGAGGTTAAGCAGGCTAGGACTTTAAGCATAGGAGACTGAGGGATGAACTTATAAAAGTGTATAAGATCATGAAGATAGGATGAATGTGCACAGTCTTTTTCCCAGGGTTGTGGAATCAAAAACTAGAGGGCATAGGTTTGAGGTGAGAGGGGAGAGATTTAGAAAGGACCCGAGGAGCAACTTCTTCACGCAGAGGGTGGTGGGTGTATGGAACGAGCTGCCAGAGAAAGCAGTAGAGGCAGGTACAATAACAACATTTAAAAGACGTTTGGGTAAGTACATGGATTGGAAAGGTTTAGAGGGATACGGGCCAAAAGCAGGCAAATGGGACTGCCTTAGATGGGCACTTCGGTCGGCATGGACAAGTTGGGCCGAAGGGCCTGTTGCCGTGCTGTATGACTCTATAATTCGGTTTCCTCCCATGTTCCAAAGACGTACGGGTTAGGAAGTTGTGGGCATGCTACGTTGGCGCCGGAAGACTGGCGACACTTGCAGGCTGCCCCCAGAACATTCTACACAAAAAGATGCATTTCACTGTGTGTTTTGATATACATGTGACTAATAAAGAATCTTATCTTATTTTGTATCTTATCTTTTGATTCTAGTTTGAATAAACATTCCCATGCCACTATATTCACAACCCATCGCATCAATTTGCCAGCCTTTGTGTTGGTTGTGGGTCACTGTGGAGCACTTCTGTCTCTGAGTCAGAAGGTCCTGGGTTCTAGTCCCACTCCTGGAGACAAGAGCACAGAAACCTTGGTTACTGCTCCAGTGTTATATTAACGGGGTGCTGCTCTGTCAGAGGAGGCATTTTCCAGGTGTGATGATAAATATTCGCTCTCTCATGTCAATCTAACAATCCTATGGTATTATTTTGAAAAGCAGGCGAGTCCTCCTCAGTTTATCTCTCACAGGACTTCACATAACATATTATTGTTTGAGTGAGTTAACTGCCTGCCTTTGTATCCCACGTTACAGTGACTACACTTCACAAAATATTTCATTGGTTGGAAAACGTTACAAAACAGTGAAAACATTCTACTCCCTTTAAAGTTAAAACCAGGTAGTCAACAAGCGGGAAAGGTTTACTCCTTCAAAGCTGAACATCCCTCATCATGATGAGCGCAGAATTTCCTCCAGAAAAAAAATAACCGCATAACGTGACCCCATCAAAGTTTTATGTGGTTACTCATGATAAATGAGACCCATCTCCAACTTTCTCCTACCATTCAACATTGTGTTCTGGCTGAGGAATTTAGGGTAAAGTTTAACAAATGTTCTTCATTCAGTTCCACTTGTTTCAGGTTACAATCAGTAATCAAAGGATGCCTAGGAAGTTACAACTTCACCCATTCATTGAAGTAAGTGTTAGGGGTTTTAGCAGAGAAGTAGTTAATCCACATTATTTATCAGTGTTGTAGTGAAGCTTGTCAGATAAAAGCCAGTGATATATGCTCACACTTGCCTGTTGCAATTTTTCCCTCATTCTTAGATTAGATCTGAGGTTTATTTCAATCACCATTGAACTGACTGATGCGTTAATTCTTGGACAATATCGGCATGACAAAAGGTGGATTTTCCACAGCTGAATGTTTAATCAACCTCAGAAGCAGAGGTTTTCGGAATGAGGCTTTTGTTCCGTGCATTGAACATTACTTCATCAAAGCAAAGTTCAGGGGCATTAAGTTTGAGCAAGACATTTTTACCCCTGTCATTTTCTCCTGACAAGTTGCACGCAATGTTTTAGTCTCCGCTCCTTCAACGCTGTTCAGGCTTCAGTTTCCATGACAAAGACAGAACCAGGAAGGACAATCAGGAGTCATGTTATCACTTCTGGGAGCTAATGACATGAGCAGACAGGTGAATATTAATTCTCCAAGTTCCCTTTGATGTGAGATATATTAATTACATTTAGTTCCTGCTCAAAGCAGGTGATGGCCTGAACTGTCAACTTCTTAAACTCTCCTGAAAATATAGAATTGATGACAGACATGAAATTGCTGCCTTCTGCAAATGCCTATTCCTTTTAACTCTTTCTGTGCTAAAGGTGTCTCCTTCAGCTTTGCACTCAGCCAATGCGGATCAAAGGTGGTGATGAATCAGCTTACCAGAGTGAGATAGGACACCCGACTGAGTGGTGCCGCATCAACAACCTTTCGCTCAACCTCAGTAAATCTAACGAGCTGATTGTTGACTTCAGGAAGGGGAAGGAGGGCGAACATACGCCAGTCTACGTCGGGGGATCGGCGGTGGAGAGAATCAGCAGCTTTAACAGATTAGATGACCTGTCCTGGGCCCAGCACATAGATGCAATCACAAGGAAGGAGCACCAGCATCTTTACTTCCTTAGGAGGTTAAGGAGGTTCAGCTTGTCACCAAACACTCTAACAAACTTCTGCAGAGGAACTGTTGAAAGTATCTTTATTGGTTGCATTCACGGTCTGGGATGGCAATTCGAATGCACAGGAACATAAGAAGCTGCAGAGAGTAGCGGACTCTGCCCAATACATCACAGGCATATGCCTCCCCACCATCGGGAGTATCTACAGGAGGCGCTGCCTCAAGAAGGTAAAATCCATCATCAAAGATCCCCACCATCTGGGCCATGCCATCTTCTCGCAGCTACCATCAGGCAGGAGGTACAGAAGACTGAAGTCCCCACACCACCAGGTTCAAGAACAGCTACTTCCCTTCAACCAACTGTCATTACCCTAATCACTACAGTTTTGTAACTCTATGACCACTTTGCACTACAATGGACTTTGCTTTTTGTTTTAATTGTGTTCTTTCTTGTAAAAATTGTGTATAATATACATTTAATTTATGTTTTTCTTGTGAATGCTGCTGATATGATGCTCTGTGCCTGTGATGCTGCTGCAAGTAAGTTTTTCATTGCACCTGTGCACAACATGTACCTGTGCATATGACAATAAACTCAACTTTGACTTTGACTTATGCCACTGTGCTGGGTTATAGGACACTTCCACTGAGTGGAATTAAAATATTGCTCAGGGCCAGCTGCTGAACTTGACTTTCCGGCAGAGAATTTAAGAAAGGTATCACTGTGAGAACTTGCAATTCCCAATTCCCGAAGTGAGTGACGTTTATGGGATATTCTCCATGGTGAACAAGTTCTGGTCAGTAACTATTTGTACACTCACAGTTAGATTAGCCTTCAGGTTCATTACTGTTTAATGCTTAGGATTTAGGAACAATCTGCTGGAGGAACACAGTGGGTCGAGCAGCATCTGTGGGGAGTGGGGGAGAAATTGTTGACGTTTCAGGTCAAAACCCTGCACCAGTCCTGGTTCCAGCACCTGCAGTCTGTTGTGTCTCTGTGCTCACGATTTCTTTGTCAGTGCTCTGCATTGTGATAAAAAGTCTTTTGATTATCTGTGCCATGTTTTTATTGCATAACCAGTCGGAAAGCTCATCAAACTTCTTTTTAAAAAATTGCCCTAAAATCAGTGCCTGTATATTGTTTTGATTTAACGGTGCCCGTATATACTTTTTACTGATTGATCATGGCACATAAAAGTGTGGGCTGTGAACTGGACAAGGAGATGCTACAGGAGGATGTAGACAGGTTAAGTGAATGGGTGAAGACATGGCAGACAGAGCATATTGTGGAAAAATATTAGGTACTTAGGTAGAAAGAATAGAAATGCAGGGTATTTTTTCTTAAATAATGAGAGATTGAAAAGTGATGGTGCTCAGTGTCGTATTCAAATCGCTGGAAGTTAAGGTGAAGGTAAAACAATCAATTTGAAAGGCAAATGGTATGTTGGATTCCACTGTAAGAGGATACTTAGTACAAGAATAGAGACATCTTGCTCCTGTTACCTTGGCCTCCAGTGAGACTGCATCTGGAATATTGTGTACAGGTCTGGTCTCTCTTTCTAAAAAGAATATACTTGCAACAAAGCAAGTGTGGCAAAGGTTTACCGAGTTGATTCCTAGATTGGTGTATGAAGAGAGATTGAGTAGAATGGATCTATTTTGTCTGGATTTGCTTTATGAAGAGGGATTGAGTAGAATGGATCTATTTTGTCTGGAGAACGAGATGTGATTCAATTGAAGTATGGAAGATTCTTCAGACACCACAAGAGACTGCAGATGCTAGAAGCTGGAGCAACTCAAAGGTGCTGGAGGAACTGAGCAGGTCGGGCAGCATCTATGGAGGGAAATGGACAGCCGACGTTTCGGGTCGAGACCCTTCACCAGTCCAGATGAGTTCCTCAAGATTCTTACAGGCCTTGACTGGGTAGATGCCTGGATGAAGTTTCACCTGGCTGGTTTATGTAGAACCATTGCAGAGTCCAAAAAAGAGATTGAGCATTCAGAACAGGGATGAGAAGAAAGCTTTCCAACAGTGGGTGGTGAATTTGTGGAATATCGACCTGAGACTCAGTCAAGGAATAGATTGACAGATTTTGGGATAGTAAAGGACCAGGGGATATAGGGTGGTGCAGGACTGAGGTAAAAGATCAGCCATGACCTTCCTGAATGGCAGTGCAGGCATGAAGGGCTGAATGGCCTCTTCCTACTTCTTACATTTTTTGTGTTTATTGTGTACAGTTCTGGTCGCACCATTACGGGAAGGACATAGAGGCTTTGGAGTAGGTGCGGAAGAGGTTCACCAAGATGCTGCCTGGATTAGAGAGTATTAGCTATAAGGAGAGGTTGGACAAACTTGGATTGTTTTCTCTGGAGCATCAGAGGCTGAGGGGGATACAAGTTTATAAAGTTATGAGAGGCATAGATAGGGTAGACAGTCTTTTTTCCGAGGGTGGAAATGTCAAATACTAGAGGGCAAAGATTTAAGGTGAGAGGGGGAAATTTTAAAGCAGATTTACTTGTTTTTTATACAGAGAGTGGTAGATTTCTGGAACCTGCTGCCAGGGGAAGTGGTGCGAGCAAATACAATAGTGACATTTAAAAGGCATTTAGACAGGTACCTGAACAGGCAGGGAATGGAGGGATGTAGACCATGTGCAGGCAGCTGGGATTAGTTTAAACTGGCATCATGGTCAGCATGGATTCAGTGGGCCGAAGGGCCTGTTTCCATGCTATATAACTCTGTAAGGATTTGGAAAGGACGTTTCCTTTTGTGGGAGGAATCTCAGTGTAGCATGGTAGTGTAGTGGCTAGCGTAACGCTTTACAGCACCAGCGACCCGGGTGCAATTCCGGCTGCTGTCTGTAAGGAGTTTGCACGTTCTCCCCGTGTCTGCGTGGGTTTCCTCTGGGTGCTCCGGTTTCCTCCTACATTCCAAAGACGTACAGGTTAGGAAGTTAGGAAGTTGTGGGCATGCTATGTTGGTGCCGGAAGCCAGAGCACTTTACGCAAAAGATGCATTTCATTGCGTGTTTCGATGTACATGTGACTAATAAAGATATCTAATCTGCTCTGACTTTGATCACTTTGCGCTACAATGGACTTTTTTGTTCTAATTGTGTTCTTTCTTGGCTAATTTTATATAATTTATGTTTTTCTTGTGAATGTTGTGTCTCTAATGCTACGTGCCTGTGATGCTGCTGCTAGTAAGTTTTCCAGTGCACCTGTGCACACATGTACTTGCGCATGTGACAATAAACTCGACTTTGACTTTTGAGGACACTGCCCTTCCTGGAAGAAGGCATGGAGGGAGTTCCTTTTACTGGGTAAGTTGTACTGATTAGGAACACTGTGCCTGAAGGCGGATTCAGTTGGGAACTTTTGTAAAAGAATGTGAAAAGGACAATGGAAAAGATCAGGAGAGTGGGAATCCTTTCAAAGGGCTAGGACGGGCTCATTGGGCCAAATGGCCTCCTTCTGTGCTGCAGTCACATTCTGCTGCAATTGGTTAATCTTCATCTGCACAAACACGACTTTCCCACAAGCACTGCAGGTTCCTGTATCACAAAGGATCACTCCACAAGCAGTAACCTGATTTAATGGCCTCTTGTTACTTCTGCCCTGACTTTTGATACACAGTTCACCTGAAGTGAGAAAACGGTGTGCAAGCAAGCGTGACTCTCTGGGAGAGTAAATGGGCAAAGAGACAACGATAAAATTGGCTTCCGTTGAAAAGGGGAGAGTGGAAGGAGTTTAGGACTGAGCTGCTTTCAACAGTTGTTCTAGAGAGGGTGAAATACAAGCTGTGTTGGTGTCCTAATCCTCACACTGCTTTTCTCTTCTACTTCCAGGCTTTGAAGCATTAAGCTATCCCGACATTACTCCTGAGAGAATGTTCACCGCTGTCCCCTTGCCTGATGGACGGATGTATCTATTTTATTCAGATGAATAGAAAGGTAGATTATTCTTTACATGGAAATAGGTAAGAGTGCTGTTATACAGACCTGATACATGAAGCACAAGAAATGAGCCTGGAGATACTTCATGGCAAATGGAATGTTGACCTTTATTCAAGTACAAAAGTGGGGAAGTCTTGCTGCAGCTGTACAGGGCAGTGGTGAAACCACACTCACATATAGCTCATCACACCATGGAAACCAGCCTCCCCTCCATGGACTCTGTCTACACTTCTCGCTGCCTTGGTAAAGTAGCCAACGTAATCAAAGACCCCACCCACCCCGGACATTCTCTCTTCTCCCCTCTCTGATCAGGCAGAAGATACAAAAGCCTGAAAGCACGTACCACCAGGCTCAAGGACAGCTTCTATTCCGCTGCAATAAGACTATTGAACGATCCCTGGTACGATAAGATGGACTCTTGTCCTCATAATCTACCTTGTTATGGGCTTGCATCTTATTGTCTACCTGCACTGTAACTGTAACACTTTATTCTAAATTCTGTTACTGTTTTTCCTTGTACTACATTGATGCACCACTGTGATGAAATGATCTGTACGGATGGCACGCAAAACAGTACATGTGACAATAATAAACCTTAGTACATGTGAAAATAATAAACCAATTTACCAATTTTTTGAGTCATGGAGTCATCCAGCATGGAAACAGGCCCTTCAGCCCAACTGGTCCATGCCAACCAAGATGCCCATCCAAGCTAGTCCCATTTGCCTACATTTGGCCCATATCCCTCTAAACCTTTCCTATCCATGTACCTGTCTGTTTTCCTTATGTAAGGATGGATATATTTCCATTGAATGCCCTGCTTTTGACTTTCCCTCATGGAGGGACTATTGTTAGACCGATACACATGTTCCTTCTAACATACTGTGTGCAAACAGTATCCCATTTCCTGGTGGCACGTCAGTGAGCCTCTGTTTACTGGAATTTCGTGTGCCTGCCTTTCAGCTTTTGATTTACTTCCGCTCTGCAGCAGGCAGGTTGTTGGTGGGGGAGATCATTTGCGTTCCTTTGGTCGTGCACCATTTAGCATATCCTGGCAAAGTTCTCCGCGAGCTACTTTGATGCATTTTGCTCGCCGTTTGATCTTCAATTGCTCAATGGCTTATTTATGCAATGGAACTGGACACCATAATTCCTGCAAAAGGCACAAGAGTAACTGGTCAGTAAGATGATCGATTGAACACTTCGCTTCTGAGACACCCTCCGCTTTGGCCTTGAATACGCTGCTCGCACTCATCACTCCCAATTCCCGATAATCCAAACTTTTTTTTCCCTGCAAGACGTCGCTGGCAGTGCCAGTATCTTTTGCCCATTCCCAATTGCCCTTGAATTGAAGGGGCAGATTGATGATTTTGGAGTTTTGTACAAGGACGTTAGATCTCTTTCCCTGAAGAACGTTAGTAAACCAGACGACAGGAAGAATCTTCAAGAGAATCTTTTTCAAAAGAACATTCCAACCCTAACGATTTATTTTCCAGCCAACATTCTTCCAGCTACCAAGGTGGGATTTGAACTCCCGTCAATCCAGTAACTTAACCATAATGTCACAGTACTCTGCCCAATATTAATCCCTTATTCAGCATTGCCAGAATATTATTGGTTATGATTACACTGATATTTATGGGAATTTGCTACTTATTACACAATTATAGATTTGTACAACCCAGAAACAGGGCCTTTGGCCCATTGTGCCCATGCTGACCTTTTTGCCCACATTAGGACTGTACTACGCCTTGTGCCTGTCTAAATGCCTCTTAAGCGTAGTGACTGTAGCTGATTCCACCTCCTCCTCTGGCAGTGAGTTCCGGGATACCAACCACTCTCTGCGTATAAAACTTACCCCTCAGATCCCCTTTAAAATTCCTTCCTCTCACCTTAAACATCTACTTGGTTTTGATACCATGACAACAGGAACAAGATTCTGACTATTTACCCTATCAATACCTCTCATAACCTTATTTACTTCTATTTACTTGAACCGACCTGAAAAACCCTAACATTACCTCAGACTATATTTCTTGTTCTCTCTCTTAAACTTGCACTTGTTATTACGTTTATTTTGTCGTGTAGGTTATGTATAATTTACGTTAATTTAAGTTTATATTAACTTATGTTTGTCATGTACTGAGCTGCTGCTGCAAAAAGCTAATTTTCATGGCATTTATACCCTGGATATGTATGTCTATGACATTAAACTTGAACTTACGACACACAAACTTATGAAACGGAGCATTGAATTTGAGAACAGTGGGTTCTGGAGAATTTCTCCATGGTGCCACTCTGGGAGAGTCCCAGAACAGGTTGGGAAACGCTGACCGTTCCAGGTGGAATTTGCTGGGAATTCCCAGCAAAGTCCAAGCTTGAAAGTTCCAGGGACGAGCCATAAGCCACCTGTTTAGCTGCAAGAGCAGCCGACAATATAAGCTCACTGACTGTGGTCTGAAGGCACTCCCATACAGTCCTGTGGTTTTGCCAAAGGATTGCCATTGTTGCAATATGTGTTAGGATAGTACTGATGCATTGGCCTCTTTCCAAGTGCTCCCACCTCACTGACAACTCTGAAATAGGTGTTCTGTGGTTAGTGCAATGTTTCGTCAGCTCCACCCTTGGCTCTGAGCCGAGCTCTGGCTTCTGGGATGAAAGACTTTTCTACCTGAGTTCAAGAAGAGGTTAACTAGGTTCTGACAAGAGTGCCCCATCACCACCACACAGCAACCCTCTTCTCCCCACCATACATCCAGCATGATCACACCCCTGAACTGACAGAAGAGTTCTGTCCAGTTTTGCACTGGCTCATTACATGCTCAGGAATTTCTCACAGAGTCATAGAGTACTAAGATATCTTTATCTTTATCAGTCACATGTACATCGAAACACACAGTGAAATACATCTTTTTGTGTAGTGTTCTGGGGGTAGCCCTCAAGTGTCGTCACGTTTCCAGTGCCAACATAGCATGCCCACAACTTCCTAACCCGTACGTCTTTGGAATGTGGGAGGAAACCCATGCAGACACGGGGAGAACTTACAAACTCCTTACAGACAGTGGCCGGATTTGAACCAGGGTCACTGGCGCTGTAAAGTGTTACGCTAACAGCTACAGTACCGTGCCTGCCCTATACTACAGCACGGAAACAGGCCCTTCAGCCCAACTCGTCCCTGCTGACCAAGCTTTCCACCTAAGCTAGCCCCATTTACCCACGTTTGGCCCGCTTCCCTCGAAACCTTTCCTATCCATGAACCTGAGCAAATGTCTTTTAAGTGTTGTTATTGTACCCGCCTCTACTACTCCCTCTGGCAGCTCGTTCCATATACACGTGACCCTCTGCATGAAGAAGTTGCCCCTCAGATCCCTTTTAAAACTTTCCCTTCTCATCTTAAACCTACGCCCTCTAGTTTTTGATTCTCTTTCCCTGAGGAAAAGACTGTGTGCACTCACCTCATTTATGGTCCTCTTGATCTACAGTATAAGGTCACCCCTCAGTCTCCTATGTTCCAAGGAATAAAGTCCTAGCCTGCCCAACCTCTCCCTATAAGTCAGGCCCTCGAGTTGGTGAATTCTGTATTGTTTTACCCCGTACTACCTCAATGCACTGTGTAATGAATTGATCTGTATGAATGCTATGCAAGACAACTTTTTCACTGTACCTGGGTATAAGTGACAATAATAAACCAATTCCAATTCCAATATTGCCAGTGTGGAAATCAGCTTCAAATGTCGTACTTTTAAATATTTACCTTGGTTTGCTGGCTTGATCTATGTACCAAGATAACATAATATTTCCAAGAAAATCAAAGAACTGCGGATGCTGGAAATCCGAAGAAAAAACAAAAGATGTTGGAAACACTCAGCAGGTCAGGCAGTATCTGTGGAGAGAGAACCAGGTTAATATTTTAGATCCAAGACCTTTCATCGGAAAATTGGTAAATTGGTTTATTATTGTCACATATAACGAGGTACAGTGAAAAACTTTGTTTTGCATGCCATCCGTATGGATCATTGAGGTAGAACAAGGGAAAACAATAACAGAATGCAGAATAAAGTGTCACAGTTACAGAAGAAGTGCAGTGCAGGCAGACAGTAAGGTGCAAGGCCATAATAAGGTAGATTGTGAAGTCAAGAGTCTACCTTATTGTACTAGGGGGCTGTTCAATAGTCTTATAACAGCAGGATAGAAGCTGTCCTTGAGCCTGGTGGTATGTGCTTTCAGGCTTTTGTGTCTTCTGTCTGACGGGAGGAGGGAGAAGAGAGAATATCCAGGGCGGGAGGTGTCTTTCATTTTTCTGGCTGCTTTACCGAGGCAGCGAGAAGTGTAGACAGAGTCCATGGAGGGGAGGCTGGTTTCCGTGATGTGCTGAGCTGTGTCCTCAACTCTCTGAGGTTTCTTGTGGTCTCGGGCAGAGCAGGTGACATACCAAGTGGCCAACATAATCAAAGACCCCTCCCACCCCGGTCATTCTCTCCTGTCCCCTCGTCCCTCATAAATTACACAACAAAATAAACAAAAGTAGACTTAAATCACACGAAATTAGGAGGTGTTGTTGATAGTGAAGAAGATTGTGGTAGACTACAGGTGGATCTTGATCAGTTAGGGAAGTGGGCCGAGGAGTGGCAAATGGATTTTGATACAGATAAGTTTGAGGTGATGCATTTTGGAAAGTCAAACCAGCGTAGGACTTAAACTAAGAATGGTAGGGCACTGGGGGGTGTAATGGAACAGAGGGATTTAGGAGTACAAGCGCATAGTTTGTTGAAAGTGGCATCACAGGTAGGCAGGGTGGTGAAAAAGGCATTTAGCACACTGGCCTTTATCAGTCAGGGCATTGATTATAGGAGCTGGGACATTATGTTGCAGTTGTATAAGTCGTTGGTGAGGCCGCACTTGGAGTACTGTGTACAGTTTTGGTCACCCTGTTATAGAAAAAACTTGGTTAAACTGGAAAGAGTGAACAAAAGGTTTACAAGTATATTGCAAGGACTAGAGGGCCTGAGTTATAGGGAGAGGTTGGCCAGGCAAGGTCTTTATTTCTTGGAACGTAGGAGGAGGGGTGACCTTATAGAAATGTTTAAAATTATGAGAGGCATAGAAAAGGTGGACGGTAACAGTCTTTTCCCCAGGGTAGGGGAGTCAAAAACTAGGGGGCATAGGTTTAGGATGAGATGGGAAAGATTTAAAAGGGATCTGAAGGGCAACTTTTTCACGCAGAGGGTGGTGAGTATATGGAACGAGCTGCCAGAGGAAGTGGGTGAGGCAGGTACAATAGTATTGTTTAAGAAGCACTTGGATAGGTACATGGAGGAGGGGTGGCGCTTGGAGAGATATGGGTCAAATGCTGGAAGTTAGGATTAGTTGGGTGGGCCTCATGGTCGGCAGGGACTGGTTGGGCCGAAGGGCATGTATCCGTGCTGTATCGCTCTACGACTCCATGACTTTATAACAACATTAGTGCAAGTTGAGGGAAATATAGTCCAAGGTAGAATTAGGGTTTTTCAGGTGGATTCAAGAACCTGACGGCAGTGGGGAAGAAGCTGTTGTTGAACCTTGAGGTGTGGGTCTTCAGGCTCCTGTACCTCTTGCCTGATGACAGTATCAAGAAGCCACATGGTTATCACTTGTAATGTTGTCGTACCCTGGTTGAAGCTTCCACTGGTGACCATCCAGTTGTGTTTTACTCAATGCTCCTTGTTTAAGCAAATGAATGAAGTAGGTACTTATTTCTCGGGCAATTGTAAAGGACACACTACAGCCACTCGTCAAGGGAAAGAGTATACCTCCATCGACTTTAGTACGGTGATATGCCTGGACCCAATCTCACCACAGTAGCACTCTACTCCAGAGACGCAAATAAATCTGATCTGCCTACAGCGGAAGGTGTCAATTTTTGTGTCAGAACTGGGAAGTTGTGAAGGTTTACTGTATGTGCATTCTCCTTCTGCAGATTGAAATCTATCTGCGATTGTAAACTATTCTCCACACCAGTCCTTTGATCACTCTTATTGAGTTTAGCCAGAATTCCTTTCAAGGTGCCTTTGTTGGAGATTCAAAGGAAAATCTTGGATGATTACAGTTTCTGATTTGGTAGGTTAGCACTAAATGCACAGTGTTGGCTCAGGCAGCTTGCTGAAAAGTGTTCAGTGTAAATGAGTAATTGGCCATGCACTGCCAATCTCCCAGCTACACGTTTGCATTTTTCACACCAACAATCAGTTATCTTCATCCCAACTGTGGCGAGCTGACCTTTTTCAGACTGTGAATGAAAATCAAGACGACAGATACTGGAAACCTGAAATCAGAACTGCTGGGAACATTCAGCAGGCTCAAGGACAGCTTCTATTCTGCTGTTATGAGACTATTGAATGGTCCTCTTGTACAATAAGGTGGACTCTTGACCTCACAATCTACCTCGTCATGGCCTTGCACTTTATGGTCTGCCTGCACTGCACTTTCTCGGTAACTGTAACACTTTATTCTGCATCCTGTTATTGTTATCCCTCGTACTATTTATTAGTATTGGTTTATTATTGTCACTTGTTCCAAGGTACAGTGAAAAACTTGTTTTGCACACCGTTCGTACAGGTCAATTCATTACACAGTGCAGTTACATTGAGTCAGTACAGAGTGCATTGAGGTAGTACAGGTAAAAACAATAACAGTGCAGAGTAAAGTGTCACAGCTACAGAAGAAGTGCATTGCAGGTAGACAATAAGGTGCAAAGTCACAACGAGGTAGATTGTGAGGTCAAGAGTCCATCTCAGCATATAAGGGAACCATTCAATAGTCTTATCACCGTGGGATAGAAGCTGTCCTTGAGCCTGGTGGTACGTGCCCTCAGGGTCCTGTATCTTCTGCCTGATGGGAGAGGAGAGAAGACAGAATGACCCAGGTGGGTGGGGTCTTTGGTTATGCTGGCTGCTTCATCAAGGCAGCGAGAGGTATAGACAGAGTCCATGGAGGGGAGGCTGGTTTCCATGATGTGGTGGGCTGTCTCCACAACCCTGCAGTTTCTTGCAGTCCTGGGCAGAGCAGTTGCCGTACCAAGCCATGATGCATCCAAGATAGGATGCCTTCTATTGTGCATTGATAAAAGTTGGTGAGTGTCAAAGGGGAGAGGTGAAATTTCTTTAGCCTCCTGAGGAAGTAGAGACGCTGGTGAGCTTTATTGGTACCACAAAAGTCGGAAGGTGAGTTTATTGTCATATGCACAAGTACATGTGTTCTTTTCATGAAATTCTGCACCCTTTTTTCTCCAAACTTTCCTGCATCCTCACCACAAAATTCAGCATCAGAAGTTTGCAAAGGAACATCTAAACAAGCCTGAAGGATTTTGGAAACAAGTCCTGTGGACTGATGAAGTTAAAATAGAACTTTTTGTCCACAATGAGCAAAGGTATGTTTGAGGAAAAAGGGTACAGAATTTCATGAAACGAACACCTCTCCAACTGTTAAGCAGGGGGGTGGGTCGATCATGCTTTGGGCTTGTGTTGCGGGCAGTGGCATGGGGAACATTTCACTGGTAGAGGGAAGAATGAATTCAATTAAATACCAGCAAATTCTGGAAGCAAACATCACACCGTCTGTAAAAAAGCTGAAGCTAAAAACAGGATGGCTTCTACAACAGGATAACTATCCTAAACACACCTCAAAATCCACAATGGACTACCTCAAGAGGCACAAGCTGAAGGTTTTGTCATGGCCCTCACAGTCCCCCGACCTAAAAATCATCGAAAATCTGTGGATAGACCTCAAAAGAGCAGTGCATGCAAGACGGCCCAAGAATCTCACAGAACTAGAAGCCTTTGCAAGGAAGAGTGGGCGAAAAACCCCCCAAACAAGAATCGAAAGACTCTTAGCTGGCTATGGAGAGCGTTTACAAGCTGTGATACTTGCCAGAGGGGTTGTTGCTAAGTACTGACCATGCAGGGTGCCCAAACTTTTGCTTCGGGCCCTTTTCCTTTTTTGTTATTTTGAAACTGTAAAAGATGGAAATAAAAAAAAGTAATCTTGCTTAAAATATTAAAGAAATGTGTCATCTTTAACTTTATGCCTTTTGGAAATCAGGTCATCTTTTACTCGCTTAACTATTCACAGTAACAGAAATTTTGACCAGGGGTGCCCAAACTTTTGCATGCCACTGTATACTAAAAGGCAGTTGGAAGATATATTCTCATGGGAATTTGACATTTTTGATAGTTTCTGGGTACGGAGGTAGTGTGGACCAGGGGCCTTTACTAAGTGGTTGCAGTGTCAGTGTGTATTACAATAGATACAACACTTCAAGAAGTATATCTTCTAACTGCAAGGTACTTTGGTTTATTTATATGTACTGAAATATAGTGATATCTACATGAAAGCAAGGTTTCTGTGCTTTAGAAAGACACAAGCATTTCTGCAGATGCTGGAATCTGGAGCAATACACAAAAAGTGCTGGAGGAACTCAGCAGGTCAGGCAGCATCCATGGAGGGAATAAACAGTCGACATTTTGGGCTGAGAACCTTCATCAGGACTGGAAAGGAAGAGGGCAGAAGCCAGAATAAGAAGGTGGGGAGAGGGGGAGGAGCACACGCAGGCAGGGGACAGGTGAGTTCAGGTGAGAGGGGGAAGGTAGGGGGCTGGGGGAGGGGGAGCAGATGTACCAAACTGAGAGGTGATAGGCCAAGGGCTGGAGAAGAAGGAATCCGGTAGGACAGGACAGTGGACCATGGAATAAAGGATGGGGGAGGGGAGGAGAGGAGATGGGCAGGTCATCAAGGTGGGGGAAGGGAGCCATGGGAATAAGGGAAAACAAAGGAGTGGGGGTGGGTGGGTGGTAGGGTGGGATAATCCCTGGGCGTTCCTCCTCATACTGTGATTTCCTAGTCCAGTTCTGCAACTGTGAATAAAAAGTCCCAGAGGCTTTGAGCAACAAGTCACTTGCCCTAATGACAGGCTTGCTAAACATTTGCCTGTGAATTTATCACTGTGGGTATATGTTAGCAGCTCTCAGCTGCGTGTTAATTAAAAGAGAACAATTCCTGAATGTCTTACAAAAGGAAGTTTCGGAGACTGTGAAAATTTAAAACTCATGGTCCAATTTTTGCTGAAGTGAGGGTTTCACAGCATGTCCTGCCAGTTAGACCTTTGTCACGACTTGCTTGAAGCTGATAAAGTAGTCAGTCAGACCACCTTTAATCAACAGGAATTGAGGATGGTCACAGAAACACAAGAATAACTGAGAACGTAGTGAAAGTTAGATACAGGAAGGACATCTTGTATTAAGAGAGAGAAAGACCATGGGTACAATCTTTGCCAATTCCATTAACTTGTCCAGACTACTTCAACAACCCAAGCCCGCAATCTCTACCACCAGGAGAGACAAGGGCAGCGGGTGCATGGAAGAACCAACCCCTGCAAATTCTCCTCCAAGTCACACACCACATTGACTGGGAAAATATCACCGTTCCTTCATTGTCATTGGGTCTAAATCCTGGAATTCCCTCTCTAACAGCACCTTCACCAGAAGGACTGCAGAGGCTGTAGAATCTAACTCACCACCCCCTTTCTCAGGGACAGCTAGGGATGGGCAATAAATGTTAGCCTTGTCAAAGAGTCCCGCACTTAAAAAATGAATAAATATATTTTAAAAAATCAGGAAAAATGAAAACAAAATTTATAGTGAAAGAAATGTACGGAAAAATATGCTTTCAGTAGGATTCTTTCTGGTGTCTGGGTCCTGGAGATGTCGTAGGATTTTAAGAATCATTGGTAATCTGGGGACATTTAATGGAAAGTTGATATGTAAAGTTCGTCAATTTTTTGCAACTTCTGGGGCTGTTGTTGAGATACCTTTTCATGAGGTTAAACCTAATTAAACAAAGTTCAAGTCTTTGTTCCAATCCACCACTTACCTCAGTGAGATGTTTCCTGAACGGCTGTTTTCTTGGACTGACTCCAGAGTGATTAACTATCCTTGAAATGGGGAAAAGAAGATCAAAGGGCCCGTGTCATCTTGTCGATAAAAGTTGCCAATTACTTTTTAGCAGGCATTTACTTGGTGAATGATCAAACTTTCATCTCACATGGTAATTTTCTTGATACATGTGTGTATCCCACAATAGGCTCTTTAAATGAATGTGAAGAACAATTATTTTGAAAATAAGCATACTTTTCCATCATTCCTCCTTTGTCCTTATCTTGAGGCTTGAGTTTAACCTCACTGTGGCAACTGACGAATTTGGATACATGACACGCTGGTCTCAGTAATAGTGACCATGAAAATACCAGATTTTTCTAATGTCCTTTAGAGATACAAATCTGCCACCTCTACCTCTCCTACAAGTACGTGACTCCAGAAATGTGGTTGACTGATATTTCCTTCTGAAAGAGGAGGATTGGCCCTGTTCTCAGAGAAATCCCATCAGTCCCATTCCCACATAACCTTTATAGGCCTGATAGAAGTTTATAAAATTATGAGAGGCACAGATGGAGCAGGCAGCTGGTATCTTTTTCCCAGGGTCAAAATATCTAATACTGGAAGGCATGCATTTAAGGTGAGAGGGGGAAAGTTCAAAGGAGATGTGCGGGGCAAGTTATTTTACACAGAGAGCGGTGGGTGCCTGGAATGTGCTGCCAGGAGTGGTGGTGGAGGCAGATACGATAGAGGCGTTTAAGAGGCTCTTAGGTCTGCACATGAATGTGCAGGGAACAGAGGGATATGGACCATGTGCAGGCAGAAGATAATATTTTGATTAGGTATCATTAGCTTTTCAGGCCGAGACCCTTCATCAGGACTGGCCTATTCCTGTTCTATCTCTCTCCCTGGGGCTAAACTAGTTTATTGAAACATCAGTGTCTTATTGGAGCCCTAGATAACTTTGGACTACGTATCCGCATGATCACTAAAACCATCTATTTCTACCTCTACTGCCCCTTGCCTCGGCTCAACTGCTGTTGAAACCATCAATCAAGCTCAACGTTAATTATTTCAACATACCTACCTGGTCTCCCTTGATCTATCCTTTGTAAACGAGATCCAAATGTTTGCTATCTATACTGGAGTTCATACCATTTCCCCTCCATCCATCAATCTCCATGATCACAGATCTACATTTGATGCCCATTTAGAACATAGAACAGTACAGCACAGGAACAGGCCCTTCAGCCCATAGTGTCTACACCAAGGGTGCAGAGGAGATTTACCAGGATGCTGCCTGGTTTAGAGAGTGTGAATTATGAGGAGAGACTAAGGGAGCTAGGGCTTTACTCTTTGGAGAGAAGGAGGATGAGAGGAGACATGATAGAGGTGTACAAAGTATTAAGAGGAATAGATAGAGTGGACAGCCAGCGCCTCTCTCCCAGGGCACCAATGCTCAATACAAGAGGGCATGACTTTAAAGTAATGGGTGGGAAGTTCAAGGGAGATATCAGAGGAAGGTTTAGAGTGGTTGCGGCATGGAATGCGCTGCCTGGGGCAGTGGTGGAGGCAGGTACATTGGTCAAAATAGAGATTACTAGATAAGCATATAGAGGAATTTAAAATAGAGGGATATGTGGGAGGAAGGGGTTAGGTAGTCTTAGGTGAGGTTTAAAGGTCAGCACAACATTGTGGGCTGAAGGGCCTGTATTGTGCTGTACTGTTCTATGTTCTATGTTCAAACATGTTGCCGAATTAAACTAAATCTCTTCTCCCTAAACACGATCCACATCCCTCCATTTCCTGCACATTCATGTGTCCATCCAACAGCCTCTTAAACACCACTATCGTATCTGCTTCCATTTTGTATCCTGTTTCAGGCACCCACCCCTTTCTGCGTAAAAAACTTGCCCCGCACATCTCATTTAAACTTTCCTCCTCTCACCTTAAATGCATGTCCTCTAGTGTTTAACATTTCTACCCTAGGACAAAGGCTCTATCTGTGCCCCTCAGAATTTTATAAGCTTCTATCAGGTCTCCCCTCAGCCTCCGGCACTCCGGAGAAAGCAACCCAAGTTTGTCCAACCTCTCCTTATAACTCATACTCTATAATTCAGACAGCATCCTGTTCTGCACCCTTTCCAAAGCCTCCACATCCTTCCTGTAATGGGGTGACCAGAACTTCACACAATACTCCAAGTTCGGCTTAACCAAAGATTTATACAGCTGCAACATGACTTCCTTACTCATATACTCAATGCCCCAACCAATAAAGGCCAGCGTGCCATACGCCTTCATTACCAACCTATCCACTTGCGTGGCCACTATCAGTGAACTATGGACTTGGACCAGATCCCTTTGTACATCAGTGCTGTTAAGGGTCCTGCCATTAACTGTATACTTTCCCCTTACGTTTGATCTCCCAAACTGCAACACCTATCACACATTGAATTTAAAATTTTTCCCAGGTTTTCGAATCCCTCAATGACTCCAGTCCTTCTCTCTGTAACCCTGTGCAGCCCTCCTCCAAGACCTCCGTGCTCCTAAAACTCTGACCTCTTGAGCATCCCTTGTGGTAGGTCCTTCAGCTACCAAGGTTCCGAGCTCTGGAACTCTCTCCCGAAACCTCTCTGCCTCTCTCTCCTGCTTTAAGCTCCTCCATAAGGCCTTACATCCATGATCACACATTTTGTTACCTGCCGTAATATCTTCATGTGGGGCTAAAGTCTATCTGATAACGTTCCTGTGAAAGGCCTTGAGTCATTTTACTACGTTTTAGGTGCCAGATAAACACTACTTGTTATCCTTGAACTGCTTAACTCTTGGCTGTTATTTCATTCATGCTTCCCTGTTCAGATTAATGCACCTGGAATTCTTTTGATGCAAGCACCAGCATTTTAACTTTGAGCTGCCCTTTATGTCAATCAAGACTAGATCAATTAGGTCACTTTAATCTGAGATGTAACAATAAAAGAGATTGTTTTGTTTGATGAATGGTGTCCAAAGCTTGAAGTTGTTTTTATTTGTTGTGGTTGAAGATCTGATCGATGTAGGGAGCTTGCAACTAAGGAATAGTGTTACAAACAGAGAGGTGAACTGGGAACTGTCCTTTCTTCCGCTAAACAACTCCCCCCACCCCCAGCCCCATTCTACTCCTCATATCTCCTGCCAAAGTTTGCTTCTATCTCTTTGTTTGATCATTTTCCATTAACCAAACCTAACCTCAAGTTGACGTATTATTGGCACCGGGAAAGACCTGTGGGCAATGATGTGGGAGCACGGTAGTGTAACGGTTAGCATAACGTTATTACAGCGCCAGCGACCCGGGTTCAATTCCAGCTGCTGTCTGTAAGGAGTTTGTACGTTCTCTCTGTGTCTGCATAGGTTTCCTCTGGGTGCTCCGGTTTCCTCCCACATTCCAAAGACGTACGGGCTAGGATGCTGTGGGTGTGTTATGTTGGCGCCGGAAGTGTGGCGACACATTGATAAGATATCTTTATGAGTCATGTGTACATCGAAACAGTGAAATACATTTTTTTGCGTAGGGTGTTCTGGGGGCAGCCCGCAAGTGTCGCCACGCTTCTGGCGCCAACATAGCACGCCCACGACTTCCTAACCTGTAAGTCTTTGGAATGTGGGAGGAAACCGGAGCACCCGGAGGAAACTCACGCAGACACGGGGAGAACGTACAAACTCCTTACAGACAGCAGCCGGAATTGAACCCGGGTCGCTGGTGCTGTAATAGTGTTACGCTAACCGCTACACTACCTTGCCTGCCCCCCAGAACACTCTACGCAAAGATGCATTTCACTGTGTGTTTCAATGTACATGTGACTAATAAAGATATCTTATCTTATCTTGTCTTATCTTATCTTAACTTACTGATGAACCAGTGCATCCCAGGGGCAGTGATATGTTTTCCCCACACTCTCTCAGTGCATCATAAACCCTGGGGTAACAAGCATTCGTTGGTTTTGATTCATATATACTTTGAAAAAGGCTTTCTCTTCTAAGTTCAAGTCATTCACAGATCACAATATGCCTCCAGCATCAGCAGTCTCTCTTGTGTCTCCGTTTTGCTGCTCCACTGTGAACTCTCTTCGAGGTATGAGAAGTTTTCCTCCTCTCTTCCACGGGAATTCTGTGAGACCCTCTCTCACTGCTCCCCCTCTGCGATCTCGGCTGCTCTCTGGCTCTTTGACCACGTGCTCACCCAGACACCACGGATGCTGCCTGACCTGCTGAGTTCCTCCAGCATTTTGTGTGCACTGCTCCAGACTTTCCAGCATTCACAGTCTCACTTATGACTCTCTGCTACTGGTTCATCATATGACATAGAACATGAAGTCATACACTTCAGGAGATTGAATTTGAAGGTAGAATACAAGGTTAATGGCAGGATTCTTAGCAGTGTGGAAGAACAGAGGGGTCTTGGGGTCCACGCCCATAGATCCCTCAAGATTGCCGCGCAGGTCGATAGGGTTGTTAAGAAGGCGTATGGTGTGTTGGCCTTCATTAGTCGGGGTATTGAGTTCAAGAGCCGCGAGGTGATGTTGCAGCTCTATAGAACTCTGGTTAGACCGCACTTGAAGTATTGTGTTCAGTTCTGGTCGCCTCATTATAGGAAGGATGTGGAAGCTTTAGAAAGGGTGCAGAGGAGATTTACCAGGATGCTGCCTGGATTGGAGAGCATGTCTTATGAGGATAGGTTGAGTGAGCTAGGGCTTTTCTCTTTGGAGAGAAGGAGGATGAGAGGTGACTTGCTAGAGGTGTACAAGATGATAAGAGGCATAGATCGAGTGGACAGTCAGACACTTTTTCCCAGGGCGACAATGGCTAACATCAGGAGACGTAATTTTAAGGTGATTGGAGGAAGGTATAAGGGGGATGTCAGGGGTAAGTTCTTTACACGGAAAGTGGTGGGTGCGTGGAACGCACTGCCTGCAGAGGTTGTGGGGGCAGATACATTCGGGACATTTACGAGACTCTTAGTTAGCCACATGAATGATAGAGAATTGGAGGGCTATGTGGGAGGGAAGGGTGAGATAGATCTTAGAGCAGGATAAAATATCGGCACAACATTGTGGGCTGAAGAGCCTGTACTGTGCTGTAACGTTCTATGTTCTATGGAACAGTATAGCACAGGAACAGATCCTTCGGCCCATGATGTCAATGCCGAACACGATGTCAAATTAAAATAAATCTCTTCTACCTGCTTATCCTTCAGGATTTTTATGGAACAGAGGCTGTGGTAGGGTTTGTCTCTTTGTGCACACATAAATAATTTTCACCCTTGCATGACAAAAATGTCAAAGTAAGATTCAGCTCCACTATTTTGGAGGCTTTGTCGTTGTGCATTCTGCTTCAAGTTGTGTTGCTCAGATTGTCTGAGGCTTGTTCTGTGCTGTATTTTCTTTCAGTGAGTGAGCCACCTGACAAATTTCCCCTCCTATCCCACCCTCCCCCAGTACAGATGTCCAGATAGGATGTCAAGGTTCATGTACACACATGATCAAGACTCAGGGAAGGTATGTCCCCTTTGATACTCACTAACTTTTATCGATGCACCATAGAAAGCATCCCATCTGGATGCATCACAGCTTGGTAAGGCAACTGCTCTGCCCAGGACCGCAAGAACCTGTAGAGAGTTGTGGACGCAGCCTAGCGCGTCACGGAAACCAGCCTCCCCTCCTTGGACTCTGCCTTTACCTCTCGCTGCCTTGGTGAAGCAGCCAGCATAATCAAAGACCCCACCCACCCGGGTCATTCTCTCTTCTCTCCTCTTTCATCAGGTAGAAGATACAGGAGCCTGAGGGCACGTACCACCAAGCTCAAGGACAGCTTCTAATCCACAGTGATAAGACTATTGAATGGTTCCCTTATACGATGAGATGAACTCTGACCTCACGATCTACCTTGTTGTGACCTTGCACCTTATTGTCTACCTGCACTGCACTTCCTCTGTAGCTGTGACACTTTACTCTGTACTGTTATTGTTTTTACCCTGTACTACCTCAATGCACTCTGTACTAACTCAATGTAACTGCACTGTGTAATGAATTGATCTGTACGATTGGTATGCAAGACCAGTTTTTCGCTGTACCTTGGTACAAGTGACAATAATAAACCAATACCAGTACCAATACCAATTTATAGTAATTTTTATGTCTTAATGTCTTGCACTGTACTGCTGCTGCAAAACAACACGACATATGTCAGTGATCATAAACCTGCCTCTGATTCTGAGAGAACACTTTTAAAATACTTCATTGATCATGAGACACTTTGGGGTACCTTAAGATTGTGAAAGGTTTAAGCTGGCTCCTTCTTCATTTAAGTTATTGCACAGTAGATGAGCTTTGTGTAACATTTTAAAATGTGGTCCAGAGAGACTTCCGTATTTTGTTTGTGTTTCTCTTTGCCTCAATCTAGACTCAAGCAACAAATAATCTGCTGGAGGAACTCAGTCGTGGAGCAATCCTGAGTCCTGATGCAGGGTTTTGACCTGAAACATAGCTGTTAGCGCAACGTTATTACAGCGTCAGTGACCCGGGTTCAATTCTGCCATTGTCTGTAAGGAGTTTGTACGTTCTCCCCGTGTCTGCGTGGGTTTCCTCCGGGTGCTCCGGTTTCCTCCCACATTCCAAAGACGTACGGGTTAGGAAGTTGTGGGCGTGCTATGTTGGCACCGGAAGTGTGACAACACTTGCGGGCTGCCCCCAGAACACTCTGTGCAAAAAAGATGCATTTCACTGAGTATTTCGATGTACATGTGACTAATAAAAGATATCTTATCTTAATTCCTTTCAGACCACAGATTCCCTCCATCAGGCTCAAGGGCAGCTTCTATGCCACTGTTATAAGACTATTGAACAGTTCCCTAGTATGTTAAGTAAAGGATGACCTCACAATCTACCTCATTTGACCTTGCATCTTATTGTCAACCTGCACTGCAATTCCTCTGTAGCTGCAACATTATATTTTGCATTCTGTTATTGTTTTACTTTGTACTACCTCAATGCACTGTGTAATGAATTGATCTGTATGATCGGTGTGCAAGACAAGTTTTTCACTGTACCTCGGTACAAGTGACAATAATAAACCAATACCAATTCCAATGCTGCTCGACCCGCTGAGTTCCTCCAGCAGATTGTTTGTTGCTCCAGATTCCAGAGTCTGCAGTCTCTTGTGTCTCTCTGTGTTGATCTGTACTGAACCTAATCAAAAATTGTCAACTGTTACAGGAGGATAAAGGTTAGGATTAGGGTTGGGGATTTCAGTGTCGTTTACACAACGATGACATCCTTGGGGCGCAGAGGAATGTCGAGGCAGGAGATAGCATTCTAAAGTCAAAGTCAAAAGTCAAAGTCGAGTTTATTGTCATATGCACATGTACATGTGTGCACAGGTGCAATAATAAGCTTACTTGCAGCAGCATCACAGGCACATAGCATCAGATAAGCAGCATTCACAAGAAAAACAGAAATTAAACATAAATTATACAAGAAAGAACATAATTTAGAACAAAATTAAACAAAATTCATTGTAGTGCAAAGTGGTCATCGTGTTGCTCTTCTCAGATAGTGATTAGGGTTGTGCAGGTTGCTTCAATAACTGAAAGGTTGAAGGGAAGTAGCTGTTCCTGAACCTGGTGGTGTGGGACTTCAGGTTTCTGTACCTCCTGCCCGATGGTAGCTGTGAGAAGATGACATGGCCTGGATGGCGGGGATTTTTGATGATAGATGTTGCCTTCTTGAGGCAGCACCTCATGTAGATACTCCCGATGGTGGGGAGGGATGTGTTGGGCTAAGTCCACTACTCTCTGCAGGGGAAAACCACTTAATGTATCGAATAGCCATTTCCCCCTCATTCCTTCAGTACTGCAGGAATTCAAAAGTCACACCTCATTAATCGGCCCCTAATTAAACTAACTGTTGACAGAAATTTATTCCAAACAAGAGGGGAAAATTGTTTTCTTAAACTCACTAAGCCAATAACCTTGGGTCCTGGCTCTGCCAGAGAAATTATTAAACAAATGTGCAATTTCCTATTAAATCTCCACTGATGATCTGGCAAAGAGCCAAGTCATTAATCTTCAGCAGAAAGTCTAATCACACCTCCACCATTAGGCACAGTTCACTGTGTCAGGCTGAGATAGAAGTGGCCTCTGAGGAGGCAGAACTCAAGTCTAGTGCTGGACAAAGTGCAGGAGTTGCCCACAAGAGGTTCAGAAACAATGCTGGACAATAGGAGCTATTTCTTTCAAAGGTGTTCTTAAGTGTTTACAAACTGTGCACTCCAGTGCCATTTAAAAGCTTTAAGTGCATTATAGCCCAATAGCTATTTCTATTAAGGTATTCTGAGTGCAGTTTAATTGTTGTGTAAAGGCCCTGGGGAGTGTGACAGTACAATGCACACCATTAACATGATAGTGGATCATTTACTGAGACAGCAATTAATTCCTGAAGTATTCTGCAGTGTTTACTCAGTGAGAATGATTGGATTAAGGGAATGTTTTTGTTGTACTCCCTGCAATGTTACAGTGCATTAATTCCTTGGAACGGAGCAGATGTTAATTACAGACCACGTTGGTTGGCAGTGTCAGCATTCTATACTTTATTTATAAAAGGACCAGGTATCTACAGTGATATAATAGTCCAGTGCTTATGTTATTAGATTAATAATACAGAGTCTTGAGCTAATGAGCTGGAGATGTGAGTCTGAATCTCACCAAGGCGGTGGGAAAGTAAATTACATTAAATGAATGTACAATTAGAGCCACAATGTCATGCAACACGGGAACAGTCCCTTTGGACTCCTGAGTCTGTGCCAACCATCAAGCACCTATTTACGCTAACCCTGAAATAAACCATATTGATTTAAACGTTGGTATCAGGAAAAATGAATGTGAAATTTCTTAGGTTGTTGTGATACAATTGGTAAATTGATTTATTACTGTCACATGTACTGAGGTACAGAGAAAAACTTTGTTTTGCATGCCATCCATACAAGATAATTTCATTACATCAGTACACTGAGGTCGTACAAGGGAAAAGCAATAACAGAATGCAGAATAAAGTGTTACAATACAGAGAAAGTGCAGTGCAGGCAGACAATAAGGTGCAAGAGTCATAACGAGGTAGATTGTGAGGTCAAGAGTCTATTTTATCGTACTAGGGAACTGTTCAATAGTCTTATAACGACGGGATAGAAGCTGTATTTCTATTGCATTAAATGCCCTTTGGGGAGGCAAATCTGCCACCTTTACCTGCATTACCTTATACGTGACTCCAGGCATATAAGATAAGATAAGATCTCTTTATTAGTCACATATGCACCGAAACACACAGTTTCTATGTATCTTTTGCATAGAGTGTTCTGGGGGCAGCCCGCAAGGGTCACCACACTTCCAGCGCCAACATATCATGCCCACAACTTCCTAATCTGTACGTCTTTGGAATGTGGGAAGAAACCGGAGCACCCGGAGGAAACCCATGCAGACACGGGGAGAACGTACAAACTCCTTACCGAAAGTGGCCAGAATTGAAACCGGGTTGCTGGCACAGTAAAGCGTTACGCTAACCGCTACACTACTGTGCCTGCCCATTCCAGAGTGACATGGTTGCCTCTGAAATGCTCAGCAAAGTGCTCAATTTTTAAGGGCAACTAAGGATATTCTCGGCACACAGATGACAGGCAATGACGATAACCAACAAGAGGAAATCCAGCTATCGTCCTCTGACATTCAATGCATTACCATTACTGAATCCCCCACCTTCAATATCTTAGAGATTACCACTGACCAGAAGCTGAACTGGGGTAGCCATATTCACAATGTGGCTACAAGAGCAGGTCAGAATCTAGGCATCCAGCGGTAAGTAACTCCCTCCAAACTCCCCAAACCCTGTCCACCATCTAAAAGGCACAAGTCAGGTGTGTAATGGAGTACTCTCCACTTGCCTGAATGAGTGCAACCTGATAAATTGGTAAATTGGTTTACTATTGTCACATGTACCGAAGTACAGTAAAAAACTTGTCTTGCATACCGTCCATATAGATCATTTCATTACAACATACCTTGAGGTAGTACAAGGTAAAACAATTCAGAATAAAGTGTCACAGCTTCAGAGAAAGTGCAATGCAGGCAGACAATAAGGTGCAAGGCCATAACAAGGTAGATTGTGAGGTCAAGAGTCCATCTTATTGTACTAGGGGACTGTTCAATAGTCTTATTGCAGTGGGATAGAAGCTGTCCTTGAGCCTGGTGGTACGTGCTTTCAGGCTTTTGTATCTTCTACTCAATGGGAGGGGGGAGAAGACAGAACGTCTGTCTTTGATTATGTTGGCTGCTTTACCGAGGCAGCGAGTTGTGTAGACGGAGTCCACGGAGGGGAGGCTGGTTTCCATGGTGTGCTGAGCTGTACGTGAGTGTGGTTTCACGTACGCAAGACTTCCCCACTTTTGTACTCAAATGAAGGCCAACGTTCCATTTGCCATGAAGTATCTCCAGGCCCATTTCTTGTGCTTCATATATCAGGTCACACAGACCCCGCTGTATAACAGCACTCTTACCTATTTCCATGTAAAGAATAATCTACCTTTCTATTCATCTGACTAAAATAGATACATCCGTCCATCAGGCAAGGGGACGGCGGTGAACATACTCTCTCTCAGGAGTAATGTCGGGATAGCTTAATGCTTCAAAGCCTGGAAGCAGAAGAGAAAAGCAGTGTGAGGATTAGGACACCAACACTGCTTGTATTTCACTTTCTCTAGAACAAATGTTGAAAGCAGCTCAGTCCTAAACTCCTTCCACTCTCCCCTTTTCAACAGAAGCCAATTTTATCGTTGTCTCCTTGCCCATTTACTCTCCAATACCATCCATACAGATCAATTCATTACACGGTGCATTGAGGTAGTACCAGGTAAAACTATAACAGAACGCAGAAAAAAGTGTAACAGCTGCAGAGAAAGTGCAGTGCAGGCAGACAATAAGGTGCAAGTGTGTAACAAGGTAGAGGTCAAGAGTCCATCTTCAACAGCACTCAGGAAGCAGGACATAGCAGCCAACTTCATTGGCGGCCCGTCCACAACCATTCACTCACTCCCCACCACTGACGCACAGTAACAGCAGTGTGTCCAACCTACAGGGTGCACAGTAGCAACTCACCAAGACTCCTCAGACAGCACCTTCCAAACCCACCACCTCTACCAGCTTGAAGGACAAGGGCAGCAAAAGCCTGGGAACAACACTTGGAAGTTGCTATCTTAGCCCACACCAGCCTGAGTTCAAAACATACCACCGTTCCTTCACCGCCACTGGGTCAAAATCCTGAAACTCCCTCCCTAACAGCATTGTGGATGTACCCACACCTCAGGGACTGCAGCAGTTCAAGAAGGCAGCTCACCACCACCTTCTCAATTAACTGCTGGCTCGGCCTGCGAAGCCCACATCCCTTGAATCAATAAAGAAAAGGACACTAAATGATGGTTTTTGCTGTCCACATCTTAGAAGGAATCAGAAGACATCTGTCTGCATCGTAATTGGTGACTGGTAATTGGTTTATGATTGTAACATGTACCAAGATACAGCGAAAAAATTTTGTTTGCGTGCCATCCAGACAGATCATTCATAAGAATACAGAGTATAGTGGTACAGTTACAGAGAAAATGCAGTGCAGGTGGACAAATAAAGTGCAAGGGCCATGATAAGATAAGATAAGATAAGATAAGATAAGATAAGATAAGATAAGATAAGATAAGATAAGATAAGATAAGATAAGATATCTTCATTAGTCACATGTACATCGAAACACACAGTGAAATGCATCTTTTGCGTAGAGTGTTCTGGCAGCAGCCCGCAAGTGTCGCCACACTTCCGGCGCCAACATAGCATGCCCACAACTTCCTAACCCGTACGTCTTTGGAAAGTGGGAGGAAACTGGAGCACCCGGAGGAAACAGACACAGGGAGAACGTGCAAACTCTTTACAGACAGTGGTCGGAATTGAACCTGAGTCGCTGGCGCTGTAAAGTGTTACACTAACCGCAGATTGAGAGATCAAGGGTTCATCTTTTAGCATATGAGAGGTCCGTTCAAGAGTCTTAGAACGGAAGCTGTCTTTGAGCCTGGAGGTATGTGCTCTCAGGCTTTTGTATCTTCTGCCCAATGGAAGGGTGGGGGGAGGAGAGAGAATGTCCGGGGTGGGAGGGGTCTTTGGTTATGTTGGCTGCTTTACCGAGGCAGCGAGAAGTGTAGACGGAGTCCATGGATGGGAGGCTGGTTTTTGGGAATCAAAATCCCAGCAACCTAGTTGGATTCTGCTCGTAAACCAGGACCGTTTACCTTATGTCAGAGTTGGCTGAAGGAAAGTTAATATGTTTAAAATTATTCAGGGTTTGATAGATTAGCAAGGGAATCACTTCCAGTATGATCACTAAAGAATACAGATTGAAATAATTGACAAAGGAGCCAGAAGGGAGAGAAATAATTGGTTTTAGTGCAGTGAGTTATTGTAATCTGGAACTTTATGTGCAGTGGGAGCAGTTTCAAGATCATACTGTTCATATAGGAATTGGACTAACACTTGGAAAAGAAATATTTGTTGAGCAGTGGGATGGGGGTAGAATTATGGGACTAATTTGGTTGCTGTTTGAAAGACTTGGCACAAGATGATGGTTGAATGATCTCCTGTGATGTACTATCTGACCCTAAGAGTCTGTGACAGGACGTCTCATCTGAATTAACGAAACACTTTGAAGTCATTGTCATGCCACAAGCCAAAAGAGTCCTACTCAGATGTTGATCTCTTGGGAGAAAAACAAGTTAACTCTGGGGGATTTCACATACAAACTTTGGACCAATCCTATCCCCTTTTAGAATCATAGAATTATATAGCACAGAAACAGACCATTTGACCCACTAAGTCCATGCTAGCTATCAGATAATTGGTAATTGGTTTATTATTGTCACATGTGCTGAGATACGGAGAAAAGCTTTCTTTTGCGTGCCATCCAGACAGATCACTCCATACATACTGAGGTTGTACAAAAAGAAACAATAACAGAATGCAGAATATGATTTTACAGTTACAGAGAAAGTGCAGTGCAGGTAGACAAATAAAGTGCAAGGCCCATCACAAGGTAGACTGAGAGATCAAGAGTTCATCTTTAGCTTACAGAGGTCTGTTCAAGAGTCTGATAACAGCGAGATAGAAGCTGTCCTTGAGCCTGGTGGTACATGCTCTTGAACTTCTGTATCTTCTGCCCGATAGGAGGGAGGAGAAGAGGGAATGTCCAGGGTGGGAGAGGTCCTTGATTATGCTGGCTGCTTTCCCGAGGCAGTGGGAAGTGTAGACAGAGTCAATGGAGGGGAGGCTTTCTATACTAATCTCACTTCACAGTATTTGGTCCAACGGAGGCATCGAGAATTATTTGGGAATTGCTGCAAAATAATATTTGTAGGGGTGAGGATCTTCCATTGATGTAAATATTAAATTATTGTGAGACTGAGTAAGGAACTATAATTGATGAGGTAGAAGTATATTACTTTTTACTGGTATTGCAATGCTCACAAGTGGCCTACTTTCCACCTGTGTATACATTTGTATTATTCTGCCAGCACATGGCACAAAGGTCCAAGAATAAATGGTTTGCTGAGCCACTGATCTCTGGGTCTGGAAATCTGATTGACAAACAGGACACTGGGAAGCAACAAGACGTAACTTGTTGGCAGTGGTTAAGTATTTGAAGGAAAAATAAAGTCTATTTTCCACAAAATTACAAATGCAGGGTTTAGAAAAGCAACTGCTTTTGGTAATGCTTTTCACTGAAGAATTTCTGAGATTAACTGGGAAGTTGCTTGTGTTGTAGGCGAGCTTGGAAAATTTAAGCATAAATGTAAATTGGCACCTAATTGCTTTCAGAAAGGCGTAAGTGATGAAGGTCGGCTGCATCCTTTTCATAAAGAGTTATAGAGTCATACAACATGGAAACAAGCTCTTTGGCCCATCGAGTCTGCATTGATCATCAAGCACCTATTTGCTCTAATCGGACACTAATCCCATTTCATTGTCCCCACAACTTCTCTTGACCTCACAATTTACCTCAATATGACTTTGCACCTATTGTCTGCTTGCACTGTGCTTTCTCTGTAGCTATTACACTTCATTCTGCATTCTGTTATTGTTTGACTTTCACCTGAATGCACTGTGTAATGAATTGATCTGTATGAATGAGAGAAATAAAGGACTGCAGATGCTGGAATCTAGATGAAAAACATGATGATGCTGGAGGAACTCAGCAGGCCAGGCAGCATCCGCGGAGAAAAGCAGGCTGACCTGAAACGTTGACCGCCTGCTTTTCTCCACGGATGCTGCCTGGCCTGCTGAGTTCCTCCAGCATCATCATGATCTGTACGAACGGTATGCAAGACAAGTTTTCTCTGTACCTCAGTACATGTGACAATAATAAACCAATTCCATTTCCAATTATCCCCAGATTCTACTACTCAACTGTACTAAGGGCTCACAGTGATTCATTAATTTACCAATCTGCACAACTTTGGGATGTGGAAAGAAACCGGAGCGCCCGGGGGAAACGCATGTAGTCACAGGGAGAACGTGCAAACCCTACACTGGTGGCACTGGAGATCAGAATCGAACTCGGGTTACTGGATCCGTGAAGCAGCAGCACTAACTGCTGCACCACCGTGTCATCCTGTCTAACTACAATTGGAAAACGTTTTTTCTATATATAGGTTGTTGCTTTATTAAAGACTGGGGAGCATTTCTAGTGCAAGTTGGCAAGCCAGGGGTGTCTGCATTTGAAGCATTCTTATGGACAGAAACAAGATAGGCTGACATGGATAGAGAACTATTAGCATGTGGATATGGGTGCAAGAAATTCCAGAGGAAATTGGTATTGGTATTAGTGTTGGTATTGGTATTCGTATTGGTTTATTATTGCCACTTGTACCGAGGTACAGTGAAAAACTTGTCTTGCATACCGATCATACAGGTCAATTCATTACACAGTGCAGTTACATTGAGTTAGTACAGAATGCATTGATGTGGTACAGGTAAAAAACATAACAGTACAGAGTAAAGTTTCACAGCTACAGAGGAAGTGCAGTGCAGGTAGACAATAAGGTGCAAGGCTATAATGAGGTAGATTGTGAGGTCAAGAGTCCATCTCATCGTATAAGGGAACCATTCAATAGTCTTATTACAGTGGGATAGAAGCTGTCCTTGAGCCTGGTGGTATGTGCCCTCAGGCTCCTGAAGGTACAGATGAGACATTGTGTTATTATTGTTGGAAGGCACAAGTCAGGAATGTGATGCTCCGAATGAGTGTAGGTCCAACAAGCTTCAAGAAGCTCGATAGCATCTAGGATAAAGGAGCTGGCTTGATTGGTATCACACCAACCACCAATGTGTATTGGTATTGGTATTATTGTCATATGTACGGAGATACAGTGAAAAACTTTGTTTGCGTGTCATCCAGGCAGATGATGCTATACATAAGTACATTGAGGTAGTAAAAAGAAAACAGAATGCAGAATATAGTGTTACATATACAGAGAAAATGCAGTGCAGGTAGACAAATAAAGTGCAAGAGCCATGATGAGGTAGATTGGGAGATCAAGAGTTTAGTGTACAAGAGGTCTGTTCAAGAGTCTTGCAACAGCATGATAGAAGCTGTCCTTGAGCCTGGTGGTACCCGCACTCAAGCTTTTGTATCTTCTACCAGATGGGAGGGGGGAGAAGAGAGAATGACTGGGGTGGGAGGGGTTCTTGATTACGTTAGCTGCTTTCCCAAGGCAGTGGGAAGTGTCAATGACTGCAGTAGGTACCACCTACAAAATGAAACCTGGGCTAATCCAACATCACCTTCCAAACTCGTAGATTCTAACATGAAGTCAAGCAAAGACTGCAGGGACAGGGGAACACCTCCAGCTTCAGGTTCCATAAGACCATAAGACATAGGCGCAGAATTAGGCCATTCGGCCCATCGAGTCTGCTCTGCCGTTCGATCATTGCTGATTTATTTTACCCTCTCAACCCCATTCTCCTGCCTTCTCCCCGTAACCTTTGGCACCCTTACTAATCAAGAACCTATCAGCCTGTGCTTTAAATACACCCAATGACTTGGCCTCCACAGCCGTCTGTGGCAATGAATTCCACTGATTCACCACCTTCTGGCTGAAGAAATTCCTCCTCATCTCTGTTCTGAAGGGACATCCTTCTATTCTGAGGCTGTGCCCTCTGGTCCTAGACTCTCCCACTACTGGAAACATCCTCTCCAAGTCCACTCTATCCAGGCCTTTTAATATTCAGTAGGTTTCAATGAAATCCCCCTCATCCTTCTAAACTCCAGTGAGTACAGTCCCAGAGCAAGTACACACACGTATCCGACTGGGTCGGATTTTTTTGAGTCGTGACCTCAGGTGCTGTCTGTGTGGAGTTTGCACGGTCTTCCAGTGACTGCATAGGTTTCCCCCGTGTGCTCTGGTTTCCTCCCACAACCCAAAGAGGTGCAGGTTGATAGGTTAATTCGCCACTGTAAATTGCTCCTTGTCTGTAGGTGGAGGAGTTGATAATAATCTGGGGAGAATAAGATGGGATCAATGCATGTTTAGTGTAAATGGGTGGTTCATGGTTGACGTGGACTCGGTTGACTGAAGGGCCTGTTTCTGAGCTGTATCTCTCTGTGGTTCCTCTTCCTGTCCCCGTTCTTTGCCTCTGCATTGCCAAATTAGTTTCATCTTGAAACTCTCTCTTCCGGTTGACCTGAAGAACTTGGAATATTTGCCTTTTGTCACCGGTGCTTTAAGTGTGTGGGAATGTTATCGACCAGTTGAACTAACCTCACTGGCTTCAGTAGAACTAATCACGTGGAGGAGGGTATAAGAAGTAGCTGGTATTCTTACACCCATTTAGCACTAATAGTTGGCACAGTGGTACAGTTAAGTAGAGCTGTCGCCTCAAGCTCCGGCAAGCCCAGGCTGAGTCCTAACCTTGGATGTTGTCTGTGTGGAGTTTGCAGGTTCTCCCTGTGACTGCGTGAGTTTCCTCCGGGTGCTCCAGTTCCCTCCCACATTCCAAAGGCCTGTGGGTCGGTGAGTTAATTGGCCGCTGTGGGTTGTGTCTAATGTGTAGGTGAGTGGGAGAATCTGGGGGAGTTACGGGAATGTGGGAAGAATAAAATATTGGAATTGGAATTGGAATTGGAATTGGTTTATTATCGTCACATGTACCGAGGTACAGTGAAAAGGTTGTCTCGCATACCGTTCATACAGATCAATTCATTACACAGTGCAGAGTACAAGGTAAAACAATACAGAATGCAGGATAAAGTGCAGTGCAGGTAGACAATAAGGTGCAAGGTCATAACAAGGTAGATTGTGAGGGAACTGTTCAATAGTCTTATAGTATAAAAGGGTGGATGGTCGGTACGGACTCACTGGTCTGAAGGGCCTGTCTCAGAACTGTATGATTCTATGACAAATCTCTCCCTCACTTTAAATCCGTTTCTGTTGATGCAGACGCTGCCCGACTTGCCGAGTATTTCCCGCACACCCAGTTTTGATCTCAGATTTCCAGCATCTGCTGCAGTTTGCTTTAATGCAGGAAACTTTCTTGCCTGTTGGTGCAGCTGTGGTTTGTGAGTGATGGGGTCACAGAGTTGTACAGCACAGAGAGAGGCCCTTCGGCCCACCATGTACACGCCAACCATTCTACCAATGTATACTAGTCCTATTTACCTGCATTTGGTCCATTGTTGTCTCTGCCTTGGCAGATGGATTGCCCCCATCTGCTCGTCATAAGCTCCAGTTCTAGTCACTGAGACGAACTCCCTCTTCCACACTGTGTTGAAATGAAAGTTTGTCACCGAAGAAAGTTCTCTGATCTTAAAAGAATGAAATTCCTTCCCTCTCCTTGCTTTCTCTCCCTCCTCGGAAGGCACTTACAACCCAAGTCTGACATCTTAATCATTTCTTTCTGATCTACCCTGGCCTCCACCTCTTTGTTATCATTACATGGTGACCTTCCCTGCTCCTGTGCTTCTCAATGTAGAACCAGATCAATCAATTATGATGTGAAATGCCCCACGTATAACACTGTCTCTTATGTTGACCCTTATTATGCAGCATGATTGACTGACAGCCTGTCCTCCGCTCCATAAAATCATAAGGGGCACAGACAGGGTGAATGTGCAAAGTCTTTTTCCCAGGGTTGGGGAATCAAGGGTTCAAGGTGAGAGGGGGGAGATTTAATAGGAATCTGAGGGGTAACTTTTTCACCCAGAAACTGGTCAGTATATGGAATGAGCTGCCAGAGGAAGTGGCTGGGGCAGGTACATTAACAACATTTAAAGGGTACTTGGACAGGTACAGGGATAGGAAAGATTTAGAAGGATAGAACATAGAACAGTACAGCACCGGATAGGCCATTTGGCCCACAATGTTGTGCCGATCTTGATGCCAATTTATACTGAATGTCCTCCTCCTGTGTATCATCCATATCCCTCCATTCCCTTCATATTCATGTGTCTATCTAAATAAAAGACTCTTAAACTCCATCAGACTGCCTGCTTCCACTACTACCCCTGGTAATCCATTCCAGGCAACTCCCACTCTCTGCGCAAAACATTTGCCCCTCACATCGCCTTTAAACTTCCCCCCTCTAACAAAAGCATATCCTCTGGTGTTTGACATTTCTACCCTGGGGAACAGACTCTGACAGTCTGCCCCATCTAGGCCTCTCATAATTTTAAAAACATCCATCAGGTCTCCCCTCAGCCTCAAACGCTCTAGGGAGGACAACCCAAGTTTGTCCGACCTCTCCTTATAGCTCGCACAAGGATGTGGGCCAAACACGGGCAAATGGGACTAGCTTAGGTGGGAATCTTGGTCAGCATGGACGAGTTGGGCTGAAGGGCCTGTTTCCGTGCTTTATGACTCTATGACTCTACTCCAAACCTCTGGAAATTTAACCAAGCGCTTCTTTCATCCTTAGCAATATCAGTTGTTCACATGGGAAGATAAGAAATAGGAGCAAGAGGAGGTCACCTGGCCTGTCGAGCCTGCTCCACCATTCAATAAGATCATGGCTGATCTGGCCCTGGACTCAGATCCACCTACCTGCCTTTTCCCCATTACCTTTAATTCCCCTACGATGCAAAAATCTATCTAACTGTGTCTTAAATATATTTAATGAGGTAGCCTTTACTGCTTCCCTGGGCAGAGAATTTCACAGATTCACTACTCTCTGGGAAAAGCAGTTCCTCCTCATCTCCATCCTAAATCTACTCCCCCGAACCTTGAGGCTATGTCTCCTAGTTCTAGGCTCTCCTACCAATGCTTATCTACCCCTTTCATAATTTTATATGTTTCTATAAGATCCCCTCTGGTTCTTCTGAATTCCAGTGAGTATAGTCCCAGGCGACTCAATGTCCCCTGACAGGCTAACCCCCTCATCTCCAGAATCAACCTGGTGAACCTCCTCTGCACCACCTCCAAAGCCAGTATATCCTTTCTCAAGTAAGGAGACCTGAACTGCACGCAGTACTCCACAGATTCACCATCCTCTGGCTGAAGAAATTCCTCCTCATCTCAGCTTTAAAGGGACATCCCTTTATTCTGAGGCCGTGCCCTCAGATCCTAGACTCTCCTACTGATGGAAACATCCTCTCCACGTCCATTCTGTCCAGGCCTTTCAGTATCCAGTAGGTTTCAATGAGATCCCCCCTCATCCTCCTGAACTCCATCGAGAACAGGCCCAGAGACGTCAAACGCTCCTCATACATTAAACCTTTCATTCCCAGGATCATTCTTGTGAACCTCCTCTGGACCCTCTCCAGGGCCAGAACATCCTACCTTAGATACGGAGCCCAAAATTGCTCACAGTATACCAAATGAAGTCTGACCAATGCCTTACAAAGCCTCAGCAGTACATCCTTACTTTTATTTTCTAGTCCTCTCGAAATGAATGCTAAATGAGTTGAAGATGCCAGTATCTTTGCACAACTCTTTTGCACAACTGTCGTTTCAGCTCAGGTAACACACTTCAGTGAGTATGGAGCACATTGATCAGAGGAATGAAAAACATTTGCGGTATAGAACACTCAACAGTACAGCACAGGGACAGGCCCTTCGGCCCACCATGTCTGCTCCGACTATGATGCCAACTTAAACTAATTCCATCTGTCTGCACATGGCTTGTATCCCTCTATGCCCTGCCTGTGCGTTTGTCTGTCTAATGCCTCTTCACCAAGAGAGAAATTTGGAACTGGAATTGGTTTATTATTGTCACATTTACTGAGGTACAGTAAAAAACTTGTCTTGCATACCGTTCATACAGATCAATTCATTACACAGTGCATTGAGGTAGTACAGGGTAAAAACAATAACAGAATGCAGAATAAAGTGTCACAACTACAGAGAAAGTGCAGAGCAGGCAGACAATAAGGTGCAAGGTCATAATGAGGTAGATTGTGAGGTCAAGAGTCCATCGTATCGTACTAGGGAAATGTTCAATGGTCTTATAACCGTGGGATAGAAGCTGTCCTTGAGCCTGATGGTACGTGCTTTCAGGCTTTTGTGTCTTCTGCCTGATGGGGAGGGGGGGGAGAAGAGAGAATGTCCGGGGTGGGAGGGGTCTTTGATTATGTTGGCGGCTTTACCGAGGCAGTGAGAAGTGTAGTCAGAGTCCATGGAGGGGAGGCTGGTTTCCGTGATGTGCTGAGCTGTGTCCACAACTCTCTGCAGTTTCTTGTTGTCGTGGGCAGAGCACTTGCCGTACCAAGCCGTGATGCATCCAGATAGGATGCTTTCTATGGTGCATTGAGAAAAATTGGTAAGGGTCGATAAGGACATGCCAAATTTCTTTAGCCTTCTGAGGAAGTAGAGGCGCTGGTGAGCTTTCTTGGTCGTGGCATCTACGTGGTTGGACCAGGCCAGACTATTGGTGATAGCCGGTGATAGATATTGGTCATAGAAATCAGTATAAACATGTAGCATGGAATACTTCCAGGCTTCGATCGCTGGTCTCAGATGCTCAGCACGGACACAGTGGTCTGAAGGGTTTGTTTCTCTGCTGTGTGGGACTATGACTTTATGACACTATCAGACAACTGATTTTAGCTTCTGCAACAAACAATCTGCTGGAGGAACTCAGTGGATCGAGCATCATCCACTGAGAGAAAAGAATTGTCAATGTTTCGGGTCGCATGGCACGGCAGTGTAATGGTTAGCGTAACGCTATTACAGAGCCAGCGACCCGGGTTCAATTCCGGCTGCTGTCTGTAAGGAGTTTGCACATTCTCCCTGTGCCTGCTATTGAACAGTCCACTAGTGCGATAAGATGGACCCTTGACCTCACAATGTACCTCGTTATGGCCTTGCACCTTACTCTCTTCCTGCACTGCACTTTCTCTGTGACTGTAACACTTTACTCTGCATTCTGTTGTTGTTTTCCCTTGTACTACCTCAATGCACTGTGTAATGAATTGATCTGTATGGAGGGTATGCAAGACAAGTTTTTCACTGTACCTCAGTACATGAGACAATAATAAACCAATTTACCAATTTAGATGCCTGATCTAAGACTGGAACTGAAGACCTGGAAGAACTGCGTTCTTTATGTTCAATTACTGCAAAATCCTTAACCATTAAGAGTAGAAAAGCTGGAAGGAACAATATTTTGATAACACAGTCAAGTCATTCCCACTGTCTGGAATTTCCTGGAATGTGCCGGTTTCTGCTATCTTCTCTGCAATTTCTCACGGCGCTCTGTCCCTATTTGCTTTACAGGAGAAGGGAGCGAAGGTTCTCTCCCTAGCTGCACATATTCATTAATGAACTCTCTCCTGTTCTGTGTTGAACGGGGAGGGAAGTGGATGCGGGTTGTGGGGGGGGGGGGACGTGGGAGACTGAGAGAGCAGAGGAAGCCACACATCAAGGGTGTGCACTCAGGATATGTGGTGTCAGTGAGAGCTGTAAACTCTCACCTATTAGTGGCAGAACAACATTACCGGAGTGTGAGGAGATCTCTCCAGAGAGCAATGAAAACAGCTTAATTCTGACTCACTCTTCCCTGAGCTTGTAATATTCACTGGACTAAGTACACTTGAACAATAGGGTAGTGATGATCTGTTTGAGCTGGTAGCGGAATGTGACTTCACATGATGTATTCTTCCTTGCCCTTCCTTGTTAACGTACCTTGTCATGTTCTCCTGAATCATTCCTGTCTCCGAACAAATGACACCCCGCCCCCCCCAACACCGCCCCCATCCCATTCATGACGGAGATCAGAAAGGGCCAGCCCACATCAGACCTCACAACCCTTCCCGGACAGTGAAATGCAGTGCAGGAAACACACCAGGCCATCTGTGCACAGCAAGATCCCACAATAGATAGGGTGAGTGGTACAGATAGGGTGAATGCATTCCATCTTCCCACCACCCCCCCCCCCCCCCACCAGGGTTGGGGAATCAAGAACTAGAGGGCACAGGTTTAAGGTGAGAGGGGAGGGATTTAATAGGAACCTCAGGGGCAACTTATTCACCTGGAGGGTGGTCAGTATATGGAACGAGCTGCCAGAGGAAGTGGTTGAGGCAGGTACATTAACAACATTTAAAGGGCACTTGGACAGGTACATGGATTGGAAACATGGGCAAACGGGAGTAGCTTAGATAGGAATCTTAAACCTGTGTCCTCTAGTTCTTGATTCCCCAGCCCTGGGAAAAAGACTGTGTGTATTCACCCTATCTATGCCCCTTATGATTTTATACACCTCTGTAAGGTCACCTCTCATTCTCCTACACTCCAATGAGATAAGTCCCAACCTGCTCAACCTCTCTATGTAACTCAGTCCCTCGAGTCCTGGCAACATCCCCGTCAATCTCCTCTGCACACTTTTCCAGGGGGAGGATGAGGATCCAGGAAATGGGCAAGAGGTTGGTAGGAGATCCTGGAAGTGGCGGAGAAGGTGGTCAGAGAGGGAGACTGGAGGTCCCAGGAACAGGAATGGTGGTGACTTTCCCGAAGGAGGCGTCAGGTGGTTTGGCTGATCCAGCCACACCATGGTAGAAGCCCGCTGTTGCCAAATCCATGATTTCCAGAATATTCCAAATTAGCCAAAGAAAACGATTATAGTCTGGGACGGTTGAACTGAAAGCTAAGTCCAGAGGCTGTAAGATACCCGACTGAACATAAGATGCAGCTTCTACATTCGCATTCATCAACCAGAGACAATCTTCCAGAGCTCTGAGATGGCCTCCACCAATGGCTGGACCACGTGTTTTCTTCTGGTGTGGTTGGAGTGTCCCACCCCAGTCCTTCTGCTGTCTCAGAACAGGTGGCTGGCTGCTCTCACATAATGGATCCAGCAGCTAGTGAGACCTTGTCCTCATCTGTCCCTGCCGTTGACTAGTCTTAGTAAAGGTGACCATAAAACTACTGCATCGTCATAACAACCCATCCAGTTTATGCCAGTGCAGTTTCTTTAACTGTATTTCTGTGAGGATCATCTGAAGCTGCACAAGATGGTTGATTCTGGTGATGGCAGCTTGGAAGATCCCATCACCAGTTTAAGGCAACACCAGTGCCAGACACCTGGACATCTTGGGTAAGTCCCCATATGGGGTCTGGCTGTGGAGTGGAAGATCTGCCCCAACATTGAGTCAACTATTAATGGGTGCATGGATGACAAGAAGTTAGAGGGGTATGAGACAAGTGCTGGGAAATGGGGACACAAGATGTTCTGCAGATACTGGAGAAACACACACAAAGTTGAGACTCTTCACCAGGACAGGAAAAGAAGAGGGCAGAAGCAGGAATAAGAAGGTGGGGCGAGAGGGAGGAGCACACGCAGGCAGGGGATAGGCTCTGCATGTAATCCTCCCCGTCCCCTGACCTTATTCTGGCTTCTGCCCTCTTCCTTTCCAGTCCTGATGGAAGGTCTCAACCCGAAACATCGACTGTTCATTTACCCCATAGATGCTGCCTGACCTGCTGAGTTCCTCCAGCATTTTGTGTGTGTTGCTGAGAAATGGGATTAGCTTGGATATACATCTTGGTCGGCATGGACTCATATGGACCGAATGGCCTTCTTCCGCGCCGTCTGACTCTGACTCTAATCCCTGGGTCATTTTGGAGGACAGGTTAAGAGTCAATCACATTGGTGAGTCTGGAACAAAACAGAAATGCTGGAAGAATTCAGCTGGTCAAGCAGCATCTGCGGAAAGACAAACCAGTCAATGTTTTGGGTCAGGGACTCTTCATCAGAACCGGTCGAGGAATGCAGAGGTGTCAAGTTGGAAAGCTGAGCTGGGGGGAGCAGTGAGCTGTTAGAGATTGGGTAAGGCAGATCAAAAGGATCATGTGTTTCACCCATTTGTGAAGAGTTTGAAGATTCCTTGACTGGTTTCTCTTTCCGCAGATACTGTTTGACTGGCTGAGTGCTCCTCAGATTTCTCTTCCCCTTTCAGATTTCAGCACCTGCTGTTTAGACAGATCAGATAGGTTGGTTTGTTGTCACATACACCAGGGTGCAATGAAATTCCAGTTCGCATCCCTGTTCCTGTTGTGTTCGGTTCTGGTCGCCTCATTATAGGAAGGATGTGGAAGCTTTAGAGAGGGTGCAGAGGAGATTTACCAGGATGTTGCCTGGATTGGAGAGCATGTCTTATGAGGATAGGTTGAGTGAGCTAGGGCTTTTCTCTTTGGAGAGGAGGAGGATGAGAGGTGACCTGATAGAGGTGTACAAGATGATAAGAGGCATAGATCGAGTGGACAGTCAGAGACTTTTTCCCAGGGTGAAAATGGCTAACACGAGGCGACGTAATTTTAAGGTGATTGGAGGAAGATATAAGGGGGATGTCGGGGGTAAGTGTTCTACACAGAGAGTGGTGGGTGCGTGGAACGCACTGCTGGCAGAGGTTGTGGGGGCAGATACATTCGGGACATTTAAGAGACTCTTAGATCGCCACATGAATGATAGAAAAATAGGGGGCTATGTGGGAGGGAAGGGTTAGATAGATATTAGAGCAGAATAAAATGTCGGCACAACATTGTGGGCTGAAGGGCCTGTACTGTGCTGTAATGTTCTATGTTCTATGAAGCTCACAGAGTAAACAATGTACATGGTATAATGAATACAGCAATAAATACAATGACGAGTGCAAAGCAGCAGAATGGTGAAAAGATTGTAGCGCAGTCTGAGACAGTGCAACAGAAAAAATCTAAAGTGACAATAATGGAATAACTGAGAGATGTGAAGTTAAGGGTCCAAGAATGTGGCAGCTCCACCAGGAAAGGGATGTGAAAGAGGGGATTGGTTCAGAAGTCTGACAGCAATGGGGAAGAAGCTGTACTTAAGTCTGGATATCTGGACTTTCCAGCTCCTGTATCTGCTCCCAGAAGGTAGATGACAGAAAAGGGAGCGGCCAGGGTGGCAGGCGTCCTTGACGATACCGTCAGCCTTCCTGAAACAACTCACTGTGAGATTGGACCGGATGGAAGGAAGTGACGAGATTGTGATGGACTGGGCTGTGTTTACCGCTCGCTGCAGATTCCGATGGCCCAGAGCAGAGCAGGCTGAGATGCAACCTGTCAGGATACTTTCTATAGCTAATCTGCAGAGGTTCGAGAAAATCCTCGCGGGCAAGTTGAATCTTCTCAGACGCCTAAGAAAGTACCTACGCTGATGTGCTTTCTCCATCACCGCATCAGTGTGGAGGGACCAGGAGAGGTTGCTGGTGATATGGATGCCAAGGAACTTGAAGCCTTCAGCCATCTCTGTTGATGAGGACGTTAAGATAAGATCAGATATCTTTATTAGTCACATGTACATCGGAACACACAGTGAAATGCATCTTTTGCGTAGAGTGTTCTGGGGGCAGACTGCAAGGGTTGCCACATTTCCGGTGCCAAAATAGCACGCCCACAGCTTCCTAACCTGTACGTCTTTGGAATGTGGGAGGAAACCCACACAGTCACAGGGAGAACGTACAAACTCCTTACAGGCAGCGGCCGGAATTGAACCCGGGTCACTGGCGCTGTAAAGCATTATGCTAACCACTACACTACCGTGCCTGCCCACGTTGATAAGTTGTCTTTCATTAACTGGTGGGTCAGGAGTCACAGAGAGACCAGACTGGGTAAGGACAACAGAGTTCCTATCCTGAAGGACATTGGTTAACTGGGTGTGTTTTTATGATAATGCAGTAGCTTTGTGGTCATTGTTTCAGTTCCAGACTATTAACAGACTTCAACTCAGCTTTCTGGGTTGGTAGTCCTGTAGCTTACTGTCATGAAAGGCAATAAACTTAGGCTTGCCAGTAATACCACATCCCATGACAGTGCAGAAAAAACAGTGCAATGTGTGCAAAGCTTGCTTGTTGAGGTTTAGTTAACGCCTAAACACACTCCAGAAAACCATAACACAAAATCTTACCTCCTCTCACCTTTAGGGAAACAATCCTTGATTATGTGGTTGGGTTTTGAAACATTCCACCACTTGTTACACCAATGTGTAATGACAGCGTGTTATCCTGGCTTGGATGCTTCTGCTAAACTGTTACTGTGTCCAAAAAAACAGGCAGTGCAGGTTTCAGACAAACACTCTCAAGATCTAAAAGTCCATTTCTTTTTTAAAAGATGTTTATGCCTGAATTATGAAGATCCTTCTTGAAGGCAAGCAAATTATTGTTTTAAATCAAAACAGGAACTGCAAGTACTCAGCAGTTCAGACGGCATCTGTGGAAGGAGAAACTAATGACCTGGCACCTCAATATAACCTTTAAAAGAATGGTTAGGAATATTATTCAATGGATTTGAATGTCCGGTTCAGAAATAAAGTTGTTCTGTGACTGTAGAAGCAATTAAGTTATCAAATCAGAATTAAGTCATTACTGCTGTTCTGCAGTAAGGATGTGTCTGCGCGCGTGTGTGTGTGTGTGTGTGTGTGTGTGTGTGTGTGTGTGTGTGTGTGTGTGTAAGTTTATGTGTGTCTGTTTGTGTGTGTGTAAGTGTCTGTTTGTGCCTGTTTGTGTGTGTGTGGCCATTTGTGTATGTGTGTGTTTGTATCTGTGTATGTCTGCCTGTTTGTGTATGTGTCCCTGTTTGTCTATGTGTGTGTGTTCATATGTGTCTGTTTGTTTGTGTGTCTGTATGTGTATGTGTGTATGTTTGTGTGTGTTTGTGTGTGTGTGTGTGTGTTTGTGTGTGAATGTGTGTGTGTGTGTGTGTGTCTACAGCAGAGTTTTATCACCTTGGATCTCTTTCCCATTGAAACAAGACCTGTAATCTATGTGATAGCTCGCATGCAACAGCCGCCCCATGTTCAGTGTATTGTGCACAGGCATCTTCCCCCCACCCCCCCTCAGAACTAGAGAGGAAAGAAGTCACCCTCCACACTGAGGCGAAGGAGATTTCCATCAGACACTGGCATTCCCATTGAGCAGTGGAGAGACACCAATATGTATCAGCACTGGAATTCGCAGTGTGACGATGCTTGGGGTTCGGGGGTGGTGGAATTTACAAAGGACTTGGGCTTTTTGTTGGTAGATGAGCTGTTAATAAGAACCTACAGCTTAGTCCAAAGTGAAGATTGTGTTAGTGTGGTGAACAGAACTATGAATGTGTAGGTCGAAGACATTTGTAGAGACCAAGCACACAGATCATAATTATATGGATTAACGGTGCTGGCTTTTGATGACTATGTCTAAAAATTTCACAGTTGCTTCTCCCTCTTAATTATATCCAGCACAGTTTGAGAATCTTCCCTTGGACAAGTTAAAAGCTTAGATAGCCCTTGACAAGAGACTTTTATGAAAAAGGAATTCACTTGAAGATGATTTTCTCTTCCTGCTGTTGGAGCTTTTGAGGAGTCCCATGCATATATATTTCTTGTGCAGTAACTGCTTGTGAAATGGCATCAAAGGAGGGCCCAGATTTAATGTAGTACAAAGCATTTATTATAAGATAAGATTTCTTTATTAGTCACATGTACATCGAAACAGACAGTGAAATGCACCTTTTGCGTAGACTGTTCTGGGGACAGCCCACAAGTGTCGTCACGCTTCCGGCGCCAACATAGCATGCCCACAACTTCCTAACCCGTACGTCTTTGGAATGTGGGAGGAAACCGGAGCACCCGGAGAAAACCCACACAGACACGGGGAGAACGTATAAACTCCTTACAGACAGCAGCGGGAATTGAACCTGGGTCGCTGGCACTGTAATAACGTTACCCTAACCGCTACACTACCATGCCTGCCCTATATTAAATGGCTTAACACACACAATACGTGGAAGGGTCATGTAACAGAATGAAAGAGTTTCCACTTCTATAGCGCCTTTCACATATTTAGGATGCTCAAAAGCACTTTACAGCTAGTGATGTACTTGTGAATGGAAGCCAGTGTTATTATGTAGGAAGGGTTGGCAGCAAGCTCCCCGGAATGATGATGTGATCATGACAGGATAATCTGTATTACTGATGTCAAATATGGTGCTTGTGGTCCAGGATTCCAGGGTTAATTCACTTGGTCTTGCTTGAATGAGCTACATGATATGTGGACAAGAGGTCAGTAGGTTTTTGGATAATAAAAGAATCAAAGGTGGGGGTTAGTTTGGGTAAAAGATCAGCCAATGGCAAAGCCTACTCTTGCTTCCATTTCTTACCTCCGTATGTTTCCTCCAGTAAACCTCGTGTTGTAACTGTGGCTCCCCACATTCTCTCCTTCCTTCACTCACTCAGTGGCCAGTTTCTCCTCCGACTGGAGAGTTGTTTCCACTTCCCCTCCACCTCCATCCACCTGGTAGGTCGTTCAGTGACGCCTGCTACCAACGCCAGAGATCTGGGTGCTTCGTGAGTGGGTGTTTGGTTGCCGTGCAATGTGTGGGCCAAATTCCTCCTTGACAGCTCCTCTTATATCTCCTTCAGTATTCTAACCTCTGACACATCTGTGACCCTCCAAGTCACTCTTTATTAGTCCCACTGAGTAACTGCCTCCAGAGTCAAACCTGTGGCATTTCCTCTGAACCCTATATTAATGCCCACCCTCCCTCCTCCAATAAAGTGTTTTTTAAACCTATTATAGAGCTATAGCACGGTAGTGTAGCGGTTAGCGTAACACCATTACAGCGCCAGTGACCCGGGTTCAATTCCGGCCACCGTCTGTAAGGAGTTTGTACGTTCTCCCCGTGTCTGCGTGGGTTTCCTCCGGGTGCTCCGGTTTCCTCCCACATTCCAAAGAGGTACGGGTTAGGAAGTTGTGGGTGTGCTATGGTGGTGCCGGAAGTGTGGCGACACTTGCGGGCTGCCCCCAGAACACTCTGTGCAAAAGACGCATTTCACTGTGTGTTTCGATGTACATGTGACTAATAAAGATATCTTATCTTACACAGCATCGAAACAGGCCCTTTGGCCCCACTCATCCATTCTGACCAAGACGCCCATCTACACTAATGCCTGCTTGTGGCCCATATTCCTCTAAACCTTCCCTGTTCATTATCTGGAATGAACGGTTAATTGGTTTTTCACAAACCAGACAACTCCTAAAACATAACTTAATCTGAATAACTGTAAATTGAAATCTTGCTATATGGTAATTTCAATTTTAATCATCAGCAAATATATTTTTAATGTTTATCTTAATTCACCTCCTACACCACCTAGATCATCTGTTGTCTCTGCTAGAACTTTCATTTTTTTTCCCATTTTCCCTTTATGACACGGGATGAAGAGATTCGGCCCATCGAGTGCCTGCTGAGTCTCAGAGCAAGGCTCATTAATGCCGTTCCCTCACCCATTTCCTAATAACTTATTCTCTCACACATGCTCATCAACTTCCCCCTGATTCTCCTACCACCTGCCCCAGCACTCCTCCACCTACACATTAGGGGCAATTAACAGTGGCCAATAAACCAAGAAGAAGGTTATCAAAGGTTACAGGGGGATCTTGATCCACTAGGTAAGTGGGCCAAAGATTGGTACATGGCCTTCAATTCGGATAAGTGCAAATTGTTGCATTTTGGTAAGTCAAACTAGGGTAGGACTTATACAGGGAATGGTTGGGCCCTGAGGAGTGTCGTGGAACTGAGGGACCTTGGAGTGCTAGTGCAGAGTTTGCTGGGAGCTGTGTCACAGGTAGACAGTGTAGTGGAGAAGACGATCAGTATGTGGGCCTTCACCGGTCAGGGGATTGAGCATAGGAGTTGGGACGTTATGTTGCAGTTGTACAAAACAGTGGTGAGACTGCACTTGGAGCATTGTGTATAGTTTTGGTCGCCGTGTTACCGGAAAGACACCATTAAACCGGAGAGAATGCAGGGAAGATTTACGAGGATGTTGCCAGGACTCAGGGACCTGAGTTATTGAGAGAGGTTGGGCGGGCTAGGACTTTATTAGCAGGCACGGTAGTGCAGCAGTTAGAGTAAAACTTTACAGCGCCAGTGACTCAGGTTCAATTCCGGCTGCTGTCTGTAAGGAGTTTGCAGGCAGATGGGACTAGTTTGGTGGTCACCATGGTTGGCGTAGACGAGTTGGGCCGAAGAGCCTGTTTCCATGCTGTATTACTCCATGTTGTTTCCATGCACATCTTTGGGATGTGGAAAGAAACCAGAGCACCCAGAAGAAAACCATGTAATCACAGGGAGAACGTGCAAACTCCACACAGACAGCACCGGAGGTCAGGATCGAACCTGGGTCACCGGAGCTGTGAGGCAATGGAACTGTTGTGCCGTTCTTCTGACTGAATTGGAGCTGCTTGAACCATTATAATTCCAGGAACAATCTCGACGTCTTTGCTGAGCTTTAGTCCTCCCACCTTCCAACATTTCCGTTGCTCTGCTGTGGGGTTGAGACAGCTCCCACCAGGTTACAAGCAGAGACTCACTGCCTCTTTAACCTTTACATATTTGTCCACCTTGTAAAATCTGATGGCTCCTTCCTTTGCTTGATGACGTCATTAAAGATCTCTCTTCTCACCTCTCACTACCGCATTAGTAGATCCTCTCCATCACTGAATCACTTTCAGTGGATAAAGCAACTGAGACTTTTCTAACTGACTAAAGCATCTCTTACACTAAAACGATGACTGAGTCGTAACAACACCTTGCATCTGTAAAGCATCTTCAACATAGATTGATGGTCCTGAAGTTTCTTCTTCTTGCTTTTCTTCTTGGGTTGTTCCCCAGGATCGAGGATGACTTGTGTTTTGTGGGTTCTGAGGTGGCTGATGAGGTCATAGGACATAGAACAGTACAGCACAGGAACGGCCCCTTTGGCCCACAATGTTGTGCCAAACTTCTCAAACTAGCAATTAAATGCTTAACTAAACTAATCCCTACTGCCAGCACAATGTCCACATCCTTCTGTTCCCTTCACATTCATGTGCCTATCTAAGAGTCTCTGAAACGCCTCTATTGTATCTGCCTCCACCCCCATCCCTGGCAGCGCATTCCAGGCACCAATTGCTCCCTATGTAAAAAACTTGCCCTGCACATCTTCTTTGAACTTTTCCCCTCTCACCTTATATGCATGCCCTCTAGTATTAGACATTTTGACCGTGGAAGAAAGGTACCGACTGTCTGCTCTGTCTGTGCCTCTCATAATCTTATAAACTTCTATCTGGTCTCCCCTCAGCCCCTGCCGCTCCAGAAAAAACAACCCAAGTTTGTCCAACCTCTCCCCCTACCACGTACTCTCTAATCCAGGCAGCATCCTGGTGAACCTCTTCTGCACCCTTTCCAAAGCCTCCACATCCTTCCTGTAATGGGGTGACCAGAACTGAATGCAATACTCCAGATGTGGCCTAACCAGAGTTTTATAAAGCTGCAACGTAACTTCCTGCTCTTGAACTCAATGCCTTGGCCAATAAAGGCAAGCATGCCATACGCCACCTTTACCGCCCTATCAACCTGTGCAGATACTTTCAGGAAGCTATGGACTTGGACCCCAAGATCCCTCTGTACGTCAACACCGTTAAGGGTCCTGCCATTAATTGTGCACTGTCCCTTCACACTTGATCTCCTAAAGTGCAACACCTCACGCTTGGCTGGAAGGTCAATGTCGGAACCACAGGCTCTTCCACAGATGGGGCAGGGGGTTCCTGAAGGGGTGGATAGTTTCTGAGGTGGCACACTCCTTCTTCCGTTTATATAGGGGGTTTCTCCATGCTCCCAATGCATGGCCTCGAGGTACTCAAACCACCCCGAATGTCACTTCTCCACTTTTAAGCAGTCTTGGGCCAGAGATTCTCTGGAGCCGGTGGGGACGTTGAACTTCTACAGGGAGGTTTTGAGTAAATCCTAGAATATTTTCATCTGCCTGCCTGGTAATCTTTTCCCCTGACAGAGCTCGGAATAGAGTGTCTGTTTTGGGAGTCTGGAGTTGGGCGTGTGAATGATGTGGCCTGGCCAACATAACTGACTGAGTGTAACTGGGGACAGTGCTCTGGGAGGCTCACCAGAGCTTTTCTAAATAACATTTATGAGTCACGAAAGAAGTTCTCCAGAACAGAAAGAGATCGACATAGCCTAAGAGGTGGAGAGAGAAAGGACATTCAGAGAGGTTCAGTAAGGGAATTACAGAACCTGTAGTCTGGCAAGCAAGTAAGATTTTCATTGCACCTGTGCATACTTGTGCATGTGATAATAAACTCGACTTTGACTTCAAAGGAACATCCACCAGTGTTAACATAGAACATAGAACAGTACAGCACAGAACAGGCCCTTCGGCCCACAATGTTGTGCCAACATAGCTATTCCCTCCTACCTACAGGATGCCCGTATGCCTCCATTTTCCTCTAATTCATGAGCCCATTCAAGCCCCTCTTAAAAGCCCCCGATGAATTTGCCTCCACCACCCTATCAGACAACACATTGCAGGCATCCACCACTCTCTCAGTAAAAAAAGTACCCCTCATGTCTGTTCTGAACCTACCCCCTCCCACCTTAAATGCATGACCTCTGGTACTGGATCACTCAATCATGGGAAAAAAAAATTGCTTGTCCACCCTATCTATGCCCCTCATAATTTTATACACTAAAACAGTGTTGGAGAGAATAAACTGATGAAGATCAAGAGGCCAGATTTAGAGAGGCGTAGAGATCTCAGAAAGTTGGAGTGGTTACAGAGGGAGGGAGGGGACAAGGGCATGAAGGGATTAGAAAACTTCGTTAAAAATCAAGGTGATGCTGTGGGGGAGAAAATGCAGAACAGAATGCCAGATTAAAAGCAGCACATTGGGTGACATTCCGTCAGAGATATGGAATGCCCTACATAAATACAAGCTCTTCCTTTGAAGTCCTTCCTTCCTATGAATCTGAGTCAACCCTAAACATGAAACTACCGTTAGTAAGCGTTTCCCTGGACACCTGATAGGCTCCTAAACCAATTGTTCTATAGCCAAAGCAAGCACAGAGTCAAGACTGGGAAGCCTGAGGCAGCGCGGCAACCTGTTTAATAAAAGCAGGAGCTCATCCAACCCACCGAGCCTAAGGAACAAACACCCTCATTCTTCCCGACTATTTGACTCCTGGAGAAGTAAACAGCAGGTTCTTTTTGGATATTTGCATCTTTCAGAACACTGAAAATACACGGCGTGAAACCTGATTACTGCAAACCAAACACCAATGTGTTTCTTTCCCTTTCTTGCCTTGTGACGAATTGTTTAACTAATAAACCATTTGACCTCTGGCGGAGATAGCCTCCAGGTTCTTATTTTACCGCCAAATAAATGAGGAATCTAATGCCTCATAGGTCATAATTTAACATGTCAAGTACAATTAGACCCTCTGTTAAATAATCTATAAAGCTTGTGGGTCAACTTGTAAACTTTCTGATTTGTGACCTTCCCTATATCTCAAGGATGGTATGGATAATCCTTACTTTGGATCCGGTTGGAATGATTGCAGAGGACAGAAGGCTATTTGTTAATTGGTGGGGTGTAGCCAGCCATAAAAGACATAAAAACAAAGGAGGAGGCCATTTGGCCCCTTAAATCCTGCTCCATCGCTTGATGACTTCACTACAGCAAATCAAGTGGAGTTTATTGTCATGTGCACAAGTACGGTGAGGTACAGGTACAATGAAAAACTTGCTTGCAGCAGCATCACAGGTACAAATGTACAGACAACGCATAAATATAAATTATACGTAAGTTATACAAGTCAGTGAAGAAAAAAGACAATGCAAAACAAGATATTAGTGTAAAAATAAAGTCTATGGTAGTGCAAGAGGTGGTCCGTAGTGTTCCATTGCTGAGGTAGGGTTAGGGTCATGCAGGTCGGTTCAAGAACCTGATGTTTGTAGGAAAGTATCTGTTCCTGAACCTGGTGGTGTGGGGCTTCAGGCTTCTGTACCTCCTGCCCCATGTTAGCAGCGAGAAGAGGGCATGGCCTGGATGGTGGGGGTCCTTGCCCCCTTCTTGAGGCAGCGCCTCCTGTAAATGCAGTCAGTGGTGGGGAGGGCTGTGCCCATGATGGACTGCTGGAGAATGTAACTTCAATTAAGTGTGAAATAAAAAGTAGTTTCATTATTGATTGGTATTGGTTTATTATTGTCGTGTATACTGAGATACAATGAAAAACTTTGTTTGCATGCTATCCAGATGGCCATGACGAGGTAGATTAGGAGATCAAGAGTTCATTGTTAGCATGTGAGAGGTCTATGATGATCTATAATAATGACCATGAAACCATTGAACTGTCATAAAAACCCATCTTGTACAATATGTTTCGATAAGAGTGTCACCTAACACTCTAACAAACTTCTACAGATGTACTTTTGAAAGTATCCTGACTGGTTGCATCACGGTCTGGGACGACAATTCGAATGCACAGGAACGTAAGAAGCTGCAGAGAGTAGTGGACTCTGCCCAATACATCATGGGCACATCCCTCCCCACCATCGGGAGTATCTACAGGAGGCGCTGCCTCAAGAAGGTAACATCCATCATCAAAGATCCCCACCATCCGGGCCGTGCTATCTTCTCGCAGCTACCATCGGGCAGGAGGTACAGAAGCCTGAAGTCCCACACCACCGGGTTCAGGAACAGCTACTTCCCTTCAACCATTCGGTTCTTGAACCAACCTGCACAACCCTAATCACTACCTCAGTATAGCAACACTATGACCACTTTGCACTACAGTGGACTTCCTTTTGTTCTAATTGTGTTTTTCCTTGTATAATTTTGTATAATTTATGTTCTGTTTGTGAATGCTGCTTATCTGATGCTCTGTGCCTGTGATGCCGCTGCAAGTAAGTTTTCCATTACACCTGTGCACACATGGACTTGTGCATGTGATAATAAACTCAACTTTGACTTCAAGAAACATAATTATGAGGTGAGACCGGAAAGGCTGGGTTTGTTTTACTTGGTGCAGAGAGGCACAAAATTATGAGGGCCACAGATCAGGTAGATAGTAGGAAACTTTTCCCCATAACAGAGATGTCTAAAACTGGAGGACAAAGGTTTAAAATGGAATTGGAATTAGAACTGGTTTATTATTGTCACATGCACTGAAATACAGTGAAAACTTGTCTGGCATGCTGTTCATACAGATCATTACACAGTGCATTGAGGTAGTACAGGGTAAAACAATAACAGAATACAGAATAAAGTGTCACAACTACAGAGAAAGTGCAGTGCAGGTAGACAATAAGGTGCAACGGCCATGATGAGGTAGATTGTGAGTTCTAGAGTTCATCTAATCGTACTAGGGAACTGTTTAATAGTCTTTTAACAGTGGGATAGAAGCCATCCTTGAGTCTGGTGGTATGTGCTTTCATGTTTTTGTATCTTCTGCCTGATTGGAGAAGGGAGAAGAGAGGTAAGAGAAAAGAGATGAAGGGTAAGAGATTTAGAGGGGTTCTGGGGAAATGATTTTTGACCCAGAGGATGGTTGGAATCTTGAACATACTGCCTGGTTAGACTCTCATATAATTTAAGAAATATCTGGACAAGCACTTGAATCACCAAGGCATGGAAATCTACAGAGCAAGTGCTGGTAAAAGGGAATTAATACAGATAGGTAGAGTTATACAGCATGAAAAAAGGCCCATCAGCTCAACTCATCCATGCCAACGAAGGGGTCTTCCTGAACTAGTCCGATTTGCTTTTAGAGTCATAAAACTTAATGGTAAGTGTAGACATGCTGAGTTGAATGGTAGCATTGGGAAGGTTAAATGCCCTTAAACCGAGTTTGAGTAGCTTGCTCGAGGGAACTAAAAGTCACAGTCCAGAAAAATAGGGCAGTGCAATCTACTTCGCCGTGGCCCTTACACCTTATTGTCTGCAGCACTGCACTTTCTCTGTAACTGCAACACTTTATTCTGCATTCTGTTATTGCTTTTCCTTGTATTACCTCAATGCACTGTTGTAATGAAATGATCTGTATGGATGGCATACAAAACAAAGTTTTTCACTGTACCTTGGTACATGTGACAATAATAAACCAACTTACCAATTACCAGTGATCTTTTACCAAACATCTTGTACAAGGTGGATTTTTATGATAGGACAGAGTGTCAGGGTCACCATTAGAACATAGAACATTACAGCACAGGACAGGCCCCTTGGCCCACAATGTTGTGCCAACATTTTATCCTGATCTAAGATCTATCTAACCCTTCCCTCCCACATAGCCCTCCATTGCTGATAGTAATTTTTATTTCAGATTTTATTTAATTGAAATAAAAATGGAAATAGAAAGAGAAAAATAAGCTATTTCAGATGCTGCCTGACCTGCTGAGATTTTCCAGTATTTTCTGTTTTTTTGTAAGATTTCCAGCATCTGCAGTATTTTTTTAAAATTTTCATTTATTTAATTGAAGTTATGTCCTCTGACTGCTGTGGTGAGAAGTGAATTCAACTTTGGATCACAAGCTTAGTAATATAGCCTTATTATTACTAGGCCTCATAGGTAAGATGGTTGTGGAGGGAACTCCTGAATAAAGTATTCCTTCCAAAGGAGAGGATGTCCCACCCCTGCCCCTCCCACCCCAGCTCTCCCACCACACCACCCCACCCGTATGAGTAAGACAGAGACATTGACATCTACTTTTAAATGCGCTTGACTCAGCCAGGAAGGGGTAAGGACAAAGCCACCCTCCAAAAACAGCCCAGGCAACTCCCAGAAAAAATATAACTGGCAGACCACAGTCTTTGCTTGTCTTTCCATCGTCTTCCTGTATGGAAACCCAAACTTTTCTATTTAAAAGCAGAAGATGTCAGAAAGTACTTAAAAAAAGTTATGAAAACTCCAGTATTCAGCAGCTACCTAGAATTCAGAGAGCAGCTTAGATAAACGTGAGCTTTGAAAGGCTCTAATGAAGTTGGAGCCTTACGCATTATTTGAAGTAAAAGGCTTATGAGAAGCCACAGTCAAAACGCATGGATTCCTCAGGGACGAGAGGAGATGTTGGCTACATCCTCCTCCTGTTTGGGTCCCTTCAACTGCCACACATTAGACTATGGTCAGATAGTCCAGTAATGTCCCTCCCTGGTGACCAGCGATTGGGAAATGCTACTAGTGGTTCATCAGTCTTCCTGTGGGAAAACTGTCTTGCATCCACTTGCCAGAAATGTATCATTGCTCCCCCAACCTTCAACTAAAGGAGCTATTTTACTCTGAATAACAACTGTTTCCATTACATTAGACCATATACTTTTTAATGTAACACCAAACTTTCTCATCACTGATGCTCAGGAAATTAAAATATTCTGAATCCTCAGCTCTTGCAGGGGTCAAGCATTTACGGGAATGAGTGAGACATTTCAGCTTCTGCTACCATTTTGTTGCCAGCAGTAGACTGCGGAGAGAATGTTTTGCTTCTCAGAGGAGAGGTCCCATCTTGTCAGTAACAAAAGGGCTTCCCATTGAACCCAGGCCAAGTGGGAATCACTAAAATAGCTATTCCCTCTTCCAGTTCCTGAAAGATTGGCTGCATTCCACCCAGGCCTGTGTTGACCATTGCCTGAACCCAATGAACATGTTTTACCAAAAATAAAAAAAAACTAATTTAACTGGTTGACTACACCTTCAACAACATACAAGAAGCTTGGCGCCATCCAAGATAAAACAGCTCATTCAACTGGCGCTCCATGCACCTCCCTAAGCACTCACTCCCTCCACAGCTAGTACATTGTGGTATGATCTGCAAAACACACTGCAGTTATTTGCACAGTTTTCTCCAATAGCAGCTCCCAAACCCACAATCTCTCCCACCTACATGGATAAAGCTAATGGGAACACCACTGTCTGTAGGTCCCCACCCAAGTTGGAAATTTATTGGCATTCCTTCATTTTCACTGAGTCAAAATTAGAACATGGAACAGTACAGCACAGGCCCTTCGGCCCACCATGTCTGTGCCGAGCATGATGCCGAACTCAACTAATCCCTTCTGCCTGCACATGATCCATATCCCTCCATTTCCACACATTCATGTGCCTGTCTAAAAGCCTCTTGAATGCCCCTATCATATCTGCCTCCACCACCACCCCCGGAAGCGCATTCCAAGCACCCACCACTCTCTGTGTAAAAAACTTGTCCCCCGCATCCCCCTTAAACTTACACCCTCTCAACTTAAAACTGTGCCCTGTAGTATTTGACTAGGGAGGAGTAGAAAAAATCCAGAACCTTCACTCAAAAGCACCATGGGAGCACCTTCACCAGAAGGACTGCAATTGTTCAAGACGGCAGCTCACCACCACCTTCTCCAGGGTGACGGGTGATAAATGCTGGCCTTACCAGTGACGCCCAGATCCCACGGTTAGACTGGCTGAATTTAATGCCAAAACAGAAAACTAAAGCAAAATATATAGAGAGAAAAATTAGATTAAAGGAGTAAGAGAGGAAGGGAAAGAAGGAAAGAAAGATGTAAGACAAAAGAAAAATAGTTGAACTCATTTCTCCAAGGTATCATTGGAATTGGAATTGGTTTATTGTTGTAAAAAACTTAGTTCTGCAAGCCATCCATACAGATCATTTCAAAACATAAGTACATAGAGGTAGTCCAAGGGAAAAGCAATAACAGAATGCAGAACAAAGTGTTACAGTTACAGAGAAAGTGCTGTGCAGGTAGACAATAAGGTGCAAGGGCCATGACAAGGTAGATTGTGAGGTCAAGAATTCATCTGTATCATACAAGAGGTCCATTCAATAGTCTTATAACAGCGAGATAGAAGCTGTCCTTGAGCCTGGTGGTACGTGCCTTCAAGCTTTTGTATCTTCTACCCGATGGAAGGGGGGAAAAGAGAGAATGTTCAGGGCGGGAGTGATCTTTAACTGAAGGCTGAAGTAATGAGACTCCAACCTTGTTAACATTAATTTTCAGTGCAAGAAGAATGAACAGCAGAAATTATGACACACCTTTAACAGGGACCAAGCAGGGATTCACAGAGCAACCATACTGAATGGCAGGAGTAGACTTGAGGGGCAGAGTGGCCTACTTCTGCTCCTATTTCCTTATGTCCTGTTGAAACACTCAGTAGTTCTGGCAACATGTGTCGAAGAGAAACGGAGCTAACATTTCAGACTGATGAACTTTCAGTTCCAAATCAAACTCATCAACCTGCAACAATAACTCTTGCTTCTCCCTCCCCAGTTGCTGCCTGACCCGCTGAATGTCCCCAGCATTCTGATTTTATTTCAGCTTTTCAGCATTTGCAGCTTTTTAGTTTGCAATGGAAGTCAAATGATGGGTATCCTGAGGCAAATGTACTTCTTTTCTATTGCACTGGTGAAGGAACTTTGGTAAATTGGTAAATTGATTTTTTTATTGTCACATGTACCGAGGTACAGTGAAAAACTTTGTTTTGCATGCCATCCATATATATTAGTTCATTACAACAGTGCATTGAGGTAGTACAAGGAAAAACAACAGAATGCAGAATAAAGTGTTACAGCTACAGAGAAAGTGCAGTGCAAATAGACAATAAGGTAAAAGGCTATAATGAGGTAGACAGTGAGGTCAAAATTCCACCTTATCGTACTAGGGGACTGTTCAGTAGTCTTATAGCAGTGGGATAGAAGCTGTCCTTGAGCCGGGTGGTATGTGCTTTCAGGCTTTTGTATCTTCTGCCTGATGGGAGGGGGGAGGAGAGAGAATGTCTGGGCTGGGTGGGGTCTTTGATTATGTTGGCTGCTTTACCGAGGCAGTGGGAAGTGTAGGCAGAGTCCATGGAGGGGAGGCTGGTTTCCATGATGTGCTGAGCTGTGTCCACAACTCTCTGCAGCTTGAGGCAGGCAGTGAGGTTCTGATTCTGTGGGACATCTTGGTCGGCCGTCTCTGTAATTCACATTTAAATGGACTCCAGACCCCATATGAATAACATTCAGTAACCATGGCCTCTGATCCATTGTACCCTGAACATCTTTGCACTAAGGCCATGATTTGTGCAATGCAGAAATGAGTGGGCTAGCAGCCAATGTTCTGGACCATTCAGCCTGAGATATGATTTCCAGTCCCACTGTGGCAGCTCAAGAATTTAAATTCAAGTAATTAGATAAATCTGGAATTTAAAAATAAATCTAGTACTGCTTGCTGGACCACTGGATTACTGTACAAATCTTTCTGGTTCACTCTTCATTGGAGATGGTATCTTAGGCTCGAGGAAGGTTTGCTTCCATTCTGGTTTTGGGGGTTCTGAGCTGATGAGGTCAATGTGGGGACCACAGACTCTCTCACTGATGGGGCAGGAGGTGCCCAATGGGACTGGTGCTTCTCTACTTATGCTGTGCTTCTGTGTGCTCTTAGTGCATGGCCTTGAGGATCTCAATACAATCCTGAGTCATGGAGTCATGTTGCATTTCCTTCTAGGAGGCTTTGAGAATGCACTTGAATCTTTTCCTTGGTCCACCTGGTACTCTCCTTCCTAAGACAGTCTGTTTCGGGAGTCTGGTTTCAAACAATGTGGCCTGTCCAATATTGTCGATTGAACCTCAAGGCTGAGGATGCTAATATTAGTGAAAATAATCATGAACCTACCGGATTTCTATTCATTTAAAAAAGAACATCTAGATCATAAATGTCCCTCAGGGAAGGAAATCTGTCATCTTTACCCAGTTGGACCGACATGTGACTCCAGACCCACCAAGGGGGTTGACTCTTCACAGCCCTCTGAAGTTGTCCAGGTGGCCACGAGCGTCAGAGTGTCACCAGGGAAGGACAATAAATGGCAGGCTTGTCTCTGACGTCCACATCCTGTGAACAAGTGTTAAGGCACACCTCAGCCTCCACCTCTCCCCAGTTCTGATCACTTCCCCTTCAGCTGGCTGCTTCCTGAAACGTCCCTTGGATCCCACCTCTCTCATCGAAGCTTTTGCCACTGAGGCTGAGATCTTCTCAAATACAGGCGACAGGGCTGTGGGGAGTGCAACAGACATGACAGAACTGCAGAGATTTATGGCAGTGTCATCACATGGAATATGGTCTTGAACATAGAACAGTACAGCACAGGAACAGGGCCTTCAGCCCACAATGTCTGTACCAACCATGGTGTCAGTTCAAGCTATCCCATCTGCCTGCACGGGGTGTATATCCCTCCATTCCCGGCCTGTTCATGTGCTTGTCTAACTGCCTGTGAAACATTACTGTTGTATCTGCTTCTACCACCATCCCTGGCAGTGTGTTCCAGGCACCTACCACTCTGTAAAAAAAACTTGCCTCGCAAATCTCCTTTAAACTTTCCCCCCTCACCTTAAATCTATGCCCTCTAGTATTTGACATTTCCACCCTGGGAAAAAGACTCTATCTATCCTATCTAAATAGTGTTGGATGCAGTTTTAATGTACGCTCCCAGCTCTTATACTCTTATAGTCCAGGTGAAGGGTCTCGACCCGAAATGTTGACTGCCCATTTCCCTCCACAGATGCTGCCTGACCTGCTGAGTTCCTCCAGTAGTTTTTGCTCCAGATTCCAGCATCTGCAGTCTCTTGTGTCTCCTCTTTAAGTCCGTGCCTTGGTCAACAAAGAAAAATGCATTGAGTGGCTCTTTCACACCTTATTGACCTATACTGTTGCCTTTGAGGACTTCAGGAAAAATCCACATGGTTTAGTATCATGCCTTGTGATAACTTACCATTCGTAAAACTCCGATAATCCGGCATCTGATTGTTTGGAAGCCTTGGTGGTCTGGCAGCTGGCTCATTCACTAATCCAGAATGTGAATGTAAATAGGTTTGCAGTTAGACCAGGGGTTCTGGAGTGCAGCCAGGGCAGGGGTCTGCACTGTGGGCCCGATATGGGGCTGGAGCTGGGGTTAGGGTCCAGAACACCAAGGGTCAGGAACTTGGGCAGACTTGCGAAAGGAGCCAGGGTCTGGAGTTAGACCAAAAGGTATAGGAGCAGAATTAGACCATTCAGCCCATCGAGTCTGCTCCGCCATTCAATCAGGGCTGATTTTTTTCAACCCCATTCTCTCGCCTTCTGCCCGTACCCCTTAACCCCCTTACCAATCAAGAACCTATCGATCTCTGCATTAAATACACCCAATGTCTTGGCCTCCACCACCCTCTGTGGCAACAAATTGCACAGATTCACCACCCTCTGGCTGAAGAAGTTTCTCCACATCTCATTTCTAATGGGATGTCCCTTTATTCTGAGGCTGTGCCCTTGGATCCTAGACTCTCCTACAGATGGAAACATCCTCTCCATGTCCACTCTATCCAGACCTTTCAGTATTTGGCAGGTTTCAATGAGATCCCCCCTCTTGGGTATGAGATATTGGGTATTTTCCCACTCCCTATAAGCTCAGTGGGTTCAGTGGAAACTTTATTATACTACAGTGCAACATGTAAACAAAATTAAAATAAAAGCAGATTTTGGTATTAATTAGAATAACATCCAGTAGCCTGGAAAGTCTGCTAGTTTGGCAACACCAGAGTCCCAAGGGATCCAGATTTTTGGAGTATATTGATGCAAATTGTAATCTTAGAATATCCCATTATGAACTCAATCAAGACAAGACTGACTGGTTGCATCATAGTCTGGTACAGCAATTCAAATGTGCATGAACGTCGGGAGCTGCAGAATGTAGTGGACTCAGCCCAATACATCACGGGCACATCCCTCCCCACCATCGGTAGTACCTACAGGAGGCGCTGCCTCAAGTAGGCAACGTCCATCATCAAAGATCCCCACCATCTGGGCCGTGCCATCTTCTCGCAGCTCCCATGGGGCAGGAGGTACATAAGCCTGAAGTCCCACACCACCAGGTTCAGGAACAGTTACTTCCCTTCAACCGTTTGGTTCTTGAACCAACCGGCAATACCCTAATCACTACAGTTTAGCAACACTGTGACCACTTTGATCACTTTGCACTAAAATGGACTTTGTTTTCTTTGTTCTAATTGTGTTCTTTCTTGTAAAAATTATGTGTAATTTATGTTTAATTTATGTTTTTCTTGTGAATGCTGCTTAAATGATGCTATGTGCCTGTGATGCTGCTGCAAGTAAGTTTTTCATTGCACCTGTGCACACATTGACTTGTGCATGTGACAATAAACTCCCCTTTGACTTTGACAACAGCAATAGGTGACTTACTGGGGCAAAAACCATGTCTTCATGGCCTCTGAATCAGGAAACTAGCTCTTCCAGTGTCTGAAGTTCCTTGTGTACTTCTGCCTGTCTGGTTTTCAAGCACAAGATCCTTGTGAAGACAGTGAAGAATAATGGAATTTCCATTATGTGTACACAGAAAATTAAACTAAAACAATAATTACTGTAATCCTCCTGTCTGAGGCTGTTGAAGGAGGTTGGGTGGTGATTATGTGTTGCTGCTGTTTGCATTTTAAAGTAATGGTTTGTGTTCGATGGACTGGTGTTGTTTTAACCAACTCAGGCTTAGCGCTTTGGCAGAGTACATCGACAACTGAAGCCACGTTTCAAGTCATTGCTTTTAGAGGGTTGACTTGCTTGAAATGAAGTAACAGAAGTTGGGATTGTTCTTGGAAGCAGAGGTACTGCTTCACCATTCACATCTCAGACGGCAACAAGGAGGCGTACAGGAGTGAGGTAGATCGGCTGGTTGAGCGGTGTCGCAACAACAACCTCGCACTCAATGTCAGCAAGACCAAGGAGTTGATTGTGGACTTCAGGAAGGGGAAGATGGGAGAACATGCACCAGTTCTCATTGAGGGGTCAGCGGTGGAAAGGGTGAGCAGATTTAAGTTGCTGGGTGTCAACATCTCCGAGGATCTGTCCTGGGCCCAACACATTGCTGCAATCATGAAGATGGCACACCAGTGGCTCTACTTCATTAGGAGTTTGAGATTTGGTACGTCACCAAAGACTCTTACAAATTTCTACAGATGTACGGTGGAGAGCATTCTGACTGGTTGCATCACTGCCTGGTATGGAGGCTCCAATCTGCAGGATCGCAAGAGGCTGCAGAGGGTTGTAGACTCAGCCAGCTCCATCACGGGCACAACCCTCCCCACCGTCAAGGGCATCTTCAAGAGGCGGTGCCTCAAGAAGGCGGCATCCATCATTAAGGACCCTGACCATTTGGGACATGCCCTCTTCTTGTTACTACGATCAGGGAGGAGGTGCAGGAGCCTGAAGACCCACACTCAATGATTTAGAAACAGCTTCTTCCCCTCCGCCATCAGATTTCTGAACAGTCCATGAACCCAATAACACTACCTCGTTATTTCTTTTTTTGCACTATTTATTTATTTTGTAATTTATGGTAATTTTATGCCTTTGCACTGTACTGCTGCTGCAAAACAACAAATTTCACGTCATCTAAGTCAGTGATAATAAACCTGATTCTGATTCTGATGTGATCACGGCTGATCGTCCCCTTCTGTACCCTGTTCCCGCTGCCTCCCCATATCCCTTCATAATTAAGAAATATATATATGTCCTTCTTGAATATATTTAATGGCTTGGACTCTACAGTGTCCTGTGGTAGAGAATTCCATGGGTTCACACAGAGGGCGGTGGGTATATGGAACGAGCTACCAGAGGAAGTGGTAGAGGCAGGTACAATTACGACATTTAAAAGGCATTTAGATCAGCTCATGGATAGGAAAGGTTCAGGGGGATATGGGCCAAACCTGGGCAAATGGGACTAGCTCAGCTCAGCAACTTGGTTAGCACAGATGAGTTGGGCCGAAGGGCCTGTTTCTGTGTTGTATAGCTCTATGACTCTTAACTCCTGGGTAAGAAATTTCTCTGGATCTTAATGGAATTTCTTCACCCAGAGGATAGTAAACCTGTGAGAAAGAGAGCCAAGTCCTTTATACATTATTGATCATTTGGGGCATTGGGTCCATTTCTGAGTACTATCCAAAAAACGTCTTCTCCCCCTCCCCCACCCACCGACCTTCCCCCCCTCACCTGGACTCACCTATCCCCTGCCGGCCTGTGCTCCTCCTCCTCCCCCCACCTTCTTATTCTGGCTTCTGCCCTCTTTCCAGTCCTGATGAAGGGTCTCGACACGAAGCATCAACTGTTTATTTCCCACCATGGATGCTGCCTGACCTGCTGAGTTCCTCCAGCACTTTTTGTGTGTTGCTCCAGATTCCAGCATCTGCAGAATTTCTTGTGTCCCTGAGTACTATCCTTCAGGAAGGATATCAAAGCCTTTGGAAAGCCTGTGGAGGAGATTACTAATTAGTACCCAAGTTGAGGTATAAGAGGTCGAGTAACACCTATCATTCAGTTGTTTTTTTTCCTGTCTCTGAGTTAGAAGATTGTGGATTCAAGATCCACTCGAGAAGCTCAGTGACAAAGATCGGGGCTGAGGTAATGGTGCATTTGAAGGTGTCAGCTATTTAAACGCACCATAAAGATCAGATGTGGATTTTGTCCATCAAGACAGGTGGTAGAGATAGATCACACCTGAGACCTCCTGTGATATCGTTAGTGAATGAAACACAGACTTTATGATAATCTGCATAGCCAAATATCACAATCTATGAAAATAGTTTTGTTATAATAATGTTTTATTTTTTAAACTACTTCTCAAAGCATTTATTAATCAATATTCTCTCCCTCAATCACTGGCCACAGGAGCTGCAGACTATACCATCTTTAAGATATAACTTGCCAAGTGTCCTTCAATAGAACCTCCCAAAGCCACACCATCTACCATTTGGAAGGACAAGTGTGACAGGCGAATGGGAACACCGCCAAATTTCTCCTCCAAGCCACCCACCATCCTGACTTGGAAATATACTGCCATACGTTCATCATCGCTGGCCCTCCACCCATTAGCACTGTGGGAGCACCTTCCGCAGGAGCATTGCAACAGTTCAAGAAAGTGCCTCATCACTACTTCCTCATTAATGAGGGCAATAAATGCCATTGATGCTCACATTTCATGACAAAGCAAAATTATTTTCTTTTTCATAGAACATAGAACATCACAGCACAGTACAGGCCCTTCGGCCCACAATGTTGTGCTGACATTTTATCCTGCTCTAAGATCTATCTAACCCTTCCCTCCCACATAGCCCCCATTTCTCTATCATTCATGTGTCTATCTAAGAGTCTCTTAAATGTGTCTGCCCCCACAACCACTGCCAGCAGTGCGTTCCACGCACCCACCACTCTCTGTGTAAAAAAGTTAACCCTGACATCCCCCTTATACCTTCCTCCAATCACCTTAAGATTACGTCCCCTCACGTTAGCCATCATTTTTGTTTCTTGCAAAGTATTATCAGTTTTTTACTAAAAGCATAAAACAGACCACTTCAGATGAATTGAGAATTATATATGTTTATATATATATATATATATATATATATATATATATATATATATATATATATATATATATATATACACACACACACACACACACACACACACACACACACACACACACACACATATATATATATATATATATATATATTTATCATTCATGCCTTCATATTTGTATTCATTAGAACTGCTGGAGTTTCTGAGTTGTAACATCAGTTGAAGTTAAAAGAGGGTCACATTGTGGGACCTCTCCAGAATAATTGCCATGTGTCTGGGGCTTGCCTTTTTTTGGGTGGTTTCCAGTTTGTGTTCTTTTGATGAACTGGGAAAGGATTTACAACCTGTGCTGAGTACCCCTTGATTTCTCATTAACCGGGAAATGGTGTCTACGGCACACATTCCTTCAAGCTAATCAGTGAGTAATACAGTGAGCTGACAATTGATGAGATACTTCTGCTTTTCAGCTGCATACTGGCTTTACCTCTTCCCAGCAGTGCTGCAAATCCACATTGCCGGCTGTAGCTTTCTGTTATTCCAGCTTTATTTTCATTGATTCATCTCCTTTGCATTGGAGGCAATACAACGACGCAAACCTGCTTTGTTTCCAGGGTAGATTTTACACATGCTTTTAGACCAAGGCTTTTTATTAGAAAGTCATCATCAGTCTTGGTTATGGGTTACTGGGTGTACCACAGAACCATAGAATCTAGCAACACAGCAGGAGCCCATTCAGCCCATTGAGCTTGTGAAGGAGCTGTCTAATTCACCCCAGTCTCCATTACTTCCCAAAGCCATACCACAATTTTCTCTCCCTTAAACTCATGGCTAGTGATTCTGCTTCCATCAGAATGTAGGCAGTGCATCACTTATCATTAATTATGTCTGTCATCAGTACTACATTATCCAAAGAGCAGGGAGAAGGAGGGATGCACTACTATAGGGAGTGGATGAGGCAAAAAACACGGATACATTTAAGGGGAATTGTTAGCAGCAGAAGGTAATGGAGGATCACACTGGAGAAAATAGAAAGGGGCTTGTGGAGCAGAAATGCCAGCAGGGATTGGTTGGGCCAAATGGCCTGCTCGTGTGCTCATCATGAGGGCAATCATCAGCCCTCATTCAACATCACCAAAAATTTTCCAACTCCTCCTGGGTCTTCACCACCCCCTCGACCTCCCCTTCTCTGATGCAGAGCGTTCAGTCCACAGCAGAGGCCTCACCTTTGTACCCCTGTGCCCAGACCACAACGAGTTCTGGGCCGGGCATGATGTTGAGCTCTTCTTCCATCGCCTCGGCCTCTGTGCCTACCAAGGAGTCCTCACCGCCCCACTGACAACGCCTTCTCATGTCTCCAGCACACCCCTCCCTCCAGGCCTTTTACCCTCTCTTGACCTTTTCATTTCCAAGTGTTGCCATGACATCAACCACCTCAACTTCTCCACTCTCCTGCCCCGTCCCAATCTCACCTCCTCTGAATACGCAGACCTCCATTCAGTTTCCACGCATGGCAACCTGGTCATCAAAACATTCGACAAAGTCATTGCTGTTGTATCTTGGCAGACTGACCTCTACCTCTCTGATACCTCCTCATACCAAACTCTGGACCATGAACAGCAGGCCACCATCTCCCGCACTGTCACAGATCTCACCACATCAGGAGATCTCCCCTCCACCGCCTCCAACCTGATGCTTCCCCCCCCCCCTCTTGTGTCACCACCAAAAATTAGATCAACTGCTTATGTCAGCATAAGCAACTGCTCAATGTCAGCAAAACAAAAGAGCTGGTTATTGACTTCAGGAAGGTGGGGGGCAGTGCACATGCTCCTGTTTATGTCAACGGTGCTGAGGTCGAGAGAGTTCAGAGCTTCAAGTTCCAAGGAATGAACATCACCAATGGCCTGTCCTGGTCCAACCATGTAGCCTCCATGGCCAAAAAAGCTCACCAGCACTTCTACTTCCTCAGGAGGCTAAAGGGTCCCCTTTGACCCTCACCAATTTTTATAGATGCACCATAGAAAGCATCCTGTCCGGATGCATCACGGCTTGGTATGGCAACTGCTTTGCCCGAGACCGTAAGAAACTGCAGAGAGTTGTGGACACAGCTCAGCACATCACAGAAACCAGCCTCCCCTCCGTGGACTCTGTCTACACTTCTCACTGCCTTGGTAAAAGCAGCCAACATGGTCAAAGACCCCACCCACCCAGGACATTCTCTCTTCTCCCCCCTCCCATCAGGCAGAAGATACAGGAGCCTAAGGGCATGTACCACCAGGCTCAAGGACAGCTTCTATCCCATAGTGATAAGACTGTTGAACAGTTCCCTTATACGATGAGATGGACTCTGACCTCACAATCTACCTTATCATGGCCTTGCACCTTATTGTCTGCCTGCACTGTACTTTCTCTGTTACTGTAACACTTTATTCTGCATTCTGTTATTGTTTTCCCTTGTACTACCTCAATGTACTGATGTAATGAAATGATTTGTATGGATGGCATGCAAAACAAAGTTGTTCACTGTACCTTGGTACATGTGACAATAATAAACCAATTTAGCAATTTACCGTTCAATTTGCACCCATTGCATCCAGTCATCAAACCTGCAGACAAGAGCGGTGCCTTTGTAGTCTGGCAGACTGACCTCCACCTTGCAGAGGCCAGACAACAGCTCTCGGATACCTCCTCATAACAACCTCTGGACCATGACCCACCTATGAACTGCAGGCCTCCATCTCCCGCACTGTCACAGATCTCACCACATCAGGAGATCTCCCCTCCACTGCCTCCAACCTGATGCTCCTCCTCCTCTTGTGTCACCACCAAAAATTAGACCAACTGCTAATGATGCAGGCAAATGGGATTAACATGGATGGGAAAAATGGTCACATTGGAATCGTTGGGCTGAAGGGTCCACTTCTGCCCAGTTCTATTTCAGAATCATCTATGCAAATATTGATTGCCTCGCTTCCTATGTTAGAACAGCGACTTCTCACCAAAAGTACTCCAGTGGTTGTGAAATGCTTTGGAAAATCCCGAGGTCATGCTTGGGAGGACAGAGATGGAAATTTTTTTTTCCCTTTGCTCATACCGAATAGACAGCTCTGAATAATGCCATGTATCAGCTTGCTCTGTGCTGACAATGTTTATCCATCAATTACTTGGCATACTTGTTTTGTCTGTCTTACATCAGACTCTCTTGTGTTCTGCCATTATCAGTGTGGGCTCATGGATGTTAATGGGTGTTTCCAGTATGTTGCTTCTGAATTTTACTGTGGTCACTTGGTGACTGTAAACATCCATCGTGTGGTCGGACTGCTCTGGATTCTGTCTTTCAAAGTTCTTGAGAGATGTTATATTTACACTTTCCTTTTTTGGGACTTTTCTGCCGATCTATATTTTGCAATTTGCTGGTTGGAAGAAATATTTTTGATGCATTAAATGTTGCTGCTCGCCATCCTTTCACTGGCACATTTACTCTGAGTCAGAGATTGTGGACTCAAGTCCCATTCGAGAGGCTTTTGGATAAATATCCAGGCTGATTTTCCTGTGTGGTAAGAGGGGTATTCTGCACTGCTACTGTGTTTTGGACAGGATGTTAAAACAAGGCTTCTTTTGATCGGGCGACTATAAAAGATCCCATGGTTCTATTTAGAAGAAGGAGCTATTTTCCCAAGTGTTTAGGAGTCGTGAGTCATCAAACAATGTTGGGAACACTCTACAGACCAGGTACCATCTGTGGAGAGTTAATGTCTCTTCACTTGCAATGTAGGAGAATAAGGGGTGACCTTATAGCATAGCGGTTAGCACGACACTATTACAGCCTGCATCCGTGCTGTATTGCTCTATGACCCTGTGACTTCTGGCGAAAGGGAGTCGACCTGAAATATTAACCCTGTTTCTTTCTCCACAGATGCTGCCTGACCTTCTGATTTTCTATTATATTTCAGATTTCTGGCATCTGCAGTCTTTTGTGAAATAGACAAACTGGTCACATTGCTGTGTGTTAGTTGCAACCATGTTTCCCAAATTAAAACACGTTGCTCTGTGATTACATCCTGAGGGAGTGAAGGGTGAAGTCTTGGTGTGACAAAGACTCCTTTCCTAAAACGGAATGAAGCAGAGTGCTGTTCCTTCACCCTTCCCTACTGATTCCCGGGGCGAGAAACAGGCAAATATATAACGATGATGAGAGTTTTGTTCTGTGTTAAAGTTTTTTTTAGCTCTCAGTTCAATGACACACCCTTGACATCCACGTCCAATGAAAACTTGTCATGGTCAGCTGCGGATCCCACTGTACACTTTTGAGGGACTGGTTAGGAGAAACTACCAAAGATATAGTGTACAGCCGACCTTGTAAAGCAGCAGTGAAAAGACATTAAGGCCTCAATTAACATTCCTTCCCTGTTATCTTCCTGCCAAGCCTTCCCTATAAGGGCATTTTGAGATTCGTAGAATATGTGCTTGAGAGGGATAGTTATGAATTAAAGAAGGAATTGTAAACATCCCTTGACATATCAGTGACTGCTTTAGCCTAAAACTAGATGCATTTGTGAAAAGTAGTTTACATTTTACAGAAATGGGTAATAAATAACTATTGCTATTTATATTGCAAACTATATTTCTGTTTCTATAGATGTATGGTGAAGAGCATTCTGACTGGTTTGCATCACCGCCTGGTATGGAGGTGCCAATGCACAGGATCACGAGAGGCTGCAGAGGTTTATAGACTCAGCCAGCTCCATCACAGACACAACCCTCCCCACCATCAAGGACATCTTCAAGAGGCGGCGCCTCAAAAAGGCGGCATCCATCACCAAGGACCCTCACCATCCAGGACATGCCCTCTTCTCGTTACTACCATCAGGGAGGAGGTACAGGAGCCTGAAGACCCACACTCAACAATTCAGAAACAGCTTCTTCCCCTCCACCATCAGATATCTGAATGGTTCTTTTTATGGTGCTATTTATTTATTTTGTAATTTATAGTAATTTTATGTCTGCACTGTACTGCTGCTGCAAAACAACACATTTCACGTCATATAAGTCAGTGATAATAAACCTAATTCTGATTTCTCCACCAGCGCTGCCTCCTTCGCTCTATTCCTGAATTCTCGGCAGTCCGCTGGAGAAGTCATTCCTCTCTGAGTGTACAGACTACGTGGTCAAGGCCGCTGGATCAAACAAGATCTGATTGTTGTGCCCCCCAAAATCACTACGCAAAAGACGTATTTCACTGTGTGTTTCGATGTACATGTGACTAATGAAGATCTTATCTTATCTTATTGTCTGTGTAAGTCGATGCAGCTGAGTAGTGGGTCTCAAATGGGTGGTGAGGACTTTTCATCCAACACTTGTCCAGGTGGGTGGTAACACTTTGTCTCTAGGGGTTGTGAATGGGAGGTTAGTTCTGGGGGATTAGTTTGTGGCCCTTGGCCATTCCAGTACACATCTGACCCTTGGCTTTGTGTCCGTTCCAAGTGGACATTGTAATCCGTCTGACCCCTTGCATTTACTTTGAAGATGCACTCATCCATTTTTATCTCTCCCCTGCCACACCCCACTCTCCACAAACTGCCCAGAGGAATCTAAATTGGAATCTTATGTTGTGAAGTGGCAGAACTAGACTTTTTAACATTTAATTTAGTGGTAGGTATTCCTTGTGATTTTTTTTTTCCCTGCTGAAGGATGGCTGACGATTATGGGGATCATGGTCAAAAGATGAGCAGTTAAAAGTGTGACTATTCTCTGGCAAATAGATCTACCTTATCAGTAATTTGCATCCATGCACTCTCAGGGCACCGTGATTTCTTTCATCTTAAGAAGTGAGGTTGCAGGAACTCAGTTGAGCACTTAGTCTAGTTGAGATAAGAATAGAGGAATTAGGAGCAAAAATAGACCCTCCAGCCTTTTAAACCTGTCATCAAGACTAGACTGACCTCCACCTTTCCTGCTCTATCTCCATATCCCTCCATTCCCCTAATATTTAGAAATTTATCGGTCTCTACTTCGAATGACTGACGCTCCACGGTGGTGTAGTTAGTTGTGCTGTTGCCTCCCAGCTCCAGTGACCTGAGTTCAGTCCTGATCTCCCCGTGCTGTCTGTGTGGAGTCTGCACGTTCTCCCTGTGACCGCGCGGGTTTCCTCTGGGTTGCCCCTCACATCCTGAAGACGTGCAGGTTGGGATGTCAATTGTCCCCATTGTGTGTGGGTGAGTGGAAGAGTCTGGGGAGAGTTGATGGGAATGTGTGGAGAAAAAAATCGGTAAATCGTTTAATTATTTTCATACGTACCGAGGCACAGTGAAAAACTTTGTTTTTCATGCCAGCCATACACATCATTTCATTACAACAGTGCATTGAGGTAGTACAAGGGAAAACGATAACAGAATTCACAATAAAGAGTCACAGCTGCAGAGAAAGTGCAGTGCAGGAGAACAATAAGGTGCAACGAGGTAGATTATGAGGTCAAGAGTCCATCTTATCAGTCAAGAGTCCATTTTATCAGTGTAGCTGGGTGCCTGATGGTTAGTGCAGAGTCGGAGGGCTGAAGGGCCTGTTTCCGTGCTGTATCTCTCTGTGACTCTCGCCCTCAACAGATTCAATGCCCTCATTACAGTCCTAAATGGCCTACCCTTTATTCTGAGAGTGTGACCCTTAGTTCTAGACTCCTCAGCTGGGGGAGACGTCCTTCCTGTGTTTACCCTGTTGAATCCTAATTTTGGAAATTTCAAAGAGATCAGCTCTCATTCTTATAAATTCCAGAAGGTATTGGCTTGGTCTAGTCAATCTCTCCTCAGATACCAAACCCCATCATTCCAGGAGCCAATCGAATGAACCTTCACTGCAATCCTTCTGTGGCAAGTACATTCTTTTCTAGGTAACGAGACCTGGGAAATCAAGAACTAGAGGGCAAAGGTTTAAGGTGAAAGGGGAAAGATTTACTAGGAACCTGAGGGGTAACCTTTTCACCCAGAGGGTTGTCCATACATGGAATGAGCTGCCAGGGGAAGTGGTCGAGGCAGGTACATTAACAACATTTAAAATGCACTTAGGCAGGCGCAGTAGTGTAGTGGTTAGTGTGACGCTATTAGAGCACGAGCGACCTGGGTTCAATTCCAGCCGCGGTCTGTAAGGAGTGTGTATGTTCTCCCTGTGTCTGCGTGGGTTTCCTCCGGGTGCTCTGGTTTCCTCCCACATTCCAAAGACGTACGGGTTAGGAAGTTGTGGGCATGCTATGTTGGCGCCGGAAGCGTGGCGACATTTGCGGGCTGTCCCCAGAACACTCTACGCAAAAGATGCATTTCACTGTGTGTTTCGATGTACATGTGACTAATAAAGAAATATTATCTTATCTCAGACAGGTACATGGATAGGAAAGGTTTAGAGGGATATGGGCCAAACACGGGCAAATGGGACTAGCTTAGACGGGAATCTTGGCCAGCATGGACCAGTTGGGCCGAAGGGCCTACTTCCATGCTGGGTGACTCTATAACTCTGTGACTCAATGGGACCAAAACTATATACATACTCCAGGCAGTAATGCTAAAGTGTTCAGTTTACCCAAATTCCAAAACACCTATCAGTGGTAATTGAGTTCAAGTTCTCCATTAATCGTTTGCATATCATCATTTTAATTGTTTAAGCTTCCAGTATTGTTCAAGAGCGAGCTGGCCTAGAGATGGCTGAAAAGTGCACTCTGATGTTTGTTTTCTGAAAATAGAACTTTAAACGCTTTCTGCCACGACAAAGGGCCCAGTGTTTAGCTTCATATCTCAAACATTCCTCTCATGAGGAAGGTGCCCTACCAGAGACTGGTTGACGTAATCTCCGTCCTACTCATTCCTTACTATTTTTGAACCATCAGGTGGGAGAGGAAAGAATGGCTTTTTACACATACAGATGCCTTTGTTGGGTTTCCGACTGTCCTTGTTTTCCCAAATCCACCTGCTGTTTGACAAGGGGTCATTTTGATTTGAAGGGCAAATTCCACAGTCCTGATAAGCAATGGCATGTTTGGATGGAGATGAATAAGAAAGCCCTTTCTGACCACTTCCCTTGTTGGCTGTGATCACTGAGTGCCACCTCAGTTATATCCAGAAGTAATAATTCGTCCACCTTTTAGTTTATGATGTGACTATTTTTTAATCGTCAAATGCAGGCAAATGGGATTAGCTTAGATGGGAGTCTTGGTTGGCATGGAGCAGTTGGGCCAAAGGGCTTGTTTCTGTGCTAAATGAGTCTATGACTCTTGGATGCTAACTCGTGGGCATTGCAGACTAGGCTGAAATTTATTGTCCATCCTTCACTGCTCTTGAGAAAGTGGTGGGGAGCTAGCATCTTGAGCCACTGTTATCCTTCTGGTGAAGGCTCTGATTGGCAGAGTGGTTAGTTAACAGAGCTGCCTCCTCATCCCTCCAGTGACTTGGCTTGAAGCCCGACATGTAGTGCTGTCTGTGTGGAGTTCACACGTTCTCCCTGTGACTGTGTGGGTTTCCCTCGGGTGTTCTGGTTTCCTCCCACACCCCGGAGATGTGAGGGTTTGAGAAACCCACACAGTCACAGAGAGAACGTGCAAACTCCACACAGACAGCAGCAGAAGTCAGGATTGAACCCAAATTTCTGGAGCAGTGCCAGTGTGTCACCTAAAGTTGAGCGAGCTAGGTTGAGCGAGCTAGGGCTTTTCTCTTTGGAGAGAAGGAGGATGAGATGTGACTTGATAGAGGTGAACAAGATGATGAGGCATAGATCGAGTGGACAGTCAGAGATATGTTTAAACTTAGAAAAAATTAGGAGTGGCACTGTTGATCCTTCGCTTAAATTTGAGGAAGTTTGGAGTCCATTTATTCAGTATTTCCCTATGATATAAGCAGACCTTTTTCGAATCCCTTTCAATAACCTTTGAATATAGAGGAGTGGATCTAACGACATAATAATGTTTTTTTTTAACCGAAGAAATATCAGTCCAGTTTTTTTCTGAAGTTTTTGGTTTGCTTTTGTTTATTACTTTTTTTTGATTTGGGGGTTCTCTTTTCATATAATTAAATCTCTTTTCAATTTTTTTTTGTATCATGTTCACTTAGCAAGAGAGCGGGAGGTCCAGATTATATTTTTTACTCCTTGTGAGTATATATAGTAACCGTTATTCTGATCTCTTTGCACCATGTGTATTATCATTAATCTTATGTATATTAATTGAATTAATTTGAAATTCAATAAAAAAGATTGAAAAAAAAAGTCAGAGACATTTTCCCAGGGCGACAATGGCTAACACGAGGGGACATAATCTTAAAGTGATTGGAGGACGATATAAGGGGGATGTCAGGGGTAAGCTTTTGACACAGAGAGTGGTGGGTGCGTGGAACGCACTGCCTGCAGAGGTTGTGGGGACAGATACATTAAGGACATTTAAGAGTCTCTTAGATAGCCACATGAATGATAGGAAAATGGAGGGCTATGTGGGATGGAAGGGTTAGATAGATTTTAGAGCAGGATCAAATGTCGGCACAACATTGTGGGCCGAAGGGCCTGTACTGTGCCATAATGTTCTAAAGTGTGTAGGTGAGTGTTGGAATCTGGGAGGAGTTAATGAGAATGCAGGGGGATTAAAATGGGATTAGGGCAAATGGGATGTCTTAAATGGACATCTTGGTCGGCATGGACAAACATAGAAACATAGAAAAACTACAGCACAATTCAGGCCCTTTGGCCCACAAAGCTGTGCCGAGCATGTCCCTACCCTAGAAATTACTAGGCTTACCCATAGCCCTCTATTTTACTCAGCTCCATGTACCTATCTAACAGTCTCTTGAAAGACCCTATCGTATCCGCCTCTACCACCGTTTCCGGCAGCCCATTCCACACACTCACCGCTCTCTGAGTAAAAAACTTACCCCTGACATCTCCTCTATATCTACTCCCCAGCACCTTAAACCTATGTCCTCTTGTGGCCACCAATTCAGCCCTGGGGAAAAGCCTTTGACTATCTACCCTATCAATGCCTCTCATCATCTTAAACACCTCTATCAGGTCCCCCCTCATTCACCATCTCTCCAAGGAGAAAAGGCCAAGTTCCCTCAACCTGCTTTCATAAGGCATGTTCTGCATTCCAGGTAACGTCCTTGTAAATCTCCTCTGCACCCTCTCTATGGCTTCCACATCTTTCCTGTAGTGAGGGGACCAGAACTGAGCACAATACTCCAAGTGGGGTCTGACCAGGGACCTATATAGCTGCAACAATACCTCACGGCTCCTAAGTTCAATTCCCTGATTGATGAAGGTCAATACACCATATGCCTTCTTAACCACAGAGTCAACCTGCACAGCCACTTTGAACGTCCTATGGACTCGGACCCCAAGATCCCTCTGATAAGTTGGGCTGAAGGGCCTGTTTCCGTGCTGTATGACTCTATGAGTGTAGTATTGGTGTGAATGGGTGCTTGATGGTTGCCACAACCTTGGTTCCCATACTGTTTCACTCTTTTAAGGTTTTCCTTCCAATGATAAGTGGTTACTTCCTCAAACCTAACTCTTTCATGCATTCTTTAAGCATCAAGCAAAGGCCTTTATTACTCTGAGATGGTACCTACATGTTATAGAGTTATTCAAAAACTGGACATGGTAAATTACAGTCCCGGGTCCAAACTCTGTTTCCAATTCACTTGCTCATCTCCATGCATATTATGCAGAACAACTGCTGCTGTGCATGTGAAGCATAGAAGCATCATATCTATAAGGTCATTGACACGAGGTGGATGAGAATTATTGTTCCTCATGCAGAGAATTTTTATGGCTGCTTTCAGATGCTCCTCAAAACCAACCTCTAAGTCTGAGCCAATATTGGCCTTTGGAGCTTGGCGTCAAACAATTCCTGCAAATGCTCCTGTGGTAACAAAAACTGTAGATGCTGGAAAAGCTCAGCAGCTCAGGCAGCGTCTGTGCAAGGAGAAACAGTCAACCTTTCAGGTTTTCAACCCTTTGTCCGGACAGGGTAAGTTGGTTTTCAGTAGGAAAGAAGGTGAGGGAAGGGTGTGTAGGGCTTCTCCGTGTGATGTTCCTTCCTTGTGTTGGGCCTCGTTGTAACAGTGCAGGAGGTCACAGACAGAGGGGTCTGAGTGGCAGGTAAGCAGAAGACTTGGGTTGCCCCTGTTAAATGAGTGCAGGTGCCCCATAAAGTGAACACATAATCTACTCTCATCTTCTCCAATGTAGAGGAGGCCTCCTTTGCTTCATCATCAGTTTTTCTGATCTTCATTCAACGCTCCTGTGGTATTTTGCTATGTGAAGGGCACTCTGTAAATGTAGGTTGTTGTTAATCTGGAATGCCTTGCCTGAGAGAGAGAGAGCTGGGAGACAAAAGCAAATGGAGTTGGATAAAAACTCGGAAAACTCAGAAATGTGGGAAAAAGCCATGTTAATCGGATAGTTCTCTCTAGGCAGAGGAATGGACTGAATGTCCACCTTCTGGACTGTGTGATTTACCCAGTTGCTGGTTCAAGTATTTTGGCCACAGAGTTTTGTTTCCACCATCTGCTTTGGAGGGTGGATCACTGCCTGCGAGATAAAATACTGGTGAAGCTTCAGCCACAAGACTGGCTTTTATTTCTGTTTGCGCTTCAGTGATGATGAGAGGTCAGAGATGAACATAATTCCTAGTTGGTTTTGATGTCATTCTTATTCCCACCTCAGACTGCTGCTCTAAGAGTTGCTATTTATTTTGGTGTGGTCTGGGCTGACTGCATCAGTGATGTCCTTACTTTGGGGTGAGCTGGGGTGGAGATGGGACTCTCTCTAAGCTACCTTCTGAGGTACATAACCTCCATCTCCACTCCAGCATCACCGACACCGCGCCCCCCCCGCCTCCCCCAATGTCAACCCCTCTTCAGCACCACAAATTTGAAACATTAGTGGACATACTGGGAAGGCAAGGATTTACTGCTATTCCCTAAATGTCCTTCAGAAGAGTTATAGAGTTGTACAGCACTGAAATAGTCCCTTCAGCCCATCATATCCATGCTGACCATTGTACTTAACTGCATTAATTCCATTTTACCCACATTTGGTCTGTAGCCTTCTATGCCTTGGTGATTCAGTTTTTGATACCAATTTTTACAGATGCACCATAGAAAGCATCTCATCTGGATGCACCACAGCCTGTTACGGCAACTGCTCTGCCCAAGACTGCAAGAAATCACACAAAGTTGTGAACACAGCCCAGTCCATCACACAAACCAGTCTCCCCCCCACCCCATTGACTTCGTCTATACTTCCCACTGCCTCGGGAAAGCAGCCAACATAATCAAGGACCCCTCCCTCCCCGGTCATTCTCTCTTCTACCCCTTCCCATTGTGCAGAAGATGCAAAAGCTTGAGAGCACGTACCACTGGACTCAAGGGCAGCTTCTATCCCGCTGTTATCAGACTCTTGAATGGATCTCTTATACTCTAATGATGAACTCTTGATCTCCCAATCTACCTTGTCGTGGCCCTTGCACCTTATTTGTCTACCTGCACTGCACTTTCTTTATAGCTATAACACTATATTCTGCATTCTGTTTTTCTTTTTACTACCTCAATGTACTTGTGTTTGGAATGATCTGTCTGGATGGCACATAAACAAAACCTTTTCACTGTATCGCGGTACATGTGGCAATAATAAACCAATACCAGTAATATCAAGTGCTTGTCTAGATGCTTCTTAAATGTTGTGAGAGTACCTCTCTCCCTGGCACCCCCTCATCACCTTGCAGTCACAAGCTGGTGGTGACCCAGTTACTTGAACTGCAATAGTCCTTCTGGTGAAGGTGCTCCCACTGTGCTTTTGGGGAGGGATTTCCAGGACTTAGACCCAATGATGATGAAGTAATAGTGATATTATTGCAAGTTAAAATGGTGCATAACTCAGAGGAGACTTCCTCATGCATCCGCTGCCTTTGTCCTTCAGGGTTGAGGCCGTGGGTTTGGGAAGTGTGGTCAGTGTAGACTGGGCAAGTATCTGCAGTTGCATCCATGGTGTGTTGACATGGGTTTAAATGGTGGATGGGTTATTGAAATGAACGCCTCAGACTCAGAATAATTCCACTGTTTTCAAGGCCATTTGATCCCCACCCTCCACCCTCCACCCTCCAAGCAGCTTTACAAGCTTCGTTTGTTTCCTTCCCAGTTCAGATGAAGGGCCTTCAGCCTGAAATGTTAGCCCCGATTCTCTTCCCGCAGATGCAGCCTGATCTGCTGACTATTTCCAGCATTTTCTGTTTTAATTTTGATTCCTACTGTTCATCCCTGAGCTGGTATAAAAAAGATTGAAAATTGAAGCAAGATTTATGGCTTCTATCTCTTTTCAAACAGATTACTTTAGCTCAAAGAGATTAATGTTAAGGGGTAACATGCTGCTTCCTTTAGCAATTAAACTTAGTAGGTAATTGCTAAAACATATCCAGCATTTGGACTGAATTATGAAGTGCTGCTTTTTCGGAACAGTGACGTAATTCTATCAGCTTGTATAAGGTTACAATCCATTGCTCTTAATTCAAAGTCACTTAATTTAAATTCACTTCTTTGTTGATCACATAGGCTTAATCGGTGATTATAATCTTTTCAGTTCCAAAGAAAGGACTTCGAGTTATCACCAGTAGATTCCTGCAGCTCCGGCACAGCAAAGACTGAACCTTGTACAAACTGTGCTGACTTTGTGCCGTGTTTTAGCTGCGTGTTGCATTGAGAACCTGTGCCCGGGAGCAGTAGGCAAGCAGTCCTGTGACTCTGGGCTCACCTCCTTCCTTGCTAAATGCTTAAGCTGCCTGCAATAGAGTTGAATTAAAAAAATGACAGGGGAAGCTGCAGTCTGGTCATAAAAAAAAACGGTTCATTAAAGCGCAAGATGAATTCCTTGGGATGTAAAAAGGATCGCCCCTGAAAGTGGCCCTTGGGGTTATACTGTGCAGGAGCACACAAGCTGTGAATAGTGTAGAAGACTGGTGACGGATACAGTGTGATATAGATCAGCTGCAGATGTGGGCAGAGAAATGGCAGATGGAGTTTAACCAGGATAAATGTGAGGTGTTGCACTTTGGTAGGACTAATGTCAGGAGGCAGTACACTCTTAAGGGCAAGACCCTTAACAGTGTTGAAGAGCAGAGAGATCTTGGGGTGCAAGTCCATGACTCATTGAAAGTGGCTACACAGGTAGACAGGGTGGTTAAGAAGGCTTATGGAATGCTTGCATTTATTAATCGAGGTATTGAGTACAGGAGTCAAGAAGTTATGATACTACATCTCTATAGAACTCTGGTTAGGCTGCATCTAGAGTATTGCGTGCAATTCTGGTCACCTCACTATAGGAAGGATGTTGAGGCTTTAGAGAGGGTGCAGGGGAGGTTTACTAGGACACTGCCTGGATTAATGGGCATGTGCTATCAGGAGAGGCTGGACAAACTTGGGCTCTTTTCTCTAGAGCGGTGGAGGCTGAGGGGTGATCTGTTGGAGGTGTATAAAATTATGAGGGGCATAGATAGGGAGGACAAGCAATATCTTTTTCCCATTATTGAGCGATCCAATACCAGAGGGCATGCATTTAAGGTGGGAGGGGGTAGGTTCAGAAGAGACTTGAGGGGTATGTTTTTTCTTGAGAGAGTGGTGGATGCCTGGAATGCGTTGCCTGATAGGGTGGTGGAGGCAAACTCATAGGGGGCTTTTGAGAAGGGCTTGGATGGGCACATGAATGAGAGGAAAATGGAGGGATATAAGCATTCTGTAGGTAGGAGGGATTACGTATGTTGGCACAACATTGTGGGCCGAAAGCCCTGTTCCATGCTGTACTGTTCTATGTTCTATGTTCTTTAAAATAGGAGCAGGAGTAGGCTGTCCCTCAAGCCTGCCCCCTCATTCGAGATGATCAGAGCAACAGCCGGGCAGTGGAGGCACCCAGGTCAAAGCCTCTCTGTATATGGACAATGTCGCCGTATTCTGCTCGGATCCACGGTCAGTTCGCAGATTGATCAGTGTCTGTGACCCGTTTTGAGCTGGCTTTGGGTGTGGTGGGGTGGGGTGGGGTGGGACCAGAGTCAACCGCGGTAAGAGCAAGGCCATGCTCTTCGGCAACTGGCCCGACCGATCCACCGTCCCCTTCACTGTCAGGTCAGACTACCTGAAGGTGCTGGGTGTCTGGTTCAGAGGGGCAGAGGCATGTAACAAGAATTGGCTGCAGCAGACTGGAAAGGTCCAGCAGAAATTGGGTCTGCGGAAACAGCGTTCTTTCTCAATAACTGGGAAGAACTTGGTCATCAGGCACAATGTTCTCTCGAGGCTGCTGTACTTGGTACAGGTGTGGCCCGTCCCCCTCTCCTCTGCCTTGGTAATCACCGGTTCATTTGGGATTCCACGATGATATGAGTCAGATGGGTCGCAATGCACAAGTCTCTAGAGCATGGGGGCAAAGTGTACTCAACATTGTCCTCATCCTGATAGCCACCTTTGTGTGTGGCTGCATCAGGCCGTGTGTGGGACTGAAGTACGTGGGCACCAAGTGTCACTAAGTGCTGAGGTTCCACCTGTCCCCGGTGTAGCGGAGGATGGGTCTGGCCCCATTGCGGCACTACCTGTCCTTTGTGGAAGAGTTTTTCCAAGGAAATACCTTTGACCACAAGTCCATCAGGCAGTGGTCAGCACAGAACGTCCTGCAGACACTGCGGGACAGGGAATCTATGGATACTGTGGGGTGGTTCCCTGAGCAAACTGCCCAAATTATCTGGCAGAATGCCTCATTGGCAGAACTCGCCAACAAGCACCAAGACCTCACTTGGCTGGCAATGAGAGGGGCCCTCGCAGTCAGATCCTTCCTGTACAGACAAAATATCATCCTCAACCCACGCTGCCCCCAGGACAACTGCAATGGGGAGGAGATGGCCACCCACCTCTTTGCAGACACTGGATTTGCTAAGAGGGTGTGGAGACGGATGCAAGGGGTCCCTGTCCCGTTTCATCCCCAGTGGCTGCGTAACAGAGGCCTCTCTGATCTACGGGCTGTTCCCGGGGACACACACGTTGAGAGAGACATCAAGTGCTGTTGGAAGATCATCAACTCGGTGAAGGACGCCCTTTAGTCTGCCCGAAACTTGTTGGTCTCCCAGCACTGCGAGATGTCCGTAAGTGAATGCTGCTGACTGGCACATTCCAGGCTGCAGGAGTACGTGCTGAGGGATGCACTGAAGCTCGGTGAAGCCAATGCAAAAGACCGCAGTGTGGGCTCTTTCCGCTACCGCACATGGACGGGCCGAGTTGGGTGGGGAAGCCCCTCGAACAATGAAAGGGCGCACCACCCCAGGGGGCCATATGAGTGGCAATGGTGCAATGTCTTAAAAACAATGTTAACACTACTGAATGTATTCACCAAATGACACTAAAAGGTTTTGCACTGTGTTTTTTAATATATATTTTATTCTGAATAAAGTTTATTTTTGAAATAAAGAAAAGATCTGCCTGTTTCTTTCTCCCACTGCGGGAGTTACGGGAGGAAAGGTAGTCCAAGTGATTGGTCTATACGCTTGAAAAAAACAAGTAATGTTCTATTGGATGTCAAACTTGTTTTACTCTGGGATTGTACTGTCTCAGTGTTAAGTATGACCAAATGTTTCATGCGTGTATCATTGATAGAGAAAACAAGTGGTATTGAAAAGAATGTATTTATTTGATGGTGCTATGAATGTAGACTGATTCATGTGTCTATTTTATGAATAAAGTCTATTTTTTGAAATATAAAAAACATCTGCCCCAGGCCCCATGTCCTCTTCTGTGCCAGTTCCCCATAGCCCTCAATTCCCTGATCTTTCAAAAAATTACCTATTTCCTTTTTAACTGCCTCTATTGACCTAACCTCCACAACCAGAGGTTCATGCACCTCTGTTTAAAATGACTACCCCCTAATGTTGTGATGAAATCCCCTGGATCAAGATTCTCACTGGTGGAAGCATCTCAACATCTAGTACCTCCTTAGGATCTGATATATTTCAGTAAAATCACCCCTCATTTGTCCGAACTCCAAAGAAAAAAGGCCTAAGCTCTTTAGTTGTTGGGATAGGACAATCATCTCATCTAGGAATTAACCTGCTGAATCTCTTTTGATCTACCTCCCCTGCTAGTATGTTCTTTCTTAACCAAGGGGACCAACACTGCACACAATACTCCAGGTCTGGCTTCACCAACAAAGTCAAATTCAAAGTCAAAGTCAAGTTGATTGTCACATGCACAAGTACATTTATGCACAGGTACAATGAAAAGCTTACTTGCAGCAGCATATCACAGGCACACAGCATCAGATAGGCAGCATTCACAAGAAAAACATAAATTATGCACAATTTTAACAAGAAAGAACACAATTGGAACAAAAAAGTCCACTGTAGTGCAAGGTGGTCAAAGTGGTCCCAGTGTTGCTGTACTGAGGTAGTGATTAGGGTTGTGCAGGTTGGTTCAAGAACCAAATGGTTGAAGGGAAGTAACTGTTCCTGAACCTGGTAGTGTGGGACTTCAGGCTTCTGTACCTCCTGCCCGATGGTAGCTGTAAGAAGATGGCACGGTCCGGATGGTGGGGATCTTTGATGATGGATGTTGCCTTCTTGAGGCAATGCCTCATGTAGATACTACCGATGGTGGGGAGGGATGTGCCTGTGATGTATTGGGTACACCCTGCCTACAAGATGTAACAATACTTCCCAGTTTTTAACTCTAACCCCCTAGCAAAGAGGCCAATATGCTACTTGCCTTCTCAGCTGCTGCACCTGTCTGCTAACTGTGTTTCAAGAACAAGAACACCTCAATCTCTCTGTGCTTCACTCATTTGTAGTCCCTCTCCATTTAGATGATAATCTGCCTCTTGATTCCTCTCACCGCTTTCCTCCGTTGAACCCCATTTGCCAAATTTTTGCCCACTCTCATGTATCACCTGTTGCAGAGTCCAAATATCCTCATCATGGCATTTCTGATGGACAGCTTCGACCCCGGCTGTCATCAGACTCTTGAACGGACGTTTCATATGCTGAAGGTGAACTCTTGATCTCCCCATTTACCTCGTCGTGGCCCTTGCACTTTATTTGTCTGCCTGCACTGCACTTTCTCTGTAACTGTAACACTATATTCAGCATTCTGTTTTCCTTTTGTACTACCTCGACGTACTTATGCATGGAATGGGCTGTCTGGATGGCAAGCAAACAAAAGCTTTTCACTGTATCTTGTTACAAGTGACAATAATAAACCAATACCAGTTGCCAATTTCCACCTATTTTTCTGTCATCAGCTATCACGGTTACCTCTCAGCTATTGAATACAATATGGATGGCACAACAAGTAATCGCAGTGCGCTTTGCATGGAAGCATTGCTGCCTGCATGCTCAGTGGATGCATGCATTAGCAGGACCTCTAATATTGTGACTGTTAAAGCTCTTAAACCTCACCTGCACCTCTTCAAGGAGGCATGAGTGTGCATTATGGCTGGGATGATTGCTTGGAGATGCATTATGAGTGAGCTGACCTGGAAGAGAGGAAGACTAGCTGATACTGGGAGAGGGGGGACTCCTTTGTTTCTAAGGTAAGATATCGTTATTAGTCACACGTACATCGAAACACGCAGTGAAATGCATCTTTTGCGAAGAGTGTTCTGGGGGCAGCCCGCAAGTGTCGCCACGCTTCCAGCGCCAACATAGCATGCCCACAACTTCCTAACCTGGCACCCGGAGGAAACCCATGCAGACTTGGGGAGAACGTACAAACTCCTTACAGATAGCGGCCGGAATTGAACCCAGGTCGCTGGCGCTGTAAAGCGTTACGCTAACCGCTACATTACTGTGCCTGTGAAGATCTTGGTGGAGAGGCTGGGAAGTAGGAGAAAGGTTCTGGGTCCAGACACAACCTCAAGAGGTGGTGGGGGAACAGAGAGCTGCAGAGGTCAATATGCAAAGAGAAGCCCTAGCTGACCACTTACAGTGTGACAAGTTGTTCAATGACCTTACTCAAAAGGTCAAAGTCAGTGAATTCATCTCAACAACTGAACCACCAGCCTTGGAACATAGAACAGTACAGCACAGGAACAGATCTTTCGACCCATGCGGTCTGTGCCGACCATGATGTCAATTTAAATTGCACGTCTGCCTGCATATGGTCTATATCCCTCCATTCCCTGCCTGTTTGTGTGTTGTCTAAATGCCTCTGAAACATTACTATCATATCTGCTTACACCACTTCCCCTGACAACATGCTCCAGGCACCTACCACTCTGCGTAAAAAAACTTGCCCCACACATCTCCTTTAAACTTTCCCCTCTCACCTTAAGGTTATGCCGTCTAATATTTGACATTTTTTCCCTGGGGAAAAGACTCTAACTGTCTACCCTACCTATGCCTCTCAGAATTTTATAAACTTCTATCAGGTCTCCCCTCAGCCCCTGACACTCCAGAGAAAACAACCTAAGTCTATTCAACCTCTCCCTATAGTTAATACATTCCAATCCAGGCAGCATCCTGATAAATCTCTTCTGCACCCTCTCCAAAGCCTCCAAATCCTTCCTGTAATGGGGCGACCAGAACTGCACACAATACTCCACATGTGACCTAACCAATCCTCCAAACTGCACACAGTACTCCAAATGTGGCCTAATACTTTTTAGACAGCTGTAACACGATTTCCTGACTTTTATTCTTAATGCCCCAACTGATGAAGACAAGCAGGCCTTATGCCTTCTTCGCAGTGGAGAAGAGAGGAAGAAAACTTCTTCAAAGTGGGCATCCCCTTCAAGGGTGACTTATGCCTTCTTTACCACCCTATCTACTTGCATTGCCGCTTTCAGGGAGCTCTGGAGTTAAAACCTTAAGGCAAGGGATCCCCATGACTCATCCACCAACAATCTCTGTTAGTCTAAGCTTCTGTTAACATTCAAGTGCTACAGCACAGCCTCGCGCTCATAACACCATTGAAAGTCTCACTCTGACATCTCACAGCTTGCATTCATGGTTGGTTGTGTAACCAAGACTTGCGTAAGATAAGATTTCTTTATTAGTCACATGTACATTGAAACACACAGTGAAATGCATCTTTTGCACAGAGTGTTCTGGGGGGCAGCCCGCAAGTGTTGCCACGCTTCCGGCGCCAACATAGCACGCCCACAACTTCCGAACCCGTACGTCTTTTGGAATGTGGGAGGAAACCGGAGCACCCGGAGGAAACCCACGCAAACACGGGGAGAACGTACAAACTCCTCGCAGACAGCGGCCGGAATTGAACCCGGGTCGCTGGCGCTGTAATAGCGTTACACTAACCGCTACACTGCCGTGCCTGCCCTCCATCGCCCAAACACTGACCCCCACTTTCTCTTTCAGGAGCAGGGGCATAAAATTAGAGTCAGCAGGATCAAGATGGGGGTGAGGGGCAGGCGGGAGCAGGGGGAAGAAGCAAGCCTAAAGTTCTAACCCTGCCATGAAGGAGAACACCCTGCCCATTCCCAAGACTGTGATCACCAATGGGATAAAGGCATTGAGGGTGTCGAGATCTTCATCTCCAATCTTTCTTTACAAATCCCACTTCCTCTCTGCCCCTAACTGAATTACAACCCGCAGATGATGTTTGCATATATGCTTTGATTTCTCCTCTCCCTCCGTGTAACATACAGCCTGCAGCTTAGGCCCAAGTTCCCCTTAAAACCACGGATGCACAAGGAATTTGGACGGTGACAGCAACCCTTGATTTTGTTCACCCTTCAAGCTGTGAGCTGGTGTTCTGGGGAGCAGATAGTGCTCAAGTTCGAGGCTGCAGCTTTAGTGTCACATTCCACAGCTCCCACTGCATAGTGCAGCCACTGTGCAAGCATTCCTTTTAGCTGGCCTGTGATGTTTACTGGAGAAAACCTTTAAATACATACTTCAGATAATAACATAGTTTGGTGCATGACCTTGCCTTTGACTCTTGAGGATCTTGAGGAATTTCCAAATTGATGACAAGTTATGGTGAGGTGCTTGTTAACACATTATAGCAGCTTGAATTTCCAGCCTTGTGAATGCAATAACTCAGAAAAATATATGTTTAACACATAATGTGATGGTTACATTTGTCAGATATCCTCTCTCCAGCGCACACGGGCATGCACAGTCACATATACATCAATGCACATTTGCAAACACACACATACATGCATGAACACATACACATGCATACATACACAGACACACAAGCACATGTGTGCATACATAAACACATGTACACATGTGTGTGCATGAGCATGCACACAAATACAGGCACATACACTGCATAGACAGACACTCAAATGTATACCTGCACATACATATGGAAACACAGATACACAGATATGCATATACCTGTACATGTACATAAACACAGACACACACACACACACACACATATGTACACACATATACACACATGTGCATGCACATACACATACACACTTATGCACAAAGACATTCACATACAAACCAGTATAGACACACACGCACAAACACACGCGCACATACACACACGCGCATGCACACACACGCATACACATACACACACACACGCACAAACACACACACGCACACACATGCACACACACGCACACACACGCACACACACACACATTCCAGTGACATTTCTGTTCTACATTTAGTCATGTTTACATCTCAATGGCTTCTGAACTAACGATGCAGGGAATCCCTAAACTTGTACGGTAAATGTGCTTCAGTCTCAATCATTTTTGGCATCTGGGTGGTCCTGGCAAGGCTAGCGTTTCTTGCCCATCCTGAATTGCCCTTGAGAAGATGTTGGTGAGCTGTCCATGTGAACTGCTGCAGTCTGTGCGCGGTGCACATACTCTCAGACTGATGTTGATTGGTGGCTTTTGATCCAACTGTGGTGAAAGTTCTTCAAGTCAGGGTGGTGTGTGACTTGAAAGGGAACCTGCAGGTGGTGCTATCCCCATGTGCCTTCTGCCTTGTAGCGGTCATGGGTTTGGGAGGTGCTGTCAGCGTCGCCTGGGTGAGTAACTGCAGTAGATGGTACACACTGCAGCCACTGCTGGTGGAGGGAGTGAATGTTTAGAGTGGTGGGTGAAGATGAGTCATAGAGTCATCGAGTTGTATAACAGAGAACCAGGCTCTTTGGCCCACTGTGTCTATGCCGAGCATCATGCCTACCCATACTAATCCCACTTGCCTGCATTAAATCCACATCCCTCTGCACCCGGCTCATTCAACTACCTGTCCAGATGCCTCTTAAATGTTGTAACTGTTCCTGCCTCCACCACCTCATCTGGCAGCCCATTCCAGATACCAACTGGAGAAACAAAGGACTGCAGATGCTGGAATCTAAACACGATGATGCTGGAGGAACTCAGCAGGCCAGGCAGCATCTGTGGAGAAAAAGAGGCGGTCAACGTTTTGGGTCAGGATCCTGAAGAAGGGTCCTGACCCGAAATGTTGACCGCCTGCTTTCCTCCATGGATGCTGCCTGGCCTGCTGAGTTCCTGCAGATACAAAGTACTCTTTGTAACATGACGTCCCAACTCTTGTACTCAGTGCCTTGGCTGAGGGAGGCAAGTGGGCCATATGACTCCTTCACCACCTTGTTGCCAATTTCAGGGAACCATGTACTTGTACCCCAAGGTTGCTCGGTTCTACAGCTTGGTTCTCTTCCCAGGGAAGCAGTAGAGGCTACCTCATTATGTAAAATTATATGCGATATATTTGTGTATAAAATTATGAGGGGCATAGAAAGGGCGGACAAGCATTATCTTTTTCCCATTATTGAGCGATCCAATACCAGAGGGCATGCATTTAAGGTGAGAGGGGGTAGGTTCAGAACAGACGTGAGGGGTACGTTTTTTACTGAGAGAGTGGTGGATGCCTGGAGTGCGTTGCCTGATGGGGTGGTGGAGGCAAATTCATTGGGGGCTTTTAAGAGGGGCTTGGATGGGCACATGAATGAGAGGAAAATGGAGGAATATGGGCATTCTGCAGGTAGGAGGGATTAGCTATGTCAGCACAACATTGTGGACCGAAGGGCCTGTTCTGTGCTGTACTGTTCTATGTTCTATTTAAGACACAGTTAGATAGATGTTTGCATAGTAGGGGAATTAAATGTTATAGGGAAAAGGCAGGTAGGTGAATCTGAGTCTACGGCCAGATCAACCACGATCTCATTGAAAGGCGGAGCAGGCTCGATGGGCCAGATGGCCTCTTCCTGCTCCTAGTTCTTGTGTTTTTACGTTCTTATACAACGCTCCGCAGGACCCGGCCCTGTCACTCACTGTGTATGTCCTGCTCTGGCGTAACTTGCCAAAATGCATCACTTTGCACTTGACTGACTTAAATTCCCCCTGCTATTCCTTTGCCCACTTTCCCAGTTGATCCAGATCCTGTTGTAACCTTAGACAACCTTCTTCACTGCCCACCACACCACCAATGTTGGTGCCATTTGCAAACTTACTAATCATGCCGCCTACATTCTCATCCAAATCATTAATATATCTGACAAACAACAGAAGACCCAGCACCGATCCCTGTGGCACACCACTGGTCACAGGCTTCCCATCTGAGAAACAGCCCTCCACTGCCACCCTCTGCCTCGTACCACCAAGCCAAGTTTGTATCCAGTTGGTTACCTTACTCTGGAACCCATGTGATCCAACTTTCTGGCCAGCCTACCAAGCGGGACCTTGTCAAAGGCCTTGCCAAAGTCCACGTAGACCCTGTCTATTGCCCTGCCCTCGCCATTCCTTGTGGTCATCCCTTCAGAAAAACTTTAAAATTCATGAGACACGATATCCTACGCACAAAGCCACGTTGACTATCCCTAATCAGCCCTTGCCTTTCCAAATGCAAATGAATCCTTTCTCTCCCAATCCCTCCCAATAACCTCCCACCACTATCTAAGGATGGGAATGAACAATATTGGCGAGCACCCATCTTTGGATTCAGGGTCTATTTTCAGGAATACCAGAGCAGAAGAATGCAAGACAATTCATGCAAGCCTTCTCAAGCCTAACCTCAAATGGTGGATCAGAGCTTGGAGCAAACCTCAAAGAAAAGCCAGTTATTAAATCCTGAAAACCAATTCATTTTAATGAGTGATTACAGGTAACACCCACCTGATGCAGGTGGAAACCTATTTGTAAATGACTGTTTATGGCCTGTAATTTCTAAAACAAAATCCTTTAAAAAATCAATATTTTTTTGGATTGAATAACTCTGCAGCTTCAATACTTCCATCTAATAAAACCATTGAGGCTTCTCTGTTTCCTGTATCAATGATACAATTTTCTTGATTGAAAGGGTATTCTTTCTGCCCTTAGCCTCTCCCTGGACCTAAGGTTGAGGTTTGATCCCTGCTGCTTGAGGTTTTGCTTTTGGAGGAAGGTTTGCGACTGTCCATGTGGGAAGTGTCAGGCGCACTCTAAGGTTCGGCATTCAGATGAAGGGCCCTGGACTCAAACACTGAAACATTAACAGTTTATCTTTCCACAGATGCTGCCTATCATAGAGTCATACAGCACGGAAACAGGCCCTTCGGTCCAACTCATCCATGCCGACCATGGTGCCCACCAAGCTAGTCCCATTTGCCTGCACTTGGCCCATATCCCTCTAAACCCCTCCTATCCATGTACTTATCCAAATGTCTTTTAAATGTTGTTATTGTACCTGCCTCAACCACTTTCTCTGGCAGCTCGTTCCATAGACGCACCACCCTTGCCTCTTATTGTTATGACCTTGCACCTTATTGTCTGCCTGCAATGCACTTCCCTGTAACTGTGACACTTTACTCTGTATTCTGTTATTGTTTTTACCCTGTACTACCTCAATGTGCTGTGTAAATGAATTGATCTGTACAAATGGTATGCAAGACAAGTTTTTCACTGTACCTCGGTACAAGTGACAATAATAAACCAATACCAATACCCTCTGAGTGAAGAAGTTACCCCTCAGGACCCTTTCAAATCTTTCCCCTCTCACCTTAAACCTATGCCCTCTAGCCTTTAGTTCCCCTTCCCTGGGAAAAAGACTGAGTGCATTCATCTTATCTATACCCCTCATGATTTTATACACCTCTGTAAGGTCACCCCTCAATCTCCTATGCTCCAATGAGTAAAGTCCTAGTCTGTTCAACTTCTCCCTATAATTCGGGCCCTTGAGTCCTGGCAGAGCTAGTCCATGCCAACCAAGATGCCCATCTAAGCTAGTCCCGTTTGCCCACATTTGGCCCATATCCCTCTAAACCTTTCCTATCCATGTACCTGTCCAAGTGTCCACTTGCTGAGTTCTTCCAGCATGCAAGTCCCGATGCAGGGTCTTGACCTGAAATGTTGACTATTCCTTTGACCCCCTCAGATGCTGCTTGACCTGCTGAATTCCTCCAGAAATTTGTTTTCTTTTGCTCCAGCCTGCAGTCTCTCTTGTGTTTCCAGCATTTCCTGTTTTTACTTCAGATTTCCAGCATCTGCAGTTTTCTTTTTGGATTTTCCCTTTCTGCAGGTTGGCTTCAGTTGAGTTGGCAATCTGGCCTTCGAGTTATTTCCATTGGCAACCCTTGAATCACATTGGGCTTTCTTTAAAAAACACACACACTCTGCCACAACAAAGTAACTTGGAAGAGGAGGGAAAGGTCAAGAACGGAAATGCTATATTATCAAAGGTGGCAATGAAGAGTTTGATTAACTGCAAGCTGGGATAAAAAGGGACTAAAAGAATATCAGAGGGTGGCCACGGGGTAGATCAACGACGGTGGGAAGTGTCAGGAGAGATGGCTTAGTGAGCAGGAATGTTGACTGTAAATAAGTTTTGTTTTTTCAATTACTCCACAAGTTTGTGGACATAAATTGACATGACTTATGATTAGCCCCAATCTGTTTAAAGGAGAAATCTGATATTTGGATTATCACTGGAGTCTGAACACTGGGAATCCTTGGCACACATCCAGTTCACATCGGGAAGTACTGCAGTCACTACATATGTGGTCTCGTTCAAAGGTCCTGTGGTTAGAGTGGGTGCAAAACATCCCTTTGTTGAAAGAAAGCTCGCCTTGTTCCAGCTGTGATTGCTTGTATTAAAAGCAAAGAGGGAAGGATACTTGGGTAATGCCTGACTTGGGCAACACTGCCACATCCTCTCAGGATTTTATATAAAAAAAAACCCTGAATCCTCCACACAACTATAAATAAAATGCTAGGAAAAAAAAAGCAGGCTTGAACTGTGCAAACCTTTTCAGATCTGGCCACAATCCCATCATCATATTACTGTACATTCTGAAAGAAGGTATTCACTCTGAAGAGGGGATGGGATGGCTCCAACCCAGTGATGTGCATGGCAAAATCCCTGCCACCTCCAACACTTCGTTATTTAATGCTGCTGAATATCTAAACAGCGCAATGATTTTATTTAATAAAGGCATTCAAAACAGAGCCTGGAAAATACTTATTGATCGGATCTGAAATGACAGTGGAGGCAGTTCAGCTACATGGCTGTACCTCATTGAGTTGAACTCACTTGCAGCTGAGTCAACAACTCTGCTCCAGAAACTTGAGCTTGGGAACCTGGGTATTGGTATTGGTTTATTATTGTCACTTGTACCGAGGTACAGTGAAAAACTTGTCTTGCATACCGATCGTACAGATCAATTCATTACACAGTGCGGATACATTGGGTTAGTACAGAGCGCATTGAGGTAGTTCAGGGTAAAAACAATAACAGATTACAGAGTAAAGTGTCACAGCTACAGGGAAGTGTATTGCAGGTAGACAATAAGGTGCAAGGTCAAACAAGGTAGATCGTGAGGTCAAGAGTCCATCTGATCGTATAAGGGAACTGTTCAATAGTCTTATCACTGTGGGATAGAAGCTGTCCTTAAGTCTGGTGGTACGTGCCCTCAGGCTCCTGTATCTTCTACCTGATGGAAGAGGAGAGAAGAGAGAATGACCCGGGTGGGTGGGGCATTTGATTATGCTGGCTGCTTCACCAAGGCAGCAAGAGGTATAGTCCATGGAGGGGAGGCTGGTTTCCGTGATGCGCTGGGCTGTGTCCACAACTCTCTGCAGTTTCTTGTGGTCACGGGTAGAGCAGTTGCCATACCAAGTTGTGATACATCCAGATAGGATGCTTTCTATGGTGCATCGATAAAAATTATTGACACTCTAGTGCCATACTGAGGGAGTGCCTGTTGGGGGGACGCTTGAGATGAAATGTTAAACTGAGGCCTTGTCTGCTCCCTCATGTAAAAGATTCGATGGGACTATTTTGAAGAAGTCCGTATTGGGTTATTATTATTGGTTTATTATTGTCACATGTACCGAGATGCGGTTGAAAGCTGTTGTTTGCGTGCCATCCAGGCAGATCATTCCATACATAAGTACGTCAAGGTAGTAAAAACAAAACAGAATGCAGAATATAGTGTCACAGTTACGGAAAAGGTGCAGTGCAGGTAGACAAATAAAGTGCAAGGGCCACAACAAGGTAGATTGGGAAGTCAAGAATTCTTCCTTAGCATATGAGAGGTCCATTCAAGTGTGTGATAACAGTGGGTTAGAAGCTGTCCTTGAGTCTGGTGGTACGTGTTCTCAAGCTTTTATATCTTCTGCTCAGTGGGAGAGGGGAGAAGAGAGAATGACCCGGGTAGGTGGGGTCTTTGATTATGCTGGCTGCTTCACCAAGGCAGAGACAGGTATAAACAGAGTCCATAGAGGGGAGGCTGGTTTGCGAGTCTTACAGCAGGGAAACAGGCCCTTCGGCCCACCATGTCCGTGCTGACCATTGCACTTGTTTATGAGTCCCATTTACCCACATGAGAACTGCAGAAGAAGTTAAGGCAGTTCCCTCTGATGTCTTGGCAAATACTTAACCCTCATGAGAATACGCATTCAATATGGTCATCACTGATCTTCTGTCTCAGTGCATAGTCCAACACTTACCCACTAACAGAATAAATTATCGTTTGTGGGATCTTGTGTGCAAAATCAACGACTACATTTTATACGTTGCAATAAAGCCTTAATTTCAAAATCATTTAGTTGGCTGTAAATTCTTTGGGTTGTGAATGGTGCTACGAAAATGCAGGGCTCTACATCCCGATGAAAGTCACTGACCCGAATCATGATTTCTGTTTCTCTCTCCACAGACGCTGCTTGACCTGCTGAGTATTCCCAGTGTTTTCTGTTTTTATTTCAGGTTGCTGCAGTATTTAGATTTTGTGTGTTGGCTCCACACCCTGTGGTTTCTGTCCATCTCCTGATTCAACACCAAGTACTGGAAGCAGGAACGCTGCAATTCCCCACATCTCACTCTTTTCCCGCTCCACGCCAGCTGAGGGAAACGTGTGTCCAAATTACCCTCACAACTGGGAGCAGTGTCAGGCTTCCCTGTGGGGTAAATGTTTGCTGTGCATCTGAGCCACACAGACCAGAAAGTTCCTACTGTAACCCACAGTGTTTGATGAGGTTGTGAGCTTCTGTCGTGGAGACTGGTCATATTGTTGATGACTATGCACTGTTCAGTCCTGCCAGGAAGTCCACAGAGGTCTGGTTTCTCCCTGCAAGGAGCCAATTGTGTTCTGTATGTATTCTGAAGAAGATATTTAACCTTTTGCCTCCTGATTCACTCTTGATTCACTTGGAGTAGCTTTCCTACATTTCTGGCTCTTCGTAATAATTATTCTGGAGAATGTACAGGCCATTTGGCCCCTCTTTTCTGTGTTGCAGTCAAACCTTCTCTAAATTATCCCTCTGGATCCCCATAACCATTTTCTTTGTCCGGCTTGTCTTCCTTTAGATTCCTCTTAGAAACACAACAATCAGTCATCTGATGCTCAGTGTGTGCTGGTGAACCTCATGTTCCATCCACTCTCCAGTTAAAGAGGTTCTTTATTGGATCTAATGGAATATTGTGTTGGAATACAAAACAATATTGAGTATATGAGTATTTGAGTATAAGTCAATACAGTTTTAGTCAGCCTGCTGTAGGAAAGAAGCCATTAAGCTGGAAAGAGTGCAGAGGAGGTTTACGAGGATGTTGCCGGGATTCGAGGGACTGAGTTATGGAGAAAGGTTGAGCAGGTTGGGACTTTTTTCAGTGGAGCGTAGGAGAATGAGGGGTGATATTATAGAGGTGTATAAAATCATGGGGGGCATAGATAGGGTGAATGCGCATAGTTTTTTTCCCCAGGGTTGGGGAATCAAGAACTAGAGGGCACAGGTTTAAGATGAGGGGAGAGAGATTTAATAGGAACCTGAGGGGCAACTTTTTCACCCAGAGGGTGGTCAGTACATGGAACGAGCTGTCAGAGGAAGTGGTTGAGGCAGGTACATTAACAACATTTATGGACACGTTCATGGATAGGAAAGGTTCAGAGGGATATGGGCCAAACGTGGGCAAATGGGACTAGCTTAGATGGGAATCACGGTCGGCATTGACCAGTTGGGCCCAAGGGCCTGTTTCTGTGCTGTATGACTCTATGGCTCTATCTATCAGTGATTGTCTTATGCTGATGGCTCGAGTCTGACGTGGTCTTAGGTGACATCTTTCAGATGAGACGTCTGCTCTCTCAGGGTGGAGGCAAAAGTGGAAGCACCTTCCTTATCTCTGTCCTATCAAGCTCTTTCCCATACATAACAATCTCCAGTTCCTACATTAGATCACCCTTCAGCGTTCTCTTTTAGGGCCATAGAGTCAAGGAGAATTGAAACAGGCCCTTGGTCCAAATGAGTCCGCACTAACCTTCAAGCTCTCATTCACATAATCCTATGCTGATGTCATTTTATTCTCCCCACTTTCCCATCAACTTTCCCCAGATCCGACCACTGACCTACACACTAGGGGCAATTTACAGGGACAACTAACCTACCAACTTGCGTGTCTTTGGGATGTGGGAGGAATCTGGAGCAGCCAAAGGGAGAAGGTGCAAACTCCACACAGACAGCACCAAAGATCAGGATTGAACCCGCGTCGCTAAAGCAGCTGGTCTACCAGCTGCACCACTGTTCCAGCCTGGAAAAGTATTCAAATAAATCTGACTTGAAAATGTGACACACTGGAAATTCTCAGCAGGTCAGGAAGCATCTGTGAAGAGAGAAGTGGAGTTAAGGTCAATGAACTTTCATCAGAGGACTTGATTGTGGACCTCAGGTTGGGGAAGTTGGGAGAGCACACACCAGTCCTCATTGAGGGGTCAGCGGTGGAAATGGGGAGCAGCTTCAAGTTCCTGGGTGTCAACATCTCAGAGAATCTATCCTGGGCCCAACACATCGATGCAATCATGAAGAAAGCACAGCAGCAGCTCTACTTCGTTAGGAATTTGAGGAGATTTGGTATGTCACCAAAGACTCTTTCAAATTTCTACAGATGTACGGTGGAGAGCATTCTGACTGGTTGTATCACCGCCTGGTATGGAGGCTCCAATGTGCAGGATCGCAAGAGGCTGCAGAGGGTTGTAGACTCAGCCAGCTCCATCACAGGCAAAACCTTCCCCACCATCGAGGACGTCTTCAAGAGGTGGCGCCTCAAGAAGGCAGCATCTATCATTAAGGATCCTCATCATCCGGGACATGCCCTCTTCTCATTACTATCATCGGGGAGGAGGTACAGGAGCCTGAAGACCCACACTCAATGATTCAGGAACAGCTTCTTCCCCTCCGCCATCAGATTTCTGAACAGTCCATGAACCCATGAACTCTACCTCGTTATTCCTCTTTCGCACTATCTTATTTATTTTTTGGTAACTTGTAGTCTTTATGTTCTGCACTGTACTGCTGCCGCAAAACGACAAATTTCGCAACATACGTCAGTGATAATAAACCTAATTCTGATTCTGAGGATCAAAGAGTTGGAGACAGGGCGAGATTGGCAGGGAGGAAAAGGAGAAAGCAAATGCGGAAGGGAACAGAGTAAATAAGAAAGGAGCAATAGTGCCAGACAAAAGTGAGCTGGAATGAGACAGGTTATCCCTCCACAGACGCTGCTTGGTCTGTAGAGTATTTTCAGCATTTTTTGCTTCCACTTTAGATTGCTCGTGGATCCAAATCTTGTCTGTGTAAGTGAATCTGATTATGGTTTTAGTCTGAATATGATGATGAATTATTGCGACAATTCCCACCGTCATTCACGTTTGATAAGGCGTTCATGACCACCTTATGTTGCTTTCAGTGGATTATACCACAAATACACCAAGCCCCTGGTGTATCTCAAGGGCAGATGTAAAGGACTGCATGAAACCAAAAAGAGAACTGCTGCTGGTAACTGGTTTATTATTGTCACAGGTACTGAGATACAATGAAAAGCTTTTGTTCCTGTGCCATCCGGACAGATCATTCCATACCTACTGTAAATACCTGGAAATACATGTCCAAAGGAAAAAAATAGTGCAGAATATAGAGTTACAGTTACAGAGAAAGTGCAGCGTAGGTAGACAAATGAAGTGCAAGGGCAATGGCGAGAGATCGAGAGTTCATCTTTATTGAATAAGAGGGCCGGCACGGTAGTGTAGCTGTTAGCCTAACGCTATTACAGCGCCAGCGACCCGGGTTCAATTCCAGCCGCTGTCTGTAAGGAGTTTGTATGTTCTCCCTGTGTTTACGTGGGTTTCCTCCGGGTGCTCCGGTTTCCTCCCACATTCCAAATATGTGCAGGTTAGGAAGTTGTGGGCGTGCTACGTTGGCACCGGAAGCGTGGCGACACTTGCGGGCTGCCCCCAGAACACTCTACACAAAAGTTGCATTTCACTGTGTGTTTCGATGTACATGTGACGAATAAAGATATCTTATCTTATCTTATCTTATCTTATCCATTCAAGAGTCTGATAACAGCTATCCATGAGCCTCGTGGTACATGTTCCCAAGCTTTTATATCTTCTGCCCGATGGAAGTGAGGAGAAGTGAGAATGTCTGGGTTGGGAGGGGGTCCTTGATTATGCTGGCTGCTGGTATTCTGTTGAAAAAGAAAACAGCAACTGTTTGAAATGCTCAGCTGGTCGGGCAGCATCTGTAGAAGGAGAAACAGAGTTAACATTTCCAGCCTGTGTCCAGCATTCTGCTTTTGTGGAAGATTGTACGGCACTTTGTTAGCTCTCCCCAAGCTAATATTTATCCTTGAATCAATGACATTACCTGGTCTTTATCACATTGCTGTGGGAGCTTGCTGTGCACAAACTGGCTGCTGCATTTTCTGCGTGGCAACCGTAACTCACCTGCAAGAGCACTTAATTGATGCAAAGTGGTAGTTGTAAAATGCAAACATTTCCTGTCCTTTTAGCAAAATTGCTGCTAACGAGTTGGTCATGCTCAAGATCAGCTTTGAAACGATTATTGCCAATTTCCACAGACAAAATGGCACCAAAGCAAGAGGCAATACACAGTGATGATCCGTGACTAATGTTATTTAACTCTTAATCGTGTCACGGGATTTTCTAAGCCTGTTCCTTAAAAGTCTATTCTTCTTGGTGCCGGGTACCAATAAAGAATTGGCAGCCAGTAGCTGCAAGAGCAGTGATTGAATCAAAGGGGCTCGGATGATGTTACAAGCGGAGCACACAAGCTGACCTTTCCTTAACCTGAAATCCGAGAGCTGTTTCTCTCCCTTTCTCTCTGTGCTCTTGCTCTATTTTCTCCCACTTTTTCCTTTCTCTCTCACTCTTAATTTTAATCTCTCACTTTATTTCTCCTTGTCCCTCTCTCCCCACACCTTGCTCTCTCTCCTTTTCCATCCCTCCGTCCCTTTCCCTTGTCCTTTCTCATTCCACTTTTCTAATTCCTCTCTCACCCTTTCCCCCTTACTCACCACCCCCGTCTCCCCTTGTTCTCCCTCCCCTGTCCCGCTCACTTTATCTGCCTTTCTCTCCCACTGCAGCATGGATAACTGTGTGTCCTGTTATACCCCAGAAAATCTCCACTAAATATTTAGTGTGAATACAGTCATTATCTATTTTTCACTCTTGCTTCAAGAGCTTAAATGTGATTTCATTGGACCTACTCCAGTGGATAATGAGTACTGATGATTAATTAAAGTCCCATTACGTTTTCCAAAAGATAAATTGGAGTCATAAATGACAAAATATTATACAAACTTCCAGTAAATGTGATTTTAGTAGAACATATCAAACAGAAATGAATTGCAGTAGGATAACGACTGTATTTATAAACATCTCAGCAAGAGGCCGGGGAGGAGAGCTTGTCTGCATTTGAGAATATGCAAACCTTCGCAGACAAAATACCAGCATTGGCCAAGGAAAGAAGAGCTTGTTAATTAGTCATAGAGTAAATCAGCATGGAAACAGGCCCTTTGGCCCAACTCGTTCATGCTGACCAAGATGCCCATCTAAGCTAATCGCATTTGCCCGTGACTGGCCCATATTCCTCTAAAGCTTTCCTATCCATGTACTTGTCCAAGTGCCTTTTAAATGTGGCTGTTGTACCTGCCCTGGCAGCTCACTCCATAGGCACACCATCCTCTGTGTGAAGAAGTTGCCCCTTAGGTTCCCTCTCACCTTAAACCTATGCCCTCCAGTTCTTGATACCCCAACCCTGGGAAAAAGACTGTGTGCATTCACCCTATCTATGCTCCTCATGATTTTATTCATTTTATAAGGTTCCCCTCAGTCTCCAGTGCTCCAAGAAACAAAGTCCTAGCTTGCCCAATCTCTCCTTATAACTTAGGCCCTCGAATCCTGGCAACATTAACTAGATTATTTTACAACAATCACAGCTCCAGTTCCACAATAAAAAGAGAAATTGTCCATAATATTGTGAATTAATCACACAACAAAAATTGCTAATAAATATTTAGATAGTTTTTATTCATCAGTAAATAAAGTCAAGACAAGACAAGGCAAGACAAGACATGACATCTTTATTAGTCACATGTACATTGAAACACACAGTGAAATGCATCTTTTGCATAGAGTGCTGTGGGGGCAGCCCACAAGTGTCGCCACGCTTCTGGCGCCAACATAGCATGCCCACAACTTCCTAACCCGTATGTCTTTGGAATGTGGGAGGAAACTGGAGCACCCGGAGGAAACTCACGCAGACATGGGGAGAACGTACAAGCTCCTTGCAGACAGCGGCCGGAATTGAACCCAGGTCTCTGGCGCTGTAATAGCGTTACGCTAACTGCTACACTACCGTGCCTTCCCTTAGGAATAGGAAAGGGAAAAAATAACTGGTGAGATTCGTCTATAGGCCACCAAATAATAACATTACAGTGGCACAGGCAATAAACCAAGAAATAGATGTAGCAGAGGATGCGGAGAGTCTACAGAGAGATATAGATAGGTTAAGTGAGTGGGCAAGGGTCTGGCAGGGCAAGAGTCTAAACTTGCAAGAAAAAAAAATCATGGAAGTGCAAAATTGAGAAACTATTCTGCCTTCTAATGAATTAAAATCCTCATTTCAACACAAAATTTCCCATTGGAACACACTCCAAATCCATTTGGGATTCCAAGCTTGGCTATGAAAATCAGGAAGAAGAAGAATCAGGATCTGCTCAACATTGTGGGCTGAAGGGTCTGTCCATTGCAGTACTGTTCTATGTCCTGTGTTCTAGGTAATAATCAGGTTAATTGTAACAAACTCAGCACTGAAGTTAAAGCAGTACGTTATCCTCTCAAGGAAGCTGGGCCTGGATGGTTTAAGTTTCAGAGGCGTCCAGTGACTGAAGAGAAACGTTAAATCGTTTCAGTGTCACTAGCAAGGAAGGAATGTGAGGTTGGATGTCAAGCTTAAATTTTTGCTTCTCAAGGATAAATTTGAGGTTTAAGGTGAATTTCCTTTGCTCTATTGTTTTCTGGCCATGTGCATTATCAACTGGTTTGTGTAGTCTTGTGGTGGGCACCATCTGATCATTGGAACAGGTGACCATAAGACATAGGAGCAGAATTAGGCCATTTGGCCCATCGAATCTGCTCCTCCCTGCAATCATGGCTGATTTCTTTTCAGCCCCATTTTCACACCTACTCCCCGTAACCCTTAATCGCCTCACCAAGCAAGAACCTATCAATCTCTGCCTTAAATACGCCCAATGACTTGGCCTCCACTGCCCTCTGTGGCAACAAATTCCACAGATTCACCACCCTCTGGCTGAAGAAATTCCTCCTCATCTCAGTTTTAAGGGCACGTCCCTTTTTTCAGAGGCTTTGCCCTCGGGTTCTAGACCCTCCTACTGATGGAAACATCCTCTCCACATCCACTCTATCCAGGCCTTTCAGTATTTGGTGGTTTTCAATGAGATCCCCCCTCATCCTTCTGAACTCCATTTAGTACAGGCCCAGAGACATCAAACACTCCTCATACGTTAAGGTGGTGACCATTCAGCCCAATGAGCCAGCTCCACCAGTCAATAAAATCATGGCTCAGCTCCATTTTCCTGCCCAATACTCATTACCCTTTGATTTCCCCTTAGTCCAGAGCATATCCCAGCCTTGAATATTCTGAATTACAGCTCTGAGGTAGTCAGTCCCATGGTTTTCTCCTCCCTCCTCCAGCTCTCAGTCTCAAATGGGCGCCCCTTAAAGTGAAGCAAAGCTCTCCAGTTCTAAATCGTACAGAGTCAGAATCAGAATCAGAATCAGAATCAGAATCAGAATCAGAATCAGAAATGGAATCAGAATCAGAATTGGAATCGGAATCAGAATCAGAAATGGAATCAGAATCAGAATTGGAATCAGAATCAGAATCAGAATCAGAATCAGAAATGTCATGAAATTTCACAGCAGCAGTACCGTGCAAGACATAAACACATAAAAATTGCTATAAGTTACAAAAATAAATAAATAGTGCAAAAGAGGAATAATGAGGTAGTGTTCATGGGTTCATGTACTGTTCAGAAATCTGATGGCAGAGGGGAAGAAGCTGTTCCTGAAACATTGAGTGTGGGTCTTCAGGCTCCTGTACCTCCTCCCCGATGGCAGTAACATGAAGAGGGCATGTCCCAAATGGTGAGGGTCCTTAATGATGGATGCCACCTTCTTGAGGCACCGCCTCTTGAAGATGCCCTTGACGATGGGGAGGGTTGTGCCCGTGATGGAGCTGGCTGAGTCTACAACCCTCTGCAGCCTCTTGCGATCCTGCACATTGGAGCCTCCATACCAGGGGGTGATGCAACCAGTCAGAATGCTCTCCACCGTACATCTATAGAAATTTGAAAGAGTCTTTGGTGACTTACCAAATCTCCTCAAACTCCTAACGAAGTAGGGCCGCTGCTGTGCCTTCTTCATGATTGCATCAATGTGTTTGGCCCAGGATAGATCCTCTGAGATGTTGACATTCAGGAACTTGAAGCTGCTCACCCTTTCCACTGCTGACCCCTCAGTGAGGACTGGTGCGTGTTCTCCCGACTTCCACTACCTGAAGTCCACAATCAACCCCTTGGTCTTGCTGACGTTGAGTGCGAGGTTGTTGTTGCGACACCGCTCAACCAGCCGATCTACCTCACTCCTGTACGCCTCCTCGTCGCCATCTGAGATTCTGCCAACAACAGTGGTGTCATCGGCGAATTTACAGATGGTGTTTGAGCTGTCCCTAGACAAACAGTCATGAGTGTAGAGAGAGTAGAGCAGTGGGCTGAGCACGCATCCTTGAGGTGCACCTGTGTTGATTGTCAATGAGGAGGAGATGTTACTACCGATCCGCACTGACCGTGGTCTCCCGATAAGGAAGTCAATGATCCAGTTGCAGAGGGAGGTACAGAGGCCCAGGTTTTGAAGCTTGTTGATTAGTACTGAGGGGATGATGGTGTTGAACGCTGAGCTGTAATTGATAAACAGCAGCCTGACGTATGTTTTGCTGTTGTCTTGCTGTCACTGATGGATTTAGATGAAGAAAGTCTCCTTCAATTGGGTCCCCTCCCCCCACTGTTCCCATCTTCCCTCCCCACCTCCCTTACTTGGTCCCATGCTCCAACTTCCTCTCCCATCAGATTCCAACATCTGCAGCCCTCTGTAGCCCCCACCTATCACCTCCCAGCCTCTGTTGCTATCCACCCTTCCCTCCTCCATCTGCCAATCACCCCTCCCCACCTGGATCCACCTATCACCCGCCGGCTCCTGCTCCACCCCTCCCCCTCACCTCTTTACACTGTCTAACTCCCCTCCATCTTTCAGTCCAGATGAAGGGTCTCGACCCGAAATGTCGGCTGTTCATTTCCCTCCACAGATGCTGTCTGACCTGTCGAGTTCCTCCAGTATTTTGAAATTTCCACCTTAAATGAATATTGCAAGTTCACTCGACCAGAGAGTGAAGAAAGAAGTTATAATGTGAAGCTGATTATACTGATTGATGCCTTTACAGGCCCCATATGTTCTCTTCCCTTTTCTGCCTATCTTTGTGTCATCAGCAAATTTAGCAACTATATCTTCAGATCTTTCATCTAAGTCATTTATATAAATTATAAAAAGCTGGGACTTCAGCACTGATCCATGCGGTTCACCACTTTTACATCTTACCAAACAGAAATGCCCAACTTTATTGGATTTGGAACTTTTAGCATCAGACCAATGAATCTGTACACAAAGGCACTGCCTATCTGTGCATATTCTGTTCCCTAAGGAACAAACACAGTGGCTGCTGGCTGGGGGGGGGGAGAGGTGTTGGGGGGGACTGTGGCGGGGGGGGGGGGGACTCAAAGTGCCAGGGGACTCAAGGTGAGGGAGACAAAATGGCACCCTACCTCGGAGTGTCAAGGGGGTGGTGCACCAGGGAGAAGTTGGGGGAGCAGAAATGGTGACACACCTAAGGGGGTGGTGTGGGGACCAGAAATGGTGATGCACTTGAGGTGGGTTTTGGGGACCAGAAATGGTGATGCACCTGGGGAGGAGTTGAGGGACCAGAAATGGTGATGCACTTGAGGTGGGTTTTGGGGACCAGAAATGGTGATGCACCTGGGGAGGAGTTGGGGGACCAGAAATGTTGGCGCACCTGGGGAGGTACTGGGGGATTCAGAACTGGTGCTGTATTCGGGAAGAGGATCGGTGGCATAGCCTAGGATGGAAAGACTGAAGGATTGGGAGACCGGTGCTTTGAGATGGGAGTGCTCCTGACAGAAGGAGACGGCCATACCTTAAACATTCCAAATTTGAGGAAGTCTAGGGCAATGGTGTCAAGCTCGATGGGAATTACAGCTGAAATTGGGGAAGGACTCACGGGGACAGGGTGTAAGATCACCTCTCACCTTTCTTCCTCATTTTCTTGAAGCTCACTCAGTCCCCAGAGTTAACATACATGGAACATAGAACAGTACAGCACAGTATTGGTATTGGTTTATTATTGTCACTTGTACCGAGGTACAGTGAAAAACTTGTCTTGCATACTGATCGTACAGGTCAATTCATTACACAGTGCATTGAGGTAGTACAGGGTAAAAGCAATAACAAAGTACAGTGTAAAGTGTCACAGCTACAGGGGAGTGCATTACAGGGAGACAATAAAGTGCAAGGTCACAACAAGGTAGATTGTGAGGTCAAGAGTCCATCTCATCGTATAAGGGAAACATTCAATAATCTTATCACAGTGTGGGCCCTTCAGCCCACGATGTTGTGCTGACCTATATAAACCTACCTCACGATCAATCTAACCCTTCCCTCCTACACAGCCCATGACCCTCCATTTTTCTTACATCCATGTGCCTAACCAAAAGTCTTTTGAATGTTCCTATTGTATCAGCCTCCACCACCACACCCGGCAGTGTGTTCCAGGCACTGATCTGATGTAAGCAATTGACAGTTGTGTGGAGGGAAATCTTGCTTTGTACCAGCCATCAATTCCTGTTACCACTTGAGCAGGAAGATAATCAAGACAGAAGGAGAGACCCATTGACCCATCTTGCTCCCAGCAGAGCAATCCCATTAGGCCCATTCCTCCCTCTGTAGCTCTGCAACCTATCATCCCTTGCAAGCCCATCAACTCCCCTTTGATTCTTTTATCGCTAATTTACACTAAGGGATAACTTATAGTGGCCAATTAACCCACCTGCGGATCTTTGGGATGAAGGAGGAAACCAAAGCATCTAGCAGAAGCCATCAAGGTTAGAGGGAGAATATGCAGACTCCACACAAACAATACCAGAAGTTGTGGTTAATCGCAGGTCCCTGGAGCAATAACTGCAGCCCTAGGGTGGACTCCAGCGGCTTCGACAACCAGTTGGTATCTCCTCTTCCAGTTATGTCTAAAGCCTGACAGGACCCGACTATATGTGTTGGGTTTGGGTCAAATTGGGTGTACGTTGATAAAATATTCTGGTGAAGGTTGGTCTGTAAAAGAGTAATCTTTTGACTTCTCCTGACATTTTCAATCTACAAACATAAACACTTGATATTTTGCTTCTTGTTTTGTCCAGAATGCAGAGCTGGGCTGAGAAGTGGCAAATGGAGTTCAAGTGGGAAGTGATACAGTTTGGGAGATTGAATTTGAAGGCAGAATACAAGGTTAATGGTAGGACTCCTAGCAATGCGGAAGAACAGAGGGATCTTGGGGTCCACGTCCATAGATCCCTCAAGGTTTCCACACAGGTCGATAGGGTTGTTAAGAAGGCATCTGGTGTGTTGGCCTTCGTTAGTCGGGGTACTGAGTTCAAGAGCCATGAGGTAATGTTGCAGCTCTGTAAAACTCTGGTTAGACCACACTTGGAGTATTGTGTTCAGTTCTAGTCCCCTCATTATAGAAAGGACGTGGAAACTTTAGAGAGGGTGCAGAGGAGATTTACCAGGATGTTGCCTGGATTGGAGAGCATGTCTTATGAGGATAGCTTGAGTGAGCTAGGGCTTTTCTCTTTGGAGAGGACGAGGATGAGAGGTGACTTGGTAGAGGTATACAAGATGATAAGAGGCATAGGTTGAGTGGACAGTCAAAGACTTATTCCCAGGACGACAATGGCTAACACGAGGGGACATAATTTTAAGGTGATTGGAGGAAGGTATAAGGGGGATGTCAGAGGCATGTTTTTTTTACACAGAGTGGTGGGTGCATAGAACGCACTGCCGGCAGAGGTTGTGGGGGCAGATGCATCAGAGACGTTTAAGATACTCTTGGATAGATACATGAATGATAGAGAAATGGAGGGCTATGGGGCAGGGAAGAGTTAGATAGATCTTAGAGCAGGATAAAATGTCGGCACAACATTGTTGGCCAAAGGGCCTGTACTGTGCTGTGATTTTCTATGTTCTATGTTCTATGTATTTTGCAGACCTGATACAGAACTTTACCCAGATCAGGGTAATTTATGAGTATTACCCCACTGTTCCTGATTAATGTTTTACCCTACACCAGCTCAGTAGCACAGTGGATGTTGTTGTATTTTCTCTGATGATTGGATCAGGAATGGGTAAAATTAAATGCCCCCTGGCTTGGGTTGGTTGTGGTCGGTTGGGATTTTAGTGTTGTATCTTGGTATTGATATCAGTTTATTATTGTCACTTGTACTGAGGTACTGTGAAAAACTTGTCTTGCGTACCGATTGTACAGGTCAATTCATTACACAGTGCAGTTACATTGGGTTAGTACAGAGTGCATTGATGTAGTACAGGTAAAAACAATAACAGTACAGAGTAAAGTGTCACAGCTACAGAGAAAGTGCAGTGCAATAAGGTGCAAGGTCACAACAAGGTAGATCGTGAGGTCATAGTCCATCTCATCGTATAAGGGAACTGTTCGATAGTCTTATCACAGTGGGATAGAAGCTGTCCTTGAGCCTGTTGGTACGTGCCCTCAGACTCCTGTATCTTCTACCTGATGGAAGAGGAGAGAAGAGAGAGTGACCCGGGTGGGTGGGGTCTTTGACTATGCTGGCTGCTTCACCAAGGCAGCGAGAGATAAAGACAGAGTCCAAGGAGGGGACGCTGGTGTCCGTGATGCGCGAGGCTGTGTCCACAAGTCTCTGCAGTTTCTTGTGGTCCTGGGCAGAGCAGTTGCCGTACCAAGCCGTGATGCTTCCTGGAGGGTATTGTGAGCGTAACTCCATCAGAAACTTTCTCCATTGAAAAACATACTATCATAACTCCCTCTCCTTTATTGCTTTCCTCGAACCTTGCGAGATAATAATCTCAACTGCTGACATGCCTTTTCGAGCACCCATGGTGGTCGATGAAGTCAGACTTGCTGTACTGCAGGAGCCACCGATAAAATCAGATTGCTACTCTGTGCTGCTTTCCCTTTTGAGAATAATATTCAAGTTCCTTTCCGTTTCTTCTTTTTGTTCAGATCTGTTCTCGTACCACCCTCAGTGTGACTGAGTCGGCTATTTCTCGGCAAATGTGTGCTAATAAACCATGACACTGCCTGCTCTTTGCTCTATTTTACAGCACTGCTTTTGACTTTAACAATGTGATAAGATCTTTGTCTCTACTTTAGGCAGGCGGAGATCATGATTTCACTGTCTGCACTGCTTAGGAAGTACAACTTCACCATCCAAAAGGGGGCAGATACATTAGGGACATTTAAGAAACAGAGACCCCTAAGGATTTCACTTGGAGCGTAGTGTACAGTTTTGGTCACCCTGCTATAGGAAAGATGTTATTAAACTGGAAAGAACACAGAAGAGATTTATAAGGATGTTTCCAGGACTCAAGAAACTGAGTTATCGGGAGAGGTTGGACAGGCTGGGACTTTATTCCTTGGAGAGCAGGAGACTGAGAATTGATTGGCAAGAGGTGTATGAATCATTAGGGGCATAGCGTGGTCTTTTTCCCAGGGTTGGGGAATCAAGAACTAGAGGGCATTGGATTAAAGTGAGTGGGGAAAGATTTAACAGGAACTTGAGGGGCAACTTTTTTACACAGGCGGTGGAACGTATATAGAATGAGCTGCCAGAGGAAGTAGTTGATGCAGGTACAGTAACAACATTTAGAAAACAGTTGGACAGGTACGTGGATAGGAAAGGTTTAGAGGGATGTGGGCCAAAACGCGGGCAAATGGGACAAGTTTAGATGGGCATCTCGGTCGGCATGGACCAGTTGGGCTGAAGGGCCTGTTTCCGTGCTGTATGAATCTATAACTGTAGGGTTAGAGCGAGAGGGGAGAGATTTAATTGGAACTTGGTGTAATTTTCCACCCAGAGGGTGGTCAGTACATGGAACAGGCTGCCAGAGGAAGTGGTTGAGGCAGGTACAATAATATTGCAGCCTAACGGCATGAATGTTGAATTCTCCCACTTTAGGTAATCCCCACCCCCCTTCCCCACAAACACCCCCCCCCCCACCATTCTCCTTCTCTTCTTCCCTTTCCTAGCCTCTTTTTTCCTACCTATTTTCTGTCTCTCTCCTTACCTTTGACCCAACCCCCGGTGGGTCTGCTCTCCCCTCCTCCCCCACACCTGCCCATCACTATCTCTTACCTGCATCTACCTATCACCACCCTGTGCCCACCCCGCCTCCCCTCTTTTGTCCACCTATCACTGCTCTGCTTTTCCCTCCAATATATCGGGCTTCCCTTTTTCCTATCTTCAGACCTGAAGAAGGGTCCCGACCCGAAATGTTGACCGTCTGCTTTTCTCCATGGATGCTGCCTGGCCTGCTGAGTTCCTCCAGTGTCATCGTGTTTTACAATAATTATGTTCATCCAGACCATCAAGCACTCACTCATACCAATCATACATTAACTCCATTTTATTCTCCCCACATTCCCATCAACTCCCCCAAATTCTACCCCTCACCCACACACGAGGGGCAATTTACAGTGGCCAATTCAGCTACCAGGAGGTGTGAGGAAACTGAAGCAACTGGGGAAATCCACAGGTTCACAGGAGAACATACAAGTCCACACAGACAGCAGTGGAGGTCAGATTGAACATGGGTCACTGGGGCCTTGAGTTCACTGCTTTCTTCAGTGCCAGTTCCCCGTAGCCCTCGATTCCCTGCTCTGAACATAGAACATAAAACAGTGCAGCACAGAACAGCCCCTTCGGCCCACAATGTTGTGCCGACATAGCTAATCCCTCCTACCTACAGAATGCCCATATCCCTCCATGTTCCTCTCATTCATGTGCCCATCCAAGCCCCTCTTAAAAGCCCCCAGTGAATGTGACTCCACCACCCTATCAGGCAACACATTCCAGGCACCCACCACTTTCTGAGTAAAAAAACTTACCACTCATGTCTGTTCTTAACCTACCCCTCTCACCTTAAATGCATGCCCTCTGGTATTGGATCGCTCAATAATGGGAAAAAGATATTGCTTGTCCTGACAAATATCTGACAAAAATATTTTAACCTAATCCTTAACTACCTCCAGAGATCTATACTTCACACCTATCTGGGAAAGAGCATTTAATAAGATAAAACAGAAAATGCTGGAAACACTCAGGCAGTGTTGGTGGAAAGAGAACCAGAGTTAATATTTCAGGTTGAAGACCCTTCATCAGAACTAGGAAAGAGAGAAAACAAGTTGTTTTTAGGGCGCGGAGAGGGTGGGGGAGAGCAGGCATAGACCCTGGAAAGGAACCAGGACTGCGGACTTTAGACCCATTGGTAAAGAACGAGGAATCACTCAATGGATGGCTGCTGTCTGGAGCAGCTGTGTCTCAGCTCTTTCTTCTCCTTCCCGTCCCACCATGAAAACAACTTTCATTGATGTAGTGCCTTTAACACAAAATCAAAGTCAAAAGTCGAGCTTACTGTCTTGCCCAAGTACATGTATGCACAGGTAGAATGAAAAACTTACTTGCAGCAGCATCACAGGCACAGAGCATCATAGAAGCAGTGTTAACAAGAAAAACATAAATTAAACATAAATTATACACAATTTTTACAAGGAAGAGTACAGAATAAAAAAAATTCAGTCCATTTTAGTGCAAAGTGATCAAACTGGTCATTGTGTTGCTAAACTGCAATGATTAGGGTTGTGCCGGTTGGTTCAAGAACCGAATGGTTGAAGGGAAGTAGCTGTTCTTGAACCTGGTGGTGTGGGACTTCAGGCTTCTGTACCTCCTGCCCGATGGGAGCTGCGAGAAGATGGCATGGCCCGGATGGTGGGGATCTTTGATGTTGCCTTCTTGAGGCAGCGCCTCCTGTAGATACTACCAATGGTGGGGAGGGATGTGCCTGTGATATATTGGACCGAGTTCAATAATGTAAACCTTCCTGTGTATTTCATTGGAAAATTTTCAATGAATCATTGACCCCATAAGGAGATGGGAGGAACAGGTGACCCAAAATATTGGCCAGAGAGGTTGGTGGTAAGAAGTGTACTATTGGAGGAGAGAGAGACAAAGAAGTTTAAGGAGAGAATTGTGGACCTTGGGGTTCAGGCAGCACAAGGCCGACGGTGGGGTGATTAAACTTAAGGTCGTGAGGATTAGACAGCAAATGACTGAAGGTCTGAAGGAAGCCATGGAGGTCATAGAGGGATTGGAAAACAAGTCAGTAATCGCCTCCCTGCAGCACATTGAACTCCTTTGTGGACAGCTGGTGAACATTCTGTACCTCTGAGCTGATCACAGACTGCCTGACCAAAGTAATCCTGAATTCATTTTCATTCTGCTTGTGGTTTTCGAGATTGGATTCATCTTGTTGAGCCTGATGCTCTGAACCGAGTTCAAAGCATTTACCAATTTGTCTACTCCCTTCAAGCTTTGAATCATATTCCATCAGAATGAACAGTTTCGGTAATTGGGTACACTTAGCTCCTTCAGCCACTGCTTCTAACGCTAATCTAAATTCTTGCTTTGGTTGTGTAATCCACACCCTCTCAATCACTGTCTTTCTTGTTGCAATCAAAGTGAAGTCATTCTTTTTCTAAAAAGAACTCAAGTGCATAAGGTAGTGCCACGTGATCGCTTCAGCCACTGCAAAAGCTATGGCTGGTGCTGTGTCGCAGATCCACATTCCTGTCTGATCCCCATCCCCTCCGATTCCAAAAATCCATTGACCTCTGTCGTAAATACCTTCAACAACTGAACTTCCACAGCCTCTGGGCAAGAGTTCCAAAGATTCACAACCCTCTGTGTAAAGAAATATTTCTTCATTGCAGATCAAAGGGTTCACATGAAGTTCACTGACTTCTATTTGCTGCTCACTCTTAGCCATAGAGTCAAACAGCCCTTTGGCCCATCGAGTCCTTGCTGACCATCCATTTATATCAATCCCATTTTATTCTCCCCACATTCCCATCAACCGACCACAGTTCTGCCACTCACCTCTGCACCAGGGGCAATGTACAGTGATCAATTAACCTACCAACCCTGATGTCTTTGCGATGTGGGAGGAAACCAGAGCACCCGGGGGAAACCCACACAGTCACAGGGAGAACGTGCAAGCTCCACACAGACAGCACCGGAGGTCAGGATCGAACCCGGGTCGCTGGAGCTGCGAGGAAGTGGTTCACCATCAGCAGTCTCTTGTGCCTCTGTTTTGGATGGCACTGCAGATGCTGGATACAAGATGCTGAAGGAACTTCATAGAACATAGAACATTACAACACAGCACAGGCCCTTCAGCCCACAATGTTGTACTGATATTCAATCCTGCTCTAAGATCTTGCTAACCCTTCCCTCCCACATAGCCCTCCATTTCTCTATCATTCATGTGTCTATCTAAGAGTTTCTTAAATGTCCCTAATGTATCTGCCCCCACAACCTCTGCCGGCAGTGTGTTCCATGCATCCACCACTCTCTGTGTAAAAAACTTACCTCTGACATCCCCCTTATACCTTCCTCCAATCACCTTAAAATTATGCCCCCTCGCATTAGTCATTGCCGCCCTGGGAAAAAGTCTTTGACTGTTCACTTGATCTATGCCTCTTATCATCTTGTACACCTCTATCAAGTCACCTCTCTTCCTCCTTTTCTCCGAAGAAAAAAGCCCTAGCTCATTCAACCTATCCTCATAAGACATGATCTCCAATCCAGGCAGCATCCTGGTGAACCTCCTCTGCACCCTCTCTAAAGTTTCCACATCCTTCCTATAATGAGGCGACCAGAACTGAACGCAATATTCCAAGTGTGGTCTAACCAGAGGTCTATAGAGCTGCAACATTACCTCATGGCTCTTGAACTCAATACCGCGACTAATGATGACCAACACACCATACAACCTTCTTAACAACCCTATTGACCTGCGCGGCAACCTTGAGGGTTCTGTGGACGTGGACCCCAAGATCCCTCTGTTCCTCCACACTGCTAAGAGTTCTGCCATTAACCTTGTATTCTGCCTTCAAATTCAATCTCCTGAAGTGTATCACTTGGCACTTTTCCAGGTTGAACTCCATCTGCCACTCCCCAGCCCAGGTCTGCATTCTATCAATATCCTGTTGTAATCTACAGCAACCTTCTACACTATCCACAACACCACCAACCTTTGTATCATCGGCAAACTCATCGAGGGATATGGACCAAATGTGGGCAAATGGGACTGGCTTGGTGGGCACTATGTCAGCATAGATGAGTTGGGCCGAAGGGCCCGCTTCCGCGCTGTATGACTCTATGACTCTAACACAGAAGGGAAATGGACAGTCAGTGTTTTAGAGTCGAGATCCTTCATCTGGACTGAAAGAATAGAGAAGAGATAAGATACTGTATCTTTATTAGTCACATGTACATCGAAACACACATTGAAATGCATCTTTTGCTTAGAGTGCTCTGGGGGCAGCCCGCAAGTGTCGCCATGCTTCCGGCGCCAAGATAGCACGCCCACAACTTCCTAACCTGTCTGTCTTTGGGATATGGGAGGAAACCGGAGCACCAGGAGGAAACCCACACAGACACGGGGAGAAGGTACAAACTCCTTACAGACAGCAGCGGGAATTGAACCTGGGTCGCATAATAACTCTGGTCCTAAGAAAACTGCTTTTATGTATGTGAATTATAACTTCCTCACACAAATATTTAAAAGTTTAAGCGATTTTAAAATAATGATTGTTAATGTTTTTGTTTTGTTATTTATTTATCCTTCTGTCTCTGCCTTGACTTAAGAGCAAGTTCCACTTGCCTGGATGAGTGCAGCTTCAACAACATTAAAGAAGCTAAAAACCATCCAGGTCAAAGCATCCTGCTTGATCAGCACCCTAAGCATCCTTTCCCTCCATCACAAGCACACAGAAGCTGCAGTGTGTACCGTTGATAAAATACACTGCCGTTCCTTACCCAGGCTACTCTGGCAGCACCTCCCAAACCCCTGATCTCCACTTCCAAGCAGGACAAGGGTCTCAGATGTATTGGAACACCACTCCCTGCAGATTCCGTTCCAAGTCACGCACCGTCTTGACTTTGAAATATATCATTTTGGAAAGTTAAACCATGCCAGGCTATACACAGTGAATGGTAAGGCCTTGGGGAGTGTTGCTGAACATCGAGACCTTGGGGTACAGTACATAGTTCCCTGAAAGTGATGACACAGAGTTGTGTGGAAAGTGCATGGGATGCTTGCCTTCTTCGGCTGAGGCATTGCGTACAAGAGTTGGGACATCATGTTAAAGTTGTACAAATTGTTGGTTAGGCCTCACTCGGAGTAATGTTTGTAGTTCTGGATGCCATGTATTAGGAAGGATGTGACTAAACTAGAGATGGTGCAGAAAGATTCACAGCAGTGTTGCCTGGACTGGAGGGATTGAGTTACAAGGAGAGGCTGAATAGGTTGGGACTTGATCCCCTGGAACGAAGGAGGCTGAGGGGTGACCTGATAGAAGTTTATAAAATTATGAGGGGCATAGATAGGGTAGTGTCTTTTACCCAGGGGTAGGGCAATCTAACACGAGGTTTAAAGTGAGTGGGGAAGGGTTTAAAGGAGACCAGGAGGGCAAATTTTTTCACAGAGAGATCAGTGGGGAATATGGCACAAGCTGCCAGAGGAGGTGGTAGAGACAGGTATAATGACAATGTTTAAAAGACTTTTGAACATATGCATGGATAGGAAAGGTTTAGAGGGATATGGGCCAAATGCAGGCAAATGGAATTAGCGCTGATAGGCACCTTGTTCAGCACGGATGAGTTGGGCCGAAGGGCCTGTTTCTGTGGTGCATTACTACGAGTGTATGAATCGCTGGCTCTACATCATTGCCGGGTCTAAATCCTGGAACTCCCTCCCCAACAGCGCTGTGGGAGCACCTTCACCAGAAGGACTGCAGCGGTTCAGGAAGGCAGCTCACCACCACCTTCTCAAGGACATCTAGATGTAGGCAGTAAATACTGGCCTTTCTTGTGATGCCAAGATTCTGAAAATTAATATAAGTAAAAGACCTTGGACCGAAATGAGCCTGATTATTGCCAAGGGTGCCCTCCCCTTGGGGGTTCCAACACGTCCATTCCCTGCATTGTTAAATGAATCCCTTACCACTGCTATGTGTACTGATGTGTACTGCCTCTTGGTCATGAGGCGCTCATGTATTTTGTTTATTTGTTCAGACTCCAACCGCTTAAGAACTCCCAGTTTTTGCTTGCTTGGTTGGAGACCAATGGGTTATATTTTCAGCATTCAGTCACTGACATAGCATGTCAAAAAAACACATTTATGCCAAACATCCACAATGAATAAGTTGACAAGGCTGTTATTTAACGAGTTTGATTGTCCGAGACGAATATTTAGTACAAAGCGTTTTTATTCAGTCTATGTGTCAAAGGCTATTCTATTGTTGCTTTGCCGACAGTTCAGTTGATTAGGCATTCAGAGACTAGCTGTAGCACAGAAGAAAGTAAATTTCTCAAAGACCTCCCTGCACACAGCTGGCTGATGTTGTTCACCTTGACAGATCGTAGTTTGTCATAAACAAACGTACACACTATCAAAATAAAGCCACCAAGGTTTGTCCGATCTCCTGTTCCATCAAGGTGGATGTAGAGGGTGAACAACATACCTCATGGTCTCTGATCACTATTCCAGGACTTTCTGACACATTCAGGATCGTAGGACAATCTCACACACACAGGATCCGCACGCTCAGGGGCAACACACAAAATGCTGGAGGAACTCAGTGGGTCAGGCAGCATCTGTGGAGGGAAATGGACAGGTGATGTTTTGGGTCGAGACCCTTCATCTGGACTGAGAGAAAGAGGGGAGATGGCCGGTATAAAAAGGTGGAGGGAAGGGGTGGAGCAAGAGCTGGCAGGAGATAGGTGGATCCGGGTGGGGGGGGGGGGGGTGATGGACGGATGAGGGAAGAGAGAGAGTGGGAATGACGTCAGAAGCTGGAGGTGACAAAGGGTTGAAGATGATGGAATCTGATAAGCCCTTTGTCACTTCCAACTATCACCTTCGACGGTCCATTTCCCTGTACAGATGCTGCCTGACCTGCTGGGTTCCTCCAGTGTTGTTGTGTTGTTTTTGTGTGTTGCTTCAGATTCCAGCATCTGCGGTCTCTTGCGTCTCCACACACTCAGCAACCCAATACGATCCCTTGGCAGGGTCCAGTAAACAACCACACACTCAGATCCAATGTGTTCCCACACACGGTGCCCTGTGCAATCTCACACACTCAGGGACCCAATACAATCTCAGACACAGGGTTCAGGACAATCCCACACACAGTGCCCTGTGCATCCCCACACATTCAAAACCAGTACAATCCCATACACTCAGATGCAGTGTAATCCAACACACTGTGTCCTATGCACTCCAACACTGTGTTCAGTACAATACCACACAGGGTCCAGTATAATCCCACAGTCAGGCCCAATGTATTTGCATGCACTCAGGTCCAGTCCAATCCCACTGAGATCCAATACAATCCCATTCAGACCCAGTACACTCCCACACTGTGTTCAGTACAATCCCACCCAGGTCCATTAGAATCCCACACAGTTTATTTTAATTAATATTCATATTTAAAATAATTTTGATAATTTCAATGCAGATTAGGTAAATGTATAATTTATTAATGTTTGAGATTTTTAAAATTATTTTTCAATTTTCCACAGTTTTTATACGTCTCTGATTATCAGTGCAAAAGCTTTCAGCTCGTGCCCGGAAGTCTGTGGGCGAGATGTTTGATTCCACCTTCTGAGGTCTGGTCACTGCCTGCTCTACTACACTGAACAGTATGACTACAGGGAGAGTAGAAGGAGTGCACTGGATCAGGAAGTTATGTTGTAGCTTTATAAAACTCTGGTTAGGCTGCATCTGCAGTATTGCATTCAGTTCTGGTCGCCCCATTATAGGGAGGATGTGGAGTCTTCGGAGAGGGTGCAGAAGAGGTTCACCAGGATGTTGCCCGGCTTAGAGGGCATGTGCTCTAAGGAGAGGTTGGACAAACTTGGATTGTTTTCTCTGAGGTGATGGAGGCTGAGGGGAGACCAGATAGAAGTTTATAAGACTATGAGAGGCATAGACAACTAGTATCTTTTTCCCAGGGTTGAAATGTTTAATACTATAGGGCATGTGTTATGTGAGAGGGGGAAAGTTCAAAGGAGATGTGTGGGGCAAGTTTTTTACACAGGGGGTGGTGTGTGCCTGGAATGTGCTGCCAGGGGTGGGGGTGGAGGCAGATACGATAGAGGTGTTTAAGAGGCTCTTAGATAGGCACATGGATGTGCAGAGAATGGAGGTATAGGGACATTGTGTAGGCAGAAGGCATTAGTTTAGTCAGGTGTTAAATTACTAGTTTAATTAGTTCGGCACAACATTGTGGGCTGAAGGGCCTGTTCCTGTGCTGTACTGTTCTATGTTCTATGTTCCTTCAGTGCTGCTACTGGACTGGCAGATTTTCAGACTATTGGATATCATTCCAATTAATATTTCAACACACTTGTATTTTGCTTTTTCTTAAGATGTTATGCAGAAGTATAATGTTTACTAATGAACCTGTTGAGTTTCAAGGGAGCATGGGAAACAAGGTCTGAATGTGTTAGAGGGAGTGTGGGAAACAGGGCCCCGGTGAGTTTAACGGGAGCACGGGAATCAGCAGCCGGTGAGCCGGATGTTGAACCATCGGGATTTCTGCACAGTTGAATAGCGAATTATTCAAGATTTATTGCAGTCGTTAATGACCCTTCCAGCTCTTTCCAATTCCCCCTAAGATAAAGGATTCCCCACCTGGCAGATACACGACATAAGGATAAATCATTGCACTGACCAATCCCAGCCATGACCACTAATAATAAGTCACCAAACTCTTAATTTAACAAATACCTATCTCTGTCTGTGGACTTTGGATTATGAATTGCCTACATCAAACAGTAGTGGATTCTCTGTCTCACTGTTAACCTCAGTACTCTGGTTTAAATCTGGAGTCACCAATCTTCTCAGTATTGCACTGGAGTCTCTAGGAATGAAAGATTAATCCTGAGAAATCTGCTATGAGCAAAAACCAGCAGGAAAGTCATTAGGAATGTTTAAAAATGTGTTTTTAATCTTCTTTGAACATTTTAGTGTTATCATTTGTAAAATTTTATCAGAAATTAGAAAAACTTACATTTATATATTGCCTTCCACCAGATCTCAAAGTGATTTTCTGTCAAAGAAGTGCTGTACACTGATTATTTAGGAAAAATAGCTGAAAATTTGTGCACAGTAAGCTCCCACAATTGCAAAACTATTAATGACCAGTTACTCTCTTTCCGTGACGGCAATTGAGCGATAAATATCGGCCAGGGAACTGGAACATCTCTCCTGCGCTTTGTTGATAGAGAGTGATAGGATCAGACAGAAAGAGCAAAGGGGATCTCAGTTTAATATCACGTACCTGCAACGAAAGCAGAAAAACTCAGCAGGTCAGGCAGCGTCAGTGGAGAGAGAAGCCACTCACGTTTCAGGTCAAAGGCTCCTCATCAGAGCTGGGAAAGAGAGAATTCAAGTTAGTTCAGGTAGCAGGGATGATGGGGGAGGGATGTGTGGAACAAAGGGAATATCTCTGATGGGGCGAGACCAAATGACCTAACGTGGCATCTACGTAGCAGATCAAGCTTGTTTGTCTTGGTAACATGTGCTAATGATGGGCTGTGGGGCTCTTCAACAGGCCAGACTGCACAAACCCCCACTCCCCCCCTCCCACCCCTGCAAAAACTGTACCAAAATGATGACGGCAAGATGGCGCTGGACTGTGGGGACTCTTTACAAGCTGCTCTCTGCAGATCCTATTGTTACTTCCGTTAAAATTGTTCTACTAAATTCTATGACTCTTCGAATTTCAATAAGGTTATTGAATGATCCCCTAGTTCGATAAGATGGACTCCTGACCTCACAATCTACATCGTTACGTCCTTGCACCTTATTGTCTGCCTGCACTGCACTTCCTCTGTAACTGTAACACTATATCCTGCATTCCGTTATTGCTTTTCCCTTGTACTACCTCGATGCACTGTTGTAATGCAATGATCTGTATGGATGGCATGCAAAACAAAGTTTTTCACTGTACCTCAGTACATGTGACAACAATAAACCAATTTACCAATTTACAGGTCTAAATGCCTGGTTCTGATACAGACGGATATTTTATTTTGGAGAAACAAGAGACCCCAGATGCTGGAATCTGGAGCAACAAACAATCTCAAAGGGCAGGCACGGTAGTGTAGCGGTGAGCGTAACACTATTACAGCACCAGCAACCTGGGTTCAATTCTGGCCTCTGTCTGTAAGGAGTCTGTATGTTCTCCCTGTGACTACGTGGGTTTCCTCCAAGTGCTCCGGTTTCCTCCCACATTCCAAAGACGTACGGATTAGAAGTTGTAGGCATGCTATGTTGGTGCCGGAAGCGTGGCGACACTTGCGGGCTGCCCCCAGAACACTCTACACAAAAGGTGCATTTCACTGTGTGTTTTGATGTTCATGTGACTAATAAAGATATCTTAAATCTGCTGGAGGAACTCAGCGGGTCGAGCAGCATCTGTGGGGGGAAAGGAAATGTTGATGTTTCGGGTTGCTTTTCCCTTAATGAACTGTTGTAATGAAATGATCTGCATCAGGACATCGACAATTCCTTTCCCCCTCCACAACTGCTGTTAGACCCATTGAGTTCCTCCAGAAGATTGTTTGCTGATACTTTTTAGAATGTATTCATTCAGTGTATCCAGGGCATGACAGGCAACACCAGCATTTATTGTCCACCCTTAATTACCCTCTGAACCGCAGAGGCATTCAACAGTCAACCACACTGCTGGTCTGTAGTCACATGTATTCCAGATGGGGTAAGGAGAGCAGATGTCCTTCCTGTATTTCCATGTGACGTAAAGTAGGCCATTCTGTTCTTTCCACCCATGCTGGCCCTCAGGGCAATCCTATTCCCCTTCTACTGTTCCCTGTAAACTATTCTCCCAACACTCCCATCAACATTCCCATCATGGCTAGGCACAGTAGTGTAGTGGTTCGCGTAACGCTGTTACAGCGCCAGTGACCCGGGTTCAATTCCCGCCACTGTCTGTAAGAAGTTTGTACATTCTCCCTGTGTCTGCGTGGGCTTCCTCCGGGTGCTCCGGTTTCCTCCCACATTCTAAAAGGCGTACAGGTTAGGAAGTTGTGGGCGTGCTATGTTGGCGCCGGAAGTGTGGCGACACTTGCGGGCTGCCCCCAGAACACTCTACATAAAAGATGCATTTCATTGTGTGTTTTGATGTACATGTGATGAATAAAGATATCTTATCTTAACTCCCAGAGTCTGTTCCCCATGGTAGGGCTGTCTAAAACCAGAGGACATTGGTTTAAGGTGAGAAGGAGAAGGTTTAAAGGGGGTCTGAGGGGTAAATCTTTCACATAAAGGGTAGTTGGTATCTGGAATGAGCTGCCAGAGGAGGTGGTAAAGGCAGGAACAACATTTGAGAGGCAAGTGATATGGAATTAATGCAGATAGTTGGTATTAGAATAGATAGGCATGATGGTTGGCATAGACACAATGGGCCAAAGGGCCTGGTTCTATGCTGTACAAATCCATGACTCTATGGCTCTATAGATCTACCCACCCTTACTGAGTCTGCACTCACCTACAATTTACAGTGGTCAATTAACCTAACAACCAGCACGTCTTAAGGATGTGGGGGGAAACTGGAGCATCTGGGGGTGGTTAAACCCATGCGGTCACACGGAGAACATGCAAACTCTACACAGAAAGCGCCGGAGGTCAGGATTGAACTTGGGTCACAGGAGCAGTGAGGCGGTGGCTCTACCAGCTGTGCCATTGTGCCACTCTGGAGACAACTGGCTTCTCACAACAATCCGGTAGTTCACTGCTACTGAAACTAAGTTGTCTCCCCTAACCCTGTAACCTTCCCATATTTAATCACTTGAATTTAAATCCCAGGGTGGGACTTAAACCCATGGATTTTGGATCAATAATCCATGAAATCAGTTGCTCGTTCAGTATTCTTTCTGCTGGACTACCGTACCTCCTGACACACTGATGGCAAATGCTTGAAGACCTTTACCTTGCAGTAAGCAACTGTATGGAATTTGTCACGGTTCAGGAGAGAGAGAAAGAGCTCAGCTCCCGAGGAATAATCTGCAACTCGTCTCAAGCTAACATCTGCATGCGATCCATCATGAGCTGTGCTTTCCCTCACAGCTGCCCTATTATCTTAATAGATAATCCACAAAGTATTGTCATAAATCATGTTTCCTTGGAGTTTTATTTGTTCACTTCATGTAATGTGGGCGCTGGAGGTGTAACTGGTTTCTAGGTCAGCCCTGGGACTGACCCTCACTGCATCATTACTTTTCGTTCTGCCTAGAAGCAGACTTGCGGTTTTGTGTTTGTGGAGCTCCTGAGTTCGCTGGATGACATTCAGAAAGTCCTTTGATGGGCAGCCCCGGGGGCACGTCCGCCTGAGATCACGGCCTCCAACATCAAGTGCTCTGAGACGCAACTGACTGAAGGCAGGCACGGTATTGTAGCGGTTAGCGTAACGCTTTACAGTGCCAGTGACCCGGGTTCAATTCCGGCCACTGTTTGTAAGGAGTTTGTACGTTCTCCCCGTGTCTGTGTGGGTTTCCTCCAGGTGCTCCGGTTTCCTCCCACATTCCAAAGACGTATGGGTTAGGAAGTTGTGGGCGTGCTATGTTGGCGCCAGAAGTGTGGCGACACTTGCGGGCTGCCCCCAGAACACTACACAAAAGATGTATTTCACTGTGTGTTTTGATGTACATGTGACTAATAAAGATATCTTATCTTATCATAAGTTGTCATTTAAAGCAGACACCTAACACAAGGTGTGACATTAAGTGTTCTGCATTGCCCCGTCCAAGCAAGTGTGTGGTCTTCAACCTTCCGATGCTGCAGCCTTGTAGTTGGGGCAAAAAATCAGGAGGTCAGAACCGTTTTCTTTGGCACTCTTCATCTCCCTCAAGGTGGTGAAGAAGGCTTTCAGCACGCTGGCCTTCATAAGTCAGAGCATTGAGTATAGAAGTTGGGAGGTCATGGTGCGGTTGTACAGGATGCTGGTGAGGCTGCACTTGGAGTACTGTGTTCAGTTTTGGTCGCCCTGCTATAGGAAAAAAAGGTTATTAAACTGGAAAGAGTGCAGAAAAGATTTACAAGGATGTTGCCAGGACTTGAGGGACTGAATTATAGGGAGAGGTTGGACAGGCTAGGACTTTATTCCTTGGAGCATGGGAGGCTGAGGGGTGTATAAAATCATGAGGGGCATAGATAGGGTGAATGCGCTCAGTCTTTTTCCCAGGGTTGGGGTATCAAGAACAAGAGGGCATAGGTTTAAGGTGAGAGGGGGAAGGTTTCATAGGAACTTGAGGGGCAACTTTTTTACACATAGGGCGTTATGCATGTGGAATGAGCTGCCAGAGGGAGTGGTTGAGGCTGGTACAGTAACAACTTTAAAAGACAGTTCGGCAGGTACATGGATAGGAAAGGTTTAGAAGGTTATGGGCCAAAAAGCTGGCAAATGGGACTAGCTTGGATGGGGTACCTTGGTCGGCATGGACCTGTTGGGCCAAAGAGTCTGTTCCATGCTGTATAACTCTATGACTCTTGAGCTCCAATGGGGAATGATTGATATTATTCAAGGGAGGGGCATTTGTAAGGAAAAATCAGACAGCAAGCTGGTGGGGAGGAATTGTCAGTCAATGCCCTCTGGTGGGTTCTTTCCCCCTTTTCCCCCCTTCCTCCCCCTCTCTTCCAATCCCATTTTTGTCCCCTTTCCCTCAACCCTGCCCCCGCCAGCCCCCCTTCACCCATCTTCATCCCCTCCCCTCCTGGTTTCATCCACCCCCTACGCACACATTTCATTCACAGGCTTTCCCCTCCACCCTCTCACCCCCTCACCCCATCTGGTTCTGGTTCCATCTGCCATGCATCTCCCCCCCCAGTGGTTCCCATTTTCACCTCCCATCTGCCATCCACCTCTCCCCCAATGGTTCCCGTTCTCCTTTACTCACCAGAGTCCAGCACTGGAAGCCCTTTGTGTTCCTGCTTCTCTCCCTCTAGCAGCCGTCTCCAACCTTCACCCACCCCTTCCCTCAACCTCTGTACCACCTGCCTCCCTCTATCATCCACCTGCCTCCGTTTCCCCAACTCCACCCCAAACTCCTCCCCTGCTCTCCCCTTTCTCGTGCAACCTGCCTGTCATCTTACACCCTTCATCAGTCCACTAATCACTTCGGACTCCTGTCCCATCACTCCCCCTCTATACCGGCCATCTCCCCCCCTCCACTCTCAGTCCTGATGCAAGGCCTTGACCTGAAACATCAACAATTCCGCGCCCCCCTCCTCTCCCATACATGCTGCCCGACCCGCTGTGTTCCTCCAGCGGATTGTTTGTTGCTCCAGATTCCAGCGTCCATAGGGCAGGCACGGTAGTGTAGCGGTTAGCAGTGAAGAAAAAGACGGTGCAAGACAAGACATTAGTGCTAAAAAAACACAGTCAAAGTCAAAGTCAAGTTTATTGTCACATGCACAAGTACATGTGTGCACAGGCGCAATGAAAAGCTTACTTGCAGCAGTATCACGGACACAAAGCATCAGATATACAACATTCACAAAAATACATAAATTATACAAAGGAGAACACAATTAGAGCAAAAAAACCAAAGTGCATTGTAGTGCAAAGTGGTCAAAGTGTTGCTATACTGAGGTAGTGATCAGAGACAAGTCCACGGCAGTGCGAGAGGTGGTCTTGTAGCGTTCTGTTGCTGAGGTAGGGTTAGGGTTGTACAGGTCAGTTCAAGAACCTGATGGTTGAAGGGAAGTAGCTGTTCCTGAACCTGGTGGTGTGGGACTTCAGGCTTCTGTAACTCCTGCCTGATGGAAGCTGCAAGAAGATGGCACGGCCTGGATGGTGGGGATCTTGGATGATAGATGGTGCCTACAGGAGGCAGCACCTGATGGTGGGGAGGGTTGTGCCCGTGATGTATTGGGCAGAGTGCATGACTCTCTGCAGCTTCTTGCATTCCTGCCCATTGAAATTGCTGTACCAGACCATCATGCAACCAGTCAGAATACTTTCAATGGTACATCTGTAGAAGTTTATTGGAGTTTTATTGAAGTTTATTGGACCATTCTAAACCTCCTTAACTTTCTAAGAAAGTAGAGACGCTGGCACACCTTCCTTGCCATTGCTATGTGTGTAGATAAAGGACTCGTAGCTATCCCAACCCCGGAGGAGACAATTGCCCACTCCAGCCACACTCCACAAGTCCCTCCTGTGCAAATTTTTCCAGTTTTAATTTGGTTGTGATTCAGCGAGCAAATAACTTAAGTGCAGGCTGGTTAATTATGTGCAGGCAACAAGTGACGACAATCAAGAAGACCGCACACACACACACACCTAAGATTATGATCATCAGGGTTACAGGCTTTCTGTTAGAGGGGTGTATCAATCCCACAACATGACAGGATACAAATGTGTAACGGATTAGTGCACTTGTTAACCTAACCACAGAGAGGAGATCACAGGCAGCTTTTCCATTAGATCCATAAATGTGTGGTCCCTTTCTGCAGAGGAGGAGAAAAATAAGCGTAAGAAATCAAGTTTGTAGATCAAACTGTGTGCTTTAGTGTGGAGACATCATTACTGATGGTGGTGGGTGCTGGTAGCTCAAGTGCTTTCATGTGGATTGGAGACAGAAGAGCAGAGATCCAAAATGGCTTGAGATCATCGCGTCTGCAGTAAAGATGCTTCTGGGATGGAGAATATCACAGTCGGCACTGGAAGAAGACCAGCCCCTGAGCACTGCAGTCTGACACTGATAATCCGTGCTTGGACGGAGACATGAGAAAATGGGGCAGGATTAAAGCATAGGTTTACCTTGGCTTGTGCTGGCACTCAGTAAAGTCTTCACTGATCCTCATTTTGTTGCAAAGAAATTTAAAATGTGACCAATAACTTTAATTACATGAATTAAAACAACACACCACCAAATTTAAACCCAATAAAATATAAACACATGCATTAAACATCAGCAATCCATAAAACAGCTGGAAATTGTCAATTATACTGAAAATATCAGCTGATGCAATAAAGGATTTAGAACACTTAAAATAAAAACAGAAAATGCTGGAAATACTCAGCCAGTCAGGCTGCATTTGTGGGTAGAGAACAAGAGTAAATCTTTCAGGTCAATGACCTTTGTTTTTATTTTAGATTTCCAGCATCCTCAGTTCTTTTTATTGGTTTTTATTTTACTTAAAACTTTTTGACGGACAGATTATTGAAGAGGCGTTATTTGGGAACCACTTCCCCCTTGGTCCAAACACCACACCAATTACATAATAATTGCAGGTGAGCATGTTTCTGTATCTTTTCTCTGCATCCTTTGCCAAGAGAATCATTAGTAGACTCAAACTTTACTGTAACAATAACCAAAGCAGTAGTCTTCCTAAAAATCTGGATCTTGGCTCATCTATTCCATCACCCTTGATTCCCCAGAAATCTGTCCTTTTCATACCACCAGGCTCAGGGACAGCTTCTATCCCGCTGTTATAAGACTATTGAACGGTTCCCTCGTACGATAAGATGGACTCTTGACGTCACAATCTCCCTCGTTATGGCCTTGCACCTTAATGTCTGCCTGCACTGCACTTTCTCTGTAGCTGTTACACTTTATTCTGTATTCTGTTATTGTTTTACCTCGTACTACCTCAATGCACTGTGTTGATGCATTGATCTGTATGAACAGTATGCAAGACAAGTTTTTTATTCTACCTCAGTACAAGTGACAATAATAAACCAATTCCAATTCCAATTCCAATTCAGTCCAGAATATAATCAGCTGCTGAGCTCCACAGTCTCTGGACTGGGGAATTCTAAATACTGACCACCTGACAGTAGAGTTACCAACATTCTCCAGACCCACCACGAGCTTCAATCTTCACTGCCTCCTCAGTTCAGAGGCAATTAAAGAGGGACAATAAATGCATTGGCATGTTGTACCCGAATAAAAGCAGCACACTTTTGTCTCTGGAACAATGTTGGACTAAGTCTGTTGGTGATGTAACCTGGATCAACATCTTTGTTCAATCCAGTTCCACTACACTAATTCCTCGATTGATGTACGATTATGAGTTTTCACACTAACTCTGTTAACTCACTGGGGTACATGTCTTCGATTTACAAAGCTAACTTTTGCCATAATGAATAGCGTGCCATTTAGACAGGCAAAGTAGTGTGACAGGCACGGTAGTGTTGCGGTTAGCGTAGCGTTATTACAGCGCCAGCGACCCGGGTTCAATCCCGGCCGCTGTCTGTAAGGAGTTTGTACGTTCTCTCTGTGTGTCTGCGTGGGTTTCCTCCGGGTGCTCCACTTTCCTCCCACATTCCAAAGATGTACGGGTTAGGAAGTTGTGGGCGTGCTATGTTGGTGCCGGAAGCGTGGCAACACTTGCGGGCTGCCCCCAGAACACACTATGCAAAAGATGCATTTCACTGTGTGTTTCGATGTACATGTGACTAATAAAGATATCTGATCTTATCTTATCTTCTCCCCAGCCCTCTCCAACATCTCCTTATTGCCCACTTCTTTGGTCACCTGATCCAATATCTCGTTCTGTGGCCCAATGCTAAATATTTGAGTGATAGCTCTCCTGCAAAGCACCTTGAGATCCTTTGCTACTTGTGTGCAGTCTGGTCACCACCCTACTGCTAGGATGTGACTAAGCTGGAGAGGGTGCACAGGGATGTTGCCTGGACTGGAGGGCTTGAGTGATGAGGAGAGACTGGATAGGCTGCTTCTGTTTTCCCTGGAGCGAAGGAGGTTGAGAGATGACATGATAGAGGGATATAAAATTATGAGAGGTAGAGGTAGGATAGATAGCCAGAATCTGTTTCTCATGGTAGATAGGGGTGTCTACCATGGGAAATTTTAGAAGGCATAGGTTTAATTTGAGAGGGAGGAGGTTTAAAGGAGATCTGAGGGGTATATTCTTCACACAAAGAGTAGTTGGTATCTGGAATGGGCTGCCAGAGGGGTTGGTGGAGGCAGGAACAGTAACAACATTTAACAGGCATCTTGAAAGGTGCTTGAATGAGCAGAGCACAGAGGGATGTGGAATTAATGCAGGCAAGTGGGATTAGTACAGAAGGGCATGATAGTTGGAATAGACACGGTGGGCCGAGGGGCCTGTTTCTGTGCTGTACAACTCTATGATTGGTTCAGTTTGCGTAACATGCACAGAGAGGTTCGAAGGATCCCACATTCCATCTCTGGTCTTGGGTGTCAGGGTCAGGCCCCACAGCTCCTGGGTTGGGGCATCACGTCGATATTTGTGGAAGCTTTCTTTGCGCCCAGTGGTCACTGGGTTTGCCGTGTCATTGGAACAATGACTACATGTCAGATATGACTAGGTGGCTGTAAAGCTCTCTAGAATGTCCTGAGGTCAGGAAAAGTGATACAGAAATGCCAGTCCTCTCTTTTAATATTCTGATCTTTAGTTGCAGTTTCTCAGCAGATATTAGTTCATTCAGATACTTGATCTTTGTGGGACTTCATCTACAAATTGGCTGCTGCATTTAGACTGGAATTCACTTAACTGGTTGGACAGTAGACAGCAATGACCTCGGACACATGACGAGGTGTTATATCCTTTCTAATTTATTTCACGTTTTTATACACATCAAATAGGAAGGGTATTTTTGCATCACTTGTCACATCGGAGTGTATCGTGTACTTTATTTAAATCCAAATTCACTTGAGCCATCTGTTTAAACTTTACACCAGCAGTGTGCAATTATAACCATTAACTAATTCAATCTGTGGGGCATGTTGTTAACAGAGGAATTTTTGCAAGTGTTCTTCAGTTAACCCTTAGCCAGGAGCCACTGCACTGTTGCACTGGTGTTGTGTGAGCAGAGACTAGCCATTGGAGTCAATGGATGCAGATTGGTATAAAAGTGAATAACCTGGTAGGGAGTTGCTAATTGGTAATTGGTTTATCATTGTCATATGTACCAAGATACAGTGAAAAGCTTTGTTTGTGTGTCATCCATACAGATCATTCCAAACATAAGTACATTGAGGTAGTTATAGAGTCATACAACACGGAAACAGGCCCTTTGGCCCATCTGGTCCATGCTGACCAAGAAGCTATTCCCATTTGCCCACGTTTGGCCCATATCCCTCTAAACCTTTCCTATCTATGTACCTGTCCAAGTACTTTTGAAATGTTGTTAATGTACCTGCCTCAACCACTTCCTCTGGCAGCTCGTTCCATATACACACCACCCTCTGGGTGTAAAAGTTGCCCCTTCAGTTCCTATTAAATCTCTCCCCTGTCACCTTAAACCTGCGCCCTCTAGTTCTCGATTCCCCAACCCTGGGAAAAAAGACTGAGTGCATTCACCCTGCCTGTGCCCCTCACTGTTAATAAATCTCTTCTCTCCCTCACTTGATTCGCGAACAGGATCTTGCTCAACTTATAAGAAGTAATCAAGAAGTGCATCAACTGTTGACACAGGAAATCTGAAATAAAAACAGAAAACAATGGAAATACTCAGCAGGTCAGGCAGCATCTGTGGAGAGAGAAACAGCACGAACATTCCGAGCCAGTGACTTACATGAAAAGGTGGGAAAAAATTCACAAGGATGAGATCAGAACTCAGTGGGCGTACTTCCAAGACAAGGTTTGGCAGTTTGGGTCACCCTGAAGATGATCTTTATGAGAGGGTTTGTTTGATAACGATTGGTTATGGAGGGAAAGTTTCCATGTAGTATCTAAAGCAGGTGGCACGGTAGCGTAGTGGTTAGCACGACGCTATTACAGCGCCAGCGATTGGGGTTCGATTCCCGCCACTGTCTGTAAGGAGCTTGTACGTTCTCCCCTTGTCTGCGTGGGTTTCCTCCGGGTGCTCCGGTTTCCTCCCACATTCCAAAGACACATGGGTAGGTTAACATGGGTTTAAAATGGGCAGCACGGACTCGTTGGGCAGTAAGGGCCTGTTACCGTGCTGTATAAATAAAGTTTCAAAACAAGCAATCACAAATGTAAGACAATCATTAATAAATTAGGCAATGCAAAAGAATTTGCTCAGCCAAAGTGCAGTCCCATCGCACAGCTGGTAGAGCTGCTACCTCACAATTCCAGCGACTCGGGTTCAATCCCGACCTCAGGTGCTCTCCGTCTGGAATTTGCACGTTCTCCCTGTGACTGTATGGATTTCCTCCGGGCGCTCTGATTTCTTCCCCCATCCCAAAGGCGTACGGGTTGGTAGGTTAATCTGCCGCTGTAAATTGCACCTAGTTTGTGGGTGAGTGGTAGAATCTGGGAAGAGCAGATGGGAATGTGGGGAGAATAAAATGGGATTGGTGTAGGATTGGTGCTTAATGGTTGGCACAGAGTTGTTGGGCTGAAGGGCCAGTGATTGAGGCGAAGAGTGAAAATGAATGAGAAGGAAAGTTGGAGGATGAAGGAACAGAAAGATATGTTGAGAGGTTTAAATGGAGAAAAGTGGAGAAGGCTCAGCTGGAACATAATCTCTTACATGGACTCTCTGGGTTGAACTGTCTATCTTTGTGCAGTGGATTCAGTGCAGAATGGTAGTCGTGTTAGTTGTATTGAGTATTTTTAGTATATGTTGAGTATATAAAAGGCTGAGGTTGATAAATCTTTTGGACAACAAGCAGATAAATCAAGCAGATCACCAATAGCCTGTCCTAGTCCAACCACGCAGATGCTACAGCCAAGAAAATGCACCAATGCTTCTACTTCCTCAGGAGGCTGAAAAAATTCAGCATGTCCCCTTTGACTCTCACCAATTTTTATTGATGCACCAGAGAAAGCATCCTACCTTGATGCATCACGGCTTGGTACGGCAATAGCTCTGCCCGAGACTGCAAGAAACTGCAGAGAGTTATGGACACAGCGCAACACATCACGGAAACCAGCCTCCCCTCCATCGACTCTGTCTACAGTTCTTGCTGCCTCGGGAAAGCAGCCAACATAATCAAAGACCCCTCCCACCCCGGTCATTCTCTGTTCTCCCCCCTCCAATCGGGTAGATGATACAAAAGCCTGAAAGCACGTACCACCAGGCTCGAGGACAGCTTCTATCCCACTGTTATAAGACTATTGAATGGTTCCCCTAGAACGATAAAATTGACTCTTGACCTCATCATCTGTCTCGTTGTGGCCTTGCACCTTATTGTCTATCTGTACTGCACTTTCTCTGTAACAGTAACAGTTCATACTGCGTTCTGTTTTCCCTTGTACTACCTCAATGCACTGTTGTAATGAATTGATCTGGATGGATGGCATGCAAAATTTTTTCACTGTACCTCGGTACATGTGACAATAATAAATCAGTTAAGGGTAGATGAGGTACAGAGCAGCCATGATCTCGTTGAAATGCTGTGGCCGGATCCAAGGGCCACCTACTGCCTCTGCCTCATTATGTCACCCACAAGCTGCCTAACCATTTCAAAGAACAAATTAGCTCCTCTATAGCTGCCCCCACAAGTCACTTTGACTTCACTGACTCCGCTGTTAAGAGGGCAGAGGCTAAGAATTGCCTCTTCATGTTTCGACTTCATTAGTAACTCTGTTTGAGACCCAGGGGGCAAATACAGGCAGTGCCAGATCTCCTCAATCTCCGGAGAGAGAGAGCGCGCACGATTTGTTCCTATTGTTCACTGAAGACATTGTTGTCTTGTGGTTGAGAAAGCGTGATTCAATATCACTTAGCACATCATCAAAATTTCCATTACTGAGTTCGCGAACATGATGTCATTATGCTAATAGGTTGAGCACTCTTTTAACAGTTTCATGTACACATAAACTCAGGCGTTAGGAAAGGATTATCAACATGATTTTGGTGTGACTCCATCACATAATACATCAGTTAAAATTCCTACCTAGATTTAATCAATTTTGAACAGAACTCCTCTGTAGTGACATATTGCTCCTTGCCTATAAGATAAGATTTCTTTATTAGTCACATGTACATCGAAACACACAGTGAAATGCATCTTCTGCGTGGAGTGTTCTGGGGGCAAGCCCTCAAGTGTCGCCACGCTTCTGGCGCCAACATAGCACGCCCACAACTTCCTAACCCGTACGTCTTTTGGAATGTGGGAGGAAGCCGGAGCACCCGGAGGAAACCCACGCAGACACGGGCAGGACGTACAAACTCCTTACAGACAGCAGAGGCAATTGAACCCGGGTCGCTGGCTAGAGTTTCCACAGGGAATTTCTATACCAGTGCCTGGTCCCAAGCCACCTCTGAGATAGGGTGATGGGGGCCAGTGGGATCAGGAAAAAAAAGGGAAGGGTCAGAGGGGAGGGGTTACCAGAATGTAGAGAAATCGATGTTCGTGCAGTCAGGTTGGAGACTACAAAGGCAGAGTATGAGATGCTGTTCCTCCAATTTTTTTTTCAGATTCCACCAGCCCCCATCACCCTCTCTCTTTCCCATCCCTCACCCCCCCCCCCATCTGCGCATCACCCACACACTCTCCCACTGGTTCCCCTCCCCACCTCTCTCTTTTTATACCGTGCTGCACTGTCCTCTCCTATCAGATTCCATCTTCTTCAGCACCACCTGGTCAAGAGGGTTGAGGGCTTCAAGTTCCTGGGAGTGAACATCACCAATAGCCTGAGCTGGTCAAATCACGCAGATGCCACGGCCAAGAAAGCTCACCAGCGCCTCTACTTCCTCAGGAGGCTAAAGAAATTCGGTTTGTCCCCTTCGACACTCACCAACTTTTGTCGATGCGCCATAGAAAGTATCCTATCTGAATGCAGCACGGCTTGGTAAGGCAACTGCTCTGCCCAGGACCGCAAGAAACCGCAGAGAGTTGTGGACGCAGCCCAGCGCATCACGGAAACCAGCCTCCCCTCCTTTGTCTATAACTCTCGCTGCCTTGGTGAAGCAGCCAGCATCATCAAAGACCCCACCCACCCGGGTCATTCTCTCTTCTCTCCTCTTCCATCAGGTAGAAGATACAGGAGCCTGAGGTCACATACCACCAGGTTTTAGGACAGCTTCTATCCCACTGTGTTAAGACTATTGAATGGTTCCCTTATACGATCAGATGGACTCTGACCTCACGATCTACCTTGTTGTGACCTTGCACCTTATTGCACTGCACTTTCTCTGTAGCTGTGACACTTTACTCTGTACTGTTATTGTTTTTACTTGTACTACCTCAATGCACTGTGTACTAACTCAATGTAACTGCACTGTGTAATGAATTGATCTGTACGATCGGTTTGTAAGACAAGCTTTTCACTGTACCTTGGTACAAGTGAAAATAATAAACTAATACCAATACCAATATCAATACCTATCACCTGCGAGCTCTTTCCCCACCCCTTCCCCCCAACTCTTTATACTGACTATCTCCCTTCTTTCTTTCCAGTCCTGATGAAGGGTCTCGACCTGAAACGTCGACTGTCCATTTCCCTCAATAGATGCTGCCTGACCCGTTGAGTTCCTCCAGCACTTTGTGTGTTGCAACAGAATATTGGGTTTGGCAGCATCGTGGTTAAGTTACTGAGTTATTATCTGGAGATCTGAACCATTGATTTGCAGTGAAAATCCCAACATGACTGAATAAAAATGCTAGTTCCAGGAAAGGTGATTATTGTGAAAACCATCTCCTTCATTAGCAAAGGGGACCTGCCATCCCATTCTGTTCTGGCTTATATGTGACTCTTGTCTGAGTAATGTGGCTGACTTTTAACTGCCTCATTTGAGAGGCAATTAGGGATGGATAACAATAATAGTAATAACAGCCGGGGATAACCAGAACTGTGAATGAACATTAAAAGAAGATCTTTGATTACATATCCTTAACATACAAATTTTAGTGGTTGTATATCACACAGTGATTCTGAAATTTGGTTTCAATGGAACTGCAGCTTGGAAGCAGAATTCATAAGAGAAGATAAAATCTCTTTATTAGTCACATGTACATCGAAACACACAGTGAAATTCATCTTTTGCGTAGAGTGTTCTGGGGGGCAGCCCGCAAGTGTCGCCACGCTTCAGGCACCAACATAGCACGCCCACAACTTCCTAACCTGTACGTCTTTGGAATGTGGGAGGAAACTGGAGTACCTGGAGGAAACCCACGCAGACACAGGGAGAATGTACAAACTCCTTACAGACAGTGGCCGGAACTGAACACGGGTTGCTGGTGCTGTAATAGCATTACGTTAACCGCTACACTACCATACCTGCCCTCGCTACATTACCGTGCCTCTCTGCTACACTATGGAAACTCTACCATATAACATTATTAGTACAGTGAAACAGGCTGCTTTTGTGTTAAGGCACTGGTTTAATGATGGCAGAATCCCAGCTGCCCCACTGATTTTATAGCTAAGGTTAATATTTAACAGGCATTCATATGGGTAGAATTACCACAGAGGTACATGAGATAAATCAAAAAGCTCCAGATAGTGAAAATCTGAAATAATAACAGGAAATACTGGAAACATTCAGAGGTCAGGCAGCCTCTGTGGTAAGAGAAACAGAATTAACGTTTCAGGTTGAAGAACCAATTTGAAATGTTGAGTCTGTTTCTTGTTTCAGAGAGGTACATAAGGAGACCTTGACACAGGTGATCCAAACTTGGCCAAAAGTGTAAATTTTTAGATGCAGCTGAAGTAAGGTGAACGAGCAGTGCATTGATAGATTTTTGGACGTTACGTAAATCAAGGGATATGGAGTTAGTGCTGGTGGTTCTGGTGCAAAAGATCAGTTAAGATCTTACTGAAAGGCAGAATAGCTGTGAGTGGCAAAATGGTCTCCTATGTTTTAATTTATAGAGTCATAGGGTAATACAGCACAGAGATGGACCCTTTGGCCCAACTTGTCCACGCTGACCAAGATACCCATTGAAACTAGTCCCATTCACTCACATTTGGCCCATATCCCTTTAAACCTTTCCTATCCACGTAGCTGTCCAGATGTCTTTTAAATGTTGTTATTGTACCCGCCTCAACCACTTCTTCTGGCAGCTTGTTCCATATACGGACCACCCTCTGTGTGAAGATATTGCCCCTCAGGTCCCTTTTAAATCTCTCCCCTCTCACCTTAGACCTGTGCCCTCTAGTTTCTCCAACCCTGGGTAAAAGACTGTGTGCATTCACTCTATGTATGCCCCTAATGATTTTATACACCTCTGCAAGGTCACCCCTCAGAATCCTACGCTCCAAGGAATAAAGTCCTAGCCTGCCCACCCTCTCCCTGTAACAATAGTTTCTTGTGAATAGGGGCAGAGAGACTTCGGAAAGGTATTCCAGAAAAAAAAGTGTTGCAACTGAAGGCTGGGCTGCTAGTGACGGAGCAACTTAAGTTGGAGATTCTCAAGAGGTCATAACTGGAGGAGCACAGAGCAGTGAATGGGCAATAGCTATGTAGCTGAGACATAAATGCACTCAGCAAATATTGAAAGCTCAATATTTGGGTACCCAAGAGACTGCAGATGCTGGAATCTGGAACAACAAACTATCTGCTGGAGGAGTTCAGCAGGTTGAACAACATCTGTGGGGGGGAAAGAATTGTGACATTTCAGGTAGAAAACCTGCATTAGGACAAATCAGGAAATACATATATGTATATGATATACATATATGAGATAAGATTTCTTTATTAGTCACATGTACATTGAAACACACAGTGAAATGCATCTTTTGAGTAGAGTATTCTGGGGGGCAGCCCGCAAGTGTCACCACGCTTCTGGTGCCAACATAGCACGCTCACAACTTCCTAACCTGTACGTCTTTGGAATGTGGGAGGAAACCAGAGCACCTGGAAGAAACCCACACAGACAAGGGGAGAACATACAAACTCCTTACAGGCAGCGGCCAGAATTGAACCCGGGTCGCTGGCCCTGTAAAGCGTTACGCTAACTGCTACACTATGTATGATAGGGTTTTGGGCCGAAACGTCAACAATTCCTCCCCCCCCCCCACAGATTCTCTCTCTCTCTCTCTCTCTCTCTCTCTCTCTCTCTCTCTCTCTCTCTGTCCTTTTCTCCCTCACTCTCTCTCTCTTCAATTCGTTTCATCTCTAAATCACAATACATTACTTTCACTGCCTCCCCTTCTCCTCTTTGATATCTGATTGTACTTGGCAAGCAGTGTCATGGACTGGAATCGTCAATTGAAGAAAAGAGAAAATTATCCTTGTGAGACTAATAGACGACTAGGGATTTAGTTTGGGACAGGCCCTGGGAATCTGACCATGGTGGGAATAAAACTCCACAGAAAAGAGTGGGAAATCTCACCCTCAGAGATACTGCACTGTGTTTGACTGGATATTGGAACAATTAGCTTAATACACTGGGAATGTGATTGAATCCTTAGATCTCTCAATGTCTTCTTAGCGTGTGAATGCTTAATGAGTTAATCTGAATTTCTATGCTTTGTTGTTTTACTGGTCGGAGAGATTTTGGTTCAATTCCCTCTCCAGGAACTTCAGCACAAAAGCCAAGGGTGATCCCAATTCAGTACTGAAGGAGTGCGGTGCTGTCAGAGGAACTACCTTTCAGATACAATTGTTAGACTGGTGCGAGGGTGTTGGGTTCAATTCCAACTCCAGAGAACCTCAAGCACAACTACTAGGCTGACTCCAGGTCAGTACTGAGGACTATTGGAGATGCCTTCTTTCATATGAAAGGGATGCCTTCTTAGCTGAATTATGACCTTGCACCTTATTGTCTACCTGCACTGCACTTTCTCTTAAGCTGTTACACTTTATTCTGCATTCTGTTATTGTTTTACCTTGTACTACCTCAATGCACTGTGTAATGAATTGATCTGTATGAACAGTATGCAAGACAAGTTTTTCACTGTACCTCGGTACATGCGACAATAATAAACCAATTCCAAGTCCAAAGATCCCAATACCACTATTTCAAAGCAGAGCAAGGTAGGTTTCCCTGGAGTCCTGCATCACAAAAATACATGATCTGGCCATTGCTGTCTATGGGATTTTGCTGTGCAGAAGTTGGCTTCCCCCTGATCTACATTACAACAACTTACACTGCAACAAGTTCATTATTGGCTGCAAAGTGTGTTCTGGAGTGAGGAAAGATAAATGGAGGCTTTTTTCCTTTGTTACTGAAGCTGTTAGATCATCTGTTCCAAGGAAACAGCAAACAATGGAAATGTAGTTAGTGGTTAGCATAATGCCTTACAGCGCCAGCGACCCGGGTTCAAATCTGGCCACCGTCTGTAAGGAGTTTATACATTCTCCCCGTGTCTGTGTGGGTTTCCTCCGGGTGCTTCGGTTTCCTCCCACATTCCAAAGACGTACAGGTTAGGAAATTATGGGCATGCTATGTTGGCGCCAGAAGCATGGTGACACTTGCAGGCTGCCCCCCAGAAATCACTATGCAAAAGATGTATTTCACTGTGTGTTTCGATGTACATGTGACTAATAAAGATCTTATCTTATGTGTTCCTGCATAATTACTGCAGTGTGCAAGTTCTGGACCAAATCCTTCCTCTTAAGAACTGATCTTAAAGGAGAGAAAGAGAGAGAGAGAGAGAGAGAGAGAGAGAGAGAGAGAGAGAGAGAGAGAGAGAGAGAGAGAGAGAGAGAGAGAGAGAGAGAGAGAGAGAGAGAGAGGGGGGGGGGATGAGAGATATATACAGAGAAGGGGGAGAGAGGGAGATGGAGGAGGGGAGGGAGAGAAAGAAAGGGAGATATAAAGACAGAGAGAAAGAGAGGGAGAGAAGGAGAGCAGGAGAGAGAGAGAACGAGGGAGAAAGGGAGTGAGGGGGAGAGGGAGAAAAAGTGAGAGAAGGAGAGGGAGACAGAGGGAGGATGGGGAGAGAGAAAGAGAGAGAGGGAGAGGGAGAGAGAGAGAGCAAGAGCAAATACTTCTGTAGCCATTTCTCATGGGCACACAGCTTTGGGCAAGATTCCATCCAGCCACAGCCTGATTAGACTGTATCCCAAGTCATCTATTTATGTCATAACTATGGATACTACTGACCTTGGGAAGCTGTGCACACCCTTTCCCACGCTATCTGGAGCTGTGTCTCAGACGACATGTGCTACGGGGTTCTTTCTGTGGAGCCAAATTCTCTCGCAGCTTTCAGTCCTACCACGCTGCGTGTTCCTTTCATGTCTCAGCAGTGGGAGGAGATGGGCCGGTGTCAGCCTGCTTTCGGGATGAGAAAGTGTGTGCAGGAATCACTGGCCTCAGATGGCCACAGGAACGGGTTTTAAGCAGAAGTCTGCTTTGTATCACGAGGTGTTTCTAGCCCCTTCCCCACCAGACGATGGCATCTCTTTGGGTAGGGTGCTGGAACTTTGAGGATGAACAGTCTGTGGAGGAACTCAGTGGGTCGAGCAGCACCTGTGGGAGGAAAAGAATTGTTGACATTTCGGGTTGAAACCCTGTAGGAGGACTTGAATCTTGATGCAGGGTTTTGACCCGAAACGTCGATAATTCCTTTGTTCCCACAGATGCTGCTCGACCCGCTGAGTTCCTCCGGCGGATTGTTTATTGATCCAGATTCCAGCTTCTGCAGCCTCTTGTGTCTCTGCAAGGGTAGTGCAAAGGGTAAGTGGAAAGTGTGAGCAGCTTTAAGTTCCTGGGTGTCAACATCTCGGAGGATCTGTCCTGGGCCCAACACATTGATTTAATCACACCAGGCACACCAGTGGCTCTACTTTGTTAGGATTTGGATGAGATTTAGTATGTCACCAAAGACTCTTGCAAATTTCTACGGATGTGTGGTGGAGAGCATTCTGACTGGTTGCGCCACAGCCTGGTATGGAGGCTCCAATGCGCAGGATCAAAAGAGGCTGCAGAGGGTTGTAGACTCACCCAGCTCCATCACGGGCACAACCCTCCCCGCCATCGAGGACATCTTCAAGAGGCGGCATCCATCACTAAGGACCCTCACCATCCGGGACATGCCCTCTTCATGTTACTATCATCGGGGAGGAGGTACAGGAGCCTGAAGACCCACACTCAATGATTCAGAAACAGCTTCTTCCCCTCCACCATCAGATTTCTGAACCGTCCATGAACCCATGAACACTACCTCGTTATTCCTTTTTTTTGCTCTATTTATCTATTTTGTAATTTATAACTAATTTTATGTGTTTGCACTGTACTGCTGCCACAAAACAACAAATTTCACATCATAAGACTGTGATAATAAATCTGATTCTGAAATCAGATTCTGATTCTGATTAACCTAGACAGCGGAGAACAGACTCTATGTCTGTCCGAGCACCTCAATCACCGAGGCATAGACGGCAACTGGCCAAGTGCTCGAAGATAGGATTCATACTGATCGGTGGTGGGCTAAAAGGCCTGTTTCTGTACTGTATGACTCTATGACTCCATAACAGCAACAGTTTGCATTTATATAGCACCTGCTCTATTAACTTGGAGATGCAGTTTCAAATCCCACCTCCACATCTGGTGAATTTAAATTCAAATAAATCTTCAATAAAAAGCTGGTATCACTAACTACAGAATTACTTACTGCTGTAAGAGCCCACTGGGCGTAGTAGGGGCAGCACAGTGATGCAGCAATCAGTGCCTTTACCTCACAGCTCCGGAGACCCAGGTTGGATCCTGACCTCTGGCACTGTGTGTGTGTGTGTGTGTGTGTGTGTGTGTGTGTGTGTGTGTGTGTGTGTGTGTGTGTGTGTGTGTGTGTGTGTGTGTGTGTGTGTGTGTGTGTGTGTGTGTGTTTTTGCATGTTCTCCCTGTGACGCTGTGGGTTTTCCCCGGGTGCTCCGGTTTCCTCCCACACCCATACAGGCACGGTAGTGTAGCGGTTAGTGTAACGCACAGCGCCAGCGACCTGGGTTCAATTCCCGCCGCTGTCTGTAAGGAGTTTGTACGTTCTCCCCGTGTCTGCGTGGGTTTCCTCCGGGTGCTCCGGTTTCCTCCCACATTCCAAAGACGTGCGGGTTAGGAAGTTGTGGGCATGCTATGTTGACGCCGGAAGCGCGGCGACACTTGCGGGCTGCCCCCAGAACACTACGCAAAAGACACATTTCACTGTGTGTTTCGATGCACATGCGACAAATAAAGATATCTTATCTTATTTTAGCTTAGATGTGCTGATAAGTTAATTGACTGCTGTAAGTTACCTCCCAGTGTGGGTAAGTGGTGCAAAAACCAAAGGGGAGTTGATGGGGGTGTGAGTGAGGTTAAGTTGCTGGGAAGTGAGAGGGGAAGTGATAGAAGGGGAAATGATGGAAGGGGGCATAAGGGAAGTGAAATGGCCTCCTTGGGCTGTGGTAGGTAATTACTGTCTCTTTGAAATGGCCCTGCAAGCCCCTGAGTCCAAGAGACAATTGGGGAAGGGCAAGAAATGCTGTGGTCCGTGTTCTCTGAAGCAATGATAAGGAAGGATTGCTTTACACTTGCCTGGGTGAGTGCACCTTCAACAATACTCAAGAAGCTCGACACCATATAGGACTTAGCAGCCCGCTTGACAGGCACCCCATTCACACCCATTCACTCACTCCACCACTGACACACTGTAGCAGCAGTTTGTACCACCTATAGGAAGCATTGTGGCAACTTGCCAAGATTCCTCGGACAGTACTTTCCAAACCCACCACCTCTACCAGCTAGAAGGACAAGGGCAGCAAAAGCCCGAGGAACACCACCCCCTGGAAGTTGGCCTCCAAGCCACGCACCATCCTGACTTGGAAATATATCGCCGTTCCTTCACCAAAATCCTGGAACTCCCTCCCTAACGGCACTGTGGGTGTACCCACACCTCAAGGACTGCAGCAGTTCAAGAAGACAGCTCACCCCCACCTTCTCAAGGGCTATGAGGGATGGGCAATTAAGTGCTGGTTCACATGTGAAGCCCACATGCATTGAATGAATAGTAAAGAAAACACAACCTCACAGTGCATTGCAAAGCAGCTCAATGCTTTATGAAGAACAAACACATAAGATGGATGCACATCACTTTGAAGGCCAACGAGAAAGTTTTGAGGCATCTCAGAATGGAAGAGAGGGGCGTGGTGTGTTACAGGGGGAGTTCCACAGTGAAGGCGTGGCTACCAATGATGGGAACCGATGTTGGAAAACCATAGAACCATAGAACAGTACAGCCAATACAGGACCTTCGGCCCACCATGTTGTGCCGACCTTTAAACCACCCCTTCCTCCCACATATCCCCCTATTTTAAATTCCTCCATATGCTTATCTAACAATCTCTTGAATTTGACCAATGTACCTGCCTCCACCACTACCCCAGGCAGCGCATTCCATGCCCCAGCCACTCTCTGGGTAAAAAGCCTCCTTCTGATATCTCCTTTGAACTTTCCTACCAATTAATTTGAAGCCATGCCCTCTTGTATTGAGCATTGGTGCCTTAGGAAAGAGGCGCTGGCTGTTTACTCCATCTATTCCTCTTAATATTTTGTACACCTCTATCATGTCTCCCCTCATCCTCCTTCTCTCCAAAGAGTAAAGCCCTAGCTCCCTTAGTCTCTCCTCATAGTCCATACTCTCCAAACCAGGCAGCATCCTGGTAAATCTCCTCTGCACCCTTTCCAACGCTTCCACATCCTTCCTATAATGAGGCGACCAGAACTGGACACAGTACTCCAAGTGTGGTCTAACCAGATTTTTGTAGGGCTGCATCATTACCTCGCGGCTCTTAAACTCGATCCCACAACTTATGAAAGCTAACACCCTATAAGCTTTCTTAACTACCCTATCCACCTGTGAGGCAACTTTCAGATATGAACCCCCAGATCCCTCTGCTCCTCCACACTACCCAGAATCCTGCCATTAACTTTGTACTCCGCCTTGGAGTTTGTCCTTGCAAAGTGTACCACCTCACACTTCTCCGGATTGAACTCCATCTCCCACTTCTCAGCCCAGCTCTGCATCCTATCAATATCCCTCTGCAATCTTCAACAGCGTTCTACACTATCCACAACACCACCAACCTTTGTGTCGTCTGCAAACTTGCTAACCCACCCTTCAACCCCCTCATCCAAGTCATTAATAAACATCAACAAACTTGCCATCCCAAGATTCTGCTGGTCTTCTGCTCTTTTCAAGCTTATTATTGTCTACATGACAGTCATGGACTTTTGCCAAGGCTTTGCAACTTTACAGAGTCAGGAAGCATTACCCAACTGTCCCCCAACTCCCACCACTCACACTCTCACCCTCATCTCACCCCCCCACCACAGGGCAGATCCCTTCCCACCTGAGCTTGAATCTTGTGCAACTCAACCTTTGCTATTGGCTTCACCCTGGTTTCTCTCTTCAAAAAGATTATCAGCCAAAATGCATCGCCTCGTGCATATCAATTTAATCTGTCTGCAAAATGCTTGCTGATTTTAAAACAAACTCATTAAAGCTGCCAGAACCTCCTCCTTCCTAACACTGGCCCTCTCTGGCTCATAGATCAGATGTCTGAATCACCTTGATTGAATTCTGGCAAATATATAGTCGAGAATCTCGACAGGGAGTCCCTCACCTTCAGTGAAAATACTTGACTTTGCTTAACAATTTGGTTCGGTTGTTACATTCAGTCACAACTTTTCCCAGGCCTCTACTTGTTCTGAATTCCCGGGAGCAGGAAATAAGGAAAGTGCCACCATGCTAGATCAAAGGGGGTCTGATTCCAAACCACAATGTAAAAACTCTAAACATTCATTTGTTCTGTATTCGTGCCAAATATTGCAAACATTTCTGTATGTTAAGTGGCTTGTGAAATTACAATATTAGTTATCTTCTGTTACAAGGACATGTGCACCCTTCGGAAGTCTGCTTTGGGGGAGCTGTCTTTCCTTTATTGATATTGTGGTGAACCAACGGATTGTAGGCCGCTGTATCTTGTTCACTTACAAGTTATACAGGATTGGGTCACTGTGAGTGATCCACCAGTGTACCGGACCTGTTAGTCATGAGAAAAATACTCACAGATGGGTGGCAAATTCAGTTTTGAAAGATGCATTTTTTTGTTTTGTTTCAAAGACAGTTTCATGTTTGTAATGCAAAGGATCAGTCAGCTCTGAAGCAGAACATATCTGAGGTTTGAAGTGGGGAACTATGGGATCTTTGACATTACATACGCACAACAAATATGTATCCTTAACAGAAGTCTCACTGTATCCCACAACTCGTTTGAAGATAAGCAACTTAGTGTCTTTTGTCCTTGGGATGGGGGAGGGAGAGACTCATGTCTGACAGAGACACAGAGTGACAAAGGTTTCTGGAACTTGCCTTCATAGATGAAGAGAACTTGTTTCAGTGTGGGCTTGGTTTAAAAAGCAAAGTCTGATTTCGTTTCCTTGCCATCTGTAGATTAGCTTATAAAATCTGGGGAATGATGCAGAATTCATGAGCTGACTTTCCTTCACCTTACTTGCTTCCCTGTGCTGTTGCCTATTCAAAGGAACTTGGTTGTTTTTGAAACCTTCTACACTGTTTCAGTGAAGCACCTCATCTTTTGTTGGGATTTTGAACAAACCAGCAGGGCTCAATACTACAATGGAGACACAAGAGACTGCAGATGCTGGAATCTGCAGCGATGGGTCCCCACAACCTACTGATGATCCTTTCTTCCGTCTCAAACCTTCCTCCACCTTTTGGGCACCCCCTTCTGGCCTTTTACTCTCTCTCAACCTTTTTCACCTCCAACTGCCAAGGTGACATCAACCATCTTGACTTCTCCACTCCCCTCACCCCCACTGAATGTACTGCTCTCTGCTCTCTCAGTACCGTTCCCAAGCTCATCGTCAAACCCACGGACAAGGGCGGTGCCATTGTAGTCTGGTGGACTGACCTCTACCTTGCACCTCTCCGACATCTTACCTACCCCTGGACCGGGACCCTGCCAACGATCATCAGGTCACTGTCTCCCGTACCTGCACAGACCTCATCACCTCTGGAGATCTCCCCTGCACAGCCTCCAACCTGATAGTTCCCCAACCCCGCACTTCCCATTTCTATCTCGTCCCCAAGATTCACAAACAAGGCTGCCCTGATAGGTCCATTGTTTCGGCCTGCTCCTGCCCGACCTAGCTCATCAGTCCAGATGAAGGGTCTCGACTCGATATGTCGACTGTTCATTTCCCTCCATGGATGCTGCCTGACCCACTGAGTTCCTCCAGCATCTTGTTTGTAGCTCAATAAGACCATAAGACAAAGGAGCAGAAGTCGGCCATTCGGCCCATCGTGTCTGTTCCGCCATTCTATCACGAGCTGATCCATTCTCCCATTTAGCCCCACTCCCCCGCCTTCTCACCATAACCTTTGATTCCCTGGCTACTCAGACACCTGTCAATCTCTGCCTTAAATACACCCAATGACTTTGCCTCCACAGCCGCCCATGGCAACAAAATCCATGGATTCACCACTCTCTGGCTAAGGAAATTTCTCCGCATCCCTGTTCTGAATGGGCGCCCTTCAATCCTGAAGTCGTGCCCTCTTGTACTAGACTCCCCTACCATGGGAAACAACTTTGCCACATCTACTCTGTCCAGGCCTTTTAACATTCGAAATGTTTCTATGAGGTCCCCCCTCATTCTTCTGAAATATTACTGCAATATTAGGTCAGAACCACCAGTTGGATTTTCTTGGAGTAACACCAATGGTATTCAGCATTTGTATCCCTTCTCAATCTCTCCTTTATCCTCTTGCTATCTGCATTTTCCCTTGTGTCCCTGCCTCTGTTCCCATTTAATTACACTCTCTCCACCCCCTTACAGACCTGTCCTACCCTCCCAGTCAAGTGCCTTCACCCCCTCACTCCAGCTTCCCACACACCACTTCTCCTGGGCCTACACTTAAATTGATTTAATCTCCAATTTCTCCCAGTTCTGATGAAAGGCTGTTGGCATTAACCCTGCTTCTCTCTCCACAGATACTGTCTGACCAGCCAAGTATTGATGACTATTCTGTCTTGTTTTATGTTTGAAGCCCTTATTTTGCTGCTTTGAGAAATAGAATCCATCACCCTTCACATTGGAGCGTAGGAGAACGAGGGGTGATCTTATAAAGGTGTATAAAATCATGAGGGGTGTAAATAGGGTCAATGCACGCAGTCTTTTTCCCAGGGTTGGGGAAATCAAGAACTAGAGGGCATAGGCTTAAGGTGAGAGGGGAGCAATTTAATAGGAACTTGAGGGGTAACTTTTTCACCCAGAGAGTGGTCAGTGAATGGAATAGAACCATAGAACCATACAGCACAAAACAGGCCCTTTGGCCCACCAAACAGGCTCTTCGGCCCACCAGACCTGCCAGAGGAAGTGGCTGAGGCAGGTACATTAACAACATTCAAAATATATTGGACCTCCTTTCTACTGGGCTTTGCCATTTCCTATCTTCAGTCCTGAAGAAGGGTCCTGACTGGAAATGTTGACTGCCTGCTTTTCTCCACAGATGCTGCCTGGCTTGCTGAGTTCCTCCAGCATCATAGTGTTTTACATTTAAAAGACACTTGGACAAGTAGATGGATAGGAACGGTTCAGAGGGAAATGGGCCAAACGCAGACAAATGGGACTGACTTAGATGGGAAGCTTGCTCGGCATGGACCAGATGGGCTGAAGGGCCTGTTTCCATGCTGTATGACTCTATGGTGGTACTACCCTATCTGCTTAACCATAGATAGTCATGATCATATTATAAATGACCTTGACATAAAAGAACTGTTGTGTTGTATTTGATCTGTACGCTACTAGGTATTGGTGTGGAAAAGATTCAAGGATGTGCTAAAGCTTCTTTGAAAAATTTCAACATGCTCACTGACTTCCATATTGATTGTAAGTAAGGAAGGTGTTGTTATTGAGAACCTTGGGTCCATGCATTGGAAGCACACAAAAGCCCTAAGTAAATAATGGAAGGAATGTGCCACCTCACAAATGACCCATCTCCCAACTTTGGAGGAGTCTGTGGCTCCCACAGTGACTACACCAGTCACCTCAGAGCCCACAAACCCAGAACGGAGCCCAGTCCTCCTCGACTGCCTGAGGAGAAGACGAAAAAATTGGTGTTGCCATCAAGGATCCAAGGAATGTGCAACCCTGCCAAAGCCAGGAGCCTTCGCCACCAGCCTGGACCAGAAGGACTGAATGGTCTGTTTCTATGTTGCAAATAACATGTCAACAGTTACCCAGCCCTTTTTGACAAATGACGATCTTGTCAACTTCAATAGCAGTGAACAAACTTTCAATTCTGCAGCAACCTTCCAGACAACAAACAACTTTGGAAGTGCAGCTAATCTTGAACTGTAGCAAAAGCAGAAGTAAACAGCACGCTCCTACTAATAGGAATGTGATAATAGCCAGATAATCTGTTGGAGAATAAACACTGGCCAGGACACTGAGGACAATTCCTCGGCTTCTCCTTGGAATAGAACGATGGGACCTCCAGCGTCCATGTACGGAGAGGAAAAGGGCTTTTAGTTAACTCATCTAAAATACAGCTCTTCTGACAGTCAAAAAACTGCAGATGCCCTATATCTGAAATAAACAGAAAAAGTTGGAGATGTTTATCAGAACAGGCAGTGCTCATGGAAAAAGAAACAGGGCTAACATTTCAGGTCTGAGAACCTTTGTCAGTACCTTAGCGACCCTAACGATCTGTTTACAGACGTACTCTGACTTGCTCAGTACTCCCAGCAGTTTCTGTTTTTATTTCGGATTTCCAGCATCTGCGGTTTTTAAAAAATCTTCATCCCAGGGATCAGTCTGAACCTTCACTGCACTTCCTCCATGGCAAGTATATCTGCACACAAAACTCCAGGTGTGGTCTCACCAGGCCTTGTAAAACATCCTTCCTCCCCTGCTCACAGCTTCCTGCGATGAAGGTCAACATACCACTTACCTTTGTAACTGCATGCTACACCTGCATGTTTGCTCACTGTGACCGGAGTACAAGGACACCCACATCCCTTAGTACATAAACATTCCTCAGTCTATCACCACTTAAATAATACCCTGCCTTTCCGTTGTATAGTTTATTGACCCTGGTCTGTTAGATGTTCGCGTCATGCTAAGCTATGCCTGAATTCAGCCAATAACCACTTAATACTGTGCTTGCTTTCTGCCTTGGTATTGAGTCTAATCAAACCTCCTTTCTACCTTATAAGTCCACATTCAGCTTGAAGAATAACCCAGGGAGGGAGAAGTGAGTGAGGCACAGTAGTGTAGCGGTTAGCATTAACACTATTACAGCACCAGCGACCTGGGTTCAATTCCGGCCGCTGTCTGTAAGGAGTTTGTACGTTCTCCCTGTGACTCCGGGTGCTCTGTTTGCCTCCCACATTCCAAGGACGTACGAGTTAGGAAGTTGTGGGCATGCTATGTTGGTGCCAAAAGCATGATGACACTTGCGGGCTGCCCCCAGAACACTCTATGCAAAACATGCCTTTCTCTGTGTGTTTTGGTGTACATGTGAATAATAAAGATATCTTATCTTACCTTAAATGAATTGAGTTGGGAGCAGGAGGATGATTTTAACCTAACCTGTATGGTAGGCAAGTGAGAAGATTGCATCTTCTCTCCGTTTTATGTCCCACCTTGATTTTGCTCTCCCTTCAATTTAGAATTAATCCCCCACCCAGTGTATCACAGTGTGGATTGAGGACAACTTTCAGATAAGACACAAGAGAGACCGAAGATGCTGGAAATCTGGAACAACACACAAAATGCTGGAGGAACTCAGTGGGTCAGGCAGCATCCATGGAGGAAAATGGACCGTCGACATTACGAGTGGAGACCCTTCATCAGGACTGGAAAGAAAGAGGGGAGATCGCTGGCGTAAGGAGGTGGGGGGGGAGGGGTGGAGCAGGAGCTGGCAGGTGATAAGTGGATCCAGGTGAGAGGGGGTGATAGGCAGATAGGGCCACAGAACAATCTAATTGGCTGAAGATGATCTTGAGTGTGAATGAGTCACAGGGACAGACAGCACAGAAACAGGCCCTTCGACACACCGTGTCCATTATGAGGGAATAAGAACTCGTAACTGACCATTTCCAAGCAATAGGTGTGAAATAAGCTTCCGCAATTAAAAAAAGCCACGGCAGAACCACTGGTTTCCTGATAATCTGTTTCTCTTGATGTTGATTCATAGAGTCACAGAGTAACACAGCACGGAAACAGGCCCTTCGGCCCAACTGGTCCATGCCAACCAAGATGCCCACGTAGCTAATCCCATTTGCCTGCGTTTGTCCCATATTCCTCTAAACCTTTCCTTTCCATGTACTTATCCACATGTCTTTTAAATGTTGTTATTGTACCTGCCTCAACCACTTCCTCTGGCCGCTTGTTCCATATACACACCAACCTCTGCGTGAAGAAGTTGCCCCTCAGGTCCCTTTTAAATCTTTCCCCTCTCACCTTAAACCTATGCCTTCTAGTTCTTGATTCCCCAATCCTGGGAAAAAGACTGAGTGCATTACCCTATCTATGACCCTCATAATTTTATACACCTCTATAAGGTCACCCCTCAATCTCCTACGCTCCAAGGAATAAAGTCCCAACCTGCTCAACCTCTCCCTGTAACTCAGGCCCTCGAGTCCGTGTAACATTCTCATATACTTCTCGCTGCCTTGGTGAAGCAGCCAGCATGATCAAAGACCCTACCCACCCGGGTCATTCTCTCTTCTCTCCTCTTCCATCAGGCAGAAGATACAGGAGCCTGAGGGCACGTACCACCAGGTTCAAGGACAGCTTCTATCCAACTGTGATAAGACTATTGAATGGTTCCCTTATACAATGACATAGACTCTTGCCCTCACAATCTACCTTGTTATGACCTTGCACCTTATTGTCTACCTGCAATGCACTTCCCTGTAGCTGTGACACTTTACTCTGTATTCTGTTGTTGTTTTTACCCTGTACTACCTCAATGCACTGTGTAATGAATTGATCTGTACAAATAGTATGCAAAGCAAGTTTTTCACTGTACCTCAGTACAAGTGACAATCATAAACCAATACCAATACCAATACAAAATCTTCCTTGCACTCTTTCCAGCTTAATGACACTATTATCTTGTCTCGTCTTGTCTCGTCTTGTCTTGCCTTGTCTTATCTTGTCTTGTCTTGTCTTGTCTTATCTTATCTTATCTCTCACCCAGGCTACTCCAACAGCACCTCCCACCAAGAAGGGCAAGGGCAGCAATAACTGCAGCTTCTCTTCCAAGTTGCACGTTGATGGTCCTCCACTGTCAGTGAAACTCCCTCCCCAACAACAACATGGAAGCACCTTCACCAGAAAGACCGCGGTGGTTCAAGAAGGTGGCTCACCAGCTCCTTCTCAAGGGCAACTAGTGATGGGCAATAAATGCCAGTGGTGCCCAGATCTGAAAAACGAACAAACAAAACCTGTACCCCAAAAAATCATAGACTGCCACACAAACAGAGACCGTAAAATATAGGAGTAGAATTAGGCCATTTGGCCCATAGAGTCTGCTCTGCCATTCAATTATGGCTGATTTTGTTTCAACATTCTCCTGCCTTCTCCCTGTAACCCTTAACCCCCTTACCGATCAAGAACCTAACAATCTCTGCCTTAAATACACCCAGTGCCTTGGCCTCCCCTGCCCTCTGGGGCAATGAATTCCACAGACTCACTGCCCTCTGGTTGAAGAAATTCCTCCTTTGAATGGGCATCCCTTTTTATTCTGAGGCTGTGCCCTCACACCCTAGACTTTGCTACTAATGGAAACACCATCTCCACGTCCACTCTATCCAGGCCTTTCAGTATCTGGGAGCTTTCAATGAGATCCCCCATCATCCTTTTGACCTCCATCGAGTACAGACCCAGAGCCATCAAACACTCCTCGTATGTCAAGCCTTTCACTCCTGGGATCATTCTTGTGAATCTCCTCGGACCCTCTCTTCTGGACCACCTTTCGTTAGGTACAGGACCCAGCACAACCACATGTATCAGATCCACACAAACACAATTGGTTAGAACCATGTGATCAGCTGACAGCTTCCAGAAAGCAGAACCTCCAGTGCAGAGAAAATAGTGACTATCTGCTCTCAAGATTGAGATTCAAGCGTTGGAAGCTTCTGCTCTCTGCTTCAGACTTTGTATTCTGTCAATTTGTTGTATTAATATTTACATGGAATATTTTAGGAAGCCGGTCATTCATTTTGTTTGACATATTTCACTCTTTCAATCGTAAATGAAAGCAGGGATGTTGTTGGGACATCCTGACACTAGCTTTCTGTTGCAATAAGGAAAGACTAGACTGTACATCTTAATATGACCAGGCCTTTCCCTGCAAATAAACAGTCAACGTCTACAAAGGCAAATGAAACAGACGTTCTTCAGGGTTTCACTTGCAAAGTACAGAGAAGGGAAGACACCCTGCCTACTTCTGTCCTGCTAACACCCGTTTTGGATGCTGGAATAAGATGATAATTGGGCAATTGTGGGTTCACATCTGGATCAAGAAAGGTGAACCCAAGTCTAGGCTGACACTAGAGTGCAGCACTGAGAGAGTGCAGCTCTGTTGGTGGTGCCTTTTATTGGATGAATCGACAGATCCAGCCCTGTGTTTTAGTATGGAACATAGAACAGAGAACACTACAGCACAGTACAGGCCCTTCAGCCCACGATGTTGTGCCGACATTTTATCTTGCTCTAAGATCTACCTAACCCTCCCACATAGCCCTCCAATCTCTCTATCATCCATGTGCCTATCTAAGAGTCTCTTAAATGTCCCTAATGTATCTGCCTCCACCACCGCTGCCGGCAGTGCGTTCCACGTACCCATTACTCTCTGTGTAAAAAGCTTGCCTCTGACATCCCCCTTATACCTTCCTCCAATCACCTTAAAATTATGCCCCCTCGTGTGAGCCATTTTCGCCCTGGGAAAAAGTCTCTGACTGCCCACTCGATCTATGCCTCTCAGTGGCCTCACACAACAGGGGCCATGTCTTGTTTAAACATTATTTCATCATCGTCCTCTTGGAAAGATTCTTCTCTCCAGAATAATGTGCGGTGACATTTGCCAGCAGTGCTCAGTGCACCATGACCAGAAGTCTCCTTGCAAGTTTTTCGGCACTCCACAGTTTCAACATGAAACGTTTGACTGTGATGGATGACAGGCAGATTGTTCCCTGAATGATTTACCTAAGGCTTAGTGTGTCATCTCTCAGCCGTGAAGACCGCTGTGCGTTCCTAGACACCATGACCTCCACGTGAGAAACAACTCAGCTTTTTGAGAAGAAAGATTCCACAAAGCCACCTAGATTTTGGCTGGGGCATGTGCAAGCCTTTGAACGTGCAACGTTTGATCAGTCATGCGGTAAGCATGAAATCCAGTAGTTCTTGGCACACTCCGTTCTCCATCTGCTGGGTCCTGCACCTGTCATCTTGCTGTTGTCCTCCTAGTGGGATCTTACTGTGCCTGGCCTCATCACATGGGCTGAGGACTGTTTGCTCCGTCATGTTGAGCGCTCTCCCTGCTCATTAGTAAGGACTCTTGATTAGTAAGAGTGTCAAAGGTTACGGGGAGAAGGCAGGAGAATGGGATTGAGAGGGTAAAATAAATCAGCCGTGATTGAATGGTGGCTTTTAAGAGGGGCTTGGATGGGCACATGAATGAGAGGAACATGGAGGGATATGGGCATTCTGTAGGAAGAAGGGATTAGGTATGTCGACACAACATTGTGGACTGAAGGGCCTGTTCTGTGCTGTACTGTTCTATGTTCTATGTTCCATGAATGGCGGAGCAGATTTGATGGGCTGAATGGCCTAATTCTGCTCCTATGGTCATTACAATACCTTCACTGAACCACCGCTGTTACCAAGTCCCTCTGTCGCCTCATCTCTCCCAGTCTTGGTAATCTCCTACGCTCTGCACACCTCCAGTTCTGGCCTCTTGTACGCCTCCAACTTCCTGTCATACAAAGAGGCATAGAATCATATGTCACGGAAACAGGCCCTTCGGCCCAACTTGCCTATGCCGACCAAGTTGTCTACTTCAGCTAGTCCCATTTCCCCCTGTTTGTCCCATATTCCTCTAAACCTTTCCTACCCAGGTACGGTATCTGTAGAAGTACAAGAATCTGTAGAGTCTTGCAAATTTCTACAAATGTACGGTGGAGAGCATTCTGACTGGTTGCATCACCGCCTGGTACAGAGGCTCCAATGCACAGGATCGCAAGACGCTGCAGAGGGTTGTAGACTCAGCCAGCTCCATCACGGATGCAACTCTCCCCGCCATCGAGGATGTCTTCAAGAGGCGGTGCCTCAAGAAGGCGGCATCCATCACTAAGGACCCTCACCATCCAGGACATGCCCTCTTCTCGTTACTACCATTGGGGAGGAGGTACAGGAGCCTGAAGACCCACACTCAACGATGCAGGAACAGCTTCTCCCCCTCCACCATCAGATTTCTAAAGGGTCCATGAACCCATGAACACTACCTCATTATTCCTCTTTTGCACTGTTTATTTAGTTTTGTAACTTATAGTAATTTTTACGTCTCGCACTGTACTGCTGCCGCAAAACAACAAATTTCATGTCATGTGTCAGTGATAACAAACCTGATTCTGATACCTCTCTAAATGCTGTAATTAAACCCATCTCTACCACTTCATCTTGTAGCTTGTTCCATATACCCACCACCCTCTGTGTGAAAAACCTGTGTGAAAGGTCCCCTTTCTTTCCCCCTCACCTTAAACCTATGCCCTCTAGTTTTAGACTCCCTCGACTCTCGGGAAAAGACTATGATCATCCAGCTTATCCAACCCCTCATGACTTCTATGCACTGAGGTAATTGGGCCAAAGGCTGGCTCCTTTGACAGAAGAAAAGAAGCCAGTACATCTCCTGGAAAAGGGAGAAGACCGAGAGTGGTCATTAGAAGGGGCTACAAGACATTGTAACTTCCTCTACTGTCCCAGGACGTAGAAGCTGCATTCTACATATTATGAGGGTTCTGTGGGCTTAAGGCTTAGTGTAGGCCACCTTTTATCATTCAGTGAGCATTTAGACTTGCCAATGGGAATTGAGAGGAAGCTTCCAGGTACCCAGTGGTGATGCTGCTGCAGTCAACTTGTCCCGAGCCATGACTCACAGCCAGACAGGACCGTGTGCAAGAGGCAGCTGTGGCCCACTGTATGAGAAGTGCAAGTTTCTACTGTGGCCAATGAAGTTGGCCAACCTATAAATGTTTACCTCAGCATCAAGGCATCATTCCACAGTGTGTTTTTTTCCAAATGTAAAATGTATTTATAAAACTATATGCAAGAAATATAAAACAGGACATGGTTTTCTTTACATTCAGATTGTTGTGAGGCCTATACATCCGTAGTGTTGTCTTGTCTATACATCCGTAGTGTTGTCTGGTCTATACATTCACAGGTTTAAGGTGAGAGGGGAGAGATTTAATAGAAACTTTTTCACCCAGAGGGTGGTCAGTGAACGGAATGAGGTGCCAGAGGAAGTGGTTGAGGCAGGTACATTAACAACATTTAGAAGGTACTTGGAAACATAGGAAAAGTTCAGAGGGATATGGGCCAAATCCAAATGGGATTAGTTTAGATGGGAATCTTGGTCGGCATGGATGAGTTGGGCCAAATGGCCTGTTTCCATGCTGTATTACTCTATGACTTCATTTGTGTCCTAAATGGGCGACCCCTTATTCTGAAACTCTGTCCCCCTGCCCCCCAGCTCTAGGTTCCCCTACAAGGAGAAACGCCCCTCTGAGTTATTGAGCAGGATATGGGAGTACAGGAAATAGACATCCGATTTCTTACAAAAGGAGTTTCATGGAGCTGTTCTGTGAGCTAATGACATATCTTAAAGATACTTTCCTTCTGATGGATCCTGTCATATAGGTGAATCCTCAGTGTGACTTGAGTTTTATTCTTTGTTCTGGAGCAGTGAAAAGTGACTTTTGCTACAGTTTTCCCCTGTATTTCCTTTAGCTCTGTGGCAAAATTATCATTTCGGTCGCTTAATTGTCAGCGCAATCAGCTCCCCCATTAGATGAGAACAGTAATATTTTGAGGCAGCTGGTTCGTTTTAGCTTTAATGTGAAAGGTGCCTGCAGGTAGGAATTATCAGGCAACTGCCTTCCTCCCCCTTCTTGCTGTCCTTCTGCAGAATTGCTCCAAAAATTCCCACACATCTCTCCCGAATCATTACAAGGCTTTTAGGTAATTGGAGGTCTATAAGATAGATGTTTTTGAAAGGTGCCGGCTCCCTTCCAGCTGGTTCTGTAGAGATAACAGCTGGGAGCTCACTGGGTTTCTACACAACCCAATAAGCCTGGAATCTCAGACACAAGAGATTCTGCAGATGCTGGAATAGTGGATGTTTCGGGTTGAGACCCTTCATCAGGACTGGAAAGGAAGAGGGCAGAAGCCAGAATAAGGAGGTGGGGGGAGGGGGAGGAGTACACACAGGCAGGGGCTAGTTGAGTCCAGGTGAGAGGGTGAAGGTAGGAGGTTGGGGGTGGGGGTGGGGGAGAGGGGAGAAGGCACGGTAGTGTAGCGGTTAGTGTAACGCTTTACATCGCCAGCGACCCGGTTTCAGTTCCGGCCACTGCCTGTAAGGAGTTTGTACGTTCTCCCCGTGTCTGTGTGGGTTTCCTCCGGGTGCTCCGGTTTCCTCCCACATTCCAAAGACGTACGGGTTAGGAAGTTGTGGGCATGCTATGTTGGCGCCGGAAGTGTGGCGACACTTGCGGGCTGCCCCCAGAACACTCTACATATAAGATGCATTTCACTGTGTGTTTTGATGTACATGTGACTAATAAAGATATCTTTAGAACTAAGAAGCTGAGAGGTGACGGGTAGAAGAGGCAAAGGGTTGAAGAAGAAGGAATCCGGTCGGAGAGGGCAGGGAACCGTGGAATAAAAGGAAGGATAAACTCACCAACTCACCTGTCCCCTGCCTGTGTGCACTCCTCCCCCTCCCCCGACCTTCTTATGCCTGCCTCTGCCCTCTTCCTTTCCAGTCCTGATGAAGGGTCTCGGCCCGAAACGTCGAATGTTTATTTATTTCTCTCCGTAGGTGCTGCCTGACCCATGTCTCCATTAGTCACACGTACATCGAAACACACAGTGAAATGCATCTTTTGCGTAGAGTGTTCTGGGGGCAGCCCACAAGTGTCGCCACGCTTCCGGTGCCAACATAACATGCCCATGACTTCCTAACCCATACGTCTTTGGAATGTGGGAGGAAACCGGAGCACCTGGAGAAAACCCACGCAGACACGGGGAGAACGTACAAACTCCTTACAGACAGCGGCCGGAATTGAACCCGGGTCACTGGCGCTGTAATAGCGTTACACTAACCGCTACTATTTCCCCCCTCAGATGCTGCCTGACCCATTGAGTTCGTCCAGCATTTTGTCTGTTGCTCCAGATTCCAGCAACTGCCGTCTCTTGGGTCCAGGTGAAGGGTCCCGACCCGAATTGTCGACCGCCCATTTCTCTCCACAGATGCTGCCTGACCTGCTGAGTTTCTCCAGCTTTTGTTTGTTGCTCCAGGATCTGAGGGGAGTCGATAGCAATGGGGGGAGAATAAATTGAGATTAATATGAATGGGTGCTTGATGGTTAAGTGCCCAAGGAGCTCTTTCCATGCCGTGTGACTCCGAACTTTACCTTAACAACAGATCATTCTTATCCTTGATCTCCCATGGTATTTCCAAGGTTTCCCTTAATTGAGCTGTGCTAATTATTCCAACTCAATTGCCCAATTTCTCGTGGAGGATTAGAAAATGCCCTTTGTGCTATCTTTAGCCCACTGGTTCACACATCCTGCCAAATTCTTATTTGCATTATTTAACAACCTTTCCTGACCCAACTAAAAATAGCACAACTTCTGACCTGGAGAACAGGAATACAAGAAAGAGATTTCAACCATGGAAGTGCCTCTATGTAAAATGTGCTATATTTAGATTCTCTAAGTGAAATTATTGGAAAATATATATGGGTGTGTTGTGTGCCTTGATTGGTTAATTTAGTATAACCTGCATTGCAATCACTGTGGTTTTTACTAAATGAAGTTGGTTTAATTTGTTGAAATGATTTGTCGCCGTGAATTTCTTTTCTGCTACAGAGCACAGTGCAAGGAGTTGTCAGAATGAAGCATTGTGCACAATTACAATATCCAATTGATAGAACACTAAACCACTCCAGATCAAAAGATTTAAAGCTATCATTAGAGATTTTCCATAATAAAGTCCTGCACCCCATCTAAGGAAGTGCACAAACCCAGCTTTCAGTCTGCTTGTTTCCTCAGAGGAGCGGGTGTTTCTGTAAAGGGATACTTCAACCATTTCATTTAAAATTGGTGTCACCTCTGAGAGATGAAGAACACTGTAGCCCCCTTGAGTTTTTTTTCAAAAACAGAAGAGCTGGGATGTTATGTTGCAACTTTAAAACGCACTGGTTAGGCCACACTTGGAGTATTGTGTGCAGTTCTGGTCACCACACTATAGGAAGGATGCAATTGTGCTGGAAAGAGTACATTCATCAGGATGTTACAAACAACCCGCTGGGGGAACTCAGCGGGTCGAGCAGCATCTGTGAGGGGAAAGGAATTGTCAGCCTTTCAGGTCAAAACCCTGCATCGGGTCCCACTTGCCTGTGTTTGGCTCATATCACTCGAAACCCCTCCTATCCATGTACTTGTCCAGTGTATTTTAAATGTTGTTATCATACTTGCCTCAATCACTTCCTCTGGTAGCTCATTCCATATACTGACCATCTTCTACGTGAAGAAGTTGCCCCTCAGGTCCCCTCTTAAATCTTTCCCCTCTCACCTTAAACCTATGCCCTCTAGTTTTTAGTTCCCTTTCCCTGGGAAATAGACTGTGTGTATTCACCCTGTCTCTTGCCCTCATGGTTTTATACACCTCTATAAGGTCACCCTTCAATCTTCTGTGCTATAAAGAATAAAGACCTCGCCTGGCCAACTTCTCCCTATAACTCAGGCCCTCGAGCCCTGGTAGCATCCTCGTAAATCTTCTCTGCACTCTTTCCTGTTTAATGATGCCTTTCCTATAGCAGGTGAAGCTGAGATGAGGAGCTGACATTATCCTCCTGCTTCTAATGTTCATGCTGGTCAAGTCCCTCAAGTCACACAGGAGCTGCCTCCCTACAGCAAAGGTATGAATACTACACCTGTCGCCAGGAGATATCCCAGGCACACCTTGGGGACCTTAGTACTGCGGTCATCATGGGCATCAGGACAGCCAATCCCTCCATGGACTCTGTCTATACCTCTCGCTGCCTTGGTGAAGCAGCCAGCATAATCAAAGATCCCACTCACCCGGGTCATTCTCTCTTCTCTCCTCTCCCATCGGACAGAAGGTACAGGAGCCTGAGGGCACGTACCACCAGGCTCAAGGACAGCTTCTGTCCCACTGTTATAAGACTATTGAATGGTTCCCTTATACGATGAGATGGACTCTTGACCTCACAATCTACCTTACTATGACCTTGCACCTTACTGTCTACCTGCAATGCACTTCCCTGTAACTGCGACACTTTACTCTGTATTCTGTCATTGTTTTTACCCTGTACTACCTCAATGCACGGTGTAATGAATTGATCTGTATGAACGGTATGCAAGACAAGTTTTACACTGTACAAGTGACAATAATAAACCAATAGCAATACCAATACCAATCAGCTTCCTGTAGGGCAGAGGAGGGATCGATCTGGAATCCCTAAACCACATCCAAACCAAGTAGACTGGTCAAGAGGCAACATTGTGAAACAGATTTATGCTACATGCTATAGTGAGAGGTTCTTGCTGTGATCTCTTGCTCTGCTAATCTCTTGTTAGGGTCAAATCATAGGTTCTTGTTGGATATTTGTTCCCTTGGATCTCAACGACTGTTACTAGTTTCTATAGATCTCTTTATACTTATTCATTTTTGGGATCTGATCATCGCTGTCCAAGCCAGCACTTATTGATCATCCTTACTTAACCTTGGGAGAGTGATGGAGAGTGGCCATCTTTGAGTGCAGCAGTCCTTCTGGTATGGTGCTCCCACAGTTTTGTTGGGGAGGGACTTCCAGGACTTTGACCCAGAGGGGAGGAAGGGCTGGCAATATATTCCGAATTCAGGATGGTTTGAGGCTAAAGAAGTTTGGCATGTCCCCTTTGACCCTCACCAATTTTTATCGATGCACCATAGTAAGCATCCCATCTGGATGCATCACCGCTTGGTTTGGCCACTGCTCTGCCCGTGACCGCAAGAAACTGCAGAGAGTTGTGGACACAGCCCAGCACATCACGGAAACCAGCATCCCCTCCATGAACTCTGTCTACACTTCTCGCTGCCTCAGGAAAGCAGCCAGCATAATCAAAGACACCACCCACTCTGGACATTCTCTCTTCTCCCCTCTATCATTGGACAGAAGATACAACAGCCTGAAAGCACGTCCTACCAGGCTCAAGGACAACTTCTATCCTGCTTTTATAAGACTATTGAAAGGTCCATTAGTACGATAAGATGGACTCTTGACCTCACAATCTACCACATTATGCCCGTGCACCTTATTGTCTGCCTGTACTGCACTTTCTCTGTAACTGAAACATTTTATTCTGCATTCTGTTATTGTACTACCTCAATGCACTGATGTGATGAAATGATCTGTATGGATGGCATGCAAAACAAGTTTTTCACTGTACCTTGGTACATGTGACAATAATAAACCAATTCAAAAGCTTGGAGGGGAACCTGGAGATGGTGGTGTTCCCCTGCACCTGAAGCCCTTGTCCTTATTGATGATAGAGGTTGCAGGTTTGGGAGGTGCTGTTGGATCAAGTATCTGTGGTACATGTTGTAGCTGGTGCACAGTATGGCCACAGTGCACTGGTGGTAGAGAGGGTGAATGTTTAGGGTGCTGGATGGGATACCAATCACGCAGCTGCTTACATAAATAAAGAATCAGTGATTAAAAACTTCTGCAAGTATTCCTAATTTTTTATTCTGTTTGCTTTTATCCTTTTGCATTTCAGGATTTGTATCAGGCTTCACCTTTTGGTTTTGTACCTGGGAATAAAGAGATGGTGCTGGGTAGATTCAGGCTTGTGGAAAGGGTGACAAAGCCTTGTTCTTGTTTGTGTTTCAAAACAATCAGTTGCACAATGTGACCATTGCTACTGCAGTTAACAGGAACAGGTGACACAAGAGATTCTACAGATGCTGGAATCCGGAGCAACGCACACAAAAAGCTGGAGAAACTCAAAAATATGAAGACACGAGTTCAGGGGGCAGAAATATCAAGACATATTCCTCCAGCATTTTGTGTGTGTTGAACAAGGATAGGTTATTGTTGGAAACAATTACGGGTTAATTGTGTGAACTGTTAGCATATGGAAACCTACTTAAATCCACCCTGCCATGAAAGGCCCTTTCTTTTGGGAGCTAACTGTGGCTTCAATGGAAAATATATTTTGAATTCACAATGGTGAAGTGAGCAGTGGTGCTGCCTCACAGCTTCAGCGACCCGGTTCAATCCTGACCTCGGGTGTTGCCTGTGTGGGATTTGCACGTTCTCCTCTTGACTGCGTGGGTTCACCCCAGGTACTCTGGTTTCCTCCGACTCGCCAAACTTGTGAGGTACGGTAGGTTAATTGGCAGCTCTAAATTGCCCCTGGTGCAAGACGGTGGTTGGACTGTCAGGGGAATTAGTGGGCATGTGTGAGAGAAGGGGTTGTGGGGAAACGGGGCTGAAGAGATGGCCCTGAGAGCCAGGATGGACTTGTAGGGCTGAATGGCCTCCTTCTACATCGTGAGCAAATATCCCACATCCCAAAGATGTGCGGGTTGGTTGGTTGACTGGTCACTGGAAATTGCCCCTTGTGGGTCAGTAGTAAGGAAGGCAAATGCAATGTTAGTTTTCATTTCAAGAGGACTAGAATATAAAAGCAAGGATGTAATGCTGAGGCTTTATAATGTGTTGGTCAGACCACACTTGGAATATTGTGAACAGTTTTGGACCCCATATCTAAGGAAGGGTGTGCTGGCGTTGGAGACGATCCAGAGGCGGTTTACAAGAATGATCCCAAGGATGAAAGGATTAATGTATGAGGAGTGTTTGATGGTTCTGGGCCTGTACTCACTGGAGTTTAGAAGGATGAGGGGGGATCTCATTAAAACCTACTGAATGTTGAAAGGCCCAGATAGAGTGGATGTGGAGAGGATGTTTCCAGTAGTGGGAGAGTCTGGGATCTGAGGGCACAGCCTCGGAATAAAGGGATGTTGCTTTAGAACAGAGATGAGAAGGAATTTCTTTAGTCAGAGGGTGGTGAATCTGTGGAATTCATTGCTGTGGAGGCCAGCTCACTGGTATATTTAAAGCTGAGGTTGATAGGTTCTTGATCAGTAAGGGCATCAAAGGTTATGGGGAGAAGGCAGGAGAATGGGTTTGAGGGGGAAAAATAAATCAGTCATGATCGAATGGCAGAACAGCCTCGATGGGCCGAATAGCCTAATTTTGCTCTTATGTCTTATGGTCTTATGATGGGAATGTGAAGAGAATAAAATGGAATTAGTGTAAATGGGTGCTTGATGGACGGAATGCATTTGGTGGGACGAAGGGCCTGTTTCCATGCCGTATGACTCTGTGGCTCTGTGGAAGAATAGAACTTCTATAAGGCCTTTTACAACCTCAGGATTTCTCAAAGTGCCCAACAGATTGTGAACTACTTCTCAAGTGGAGTCACTGATGTGAGAAAGTCAGCAGACTATTGGTGCAGAGCAAGTTTCAACACGCGATAATGTGATAACTAGATTGTCCATTTATTGGTGATGTTGTTGGGGGATATTAATGAGGACACTGATGGGGATCAAAATAGAACGAATGCACACCAAAACAGCCCTTCTGTTCATAAGTCCTGCTGAATCCCATTTTACTACTCGAACATAGAACAGTACAGCACAGGAACAGATCCCTCAGCCCAAAATATCTGTGCCAACCACGATGCCAATTTAAACTACACATCTACCTGCATATGGTCTATATCCCTCTATTCCCTGCCTGTTCATGTGTCTGTATAACTAGCTCTTAAACATTGCTATTGTATCTGCCTCCATCACTTCCCCAGGCAGTGCATTCCAGGCACCTACAACACTCTGTGTAAAAAAACTTACCATGCAAATCTCCTTTCATCTTTCCCTCTCTCACCTTATATCTATGCCCTCTAGTATTTGACATTTCCACCCTGGGAAAAAGACTCTATCTACCCTATCTATGCCTCTTATAATTTTATAAACCTCTATCAGGTCTCCCCTCATCCTCTGATGCTCCAGAGAAAACAATTCAAAGTTTGTCCAACCTCTTCTTATAGCTAATACTCTCTAATCCAGGCAAAATGCTGGTGAACCTCTTCTGCACCCTCTCCAAAGCTTCTACATCCTTCCTGTGGTGAACTACACACAATACTCCAAACGTGGCCTAACCAAAGCTTTATACTATTACAATATGACTTCCTGACTCTGATACTCTACACCCCGACCGATGAAGGCAAGTATGCTGTACATCTTCTTTACTACTGTATCGACTTGTGTTGCCACTTTCAGGGAGCTCTGGACTTGTGCCCTAAGATCCCTCTGTAGGTTAGTGGTTCTAAGAGTCCTGCCATTAGTTGTATACTTTCCTCTTACATTTAACCTCCCAAAGTGCAACACCTCACACTTGTCCGGATTAAACTCCATCTGCTATTTCTCTGCCCACATTTCAAACTGGTCTGTAACCTGCTGAATCCTGTGACAACTTTCCTCACTATCCGTTATTCTTTCAAGTTTTGTGTCACCTGCAAAGTTACTAATCAGCCCACCTACCAACAATAACGGAGGTCCCAGCACTGATCCCTGTGGAAAACCACTGGTCACAGACCTCCAGTCAGAATAACACCCCATATTCTCCCCACATTCCCATCAACTCCTCCCAGAATCTACCACTCACCTACACACTAGGGGAAATTTACAGTGGACAATCTACCTAGCAGCCCGCACATTTTTTGGGATGTGGGAGGAAACCAGAGCACCCAGGGGAAGCCCACATTGTCATAGGGAGAATGTGCAAACTCCACACAGGCCGCGGGCAAGGCCCGGATTGAATCGGGGTCAATGGAGCTGTAATGCTGTGACGCTAACAGCTTCCCCACTGTGTCTTCTCTATGTTGCAATGGTTTTTTAATCATCCATCTGAGAGGGAAGACTGAACCTTGGTTGATCATTTATTTTTTATTTCAAAGATAGACTTTATTCATGATAAAATATATATACAAAGGAAGAAACAGTGCAAAAACAAAAACCTTAACATTCATGATCGTTACATTCAGTAGTGTAAACGTTAAAGAAAAACACAAACAAACGTAATACCATTGCTGCTCATGTGGCTCCCTGAGGTGATGCCCCTTTCATTGTTCGAGGGGCTTCCCCACCCAACTCAGCCCCTCCACGTGCGGTAGCTGAAGGAACCCAGACTGTGATCCTTAGCATTGGCTGCACCAGTGCGTCCCTCAGCACGTCCTCCTGCAGCCGGGACTGTGGCAGTCAGCAACATTCCCTTACGGACATCTCGCTGTGCTGGGAGACCAACAGGTTTCGGGCAGACCAAAGGGCGTCCTTCACCGAGTTGATGACCTTCCATCAGCACCTGATGTCTCTCTCCATGTCTGTCCCCAGGAACAGCCCGTCGATCAGAGAGTCCTCTTATTACGCAGCTGCTGGGGATGAACCAGGACAGGGACCCTTGCATCTGTCTCCACAACCTCTTAGGAAATCCACAGTCTGCAAAGAGGTGGGTGACCGTCTCCTCCCCACCACAGCCATCCCGAGGGCAGCATGCATTGGGGGCGATGTGGTATCTGTAGAGTCATCGCATGTGAAAGATAGTGCGGTACTCCCTCAGCACTGCACGAGGACTATCCTCCAAATTTTGTGCTTCAGTTCCCATCAAACTCATTTACATTTTCAGGGCAGTCATTGAGGGAGTTCAAGGAGTCACTGTCAAGATAAGGAGAGGGTACAAAAGGCAATATATGAATGAAGTGCAGAGAGACAAGAGATTCTGTAGATGCTGGAATCTGGAGCAACACACACACACACACACACAAAATGCTGGAGGAACCCAGCAGGTCAGGCAGCATCCATGGAGGGAAATCAACAGTCGACGTTTTGGGTCCAGACCCTTCATCAGTCCATTTATTTCCCTCCATAGATGCTGCCTGACCTGCTGAGTTGCTCCAGCATTTTGTGTTTGCTGGTATGAATGAAATCAAGAGGTTTGGGCAGTCCGTGCATTTTACTTCCAAGACCACGGCTGGTAAAAAATGTAATTAAAAATGAAAGGCTAATTCAAGGCAATTAACAGTGACAGCATAATGATATGATTATTTACAATTCATTTACTGAGAAGCAGATTATGCCATTGATCATGAATTCTCGCAGCTTTCCTTTGCTGCTTTGATTTATGTTTAATATTTGCAAGATGGGACGGTGATGGATGGTAGCCCACGGGTAAGGTTTTTAAATTCATTCAAGTTGAGTCCAAACATGTGCGTTGGGAAAGGAAGGAATGGTTTCTGAAGAAGATCCTGCAGCCTTTCCCCAACTCACTGAATTATTTTAACCCTTAATTTCCTTTTCACGCGTGCAGGGGGCCATTCAACCTGTCACTCCTGGGAAAGTTCTCTGAAGGAGTAATCTAATTAAGCCCCACTTCCCTTCCTCTTTTCCCCACTGCCCTGCACATTCCTCCACTTCAAGTATTTGTCTAGCTCCTTTTTGAAAATTATGGCCGCTTCGCTCTCCCGATTATGAAAGTTATTTAAATACACCTTATGCTGAAGAGCCTTTTGGATTTATAAAGTCATAGAGTTATGCAGCACAGAAACAGACCCTTTGGCCCAACTGGTCCATGTCAACCAAGATGCCCCATTCAAGGCAGTCCCATGTGCCAGCATTAGGCCCATAACTTTCTGAACCTTTCCAATCCGTGTACCTGTCCAACTGTCTTTTAAAAGCTTTTATTGTACCTGCCTCAACCACTTCCTCTGGCAGCTCGTTCCACATTGATACCACCCTTTGTGTAAAAAAGTTACCCCTCAAGTTCCTATGAAATCTTTCCCCTCTCACCTTAAATCTAGATAAGATATCTTTATTAGTCACATGTACATTGAAACACACAGTGAAATGCATCTTTTGCACAGAGTGTTCAGGGGGCAGCCAGCAAGTGTCGTCACGCTTCCGGCACCAACATAGCACGCCCACAACTTCCTAACCTGTACCTCTTTGGAATGTGGGAGGAAACCGGAGCACCCAGAGGAAACCCACACATACATGGGGAGAACGTACAAAGTCCTTACAGACAGCAGCCGGAATTGAACCCGGGTCGCTGGTGCTGTAATAGTGTTATGCTAACCACTGAGGAAATCTATTTTCCCTAGTTCTTGGTTCCCCAACCCTGGGAAAAATACTGTGTGCATTCACCCTATCTATGCCCTTGATGATTTTATACACCTCTATGAGATCACCTCTCAGTCTCCTACTCTCCAAGCCTGGCCTGTCCAACCTCTCCTTATAACTCAGTCCGTCAAGTCGTGGCAACATCCTTGTAGATCTTTTCTGTGCTCTTTCCAGTTTAATAACATCTTTCTTTTATGAGGGCAACCAAAACTGAACACAATACACAATACGTCAGTCCTGATGAAGGGTCTTGACCTGAAACGTGAACTGTTTATTTCCCTCCATAGATGCTGCCTGACCTGCTGAGTTCCTCCAGCACTTTGTGTGTGTTGCCCCAGATTCCAGCATCAGCAGAACCTCTTGTGTCTCCACAATGCTCCAAGTGTGGCCTCACCAGCATCCTGTACAACCACACCGTGACCTCCCAACTACTATACTCAGTGCCCTGACTGATGAAGGCCAGTGTGCCAAAAGCCTTCTTCACCACCCTGACTACCTGTGACTCCACTTACGGTACTTGTACTCCAAGGTTCCTCTGTTCTGCAACACTCCGCAGGGCCCTACCATTCACTGTGAAAGTCCTACCTGGGTTTGACTTTCAGTGGATTCAGTGGATAATAAGATAGAAGTCCTTCTATCTTCTATGGAAGATAAATTTCTTCCTGATAGAAATTCTAAAAATTATGAGGGGTGTAGATAGGGTAGACAGCCAGAATCTTTTTCCAGAGTAGAAATGTCAAACACTAGAGGTAATAGCTTTAGGATAAGAAGGGGAAAAGTTTAAAGGAGATGTGTGGGGTAAGATTTTTACACAGAGAGTGGTGGGTGCTTGGAATGTGCTGCCAGGGGTGGTGGTGGAGGCAGATCTGATCATGGCACTCAAGAGGCTTTTAGATAGACACATGAATATGCAGGGAAGGGAAGTGGGTCATGTTCACGCAGAAGGGATTCGTTTACTTTGGCCTCATGCTTGGCACAAGCATTGTGGGCCGAAGGGCCTGCTCCTATGCTGTGCAAGATGTTAAAGAACGAATACTTCTCCATTTCCAGATGACCACAACCCTGGGGTTCTTCTGTGATTACCTTGAATCTGTTTTGAAAATCAAGAATACTGAAAATCTGAAATGAAAGCAGAAAATGCTACAAACACCCACCAGGTCAGACAGCATCTGTGGAGCGAGAAACAGTCCAAGACCTTTCATCAGTTCTGATCTGAAACGTTAATGGATTCTCTCTCCACAGATGCTGCCTGACCTGCTGAGTGTTTTATTTTAAATCTGTTGCTAACTCTTCTGTCCATCTTCCACCCTACCAAGCCCTGCCATTCAGGACCTGAAGGAATCGTCTCAGAATAAAATGATGTGCCACTTTTAAGACTGAGATGAGGAAGAATTTCTTCTCTCAGAGGGTTGCAAGTCCTTGCCATGGGGAGCTGTGAGGGAAGAGTCCTTGTGTTTGCTTTAAGGCTGAGATGGATAGTTTCTGATAGGGATTTGAGGAACGTTGGATCATCCACGATCCTGTGAATGATGGAGCATGTTTGAGGGATTGAATGTCCTGTTGCTATTTCTTACAGTCTTAGAGTCATGGAGTCATAGAAAGATACAGCAGGGAAACAGGCCCTTCAGCCCATCGAGTCCGCACCGACCGTCAACCACTAATCCTACATTAATCCTATTTTTTATTCTCCTCATATTAATTCTGAGTTCTTCTCTTAAAGGGATGTCCTTCTTAAAGGCAAAGGTGTCACCATGGTGATGTTGCTGACTTGAGCTTTTGGAAGCAAGGAGGTTCTCATCATGCACCATGCTGAGGTCTTCTCCTGTACCTCAGTTGTAGCACGATACCTTTAAACCAGAAGGTTATGGGTTCAAACCCAGCCCCGGACTGGGGTGAGGAGAGCGGTACGTGTGTTTGAGTTGTTAAACTATCTCAGCTTGAACAAGAAGAGCAGGGAAGCCTTGTCCAGTGTCAGGGCCAATGTTTAACTTTCAACCAACATCATTGGAATAAATTATCTGACCACTGTCAGTGCGCAGTTTGTGAGAGCTTGCAGTGCACAAGTAGGCTGCTGGGTTTCCTGCATTTTGCAACAGTGACTACACGACTGCAAGAAACTGCAGAGAGTTGTGGACACAACTCAGCACATCACGGAAACCAGCCTCCCCTCCGTACACTCTGTCTACACCTATCACTGCCTCAGTAAAGCAGCCAACATAATCAAAGACCCCACCCACTCCGAATACTCTTCTCCCCTCTCCCATCGGGCAGAAGATACACTAGCCTGAAAGCACATACCACCAGGTTCAAGGACAGCTTCTATCCTACTGTTATAGGACTATTAAATGGTCCCCTAGTACGATAAAGTGGACTCTTGACCTCACAATCTACCTCGTTATGGCCTTGCACCTTATTGTCTGCCTGCACTGCCCTTTCTCTGTAACTGTAACACTTAATTCTGCAATCTATTATTGCTTTTCCCTTGTACTACCTCAATGTACTGATGTGATGAAATGATCTGTATGGATGGCATGCAAAACAAAGTTTTTCACTGTACCTCAGTACATGTGACAATAATCAATTTACCAATTTACATCCAAAGTGATTTGGGACATCCTATTGTGAAAGGCACCTCAGTAGTACAAATACCTTCTTAATTTGGGTTAGGTTGTGGATGCTTCCTCATTTAATCCCTGCTGTTTAACTGGACTTCCCTTGTTACCCGTTCACTTCTCAATGGTTTCTCCAGCAGAACAGGAGCTCTTAAGCTCTCACACTCCAGTAACACATCTCTGACAATCAGCTTGAATGCAGCAGCACATTCCATCAACGTGATGTACAGAGGAAACCTAACCTTGGCGCCTGAGGTGAAACAACAGCGTGCTAACTCAGTGCACACCCCAGCTGTTCCATCCTCCATCGCCTCACACTGATTAATTCATGTTGGCTCCTCAGTGTCCTCCTTCTGACTGAAGCAGCCTGAGCTGTCTACCTCACACTGGCACCTAACCTCAGAACATTTAGGTGTCTGCAACCAGATTCAGATGCAAGGACAGTGAATACGTTCCTGCCATCTGCTCAGTGAACATCAATCTTGCTGAATTTACAGGGGTTTACAATCACTTACATACCTCTCCTCTCCACAACACACTCTTTAACACACGCACACACATGTGCTCACACACACACATGCACATGCATGCATCTGCACACATATCCACACACAATGATGTACACACAGTGATCTATCTCATTATGACCTTGCACCTTATTGTCTACCTGCATTGCACTTTTGCTGTAATACTTTCTGACAAGATAATATAAGATGTTTATTTATTAGTCACATGTACATTGAAACACACAGTGAAATGTGTCTTTTTGCGTTACTGAGAATGCGCTGGGGGCAGCCCGCAAGTGTCGCCACTCTTCCGGTGCCAGCATAGCACGCCCACAACTTCCTAACCCGTACGTCTTTGGAATGTGGGAGGAAGTCGGAGCACCCGGAGGAAACCTACACAGACACGGGGAGTTTTACCTTGTACTACCTCGATGCACTGTGTAATGAATTGACCTGTACAAACGGTATGCAAGACAAGTTTTTCACTGTACCTCAGTACATGTGACATTAATAAACCAATTTACTAATTTACCAGTCTACAAATACATGAACAATTGCACACACATGCACAAAGGTGCACACACATGCATACATATCCACGCATAGTGATGTACATATAGATGCATCACAGCCTGGTATGGCAACTGCACTGCACAAAACCTCAAGAAATTGCAGAGAGTTGTGGACACAGCCCAGTCCATCACGCAAACCAGCCTCCCCTCCATTGACTCCGTCTACACTTCCCGCTGCCACAGGAAAGCAGCCAAAATAATCAAGGACCCCTCCCACCCTGGTCACCCCATCAGGCAGAAGATGCAAAAGCCCAAGAAGACGAGCCACCAGACTCATGGACAGCTTCGACCACACCATTATCAGACCCTTGAAAGGACCTCTTATATGCCAAAACATTAACTTTTGAACTCTTGATCCCCCAGTCGAGTTTGCCATGACCCTTGCACCTTATTGTCTACCTGCACTGACTCTCTCTGTAACTGCAACACTATATTCTGCATTCTCATTTCTTTTCATTAGCTCAGTGTAGTTATGTACAGCATGATCTGTCTGGATGGCACACAATCAAAAGCTTTTCACTGTAGCTTGGTACACGTGACAATAATAAATCAATACCAACGAACAATTACATGTACACAAAGGTGCACACACATACTTGCGAGTACACACAGACGCAGTGACACCCACATGGCTGACTCAAGAGCCCTCTGAAGTGGTCTAGGCAACCATTCAATTGTACCGTTATGTCCACATTCAAACAGAAAAGGAGTAAAAGTGGATGCACCACCTGTCATTAACCCAGGCACCGGATTTGGTCACAAAAGATTCACACAGCCTAGTTCGCCTTACAAAGTCCTGTTCACAACCAACTGATGACTGGTGTCCAAGGGGTTCACCAGGATGCTGCCTGGATTAAAGAGTATTAGTTATGAGGAGAGATTGGACAAATTTGGATTGTTTTCTCTGGAGCGTCGGAGACTGAGGGGAGACCTGATAGAAGTTTATAAAATTATGAGAGGAACGGATAGAGTAGGCACTCAGAGTCTCTTTTCCAGGGTAGAAATGTCAAAGACTAGAGGGCATAGAGGGGAGATGTGGAGGGCAAGTTTTTGACCCAGAAGGTGGTGGGTGCCTGGAATACGCTGCTGGGTTGGTGGTGGAAGCAGACTTGATAGTGGCATTTAAGAGGCATTTAGACAGGCAAATAAATCTTCAGGGAATGGAGGGATATGGATCGTATGCAGGCAGATAGGTTTAGTTTCATTTGTCATCATGGTCAGCACAGACACTGTGGGCTGAAGGTCCTGTTCCTGTGGTGTACTGTTCTATGTTCTATGTTCCAAATCTAATTTTGCTAATCACTCCACAATCTCTCTACTCTCAATCATTAATCATCAACAACCTGATAGAACTGTCCTTGATAGTGCTATTAAGTGGCACTTACTCACCACTCTGCTCTGACCTCATCACAGCCTTGGTCCATACAGGGACCAAAGAGCTGAATTCCAGAAGTGAGGTGAGAGTGATTGTCCTTCATATCAAGGACCAAGTGTGCCGTCAAGGAGACTGGTACAACTGAAATCAAAGGGCATCAAATGGGAAACACTCCAGTAGTTGGAGTCATACCTAGCAGACAGGAAGATGGTTGTGGTTGTTGGAGGTCTTCATCTGAGCCCCAGGATATCACTGCAGGAGTTCCTCAGGTCAGTGCCTCAGACCCAGTCAACCCTCAGTTGCTTCAACGATAACGAGTTCCACAATAACAATAACAAACACACAGACACAGACACAGACACAGACACACACACACACACACACACACACACACACACACACACACACACACACACACACACACACACACACAGTTAAGATATCCACCACAGTGTTCATCTGCTTGATACAACAAGAGAAGTCAAAGTCGAGTTTATTGTCATGTGCCCAAGTACATGTGTGCACAGGTGCAATGAGAAACTTACTTGCAGCGGCATCACAGGCACATAGCATCAGATACACAACATTCATTTGAAAAACATAAATTAAATATAAATTTTACACAATTTTCACAGAAAAGAACACAATTAGAACAACAAGAACAGTCCATTATAGTGCAAAGTGATCAAAGCAGTCACAGTGTTGCTATACTGAGGTAGTGATTAGGGTTGTGCCGGTGAGGTCAAGAACCGAATGGTTGAAGGGAAGTGGCTGTTCTTGAACCTAGTGGTGTGGGGACTTCAGGCTTCTGTACCTCCTGCCCGATGGTAGATGCGAAAAGATGGCATGGCCCGGATGGTGGGGATCTTTGATGATGGATGTTGCCTTCTTGAGATAGCACCTCCTGTAGACACTACCGATGGTGGGGAGGAATGTGCCCGTGATGTATTGGGCCGAGTCCATCACTTTCTGCAGCTCCTTTCGTTCCTGCGCATTCAAGTTGCTGTACCTGACCACGACGCAACCAGTCAGGATACTTTCAACAGTAAATCTCTAGAAGTTTGCTAGTGTTCGGTGACAGGCCGAACCTCCTTAACCACCTAAGAAAGTTAAGACGCTGGCGCGCCTTCCTTGTGATTGCATCTATGTGGTGGGCCCAGGATTAGGTCATCTGATATGTTAATGCCCAGGAATTTAAAGCTGCTGACCCTCTCCAATGTAGAGTAGCACATTTTCACCCCCTTCCTGAAATCAACAATCAGTTCTTTAGTTTTACTGATGTTGAGCAAGAGGTATTGGTATTGGAATTGGTTTATTATTGTCACTTGTACCGAGGCACAGTGAAACACTTGTCCTGCATACCGATCGTACAGGTCAATTCATTACACAGTGCAGTTACATTGAGTTAGTACAGAGTGCATTGAGGTAGTACAGGTAAAAACAATAACAGTACAGAGTAAAGTGTCACACGGCACCATTCAACCAGGTGTCCTATCTCGCTCCTAACCCATCACCACCTGCGATTTGTTCAACAACAGTGGTGTCATCGACGAATTTGTATGTGGCTTTGGAGCTGTGCTTAGCCACACAGTCACGTGTGTATAGGGAGTAGAGCAGGGGGCTAAGCACACAGCCTTGAGGTGCTCCTATGTTGATGGTCAGCGAGAAGATTTTGTTACCAATCCTCACCAGCACGTCCATTCCATTAAGGCAAGTGAACAGAATTGAGGCAAATGATCGGCTGTGATTCAATTGAAAGAAGGAGCCTCTTGGGGAGATTGAATTGCCTTGTCCTGTTCCTCTGCAAATCTACCCGTGTTCCATGAAGGTTTTCTCTGGGGCTGGCCCCGGCTACCAAACCATAGCTTCCTTCTGCTCCGCAGTCAAAGTCGATGAGCATAATTGCTCCATGTCTCCGAGCTTCCATAAATCACTTGTAAGCTGATAGATGGAATTTGGTCAAACTTTGATGTTAGCAGAGATGTGAATAGCAAGATCAAGGTAACATGCTGGAGGGGACATTCCATTGAAAGTGGCTGAAGAATATTAATTCGGTATGAAAATTCAAGTATGCCTGATTTCTGTCACCAAGCCCAGTTGAAGGGATTTTCTCCTGTTTCTGCAGCTTAGTGTTGGAATAGGTTATAGATATAGCAGTATAGTGGTTATGTCACTTGACTAATAATTCAGGGACTCAAACCAGTGACTAAGAACTTGACTTTAAAGCACGGTGGCCAGGAGATTTAAATTTAGTGTTTGGAACAGATTGGTATTGGTTTATTATTGTCACTTATATCGAGGTACAGTGAAAAACTTGTCTTGCATACCGATCGTACAGGTCAATTCATTACACAGTGCAGTTACATTGAGTTAGTACAGAGTGCATTGAGGTAGTACAGGTAAAAACAATAACAGTACAGAGTAAAGTGTCACAGCTACAGGGAAGTGCATTGCAGGTAGACAATAAGGTGCAAGGTCATAACAAGGTAGATTGTGAGCTCAAGAGTCCATCTCATCATATAAGGAAGCCGTTCAATAGTCTTATCACAGTGGGATAGAAGTTGTCCTTGAGCCTGGTTGTACATGCCCTCAGGCTCCTGTATCTTCTGCCTGATGGGAGAGGGGAGAAGAGAGAATGACCTGGGTGGGTGGGGTCTTTGATTATGCCGGTTGCTTCACCAAGGCATTGTTAATAAACAGCAGGAATAGTGCTCATGCATTGTTATAAGAGTTGAACTGGAAAAAGCAACCTACAGTCCTTAGCCAGTGTGTGACTCCTGACCCAACCAGTACCATTGATTCTTTCCTGGTCTCTGAACTAGCCCATTGAGATGGTCAGATCAGGGATGAGTAGGGATAGGCATGAAGTACTGCCCTCGATGGTGATGCCTACAAGCTGCTAATGTACATACAACAGGTGCTGATCGAATGTTGATCACTGTTCTGACGAAGGGTCCCAAACCCAAAATGCTGACTGTTTCTCTACAGCTGCTGCCTGACCTGGTGAGTATTTCCATCATTTTCTGTTTATGTTTCAAATTTCCAGCATCTGCAGTCTTTTTTTTGATTTTCGTAGGTTGATCTTTGAAATCTGACTTGATGTGGGGAAGAATCTCAGCCAATAGCAGAATGGAGACACAGTCGCCTCTAAATCCTTTCTCGCCACCGCCACCTCCTCCCCCTTCTCCTCTTTATACCGGCCATCTCCCCTCTCCACTCTCAGTCCTGATGCAGGATTTCAACAATTCCTTTCCCTCCCACAGATGCTGCTCGACCTGCTGAGTTCTTCTGCTTGTTTGTTGCAGTCAATAGCAGAGCCTTATGCACACTGGAAAGTCCAGGCAACCTGATGCTCTCAGTGCATTTTCACTGCACCAGTTTGCAAGGAGAGACCTTGCTGTATCCAATACCGACCAAAGCCACCAGAATTTACTCATGAACCTTTGATTGGCAGATAATCGTAAAACTGAGATTGTTTGACATACGGTTAATGTTGAGGACGATTGGCCAGTTGAATATTTTGATAACAAATCGGTCTTAATTTCTCAGGAGACTGCAGATGCTGGAATCCGGAGCAAAAAACAAACTGCTGGAGGAACTCAGCGGGTCAGGCAGCATCCGTGGAGGGAGATGGACAGTCGATGATTCAGGTCGAGACCCTTCATCTGGACTGAAAGAGCAGACGGGAGATAGTGAGTATAGAGAGGTGAGGGGGAGGGCTGGGGCAAGTGCTGGCAGGTGATAGGTGGATCCAGGTGAGTGGAGGGGGTTGATTGGCAGAAGGATTCAGGTGGGGGAGGGAAGGGCGGAGCTAGTGACAGAGGGCGGGAGGTGATAGGTGGAGGTGACAACGGGCTGCAGATGATGAAATCTGATAGGAGAGGAAGGCGGAGTATGAAAACCAATAAGGGAGGGGCAGTGGGCAGGTGGGAACGGAGAACGGGGGGGGGGGCAAAACTGGGTGAGGGGAGGCTGGGGTAAGTTTGGAAAGAAGAGTGTGTGTGAGAGGCCCCAGGTCCAACAGAAGGAGAGGGGAAGGGACAGAGGGGGAGCGGGTTACCTGAAATGTTATGACCTTACACCTTATTGTTTACCTGCAATGCACTTCCCTGTGGCTGTGACACTTAAGATGAGATAAGATTTCTTTATTCGTCACATGTACATCGAAACACACAGTGAAATGCATCTTTTGCGTGGAGTGTTCTGGGGGCAGCCCACAAGTGTCACCACGCTTCCGGCGCCAACATAGCACGCCCACAACTTCCTAACTCCTATGTCTTTGGAATGTGGGAGGAAACCGGAGCACCCGGAGGAAACCCACGCAGACACGGGAAGAATGTACAAACTCCTTACGGACAGTGGCCGGAATTGAACCCGGGTCACTGGTGCTGTAATAGTCTTACACTAATCGCTACACTGCCGTGCCTGCCCTACTACATGCCTACCATACTCTGTATTCTGTTATTGTTTTTACCCTGTACTACCTCAATGCATCATGTAATGAATTGATCTGTATGAATGGTATGCAAGTTTTTCACTGTACCTTGGTACAAGTGACAATAATGAGCCAATACCAATATCAATTGGAAAATTCAATATTCATGCTATCATCTAGACGGGCTAAACAACCTCGAAGGGCTGAATGGCCTTCTCCTGCTCCTTTGTTGCTCACAGTTCTGTGAGGCACCTGAATTCTCTTCGGGCTCAGCGAGTGTCAAACTGGGATCCACTGGTCCATGTAACAATGGCACTTTTATACTCCATTCACGTTGCAGGCACCGTAAAATGTCTGTGCCCATTCGTAATTAATGCTTCCTCGTGTAGTCAAGATTACCAAGGTTAAACACCTACTGGCCAGGAGATTGAGATACTATTTTACAATAACAATGAAACACTTTGCTAGTCTGTGCTTGCTGGGCTACTTTCATTTGGCACATTTTGAGGAATAATTCCTGAGTTTTAACCTGCTCCTGGATATACAGTGGTGCAGACAGTAGAGCTGCTGCTTCATAGCTCCAACAACCCCGGTTCGAACCTGACCTCCGGTGCTGTCTGTGTGGACGTTCTCCTTGTGACCGCGTGGGTTTCCTCCTGGTGCTCTGATTGCCTTCCACATCCCAAAGACGTGTAGGTTGGGGTAGTGTAGAGGCACGGTTGTGTAGCAGTTAGCGTAACGTTTACAGCACCAGTGACCCGGGTTCAATTCCGGCCACTGTCTGTGAGGAGTTTGTACGTTCTCCCCGTGTCTGCATATGTTTCCTCTGGGTGCTCCGGTTTCCTCCCACATTCCAAAGACGTACGGGTCAGGAAGTTGTGGGCATGTTATGTTGGCGCCGGAAGCGTGGCGACTCTTGCGGGCTGCCCCCAGAACTCTCTATGTTAAAGATGCATTTCACTGTGTGTTTCGATGTACATGTGACTAATAAAGATATCTTAAATCTTAAGATCTTAAATCTTAAACTGTGTAGATCAGTGGTAGAATCTGGGGGAAGTTGATGGGAACATCACAGAAAACAGCCTCCCCTCCATGGACTCTGTCTATACCTCTCGCTGCCTTGGTGAAGCAGCCAGCATCATCAAAGACCCCACCCACCCGGGACATTCTCTCTTCCCTCCTCTCCCATCAGGCAGAAGATACAGGAGCCTGAGGGCACGTACCACCAGGCTCAAGGACAGCTTCTATCTCACTGTGATAAGAACGGTTCCCTTATATGATGAGATGGACTCTTGAACTCACAATCTACCTTGTTATGACCTTGCACCTTATTGTCTACCTGCACTGCACTTCCCTGTAACTGTGACACTTTACTCTGTATTCTGTTATTGTTTTAACCCTGTACTACCTCAATGCACTGTATAATGAATTGATCTGTACGAACGGTATGCAAGACAAGTTTTTCACTGTACCTCGGTACAAGTGACAATAATAAACCAATACCAATACCAATGTGGGGAGAGTAAAACGGGATTAGTGTTACTGAGTGTTTGATGGCTAGTGCAGACTTAGTGGGCTGAAGGGCTTGTTTCCGTGCTATCCTCATGCTTAAGTGTTTACATGGGTCACACTGAGGGGTGAACTTTCATTTACTCCACTGAATGGAAGCTGTGGGTGAGCAGAGAGTTTGGTCCATATTTCCTTATGACATAGAAGGAGGCCATTCAGCCCATTGAGTTCATGCCAGTTCACAGACCAATCATATTAGAGTCATAGAGTTGAACAGCACAGATACAGGCCCTACAGCCCAGCATGTCCATGCCGACCATTTTGCCCATTTACTCTAATTCCATTTGCCTGCATTAGGACCATATCCTTCTACGCCTCGTTTATTTAAGTGTCCGTCTAAATCCCTCTTAAGCATAGTGATTGTATCTGATTCCACTGGCTCCTCTGACAATGTTCTAGATATCAACCACTCGCTGTGTAAAAAACTTGCCCCTCAGATCCTCTTTAAAACTCCTTCCTCTTACCTTAAAATTCTGCCAACTTAGCATCGATGGAGGAACAGTTGACAGTTGACCCTTCATTTCCCTCCATAGATGCTGCCTGACCCGTTGAGTTCCTCCAGCATTTTGTGTGTGTTGCTCCAGATTTCCAGCATCTGCAGAATCTCTTGCATCTATGCCTCTCATAATCTTCTATACCTCTATCAGGTTACCCCTCAGCCTCCTTCGCTCCAGGGGAAACAAGCCCAGCCTGCCCAATCTCTCCCCATAACTAAATCCCTCAAATCCAGGTGACGTTCTGGTGAATCTCCTCTGCCCTCTCTCCAGTGCAATCATATCCTTCCTATAGTGCGGCAATCAGAAGAGCCCGCAGGGCTCCAAGTGTGGTCTAACCGGTGCTTTGTAAAGTTAGATAAGCTAGATAAGATATCTTCATCAGTCACATGTACATCGAAACACACAGTGAAATGCATCTTTTGCGCAGAGTGTTCTGGGGGCAGCCCGCAAGTGTCGCCACGCTTCCGGCGCCAACATAGCACGCCCACAACTTCCTAACTCCTATGTCTTTGGAATGTGGGAGGAAACCGGAGCACCCGGAGGAAACCCACGCAGACACGGGGAGAATGTACAAACTCCTTACAGACAGCGGCTGGAATTGAACCCAGGTCACTGGTGCTGTAATAGCGTTACGCTAACCGCTACACTACCGTCCCTGCCCCTGTTCCAATATAATGTTCCAGCTCTTATATTCTATGCCCTGATCTATGAAGACAAGCATGCCACATGCCTTCATCATCAGCCTATTTGACTGTGTTGCCACTTTCATGGAATTATGGGCTTGGACCCCAAGGTCCCACTGCTCACCAACATTCCTTTGTGCCCTACCATTTACTGTATATGTCCTACCCCTATTTGACTTCCCAATAACTTTCCCTGTAACCTATATTCCCACAGTCCCAGCCATTCCACTACCCGCTAGCACTAAGATTTACGAGGATGTTGCCAGGACTAGATGGCCTGAGATATAGGGAGAGGTTGGCCAGGCTAGGTCTTTATTCCTTGGAACGTAGGAGAATGAGGGGCAACCTTATATAGAAGTGTTTAAAATTATGAGAGGCATAGATAAGGTGGACGGTAACAGTCTTTTCCCCAGGGTAGGGGAGTCCAAAACTAGGGGGCATAGGTTTAGGGGCAGAGGGGAAAGATTCAAAAGGGACCTGAAGGGCAACTTTTTCACGCAGAGGGTGGTGAGTACATGGAACGAGCTGCCAGAGTAAGTGGGTGAGGCAGGTACAATAGCATTATTTAAGAAGCACTTGGATAGGTACATGGAGGGGCGGGGCTTGGAGGGATATGGGACAAACGCAGGAAATTGGGACTAGCTGGGTGGGCACCGTGGTCAGCATGGACTGGTTGGGCCAAAGGGCCTGTATCCGTGCTGTCTTGCTCTGTGACTCTGTGACTAAGGGTCATTTGCAGCTGCCAGTTAACCCACTGACCCGCACACCTTTGGGATACGGGAGGAGAAGGGAACCCCCGGCAGAAGCTCATGGGGAGAACGTGCAAACTCCGCACAGGCAGTGTCGGAAGTGAAGATTGAACCTGGGTCGATGGAGCCATGAGGCAGTGGCTCTACAAGTTGCACCAAAGTTCCTTTCACACCAGGTATGATTTCCATTTTCTAAATCATGTAGCTCATTTATAACTGTCAAGAATTTCAGTGGCACAAGCAGAGACATGCTTATCACTTGCAGGGAACAAGCCAACAGATGCTTAATTCAAGGCTTTCCCTTGGATCAGAAACTGGATCGAGCACAGAATCAGACTCCCACATGGATCCTGACGTCTCCACCACCCCCAACCCCCCCTCCCCAATACCAGACACGAGGGAATGAGGTATGTCTGGAGTGATGGGTAAAGGGTGAAGGGTTCATGGGGGTCGGAGTACTGGGGGGGTGGGGTCTCAGTGGGCAGAGAAGGTGAGTGTCAGGTCAGGATCTATGGTGGGGGGAGGGTGGTGGTTGGCTGTGACTGTTGGGAGGGGGGCACTGTTGGCGGGAGTTGTAGGTTCAAGGAGGGAGGGAGATGAGGGTTAGGAGGAGGTAGGAACGTGACTTAAAGGGACCTCCCTGCTCAGCAAAGTCCCCAGGAAGATATGAAGGAGATGTCGCTCAGTGACGTAGAAGCCTTTTTCTGCGGATGGCTGTGGTCCCAGTGCAATAATCATGGAGTCACACTGCATGGAAACAGGCCTTTCGGCCCAACTCATCCAAGAAGCCCATCTAGGCTAGTCCAATTTGCCCACATTTGGTCCATATCTCTCTAAACCGTTGCTATCCATGCACATGTCCAGATGTTTTTTAAATGTTGTTATTGTACCTGCCTCAACCACTTCCTCTGGCAGCTCGTTCCATGTACACACCACCCTCTGCATGAAAAAAACTGCCCCCTTGGTCCCTCTTAAATTTTTCCCCTCTCGCCCTAAATCTACGCCCTCTAGTTTTTGACTCCTTTTCTCTGGGGATAAAGACTGTGTGCATTCACCCTCTCTATGCCCCTCATGATTTTATACACCTCTACAAGTTCACTCGGGTCGCCTTGAGCATCAACATTACCCAATCTAATCTCTCACCATTTAACAAATACTCTGCTTCTCGGTTTCGTGATGCCTCCCAAGGGGAAACAGCCACTCATGTTCACTCAAGAAGTAGGGTCACCTGGTAGTGGTACCGTTAGCTTATGAGCGTGTGTGCCAGTGTGATACACAGGGATGACCACCCACGCAGCAACTGCTGGTTAAAGGCCTAATTAGCCCAAACATCAACCATTATCCATGAGAAGGAAAATCACAGAAGAGGCAGCCGGACATGTATCGCACATAGTTAGGCAGCAATGTGTGTGTATTCTGCGCCAAAGACACCCTGCAATGGGTTTCCCACTCCTTGTGACCCCAAAGGGTCATTTTCATTACAGTGGCACGGTAGTGTAGCGGTTAGCATGATGCTATTACAGCACCAGCGATCGAGGTTCAATTCCCGTCACTGTCTGTAAGGAACTTATGGATCCTGCCTGTGTCTGTGTGGGTTTCCTCCGGATGCTCTGGTTTCCTTCCACATTCCAAAGACGTACGGGTTAGGAAGTTGTGGGCGTGCTATGTTGGCGCCGGAAGAGTGGTGACATTTGCGGGCTGCCCCCGGCACATTCTCAGTAACGCAAAAAGATGCATTTCACTGTGTGTTTCGATGTACATGTGACTAATAATTAAATATCTTATCTCATATCATTCACGTTTTGTTTCACACAGCAGGCAACATGATGCGCTGAAATTCAGCTTCTGCGGAGATGACTCCACCAGCAACATCGCAATCTGTCCTTCGTATCAGCTGCGGCTCAGCTCTTAGCTCTGCCTGAGCACACAGCTGCAGGTTGAAGTCCTGCACTCCTGATGTGCATCCAAGAATCTATACTGAGGTAGGGCTGTAGTGCTGGAAGTGTTGATGTTCAGATAAGTTGTAAAATCCAGGTCTGTCTGCCCTCTCGGGAGGGCATAACAGGGCTAGTGGTATCACCCCTCATAGTCATAACTGCTCACAGCGTGGAAGGAGGCCATTTGGCCCTTCAGGTCTATCCGGTCTCTCAGACTATCCCATCAGTCCTATTTTCCCACAACATCTTCTCTCTCACGTGCCCACCAACTCCCCCGATTTCCCTACCATCCACCTACACTCAGGGCAACTTACAGCAGACAATTAATCCACCAACCTGCACAACTTTGGGATGTGGGAGGAGATGTTGGGATGTGTGAGATGCTGCCTGGATTTAGAGGGCATGTGCTATCAGGAGAGGCTGGACAAACTTGGGCTCTTTTCTCTGGAGCGGCAGAGGCTGAGGGGGGATCTGTTGGAAGTGTGTAAAATTATGAGGGACGCAGATGGGGGGACAAGCAATATCTTTTCCCCATTACTGAGTGATCCAATACCAGAGGGCATGCATTTAAGGTGAGAGGGGGTAGGTTCAAAAGAGACGTGAGGGGTAAGTTTTTTACTGAGAGAATTGTGGATGCCTGGAATGCATTGCCTGATAGGGTGGTGGACGCAAATTCATTGGGGGCTTTTAAGAGGGGCTTGGATGGGCACATGAATGAGAGGAAAATAGAAGGATATGAGCATTCTGTAGGTAGGAGGGATTAGCTTTGTTGACACAACATTGTGGGCCGAAGGGCCTGTTCTGTGCTGTACTGTTCTATGTTCTATGAAACCAGAGCACCCGAGGGAAACCCACGCGGTCACGGGGAGAACGTGCAAACTCCACACGGTCAGCACCCGAGGTCAGGATTGAACGCAGGTCGCTGGCGTTGTGAGGCAGCTGCTCTACCAGCTGCACCACAGGGCTCACAGGAACCCAAAGGAGGAGCAGAGGACTTCTTCTTCGTGTCCTGGCCCATCAATACTCCTTGGACAACACTGGAGTGGAAACAGATGATCTGATCCATGGTACCAGTACTACCTGTGGGATCTGACTGTGCTCATCACGTTTATTGTGAACACACTTCGGAGGTGCCTCATTGACTCTGGGGACCATTGAGACATCCTGATTTCATAGATGGTACCGATAGGTGTTTGCTAGTCAGCATGGACATGGTTGGTCAAAAACCTATTTCTGTTCTATATGACTCTGACTCCGGATCGAATGACAAGCAATCCCCGGGGTTAGGACAGGTTAGGACTTCATTCCGTGGAGTGTCGAAGAATGAGGGGAGACTTGATAGAGGTTTACAAAATTACGAGGGGTATAGACAGAGTAAATGCAAGTAGGCTCTTTCCACCTAGATTAGGAGAGATAAGTATGAGAGGACATGACTTTAGGGTGAAGGGGAAAAGGTTTGGGGGAACATCTGGGGGAACTTCTTCACTCAGAGAGTGGTGGGAGTGTGGAACGAGCTACCATCTGATGTGGTAAGTGAGGGTTCACTCTTAAGTTTTAAGAATAAATTGGATAAATACATGGATGGGAGAGGTCTGGAGGGTTATGGACTGGGTGCAGGTCAATGGGACAAGTGGAATAAAGTTTTGGCACAGACTAGAAGGGCCGAATGGCCTGTTTTCTGTGCCGTAGTGTTCTATGGTTCTATGGTTCCATTCCTGAGAACTGTCCGTAACCCGAACTGTTCGTAAGTCGGAAGTGAACAGAAGCAGCGTGTGGGAGAGGGTCACAGGAACGGCAGCGACGGGAGAGCGGGCAGGCGAGGGAGGAGCAGCCGCCAGCCGGCCTCACTGACTCGGCGAGCAAGGGAGTGAGTCTGCTCGGTGCTCCCGGCTCTACTCGGATCCACCCAGCCCGTGATTGTTGGGGCTTGGAGAGGGTAGAAGAGAAGGCAGGTGGAAATGCCCCATTCCCACCCAGCAGAAGATGCCTGCAGCCCCACGGCAACTCCATCCCCACCCACTCTGCCAGGCTCCCAAACGCTCGTTAACGTGTGTATATTAACCCAAGGAGGACCCTGGACATCAGACCTTTGGTACTTTGACTAAGCATGGTACTCCCTGTTACCCCAGGAGTGGAGTTAATCCTCTGCACCATCCATACCCATTCTCCCCACTTATTTCCACACTGGGCATTGGCTGGTTGGATCTTTCTACCCTTACATAACGAGTTAGTGGTGTAGACGGGAAACTGACACCCCACTCCTCTTTTACAGCTAGATTCTTTGACTTGACTTTATTTTATGCCTGACAGAGATCTTTGGTGATTTTAAACATTTTCTTTCATTTTCTACTAACCAGTAGCTCCTTGAACTGTGGAACATTTATAACAGAGAGTAAAGCTGGTGGGAGGAATCTGTACACACCCTCCATTGCTCCCCCCTCCCCACCAACCCCACCCAAAACACCTCACCCCTTTTTTCCAAGTTGGCTGGTGCCAGTGCACCTTTTAACCAGTCTCCCATCGGGTAACTCTGTCGCTGAGGCAGAGCTGCTCGTGTGAGAGGTTTGAGACTGAACCTGCTCAAACAGTGAGGTGGGTGCAGGCACACACAAATCCACTATCATACGCAAACAGTGAATTCCTCGGAATGCCTGCAAACAATGCGCTCTTTAATGGCTCCCCACCACTTATCTCTCGGTCTTTACAATGCGTTTTGTGTTGCTGGGGCCACACCAAGGGCTGTGTCAAGGGCACTGCAACAATGGAGGAATTCACACACACACATACACACACACACACACACACACACACACCTGCACATACTGACACACACACTCACATAGACACACACATACTGACACACACACACACATATACACATTAACACACGACACACAAACACAGTAACACAAGATGCACAAACACACACTCTTGTACATGCATGTATTTGCACACACTCACATGCACAGAAACATACCTGCACACACACACACACACACACACACACACACACACACACACACACACATGCACATGCACTCACATTAACTCACACACATTCCCACATGCACAGAAACACACACATGCACACAGATACATGGACCATCACCCACATGTTGATTCTCACATCTATGTACACTCTCACACACATATACACACTCACACCTCACACAGACACAGCCAGGCTCATACCTTCACACATGCACTGAGATATTCAAGCTCATACACTTGCACACACACTGACACACACACACACACTCATGGAGACACACACACACACACACACACACACACACACACACTCATGGAGACACACACACACACACACACACACACACACACACACCCATAGAAATGCACACATATACACACAAGCACACACACACACATGTGCACAATCTTTGCAAAATCACAGGCACACACACATCCCTTGTTCCTTTATCTGAGTGCCCGAGTGTGGAGCATTCTTGATGGGCTGAAAATGGCCTATTTCTGGTCCTATGTCTTATGGTCTTATGCTCTCTCCTTAATTTGCTGATTATTATTAAACCAGCCTTTCAAACACAATACAGTAAAAGACAGCAGTGCTACGTTTAAGCATTCAGATTTCCCATTGCACCTCCTCTGGAACCCATGCAGAAATTACCATTTCAGTTTTAATAGTGTTCCCATCAAAATCCAAAATATCACTGTTCTGATCACAGCCAGTGATGGTCTTGAGCTGGCTGCGATAGCCACAAATGACAGTAAATGCAAGCACCATTTGCTCTTCGTGACGTGCCTGGGGATTATTGTTCTCAGCAAGTCATGCTCGGAGAAGATATGAGTGATCACAAACGGCACTTTTTCCACCCCCCCCCCCACCCCCCCACCCCGTGCCCAATTCCCCCACCTCCTCCTCTAACCCAGCCCCTCTGCTTCATTTGTAGGATCCGGCAGCAGCTCAATGCTGACCCCTCTCGACAAGTGCAGGACATTCCGATAAGGATACAATTCTCTGAAGAAGCATCAATCAGTCTCCTCACTCTGAAGCTCAAGAGTTCAGTTCAAAAGCTCTGCTCATTCAAGTGGCCCTGAAGAGCAGATGGAGGGAGATTGTCCAGGGGCTTCAGCAGAAAATAACCGGGGGATATAGAAGTGAAAATAACTTAAATTTCCAACTATTACGGTCATTTTGACACACACACACACACACACACACACACACACAGACACACACACAGACACACACACAGACACACACACAGACGCAGACACACACAGACAGACGCACACAGTCACACACACACACACACACACACACACACAGAGTCACACACACATACAGACACACAGACGGACAGACACAGACGCAGACACACACAGACACACACAGTCACACACACACAGACACACACGCACAGATGCAGACACACACACAGACACACACAGTCACATGTGCACACACACACAGACACTCACACACGCAGATGCAGACACATACAGACACACAGACACACAGACACAGACACACATAGAGTCACACACACACAGATGCAGACACACACACAGACACACACAGTCACATGTGCACACACACACAGACACTCACACACGCAGATGCAGACACACACACACACACACACACACACACACACACACACACACACACACAGTGTCAGCAACTTCCTTACTAGCAGCAATTCCTTTCACCTCGAAGGGGATGTAGGCTGGTGCTGCTGGAGCTGGGAGAATTTTTCCAATAATAGTGGGGGTTTGGAGCTCAACAGATCTCAAAGTAGCTGATGTGTTGTAATCCGGAGGGTTGTGGACTGGGAACTGGGATTGGGGGTGGTCTCAGCAGCTCCTTTCTGGCTGGCATGGACACAATGGGCTGAATATCCTTCCACGGTACCATAACTATCCACGGCTCAGAAGTGCAAGGTGATCTTGGCCCAATGCCCACATTCATCTGTCATCAGGTATCACCTGGATATTGGCCTGCAAAGGCCTAGATTTCAAGCTGTCGAGTTCATTGTCATGTGCACAAGTACGGTGAGGTACAGGTGCAATGAAAAACTTGCTTGCGGCTGCATCACAGGCACATAGGTGCAGACAACACACAGAATATAAATTACACATAAATTGTACAAGGCAGTGAAGAGAAAACAAAGACTGTGCAAAACAAGACATTAGTGCGAAACACAATTGGAGTGGTGCGAGGCTGTGCTTACAGGAGCGGGGAGACTCTGAGGCGTTGCTCCCTCTTTCCATACATTTGAATGATAACTCTTCCAATGACCTGGCACCTCTTTAGCTCTCAACCAACATTAGGTATCATTATCACATCGCTAGTTGTGGGATCTTGCTGGGCGCAAGCTGGGTGAGGTATTCCCTGCAAGAGTGATTCCGCTTCCAAATTGGCTTCAAAGTAGTTTGACATCTCCAAAGACTATGAAAGATTTTTAAAATTAATTACATTTTATTTACAGCGCGGTAACAGGCCCTTTCGGCCCAATGAGTCCGCGCTGCCCATTTTAAACCCCAAATTAACCTACCCGTACGTCTTTAGAATGTGGGAGGAAACCGGAGCACCTGGAGGAAACCCACGCAGACACATGAGAATGTACAAACTCCTTACAGACAGCGACGGGAATCAAACCCCGATTGCTGGCGCTGTAATAGCGTCGCGCTAACCGCTATGCTACCGTGCTGCCCACGGTGTTATAGAAATGCAAGCACCCCTTCCGTTCCATCAATGTTAGCTCGGTCCATGTTTGTTTTTGAGGCTAGGATGACATACTTGCATTTATAAGATGCCATTAAGGGCATCCCTCAGAGATTTACAAGGTCAAGTCAAGTCGAGTTTATTGAATTGTGCAGAAGTACGGTGAGGTACAGGTACAGTGAGAAACTTGCTTGTAGCAGCGTCACAGGTGCATAGCTTCAGACAACACACAAACCATAAATTACAAATAAATTATAGAAGACAGTGAAGGGAAAAAAAGACTGTGTGAAATAAGACATTAGTAAACGAAAATACAATCAGAGACAAGTCCACGGCAGTGCAAGAGATGGTCCGTAGTGTTCTGTTGCTGAGGTAGGGTTAGGGATGTGCAGGTCAGTTCAAGAACCTGATGGTTGAAGGGAAGTCGCTGTTCCTGAACCTGGTGCTGTGGGACTTCAGGCTTCTGTACCTTCTGCCCGATGGTAGCAGTGAGAAGATGGCATGACCCAGATGGTGGGGATCCCTGATGATGGATGCTGCCTTCTTGAGGCAGCACCTCCTGTAGATGCTGTCGGTGGTGGGGAGGGAGCGGTCTGTGCCCACTACTCTCAGCAGCCTCTTGTGTGTCTGTGCATTGGCACCTGCCCCTCTCCTGTTACCCTCTCACAGGGTAGAATTTCCTCCCCTCCTCCCATCCAAACACATTCCAGATGTAGATCTCCATTCACAGGCACTAAAGAGGGTGAAAACATATTAACACTGTCTCTCTGTAACACTCATTGATGTCATGGCCTCTTCTTGCTGCTACCATCAGGCAGGAGGTACAGAAGCCTGAAGTCCCACACCACCAGCAAAAGATAATGTTTTTGAAGTGTAGTCACTGCTATAATATAGGAACCACAGCAACTAAAACGCACGGGGCAAGCTCCCACCAATAGGTACAAAATACTGAACAGATTACCTGTTTTAGTTATGTTGATTGAGGGTTAAGTATTGAGGCTGTTCTAAAAGGTGTCATGGGGCATTTTACTTCCATCTCGGAGGACGGGTGAAGTTTTGATTTAGCCGTCTCATCCCAAAGACGGCAACCCTGACAGTGTAGCACCCCTTAAGCACTGTGACCTGGGTAAATCCTATCCTCAGGGACCGGTTTCCAGAAGAGAACAGGTTACCTGTTGTGCTGTCTCTATTTCATCCACAGCCCTTCAAAAAAAAAACCTCAATAAAGAGCCCTTTGTTGAAAATAAGAGTTCTTTATTTACCGTGTTGACACAATGAGACTTTTAGTGGCTTGCATCTGTGAAACAAAGGCAGGAGGGTATAATGTTTAACCTCCACTTCCTGCTTCTGTCACCTGCTCCTTTGCTATCTTTGTTCCATCACACTTACAACTGGGAGAGCTGAGCAATCATTGTTGCAAATCACCACATACAACACAGTGCTCACAGTCTATACAAAGGCCACTCGGCCAATCTGAACTAGTGTGTCCTCCCAAACCTTTCCTTTCAAGTCTATAGTTCTCTGAATGTGGCAACACAGGCAGATAGGGTGGTGAAGAAGGCGTACGGCACGCTTGCTGTCACAGGTTGGGGCAGAGAATATAACAGCTAAGCCGCACTGGAGTATTGTGTGCAGTTCTGGTCGTGATGTTTGAGGAAGGATGTGGTTGCACTGGGGAGAGTGCAGAGGAGATTCACCAGGACGTTGCCTGGATTATTGGAGGGCTTTAGTGACGGGGAGAGGTTGGAGAGGCTCGGCGTGTTTTCCCTGGAGAGAAGGAGGCTAAGTGGTCGGGCGGGAGTGGGGTGGTGGTGACCTGTTAGAAGTATATAAGGGTTATGAGAGGCATAAATAGGGTCAGTAGTCAATATCTTTTTCTCATGACAGTGGTATCAAAAACAAGGGGGCAGAGGTTTAGGGTGAGAGGAGGGAGGATTTAAGGGGAAGGTTTCTTACACAGAGAGTGGCTGGTATCTGGAGCGCACTGCCAGAGCAGGTAATGGAATCAGATACAATCACATAAGAGGCATTTAGACAGGCGTGTAAATAACCAAGGCAGAGAAGGATACGATCCCAACGCGGGCAAACCCCAGAATTAGTGTAGGTGGGCAAAAAGGTCAGCATGGACATGTTGGGCTGAAGGGCCTGTTTCTGTGCTGTACCACTCCATAACTTGATGACTAGCTCACCCCTCCAGCAGATCCTTCCTACCTGCAGTTCTCTTTTTAATCCATCACCTTGACTACTGTCTATGAGAACACTTTCACCAGTCTCTTGGGGAAGAAATTCCTTCTTTATTTAATGTTGATTTAATTACTGACTACTGTTTGAGTATTGGGTGAGCAGTTTTGGGCCCCATATCTAAGGAAGGATGTGCTGGCGTTGGAGAGGGTCCAGAGGAAGTTTACAAGAATGATCCCGGGGATGAAAGGGTTAACGTATGAGGAGTGTTTGATGGCTCTGGGCCTGTACTCACTGGAGTTTAGAAGGATGAGGGGGGATCTCATTGAAACCTGCCAAATATTGAAAGGCCTGGATAGAGCGGATGTGGGGAAGATGTTTCCAGTAGTGGGAGAATCTAGGACCAGAGGGCACAGCCTCGGAATAGAAGGACATCCCTTTAGAACAGAGATGAGGAGGAATTTCTTTAGTCAGTGGGAGGTGAATCTGTGGAATTTATTGCCACAGACGGCTGTGGAGGCCAAGTCATCGGGTATATTTAAAACGGAGGTTGATAGGTTCTTGATTAGTAAGGGTGTGAAAAGTTATGGGGAGAAGGCAGGAGAATGGAGTTGAGAGAGAAAAGTAGATCAGCCATGGTTCAATGGCAGAGCAGACTCGATGGGCCAAATGGCCTAATTCTGCTCCTACGTCTTATGGTCTTGTTTATATGCAATTCCTATCCAAACCCAATTTATTCTCCCCACATTCTCATCAACTCTCCCAGATCCTACCACTTACCTACACAATAGGGGCAATTTACAGTGGCCAATAAACCGACGTTTTTGGGAAGTTGGGGGGGGGGGAAACTGGATCACCAGGTGAAGGAACCAATTCAGTCACGAGCAAACTCCTCACAGACAGCAATGGAGGTCAGGTCTGAACCCAAGTCTCCGGTGCTCTGAGGCAGCAGCTTTACCAGTTGTGCCACAAGATCTTCTTAGGAGCAGGAAGGGATGGGGTAGGTGAGGTGGTGTCAAGTGAGGTGGATAGTGGTCCATCCTGGACATTGATTGGATTAGGAGCCAGTGACTTATCTTTCAATCACCACCTCACCACCTCTTCCCTTGGACTTAGAAGTGCAGGAGTTGACTGCAACCACGAGTAGCTTCTCAACAAGTAATTGAACCAAGCAGGGTGCTACAGAGAGTGGTTGACTTGGCCAGTTCCATCACGGGTACAGCTCCTCCCACCATCGAGGACACCCACAAGAGGCGATGTCTCAGGAAGGCGACATCCATCATCAGGGACCACCACCATCCGGGCCACGTCCCCTTCTCGATGCTGCCATCAGGCAGGAGGTACAGGAGCCTGAAGACCCACACCTCAAGGTTTGACAACAGCTTCTTCCCCACTGCCGTCAGGTTCTTGAACCAACCTGAGGAACCCTAATTCTACCTTGGACTATGCTTCCCTCAACTTACACTAATGTCGTTATGTTATTTTTTTATGTTTATCGTGCCGTGTTAGTTATGTATAAGTTAAAAATTTATGTAAGACAGAGGCACAAGAAATTCTACAGATGCTGGAATCTGGAACAATGCACAAAACGTGCTGGAGGAACTCAGCAGGTCAGGCAGCATCTACGGAGGGAAATAAACAGTCGACGTTTCGGACCGAGACCCTTCATCAGGACTGGAAAGGAAGAGGGCAGAAGCCGGAATAAGGAGGTGGGGGGAGGGGGAGGAGCACGGGCTGGCAGGGGACAGGTGAGTTCAGGTGAGAAGGGGAAGGTGGGTCGGGGGGGAGGGGTAGAAGATGTAATAAGCTGAGAGGTGATAGGTAGAAGAGGCCGAGGGTTGAATCCCGTAGGAGAGGGCAGTGGACCATGGAATAAGGAATGGAGGAGGAGAGGAGAGCAGATGGGCAGGTCTTTAAGGCAGGGGAAGGGAGCCATAGGATTAAGGGACGGCAAAGGAGTTGGTGGGGGGGGGGGAGAAAAAGAAGGGTTGGGGTTACCGGAAGTTAGATGTTATGGCATTTATACCGTGTGTACGTATGACCACGATAATAAACTTGAACTTGTTAATTTCAAGGAGGAAGGGGGTACTTTGGTCTGCCTGAAACCTGTTGGTTTTCCAGTGTAAGGAGATGTTCACAAACAATTACTGGTGACCGGCACAGTCCAGGCTGCCGGACGTCGTGCTGAGGGATGCACTGAAGCTCGCTGCAGCCAATGCAAAGGCGCTGAGGGGAAGGACTGCAGCCTGGGGTCCGGCTGCCATTGGAAACTGAGGGACAGGGTCCTGTGTGACAGCCTCTCAAATACCTCATGAGTATATTGTTTACACATGAAGTATGAGTTGTATTGATGCATTGTTAGAGTTGTAACGATTTGATAGCACAATAAATGTAAAGAAAGGTGTACACTGATTGTATTGTACGTTCTGTATATATTTTTTATGAATAAAGTATATTCTTAAAATTAAAAATAGCTGTAAATTTCAATGGGGAAGTGGTTTTGGTTGTTGAATATCGGAACTGATAAAGTCTGCTTCATTTCCACACACAATCCATGTGAGTAACAGCTGAATACATTTGGAAACAAGTCATCTGGTGTGGCAGGTTGGAACACTGGGTACTATCGGACTGGGATCTTTGTCTGTGAAGTCAGTGCTCTGTTCAGAAGCTGTCAGGCAAAAAGTGTTGTGGACCCGGTTCAGTTTCCACCAGAACCTGGAGCAATGTTTACTGTCACTCTTACCTCTGAGGCAGAAAGCAGTGGTTCCAGCGGTCTGACCCCAGAATCCGGCCCGATCCAGTGTCGTAAAGAAGGAATAAAATCAGAAAATGCTGGAAGCACTCAGCAGGTCAGGGAGCATCAGTGGAAAGAGAAACAGAGTTGATGTTTCAGATCTGAGACCCTTCATCAGAACTTAGACTTGACATGTTAACTAAAGACACAAGAGACTGCAGATGCTGGAATCTGGAGCTACACACAGGATGCTGGAGGAACTCAACAGATCAGGCAGCATCTACAAAGGAAAAGAACAATCGACGTTTCAGGTTGCGACTCTTCATATGGACTCCATATGAAGGCTTTCGACCTGAAACATTGACTGTCAACTTCCCTCCATAAAGGCTGCCTGACCTGCCGAGTTCCTCCAGCATCTTGTATGTTGCTTGAAATGTTAACTACTTCTCCACAGTTGCTGCCTGACCTGCTGAGCATTTTATCTATCTATCTATCTATCTATCTATCTATCTATCTATCTATCTATCTATCTATCTATCTATCTATCTATCTATCTATCTATCTATCTATCTATCTATCTATCTATCTATCTATCTATCTATCTATCTATCTATCTGCCGCATGTACATCGAAACACATAGTGAAATGCATCTTTTTGCATTACTGAGAATGTGCTGGGGGCAGCCCGCAAGTGTCGCCACTCTTCTGGCGCCAACATAGCATTCCCACAGCTCCTAACCCAAATGCCTTTGGAATATGGGAGGAAACCAGAGCACCCGGAGGAAACCCACGCAGACACGGGGAGAATGTACAAACTCCTTACAGACAGTGGCCGGAATTGAACCTGGGTCACTGGCGCTGTAATGGCGTTACGCTAACTGCTACACTACTGTACCGTTCCAGCAGTTTCTGTTTTTAGTTCAGCTTCCAAACATCTGCAGTGTTTCCGCTTTTCTTTTAGTTATGAAGGAGTGCAGATGAGGTGTTAAGATGAATTTATGGGAAACGTTATTCTTTTTCAATTAAAAGAAAAGCAACCTATTGGGTATGCTGGCTGAGGATGGTGTGATGCCTTCTTTAGGGGAAGTGCCATATCACATGAGAGTTATTTCAAGTCTGTCACTGCTCTCGCAGGTGTACATAAAGGATCCAAAGCACTGCTTCGAAGAAGAGCAGGGGAATACTCTTTAGCAGAGGCTAAAGAAAAACTACAAATGTTGGAAAGCTGAAATGAAATTTAAATAATGCTGGAAACACTCAGCAGGTCAGGCAGCATCTGTGGAGAGAGAAACAGGGCTAATTCTGATGGTTGTGAAAGGTTCCATAGAAATGGAATCTTCTCTTCCTTTAATCCTCCATGTGAAAGGAGATTTGTGGGGCAAGTTATTTTACACAGAGAGTGGTGGGTGCCTGGAATAGGCTGCCAGGAGTGGTGGTGGTGGAAGCAGATACGATAGTGGTGATCAAGAGGCTTTTAATAGTATTCAAGAGGCATTTAGACAGGCACATGAATATACAGAGAATGGAGGGATATGGATTACATACATGGAGAAGCAATTAATTTAACATGGCATCATGCTCGGCACAGATATTGTGGGCTGAAGGGCCTGTTCCTGTGCTGTACTGTTCTGTGTTCTATGTTCTAATTTATTGGGTATTTTGGCTGGGATTGATACATCACCTCTACACAGAAGGAGACCATTTGGCCACGCCAGCTCCCAACAAAGCAATCCCACTCCCCCTTCACAAATCCCTGCAACCCATCCCTCTCAGGTCCCCACCGACTCCCCTTTGATGCTTTTGCCACTTGTCCCAGCGAAGGGGCATATTTACAGCGGCTTTTGGGGACGTGGGCACCCACGTGGTCACAGGGAGAACATGCAAACTCCACACAGGCAGATCAGACTCAAACCCGGGTCTCTGGAGCCGCAAGGCAACAGCACTGCATTGCTGAAAGGTGCCATCTCAGATGAGGATTACTTCAAGCCTGTCCCTGCAGTTCCCGAGTTCCAGCACTTTGTTGGCTGGGGATTTAAGTTAACTTTGATGTGAGGGGAGTGGAGAAGTGCCTCTCCAATTGGCACGGATTTGGTCATTATCTGAATAATGTCTCAGCTTGTACAGGCTGTCTGGGGCACCTTGTTTTTGTTGGTAAAAGCTAACAATGTGCTTTCCTCAGCAAATGGACTTTACTCTGTCTCCATTGGAAAGACTCCTCCACAAAATCACACCTACACAGAGAACGAGTCATTCTTTATTCATTTAGCCGTGACCTTCAGACTATGAAAATTACAAACAGGACTCCTTTATTATGTGGAACATTAAAAGGAACACACACAGGGAGACAACAGCACAGTGTATCCCACACCCGACTGAGCTTCTGACGTATTTATCAGCCAACAAGTTAATGCAAGTGCCCACAATAAAACAAACAGGCGTTAAAAAATACAACTGGACCTTTATTCAATCAAAAGACCGGCATTTAGAAGTCTCTGAAGAAAGGTCATCAACCTGAAATGTTAATTCTCTTTCTGTCTCCACTGAAAGGAATGTATGAAATACAATCAGAATCAGAATCAGGTTTATTATCACTGACGTATGTCGTGAAATTTGTTGTTTTGCAGCAGCAGAACAGGGCAAGACATAAAAATGACAAAAAGTTACAAAAAAAAATAAATAGTGCTTATTGAGGAATAACGAGGTAGTGTTCATGGACCAAAGTTCTATGAACCAATTCATGGAAATTCAAGGAACATTCAAGGGTTCATAGAAGCAAGAGGAGGCTATTCTGCCCCTTGAATCTGGACCACCGCCCCCCCCCCCCCCCCCCCCCCCCCCCCCCCCACAAACAAGGTCATGGCTGGAGACACAAGAGACTGCAGATGCTGGAATCTGGAACAACAAACAAACTGCTGGAGGAACTCAGCGGGTCGAGCAGCATCAGTGGGGGGGGGGGGGGGGGGGGTGCGGGGGAGGTGGGAAGGAATTGTCGACTGAGATCCTGAGCAGCATTCTCCTCCTTGCCCAGTCCTCTCAGAGGTAGTCCCCTATGGATGTCTCTGAAACCTGTTTGTAAGTCAACTTGTTTATAACGGCAGATACATTAGGGACATTTAAGAGACTCTTAGATAGACAAATGAATGATAGAAAAATAGGGGGCTACGTGGGAGGGAAGGGTTAGGTAGATCTCAGAGCAGGATAAAATGTCAGCACAACGTTGTGGGCTGAAGGGCCTGTACTGTGCTGTAGTGTTCTATGTTCTATAAGGGGGAACATGTTCACTGCCACTGTGAAACCCAATGGTGGAATCCTGCCTCCATCCCCATTGCTGGGAGGCCGCTCCCCTCAGCTCCTGTGACCGATGTCTTACTCCCGCTTCCCTTCCACCTGAGATACACAGGAGGGCCGTCCCTGTCGGAGTGCAGGGGAGTGTGCTTTACAAGACGTTCAAATCGAAGATAGGGTATGTTGGGCAGTGGCTTTATCTGAGCCTCCACAGCCCACTGAGGCAGAAAAGTCCAAAGACGTAACCCTCCGTGCAAAGAAAATTTCCCTTCATCCCGGTTCTGACCTCCGGAGCACATTTATCATTTTCTGTTTTCATTACAGATTTCCAGCACCTGTAGATTTTTTGACCTGATTATTTTGCCTTTCTTAATGTACCGAAGAACTCACAACCAATGAGGTATTTCTTTTCTAGTGTGGTCACTGCTGAAACCCAGTAAATGCTGTAGCCAAACAGTGCACAGCAAGACCTCACAAACAGCAGGGTGATAATGGCAAGGTGATTGGTTACAAGGACATTAGTTGAGAAATATTGGCTGGAGCGGTCCAGGCAACCCTTTCACTCTTCATCAGAATAGTGCAATGGGATCCCTGAAAGACCAGAATGTGTCTTGGTTTAACATCTCATGTGAAAGGCAGCACCTCCAGCTCCCTCAGTACTGAAACATCAGCCCAGATTTTTGGTTACAACTGCATGAAATGGGGCTTGAACTCAGAGTCTCTGGCACAGAGGTGAGAGAGAGCTTCCCACTGAGACAAATCTGTCACATATTTTTTGCCAAATTTGAACTTCCAACAAGGCACACTTTATATCTGATGTTCTTTCTTGTGAGGATGCTAAGAATTTTCCAAGTTAAAATCATAGAAATAAACTAGTACAATAGAAACCAATGCAATGACAGTACTGCTGCCTCAACTGCTCTGCCCGTGACCGCAAGAAATTGCAGAGAGTTGTGGACACAGCTCAGCACATCACAGAAACCAGCCTCCCCTCCATGGACTCTATCTACACTTCTCGCTGCCTCAGTAAAGTAGCCAGCATAGTCAAAGACCCACCCACCCCGGACATTCTCTCTTCTCCCCCCTCCCATCGGGCAGGTGATACAAAAGCCTTAAAGCACGTACCACCAGGCTCAAGGATAGCTTCTATCCCACTGTTATAAGGCTATTGTACCGAGGTACAGTGAAAAACATGTCTTGCATACCATTCATACTGATCAATTTATTACACAGTGCATTGAGGTAGTACGAGGTAAAACAATACAGAATACAGAATAAAGTGTAACATCTAGAGAGCAAGGGCAGTGCAGGTAGACAATCAGGTGCATGGCCATAACTAGGTAGATTGTGAAGTCAAGAGTCCACCTTATTGTACTATAGTCTTATAACAGTGGGATAGAAGCTGTCCTTGAGCCTGGTGGTACGTGCTTTTGGGCTTTTGTATCTCCTGCCTGATGGGAGAGGGGAGAAGAGAGAATGTGCTGGGTGGGAGGGGTCTTTGATTATGCTGGCTGCTTCACCAAGGCAGCGAGAAGTGTAGACAGAGTCCATGGAGGGGAGGCTGGTTTCCGTGATGTGCACAACTCTCTGCAGTTTCTTGTGCCCCCCTTCCTGAAGTCAATGACCAGCTCTTTAGTTTTGCTGATATTGGGGGAAAGGTTGTTGTTATGACACCATGTCACTAAGCTCTCTATCTACTTCCTGTACTCCGACTCATCATTATTTGAGATATGGTCCACTACGGTGGTATCATCTGCAGACTTGTAGATGGAGTTAGAGCAGAATCGGGCCACGCAGTCATGAGTGTATAGGGAGTAGAGTAGGGGGCTGAGGATGCAGCCTTGTGGGGCACCAGTGTTGAGAATAATCATGCCCGAGGCGTTGCTGCCTATCCTCACTGATTGCAGACTGTTGGTCAAAGCATAATGTTGTAGGAAAGCATACTGGGGAATGGCGCAGCATCTGTTGTGTAAGGGCAGGACCATCTGGTCCGAGAGAAGGGATTTAAAAACTGGGAAGACAGATGAATCCCAACTGTCCTTGAAAACAGGATGTACTGGCGTGCGTAGCATCAGGATTTTCTTATTACTGGTAAACAGCTCATCTTGTTGAGTGGTTCTGTGGGTAGGACTTTCACCTCTGAGTCAGCACCTCTCAAGTGAAGACAGACATTGATGATGAAAGTCCCCACAGCTCCAGTGCTCCAGCACATCCTTTAGGATTCTGAGGAAAAGAGTGTTCGATGATTAAGAACTCAGACCTAGCATTAAGTTCATGGTGTACCAAGCAGAAATAACCTCTCCCCTCCGTACGCTTCAGAGACATGTTCTACCTACAGAAGGCTCCTCAAAGCAACAGAGTGGTAACATCAATGATGTCTCCACAAAATCCTCTAAATCCACTGGTAGGATGTGAACCATGTTAGTAAATTGGTAAATTAAGTTGGAAAATTGGTTTATTATTGTCACATGTACCGAGGTACAGTGAAAAACTTTGCTCTGCATGCCATCCATGCATATCATTTTGTTACATCAGTGCATTGAGGTAGTACAAGGGAAAACGATAACAAAATGCAGAATATTGTGTTACAGTTACAGAGAAAGTGCATTGCAGGCAGACAATAAGGTGCAAGGCCATAACAATTGTAAGGTCAGGAGTCTATCTTATTGTACTGGGGACCGTTCAATAGTCTTATAACAGACAGATAGAAACTGTCCTTGAGCCTGGTGGTACGTGCCTTCAGGCTTTTGTATCTTCTGCCCAATTGGAGGGGGGAGAAGAGAGAACACCTGGAGTGGGAGGGGTCTTTGATTATGTTGGCTGCTTTACCGAGGCAGCGAGAAGTGTAGACGGAGTCCATGGCGGGGAGGCTGGTTTCAGTGATGCGCTGGCCTGTGTCCACAACTCTCTGCAGTTTCTTGCGGCCATGGGCAGAGCAGTTGCCGTACCAAGCCGTGATGCATCCGGATAGGATGCTTTCTATGGCTCATCAATAAAAGTTGGTGAGGGTTGACAGGGACGTGCCAAATTTCTTTAGCCTTCTAAGGAAGTGGAGGTCCTGGTGAGCTTTCTTGTCCATGGTGTCTACGTGGTCGGACCAGGACAGGCTGTTGGTGATGTTCACTCCTTGGAACTTGAAGTTCTCAACCCTCTTGACCTCAGCACCGTTGATGTAAAGAAGGGCGTGTGCACCGCCCCCTTTCCTGAAGTCAATGACCAGCTCTTTTGTTTTGCTGACATTGAGGGGAAGGTTGTTGTCATGACACCATGTCACCAGGCTCTCCACCTCCTTCCTGTACTCTGACTCATCCAAGTCATTGGGTGAGCTAGTGTCAAAATCAGAATCAGGTTTATTATCACTGAAATCTGTTGTTTTGCAGTAGCAGTACAGTGCAAGGCATGAAAATTACAATAAATTACAAAAATAAATAAATTGTGCAAAAAAAACAAATAATGAAGTAGTGTTCATGGGTTCATGGATCATTCAGAAATCTGTTGGCAGAGGGGAAGAAGCTGTTCCTGAATCGTTGAGTGTGGTCTTCAGGCTCCTGTATCTCCTCCCCGATGGTAGTAACATGAAGAGTGCATGTCCCGGGTGGTGAGGGTCCTTAGTGATGGATGCCGCCTTCTTGAAACACCACCTCTTGAAGATCTCCTCAATAGTGGGGAGGGTTGTGCCCGTGATGGAGCTGGCTGAGCCTCTTGCGATCCTGTGCATTGGAGCCTCCATACCAGGCGGTGATGCAACGAGTCAGAATACTCTCCACCGTACATCTGTAGAAATTTGCAAAAGGTACATACCAACTCTCCTCAAACTCCCAATGAAGTAGAGCCACTGGGTACCTTCACCCAGGCCAACAGACCCAGGGCTGAGGTTCTGAATACTCTCAATTGGCTATGATGGGCAGGTTAAATATAGAACGTAGAACAGCACCGCACAAAAACAGGCCCTTCAGCCCACAATGTTATGCTGAACTAATTAAGCGAATGACACCTAATCCCTTCTGCCTGCACATGGTCCACATCCCTCCATTCTCTGCATATTCACGTGCTTGTCTAAAGGCCTCGTAAATGCCTCTGTCATATCTGTCTCTACCACCACCCCTGGCAGCGCATTCCAGGCACCCACCACTCTCTGTGTAAAAAACTTGCCCTGCACATCTCCTTTGAACTTTCCCCCTCTCACCTTAAAATGCATACCCTCTAGTATTAGGCATTTTGACCCAGGAAAAAAGATACTGACTGTCTACCCGATATATGCCTCTCATAATCGTATAAACTTTGATTAGGTCACCTCTCAGCCTCCACCCCTCCAGAGAAATCAACCCTAGTGTGTCCAACCTCTCCTTATAGCACATGCCCTCTAAACCAGTCATCATCTTGGTGAACCTCTTCTGAACCCTCTCTATAGCCTCCACATCCTTCCTATAATGGGGTGAACAGAACTGAATGCAATATTCCAGATGCAGCCTAACCAGAGTTTTATAAAACTGTAACATAACTTCCTCATTCTTGAACTCAGTGCCTTGACTGACAAATTTTTAACACCCTATCGACTTGTGCGGCCACTTACAGAGATCAATGGACTTGGACCCCAAGACCCCAAGGTTATATCGTAAACTTGCCCAATGCCAGATTACAAAAATGGATAGTCTGCTCCGAGCACTATCGTAGGGAGAGATTTTCAAGAGATGCAGAAAATTTGTCAAGAGTGTTCTCAAAGCCTCCATGAGAATGTGGAACACCAGATACAATTATACATTTAAGAAGAATCTAGGTAGACACTTAAATTGACAAGGCATAGAAGGATATACTCCTAATGAAGGCAAATGGGATTATTTAGATGGGTGAAGGGGCTGGCATAGACACAGTGGGCCAAATGGCCTATTTCTGTGCTGTAAATCTACATGACTCTATCCCTGGACCATAACCACCCAGAATGGAGAAGGGGAATTCTCATTTGCATTGGGAATCCTGAGTCCATGTATTGGAAGTTCATGGAAATACTTGCATACAGTGGAAGGAATGCAAACCTCCCAAACTTTAGACCCACTCACCCCATCAAACCCCACCTGTGGTAAAACCTATGGATCCCACTCATGAGCCATCCTTGAACATGCTCTCCAGGTCAGAGGGCAGTGAAGGGTCAACCATATGAGTGGTTCTGAACTCACATTTATTCTGTATGGATGAAAGAGGCTCGGAATTCAAATGAAAGCAAGTCATCCTCAAGAAGGAGAGGGAGTAATGGTTTTACTTCTGAGTCAGAAGGTTGTGGTTTCGAGACTCATTCCAGAGACTTGAGTACATGATCCAAACCTTCACAGCAGCGAAGAGTTTTTTCTGATTGTAGCATGGTCGCTGCCTAAAATGTGTTGTCATATGCGTGGCAACAGCTGGTAGTTCTGCTACTTCATGGCTTCAGTGACCTGGGTTTAATCCTGACATAGCACATCGAACATTACAGCACAGTACAGGCCCTTCAGCCCATAATGTTGTGCCGACATTTCATCCTGCTCTAAGATCTATCTAACCCTTCCCTCCCACATAGCCCCCTATTTCTCTATCATTCATGTGTCTATCTCAAATGTCCCTAATGTATCTGCCCCCACAACCTCTCTGTCCACGCACCCACCACTCTCTGTCTGAAAAACTTACCCCTGACATCCCCCTTATATCTTCCTCCAATCACCTTAAAATTATGTCCCCTCGTGTTAGCCATTGTCGCCCTGGGAAAAAGTCTCTGACTGTCCACTTGATCTATGCCTCTTATCATCTTGTACACCTCTATCAAGTCCCCTCTCATCCTCCTTCTCTCCAAAGCGAAAAGCCCCAGCTCACTCAACCTATCCTCATATGACATGCTCTCCAATCCAGGCAACATCCTGGTAAATCTCCTCTGCACCCTCTCTTAAGCTTCCACATCCTTCCTATAATGAGGTGACAGAACTGAACACAATACTCCAAGTGTGGTCTAACCAGAGTTCTATAGAGCTGCAACATCACCTCACAGCTCTTGAACTCAATATCCCGAATAATGAAGGCCAACACACCATATGCCTTCATAATAACCCTATTGACCTGCGCAGCAACCTTGAGCGATCTATGGATGTGGACCCCAAGATGCCTCTGTTCCTCCACACGGTTAAGAGTCCTGCCATTAACCTTGCATTCTGCCTTCAAATTTGATCTCCCGAAGTGTATCACTTCACACTTATCCGGGTTGAACTCCATCTGTCACTTCTCAGCCCAGCTCTGCATTCTATCAGTGTCCTGTTGTAATCTACAGCAACCTGCTGCACTATCCACCACACCACCAACCTTTGTATCATCAGCAAACTTACCAACACACCCTTCCACATCCTCATCCAAGTCACTTATAAAAATCACAATGACCTCAGATGCTGTCTGTGTGGAGTTTTCATGTTCTCCCTGGGACCCCATTGCTCCCACTGGGTGCAACATTGCAGCATCTCTTGCGTTTCCTCCTACATCCCAAAGACGTGCGGCTTGGTAGGTTAATTGGCTGCTGTAATTTTCCCTTAGTGTGGAGGTGAGTGGTGGAATCTTGGGGGCGGGCGAGTTGATGGGAATGTGGGGAGAATAAAATGGCCTAGTGTAGGAATAGTGTAAATGGGTGCTTGATAGTTGGCACAGAATCGGTGGGCTGAGGTCATGTTTCGGTGTTGTATCTCTCTATGACCCTCAACTGAGGCATGCTTTGCACCAAAATGTCCCAAAAAACGTTATAGCCATTGAAGTACTTTTGTGATGTGTTGCAGAGCAGGATCTGAAACATTGGCTTTTCTTGCAAGGGGGGCTGGAGGAGAGTTTTGTTACAATTGTGCAGGGTGTTGGTGAGGCCACATCTGGAATACTACGCACAGTTTTAGTCCCTTTACCTAAGAAAGGATATAATAGCATTGGAGGCAGTCCATAGGAGGCTCACCAGGCTAACTTCTGGGACGAGAGGATTGTCCTATCAACGAGGCTAACTCTGTTGGGTCTGTATTCTGCAGAGTTCAGAAGAATAGGGGTAAACATTCAAATATATAAGATCCTAAGGGGGCTTAACAGGGTAGATGTTGAGATGTTTTCACTAGTGGGAGAATCTTGAACGAGGGGACATAGTTTTAAGACAAGGGGCTGGTCATTTAAACTGAGATACGTAGAAGTTTCTTCTCACAGAGCGCTGAATCTCTGGAATTCGTTGCCGCAGAGAGTTGTGGAGGTATCATCAGAAGCATTTAAAGTGGGAGTTACACGATGGTGCTGGAGGAACTCAGCAGACCAGGAGAATTCCAAGCGCAAACTGGAGGAACAGCGCCTCATTTTCCGTCTTGGAACCTTGCAGCCTAATAGCATGAACATTGAACTCTCCCACTTTAAGTAATCCCCACCCCTCACCTTCCGCACACCCCCCCCCCCCCCACCATGCTTCTTCTCCCCATTCCGAGCCTCTTTTTTTTCCAGCTACTTTTCTCTCCTTACCTTTGACCCATCCCCCGGTGGATCTGCTCTTCCCTCCTCCTCCACACCTGCCTGTCACTATCTCTTACCTGCATCTACCTATCACCACCCTGTGCCCACCCCGTCTCCCCTCTTTTGTCCACCTATCACTGCTCTGCTTTTCCCTCCTACATACTGGCCTTCCCCTTTTCCTATCTTCAGTCCTGAAAAAGGGTCCTGACCCAAAATGTTGACCGCCTGCTTTTCTCCACGGACGCTGCCTGGCCTGCTGAGTTCCTCCAGCATCATCATGTTTTTCATTTTTTCAGATAAAAAATACTGCTTCTTATCATATTCATGAACTTTATTCCATACGAATTTCTACGTCAACATTTGTAATGTAACGTTATTTTGTCTTACAGTCATTTTGCAATATGGCCACTGAATTCTTTTGTACCCTATTAACCATTTAGGACTTGCCTTCAATATCTAGATGTAAACTTTTGTATCCTCCTTGTGACTTGCCTTATCTCCTACTTTTGAATCATCTCCAAACCTGTACATTCTGCAATATGTTCTCTTCCTACCTCTAAACCATTCATTTATGTTGTGAACTGCTGCGGTTCCAGCATTGAACCCATAATATAAAATTATGAGAGGCATAGATAGGGTAGACAGTCAAGAGTCTTTTTCCCCAGGGTGGAAATTTTACTTCTGTCTATGTGTGTTGCTAATTTTAGGAGATCTGCTGTAATGCATCAAGATTTTCAAATGTCAATATTTTCAGGGAATCCCCCAGAAAAGCATCAGTATTTTTTGGGGATTCTATCAGGAGTGCGTGGTATTGTTTCCAAAGCCAAGTTAGCGAGTCACTCCACTCACTCACTGTGGCTGAGGAATTAGATCCATCGTGAGGCACAGCTTGAACGCCATCGATATATTTGCTGATGACACCACTGTTGTTGGTAGAATCTCAGATGGTGCTGAGGAGGCGTACAGGAGTGAGATAGATCGGTTGGTTGAGTGGTGTCACAACAACAACCTCACACTCAATGTCAGCAAGACCAAGGAATTGATTGTGGACTTCAGGAAGGGGAAGTCGGGAGAACACACACCAGTCCTCATTGAGGGGTCAGCGGTGGAAAGGGTGAGCAGCTTTAAGTCCTTGGGCATCAACATCTTGGAAGATTCATCCTGGGCCCAACACATTGATGCAATCATGAAGAAGGCATGCTGGCAGTTCTACTTCAGTAGGAATTTGAGGAGATTTGGTCTGTCAACAAAGAATCTTATAAATTTCTATAGATATACGGTGGAGAGCATTCTGACTGGTTGCATCACCTCCTGGCATGGAGCCTTCAATGCACAGGATCGCAAGAGGCTGCAGAGGGTTGTAGACTCAGCCAGCTCCATCATGGGCACAACCCTCCCCACCATCGAGGACATCTTCAATAGGCGGTGCCTCAAGAAGGTGGCATCTATCACTAAGGACCCTCACCATCCGGGACATGCACTCTTCTTGTTACTACCATCGGGGAGGAGGTACAGGAGCCTGAAGACCCACACTTGACGATTCAGGAACAGCTTCTTCCCCTCCACCGTCAGACTTCTGAACGGTCCATGAACCCATGAACACTACCTCTCATTATTCCTCTTTTTTTGTACTATTTATTTATATTGTAATTGATGGTAATTTTTATGTCTTTGCACTGTACTGTTGCCACAAAACAACAAATTTCATGACATATATATCAGTGATAATAAACCTAATTCTGATTCTGATTCTGAGATTTGAAATCACCCTAAGCCATCTCAACTGGTTCTACAATGGATGATGCTCTAGCAGGGAAGTAGTGAGTTGGGACTTCAGAGGTGCTGAGGTCTAACACTGGAGGCTTGTACATTGCCCAGAGTACAGCTGGAAAAAACATTTGCTCTTGGCTATTCAGCTTCTCTGGAATGGACTGCTCCGCCCGTGACCACAAGAAATTGCAGAGAGTTGGGAACAGAGCTCAGTCTATCATGAAAACCAGCCTCACCTCCATGGACTCTGACTACACTTCCAGCTGCCTCGGGAAAGCAGCCTCCATCATCAAAGACCCCTCCCACCCCAAACATTCTCTCTCCATCGGGCAGAAGATACGCAAGCTTGAACATACGAACTATCAGGCTCAAGGACAGCTTCTATCCCGCTGTTGAAGACTCTTGAACAACTTCTCATATGATAAAGATGAACTCTTGATCTTTCAATCTACCTCATCACGGCCCTTGCACCTTATTGTCTACCTGCACTGCACTTTCTCTGTAACACTATATTCTGCATTCTGTTGTTGCTTGTCCCTTGTACTACCTCGTTGTACTGATGTGGTGAAATGACCTGTATGGATGGCATGCAAAACTAAGTTTTTCACTGTATCTCAGAACAGGTGGGCATCTCCTCTTCCATCGGGTAGTAGATACAGGAGCCTGAGGGCACGTACCACCAGGCTTAAGGACAGCTTCTATCCCACTTTGATAAGACTATTGAACGGTTCCCTTATATGATGAGATGGACTCTGACCTCGCGATCTACCTTGTGACCTTGCACCTTATTGCACTGCACTTCCTCTGTAGCTGTGACACTTTGCTCTGTGCTGTTATTGTGTTTACCTGTACTACCTCAATGCACTCTGTACTAACTCAATGTAACTGCACTGTGTAATGAATGGACCTGTGCGATCAGCATGCAAGACAAGTTTTTCACTGTTCTTGGTACGTGACAATAATAAACCAATACCAATACCAATCTGACAATAATAAAACACTTACAAATTACCAGAGGTTGCATCCAGCCTCCAAAGAGTAAGCAGGCTGGAAAATACCTTGCTAGTCACAGTTGGCATCAATAGGAAGGATTTATCAGTTCAACACTTGGAGTCTGATAGCTATGCCTCTAGGAAGCTCTGGTAGGGTGTGTTGAAGTAAGTAATTCCATAGACTATTGGTAGCCAATTAAATCCAACCAGCAGGAAGACATCGAACTGCCCAGCATTGTCAGACACAGTGATAAGATACACCCACCAACAACATATATATTATATATGTTGATTTCCCAAAATGGCTTGATTTCCCAAAATGCAACCCCTCGCACTTATCCGAATTAAACTCCATTCGCCACTCCTCGGCCCACTTACCCAGCTGATTAAGATCCCGCTGTAGTTCCTGATTGCATTCACCGTGTGAGACCCACTAGACTGGGATTCCCTCCCTCAACCTCTCTGATTCCCTCTCTTCCTTTTGGGATGCCCCCCAAAATCACTACATGTGTTTCAATGTACATGTGACTAATAAAGACCTTATCTTATCTTAAAGCGATGGAACAACAGTTGAGTGACCACACTATTAGACTAGAAGCCAAGGCTAACAATCCAGAGACTTAACTCCACATCACTCCAAGGCAGCTGTGGAATTTAAATTCACTGAATAATTCCGTTTTTTATTAAAAAAGAAAGCCATCAGTAATGATGACCACAAATCCACTTGATTGACGTGATAATCCATCTGGTTCATTGACATCTTTTAACGGAGCAAGTCTGCCATCCTTAATCAACACGTGTCACCAGAGCCATCAATGAAGATGACTCTTAAATGCCCTCTGAAATAGCCACTCCATTTAAAGGTACTTACTGACGGACAGTAAACCATAGAACCATAGAACAATACAGCACAATACAGGCCCTTCAGCCCACCATGTTGTGCCGCCCTTCAAACCACACCTAAGGCTATCTAACCCCTTCCTCCCACATATCCCTTGAACTTAAATTCCTCCATATCTAACAATCTCTTGAACTTGTCCAATGTATCAGCCTCCACCACCACCCCAGGCAGTGCATTCCATGCACCAACCACTCTCTGGGTGAAAAACTTCCTCTGACATCTCCCTTGAACTTCTCACCCAATACCTTAAAGCCATGCCCTCTTGTATTGAGCATTGGCACCCTGGGAAAGAAGCGCTGGCTGTCCACTCTATCTATTCCTCTCAATATCTTGTACACCTCTGTCATGTCTCCTCTCATCCTCCTTCTCTCCAATGAGTAAAGCCCTAGCTCCTTTATTCTCTCCTCATAATCTATACTCTCTAATCCAGACAGCATCCTGGTAAATCTCCTCTGCACCCTTTCCAATGCCTCCACATCCTTCCTATAATGAGGCGACCAGAACTGGACACAGTACTCTAAGTGTGGCCTAACCAGCGTTTTGTAAAGCTGCATCATCACTTCGTGGCTCTTAAACTCAATCCCCCAATTTATGAAAGCTAACATCCCATAAGCTTTCTTAACTACCCTATCCACCTGCGAGGCAACTTCCAGTGATCTGTGGATATGAACCCCCCAGATCCCTCTGCTCCTCCACACTGCCCAGAATCCTGCCATTTACCTTGTACTCTGCCCTGGAGTTTGTCCTTCCAAAGTGTTCTGCCTCACACTTCTCTGGATTGAACTCTATCTGCCACTCATCAGCCCAGCTCTGCATCCTATCAATATCCCTCTGTAAGCTCCGACAGCCCTCCACACTATCCACAACACCACTGATCTTTGTGTCATCTGCAAACTTGCTAACCCACCCTTCCACCCCCTCATCTAAGTCGTTAATAAATATCACAAAAAGTACAGGTCCCAGAACTGATCCCTGCGGGACACCACTAGTCACAGCCCTCCAATCCGAATGCACTCCCTCCACCACAACCCTCTGCTTTCCACAGGCAAGCCAATTCTGAATCCACACGGCCAAGCTTCCCCGGATCCCTTGGCCTCTGACCTTCTGAAGAAGCCTACCATGCGGAACCTTGTCAAACGCCTTACTAAAGTCCATGTAGACCACATCCACTGCACTACCCTCATCAATCTTCCTGGTCACCTCCTCAAAGAACCCTATCAGGCTTGAGAGGCAAGATCTTCCCTTCACAAAGCCATGCTGGCTGTCCCTAATCAGTCCATGATTCTCTAAATGCTCATAGATCCTATCTCTTAGAATCCTTTCCAACAGCTTACCCACCACAGACGTAAGGCTCACCGGTCTATAATTCCCTGGACTATCCCTACTACCTTTTTTGAATAAGGGGACAACATTTGCCACCCTCCAGTCCTCCGGTACCATCCCCATTGACAACGAGGACTCAAAGATCCTAACCGACAGTTCAGCAATCTCCTCCCTTGCCTCACGAAGCAGCCTGGGGAATATTCCATCAGGCCCCGGGGATTTATCTGTCCTAATATTTTCTAACAACTCCAACACATCCTCTCTCTTAATATCTACATACTCTAGAACATTACCCTCACTTACACTGTTCTTGGTGAATACTGAAGAGAAGTATTCATTGAGAACCTCACCCACTTCCACAGCTTCCAGGCACATCCTCCCACCTTTGTCTTTAATCAGACCTACCTTTACCCTAGCCATCCTTCTGCTCTTTATGTACGAGAAAAAAGCCTTGGGATTCTCCTTAACCCTACTCGCCAAAGCCTTTTCATGTCCCCTTCTCGCTCTCCTCAGCCCTTTCTTAAGTTCCTTCCTTGCTACTCTATATTCCTCACGAGCCCTGTTTGATCCTTGCTGCTTACTCGTTATGTATGCTGCCCGCTTCTTCCTAACTAGTTGTTCCATCTCTCTCGTCACCCACGGTTCCTTCACCCTACCATTCCTTCTCTGCCTCACCAGGACAAATTTATCCCTAACATCCTGCAAAAGATCCCTGAACAGCGACCACATCTCCATAGCACATTTCCCTTCAAAAATGTCATCCCAATTTACACTCCCAAGTTCTCGCCTGATAGCCTCATAATTCGCCTTTCCCCAATTAAATATCTTCCTGTCATCTTTGCTCCTATCTCTGTCCATGACAATTCTAAAGGTTATGGAGCAATGGTCACTGTCTCCCAAATGCTCACCCACCGATAGATCTGTCACCTGACCCGGTTCATTACCTAAAACTAGATCTAAAATGCATTGCCTCTAGTCGGCCTGTCAACATACTGTGTCAGGAATCCGTCCTGGACACACTTAACAAACTGTGCCCCGTCTAAACCTTTGGCACTAAGTAGGTGCCAATCAATCTTTGGATAGTTGAAATCTCCCATTATAATAACCTTGTTATTTTCGCATCTCTCCAAAAACTGCCTCCCAGTCTGCTCCTCAGTATCCCTACTGCTACCGGGGGGCCTATAGAATACTCCTAGGAGGGCAACTACCCCTTTCTTGTTCCTAACTTCCACCCATATTGACCCTAGAGAGGATCTCTAGATATAAATCTCTAGATATAAATGCTGACTTTGCCAACAACAGCCTTATCCCAAAAAAAGGATAAATGGAAGAAGAAACGACATTACTATGGCTGGGGTCAATTTTTGTTTGATAGGTTGTCTGTGAAACTCCAAGGGACTCCTTGCCATGTAGAGCTGTATAAAATCATGAGGGGCATAGATAGGGTGATTGCGCACAACCTTTTTCCTAGGGTTGGGGAATCAAGACCTGGAGGGCATAGGTTTAAGGTGAGAGGGGAAAGATTTAATAGGAACATGAGGGGCAACATTTTCATTCACATGGAACGAGAGGAAGTGGTTGAGGCAGGTACATTAACAACACTTCAAAGGTACTTGGACAGGTACATGGATAGGAAAGGTTTAGAAGGATATGGGTCAAATGTGGGCAAGTGGGACTGGCTTAGATGGGCACCACGGTTGGCATGGACAAGTTGGGCCGAAGGGCCTGTTTCCGTGCTGTATTACTCTGTGACTCTATGGTGAGATCAAATTCAGGGATATGGAGAGGCCAGAATTGGAGGGAAGCATTGATAGAGTTGGAGGAGGTTGTAGAGAGTGAGAGAGAGAGAGAGAGAGAGAGAGAGAGAGAGAACGCAGAGACCAAGGAGGGGCTTGACATTTTACGGTTTAGACGTTGCCGGAGTGGGAACCTTCATGGATCACTGAGAGCAAGGGCTGATGGGTAAGTGGGACTTGACGTGAATAAGGACACAGGCAATAGAGCTTTGGATTATTTAGAGGGTTGTGTGAGGGACGATAGTGGGCGGAGTTGAGGCCTGGGGCAGATCAGCCATGATCATGTTGAATGGTGGGACAGGCCTGGGTGGGGGGGGAGGTTCAGGTGACTTACTGCTGCTTCAAAAGGGCATCAATCATACCGGTGCCCAACAAGAGCAGGGTGAGCTGTGGGGCAGAAACACCAGCAGAAAGCCAATGGGCCAAATGGCCTGTTTGTATCTGAACCTTGCGGATTAATGTTGCCCTCAAAGGGAGTTTTACACCTGCTCGTCTCTTTGTTTGCTTACACTGCCACCCTGTGTTTGTTGGGAGAACAACGCTAATCCCCTCCATCCATCCTGAGCTCCCAGTTGCTTGAGAAACACCCCAAAAAGCCATAACAAATGGAATCATGAAGAGGCTGCTCAGCCCATTGAGCCTGCTCTGCCGCTCCATCTGACTGAGGCAGATCTTTTACCTCAAGTCTCCTTTTCCCCAGTTTAGTCAGTGTCCAAAAACTAGTCATGTTCTCAGTGACTGAACATCCACAAACCCAGAGGAGAGAAGTCCCAATACTTACAACCCTGTGATAAATAATTGTGCTTCACCTCAATTCTAAGTGAACTGCCCCTCTTGTCCATGAACTGGGCCCTTGGTTTCAGACTCTCACCATTTACCCTGTCGACCGCGTCTGTCTTAATGACATCACCTTCCATTCTATTCAATCCCCAGGAAGTAAAGACCAATCTTACTCACTCCGTCTTCAGAGGACAGTCCCCTTTTTCCGAGAATCAATCTGGTGGATGTAAGGCAGACTGATCCTTATTCCAGCAACATCCTTCCTGAGCTACAGAGACTGAAACTGCGCTCAGTACCCAAGGTGTGATCTCACCAAAGCCCAGTGCAGTTAGAATATAATCTGAGCTGTCCAACTACTTCATTGATTTAATGGTGGCTGATTTAAATAAACCATCAATGAAAATAGAATTAAATGACTGAATCATGTTTGGAATTATCACCTCAGAGTTCTTTGTTTTTATATACAAATGTTTGAATTAACACCAGGGGTACGACACTTGGCAGTTTGTTTATCGAGGATCTATCTACGTCTGCCTTGAAAGTATGCGAAAGCTCCACTGCACTTTGAGAAGAGGAGTTGCCAAGAGTCAAAACCGTGTGAGCGAAAAAAAATCAGTATAATGATTTCAGTCAAAGGCCAAAGGCCACACATTCATCAAATTTGCTCTTTTTACAATCTTTATAAAGGTGATCTCACCAATACTATGCCCCCCTTATTCTAAGTTGGAACATCCCAGACACCTAACACCTTTGAGTTCCCTGGGTCCCAAACCTCAATCTTAAAATTATCATCCTAGTTTTCAAGTTCCATCATGGTCTTGCTCTTCCTATATGTGGAATCTCCATCAGCCCCACTGTATGCCAGCAACTGTATAGAACTATGATTAGGCCACACTTGGAGTATAGTGTGCAGCTCTGCTCACCGCATTACTGGAAGGCTTTGGAGAGGGTGCAGAAGAGGTTCACCAGGATGCTGCCTGGATTAGAGGGTATGAGCTAAAAGGAGAGGTTGGACAAACTTGGGTTGTTTATCTGGAGCATTGGAGGTTGACAGGAGACCTGATAGAAGCTTATAAAATTAGGAGAGGCATAGACAGGGTAGACAGTCAGAATCCTTTTCCCAGGGTAGAAATGTCAAGTACTAGAGGACCTGCATTTAAGGTGAGAGGGGGAAAGCTTAAAGGAGATGTGTGGGGCAAGTTTTTTTACACAGAGGGTTGTAGGTGCCTGGAATGCAGGGGACGGAGGGATAGGGATCAGCAACTGTATCCCTCTGTCCCCTGCATATTCCTGTGTCTATCTAAGAGCGTCTTAAACGCTTCTATCGTATCTGCCTCCACCACCACCCCTTACAGTTGAGGGAAGTAATCTCACAGCAAGAAGAGATTTAACTTAATTTGGCATCATGTTTGGCACAGATATTGCGGGCCAAAGGGCCTGCTCCTGTGCTGCACTGTTCTGTGTTCTATGTAACGCCTTTGTAATCAATATTGAAATGCTTCAGTCAAAGTATATACCCTCCAGATGCACACATCACCTACAGCATCTTGCTGGCTGCCTCACATTACTGTGAGATTAGTTTTATGAACAGCCTCATAGGAGTGGACGTGACAATCTGCTTCTGTTACCCAGAGCACCACTGAAGTCTGGTGCAGCTGAAGTTGCAAGTCTTTCAGATAAGATGTTAAAACAAGGCTCTGTTTACTTTATCACGTCACCAGAGAAGATTCCCAAAAGGAATCGCACAGTGGCACAGCTAGTAGAGCCATTGCCTCACAGACCCGGGTTCGATCCTGACCTCCGGTGCTGCCTGTGTGGAGTTTGCACGTTCTCCCTGTGACCACGTGGGTTTCTGCCGGGTGCTCCGGTTTCCTCCCACATCCCAAAAATGTGCGGGTTGGTGGGTTAATTGGCCACTGTAAGTTGTCCCTAGTGTGTGGGTGAGTGGTAGGAACTGGGGGAGTTGAGCGAAATGTGGGGAGAGTGAAAAGTGGGGTGAATGAAGGATTGGTGTAAGTGAGCGGTTCATGACGGACACGTACCCAGTGGAGTAATGGGCCTGTATCTATTCTGCAGCAACCGATGAAATTCTACAAGAATTTTGAAGCAGGCAGGTAATCTCCTTAGCCAGAGAGACAAATATGCAAGTTATTTGGCCAATATCACGTTGCTTCTTGCTGGAGCTTGCTGTGCATGAAATGGCTGCTGCATATCCTCCGTTACAATCGTGACTTGAAAGGCGCTACAGAAATGCAAACCTTTCTTTTTCCATTATCGTTAGGCGAGCTGCCCCCAATGTTGCCACTTTGATGATCAATGTGTCTGGAAGGTTTAGCTGGTTATTGCTTGATATCAAATACCAGACACATTGCGCAAGTGAGTGGAGAGAGTTTCCCAGCACTGAGTCATCCACACAGACCTTGCAGAAGGTTGGCTGGGAGGCAAAGTCTGAGTCAGTAACACACAGCTGCAAAATGCAAAATTGGACCTTGAACTTTCAGATAACTGGGAACAATCCATCTCCCTGGGACATCTGTTCCGCTGCTTTCTGTAGGCCAAGGTCAAATGGCACAAAAGGGATTCTGCCAATGTGGATCCTCTGTGTGAAATGAATCGTGGAATGGGGAGGGATTCTATAAAGGTTGGCCTCAATAGGAGGCTGACATCATATCACTGGCAGCTAGAACCATGCTCCTTCCCATCCAGCCCTGTCCTAATCCCAGTCCCAATCCCAATCCCCACTCCCATTCGCTTTCCCATTGCAATTCCCAGTCCTAATCCAAAACCCTATAACATTCCCACCGTCACAATCCCAGATCCTTTCCAATCTCCACTCCCATCCAATCCCAGTCTTGACCCCATCACATCCACCCACTCACCTCAGGAAGGGTACGGAACCACAACAGTGATGTTATGGATCACAATTCTCCGCGCCCCAGAACTCGCGTTCCACTATACCACGGAATCTGCTCTCTATACTCAGTGAGGCTGATATGTAGCTCTGGGTCCAAAACACTCTGGTTGCCTCTTAACTGCCCTCTGCAATATCTGAGTAAATCCAAGGGTTCAAGGGCAGTTAGAGGTGGACAATGAATACTGGTGTCATCATAAAAAGATACGGCATGGAAACAGGCCCTTCGGCCCACTGAGTCCATGCTGACCAGCAACCAGCCATTTGCATTATTGGTATTGATATTGGTTTATTATTGTCACATGTACCACAACACAGTGGAAAGCTTTTGTTTTGCATGCCATCCAGACAGATATTTCCATATATAAGTACATTGAGGTAGTACAAAATAGGAAAACAGAATGCAGAATATAGTGTTACAGTTCCAGAGAAGATGCAGTGCAGGTAGACAAATAAAGTGTGAGGGCCACGGCGAGGTAGATTGAGAGATCAAGTGTTCATCATTTGGTGTACGAGAGGTCCGTTCAAGAGTCTGATAACAGCGGAATAGAAGCTGTCCTTGAGCCTGGTGGTACGTGCTCTCAAACTTTTGTATCTTCTAAATTGGTTTATTATTGTTATTTACTGATCTATTACATTAATCAAGCACCTATTAATCTCAAAGATCAACAGAAAAACAATCCCATTCCCATCTCAAACTACTTCTATAATCATCTACTGACTGGGTTCTACTAAACTATAGATGCACTCTGTGGAAGGGAGGAGGGTAGATGAGGATCTTTGGGGGCTGGACACTCCCATTTGATGTTCCCTATTGGTTGAACAGTTAAAACCCTGGCATGTGCCTCACACAACCCTTGGGGTCCAAGACAGAAGGCCCCAGCTTCCACCAAATGCACTGCTGGGGTTATCCACCCATCACCAGCCTGCAGGCATTCCTACCCATGCAATGCCTTGCCTGCCTGACTGTAAATTCAGCAGTCCTGACCCCACTGCCTCACACAGCTCCAGCGACCCGGGTTCGATCCTGACCTCTGGTGCTGACTGTGTGGAGTTTGCCTGGTTCTCCCTGTGACCGTGAGGGTTTCCCCTGGGTGCTCCGGTTTCCTCCCACAGCCCAAAGACGTACGCATTAATTGGCTGCTGTAAATTGCCCCTAGTGTGCAGGTGAGCAGTAGAATCTGGGGGGAGTTGATGAGAATGTGGGGAAAATAAAGAAATGGGATTGATTTAGAATTGGTGTAAATGGGTGGTTGATGGTCCGTGTGGTTAAAGGGCCTGTTTCCTTGCGGTATCTTTTTATGACTCTATTTTAAAGCCCATGCCTGGTGTCTCCATTCACTTCACTGTGAATTGACCTTCCTATCAGAAGGGGATCGGCACCTCGATCTATCTCCCATACCTATCCCTCAGTACGGCTGGTTTTACCCTATGGCTGCCTTGGTGAAACAGCCAGCATAATCAAAGACCCCACCCACCCGGGTCATTCTCTCTTCCCCCCTCTCCCATCAGGCAGAAGATACAGGAGCCTGAGGGCACGTACCACCAGGCTCAAGGACAGCTTCTATCTCACTGTGATAAGACTTTTGAATGGTTCCCTTATACGATGAGATGGACTCTTGACCTCACAATCTACCTTGTTATGACCTTGCACCTTATTATCTGTCTGCAATGCACTTCCCTGCAGCTGTGACACTTTATTCTGTATTCTGTTATTGTTTTTACCCTGTACTACCTCAATGCACTGTGTAATGAATTGACCTGTACGAATGGTATGCAAGACAAGTTTTTGACTGTACCTCGGTACAAGTGACAATAATAAACCAATACCAATACTGTGCCCCTTCTCTGTGATACAGGTGGATCTCACCGTGGTAGTGTAGCGGTTAGCGTAACGTAATTATAGCACCAGCGACCCAGGTTCAATTCCAGCCCTTGTCTGTAAGGAGTTTGTACATTCTCCCCGTGTCTGCGTGGGTTTCCTCTGGGTGCTCCGGTTTCCTCCCACATTCCAAAGACGTATGGAGCTGTGGGCATGCTATGTTGGCGCCGGATGTGTGGCAACACTTGCTGGCTGCCCCCAGAACACTCTCAGTAACGCAAAAGGACGCATTTCACTGTGTGTTTCGATGCAGATGTGACTAATAAATAAATATTTCATCTTATCTGCAACCAGCGGAAAGGATAGCACAGCACAGATTGAGGACATTCTACCTATGGGCCTCCGACAGAAAGAATTTCAGCAGTCCGTTCCTGGTCACCCAATCCTGAAATTTACCACAGTGAACCCGACAATTCAACCCAACAAGTCAACATTGCTGTTAATGTTCTATTGAGACCCCTCCCAGCCCAGACACATATCCTTTAGTTCATTTCCCGGTGTCTGACTAGTTTTCCCTTAAATACATCAGCATCAGCTCCACGGGTGCAGGACAATAGAGGCTATGGGTGGCAAGTAGATTCAAGTTCCAAGGTGTAAATATCACCTGCGATTTGTCCTGATGCAGCAACGTGGATGATATGACCGAGTAAGCACACCGGTGCCTCTACTTCCTCAGAAGGATAAGGAAATTTGGCATGACCCCAATGACCCTCATCAATTTTTACAGATGCACCATAGTAAGCATCCTATCGGGATACATCACAGCTTGGTACGGCAACTGCCCTACCCAAGACCGCAAGAAATTTCAGAGCTGTGGACACAGCTCAGCACATCACGGGAACCAGTCTCCCTCGCATTGACTCTGTCTACACTTCCCTCTGCCTCGGAAAAGCAGCCAACATAATCAAGGACCCCTCCTACCCTGTTCATTCTCTCTTCTTCCCCCGCTTATCTGCAGAAGATATAAAAGCTTGAGAACACGTACTGTCAGGCTCAAGGACAGCTTCCATCCCACAGTTATCAGACTCTTGAACAGACCTCTTACTTACTAAACATCTCTCAATCTACCTTGTCATGGCCCTTGCATTTTACTTGTCGACCTGCACTGCACTTTCTCTGTAACTGCAACACTATATTCTGCATTCTGTTTTCCTTTTTACTACCTTGATGTACTTATATATGGAATGATCTGTCTGGATAGCACGCAAGCAAAGCTTTTCACTGTATCATGTAGAGGGTAGAGAGTAGGAAGGGTGCTGGGATTTGAGTATGAAGCCTTACTCATTTACTGGGCCAGGGGCCAGTGTAGGTCAGAGAGCACACCGGGGAGGGGTGAACAAGATTTAGTGTGTGTGGAGTCAAATGGAAACAATGTCTGCTTGTGTGGCCTGTATTGGACTAGCAAGATGTGATTCAAAAGCGATCTTATTATGTGTGCAAATGCATACACTAATCCCATTACATCTCCCTAATCTCAGTGAGTCAGTCAGCAGCAGTGGACCAGAGGGCAAGGGACAATGAGATGCAGGTTGTGTTCCAGGACGGAAGGGTGTGTGGTTGTTTGTGTGTCCACATTCCGCACTGAATGAGCTTCAATATTCCCGGCGTTCCCTGATAATAATCCTGCACTAAGTGGCAAAATGCTTTGGATGGAGTAGTGTTTGACACGGTCTGCCCTCTGCCAATACCTTCCAGCCCCTCTGCCTGTCCGGGATGTGCGCTCCAGTTTCCTGCAGGATTCAATCTGGATTTCCCTCCTTGCTGAGGCACTCGGGTGTGGATTTATAAACTGGGTTCATTCCTGAAGTGCAGTTGGTAAAAAAAGGTTTCATTAACCTGTTGCTGACACGGAGTTCTGGGCTAGAATAAATGCTTCCATTTCTATCACAAAGGTGTGAGCATTGTTATAATGTTGGCAATGCAAGAGGGACAAATTGCACACAGCAAGAACCCACAAGCAGCACTCTTATAATTTATATTTTAATCATGTAGAACGAGGGCTAAGTTTGCTATGTCCCATTTGACACTCACCAACTTTTATCGATGCACCGTAGTAAACATCCTATCTGGATGCATCACGGCTTGGTACGGCAACTGCTCTGCCCAGGACCACAAGAAACTGCAGAGAGTTGTGGACACAGCCCAGCGCATCACTGAAACCAGCCTTCCCTCCTTGGATTCTTGTCTATACTTCTCGCTGCCTTGGTGAAGCAGCCAGCAGAATCAAAGACCCCCACCCACCCAGGTCATTCTCTCTTCTCTCCTCTCCCATCAAGCAGAAGATACAGGAGCCTGAGGGCACGTACCACCAGGCTCAAGGACAGCTTCTATCCTACTGTGATAAGACTATTGAACGGTTCCCTTATACATTGAGATGGACTCTTGACCTCACAATCTACCTTGTTTGACCTTCCACCTTATTGTCTACCTGCAATGCACTTCCCTGTAGCTGTGACACTTTACTTTGTATTCTGTTATTGTTTTTACCCTGTACTACCTCAATGCACTGTGTATTGAGGTAGTACACACTCCTTTGGCCACTCCTTTGGAAGCAGTGGCCATGAGATTTAGTGCATCCACCGGAGACAGCTGGCAAGAGCATCAGATGAACGCTGTTGCACTGCATCGGTGCTGCGCTGAAGTATTTATTGTTAATTTCTCTCCTTAAGACTGTACGTCTCGCAAAAGTTCCCAGCGAGCCACAGACACTGGAGTGATGCTACCAGAGTGCAGCACAGTCAGAACCTCCCCAAACCTGGACTGAGATCAGGAGGTGAACCGTGGCCACAGAGGGCTGTACGAGCACTCACAGGAGAGCAGGGGAAAGTCTCCCAGGTGTTCCCAACATCACCGAAGAACAGATTCTCTGCCCATTACTCCTGGTGGGAACCTGCTGTGTGTAGATTTGCTGCCTCTTCCCCAACAGCTCATCAGCCATCACGCTTCAATGGTAGTTCATTAGCTGCAAAGCCGTTTTGTTTATCAAAATGACTAGCATTTCTCGAGCACTTTTCACATCCCTTTAAGGATGTTCCAAAGCCCATTACTAAAATATACAGAACATAGCACAGGAACAGGCCCTTTGGCCCACGATGTTGTGCCGAATGAATTCAACTAGTTATTAAACACTTAACTAAATGAATCCCTTCTGCCTACACAATGTCCATATCCGTCCATTCTCTGCCTATCTAAGAGCCTCTTAAACACCTGGGCGTGTTCCCCAAGACCGCTTGAGTTGAGTCTGTTCCACTGTAGTTGTGCTGTTCTTGTAGGGTCTCTGCAGCACAACAAGTCGTGCCTCCCTGCTGGTCCCGCCGGAAACACCACGACTGGTGGCCAAAGCGACTTCCCCCATGAACCCTACACGGAGGCGGTGTCGGCCACACCCTCCGAACAAAAAACATCCTCACGAAGGGCTCCTGCGTGGGTGTAGGAGCTCGAGGTGGATTTGGTGTACGTAAATCAGCCAAGGTACGGTAACGGTAAATCCTGACTGTAGTACTTTTTGCCACTCCCTGTTGGGCAGACAACCGGGGAAAGAAACTATTGAAACTATCGAAACTATTGCGTCTGCCTCCACCACCATCCCTGGCAGCGCATTCCAGGCACCCACCGCCCTCTGTGTAAAATTCTCCCACTTTAAGTAATCCCCTCAAAACCCCCCCCCATCACACCCCTCGCCAACCACGCCTCTTCTTTTCTTCCCTTTCCTAGCCTATCTTTCTTTTTTCTACCCCCCTTTTTTCCTCCTTACCTTTGACCCAACCCCCGGTGGACCTGCTCTCCCCTCCTCCCCCGCACCTGCCCATCACTATCTCTTACCTGCATCTACCTATCACCACCCTGTGCCCACCCCGCCTCCCCTCTTTTGTCCACCTATCACTGCTCTGCTTTTCCCTCCTATATATATTGGGCTTCCCCTTTTCCTATCTTCAGTCCTGAAGAAGGGTCCTGACCCAAAACGTTGACCGCCTGCTTTTCTCCACGGATGCTGCCTGGCCTGCTGAGTTCCTCCAGCATCATCGTGTTTTTCATCTAGATTCCAGCATCTGCAGTCCTTTGTTTCTCTTGGGACATTATGTTGCACCTTTACAAACACCGGGTAGACTGCACACACATTTCTGGTCTCCCCATTTTGGAAGGATGTGGTTGTGTTGGAGAGATTGCAAAGGAGATTCACCAGAATGTTGCCTGGATCGGAGGGGTTTAGTTCTGTGGAGGGATTGGATAGAGTGGGCTTGTTCCCCCTGGAGCGAAGGAGGCTGAGAGGTGACCCAATAGAGGCATATAACACTATAAGAGCCATTGATAGGGTAGCTATCTTTTTCCTATGGCAGGGGTATCAAAAACAAGAGGGCATAGGTTTAAGGTGAGAGAAAGGAGTTTTAAAGGGGATTTGAGTGAAAAGTATTTTACATGGAGAGTGCTTGATGCCTGGAACTCACTGCCAAAGGAGGTGGTGGGATCAGATGCAATTACCATAGAACATAGAACATTACAGCACAGGACAGGCCCTTCGGCCCACAATGTTGTGCTGACATAGCTAATCCCTTCTACCCGCAGAAATCCCATATCCCTCTATTTTCCTCTCATTCATGTGCCCATCCAAGCTCCTCTTAAAAGCCCCCAATGAATTTGCCTCCACCACCCTCTCAGGCAATGCATTCCAGGCATCCACCTCTCTCTCAGTAAAAAACGTACCCCTCACGTCTGTTCTGATCCTACCCCCTCTCACCTTAAATGCATGCCCTCTGGTATTAGATTGCTCAATAATGGGAAAAAGATATTGCTTGTCCACCCTATCTATGCCCCTCAAAATTTTATACACTTCCAACAGATCACCCCTCAGCCTCCGCCGCTCCAGAGGAAAGAGCCCAAGTTTGTCCAGCCTCTCCTGATAGCACATGGCCTCTAATCCAGGCAGCATCCTGGTAAACCTCCTCTGCACCCTCTCTAAAGCCTCGACATCAAACCATGTTTAAGAATCATTTAGACAGGCACTTAAATAGGCAGGGCATAGAAGGATAAGGACCTAATGTGGGCAAAAAGGTTGGCGTGAACGTGATGGGCTGAAGGGCCCATCACTGTGCTGTAAGACTCTGCAACTCAGTGACAACCAGTCACTGAACGTTTCGGTTATAACAAGAGACTGGATAAGCCAGGTTTGTCTTCCTGGGAGTGGAGAAGGGACAGAGGTGTGCAAAAGTTATGAGGAGCATAGATAGGGTGGATATTGAGAAAGGTTTCTTCATAATAGAGACATCTAAAAGCAGAGGGCATGGGTTTAAGGTTTAGAGGGGATCTGAGGAATTCTTTTCACACGCAGACTGTGGTTGCAATCTGGAACGTACTCTCTGAGGAGACCCTCACAACACTTACGAAGCATTTGGACGAGCACTTCAATCACCAAAGTGTAGAAGGTTACGGACCAAGTGCTGGGAAATTGGATTGGTATGGATGGGTCAGTATGGAGATTATGGGCTGAAGGGCTGCTTCTGTCCTGAAGACTCTAATGACAACTGCCAACAGCACCTTTAACCATTTCCCCACCCCACCTCCCACCCTGCCTACCTCTTCCACCTCGACAACCACACATTTGTTTAGAGATTGCAAAGTAAACATGCTATTATTGAGAAAACCAAGTTTGCAAACTCAAAGGAAGGAAATGTGAGATTGAGTGGTGATGAAAGATGGTTGAATGGTAAATCAATTAGCAATCAAGTAACCCTAAAACTATTTATCTAATCAAGGTAAAGCACTTGTAAACAGTTGACCGGTTTAATCGTGCATTTAGAACACAATAGGCCTGTTCATCAGCTGGACAAAACTTGGAAGGACAGTGGCCCCCTACTCAATCCAAAGGTAAACAGCGATTAAATGGCGCCATTCTGATTGAAGACGGCAAATAAATTTACCTTTGATAAGACAAATGTGATCAGGAATCGGAGAAGATATGGCCAGTCGGTTGTTGCACACATAAATTCAATTCCGTTCCTGTCCCAGTTCAGTCCTTGGTCAAGTTGATTAGGGTTAATCCATAGATTAGTGTCAACTCGTTAATTACAATTGGCTCATTACAGGACCCTTCATTAACCCATTTGGAATGTTATAATTTCTCCTTTTGTCAAACTCAGCCAATGCACTCCCCTCCATGGGCTTTGTCTACACGTCTCATTGCCTCAGTAAAGCAGCCAGCATAATCAAAGACCCCACCCACCCCGGACATTCTCTCTCCCCCCCCTCTCCCATTGGGCAGAAGATACAAAAGCCTAAAAGCATGTACCACCAGGCTCAAGGACAGCTTCTATCCTGCTGTTATAAGACTACTGAATGGACCTCTTATACGATATGATGGAATTTTAAAACCTCACAATCTACCTCGTCATGGCCTTGCAACTTATTGTCTACCTCCACTGCACGTTCTCTGTAACTGTAACACTTAACTCTGCATTCTCTTATTGCTTTTCCCTTGTACTACCTTGATGTACTGATGTGATGAAATGATCTGTATGGATAGCAGGCGAAACAAAGTTTTTCATTGTACCTCAGTACATGTGACAATAATAAACTAATTTACCAATTTACCACATGACAATAAACTTTTGATGAGACTTGATAAAATTTGACATAAGATATCTTTATTAGTCACATGTACTTCAAAACACACAGTGAAATGCATCTTTTGCGTAGAGTGTTCTGGGGGCAGCCCATAAATGTCGCCACACTTCCAGCGCCAGCATAGCACGCCCACAACTTCCTAACCCGTATGTCTTTAGACATGATGAGATGCTGTGGGAAATGGCCATAAACTAGTCAAAGAGGAGAGAGAAGTTTGGGGAGGAAATGTACAAGTTGGAAGTGGTGGGAGTGAAGGTGTTGATAGATGTGTGGATTTGTGGATGGAGAGGATGAGCTGGTCGGTGAAGGTTGTCTGTGGACAGCCCAGTGGGGAGACTGTTTTAATAACCAGTTCTTGGGCTGTTTACAGTGGAGGCCTGTTCCCAAATTGTCGCATGATTCACCTCCTAATTATGGCCACAATTGAGCTATTAGGCATGCTTATTGGTTGTGTTTGGACCCAGAGTACGTGCAGCCTGTTATTACCGTGTGATTAGAAACCACGCAAGGAACAGAGGGTATAATTGTCTTCAACCCTGAAGCAGAACAAGACACCATGTGTAAACTGGCTTAACCTTGGCTTCTGCACCGTCAATACAGTGACTGAATAGTTGTTAAATGTCTCTATTCCCGCTGAGTTCACTACCGTGCATGAGGATTCTCTTCTTCTCAGGCACTCTCTCGGGATTGAGGGTGACTTGCTTCCACCCCAGGTCTGCGAGCTTTGAAGACAAGGTGGGAGCTGTGGATTCTGCTGCTGGTGGGGCAGGAGGTTCTTGGTGGGGCAGGTGGGTTGGTCGCTTGTGAGGCCTTCTGGGTGCTGCTGACAAAGGGAATCAAGATCCTCAGTGCATTCCTGAAAGCTTCTGCCCCATTTTGAGCAGTGGTGGGACAAGAACGCAAGTGATGGTGCCATACAGCTTCAGGGCAAATTTGGATCAGTTCCTCTGTCTGCCGGGTGATCTCTTGGCCATGGTGGAGCTCAGAGTGCTTGGTTCTGAGCACTGGACTCAGCCCAATGCATCACAGCACATCCCTCCCCACCATCAGTGGTATCTACAGGAGGTGCTGCCTCAAGAAGGCAACGTCCATCATCAAAGATCCCCACCATCTGGGCCATGCCACTTACTCGCAGCTACCATCAGGCAGGAGGTACAGAAGCCTGAAGTCCCACACAACTAGGTTCAAGAACAGCTACTTCCCTTCGACCATTCGGTTCTTGAACCAACCGGCACAACCCTAATCACCTAATACCTCAGTATAGCAACACTATGACCACTTTGATTGCTTTGCTCTACAATGGACTTTCTTTGCTTTTGCTCTAATTGTGTTCTTTCTAATTCTGTATCCAATTCTGTTTAATTTGTTTTTCAAATGAATATTGTGTCTCTAATGCTATGATCTTGTGATGCTGCTGCAAGTAAGTTTTTCATTGCACCTGTGCATACATGGACTTGTGCATATGACAATAAACTCGACTTTGACTTTGACTTCTCTTGTATCAGGCAGATGAACAATGTGGTGGATATCTTAACAATATATGTGTGTGTGTGTGTGTGTGTGTGTGTGTGTGTGTGTGTGTGTGTGTGTGTGTGTGTGTGTGTGTGTGTGTGTGTGTGTGTGTGTGAGTGAGAGAGAGAGAGAGAGAGAGAGAGAGAGAGGTTTTAGGAGTGGGATTGCCTATGGTATGGTGTTGGCTTATTATTGTCACATGCACCAAGATACAGTGAAAAACTTGATTTGTGCCATCCAGACAGATCATGCCATACATAAGTACATTAAGGTACTAAGAAGAAAAATAGAATGCTGCAGTTCAAAGAAAGTGCAGTGCAGGTAGACACATGAAGTGCAAGGGCCTTGACGAGGTAGATTGGAAGATCCCCTCAAGTGAATTCATCTTAATCCATTCAAAAGTCCGATAACAGCGGGATAACAGCTGTCCTTGAGCTTGGTGGTACATGTTTTTAAACTTTTGTATCTTCTGCCCGATGGGTGAGGGGAGAAGAGAGAATGACCTGGGTGGGAGGGGTCCTTGATTAGGCAGCAGGAAGTGCAGACAGAGTCAGTGGAGGGGAGGCTGGTTTGTGTGATGGACTGGGCTGCGTTCACAACTCTCTGCAATTTCTTGTGGTCTTGGGCAGAGCAGTTGCCGTACCAAGCTGTGATGCATCCAGATAGGATGCTTTCTATGGTGCATCTTTGGAAGTCACAATCAGAGATTGTCATCTGTTTAGTTCAGCATGGATGTGATAAAAGGTTTTAAGCGCTGAGTTCTCACAGTGTTTAAATGGCTTCCAACTCTGTCCCTCTGTATCAGTGAGGACCAGAGGGGCCCATATTGGTAAGCCTGGCTGGAGGAGAGATCCAGAGTTGCAGGCCAGAAAGATTTATAAACAAGGGTAATGGCCTGAACATGGTGTGTTGCTGACCAGGAACTGGTGAGGTTCACTGAGGCAATGGGTTGGCAGAATTTAACGCAGGACTGGACAGGGGAGCTGGGGGCTGAGGAGGAGAGATGGAGTGTGAGGAAGTGGACTTTCATAGATAGATAGATAGATATTCTTTATTTGTCATTGTACTGTTGCAACAACAACACAACGAGATTACAATGGCACTCCCTTGCCTAATAAAAACCAAAACAGTAAACAGTCATGGTAGTCGCAGCTCCTGAAACAGGGTGACAGGGGGACTGAGGTGGAAATATTCCACGTCCAGAGGTACAGATGATAGTTTGACTCTTGGGAAATGCCAGCAGGATTTTATAAAAGATTTCTTAAAAGGCCTACATTGATGGGAAGCTCACCATAGCTAACACTATACTGCCATCTGGTGCTCAGGCAATGAACTGATGGACATACTCCAAAACTCCAATGTGAACTTCATTGAGGTCATCAACATCATAATGGCATAGAATTTATGATTTTTTAAAAACAACCAGGTCCAATTTTCCTCCTTATTTATGTCCATATTGATAGGGTTAAGAATCAGAGTCCTGAACCCTTTAAACTGGTGCTGCAATTTTACAAAACTGTTGGATTTTTTAACTCACAAGTTAATGAGGTTTATGAAACAACTTTTTTGTTCCCTCCGAAACCTGTGTCCCTTTGTGAACTTGCAGAATGGGCAGAATGTTTTGTGCCTGTGTTACAGGAGAGCAGTGAACTGAGCAGGTTGTGTCCCAGGGCAAGTGTACGGGACACTCCGCCACAAACACTGCCCCCTATCTTCAATCCTCCACATTAATATTGGGTGTTTCTTAATTCCCGGGGACCTTCCCTGGAACAAGTTACCCCTGGGGAAATGTCTCCAGGAAAGGTAATCCAAAGGGTCACCGAATGAAGCATTAACTCTGCTTCTCTCTCCACAGGAGCTGCCTGACCAGCTGAGTATTCCCAGCTGTTGCTCCTGAAAAGACCCCTGATCCCCCTGACCTGTTCCTGGTGGCTGGCCAGACCTTGTGGTGAGTTGTCAGCGTCCCCACCCCCCACCCCACCCCCTGCCCCCCACCTCGGTGAATGACTGCTCAGTCACATAAACACCGGAAATGCAACAAATGCAACAAATGCAACAAAAGCTATCACAGAACAGAGAGAACAACAATGGCAAAGGATCTGGGTAACATTTGGATTATGTACTAACCTCAAGAACACAAGAAAATAGCAGGAGTAGGCCACTCGGCCCCTCAAGTCTGCCCTGCCGTTCAATATGATTGTGACTGTTCTAACCCAGACCTCACCTCCTTCTCTGTGCCAATCCCCCAAAGCCCTATTTTTCAAAAATCTGTCTATCTCCAGATTAAATACTTCTAATGATCCAGTCTCCACACACACACACACACACACACACACACACACACACACACACACACACACACACACACACACACACACACACACACACACACACACGCAGGAAACCGGAGATGTTCGAAATCTGAAACAAAGTTAGAAAATGCTGGAAGCTTGATTCGAGCAGGCAGCTATTTCTCTCCCGACTCTTGCTGCCTGACCCGTAGAGCGCTCCCAGCACTTTCTGGTTTTTGCATCTATTTTGTGTTTACTTTCGTCATTCAATTACTTATTGACCTTTTCTCTTCCCAGTCTTTGTTGTTCTAACTTTACTTGTGTGCAGTGAGCATTTCTACACAGGGGTTCTTTGATCCGTTAAATGCATAAGTTGCAAAAAAAGGCCTTTTTCACCATCATTTACTCCGATTAGCTTGAATGTGCAGGCTGCTGTGTAACTGAATTTTGCTTTTCGAACAAATGCCAGGGTGCTGCAGAACTTCAGAGGAGCAGATTTTTGCATTGCTATTTCCTGGTGAACTGTTAGCATTTGGAGTTTTGAATATAAGCTGCAGGGAGCAGTGGACTCAGGCCAATACATCACGGGCACGACCTTCCCCACCATCGGGAGTATCTACAGGAGGCGCTGGCTCAAGGAGGCAACATCCATCATCAAAGATCCCCACCATCCGGGCCATGCCATCTTCTCGCAGCTCCCATCGGGCAGGAGGTACAGAAGCCTGAAGTCCCACACCACCAGGTTCAAGAACAGCTACTTCCCTTCAACCATTTGGTTTTCATTGCGCCTGTACACACATGTACTTGCGCATGTGACAGTAAACTCCACTTTGACTCTGACTTTGATTGTGTTCAGTTTTGGTCACCCTGCTATAGGAAAGATACCATTAAGCTGGAAAGAGTGTAGAAAAGATCTACGAGGATGTTTTCGGGACTCGAGCGACTGAGTTATAGAGAGAGGTTGGGCAGGTTAGGACTTTATTCATTGGACTGCAGGAGACTGAGGGGTGACCTTATAGAGGTGTGTAAAATCATGAGGGGCATAGGTAGGGCGAATGCACTCAGTCTTTTTCCCAGGGTTGGGGAATCAGGAACTAGAGGGCACAGGTTTAAGGTGAGAGGGGAGAGATTTAATAGGAACCCGAGGGATAACTTTTTCATCCAGAGTATGGTCAGTGTGTGGAACGAGCTGCCAGAGGAAGTGCTTGAGGCAGGTACATTAACAACATTTAAAGGGCATTTGGACAGGTACATGGATGGGAAAGGTTTAGAGGGATATGGGCCAAATGGGATTAGCTTAGATGGGCATCTTGGTTAGCATGGGCGAGTTGGGCTGAAGGGCCTGTTTCCGTGCTGTATGACTCTACGACTCTACATTAGGAGTGTGGTAACCCCCATAAATAATATTAGGAAATCTCTAATGCATTTAAAGAAAGGTTCTGCATTGCCATCTGTGGTTCTGGCAGAATTACAGTAGTAAGTGGACCAGATCCCTCCCGCATCTCCATATACATCCCCAAGGCACCAGCCGAGCCTTGCCTTTACAGAAAGGTGAAGGAGGTTTAGTGGGGACATGAGAAAGACCTTTTACACCCAGGGGCCAGATGGAATCTGGAACGCACTGCCTGAGGGGGTGGTGGAGGCAGAGACTCTCATAACATTTAAGAAGTATCTGGACAAGCACTTCAATCGCCAAGGCAGAGAAAGCTACAGACCCAAGTGCCAGTAAATGGGATTAGAACAGATAGATACTTGATGGTGGGCACTTTACAACACTGGCATCTACCTGGTGCTAATTGCCCAGGTAGATCCCGTTCAGAGGAAGCACAAGCAATCCAATCTGGCTAACTATTGCCCAATCAGTCCACACCCAATAACCAACAAAGTGATGGACCATGTTGTCGACAGTGCTATCAACTCGACCTTGCACACCATTGGCCAGAGTGGACTTTCACCAGAACTACAGATGTCGTTATAATCTTCATTCAAACAGAGACCAAAAAGCTGAACTCCAGAGGTGAGGTGACAGTGACTGCCCTTGACATCAAGGCAGCATTTGATCAAGTGTGGCATCGAGCCCTGGTACACTAAAGGCAATGGGCATCAAAGAGAATACACTCCAATGGTTGGAGACCTACCTTGCACAAAGGAAGCTGAGTTCCTCCAACAATTTTTGCTCCAGAGTTCATTAACCTTCTGTCTTCTGGCTGGAGTGAAGTTATGCCTCAGAAATGTACAACTCAGGACAAAAGGTTCTGGGGTGACGAAGCGATGGAGCTCTCCCCAGTAGTCCGAGGTCAATGAATTGCTTTGTTTGCTCTGTACAACAGCAGCTTGCCTTGTCTGCTTCGTGTCCACACACAGTAGTGGAGGATTGTTGATTTGCTCTCTATGACAATGGTGCAATTCGGACCTTTTTGAAGTTTACAAGAATCACTGCATTTTACTTTAGATTGGAACTGTGGCCAGATTTGTTTGCTGCAAGAAGTCTTTCAGCATTTGGATTCGGGGTAAAACATGTCCTGGACACCAGCACAGAAAGGCATTGATTATCCTAGGTGAGAAGGCAGACAGGACCTTTGGTAAAAACTGACAGTCGACACCTGCAACAGTGCTGCACTCCCCCAAGGCTGCACTGGAGTGGGCAGACAGGGTGTAATCTCAGGGATGGAACCTGCAACTGTGCAGCACTCCCTCAGTACTGTGCTGGAGTGACAGACGGATTTTTGTGTTCTCTAAACCAGCGACAGCTTCCCGGTTGCTGAGCGAACCTGCCAACATGCAAAGTGCTTTGTGATATTTTTGAGAGAAAAATTGTAAAAGTGACAAAGAACATAGAACATAGAACATTACAGCACAGTGCAGGCCCTTTGGCCCACAATGTTGTGCTGACATTTTATCCTGCTCTAAGATCTATCTAACCCTTCCCTCCCACATAGCCCCCATTTCTCTATCATTCATGTGTCTATCTAAGAGTCTCTTAAATGTCCCTAATGTATCTGTCCCCACAACCTCTGCCGGCAGTGCGTTCCACGCACCCACCACTCTCTGTGTAAAAAACTTACCCCTGACATCTCCCTTATACCTTCTCCAATCACCTTAAAATTATGCCCCCTGGTGTTAGCCATTGTCACCCTGGGAAAAAGTCTCTGACTGTCCACTCAATCTTTGCCTCTTATCATCTTGTACACCTCTATCAAGTCACCTCTCATCCTCCTTCTCTCCAAAGCATCCTTTAATTTATAAAGGATAAATTAATCTAGAAATTTACAAAGCATCCTTCAAAACTTTCATTAAGAGCTTTACAATCAATGAAATTGTTCATAGTGTTGTCACTGCTGTATTTTGGAATTCTGCATACAGCAATTCCCAGAGACAATAATGGGCTAATAACATGATAATCTATTGTGGTGATTTTGACTGGGGGGCAGCACTGGCCCCAGTGGCACACTGGCACAGCTAATAGAGCCACAGCCTCACTGGTCTAGTGACCCAGGTTCAATCCTGACCTCTGGTGCTGTCTGTGTGGAGTTTGCACGTTCTCCCTGTGACTCCATGGGTTTACCCCAGGTGCTCTCATTTCCTCCCACATCCCAAAGACTTGCAGGTCAGTAAGTTAATTGGCTGAAGTGTGTAGCTGAGTGATAGAAGCTGGGGGGAGTTGATGGGATTGAGGGGAGAATAAATTGGGATTGGTGTCGATGGATGGTTGGTCGTTGGCATGCGCTCAGTGGGCTGAAGACCTTGTTTCTGTTCTGTATGACTCGATGTGGCTCTGTGTCCTTGTACACTGGGCAAGATCCCCTCAACTCTTCCAATTCCTCATCATCAGAACGTCTTGTAATTGTCACTGAGCAACACAATCTTGTAAAATCCCTTTGTGTGATGCTTTAATGCAGCCATTAACTTATTTCATTCAGCCAGGCTGGTGACTCAATGCCACTTGAAGGAATTTAATGTGTGCTCATTAAATAGTGCATGGGAATCCCAGACCCTTTGATGGACTATAATCCCTTTTCTGTGAAGAAGTGTGATGGGCGTACAGATGAATGGTTCAAAGGGTGCCAAGCAGCTTTCAATGTGCAAGATGGATAGGTGCAGGATATTGTTTCCTGTCCTCTGGCACGGCCGATGCAGGAGGCAGCCAAGTTCCTGCAGAGTGTGGCTCCCATTGCCTGCGGTGGTGGGAATGTTCCTGCCAGACCAGTACTCACTGAGTGCCACGTACTGCCTGCACCACACAGTGAGGTCGCACATCACTGAAATTTCATGGGCAGAGTTGTTGTCGCTTGCTGAACGAGGCCCTGACTACTGTTCTTTGCCGTTTTATGCGGTTCCCCGAGCAGTAGTGGTTTATGGGATCATCCACCGGCTGGTATCTAATCCTCCAGGAAATTCGACTGGATAATGTCTCCAGCAAAATTTACATTTTGCAACCCTCTTAGGTTTCGGCTGAGCACAAAGGATACAAAGACTGCTCCTGATTTCCATCCCTCTCCATCAGCCTATCACCCACACACCCCTCCCAACGGTTCCCCTCCCCAACTCCTTCTAACATCATCCCCCCCCCTCACCCGGATCCACCTATCACCTGCCAGCTCTTGCTCTGCCCCTTCCCTCCACTTTACACTGGCTATCTCCCCTCCATCTTTCAGCCCAGGTGGAGGGTCTCGACCCGAAACGTTGACTGTCCATTTCCCTCCATAGATGCTGCCCGACCCGCTGAGTTCCTCCAGCACTTTGTGTGTTGCTCCAGATTCCTGCATCTGCAGAATCTTGTGTCTTCTTCTGTTGATTTAAATCTGTTCGAAACAGGTTGAACTAACTAAAGTGTAGTCACTATAGTACATCAGAAATATGCATTAAAAAATTCCCACAAACAGCGTTCCTTGGTCAACCCCGGACAGTGTCATCCAGTTTCTTTTGGTCTCTACCCTCCCACAGATGTTTCCTCTGTTCCCCCACTCCCTCTCTGTCTTTCTTTTAAGTTTCCCCAGTTGTAATGAAAGGTCACCAAACTAAAACATCGAGTCTGTTCCTTGCTGCACAGATGCTGCCTGACCTGTTGGGTCATTCTGCCATTCCCTGTTGGTTGAGGTGACCGGGGGATAATTATTATCCAACATACTCAAGAGCACACTGCAATAGGGGTGTGGGATCTTTCCTATCCACCTCAGGACACAACAGGCCCACCATTTTGGTATTGGTATTGGAATGGGTTTATTATTGACACTTGTACCGAGGTACAGTGAAAAACTTGTCTTGCATACCATTCATACAGATCAATTCATTACACAGTGCATTGAGGTAGTACAGGGTAAAAACAATAACAGAATACAGAGTAAAGTGTCACAGCTACAGGGAAGTGCAGTGCAGGTAGACAATAAGGTGCAAGGTCATAACAAGGTAGATTGTGAGGTCAAGAGTCCATCTCATCGTATAAGGGAACCGTTCAATAGTCTTATCACCATGGGATAGAAGCTGTCCTTGAGCCTGGTGGTATGTACCCTCAGGCTCCTGTATCTTCTGCCTGATGGGAGAGGGGAGAAGAGAGAATGACCCGGGTGGGTGGGGTCTTTGATTATGCTGGCTGCTTCACCAAGGCAGCGAGAGGTATAGACAAGAGTCCATGGAGGGGAGGATGGTTTCCGTGATGCGCTGGGCTGTGTCCACAACACTCTGCAGTTTCTTGTGGACCCAGGCAGAACAGTTGCCACATCAAGCTGTGATGCATCCAGATAGGATGCTTTCTATGGTGCATCGATAAAAGTTGGTACCAAAGGAGACATGCCAAATTTCTTTAGCCTCCTGAGGAAGTAGAGGCACTGGTGAGCTTTCTTGGCCGTGGCGTCTACGTGGTTGGACCAGGACAGGCTATTGATGCTGTTCACTCCTAGGAACATGAAGCTCTCAACCCTCTCAACCTCAGCACCATTGATGCAGACAGGTGCATGTACACCACCCCCTTTCCTGAAGTCAATGACCAGCTCTTTAGTTTTGTTGACATTGAGGGAAAGGTTGTTATCATGACACCATGTCACTAAGCTCCCTATCTCCTTCCTGTACTCCGACTCATCGTTATTTGAGATATGGCCCACTACGGTGGTACCATCTGCAAACTTGTAGATGGAGTTAGAGCAGAATCTGGCCATGCAGTCAAGAGTGTATAGGGAGTAGAGTAGAGGGCTGAGGACACAGCCTTGTTGGGCACCAGCGTTGAGAATAATCGTGCTGAAGGTGTTGCTGCCTATCCTTCTAATGGGTGGGAATTTAAATTCTCCAACAGTGCAGTGGGGAGCTGGAACTCAAATTATTGGAATTAGACTTGAGCACTGAATCAGAGGCAAGACTGAAACCAGGAAAGTTGAAGCAAACATTCCCCTGCATCAGAAGGTTGTGGGTTCAAGTCTCACTCCAGAGGCTTGAGGACGTATCTGTGTTGACAGCGCAGTGCATTGTCAATGGTTCCATCGTTTAAGTGCCCCCTCGGGTGGAGGTAAAAGACCCTATAAAGAGCGGGGGTTTGTGCTCTGTATCCGAGCCAATAGTGATCCCTCAGGCAATGGTTTCTGTGGGATCTTGCTCTGTGCAATTATCTGTTGCATTTCTTTTCATTGGCTGTAGAACCTTTGTGGTGACCTGAGCTCTGAAGGGAGCTGCATAAATGCAAGTGTTTCCTGAGCTGTTGTAGAAGGTGATGCATGGAGGTTTATAAAATCATGAGAGGCATAGATATGGGAGGTAATCATGGTCTTTTCCCAAGGGTAGGGGTGTCTAAAACCAGAGGGGACAGGTTAAAGTGAGAGAGGAATGATTTAAAGGGGACCTGAGGGGAAACTTTTTCATATAGAGGGTGGTGGGTATATGGAATGAGCTGCCAGAGGAAGTGGTAGAGGTGGGTACAATTACGACATTTAAAAGACATTTGGGCGAGTTCCTGGATAGGAAAGGTTTAGAAGGATATGGACCAAACACAGGCAAATGGTGGACAACTTGGTCAGCATGAACGAGTTGGGCTGAAGGGCCTGTTTCTGTGCGGTATAACTCTATGAGTCCACAGACAGAATACAGTGCTATCTAACATCGCATTCTGTTCTTGAACCAACCTGCATAACCCTAATCACTATAGTTTAGCAACACTATGGCCACTTTGATCATTCTGCACTAAAATAGACTTTCTTTTGGTCTAATTATGTTCTTTCTTGTAAAAATTGTGTGTATAATTTATTCTTAATTTATGTTTTTCTTGTGAATGCTGCTTATATGATGCTACAAGTAAGTTTTTCATTGCACCTGAGCACACATGTACTTGTGCATATGACAATAAACTTGACTTTGACTTTGCTTACTTACTCACTAGTAACCTGTTCACTGGATGTTGCCAGGAACATTTAGATCCACAATCATCCCAAGAGGTGAAGTAAGAATGACTGCTCTTGACGTCAAGACGATATTTGAATGAGCGTCTTAAACTAAAGTAATTGGGTATCAAGGGAAAACACTACAGTGCTTGGAAAATGGTTCTGGTTGTGTCAAGTCAGTCATCCAAGTTACCTGTAAAAAACATGGGGGTATTTCCCCCCATCCCCTCACTGAATGCTGCATTAAAGCATGTTTTCTGTGGTTCCTGAACAATGCAGAGATCACAGCTGCCATATCGTTGTCACCAGGTTTAATGGGTTGTGGTTCTCAGCCTTAGTGACCGCTGGCATAGGGATAAGGAAACCCTCAGGGGAGGGGGTTATGCGTCCACAGTGTGTCCAGTTGCGTATGGCAACAACTTACCCTCCCACCATAATAGCTGGCGTAGATCATGTCCTGTGCCATGAATGCCCTGGGCCATGGGCTTGTCACTCTGCAGAGACCATGCCCTTCACCAATGATGTGAATAAGTGAAACATATGGGATATAAGAGATGCACAGATGCAGACAGCTGGAGATCGATGTTCACAACCAAATCAATTGTCAGCATTGATGCTTTGCCATTGGCTGCTCACATTGGTGACAGACATGAGAAGTGTTATTACCCAACCAACTTCTCAAAATTGGACTCACTTGCATCCATTTTTAATCTGTAAAACGCACATAAAACCCATTTCTTAGAAGGTTAAGGAGGTTCAACATGTCATCAAACTCTCCAACAAACTTCTACAGATGTCCTGCTGAAAGTATCATGACTGGTTGCATCATGGTCTGGGATGACAATTCGAATGCACAGGAGCATAAGAAGCTGCAGAGAGTAGTGGACTCTGTCCAATTGGCACATCCCTCCCCACCATCGGGAGTATCTACAGGAGGCGTTGCCTCAAGAAGGCAACATCCATCATCAAAGATCCCCACCATCCGGGCCGTGCCATCTTCTCGCAGCTTCCATCGGGCAGGAGGTACAGAAGCCTGAAGTCCCACACCACCAGGTTCAAGAACAGCTACTTCCCTTCAACCATTCAGTTCTTGAACCAACCTGCACAACCCTAATCACTACCTCAGTACAGCAACACTATGATCACTTTGCACTACAATTGACCTTTTTTTGTTCTAATTGTGTTCTTTCTTGTACAATTTTGTATAATTTATGTTTTTTTTTGTAAATGCTGCTTATCTGATGCTATGTGCCTGTGATGCTGCTGCACCTGTGCACACATAGACTTGTGCAGATGACAATAAACTCCACTTTGACTTTAATTCATGTATCCAATTTGCAGGGTCTGTCCTTATTTTACTGGGAGTTATAAACAAGGGTTGCAGGTTGCACATCACAGTCCATTTTGTGTCTCTTAGGCAGAGATAAATGCCTTGCAAATTGATGATAAATGCACTTATAACAGGAGGAAACTATCAGTTACTTTAAGGCAAATCTTGCTTGGAAGAGCCTGATTATCTGGGAGCCATTGCTATCATATTACGTTATGTGCAAAATGGGTTATCTGTGTTTCAAAAATGGATGCAAAATAGTCCTGATGCAGGGTCTCGACCCGAAGCGTTGACAATTCCTTTACCCTGACAGATGTTAAGATGAGATAAGATATCTTCATTAGTCACATGTACATCGAAACACACAGTGAAATGCATCTTTTGTGCAGAGTGTTCTGGGGGCAGCCCGCAAGTGTTGCCACGCTTCCGGCGCCAACATAGCACGCCCACAACTTCCTAACCTGTACGTCTTTGGAATGTGGGAGGAAACCGGAGCATCTGGAGGAAACCTACGCAGACACAGGGAGAATGTACAAACCCCTTACAGACAGCGGCCGGAATCGAACGTGGGTGGCTGGCGCTGTAATAGTGTTACGCTAACCGCTGTACTACCGTGACGTTGTTTGTCCTGCTGAGTTCCTCCAGCAGTTTGCTTTTTGCTCCAATTTTGAGACATCGGTTGGGTAATCGTCTTCTGTGCCCATCACCAATACAAGCAGCCAGTGGCAAGGCGTTGGATTTGGCTGAAAAACAGTGGCTGAAATGCATAAACTGAGAATTACGGTCAGTTACCTTGAAGGATTTGGAAAATGTAGCAAAATCAGAGAGATTTTCCCCCTTGGAGTTTGAGCTCCGCCCATTTACTGCTGCATGAGGTGGAATTGCTTGTGGAAAGTGGACCACAGTAACACCGATCAGGGACCAGCTACACATCGCTGATTTAATGGACCAGGTATTGCATGGCCCAGATCTTTGGCACAGTGGGAAACCGGGTGGCATCTGCAGCTTCTTCTGTCTCCACTTACCACCTTCCACCCTTCCCCATCCCCCTGGTCAAATCACGTAGATGCCACGGCCAAGAAAGCTCACCAGCACCTCTACTTCCTCAGGAGGCTAAAGAAATTCGGTTTGTCCCCTTTGACTCTCCCCAACTTTTATCGATGCACCATAGAAAGCATCCTATCTGGTTGTATCACGGCTTGGTACGGCAACTGCTCTGCCCAGGACCGCAAGAAATTGCAGAGATTTGTGGACACAGCCCAGCGCATCACGGACACCAGCCTCCCCTCCTTGGACTCTGTCTTTACCTCTCGTTGTCTTGGTGAAGCAGCCAGCATAATCAAATACCCCACCCACCCGGGTCATTCTCTCTTCTCTCCTCTTCCATCGGGTAGAAGATACAGGAGCCTGAGGGCACATACCACCAGGCTTAAGGACAGCTTCTACCCCACTATGATAAGACTATTGAACGGTTCCCTTATAGGATGAGATGGGCTATGACCTCACGATCTACCTTGTTGTGACCTTGCACTTTATTGCACTGCACTTTCTCTGTAGCTGTGACACTTTACTCTGTACTGTTATCGTTCTTACCTGTGCTACCTCAATGCACTCTGTACTAACTCAATGTAACTGCACTGTGTAATGAATTGACCTGTACGATCGGTGTGCAAGACAAGCTTTTCACTGTACCTTGGTACAAGTGACAATAATAAACCAATACCAATACCTTTTCTCTCTCCTAATTCTGTCTCTACCTAACACCCACCAGCCACTGTCTCCCAACTCCACCCCTCTCCCTCTCCCACCTGGCTCCATCTGCGCAATCATCTCCATCCTCACCCCTGGGTCTACCTATCGCCTGCTAGCACTTGCCTCAACCTCTTTATACCGGCCATCTCCCCTCTACACTTTCGGTCCTGATGCAGGGTCTTGACCCGAAACCTCGACCATCCCTCTGCCTCCACAGGCGCTGCCTGACCTGCAGAGTTCCTCCATTCCCACTCTTACCTGGAGAGAGTCCTTCTGGGAGCCACTTGGCGAGGGTCAGCAGCGGTGGGTCTCTCTGAGAGTAACAGGACCCTGTGTGGTGGGGCCTGGACAAGCACAGCCCACAGAATTGCTTTGAGAACCGGTTAGGCCACGGTCCCAATTTAGCTGCTGTCAAAACTGTCAAAGATCTTGAATTTTCGTGAATCTTTTTGACGTTCAAAAAGTTAACATAGAACATACATAGAACATAGAACATAAAACAGTACAGCACGATACAGGCCCTTCGGCCCACAATGTTGTGCCGACCTTTAAACCTCGCCTAAGACTATCTAACCCCTTCCTCCCACGTATCCTATTTTAAATTCCTCCATATGCCCATCTAGTAATCTCTTGAATTTGACCAATGTACCTGCCTCCACCACCACCCCAGGCAGCACATTCCATGCCCCAACCGCTCTCTGGGTAAAAAACCTTCCTCTGATATCTCCCTTGAACTTCCCACCCATTACTTTAAAGCCATGCCCTCTTGTATTGAGAGTTGGTGCCCTGGGAAAGAGGTGCTGGCTGTCCACTCTATCTATTCCTCTCAATATCTTGTACACCTTACAATCTTAACACATTAGACTCGCTATTAAAACTTGTACTTTCAATGCATCCAAGTATATTTAAATCAATTTGATTGAAGAAAGAAGTGAATTACCTTGTACCTGCCCCTCTCCCCCACAGCCATCCTTGCCAGTACCAGGTGAGTGTGGGGGAATTTGCAAAGGCTTGTACTCCATGGGCAGTTCAGTAGATGAGTGCAGTGGTTCTCTGACTTGCCCTTGGACACCAACAGGGAAAATGAGGCTTTCAACGAACTGAGTAAACCTGTTGCCAACAATTTTCAGTTTATTTCAGATTTCCAGCATCTGCAGTGTTTTTTAAATTTTCTCACCTCATTTATGTTTAATTTCTGCAATTTAACCTATTTCCAATATGTAATTTCCAATATAGACTCAGCCAGCTCCATCACGGGCACAACCCTCCCCACCATCGAGGACATCTTCAAGAGGTGGTGCCTCAAGAAGGCGGCATCCATCGCTAAGGACCCTCACCACCCGGGACATGCCCTCTTCTCATTACTACCATCTGGGAGGAGGTACCGGAGACTGAAGACCCACACTCAACATTTCAGGAACGGCTTCTTCCCCTCCGCCGTCAGATTTCTGAACCGTCCATGAACCAATGAAAACTACCTCATTATTCCTTTCTTTGCGCTATTTATTTATTTTTGTAATTTATAGATTTTATGCCTTTGCACTGTACTGCTGCCGCAAAACAACAAATTTTACATCATACGTCAGTGATAATAAACCTGATTCTGATTCTGATCCTGATTCTGAAGTAGAACATTGTGTGAAATTGCATTAAGTAACATGAGCTTCTCTGTATTTTCCGTGGTGTCTCAGTAGGCACTGTAGTGTAGCTATTACAGCACCAGTGACCCAGGTTCAATTCCCGCAGCCATCTGTAAGGAGTTTGTACATTCTTCCCGTGTCTGTGTGGGTTTCCTCCGGGTGGTCCGGTTTCCTCCCACATTCCAAAGATGTACAGGTTAGGATGTTGTGAGCATGCTGCATTGGCACCGGAAGCATGGCAACACTTGCAGGCAGCACATTCTCAGCACATTCTCAGTTGTTCCCATTAACGCAGTAAAGTCCTTCTGTGCCCAGACCATTTCAGTGTGTGTTTCGATATACATGTGACTAATAAATAAATATCTTATCTCATCTTATCTTAGGTGGCACTCCCTCTTCCGAGTCTGAAGGTCATGGGTTCAAGTCCCGCTCCAGAGAACCGAAGGCAAAAACCTGGGCTGATGTATTAGTGCAGTACTCTGGGGGTGCAGCACTGTTGAAGGAGCCATCTCTCAACTGAGTCATTCAGGATCTTGACTGCTCTTTTGGGTTATGCAGAAGATCCTGTGGTAATTATTTGACAACAGTAAGGAAGTTCTGCCCTGTGTCCTGCCAACAATCAACATCACTAAAGACAAATTATTTGGCTGCTGCTATTGTGGGAGCTTGTGTGCACACATTAGCTGCTGTACATTATAACCGTGGCTAGACTTCTAAAGCATTTTATTGCCTGCAAGGTGCTTAGGATTGAAAGGTAATGGACTGTATTCGGATGGCGCAACTGATATAGAGCCGCTGGCTCACAGTGCCAGCATCCGGGGTTCAATCCCGACCTTGGGTGCTGTCTGTGTGGAGTTTGCATGTCCTCCCCGTGACTGCGTGGGTTTCCCCCGGGTGCTCCATTTTACTCCCACATCCCAAGTGTACTGTACTGTGCTGCTGCAAAAAGGCAGTGTTCATGGCATTTATACCCTGGGTACACATGGTTACGACAGTACACTTGAACTTGAAGACACGTAGGTTGGTGGGTTAATTGGCTGCTGTAAACTGCCCCTAGTGTGTAGGTGAGGGGTAGAATCTGGGGGAGTTGAGGAGAATGTGGGGAGAATAAAATGGGATTAGTGTAGAATTGTGTGGTTGGTGGTCACCACACACTTGGTGGGCCGAAGGGCCTGTTTCCATGCTGTATGACTCTATGAATCACACTGCAGACAGGCAGCACCTCGGCAATGCCCCTACGATAGTCCCTAAGTCACACTTACCTATCGTGGCAGTGTGGCTCCCAACAAGGTCTTGCTGCTACACTCAGCCCAGAAGGCAGAGCAGGCCACAAGTGCTAACTGGGCCTCAGGTGGTTGATCCTGAGACTCTGCCCTGGACCATTCCGATGGGTTTCTGCAACCTCACGCTGTTGAAGACCTTCTCAATACTATCTTCCGGCCGCCCTGCTACAGGAAAGATATCATTAAACTGAAGAGGGTGCAAAAAAAGATGTACGATGATGTTACTGGGACTGGAGGGTTTATGTTATAAGGAGAGGTTGGACAAGCTTGGACTTTTTTCCCTGGAGCGGAGGAGGCTGAGGGGTGACCTTGAGGTTTATAAAATCATGAGGGGCAGAGACAAGGTGAATGATCACAGTCTTTTCCCCAGAACTAGAAGGCATAGGTTTAAAATGAGAGGGGAAAGATTTAAAAAGGGACCTGAGGGTCAACTTTTCACACAGGAACGAGCTGCCAGAGGAAGTAGTGGAGGTGGGTACAATTACGATATTTGGAACATAGAACACTACAGCACGGTACAGGCCCTTTGGCCCACTATGTTGTGCTGACATTTTATCCTGCTATAAGATCTATCTAACCCTTCCCTCCCACATAGCCCCCATTTCTCTATCATTCATATGTCTATCTAAAAGTCTTTTAAATGTCCCTAATGAATCTGCCCCCACAACCTCTGCTGGCAGTGCGTTCCACGTACCCACCACTCCGTAAAAAACTTACCCCTGACATCCCCCTTATACCTTCCTCCAATCACCTTAAAATTATGCCCCCTCGTGTTAGTCATTGTTGCACTGGGGAAAAAATCTCTGACTGTCCACTCGATCTATGCCTCTTATCATCTTGTACACCTCTATCAAGTCATCTCTCATCCTCCTCCTCTCCAAAGAGAAAAGCCCTAGCTCGCTCAACCTGTCCTCGTAAGACATGCTCTCCAATCCAGACAACATCCTGGTAAATCTCCTCTGCACCCTCTCTAAAGCTTCCACATCCTTCCTATAATGAGGTGACCAGAACTGAACACAATTCTCCAAGTGTGGTCTAACCAGAGTTCTATAGAGCTACAACATTACCTCGCTGTCTTAAACTCAATACCCCAACTAATGAAGGCCAACACTCCATATGCCTTCTTAACAACCCTATCAACCTGCGCGGCAACCTTGAGGGATCTATGGACGTGGATCCCAAGATCCCTCTGTTCCTCCACACTGCTAAGAGTCCTGCCATTAACCTTGTATTCTACCTTCAAATTTGATCTCTCGAAGTGTATCACTTCACACTTATCCAGGTTTAAAAGGCATTTGGACAGTTACGTGGATAGGAAATGTTTGGAGGGCTGCAGGCCCAATGCAGGGAAATGGGACCAGCTGACGAAAATAACTTGGTCGGCACGGATGAGTTGGGCCGAAGGGCCTGTCTCCATGATGTATAACTTTATGACTCTATGATTCTAGGTGCCTCAAGATAGATGGAGACAGAAAAAGCCAGCTGAATGACATTCAATTAGTTTAAAACTAAAAATGAAATTTGGTTAAAACGTGAAACCAAAATTATTTCAGATGATTTTAATTAAAAGAAGCAAAACAACTAACCTTAAATTTTAAATGCAGTTTGGGGATCCTATTCCAATGAATGTGGCTGTGTTCAATGTGGCAGACAGTGCTCACAGAAGATTGAGTGGTCACTTTGGAAGGTCGAATTTGAAGGCAGAATACAGGGTTAATGGCAGGATTCTTAGCAGTGTGGAGGAACAGAGGGATCTTGGGGTCCACGTCCATAGATCCCTCACAGTTGCCACACAGGTCGATATGGTTGTCAAGAAGGCATATGGCATGTTGGCCTTCATTAATCGGTGTATTGAGTTCAAGAGCTGAGAGGTAATGCTACAGCTCTATAAAACCTTGGTTAGACCACACTCAGAATATTGTGTTCAGTTCTGGTCACCTCATTTAAGGAAGGATGTGGAAGCTTTAGAGCGGGTGCAGAGGAGATTTACCAGGATGCTGCCTGGATTGGAGAGTATGTCTTATGAGGATAGGTTGAGTGAGCTCGGGCTTTTCTCTTTGGAGCGAAGGAGGATGAGAGGGGACTTGATAGAGGTGCACAAGATGATAAGAGGCATAGATCGAGTGGACAGTCAGAGACTTTTTCCCAGGGCGGAAATGGCTAACACAAGGGGACATAATTTTAAGGTGATTGGAGGAAAGTACGGGGGGATGTCAGAGGTAAGTTTTTTTACACAGAGAGTGTGTGGAACGTGCTGCCAGGGGTGCTGGGAGAGGCAGGTACAGTACATTAGGGACATTTAAGGGACTCTTAGATAAGCACGTGGATGATAGAAAAATGGAGGGGTATGTGGGAGGGAATGGTTAGATTGATCTTAGAGTAGGTTAAAAGGTCAGCACAACATCGTGGGCTGAAGGGCCTGTACTGTGCTGTAACGTTCTATGCTCTAAATACAAAGGACAAGTCCAGGGATAGAGTGATGGGTTGTATGTGCTGACATCTGATCTCCAGCATCTTCTATATGGATGATTATTGTTAAATATAAGGAGCAAAGAAACAGAGAAAATCTTGCAGACATTTCTCTTATGAAACATCATCTAGTGTTAGGTTCAACGTGGCCTAGTGTATAAATACAAAGCCTTCTTTACTCTGTTGGGTAAATGTCTAATGTGTTAGCCATCAATGTTGTTTCCTCTGGAGCGGTGGAGACTGAGGGGAGACCTGACAGAAGTTTATAACATTATGAGAGGCATAGACAGAGTAGACAGCCGGTATCTTTTTCCCCAGGGTTGAAGTGTCTCATACCGGATAGCATACAATTAAGGTGAGAGGGGGAAAGTTCAAAGGAGATGTGCGGGGCAAGTATTTTACACAGAGAGTGGTGGGTGCCTGGAATGCACTGCCAGGGGTGTTGGTGGAGGCAGATACAATAGAGGCATTTAAGAGGCTTTTAGATAGGCACATGTATGTACAGGGAATGGAGGGATACGGACATTCTGTTGGCAGAAGGGATTAGTTTAGTCAGGCATTTAATTACTACTTTAAAATTGTTCAGCACAACATCGTGGGCCGATGGGCCTGATCCTGTGCTGTGCCGTTCTATGTTCTATGTTCTAATGTGTTAACAGCTATTACGATCTATTGGGACCTTCACACAGATCAGCTTTCTGCTTACCTTGCAAGAGTGCACACCACTCCCCCCTCATTCGAGATAGAATGGATTCAGTTAACTGTAGTTTATACTTAGAAGAGCTTATAAACACTTGTTACCCTGGTTCAATTCTGGCCACTGTCTGTAAGGAGTTTGTATGTTCTCCCAGTGTCTGCGTGGGTTTCCTCCGGGTGCTCCGGTTTCCTCCCACATTCCAAAGACGTACAGGTTAGGAAGTTGTGGGCGTGCTATGTTGGCGCCGGAAGTGTGGGACACTTGCGGGCTGCTCCCAAAACACTCTACGCAAAAGATGCATTTCACTGTGTGTTTCGATGTACATGTGACTAATAAAGATATCTTATCTTATCTTATTATCCTTGCTCCCAGTTCTATTACTAATACTAAAATGCACAACTTGATATGGACTTGACTGGCGATTCACCTCAGCTCATTAGTTCTACCTCACCACCTGGTTAGGCATGATGAACACCACAGTTGTTGCTTGAATCCCAATTTCTGAAGCCCAAGACTTGGGTGAAGCCCATCTTATTTCCACACCTCTTGATCCACAGAGAGGAACCCAATCTCCAGTCTCCTGCTCTGCTGCCTGATTTTCTTGAGAAATATGAGACTCCATGACCGTCTCCAAGGGTTTCTTATTCCTGTATCTCAGTTTGTTTCAGCTTAAATTACACAAGTGTTTGTGATTCATCCTTACATTCCCTGGAGACTTCCCTCTGTATATCCATTCCCTAGTAAACATTATTATATAAAAAAACAGTAAGCAGTAATGGGATAACTTCCACATGGAATTTTTTAACTGGGCTACAAATTTCCTGCAGGGACAGAGAGCAGAATGAGCTATTCCTCCCCTCTCTGTCATTTCCACCAAAAGCAAGGGATAAACTTCCAACTGAGGATGGAGTTTCATCCATCATCAAAGATCCCACACTTAGCGAACCGTGTCCAGTTCTGGTCGCCTCATTATAGGAAGGATGTGGAGGCGTTGGAGAGGGTGCAGAGGAGATTTACCAGGATGCTGCCTGGTTTAGAGAGTATGGATTATGAGGAGAGACTAAAGGAGCTAGGGCTTTACTCTTTGGAGAGAAGGAGAATGATAGAGGTGTACAAAATATTAAGAGGAATAGTTAGAGTGGACAGCCAGCGCCTCAAGAGGGCATGGCTTTAAGGTAATGGGGGGGGGGGGGGGAAGTTCAAGGGAGACGTCAGAGGGAGGTTTTTCACCCAGAGAGTGGTTGGGGCATGGAATGCGCTGCCTGGGGTGGTGGTGGAGGCTGATACATTGGTCAAGTTCAAGAGATTGCTAGATAAGCATATGGAGGAATTTAAGATAGAGGGATATGTGGGAGGAAGGGATTAGATAGTCTTAGAAGTGGTTTGAAGGTCGGCACAACATGGTGGGCCGAAGGGCCTGTATTGCGCTGTATTGTTCTATGGTTCTATGGTTATCCCCACCATCCAGGCCATGCCTTCTTCTCACAGCTACCATCAAGCAGGAGGTATATTAGCCTGAAGTCCTGTAATCAAGAATAACCATTATTGTGCTAAATTGTAATAATGAAGAACTATCTTGGTGCACTGACAGCTGATATAAAGTGCAAGACTGCAATGCAAACTGATGTCAACATTCAGCTTACACACTCATCTTCTGTTTTCATGTCAGTAGATTTTAAATGCTTCTCATATCAGATTTCTTCCTCGGATATAACCTCTGGCTGCATCATGCTCTGGTACAGCAATTCAAATGTGCAGGAACATAAGAAGCTGCAGAGAGTCATGGACTCTGTCTCATACATATGGGCACATCCCTCCCCACCACTGAAAGTATCCACAGGAGGCGCTGCCTCAAGAAGGCAACATCCATCATCAAAGATCCCCACCACCCAGGCCATACCATCGTCTCACAACTACCATCGGGCAGGAGGTACAGAAGCCTGAAGTCCCACACCACCAGGTTCAAGAACAGCTACTTTCCTTCAACCATTCGGTTCTTGAACCAATCTGCACAACCCTAATCACTACAGTTTAGCAACACTGTGACCACTTTGACCACTTTGTACTAAAATGGACATTTTTTTTGTTCTAATTGTGTTCTTTCTTGTAAAAATTGTGTTTATGTCTAATTTATGTTTTTTCTTGTGAATGCTGCTTATCTGATGCTATGTGCCTGTGATGCTGCTGCAAGTAAGTTTTTCGTTGCACCTGTGCACACATGGACTTGTGCATGTGACAATAAACTCCACTTTGATTTTCCTTGGAAATCCATAGGAATATTAATAGTTATGTTGCCTGCATATACAAATGAAGAGAACTGGGAAAACCTTGCCCATTTTTACTGTTTGAATGCATTTTTAACAACAAACATTTATATCAGTTCCTGTAACCTTATAATGCACAAATAGCTTTTTTAACTATTGCAGAACATATCAGCTTAGTTCTACATTTTGGTGTTACTGGTCTCTTTAGAGGTAGTCTTTGATGTTTTATTTGCAAATACACATTAAACCTGGAGTTAGAAAATTGTCAGAAGAAGCTGGTCATTTTGAACCTTTCATAGCTTAGATGTCCCAAAGTGATTCACAATGTTGAGGTATTTCTGAAACTTAGTCACTGTCGGTATATAAACAAACATGTCAACTAATTTATACAGCCTACAGCCAGCCGCTAGATGAATGGCTTGCCAAAAGCAAAATGCTGCAGATATTGGATACCTGAAATAAATTCAAAAAAAACTGGTGATACTCAGCAGGTCAGGCAGCATCTGTGTAAAGATACATTTCAGGTTGAAAACCTTCATCAGCATTTTAACTCCCTTTCTCTCTCCAAATACCAGAACCTTTCAAGCATTTCCAAAAGGAAGAATAGCACAATGGTTCAATTGCAGGACCAGTGTCTGGAGTTCTAGGCCATTGAATGAGAAACATGTTCGAATCCCACCACGGCAGCTATGAGCTTTAAGTTTAAGTAATTAAATAAATCTGGACTCATAACCTAGTGTTTGTAAAGATGGTCGAAAAACTACTGGATTGGACAAATCCATCTGGTTCAATAATGCTCTTCAGCGATGGAATTCTTACCTGTTCTGGCCCGGATGTGATTCCAGGCACACTGATGTAGTCGATTCCCAAGTTCAGAGGATATTAGGGATGGACAATAATTGTTGGCAGAGAGAGTGATGTCCACATCCAGTAAACTAATAAATCAAAAAAAATCATCTGCTTTCATTCTAAATGTCCCAATAATCTGTTCCAGCATTGCTGGATTAATTTTAGCTGAGACACTAGGAGAATGCCTTCAAAAGTTTTTGAATGGGCCAAACACTGGCAAATGGGACTAGCTTGGATGGGGCACTTTGGTTGGCATGGGCCTGTTTCCCTGCTGTATGACTCTGACTCTAATGCCTCTTCTTTCAATAGTCCAGTGGCATCTATTTAGCTCCACCTGAGAGGGCAGAGGGGGTCAGTGTTTAACACCCCCATCTAAAAGAGTGCACCTTCAGTAATGCAGCACACCCTCAGCATTTCATGTGGAATGGGGTTTAAGCCTTCAAAGGGAGTCGAAGGAGCGCCCCAAAATATCCCAAAGCATTTTTACAGCCAGTAAAGAAAACCTAAAGTCCTCATTTATCTCTTCAAGTCACCGCACAGATAAACAGTGATGCAGTGATAGGTTTTGCCTATTGACATAGAGTCAGTGAAGCTGCCAACAGATTGGAACCAAAGATGTTGGAAATACATATTGAATGGAGATTCTTTGCAGGCAAATGGGACCAGCTCAGGTAGACACCTTGGTGGGCATGGACAAGTTGGGCCGAAGGGCCTGTTTCCATGCTATGTAACTCTATGGCTCTGGTCTTAGTTGACTCTGATTCAGAAAAGAAACATGTGCAAATCTGTGTCATCTTCAGGTTTGCATTTCCAGATGAATACTTCCCCTCCCTCACTGCCCCAGAGGCCCAGGTTCGACCCTGACCTCTGGTGCTGTCTGTGTGGAGTATGCAATTTCCTTCTGTGACTGTGTGGGCTTCCTCTGGCTGCTCTGGTTTCCTCTGGGTGCTCCAGTTTCCTCCCACATCCGAAAGACATGCTGGTCGGTAGGGTAATTGGCTGCTGTAAATTGCCACCGGTGTGTAGGTGAGGGGTAGCATCTGGGGGGAGTTGATGGGAGTGCAGGGAGAATAAAATGGGATTAGTGTAGGTTTTGTGAAAATGGGTGGCTGATGGTCGGCAAGGACTTGGTGGGCTGAAGGGCCTGATTCCGAGCTGTATCTCTCCATGACTGGTAGTCATGGTTACAAAACATCTATAGAGAGTTGCGGAGAAATGTCCTCGCTCAGAGAGTGGTTAGAACCAGAAATGAAGTGACTGAGGCCACCTCAATGTATCAGAAGGAAGCTGGACCCCAAAGTGAATAAAAGGGTGGTTTGTGGGGAGGATGGGAATAGAACCGAACAGTACAGCACAGGAACAGGCCCTTCGGCCCACAATGTTGTGCTGAACTGATTACATCAGTAAAAAAATGCCCAACTAAACTAATCCCTTCTGCCTACACATTGTCCATATCCTACCATTTCCCTCCCATCCATGTGCCTATCTAAGAGCTTCGTGAACACCCCCATTGTATCTGCCTCCACCACCACCCTGGGCAGCACATTCCAGGCACCCACTACTCTCTGTGTAAAATACTTGCCCCGCACATCTCCTTTGAACTTATCCATATCCATCAGGTCAGGCAGCATCCGTGGAGGGAAATGAACAGTCCAACTTGATGAACAGAACAATTTCAGGAGGAGATCGGCGCAGGGATCAAACACTGGTTGGTTAGGAAGAATGCAGTCTGTCCTAGTGTTGGCTGCATGTGGTGCCATCTCAATGGCTAAATTCTCGACAACAGCTGAAGAACTCATTCAGAGTATTGCGTGCAATTCTGGTCACCTCACTACAGGAAGGATGTCAAGGCTTTAGAAAGGGTGCAGAGGAGGTTTACTAGGATGCTGCCTGGATTAGAGAGCTCAGGAGAGGCTGGACAAACTTGGGCTCTTTTCTCTGGAGCGGTGGAGGCTGAGGGGTGATCTGTTGGAAGTGTATAAAATTATGAGGGGTATAGATAGGGTGGACAAGCAATATCTTTTTCCCATTATTGAGAGATCCAATACCAGAGGGCATGCCTTTAAGGTGAGAGGGGGTAGGTTCAGAACAGATGTGAGGGGTAAGTTTTTTACTGAGAGAGTGGTGGATGCCTGGAATGTGTTGCCTGATAGGGTGGTGGAGGCAAATTCATTGGGGGGCTTTTAAGAGGGGCTTGGATGGGCACATGAATGAGAGGAAAATGGAGAGATATGGGCATTCTGCAGGCAGTTGGTAATAGCTATGTCAGCACAACATTGTGGGCCGAAGGGCCTGTTCTGTGCTGTACTGTTCTATGTTCTATGTTCTAACTGGGGTATTGCAAGCAACTAATTTCTAGACGGAGAAGCAAGAGTTAAACGCAGAGGTTCAGCAACTGAAGGCCTAGTGTACCTCCCAGCAATGGACGGGGTCCAATCTCAGGCAGCAGAACACCTTCAAATGAGATCCTAAGGCATGTGGCACCTGAGGAACCTATCCCCTCAAATAATGCGTTCTCCACTGGGGACGGGGGAACCAACCGAGGCTGGATTTGGGACCAATTGTCATCTTGGCCCTTACACGGTACTTTATACCTTTGTATAGGTTACAAGGAGCCAGTGATGTTTTATAAGCTGCCCTAACACTGTTGCAGGAGGAGATGCGATGAAGGCTGCCTGGTTTGGAGAGTATGCATCATGAGGAGAGGCTAAGGGAGCTAGGGCGGTACTCTTTGGAGAGAAGGAGGATGAGAGGACACATGATAGAGGTGTAAAAAATATTAAGAGGAATAGATAGAGTGGACAGCCAGCGCCTCTTTCCCGGGGCACCAATGCTCAATACAAGAGGGCGTGGCTTTAAAGTAATGGGTGGGAAGTTCAAGGGAGATATCAGAGGAAGGTTTTTTTACCCAGAGAGTGGTTGGGGCATGGAATGCGCTGCCTGGGACGGTGGTGGAGGCAGGTACATTGGTCAAATTCAAGAGATTACTAGATAAACATATGGAGGAATTTAAAATAGAGGGATATATGGGAGGAAGGGGTTAGATAGTCTTAGGCGAGGTTTAAATGTGGACACAACATTGAGGGCCGAAGGGCCTGTATTCGATCCGGGTTCGATTCCCATCGCTGTCTGTAAGGAGTTTGTACGTTCTCCCGTGTCTGCGTGGGTTTCCTCCGGGTGCTCCGGTTTCCTCCCACATTGCAAAGACGTACGGGTAGGTTAATTTGGGTTTAAAATGGGCGGCGCGGACTCGTTGGGCTGGAAGGGCCTGTTACCACGCTGTAACTAAAATCTTTCAAAGAAAATCTTTAAATCTTTAAGTGAAGTGTCCCGGGACGATCGCCCCTCTCAACCCTTCCACAGTCTGCCCTGCTTCAGGCAGTGACCTCCAGACTGCTACCTTCGACCGTGGGAGTGTTTCTGCGCCGAACCCTGCTCTTGAACGGGTTGATAGCTCGCCCTGTCCCGCCGCGCCCCTCCCCTCCCCTCCCCGCCACCCCCGACCTCGCCCTCCCCTGGGCAAGTTTTGGAGCCCAGTTCTTTCGTTGGGATGTTTTTATCAAGTTGACTCCCTGCAGGTTTAAGAGCTGTCCCGTGATCTTGGATCTAAAATTGCACCGCAGTTGTTACAGGGTGGAGCGAGGGTCCTCTCCTGACTCTCCACAGACAGTGGCTACTGTCGATAACGCCCTCCTCACCTCCCCCTACACACTCCCCGCCCGCGGTCCTCAGCACTCCCTCCTCCGCTGAAGTTCACGGCAAAGGAACCAGCTGGGTCACATCCAGACACCTCGACGCACGGAGTGGAAACCAACAAGCCCCGGTTCCCGGGACACCTCGTTGAATTTCCCTCTGACAGAAAATTCAACTGGGCAGTACTCTAAAGTAGTATCGGAAATGCAATACGCAGTGTTGCATATCACTGCACACCTTAAAAAAATAAAATGTAATTTTAGTTAAGGCGCCTAAAGCTGATACAATTATTTCTCGGTCATAGCACAATATCAGAATTTCAATATACAAATAACATTACTTATAACCTGTAGATTGTGATAATTAACTACATGGATTTAGTCTTAGTGCTGTGCCCATGTTTTCAAATCTTTTTTTTCCATTGTGATGGATTAATTTATATAAAAATCCCCATGATTGCCAATTTTCTTAGTGGAAATTCGGTCATCCAGAACTCGACATTCGCTCGCTGTGTTCGTGTTAATATCACTGATCGATCAAACGATTTGCAAAGAGCTACACTCAGTATTTAATTTTAATTATTATGTTCACGGGATGAGCTAATGGTACGGGGCACATTTAAATCCAGTGCGAGCAGTTTCGACCTCGGGGGCTGTTGCCCGCTCTCTTATTAAACGCTACTCATGCTTAACGACGCAAAACTGAATTTAAAGGTTAAATCGGGGGGAAAAAATCCACAGAAGTCTGCCCAACAACACCGGGATAATTGAGTTGGTTAACAAATGACAAGGCGGTTGCAAGATGCGGTAGGAACCGCAAGCAATGTGATGCTGATTTTGAAGGCTAGCCCTGGACAGCGTTCTTGTGCCACTCATGATATGAATCGGGAGCTAGGCTTTGAAACCAGCTTTGGTTGAAATTGTTCTGTCCGTGAAATTGGACTGTTCATTTCCCTCCACGGATGCTGCCTGACCTGCTGAGTTCCTCCAGCGTTTTGTGTGGGTTGCTCCGGATCTCCAGCATCTGCAGTTTTTTTTTGCGTCTCTGCCCTTGGTTGAAATTATCCTTCCACCCAGTCCGTCCTTGCCGTGCGTGGCCTCAGGAAGGTTAACAGCATCGTCAAGGATGCCTGCCAGCCCGGCCGTTCCCTTTTCTCTCTTCTCCCCTTCTGGGAGAAGATACAGGAGCTTGAAGACCAGACTCAAGAACAGCTTCTTCCCCACTGCCATCAGACTCCTGAACCAATCCCCTCCGTCACATCCCCTTCTCAGTGGTGCTGCCACGTTCTTGAACCTTTCATTCTACCTCTTCTGTTATTGTGATCGAGTCATCCAGCACCGAAACAGGACCGTCGGCCCAGCACACCCATGCCACCCAAGCTAGTCCCATTTAGAACACAGAACATTAGAGCACAGTACAGGACCTTCGGCCCACGATGTTGTGCCGCCATTTGGCCCGCATCCCTCTAAACCTTTCCTATCCACGTCCAAATGTCTTTTAAATGATTTGTACCCGCCTCAACTGCTTTCCATACACGCACCACCTTCTTCATGAAGAGGGTGCCCCTCAGGTCCCTTTTAAATCTTTCCCCTCTCACCTTTAAAGCAATGGGCGGGAAGTTCAAGGGAGATGTCAGAGGAAGGTTTTTTTTACCCAGAGAGTGGTTGGGGCATGGGATGCCGTGCCTGGGGTGGTGGTGGAGGCAGGTACGTTGGTAAAATTCAAGAGATTACTGGACAAGCATATGGAGGAATTTAAAATAGAGGGATATGTGGGAGGAAGGGGTTAGATAGTCTTAGGTGAGGTTTAAAGGTCGGCACAACATTGTGGGCTGAAGGGCCTGTATTGTGCTGGACTGTTCTATGTTCGCCTGAAACCTAAGCCCTCTATTTCTGCTACGCCCTTCCCTGGGGGGGGGGGGGGGGGGGGGACTTTGTGCTTTAAGTCACTTTAGCGTTCCTTTTCGCTCCCCTCCGTTGTTTTTGCCCTTGTATTTACCGTTGGTACTTATTATTACTGTGTGAAACTCCCGCGATTAAGGAATCTCATTGCACCCTGGTGTATACGACAACAAACTGATCTGAATCCGATTATTGGCTGATTCAAGCGTCACCTGGGGTTAATTTCATATTTTAGCAACCCCAAGATAAATGCAATAAAGGAGTTAAACACGGCCCCCAGTTGGATAGCTTCAGTCACATCAATTTATTCCGTTAATACATAGATGGTTCTCAGCACAAGGCGAGGATCTGCACTGGGGCACCCCTCCCCTGAAACCCACGAAAGAAACGGTTCACAACTCTGTCCCCAAGTTATCACAAACTTAATGGGGCGCGTTAACATGCTTAGGCGGGCTGTCCGGTGCCGAGATACTTTTTTTTGTTTTAACTCCCGTCCCAAGGATTGAACGAGGGGAATTCGCGTCCGTCCGGAGCAGAAGGGTTGAAGTTCCTGGCTGAGGGGACAGACACACAGTCACGGTGCACGGTACAAAGTGGAAACGAGTGGTTGGAAGGTGCCTCGGCTGCCGCTTGCAAGGCACAGATTTAACGCGCGGAAGGCGCTACTTACGATGGAGAGAGTTCGCGGTCCACAACTGTTGATCCAGTATTAGGAGTTCGTTGCTTTGTGAGGTGCCCTGAGCTCGGAGACCGGGGAGAGGGTCCGGGTAGGACAGGATATAATCGATGCTGAATTTGATTTCGGACCCTGTTTTCTGTCCTGTTCCGGTGTCCCGAGGTTGTCTGCTGGAGCTTTCGTTCCCGAGGAATATTTCGGGGCTCAGTCGCCCCGTTTGAGAGCCATCCGCCCTGTCCCCGTGCGAGGAAGCGCCGAGCAACACGCTGTCCACTGCCCCTGGGTCGGGAGACGGCGGCCGCCCGCTCCTGTTGGGGTGATATTTCTGGAATCTTTTCACACTCCTCCTCCTCCTCCGGTAATTGCCGTTTTCGAACAGATCTAACATTGACTCGCATCCCGATGCGAACGTCCAAAAGTTACCTTTCCCCCTCTCGTTCCCTTCCGACCTTGGGACCTGGTTCGTTAAAGAACGCAGGAAAGTTTAGTGGAACATGGAACAGTTGTGTACGACATTAATTTGGCACAGGAACAGGCCCTTCGGCCCACAATATTGTGCTGAACATAATGCCAGATTAAATCCTCTCTGACTGCACACGGTCCGTATTCCCATATATTCAAAAGCCTCTTAAACACCTCTATTTTACCTGCCTCCACCAACTCCCCTGGCAGCCCGTTCCAGGCACCCACCACTCTCCGTGTTAAAAAGTTACCCACGCCCATCTCCTTTAAACTTTCCCCCTCTCACTTTAAATGCACGTCCTTTGATATTTCGACATTTCTACCCTGGGGAAAAAGTCTGTCTACTCTATCGATGCCTATCGTAGTTTTATAGTAATTTTGGTATTTTATATTGGAAAACAAAATAGTTCTTTTTTACCTCGCTTATAAGCACTCAAACCAACTCATAGCTATAACCCAGAATAAACCCCATCGACAGTCCCCATATGGCCAATAAGGTTCATGCAAAGGGGAACACCCTCTTGCTGTTAATGCGGGTCTAAGTAATTCAGAACGCAACACGGCCTCAAACTGCTTCTCTGAGCGAATACAACAAGTAATCTGCTGGAGGAACTCGGCGGGTCGAGCAGCATCTGTGGGGAGAGTGAAGTCGACGCTTCGCGTCGAAGGCCTGCTTCAGATCTGGATTGTTTGTTGCTCCAGCATCTGCAGTCTCTTGTGTCTCTGAGATAATACGTCGCTTAAAATTAACCCATCAAGAATTATCGATAATCTCAGCAAAAGAAAAAAAAATGTTTTGGCACCAATCGAGTGTAATGCAAAAGTTGTGCATTTTAGAAAAGTGTGTCAGATCGAATTGGGCTGGGAGCCCAGGTAACTCAGCCAATCCGATACACGGGGAAGTGGGGAGGGGGTTATTCGAGTCTTCGGTCCCCATCTCTCCAATTCCCGAGGTAGCCCGATCCCGAGAGCTCACCTTCACGAAGCAGCTATTAAGAGACAAGTTGTGGCGGATTGAATTTTGCCAGGCTCTTTGGTTGGACCTGTAGTAGGGGAATTTGTTGGTGATAAAATCATAGATGCCGGAGAGCGTCACTCTGTTGCCGGGACTCTGCTGAATGGCCATTGCAATCAAAGCGATGTAACTAAAAGACAGCACGGAGCGGGCGTTAGTCTCTCCCAATTTCACACCGCCCCCCCCCCGCCCGCCCGCACCCCTTGCCAGCCCCTCTCTCGCCCCCCAAGTGCACATGGGTTACCTGTAGGCAGGTCGCGTCGCCGCTTTCTTCCTCTCGCCGGAGCCACAGGGCGGATAGTCATCGCCATCGTAATTGAAACAGTTGTAGGGATACTGAGAATTGTCAAACATCTCCCAAGCAGTGAGAGCAAACTAAAACACACACACACACACACACACACACACACACACACACACTCCAGGGTAGTGGGTAACTTCCTCACAGCCAATGGACATTAAAAGGAAATGCTTGCTTATAATCGCTACGAGTTCTCTGGAGGTCCGTGGAGAGGCTTCTCTATCTACTATTTAATCTGCCTATAAGACTGGCAATAACTTATTAAATTGGTTAATTCTCGCATGAACCTTTGAACTCGCTGTGTTCAACCAGTGGCCGGGCTCTCGGTGGGTGGTCTAACGCGATAACGCGATCATCTCCGCACCAGATCAAGACAGGGGCTCGCTGCGCCCGAAATTAGAAGGGAGCGCTGCAATTGAGCTAGAGTTTTCTCTCTCCCTCTCTCTCTCTCTCGTCTTGTTTTAGGATGCAAAGACAAAAGACTCTCCTCGTTTGGTAATTCTGTATTTACATCAACTCTGCCCCGCTCCCCACTGCAGCACCAGCGAGTAACATAAGCGGGTCTGATGCAATCTGTAAAGCAAGATAATAGACATAAATTGTATTTCCGTGACTAAGGCAGAGACTTGCGTTCAAAGCCGGCGGAACAGAGAATTTCCCTGATTCCTGACAAATACGAAAAGTTGAAAGAGAAACAGCCAGGGGGGGGAAAGTATTGCTGTTTGTGTGTGGCCTTTGATCTGTGCTAAGAATTAAACTAATAGCTCACTGTAAAAAAAAGGCCCCTTCAGTTTGTTCACATTCGGAGCTGTTGTACCGGCGGAATCCAGGTCATAGGATGGTTGGAAGCAACTGTTCGGCCCGCCGGTTTCCATTCCTTCCCACTTCCCCGCAGTCCCGCAAACATGGTCCTTTCCGTGAGCAAGGTCTCGACCCGGAACGTCGCCCATCCCTTTCTCCCCACAGACGCTGCCCGATCCGCTGAGTTCCTCCAGTCGATTGCTCCAGATTCCAACATTGTGTCTTCGTCGTCCAAAGCCAGGGAAGCAGGGGAGGTGTCACCTAACCAGTGAGGGGGGAAGGGGGCTAAAAGGAGGGGTGGAAGATCAGGGGAGGGTCGCTTAAAACTGAAGCGTCTAGGAATTTCTTCTTACAGAAGGCGGTGAAGTTCTGGAGGGTTCAGAGACTGGGTCACTGGAGGGATCTGAAGAGGTCGGTACAGTTTTGAAAGATCTGGGAATTGAGGGCAACGGGGAACCAGCTCTGAAGAGGAGATAAGGTGTGGGCTAGGTCAGCCATTGAATGCTGGGGCAGGCTTGAGGGGCCGAGTGGTCTACTCTTGTTTGTGTGTTTATGGAGTCATAGAGGTGTATAGCATAGCAACAGGCCATTCGACCCACAGATTCTATGCTGACCGTCATGCCTTTCTATACTAATCACTTGCAAATTTCTAAAGATGTACAGAGGAGAGCATTCTAACTGGTTGCATCACTGCCTGGTATGGAGGCTCCAATCTGCAGGATCGCAAGAGGCTGCAGAGGGTTGTAGACTCAGCCAGCTCCATCATGGGCACAACCCTCCCCACCACTGAGGATGTCTTCAAGAGGCGGCGCCTCAAGAAGGCAGCATCCGTCACCAAGGACCCTCACCACCTGGGACATGCCCTCTTCAAGTTACTACCATCGGGGAGGAGGTACAGGAGCCTGAAGACCCACACTCAACATTTCAGGAACAGTTTCTTCCCCTCCGCCATCAGATTTCTGAATGGTCCATGAACCCATGAACACTACCTTGTTATTCCTCTTTTGCACTATCTATCTATCTATCTATCTATCTATCTATCTATCTATCTATCTATCTATCTATCTATCTATCTATCTATCTATCTATCTATCTATCTATCTATCTATCTATCTATCTATCTGAATGTCTGTGTCTATCTATCTATCTGTCTATCTATCTATCTATCTATCTATCTATCTATCTATCTATCTATCTATCTATCTGTCTGTCTGTCTGTCTATCTATCTATGTCTGTCTGTCTATCTGTCTGTCTGTTTATCTGTCTATCTATCTGTCTGTCTATTTGTCTATCTATCTATCTATCTATCTATCTATCTATCTATCTATCTATCTATCTATCTATCTATCTATCTATCTATCTATCTATCTATCTATCTGTCTGTCTATCTATCTGTCTATCTATCTATCTGTCTGTCTATCTATCTATCTATTTATTTATTTATTGGTGACTTACAGTAATCTTTATGCCTTGCACTGTTCTGCTGCCGCAAAACAACAAATTTCATGAAATATGTCAGTGATAATAAACCTGATTCTGATTCTGAATCCCACTTGCCTGCATTAATTCCAATCCCTCTGCACCCGGCTCATTCAACTACCTGTGCAGATGCCTGTTAAATGTTGTGACTGTTCCTGCCTCCACCACCTCCTCTTGGCAGCTCATTCCAGATACCAACTCCTTTGTGTGTGAAAAATTTACCCCTCAGATCCCCTTTAAACATTCTCCCTTTCACTTTAAACCCATGCCCTCTAATTTTAGTCACCCCCCCCCCCCACGGGAAATGGACTCTGGCTACCTCCCCTATCTATACCCCACTCATAACTTGATATCCCTCTGCAATGTTCCCTCTCAGCCTCCTTCACTCCAGGGAAAAGAGACCCAGCCTGTCCAATCCCTCCTGATAACCCAAGCCCTCCAATGCAGGTAACATCCTGGTGAATCTTTTCTGCACTTTCTCCAGCTTACGCACATTCTGAGAGGCGAGGTACTGGGTGCTTCCAGGGATGAGGGACTTCAGGTTCCAGGGTGAGTCTGGAATCACTTGGAACAAAGGAGATAGGGAGATTTGATAGAAGCGGACGAGATTTGAACTGGCTTAGCAGAGGGAAGGTGTTCCTTTTAGTTGGTGGTGCATGGAGCAGGCAACACAGATTTAAGATTCGAGGGAAAAGCTAGAAGAGGAACATGAAGTAAAACACGTCTTTAGGCATAAACTCCTGGAATCTGTACTTCAGTTCAAAGCTGGTGCACTACTCAGTGCAATTGCAATTGGAATTGGTTTATTATTGTCACTTGTACCGAGGTACAGTGAAAAACTTGTCTTGCATACTGTTCATAAGGATCAACTCATTACACAGTGTACTGAAGTAGTACAAGGTAAAACAATACAGAGTGCAGAATAGTGTCACAGCTACAGAGGAAGTGCAGTGCAGGTAGACAATAAAGCGAAGGTCAAAACGAGATATACTGTGAGGTCCTTATTGTACTAGGGAACTGTTCAATTATCTTATAACAGTGGGATAGAAGCTGTCCTTGAGCCTGGTGGTGCTTTCAGGCTTTTGTTTCTTCTGCCTGATGGGAGAGGGAAGAAGAGAGAATGTCCGGGGTGGGAGGGGTCTTTGATTATGCTGGCTGCTTTACAGAGGCAGGGAGAAGTGCAGACAGAGTCTACGGAGGGGAGGCTGGTTTCCCTGATACGCTGGGCTGTGTCCACAACTCTCTGCAGTTTCTTGCGGTCCTGGGCAGAGCAGTTGCAGTGCCAAGCTGTGATGCAATCGGATAGGATGCTTTCTATGGTGCATCCATAAAAAATGGTGAGGGTCCACGGAGACATGCCAAATTTCTTTAGCCTCCTGAGGAAGTAGAGGCGCTGGTGAGCTTTCTTGGCGGTGGCGTCTCCGTGGTTGGACTAGGACAGGCTATTGGTGATGTTCCCTCCTACCGATGAACTGAGAGACCCGCCAGATAACTTGGAACGCTGAGTGAGTGCAATAAAATCGGCGCCAACAAATCGTATGTAACTTCCTCGGACTGCAAATTGAATTGAAGCAAGTTCCGGATCCTTAAGGAAGATTCTCTGAATGAAATAATGTAGTGACCGGTTGGGAAATTGGTTTTGAGGACTGGGATCATCCGAGATCTGTGGTGGAGGTTGGAAAGTCTTCAGAGGGGAACTGGAATAGGTCGTTGAGGGAGAGTTAATGCATGGGCTATGGGGCAGTGTGGGGAGAAGGATTGTATTATTGGGATTCCTCTACTTGGATTCGATGTACCGTGAGACTTGCATGATCTCGCGAAATTCATTTTGAAAGTTCCTATTAAATCTTCATCCACTGCCTCTTTTTACGCAGCGTTTCCCATTTCTGTAAATGGGATTGCTGGAGATGGGATTGGCTGGGCGATTGGACGGGGGGGGGGGGGGGGGACAGGTTTATCCATGACGGAATAGTACCGACGGGCTGAACGGCCTACTCCTTATAAAGAAAATTCTCGCCTCTGGTTCGTCTGCTAGTTCCTTTATATTTGTGTCTGCACATCACCAGGACATGGTACTCCCCCCTTGCGAAATCTCGGTGAAAATTCAGACACGGTTCCCCTCCAAGTATGTTATTTGGTGATTGCAACTTACACTTTAAAGCATTTTAAATAGTGCATTTTGTCATTGATTGACAATGAAACTAGTTAGCATTTACCTGAATCCATCATATTCCATTTATTTTTGCTTCAGCAAGAATCTGATAGATCCCTGTGAGAAATGGAAAAATATACCCGCATTTGCCCAGCTCCGTTTGAGAAGTTATTAGGACCGTTATACTTGGGGGAAGAGAAGTCTTAAACGCCAGGATACGGGGATAAATAGAGGGAACTGAATCGGCGTGCTGTGAAAATTCATTTCTGTTCTAAATAATGACACAAGTTCTAATAGTTGTGCGCCGTGCGCGGATTGAAAGGCAGCAATAGCCCGAGGCATTACAGTTTAGAAAGTCATGTCAAGCACACGTTGATATGCGGTGTTTGGTGTTAATACTTTGGTTACAATGAGGCTGGGTTATAAATTAAGTTTAATTTCACATCATCAAAGTAATAGAACGAACGCCGACAGCGATCAAAACACACGCCCACCGAGGCATAGTGGAGAAAACCGCGAGTCTGCCACTAGTTGTAGCAAAATAAGTAAAATATATTTAAAACGTTTGTGAAGGATTAACTGCCTGGCTCCCACCGCTCCTATTATTTGCTTTATCGCCAGCTCTAGCGTAAAACGCATGAGATCTAAAGCACATCGCTGCTTAATTATGTCCATAATTATCCTGGAATCATCGTGTCTGCTGTTGTGTCTGTAAACTGCATACAGCAAAAAGCCCGGCTTGTTTGAGTAGAATTTATTGAACTCCCTCATCGCTCCGAGCTAAGTGTTTATCTCCAGGAGTTCTCCGAGTTAATCTGTATCAAAATCCATAAACAGCAGGTGCTGGAAATCTGGAATAAAAATAGAAAATGCTAGGAACATTCAACAAGTCGGGCAGCATCTGTGGAGAGAGAAGCAGTTAACGTTTGGGGAAAATGAGGTCCTCTGTTTTCTATTTTTACTTCATGGGAACTAATATTCCCTTCAGTGGTATTGATGTGTCCATGTTCTTAGTCAAGTGTAAATAGTGAAGAAGGTTCTCTAAGGTTACAACAGGATCCAGCTCACCTGGGTAAGTGGGCCAAGGAATGGCAGATGGAGTTTAATTCAGATAAATGCAAGGCGTTGCATTTTGGTAAGACAAAACCAGGGTAGGACTTACACAGTGAACAGTAGGGCTCCGGGGAGTGTTGTAGATCAAGGGGTGCAGGTACATAGTTTTCTGAAAGTGGTGACACAGGTAGGGTGGTGAAGAAGGTGTTTGGCAACTGGCATTGAGTACAAGAATTGTACTGACCAATTGTACATTGGTCAGGCCACTGAGTACAAGAATTGGAACATTATGTTACAGCTGTACAAGGTGTTGGTGAGACCACACTTGGAGTATTGTGTGCATTTCTGATCGCCTAGCTATGGGGAGGATGTCACTAAGCTGGAAATGTCATGGTTCCGAGTGCTGGTCCTTGATTCGACCTCATTGATGGTGCTCTGTTGTGCAGCACATGCTTTCCATGCACTACCAATTGCATAATAACACACACCTGAGTTCCATCAGGAGACTAGTATTAGAGCCCTGGTTCCACTAGCACTGGTTGCCAGAGTATTGGTCAATCTTTGGTTCCTGGTTGCTTAGAGCTGGCAATTCTAGAGTAGTCCTGCTTTTGCTGTTTCTCCTAGGATATCCTGTTTCTGTGTTGGGCCTCTGCCTCAGAGCCCTGAGGCAAGATTCCTCCTGGTTGCTGCCTGTGTTTCCTTCCAAGGAAGTATCCTGACTCCAATCTTGTACTGGTGTTCTGCATTTGGGTTCTCTGTGATCTTGCTCTTTGTTTGACACTGTGATAGGAAAGGGTGCAGAAAAGGTTCACTGGGATGTTATCAGGACTGGAGGGCTTGAGCTATAAGGAGAGGCTGGATAGACTGGTGCTTTTTTTTTCCCCTGGAGTGTAGGAGACTGACTGGTGACCTTACAGAAGTGTATGAAATCATGAGGGGTATAGCTAAAGTGAATGGCCAGTCTTTTTCCCAGGGTAAGGGAGTCAGAAACTAAAGGGCACAGGTTTAAGGTGAGAGGGGAAAGACTTAAAGGGAACCTGAGGGGCAAGTTTTTGATGTAGAGGGTGGTGGGTATATGGAACCAGCTGCCAGAGGAAGTGGTACAGGCATGTATGATTACAACATTTAAAAGACATTTGGACAGGTTGGGCCTGGATGAAGGGTCTTGACCCAAAATGTTGACTGTCCATTTCCCTCCACAGATGCTGCCTGACCTGCTGAGTTCCTCCAGCACTTTGTTGCTCCAAGTTCCAGGATTGGCAGTCTCTTGTGTCTCCATTTGGACAGGTTCACTGATAGGAAAAGTTTAGAGGGACATAGGCCAAATGGGACTAGCTCAGGTAGGCAACTTGGTCAGCATGAATGAATTGGGCTGAAGGGCCTGTTTCCATGCTGTATAACTCTACAAAACCCTGCATTAGGATGATGAGATGATCATCAGAATGACAATTGATTGGGTTTGACATAGGGGATTGTCTCAGAAGAGATTGGGATTCAGTTTTCTCATGTGAATGTGCATCATCAGTGTGAACTTACAAAGCACAATTAGAGTAGTGCACAGTCTATAGTGCTTTATGGGACCACTTACTCCTTATGATAATGAGGGTCATTCAGCCCATCAGGTTCATGCCAGCTCCCAGCATAACCCTCCCATCTGTCCCATTTCCCCCTCCTGCAACTTATTCTCTCTCACATGCCTATCAACTCTGTTTTTGATTCATTTACCATGTACTTACACTAAGTGGTCATTTACAGCAGCCAATTGACTTACCAGGAGATCTTTGGGAATCTCAAGAGTTGAACTGGATAGAAATGGATAGAGAAGGTTTTGAGGGATGTAGGCCAACCGCAGGCAAATGGGATGAGCTCTTGGTCAGTGGGAATGATTTGGGCCAAAGGGCCTGTTTGCATGCTGTATAACTCTGTGACTCTAACCTGTTTTAAGGTGGTTCTTAGAGGGCTTGACAAGGTAAAGTTCTCTAGAACCTCAGTTCCCCCCACCAGTCGTCTCAGCCATTGAGTCATCCAACATGGAAACAGGCCCTTCAGCCCATCGAGGAGAGGAGATTTACCAGGATGCTGCCTGGATTGGAGAGTATGGATTATGAGGAGAGAATAAAGGAGCTAGGGCTCTACTCATTGGAGAGGAGGAGGAGGATGAGGGGAGAAGTATACAAAATATTAAGAAGAATAGATAGAGAGGACAGCCAGCGCCTCTTTCCCAGGGCACCAATGCTCAGTACAAGAGGGCATAGCTTTAAGGTAATGGGGAGGGAGGGAGAGAAAAGTTCAAGGGAGACATCAGAGGGAGGTTTTTCAGCCAGAGAGTGGTTGGTGCATGGAATGCGCTGCCTGGGGTGGTGGTGGAGGCTGATACGTTGGTCAAGTTCAAGAGATTGTTAGATAAGCATATGGAGGAATTTAAGATAGAGGGATATGTGGGAGGAAGGGGTTAGATAGTCTTAGGAGTGGTTTGAAGGTTGGCACAACATGGTGGGCCGAAGGGCCTGTATTGTTCTATGGAGTCTGTGCTGACCATCAAAAGTCCCATTTACACCAATCCTACACTAATCCCATTTTATTCTCCCCACATCCCCATCAACTCCACCCAGATTCTACCACTTACCCACACACTAGGGGCAAATTACAGTCACCAATTAACCTACTAACCGGAGCACTTGGAAGAAACACACGTGGTCACGGAGAACATGCAAACTCCACATAGACAACACCGGAGGTCAGGATTGAACCTGGGTCGCTGGAGCTGTGAGTCAGCGGCTCTACCTGCTGTGCCACTGTGCTGCCCCTCAGCCTCAGACACAGCTGTAGAGCAAAACTGATAATCCAGAGCTCTTGGGTCTTTGGTTGTCCTGAACTGCCAGAGCTTCTGAACTATTGGACATTACTCCTCTTCATACCTCAATGCACTTTTATTTCACTTTTCTTTTTGATAACAAATTTTCCAATGAACCCAGTGAGTTTAAGGAAGCTTCAGCAGAAAACAAACTACTGGAGGAACTCAGTTCCAGCCATAAACTTACCCATGCCTCTGATTTCCTGACTCCTCATGTCCTGGACCCCAACTCCGGAGCCCCTGACCCTGTCCACACACCCTGCACACACACTGGATCTGAAGCTCAGGATCATCTGCGTTTTGCTGTCCTTTTAAACCTTGAATCGCTCTTTCAATACTGACAGATCAAAACTGCAGATAATGCTAGTTGCATTATAGTTACTAGTAGGTTCTAGTCATGTTCTTTCTTGTATAATTTTATATAATTTATGTTGTTAATTTAGGCTTTTCTTGTGAATGTTGCATATCTGATGCTATGTGATGCTACTGCAGGTAAGTTTTTCCTTGCACCTGTGTGTACATGTACTTGTGCAGTTGACAACAAACTTGACTTTGATGTCTTGTGTTTATTTCCCAAAGGAACAAACAGGGATAAATTAAGGAAAGGTAGACGAATATCTGGATGAAGAAGCGGATCTTGGAGAGCTTTAATAGGTGAAGAACACGTGTGGAGTATGACTGAGACAACTCTGTTATTTGAAGGTGGGACAAAGAATCCACCAAGACTGAATGCTGTATGATATTGAGTTCTTGAATTTATAAGAACAGTTTGGTTCTGATGAAATATGGTAATCTATTGCAGTCACTGTCAGCTACCAATGCATTGGGTCAGAGGAATTACATCTTTCTGCTAACTTCTTGCCTTAAAAATGTTACTTTGAAGAAACGCCATTACCATCCACTACTTACTAGCTAGCAACCTGGGTTCAAATCCGGCCACTGTCTGTAAGGAGTTTGTATGTTCTCCCCGTGACTGCGTGGGTTTCCTCCGGATGCTCCGGTTTCCTCCCACATTCCAAAGACGTACGGGTTAGGAAGTTGTGGGCATGCTATGTTGGTGCTGGAAGCGTGGCGACACTTGTGGGCTGCCCCCCCCCCCCCAGAACACTCTAAGCAAAGATGCATTTCACTGTGTGTTGATGTGTATGTGACTAATAAAGAAATCTTATCTTTTTATCTTGGAGACACAGGAGACTGTAAATGTTGGAACCTGGAGCAAAAAACAAACTGCTGGAGGAACTCAGCATCTGTCGAAGGAAATGGACGGCCTTTTATTTCAAAAAAAAATTTATTCATAATACAATATATGTACAAATAGAAAAACACAGTGCAGAAACATTTTAAATTCTTAGTGTCATATGGTCAATACATTCAGCAGTGTTAACACTTTTTTTAAACCATAACACCATTGCCACTCATGCAGCCCCTTGGGGTGATGCACCCTTTCATTGTTTGAGGGGCTTCCCCACAGGTCTCAGCTCCTGAATATTCAGTGGCGGAAGGAGCCCAGACTGTGGTCCTTCCCCACAGTGCCTTTGCATTGGCTGCACCAAGCTTCATTGCGCCCCTCAGCATGTACTCCTGCAGCCTGGAATGTGCCAATCGGCAGCATTCCCTTACGGACATCTCGCTGTGCTGGAAGACCAATGTGTTTCGGGCAGACCAAAGGGTGTCTTTCACTGAGTTGATGACCTTCCAGCAGCACTTGATGTCTCTCTTGGTGTGGGACTGTCCTGGTGTGGATCCTAGGAACAGCCTGTAGATCAGAGTGCTCAGGACGAACCAGGACAAGGACCCTTGCATCCATCTCCACACCCTCTTAGCAAATCCACAGTCTGCAAAGAGACGGGTGACCGTCTCTTCCCCACCACAGCTGTCCCGAGGGCAGCATGTGTTGGGGATGATATTTTGTCTGTACAGGAAGGATCTGACTGGGAGGGGCTCTCTCACTGCCAGCCAAGAAAGTTCTTGGTGCTTGTTAGTGAGTTCTGGTGATGAGGCCTTTTGCCAGATGATTTGGAGAGTTTGCTCAATGAATCACAACGGACTGAAAGAATAGAGGGGATATAGCCAGTATGAAGAGGTGGGGGAGAGGGGGTAGAGCAAGAGCTGGCGAGTGGTAGGTGGATCCAGGTGAGGAGGGGTGATAGGCAATAGCAACAAGAGGCTGGGAGGTGATAGGTGGAGGCGTCAGAGGCCTGAAGGTGATGGGGTCTGATAGGAGAGGAAGGTATAGCATGGAACCAGATAAGGGAAGTGGGGAGGGGAGGTGAGAACACTGAGGGGAGGGGACCCAGTGGGAGGAGTGTGTGGGAGATGGGTGGATCAGGAAGAGAGAAAAGGGACAGAGGGGGAGAGCAGGTGACCCGAAGTTGAAGAATTCAATGTTCACGCCGTCCTTTCTTGAACAATCTACCAATAATGTTTTCCAGAAATATAATATTTATGTTTTTAGCCCGCGAGATATTTTTACTTGAAAGATCCATCACTGTATATTGCAAGATAATTATTAGCTTAAATGAAGGGGCTGCCTTGGGTTGAAAGGTTTAAAGCTATTTTTACATAACTGTTTTCTTCCTTTGATGCAAGTTGCCGCACCTCCCACTGTGAACGTGCTCTGAAATGAAAATGTGTATCTTTTATCCAAAGGTATCATATTTTCAAACCCCAGAGTATGTAAAGCTGACGAGGTGTGCGAGATTTCATTCATGTACTGGGAGTGGGTGCAGTGGGTTGTGTTGGGGTTTGGAGAGAATGGATGGAGTGGACAGAAAGCCATGGAGACATCATCTCAAAGTTAGAGCCAATACCAATAAACCAACACCAAACATGGACAAAGAATCCTCCTGGTTACCGCACACCGCCCTCCCTCAATGCTCCTTCATGTTGGACAACACTTGGGTGCAGAACGTGGTCAAGGTGGGGGACTTCAATGTCCATCAAAAGAGTGTCTTGGTAACACTAACACTGACCAAGCCAATGGTGAAGTCATTCCCACCAGTCTATCTGTGGCTGGTATATCTGTCCATGTTTACACTGGTCGGAGCAACTACTGTATAGTCCTTCCAGAGACAGAATCCTGCCTTCACATCCATCATCGTGTTGAGAGGCACTACCACTGTGGTAAATGAGAGAGCCTCCAACCTGATCTAGCGGCTCAAAGCTGGGCATCCGTGAGGCTCTGTGGACCATCAGCAGCAGTGGGATCCTACGTCACCACAATCTGTACCCTCGTGGACCTGTGTATCCCTCACTCTACTGTCAAGTAAGGGGGTCAACCGTGGTTCAATGAGGAGTGCAGAGAGGCATGCTGGGAGCAGCACCAGGCACAGCTAAAAATGAAGTCGCCAACTTGGTGAAATTGTATCACAGAACTACAGGCGTTCTAAACAATAAAAAACGCTTGTGATCCCACAACCAATAGATCAGATCAAAATTCTACAGTCATAGAATCATAAAGTCATAGACTCATAGAGTTCTACAGCACAGAAACAGACCCTTCAGCCCAACTTGCCCATGCTGAACAAATTGCCTAAATGAACCAGTCCCACTTGCCTGCATTTGGCCCATATCGAGCTAAACCCTTCCTATCCATGTACCTGTCCAAATATCTTTTAAATGGCGTAATTGCACCCGCCTCTACCACTTCCTCTGTTCCATACACCCACCACCCTCTGTGTGAAAAGGTTGCCCCTCAGGTCCCCTTTAAATCTTTCCCCTCTCGCTTTATGCCCTCTGGTTTTGGACTCCCCTATCTTAGGGAAAAGATTTTGGCTGTTCACCTTATCTATGCCCCACATGATTTTATAGACTATAACGTCAGCCCACAGGTGACTAAATTCCAAGGGAAACAAAGGTCTCAGCTTATCCAGCCTCTTCTGATAACCCAAGCCCTCCAGTCTGGGTATATTCTAGTTCTGCCATGTCCAATTGTGAATACTGGTGGAAAATTAAGCAGTGAATGGAAGGAGGAGGAGACTTCAAAGACATCTTCGTCCTTAGTGGTGGAAGGGCCCAGCGAATGACTAAGAGAAGAGTGAAGTCGACCGTTCATCCAGAAGACCCGGGTGGATGGTCCATCTCGGCTCCCTCCTGAGATCCACAAAGTCAGTCCACAGTCAATTTTAATCATTCCTTGTGTCTGAGAGCACCCGATACAGCAATGGACATGGGAACAGACAACTTCCCAGCTGTAGTACTGAAGTCCTGCGCTCCAGAACTACTTGTGTTTCTCGCCAAGCTGCTCCAGTACAGTTGCAACATTGGCATTTATCTGACAATATGGAAAATTGACCAAGTCTGTCCTATTAATGAGGCTAATCAATCATCAATCATCAATAAAGTAATGGAAGCTGTTGTCAACAGTGCATTCAAGAAGCAGGATTTATGCACATTTGGAAGAGCAGGAGCTGATCAGAGATAGTCAGCACGGCTTTGTAAGGGAGAAAAAAGTTCTGCACTTGGTCCACAGCCCTCTATGCCTCGGCAATTTAAGTGCTCGTCCAGCTATTTTTCTTTGCGATCGTTATGCATCATGCATCTTTAAGGACCCCACCATCTCGGCCCGCAATCACTAATTTGATTTGAGTTTTTTGAGGAGGTAACAAAGGAGCTTGATGAAGGCAGGGCAGTAGATCTTGTCTTTATGGACTTTAGTAAGGCATTGGACAAAGTCCCACATGGTGGGCTGGTCCAGAAGGTTAAGGCACGTGGGGACCAAGGCGAGCTGGCTAATTGGATCCAATATTGGCTTGGTGACAGGAGTCAGAGGGTGGTGGCTTTTCTGATTGGAAGTCTGTGACCAGGGATTGGTGTTGAGACCTTTGCTCTTTGAGATATATATCAACGACTTGGACATGAATGTAGGAGGTATGATTAGTAAGTTTAGAGGTGACACAAAAATTGGCGGTGCTGTAGATAAAAAGGAAGGTTGTCTAAGGCAGATCAGATGGAAAGTTGGGCAGAGCATTAGCAGATGGAATTTAATCCTGACAAGTCCGATGCATTTTAGGAAGTCAAATAAGGGTGGTATTGGTATTGGTTTATTATTGTCACTTGTACTGAGGTACAGTGAAAAACTCGTCTTGCAAACCGATCGTACAGGTCAATTTATTACACGGTGCAGTTACATTGAGTTAGTACAGAGTGCATTGAGGTAGTACAGGTAAAAACAATAACAGTACAGAGTAAAGTGTCACAGCTACAGAGAAAGTGAAGTGCAATAAGGTGCAAGGTCACAACAAGGTAGATCGTGAGGTCAGAGTCCATCTCATCGTATAAGGGAACCGTTCAATAGTCAGTGAACGGTAGGGCGCAAAGGAAGGTTGATGAATAAAGAGACCTTGGGGTTCGAGTCCATAGTTCCCTGAAAGTGGAAACACAGATCGATAGGGTGGTGAAGAAGGCAGATGACATGCTTGCCTTCCTAGATTGAGACATAGAATATAAGAATTGGGACATTATGTTGCAACTCTGCATAACACTGTCTACGTCACACATGGAGTATTGTGCAGTCCTGGTCTCCACACTTTAGGAAGAATGTGATTGTGATTAGTTATGGAGAGAGATTGGAGAGTCTGGATTTGTTTTCCCTGGAATGGAGGGATGATCTGATTATGAGAGGCATAGATAGAGTAGAAAACCAAAATCTATTTTCCATGGGAGGGGTATCAAAAACAAGAGGGCGTAGGTTTAAGGTGAGAGGTAGAAGCTTTAAAGGGCATCTGAAGGGTAAGTTTTTTACACAGAGGGTAGCTGACATCTGGAACTCACTGCCAGAGGAGGCAGTGGAATCAGGTCCACTCACTATGTTTAAGAGGCATTTAGACAGGCACTTAAATGGGCAAGGTATAGAAGGATATGGTCTTAATGAGGGCAAATGGGATTAGTGTATGAGGGCAATAAAGTCAGCATGGACGTGATAGGCTGAAGAGCCTGTTTCTGCGTTGTATTATGATGATTCTATTGTGATTGTGCTACATAGCAGTTTGCCACATAACTGGATGGCGGAAATCTTCAAAGAAATCAATAGAACATAGAAACATAGAAACATAGAAAAACTACAGCACAATTCAGGCCCTTCGGCCCACAAAGCTGTGCCGAACATGTCCCTACCTTAGAAATTACTAGGCTTACCCATAGCCCTCTATTTTTCTCAGCTCCATGTACCTATCCAAAAATCTCTTAAAAGACCCTATCGTATCTGCCTCCACCACCGTTGCCTGCAGCCCATTCCACGCACTCACCACTCTCTGAGTAAAAAACTTACCCCTGACATCTCCTCTATATCTACTCCCCAGCACCTTAAACCTGTGCCGTCTTGTGGCAACCATTTCAGCCCTGGGGAAAAGCCTCTGACTATCCACACGATCAATGCCTCTCATCATCTTATACACCTCTGTCAGGTCCCCTCTCATCCTCCGTCGCTCCAAGGAGAAAAGGCCGAGTTCACTCAACCTGCTTTCATAAGGCATGCTCCGCATTCCAGGCAACATCCTCGTAAATCTCCCCGATGTCAATTTTTTTGTGATGTCCAGTATTTCTGTAAAGTTTCAACATTTTATTCATCCCACGTAAATCAAATTTATTAATCATCTCAAATAACACTCAGCTTAGTTGCTACACTACTGTCAATGAGCACACTGGAGCCTAGATACTTGATTGTTCACTGCCTGTTTTTTTCGTTGCTACGCAATCCAATTTGATTTTACCTGGAGTCGATCATATTAGTAACCATTTCCAGGTGAATGTGTTCTCTGTGTGAAATTGGACCGGGGGCAGTTCCGGATGGGAATCATGCTGGTACACCTGAAGTAGATGAGGTGTTGGACGTGTCCGCCACATGCTGCAATTTTGACTCCCTCTCCTACCCGACTGAAATTGGGCCTCCAATGTTGGGGGAAGGACTGCAGCAAGTTCAAGTTTCAAGTTTCAAGTTTATTGTACAAGATGATAAGAGGCACAGATCGAGTGGACAGTCAGAGACTTTTTCCCAGGGCGACAATGGCCAACACGAGGGGACATAATTTTAAGGGGATTGGAGGAAGGTATAAGGGGGATGTCAGGGGTAAGTTTTTTACACAGAGAGTGGCGGGTGCGTGGTTGTGGGGGCAGATACATTAGGGACATTTATGAGACTTAAATAAACACATGAATGATAGAAAATTAGGGGGCTACGTGGGAGGGAAGGGTTAGATAGATCTTAGAGCAGGATAAAATGTCGGCACAACATTGTGGGCCAAAGGGCCTGTACTGTGCTGTAGTGTTCTATGTTCTAAACATAATAAGTTGGGAGAAAAAGAGAAATATAGTCTGAGGTGGTGTTAAAGTTTTTCAGATCAGTTCAAGAACCTGACGGCAGTGGGGAAGAAGCTGTTGTTGAACCTTGAGGTGTGGGTCTTCAGGCTCCTGTACCTCCTGCCCGATGGCAGCATCAAGAAGAGGGCATGGCTCGGATGGTGGGGGTCCTTAATGATGCATATTGTGTAACGATCGCAAAGAAAAATATCTGGACGAGCACTTCAATTGCTAAGGCATAGAGGGCCGTGGACCAAGTGCTGATACATGGGATTAATATAGGTGGGTGCTTGTTGGTCGGTAAGGATTTGTTGGGCCCATCTTCCGAGGATACGTCTGTGTCCAGGGGTCCCCGGAGAGGGAGCACGTGGTTCCCACTAGTTTCTTGGAGGCTTTCTGGGTCTGGTGGCTGCCACAGGGGCTGGATTGCATCCTGGACAGGGATGCCCATGTTTGATGAAAAACACGATGATGCTGGAGGAACTCAGCAGGCCAGGCAGCGTCCGTGGAGAAAAACCGGCGGTCAACATTTCGGGTCAGGACCCTTCTTCAGGACTGAAGATAGGAAAAGGGGAAGCCCGAGGGACAAAGCAGAGCAGTGATAGGTGGACAAGAGAGGGGAGGCGGGGTGGGCACAGAGTAGTGATAGGGATAGGCAGGTGCTGGGGAGGAGGGGAGAGCATGTTTGAATTTGATGTTTTCGTTACGTGTATATTTATAAAGAAATGATTGAAAATAAATTAAAAAAGGAAGGAAACCTCTTTTTGAAAAAGAAGGGCTGTTTTTAGTGCTGTATGACTCAATGAAATGAAGACGACATGGAAATAGGGGATGATATGCTGAATTCAGGATTCCCTTTTCTCACTTCATATAAACTTATATTCCAGTGCTCAGAACGTTTGTGAAGTCATTATTCTTTGCCACACAAAGTGCTGGAGGAACTCAATGGGTCAGGCAGCGCCCATGGAGGGGAATGGACAGTCGACGTTTCGGGTCGAGACCCTTCACCTGGACTGGAGGATAGAGGGGAGGTAGTGAGTATAAAGAGGTGGGGGAAAGGGGTGGGACAAGAGCTGGCAGGTGATAGGTGGATCCAGGTGGGTGGGAGGTGATAGGTGGAAGAGGTGGGGGAGAGTGGGAATAGCGTCTGATGGGACGTGGAATAAAGGGAGGGAGGTGGGGAGGGGGACCAGAGGGAGGAGTCTGTGGGTGATGGGCAGGTAGAGAGGGTGGGGAAAGAGACAGGGTGGTGGGGGCCGGTGGATCAGGAGGAAAGGATAAAAAAGGGGGAAAAGGGACAGGGGGGAGCGGTTACCGGAAGTTTGAGAATTCGATGTTCATGCTACCATGTTGGAAGCCTTTTTGCTTTACGAATCCTAATGCATCGTGCTGTGATCTCCATCTCACAGATCATTTTGCTGCTTACAGTTCCTTGGGACCACTCCATCAGGCCAGGCGGTGACATGGGTAACATTCCTTGAGGATTCCCCCTCCCTCCTCTCCTTAACTCTCCTTCACCTCCATGGCAGATGGTTTGGAGAAAGTTCCTTGGGAACCTGACCTCGTTCCCTGTGATGTACAATGGTGAAGGCACATTGATTGTAGAACAGAAGGACCAAGGTGTAGAAGTACACGGTTCCCTGAAAGTGGAGTCACAGGTGATGAAGAAGGCATCTGGCACCCTGGCCATCAGTCAGGGCATTGAGTATAGAAGTTGGGATGTTATATTGCAGTTGTACAAGACGTTGGAGAGGCCGCATTTGGAATATTGTGTTCAGTTTTGGTCACCCTGCTATAGGAAAAATGCCATTAAGCTGGAACGAGTTTAGAAAAAATTTACAAGGATGTAGCCTGGACTTGAGGGACTCAGTTACAGAGAGAGGTTGAGCAGGCTAGGACTTTATTCACTGGAGCGTAGGAGACTGAGGGGTGATCTTATAGAGGTGTGTAAAATCATGAGGGGCATAGGTAGGGCGAATGCACTCAGTCTTTTTCCCAGGGTTGGGGAATCAGGAACTAGAGGGCACAGGTTTAAAGTGAAAGGGGAGAGATTTAATAAGAACCTTTGGGGGGAGGAGGGCAACTTTTTCACCCAGAGGGTGGTGAGTATATGGAACAAGCTGCCAGAGTTGTTGAGACAGGTACATTAACAACATTTAGAAGGTACTTAGACAGGTACACTAATAGGAAAGGTTTAGAGGGATATGGGCCAAACAAGGGCAAATGGGACTGGCTTAGATGGGCATCTTGGTCAGCATGGAGCAGTTGGGCCGAAGGGCCTGTTTCTGTGCTGTATGACTCTATTACACGACGACTCTAATTGCAAGCTTTACATACAGGTCTTGTTTAGGAGAATGCATCGTTTGAGAGCTGTCACTTCCTTTGAGATGGAAAATACAGAAGCACACTTCCAAAGAATTTCTCATTTAATTTAGTAATTTTTTTTAGGGGACATCTTGAACTGGAGCTCATATTGCAAGCAAAAGACATTTCCATTTGGCACAGCAGCACAGCAGGTACAGTCACTGCCTCCCAGCGCCAGCGACCTGGGTTCAATCCCGACCTCAGATCCTGTCTGTGTGCGTTTCCTGCATCCCAAAGACAGGCTGGTTTGGAGGTTAATTGGCCGCTGTAAATTTCCCCCAGTGTGTAGGTGAGAGGTAGAATCTAGGGAAGGATTTGGTGGGAATGTGGGAAGAATAAATGGAATTAGTATCGGATTAGTGTAATGTCCGGCATGGACTTGATGGGCTGAAGGGCCTGTTTTCCATGCTCTGGACTCCATGACTTCTAATGCATCTTCCAGATGTTTGGAGAGACCTGTTTAGAAATTCCAGTGTTATTTTGAACTTCCAGGAGTTGTTATTAGTGGATGGATCCTTAACACATTTGTGTAATACTCTTCTCTCTCATAACTCTCTTGACCCCACATCAAGTTATTCTGATTTACTTTCCCTTAGTCTGTAGTGTGGTGAATAAACAGCTCCTTAAAGACTCCAGATACTAAAACCAGTCATGCATTCAGTGCCCATTTAAAAGAAACATGCAATGAAATAATGGGAAGCAGATTCTTTCATAATCTAAGATGGTTCAATGACTCCAAACCTTCTTTTGTGGTTTGGGGTTTATTGAGTCCTGTTTATTGGTCAATTGAGTTCACCCAGACCATGCTTCTTCTGTTCTTCACTGAACTCGGATTTATCAGTCTTGCTTCAGTTGTTGACTTCTCGACTGACATTCCTCCTTACCCCAACGTTCTTCCTCCCCATGATGTTCCTCCTCCCTCTCCTGACGTCCCTCCTCCCCCCACTTTAATCCCTCCCTCCCTCTTAACATCTCTCCCCACACTGACATCCCTCCTCCCTTCTTGATACCCCTCCCCCAATAACCCCTCTACCCCCACTAACCCCTCTTCCCCCACTGAAGTCCATCTTCCCCCTCTGTTGACACCTCTTCTGTCCTTTACTCTGGACCTCATCTCCTTATTGGTATTGGTATTGGTTTATTATTGTCACTTGTACCGAGGTACAGTGAAAAACTTGTCTTGCATACCGATCGTACAGGTCAATTCATTACACTGTGCATTTACAGAGTAAAACCAATAACAGAATGCAGAGTAAAGTTTCACAGCTACAGAGGAGTGCGTTGCAGGTAGACATAAGGTGCAAGGTCACAGCAAGGTAGATTGTGAAGTCAAGAGTCCATCTCATCGTATAAGGGAACCATTCAGTAGCCTTATCACTGTGGGATAGAGGCTGTCCTTGAGCCTGGTGGTACGTGCCCTCAGGCTCCTGTATCTTCTGCCTGATGGGAAAGGGGAGAAGAGAGAATGTTCCGGGTGGGTGGGATTACTTACTACTTGACTACTTATATTTTGAAATTATCCGTCTGGATGGCATACATCTCGGTACACGTGACAATAATAAACCAATTCCAAATCCAGTTCCAAATCCTCAGCCACCCCATTCTTGATTGGTATCAAGTGACCCTCACTGGTAGGTGTCTCAATATTGATGTGAGTCCCCACAATAGAGGGGTCTGCCAAATGGAGTAAATAGGGTTGGGTGGGAAGGGGTATTTATTCCTCACCCCTAGGTGCCGGATGAGTTGCACACTGATGTCCCCATTGCCATTAAGTTCACTGTTAACTTGTCAGTTCTAAGACTAGGGAGGAAACTCATATTTCCTTGCAACATAGAAGGAGGCCATTCAGCCCATCGAGCCTGAATTGGTTCTCAGAGCAATCCCATCAATTCCACTCATAACCCACTCTCTCACAGCCTATGAATGTCCTTTTCATAAGAACATAAGAAACAGGAGCAGGAGTCAGCCATCTGGCCCATTGAGCCGTTCAAAGCGATCATGGCTGATCTGGCCGTGGACTCAGCTCCACCTGCCTGCCTTTTCCCCATAACCCTTAATTCCCCTACCATACAAAAATCTATCCAACTGTGTCTTAAATATACTTAATGAGGTAGCCTCTACTGCTTCCCTGGGCAGAGAATTCCACAGATTCACTACTCTCTGGGAGAAGCAGTTCCTCCTCATCTCCATCCTAAGTCGACTCCCCCAAATCTTGAGGCTATGTCCCCTAATTCTAGTCTCACCTACCAGCGGAAACAACCTTCCTACCTCTATCTTATTTATCCCTTTCATAATTTTTTATGTTTCGATAAGATCCCCTCTCATTCTTCTGAATTCCAGTAAGTATAGTCCCAACCTCTCCTCATAGGCTAACCCCCTCGTCTCTGGAATCGGCCTGGTGAACCTCCTCTGCACGCCTCCAAAGCCAGTATATCTTTCCTCAAGTATGGAGACCAGAACTGCACGCAGTACTTCAGGTGCGGCCTCAATGGTACCCTGTACATTTGCAGCATAACCTCCCTGCTCTTAAATTCAATCCCTCGGGCAATGAAGGCCAACATTCCAATTGCCTTCTAGATAACCTGTTGCACCTGCAAACCAACCTTTTTCAATTCATGTACAAGCACTCCCAAGTCCCTCTGCACAACAACCAAATCCCTCTGATTCTCCTATTCCTGTGCTGTACTGTTCTATTTTCTATATTTTATTTACTACTCACCTTTGCTCAGGTCAGTAGATGATGGCCAATAAACCAACCTACCGCCTTGTCCTTTGATGTGGGAGGAGACCCGAGGACCTGAGCGAAGCCCACATGGTCATTAGAAATGCATGCAAACTCCACACAGACAGCGCCCAAGGTCAGATTTGAACCAGGGTCATTGGAGCCATGAGGCAGCAGCACTAATTACTGCTCCCAGCGGAGAATGATGAACGGGGTCAGTTAAGAGGAGGAATGGTTGAGGTGGGGGAAGTTTACTTTGGAACCATGGAGGCCAAAGAAAGACTCAACACAGATGTATAAAACTCTGAGAAGCCTCGACATGGTAAAAAGGAAGCAGTAGAAGTGAAAATGCTGGAAATGTTCAGTAGATCAGGCAACATCTGTGGAGAGAGAAGCAAAGTTAATGTTTTAGATGGATCCTTTTTGAAGAAAGGTCATCGACTTGAAGCATTGACCCTCTCTTTAGTGTAGCGGTTAGCGTGACGCTATTACAGCGCCAGCGACCCGGGTTCAATTCCCGCCGCTATCTGTAAGGGGTTTGTATGTTCTCCCCGTGTCCGCGTGGGTTTCCTTCAGGTGCTCCGGTTTCCTCCCACATTCCAAAGACGTACGGGTTAGGAAGTTGAGGGCTTGCTATGTTGACGCCAGAAGCGTGGTGATACTTGCGGGCTGCCCCCAGCACACTCTACACAAAGATGCATTTCAGTGTGTGTTTTGATGTACATGTGACTAATAAAGATCTCTTTCTCTCTCTCTCTCTCTCCCCCTCCACAGATGCTGCCTGCCCTGCTGAGTGTTCCCAGCATTTCCAGCTTTTATCTCGAGCATCTGCAGTTTTTACTTTTAAACAGCAAGGATCTTGTTCCAACAACCTGGATGGAATAACAAGTGGGTATTAACAATCAATGGGAGGGGACTTGATTTTTTGTCATCTTGAGAGTAGCAGGTCTCTGGAAATAATTGGTTCCAGTCAAGTGAAGTCAAGATGAATTTATTGTCCTGTGCACAAGTATGGTGAGGTACAGGTACAATGAAAAAACTTGCTTGCAGCAGCATCACATAGATTCAGACAACACACTCTACATAGTTATATGTAGAACCATGTAGGAGGTAGAACCAACACATTTGCTGAACACCAACTGAGCTACAGAGTGAGAATGGGGAAGCAGGTTAGTCTTTACAGATGTTTTCTTTTTGTGGCCAGGTTGGACACGATGGGCCGAATGGCCTCAAACTCTATGGAATTCTAGCCCAGGAGGAGCTGGAGGACCTCCAGATGGGTTCTGTGCTGACTGAGAACTGACCCCAGTGCCACCCACCTAGTTTATGTCATTTAGAATTGTTGCCCTTGGTACATTTTAAAATGGAGTGGGTTGACTTGCAAGCTGCAGGAACAGTCTTGGTTCGACAAACAATAACAGCAAATAGACATGCACAGGAATCCTGGCGGTAAGCAGAGCCAGTTGCTCCACTCCAGTGTGAGCTGGCAGAACTTCCATAGTTTAATACTAATTGCTCAGTTGTTACCAATGGAATGTAGCTAATGAACACAGTTGTTTACCATGTCTGGTAATGGGAAACACATTGTAGTCAGAACGTGGGCAAATTAAAGTGGACTGTATGGGAGCAGTTCCCAGCGTCGAATGGGAACATGCTCTTTGAGAGAGGACCAAAGGCAGTGAGGAGAGGACGGTTCCCGCTGAGGCAGTTTAGAAGCTTTAATTGGCCATGTCGAGGGCAGTCACACTAGTCACGGCAAGGACAGAGGCAGATGGTCAGGAAACACACCAAGATGAATAGATACACGACCTTTGTTTGTCTTCTTTTATTCGAGAGAGTTTCGTTTTAGTCCTTATCCTTTAATCCTCCAAAGTTTTCTATGTGTTTGAAGGTTTGGGGTAAAAGAAGCATTGGGAACATCTTACATGCATCATAGAAAGCATCCTATCCGGATGCATCATGGCTTGGAATGGCAACTGCTCTGCCTCGGGACCACAAGAAACTGCAGAGAGTAGTGGACACAGCTCAGCACAGCACGGAAACCAGCCTCCCCTCTCATGGACTCTGTCTACACTTCTCGCTGCCTCGGTAAAGCAGCCAGCATAATCAAAGACCCCTCCCACCCCTGACATTCTCTCTTCTCCCCTCTCCCATTGGGCAGAAGATACCAAAGCCTGAAAGCACGTCCCACCAGGCTCAAGGACAGCTTCCATTCTGCTGTTATAAGACCATTGAATGATCCCCTAGTACGATAAGATGGACTTCACAGTCTATCTCGTTACGGCCTTGCACCTTATTGTCTGCCTGCACTGCACTTTCTCTGTAGCTGTGACACATTTTTCTGCATTGTTATTGTTTCCCCTTGTACTGCTTCAATGTACTGATGTGATGAAATGATCTGCATGGATGGCATGCAAAACAAAGTTTTTCACTGTACCACAGTACATGTGACAATAATAAACCAATTTACCAATTTACCTTGGCCGTGAATCAGAGGGATGCTGGAAGAAGGACGGATTTAATGGTCCAAAAGTCTCTTGGAAGCTCCCGGGACCCAGACAGTCACCAGACTAACAACTCAAGGTTTAGCTCATCAATCCAGAGACACGAGTTTGCACTCCACAATGGCAGCCGGGGAGTTTAGTGAAGTAACCAAATAAAATCGGGAATTATTTAAAAAATATTTCAAGATATTAACCACGAAACTTTGGATAAACCGGACTAACCTGTTTGTGACTCCAGGGGTTTTCATTGTTGTTGAATCTTACCTGCCTCCTTAGTTCGGGGACAAGTACTGATATCTGCAATGTCCACTTCTCGAGACTGAATAAAGTAATACGATAAAAGCTTCTTTCTCCCTGCTAGTGCTCTTGGTTGAATGCAATATGATGAAAACCACGATGACGCTGGAGGAACTCAGCGGGCCAGGCAGCATCCGTGGAGAAAAGCAGGCGGTCAACGTTTCGGGTCGGGACCCTTCTTCAGGTCTGAAGATAGGAAAAAGGGAAGCCCGATATATGGGAGGGAAAAGCAGAGCAGTGATAGGTCGACAAAAGAGGGGAGGCTGGGTGGGCACAGGGTGGTGATAGGTAGATGCAGGTAAGAGATAGTGATAGGTAGTGTGGGGGAGGAGGGGAGAGCAGATCCACCGGGGTTGGGTCAAAGGTAAGGAGAGAGAGGAAAAAGGGGGTAGAAAAAAGAGAGAGAGGCTAGGAAAGAGAAAAAGAGAAGAAGCATGAGTGGGGGTGGGGGGGGATGTGGGGAAGGGGGGTGGGGATTACCTAAAGTGGGAGAATTCGATGTTCATGCTGTTATGATAGATTTGTACGAATATAATAGATTTGTGCCTCCTTTTACCTCCCTGCAGTCAATTAATTAGATTAGATTAGTTGATTGTCATATACACCAGGGTGCAATGAAATTCCTTGCTCGCAAGAAACTCACAGAGCAAACAGTATACATGGTGATAATAAATACAGCAATAGGTACAACGACAAGTGCAAAGCAACAGAGTGGTGCAAAGATTGTAGTACGATCTGAAGTTGTGTGAAAAGAACTAAGACATGTTCGATGTTGGTAGTACCGAGAACCTAACCAACTTGCAGTGAACTGGTGAGTCCGAGTTGCTCCAAGTTACTGATTCGTGCATGCTCCCCTTACCTTATCCTGATGACATCCCACCGCTGCTCTCTCGTGCAATCAACTGCTCAGCAATAACTAATTCTGACCCAAGATAGCTGAAGCGTTAATGCATGCCTGGTATCCCATTACACAGACATTTGTTGAAGGTTTACTCAAAGTCACAGGGGTCTGAGATGTTGCCACTTAAAACAAGACTTTCAGAGGACTAGAGTTCTCCTTTTCCAAAACTCACTTGCTGGCCTATATTAGTAAGTGTCACTTTTGAATTTGTTCCCTTATGATCAGTTCCTTTAATTTGCTAGTTATCCACATAAAATAGTTGGAATTTGAGTCAAATTCCCTGCCCACTTCCGAAGGTAGGATTTGGATTTATCTGTGGCACAGCAGGTAAAGCAGCTGCCTCACAGCTCCAGCAACCCCAGTTCGATCCTGACCTCGGGCGCTGTCTCTGTGTGGAGTTTGCATGTTCTCCTTGTGACCGCGTGGGTTTCCCCTGGGTGCTCCGGTTTCCTCCCACATCCCAAAGGCGTGCAGGGTGGTAGTTTAATTGGCTACTGTAATTTGCCACTAGCATGTGGGGGAGTCTGAGGGCAGTTGATGGGAATGAAAAATAAATTGATAGAGAATAAAAAATGGGATAAATGAAGGATTAGTGTAAATGGGTGGTCGGCACAGACTCGGTGGGCTGAAGGGCCTGTTTCTGTGCTGTACATCTCCATGACTCTACTATGTTTCCAATTGAATGGCCTTGCCATGTGTTGTTGGACTGGGACTTCAAGAAGTTTCAGTCAGCCTTAATAACAAATGGCTGATATATTCCTGGTTCAAGTTGCTCAAATCCTCTGTGTTTTCTTTAAGGTGCCACTTTAATGTTGTACACCTGAGTGTTTTCATATCATATTCCTGGTCAACCTATATACGTCCTGGTCAACCAACACCTCCTCCCTCGCCGAGAAGGCACAGCAGCATCTCCACTTCCTACGGCGGCTGAAGAGAGCAAACCTGCCTCCCCCACCCTCACCACATTCTACAGGGGTACCATTGAGAGTGTCCTGACCAGCTGCATCTCTGCCTGGTACAGTAACTGTAACACCTCAGACCACAAGACTCTGCAGAGAATTGCGAGCACATCATTGGAGTACCTCTTCCCTCTATCCTGGACATCTATAACACACGACGCACACGCAAGGTCTGCAGAATCATAGATGACCCCTCTCATCCCTCCCACAACCTATTTGTCCCACTGCCGTCTGGCAAGCAGTACCGGAGCATCCGGGCCAGAACTACTAGACTGTGCAACAGCTTTTTCCCCCAAGCTGTCAGGCTCCTGAATACCCTGGAGGCAGTCTCAGACAAATGCCGCGTCAAAAGTCCTGGTTTGCACAACGGCGCATAAGAACTTTGGCTGCCGCTGAACATGTTTATACACTTAGTGCAATACACTGAGTTCTGTATTTTCTTTGTCCAGCTTGGTTTTGCACTAACCTTACACTAATTTTGTATCCTGTATATACCATTTTTTGCACTATTTGTACTTGGACAATTTTTCTGTCTGCATTTATTGTATGTCCTCTGTTCTATGTGTGTCCTCTGTTGTGTGAGTCTGTGGGAAACGACATTTCGTTCCTCCATGTGTTTTTCTAGCATATGGGGGAATGACAATAAAGTATAACTTGAACTTGAACTTGATATTTAACTCAATTATATGTGGCATAATTGTTCCTGTGGGGCACTTGCTGGTTCCACCTTAAGATGTGCATTCTTTACAATGACACCCCTAAAGTTCTGGATTAGAAAGCAGTCTTAACTTACTTTTGCCTACTCCTTGACTTCTTTTAATTTGCTCCATCTGTTTACATTGACTTTACAAGTGCTACTTGTTCTGACACAGTAGTCAAAACCAACTCTTCATCTTTGCTTCCTTTGCACTGAGAAGTCCAGCCAGATTATCTCACTTGGAAGTTTATCCAGTGCCAACTGCACCATATTCTGAGAGTCCCTGATGTTTGGAGTTTGCCTGCCTCCTTTGTCCTTCTTATGGGCAGCTATTTGTCTTCGCCATTGACTTAACCATAGTCCTGAGTTTTGTAATGCACTGCAGTTTGCAAAATGGTATAACCTCATTCCCACTCATCTTGTGAGTAATAGCTCGACTTCCAGAACATAGACCAGTCAAGCTTTCCAACATTCCTTTCTTCTTTGATCTTTGTGCTAATGTTAGCATTCATTTCCTTCCCACTGTCAGCTGTGGCAGAAGATGCAGACGTTGCAGGGGACCGCTAGCCAAAGGCCATTGGGCTATTCTGCAAGATGAAGTGCTCATTGTGTGAGCTGGGGGATTATCTAATCCCTCTGTGATTTGCTGCTCTCATCGGAACAAAAGAACTACAACACAGAAGAGTGCTGCTTGGGATGATAGTTCAGAGCGGGTGCCGATAGTTTCTTTAAAATAGAACATAGAACAGTACAGCACAGAAAAGGCCCTTCGGTCCACAATGTTGTGCTGACGTAGCTATTCCCTCCTACCTACAGAATGCCCATATCCCACTATTTTCCTCTCATTCATGTGCCCATCCAAGCCCCTCTTAAAAGCCCCCAGTGAATTTGCCTCCACCACCCTATCAGGCAACGCATTCCAGTCATCCACCACTCCCTTAGTAAAAAACTTACCCCTCACATCTCCTCTGAGCCTACCCCCTCTCACTTTAAATTCATGCCCTTCTTATTCCATTACAGTTCAATGGGTTGTAACGTTGTCAATTATGGCAAACTGAAGGGAAAGACTTGCATTTCTATAGCACCTTTCACACCAAATACTTTCCCTGAATTGCAGGAAGTTTCAATTTTAAAAGTGCTGCAGTCAGTTTGCACACTGCAATATCCCACAAGCAGCAGAGTTTTTTTCGTGTATTAAAACCAGCAAATGCTGGAAACACTCAGCAGGTCAGGCAGCATCTGTGGACAGAGACACAGTTAACGTTTCAGGTCTGTTTTTATTTCAGATTTCCAGCATCTGCAGTTTTTTTTATTTGTGGACATTGGTTAAAGGATAAATATTGACCAGGACACCAGGTCTCTTGCTGATCAGGATCTTGTGGTGTTTTCTTATACACCCAGCTGAGAAAGCAGGGGCGACTTTGGTTTAGTATCTCATTGAATCAGACAGCACAGAAACAGGCCCTTCAGCCCACCATGTTTGTGTTGAACATCAAGTACCCACTTACCAGCACTGGACTCATAGCCTTCTTTGCCTTGGCAATTCAGGTGCTCGTCTAGGTGCTTCTTATATGTTGTGAGAGTCTCTGCCTCCACCACCCCGTCAGTCAGTGTGTTTCAAACTCCGACCACCTTGGGTGAAGAAGTTTCTCCTCAGTTCCCCTCTAAACTTGTACCCCTTACTGTAAACCAATGCCCTCTAGATCTAGACACCTTTGCTAAGCGGAACAGTTTCCTGCTACTTACATGATCTTTGCCCTCAATAATTTTGTGCATCTCCATCAGGTACCTCCTCAGTTTATTCCATTCCAAGGGAAATAATCCCAGCCGATGCAGTCTCTCTGAAAGTCAGATCAGTATAAGGATTTCATCTTAACTGGGCACCATAATTTGTTATTTACCCAAAAAAAGCTCGAAAAGTGTGAAATCAGGCCATATTGTTTGAAATATCTCTGTCTGTGATTTATTGGCTTGTTCATCAGTTTATTTTGGGATTGGTGTCATGGAAATTTGCCACCATATTTATTGCATTTTCTGTGGCTTTGGCCCTGAACGGACTCTCTTCCTTCATTGTTTGACTTCCCCGGCATTTATTTTTAATCAAGGGCTTCAATAATAAACTGGAGTCTACACTTTGAAATGATAGATTTTATCTCCAGTTAAAATATACATCGACATCAGCACAGTTCAAAAGCGATGACTTGATTGGAGGAATAATCACTTTTAAGATATGCAGCCTTATTATTGGGGATTGGAGGTAAGGTCATGTCTTCTCTTTGTGTTTATTCTAAATAGTCCTATATTTATAGGTATCGCTTTTTGTTTCTTGAATCTGATTCAGATGACAGTAATGCCCAGTGAGAGAACAGAATGAAGCCATTGTCTGAGTATGAGTTATAAGAATACAAAGCACATAAAGATCTGTAGCCTGGGATGAGGCACTGAAATCATGCCAAGGGCTGTAAATGCATGAATCAGGAGTGTGGTGGAACGATTTCCATTTGCTTCGATGAGCACAGTTCCAACAAGACACGGTGCTGCAGCCAGTAGATCCACTGCCTCACAGCTCCAGAGAACCGGGTTCAATCCTGACCTCGGGTGTTGTCTGTGTGGAGTTTGAACATTGTCCCTGTGAGTTTCTTCCGGGTGCTCCGGTTTCCTCCCACATTGCAAAGACGTGTGGGTTGGTAAGTTAATTGGCCGATGTAACTTGCTCCGAGTGTGTACATTGTGTACATGAGTGGTAGAATCTTGGGGGGGGGGGGGGCGGGTGGTGTTGATGGAGGGAATAAAATAGGATTAGTGTAGGGTATTGGTATTGGTTTATTATTGTCACTTGTACCGAGGCACAGTGAAAAACTTGTCTTGCCTACCGTTCGTACAGGTCAATTCATTACGCAGTGCATTGAGGTAGTACAGGGTAAAAACAATAACAGAATACAGAGTAAAGTGTCACAGCTATAGGGAAGTGCATTGCAGGTAGACAATAAGATGCAAGGTCAAACAAGTCCATCTCATTGTATAAGGGAACCGTTCAATAGTCTTATCACAGTGGGATAGAAGCTGTCCTTAAGCCTGGTGGTACGTGCCCTCAGGCTCCTGTATCTTCTGCCTGATGGGAGAGGAGAGAAGAGAGAATGACCCGGGTGGGTGGGGTCTTCGATTATGCTGGCTGCTCCAGGCTAGTTGGGCTAAAGATTTGTTTCCACGTTCTATGCTTCTGTGTCTCTAAGACACCAGAAGGCCAACACCATCCAGGACAAAGCAGCCCGCTTGATTGACACCCCGTCCACCACCTACACATTCAATCACTCCACTCCCAGTGCACTGTGACTACAGTGTGTACCATCTACAGATTGCCAAGGCTACTCCAGCAGTGCCTCTCAAAGCTCCTTGGACCTTAACCTCCAAGACGGACAAGGGCAATTCCCCTTTGCTTCCTGAATGTATGATTACAGCTGGCAGAACATTTAGACTGCATGTTGCATGTGGATTAGTTTAACATCTCATCTAAAAGACACTCCCACCATGTGGTGGGACACTCCCTCAATACTTCAATGCGATGTCAACCAGTAGTGTAGCAGCAAGCATGACGCTATTACGGCGCCAGTGACCCCGGTTCAATTCCAGCCGCTGTCAGTAAGGAGTTTGTACGTTCTCCCCGTGACTGCGTGGGTTTCCTCCGGGTGCTCCGGTTTCCTCCCACATTCCAAAGACGTACGGGTTAGTCGGCTAACATGGGTGTAATTGGGCGGTGGGGGCTTGTTGGGCCGGAAGGGCCTGTTACCGTGCTGTATAAATAAAAGTTTTTGAAAGTTTTAATTCTCTGGAGGGGGGCTTGAACTTCTGCCCGATGGGTTAGTGCGCAGATCCTGAGCTACAGGCTACTATTCCAGGCTCTGTAGTCTGATGCTCTCCAATCACGAGAGTGAAGAACACTTTGTGGGAAGGCCAGCAGCCTGCTTTAATTAGCTGACAGACACTGGTGGGGCTTTTGTGGCAATTAACTCTGGCCCCTGAGGTCAATTGAATCTGGTCACAGATGCTGATTACTCAGAGGACCGTGAATCCGAGCAGAAGGTGGTGATGTTGTTCTTGTACAGCGAGGCTTTGACTTGAGCTATCCCATTGCCCGGGATTGTGACCCCTCCTTTGCTGTGTCCTTGCTGATAGATTCAGGAAAAGGCTCAATACAATGCACAGAGGGCAGCCTACTTGGACTGTGCTACTGATGTCTGAGTGCAGTTTGCATGTTCCTCCAAGTTTCCTCCAATATCCCAAAGTCGATAGGTTTGTGTAACATACCCCTAGTGCGTGGGTAGTGGAATCTGTGGGAGTTGATGGGAATGTGGGGAGAATAAAAACATTTGGATTAGCGGAAGAGGGTGGGTAACGGTTGATGTGGACTTGGTGGTCTGAAGGGGTTGTTTCCCTGTTGTATGTCTCTATGATGGCATGCCTCTGCACCTCCAGATTAGAAAAGGAAGCTCTCCATTTCCCTTCTGTTAATATGGACTGTGTTACTGATGCCTGTATAAAGCTTCAGGGAGGCAATTACAGATTCCCTCCCCAAAGCCCATTTTGGAGAGCACGTCCATCATCTCTGTGTGTGATATTCTGTCAAAGGCCACCTCCTGGTCCAAAGCGACCAGGAAACGGTCCACCTCACTGTCACACCTGTAGATGATCACATCCCTGAGCAGTGCATGCCATCTTCTCATTACTTCCATCGGGGAGGAGGTACAGGAGCCTGAAGACCCACACTCAACGATTCAGGAACAGCTTCTTCCCCTCCGCCATCAGATTTCTGAACGGTCCATGAACCCATGAACGCTACCTCGTTATTCCCTTTCTTTGCACTATTTATTTATTTTTGTAATTTATAGATTTTATGTCTCTGCACTGTACTGCTGCCGCAAAACAACACATTTCACGTCATATGTCAGTGATAATAAACCTGATACTAATTTTGATTCTGCAAGGCTGTCAGAGACCTTCCTGTTGAGCATGGCACAGGTCTAGTCCTGGTGGGTCAAAGCAGTTTTGACTCACTTGGCAATGGCCTTTGGACAGAATCTTGTAATCCACATTTAACAAGAGATAGGTGGCCATTTTTTAAAAAAAAACTTTATTTGTACAGTACGGTAACAGGACCTTCCAGCCCAACGAGTCCTCGCCGCCCATTTTAAACCTATATTATCCTACCATAGGTCTTTAGAATATGGGAGGAAACCAGAGCACCTGGAGGAAACCCACGCAGACACGGGGAGAACTTACAAACTCCTGACAGACATTGACGGGAATCGAACCCCGAATGCTGGTGTTGTAATAGCGTCATGCAACACTACTCTTGCCTTCTGCTTCTAGATGAGGTCAGCTCGGAAAGTTGTACAACATTAAAGATGCCATATAAATGCAAGTCTCTGTTGTTGTCAGTACACACTGTGAGCACTGATGCCTTTAACTCACACCAGGGTACAATAGAGAAAGCCCCAGTAAAAACAACTGAAAGAAATCCAGAGGTGGAAAGTTTTCCTGAACTTTTAATAGAAGTGTACCCATTTGCTTTAGTTAAAAAAAATTTAGTTCCTACAGATGTGCAGATCTGGGTAATGGAACTGAAACCTCGTCACAATATTCACCCTGGTGATGTTTGCTGGTTTTGTAGGTCAACATAATAAACAATCACATCTTAAAGTGATTTAAACCTTGGACTGGTAATGGGGTGTGTTCAGAACAGATTAAAACAGTTAACTGTCCATCTGTTCCACAATATTACGGAAACAACTTCATCCTCAGTTGGAAGTAGAGTCATCCAAATCAAAGGAACAACTGGCTTCTATAGTGCTTTGACAGAAGAGGACTTTACAGCAAAGGAGACACAAGAGACTGCAGATGCTGGAAATCTGGAGCAGCACACACAAAATGCTGGAGGAACTCAGCAGGTCAGGCAGCGTCTATGGAGGGAAATAAACAGAAAGTTCATGAAGGGTGTTAACCCAAAACCGCAACAGTTTATTTCCCTCCATAGATGCTGCCTGACCTGCTGAGTTCCCCAGCATTTTGTATGTGTGGTTTACAGCTAATGATGTTGTTCTGAAGCGTAATCATTGTCGTAATTCAGGAAGAAGTACAGTCAATACCACACAATGGCAACAGGAGTTGGGATGGCATGTTGCAACTGTACCGGTCGTTGGTGAGACCACACTTGGAGTATTGTGCACAGTTCTGGTCGCCCAGCTATAGGAAGGAAGTCATTGCAGAAAAGATTCACCAGGATGTTACCAGGACTGGAGGGCTTGAGTTATAAGGAGACGTTGGCTAGACTGGGGCTTTTTCCCTGGAGTGGGTGGCTGGGGGATGAGGTATATAAAATCTTGAGGGGAGTAGGGAAGGTGCTGGGCCAGCCTCCCTTCCATGGACTCTGTCCACACTTCTTGTTGCCTTGGTAAAGCAGCCAACATAATCAAAGACCCCACCAACCCTGGGCATTCTCTCTTCTCCCCTCTTCTACCAGGCAGAAGATACAAAAGCCTGAAAGCACGTACCACCAGGCTTAAGGACAGCTTCTATCCCACTGTTATAAGACTATTGAACGGTTTCCTGGTACGATAAGATGAACTCTTGACCTCACAATGGGCAGGCACAGTAGTGTAGCGGTTAGTGTAACGATTTACAGCGCCAGCGACCTGGGTTCAATTCCGGCCGCTGTCTGTAAGGAGTTTGTATGTTCTCCCCGTGTTTGCGTGGGTTTCCTCCGGGGTGCTCCGGTTTCCTCCCATGTTCTAAAGATGTACGGGTTAGGAAGTTGTGGGCATGCTATGTTGGCGCCGGAAGCGTGGCGACACTTGCGGGCTGCTCCCAGAACACTACGCAAAAGACGCATTTCACTGTGTGTTTTGATGTACGTGTGACTAATAAAGATATCTTAATCTACCTCGTCATGGCCTTGCACCTTATATCTACCTGCACTGCACTTCCTCTGTAGATGTAACACTTTATTCTGCATTTTGTTTTCTTCTACCTTGTACTGTGTAATGAATTGATCTGTACGAACTGTGTGCAAGACAAGTTTTTTACTTTAGACCAACTTACCAATTTTTTCCCAAGGCAGGGGAGTCTAAAACCAAAGGGCAGAGATTTAAGGTGAGAGGAGAAATACTTAAAGGGGACCTGTGGGGAATCTTTTTCACACAGAGGGTGATGGGTGTGTGGAACAAGCTGCCAGAGGAAGTTGTAGAGACGGGTACAATTAAAATGTTTAAAAGACAATTAAACAGGTACAGGGGTAGAAAAGGCCTAGAGGGATATGGGCCAAATGCAAGGAATTGGAACCAGGTGAGATAAAAAACATGGTCGGCATGGACGAGTTGGGCTGAAGAGCCTGTTTCCGCGCTGTATAACCCCATGACTCTAAGACACAGGGTGACCTCCTTCTCAGGTCTATCCAACAAAGTCACGAAGCATCAACGGAGACACAGGAGACTCTGCAGATGCTGGAATCTGGACCAACACACAAAAAGTGCTGGAGGAACTCAGCAGGTCAGGCAGCATCCATGGAGGGGAATAAACAGTCGACGTTTCGGGCCGAGACCCTTCATCAGGACTGGAAAGGAAGAGGGCAGAAGCCAGAATAAGAAGGTGGGGGGAGGGGGAGGAGCACAGGCCGGCAGGTGATGGGTGAGTCAAGGTGAGGGGGGGAAGGTAGGTGGGTTGGGGAGGGGGCGATGAAAGAAGCTGAGAGGTGACAGGTAGAAGAGGCAAAGGGCTGAAGAAGAAGGAGCCCGGTCGGAGAGGGCAGCGGACCATGGAATAAAGGGAAGGAGGTGGGGAATAGACGGGCAGGTCATGAGGGTGGGGGAAGGGGACAAAGAAGGGGGAGGGGACCACAGGAATGAGGGGGGGAGAGGGGAGGGGTTACTGGAAGTTAGAGAAATCGATGCTGAGGCCATCAGGTTGAAGACTCCCAAGGCGGAATATGAGGGTGTTGTTCCTCCAACCTGCGTCTGGCCTCAACGTGGCAGTAGAGGAGGCCGTGGATAGACATGTCAGTGTGGGAGTGGGATATGGAATTGAAGTGGGTGGCTGCCGGGCCTTTCCCTTGAGAATCATCAATGCCTTGGTAACTCAAGTGCTTATCTCAAGACTTCCTCAATGTGGTGAGACTCTCTGCCTCTGCCAACCCCTCAGGCAGATTCGAACCACCCTCTTGGGGAGAAGGTTCTTCTTCAGATCCTCTCTAAATCACTTACCTCTTACCCTAAACCTGTACCCTTCCACCGGCAAGAACAATGGTTCTGATTCCCCAGGTCCAGCAGAGTCGACAGTCAGACAAACCCTGAGGGCCCAGGTGCCCAGAGATGGGAGGTCCGTGGTTGATTTGCTAGGAAGGGCCTCAACCCGAGATGTCAACCGTCCACTTCCCTCCACAGATGCTGCCTAACTCACTGAGTTCCTCCAGCAGTTTGTATTTTGCTCAAGGAATTGAGGGTTATGGGGAACTGACATGGAAGATAAATCAGCCATGATCATATTGAGTGGCAGAGGTAGAGAAATGGAATTGGTTTATTATTGTCACTTGTACCAAGGTATGTATGGAGAAAGTTGTAGAACAAAAATTGGAGGCACTGTAAAATGCGTCAGACTGCATTAGAATTATTGAAACTATTGGGAAGATTGGATAGGCTCTTAGCAAATACACCAAAGAATGACCTTATGAAAGAGTCAATGGGTTAGAAGTAAGAAAGGCTTTTTTCCTGAGTGGAGAGAAAAGAATAGAAGCCATAAATATAGATTAGTTATTGATAAATCCAACAAGGAGTTCAGGAGAAACTTCTTTGCACAGGCAGCAGTGGGAATATGGAACACAGAGGTGTCCATGGCAGTCAAGGGACTGGTTGGCCATCTGGTCCATATCTGTGCCTGTGGATGTATTTCAAGTTCCTGGGCATCAACATCTCTGAGGATCTATCCTGGGGCCCAACACATTGTTGCAATCACGAAGAAGGCACGCCAGTGGCTCCACTTCATTAGGAGTTTGAGGAGATTTGGTATGTCACCAAAGACTCTTGCAAATTTCTACAGTTGTACAGTGGAGAGCATTCTGACTGGTTGCATCACCGCCTGGTGTGGAGGCTCCAATACGCAGGATCGCAAGAGGCTGCAGAGGGTTGTAGACTCAGCCAGCTCCATCACGGGCACAACCCTCCCCGCCATCGAGGACATCTTCAAGAGGCGGTGCCTCAAGAAGGCGGCATCCATCAGTAAGGACCCTCACCACACAGGACACTCCCTCTTCACATCACTACCATCGGGGAGGAGGTACAGGAGCCTGAAGACCCACACTCAATGATTCAGGAACAGCTTCTTCCCCTCCGCCATCAGATATCTGAATGGTCCACTACCTCATTATCCTTCTTTTACACAATATATTTACTTTTGTAACTTATAGTAATTTTTATGTCTTTATGTCTTGCACTGTGCTGCTGCAAAACAACAAATTTCCCGATTTATGTCAGTGATAATCAACCTGATTCTGATTCTGTGCTGTACATTCAACGCCATGTTTTTCTTCACATGGATGTTAACACAGTATCACCAACTCCTCCAGACGGCCACAACCAGAGGGCTGGATCTTCCACTGACCGGTCAACCAGCTGAGTTTGCTAGTCGTTGGCACTCAAAGCCCAGTGCCTCAGGAGAGCAGTCTTCTTCTTGCCACTTGGCTGACCAGAGAGCCCCAGTGTAGCTAACGGACTTGCCCCCAGAATTTCCCGAGAGATGGAGAGGCCCCCACTCCCAGGCTCACCGGCTGTCAAAGCTGCCAAAGAGGTTGGGTGTTTGTAAATGTCTCCGGCATTCATCAATTAAACAAATATTATTAAACATACTTAAAATTATTAAAGACACAAGGAAAACTGCAGATGCTGGAGATCTGGAGCAAGACACAAAATGCTGGAGGGACTCAGTGGGTCAGGGAGCATCTGTGGAGGGAAATGGACTGTCGACATCTCAAGTCGAGACCCTTCATCAGGACTGGAAAGAAAGAGGGGAGATAGCCAGGGTAAAAAAAGGTGGGGGGGGGATTGGTGGAGCAAGAGCTGGCAGGTGATAGGTGGATGCAGTTGAGGGGGGTGATAGGGAGGTGAGGGAGGGGGAGAGGGGGAAGCTGGGAGGTGATGGGTGGAAGTGACAGAGGGCTGAAAAAGGTGGAATCTGACAGGAGAGGGCAGTGGACCATGGAATGAAGGGAAGGAGGTGGGGATGGGAACTGGAAGGAGGAGTGTGTGGGTGATAGGTGAATTATTAAACATTTTAAAAATACTTGGAGATAATTAAAAATAATGGACCTAATTAAATTAGAAATGTGGGAATTACCTTGTACTTTTGACTGGAGGCATTTCTTTCTGTTGGCATCAATGGGCACGTTGGTATTGCGGTGGGTTAGCTTGGCACACCCTCAGTGGGCAGATTCCCCAGAGCAAGGGCTGGGTAATCGGTGAACGGGCAGAGATTGCAAATGGAGCCATTGTTGAGCATTTCACTTTCCCCCAGGAGTTCCAAAGATAAGATAAGATGAGATCTCTTTATTAGTCACATGTACATCGAAACACACAGTGAAATGCATCTTTTGCGTAGAGTGTTCTGGGCACAGCGCACAAGTGTCACCACACTTCCGGCGTCAATATAGCACGCCCGCAACTTCCTAACCCTGTACGTCTTTTGGAATGTGGGAGGAAACCGGAGCACCCGGAGGAAACCCACGCAGACACGGGGAGAACACACAAACTCCCTACAGACAGCGGCCGGAATTGAACCCGGGTCACTGGCGCTGTAATAGCGTTACACTAACCACTGCACTACCGTGCCTGCCCTCCCCTCAGATATGTCTGTGGAAACGTCAGCTTTTAGTTGAAAGACCTGTCCCATGTCTAGACGTTGTTGCATAAGAACGTAAGAAATAGAAGCAGGAGTAGGCCACTTGGCCCCTCAACACTGCCCTGTCGTTCAATAAGATCATGGTTGATCCAGTCTTGGCCTCAGTGCTTCTTTTCAACTCTCTCCCCATATTCCTTGATTCCCTTGTCGTACAAATGTCTGTCACCTTCTGCAAGGAACTATTCATGGATCATTCTATTTATGGAACTATTTTCAATATAAATCTGCAGCATGATGACTCATTCCTGACCTCTCAAAGTCTAATTTCACCTCTTTGCAATGTTGCTTATCATAAAGTATATTTAATGAGCAGCAGATAGAATTTATAGTTTACACTGAAAGTTTGTTAACATAATTACTTTCCTCTGATGCTTAGGCAATCGAATTTTTACTGGGTTTTCTGATAAAGATGCTCTTTAAGGTAGGTTTAACATAGGCTGAATGAGCTAGGGCTTTTCTCTTTGGAGAGGAGGAGGATGAGAGGTGACTTGATAGAGGTGTACAAGATGATAAAAGAGGCATAGATCAAGTGGACAGTCAGGGGCTTTTTCCCAGGGCAAAAATGGCTAGCATGAAGGGGCATAATTTTAATGTGATTGGAGGAAGGTATGGGGGGGATGTCAGAGGTAAGTTTTTTACACAGAGAGTGGTGGGTGCGTGCAACGCACTACCGGCAGAGGTTGTGGGGGCAGGCACATTAGGGACATTTAAGAGACTCTTAGATAGACACATGAATGATAGAGAAATGGGGGGCTATGTGGGAGGGAAGGGTTAGATAGGTCATAGAGCAGGACAAAATGTCGACACAACATTGTGGGCCGAAGGGCCTGTACTGAACTGTAGTGTTCTATGTTCCAATTGTTTTTTCAAAAAGTTGAGTTTAGCTTATTCTGCATATTCTCTGGTTTTCTGATTAACTTTGTACGTTCAGAATCTATTTTCAATCTTCTGACTGATTAGCGCTCAAGAATCTCTTGTGATTTCTGTTTCAAAGCTGGTGTAGTGGATTTCCCTGAGGTTGTTTGTCAAGCTTCCATTGAACACATCTTCCAAGCCTCACACTGTTTTGTAGTGAGTTCCAAGTATGTGCCATATACGTTTTGGCGCTATAACTCATTCTGTCAATGCAGCTTAGAAGATAAGAGGTGTAACATTTAAGGCTCTGTGGGGCCTTGACTGGGGAGCTGCTGCGTGCATGTTTCCTCTGATGGGGGTTCTAAATCAAGGGGCCTTATCATCAGGGATCAGCCAGTTGACTAAAATAAGGAGGAGGTTTTTCTCTCTGAGGGTTATGTATCTTTGGAATTCTGTACCCCAGAGGCTGAAATATCAACTACACCTAGGGTTGAGAGAGACAGATTTTTTGACTACAGAGGAGTTGAACTTTTCAGTGATGGAGTTGGAAAGTGTGGTCAAAGATCGATCACAATTTCATTGAATGGTGGAGTAGACTTGTTGCAACTTTGAGTGAGCCACACAGAGACTGGGGCTGTAGATGTTACTCAGCACAGACAGATGTTCGGGAGGAGACCTAGGGGAAGAATCGCCCGAGGGAAACTCTCATTAGAATCTCTCTGAACTCAAAGTACATCCAGTTTTTATACTCCTTAAGAGCAAAGATAATAGCTGGTGATTGAATGCAATTTCAATAGCTAAAATTACGAAGTTTAATATTTCAGGTGTAGGGGAATGGTTCCATCGAGGTTACAGTGGGAGCACATTTTAACTGACAAGACCATCAAACAATGTTGTTGGGGAAAGTAGCTCACATTAATGTTTGACAAACACCATGGACACTCAGAAAATTAGTATTGTGAGGGCTGACTTTCTGGGTCTGCAAATACCCCAACTATTGGTTGATCAAACAAATATGTCTGTATCCAAAATAGCCAGCTTTGAACCTTCCTTGATCTCTGTTCCAATGGTACAAAGTATCAGAAAGTACCCGATGCCTGGTTAGGTGTAGGCTAATTAAGAAAGCTATGTTGTCTGTATATTTGGCCAATGCATGTCTCCTGGTCATTCAGTTTCCAAACTGTATCTTCTGTGGTGAACCTGCTCTCTTCACTGACAGTGCTGTTTGTGATATTTGACATTTCTACCTTGGGAAAAAGATTCTCACTGCCTATCTATGCCTTTCATAATTTTATAAACTTCGATCAGGTCTCCCCTCAGCCTCTCATGCTCCAGAGAAAACAATCCTAGTTCATCCATCCTCTCCTTATAGCTCATGCCTTCTAATCCAGGCGGTACCTTGTTAAACATTTTCTGCGCCCTTTTCATAGCCTTGGTATCCTTCCTGTTGTGGGGTGACCAGAACTACACACAATACTCCATGTCTGGCCTAACTCCATGTCAGGACAGGCACGGTAGCATAGCGGTTAGCGTAACGCTATACCAGCGACGCGGATTCAATTCCCGCCGCTGTCTGTAAGGAGTCTGTACGTTCTCACCGTGTCTGTGTGGGTTTCCTCCGGGTGCTCCGGTTTCCTCCCACATTCCAAAGCCGTACAAGTTAGGAAGTTGTGGGCATGTTATATTGGCGCTGGAAGTGTGGCGACACTTGCGGGCTGCCCCCAGAACACTCTATGCAAAAGATGCATTTCACTGTGTGTTTCGATGTACATGTGGCTAATAAAGAAATCTTATCTTAACTGAAGTATTATATAGCAGCGTTGAGTTCTTTGAAAAAGCATCACGTGCTGTGGATAACGGAGAACCAGTAGTTGCACTATGCTTAGATTTCTAAAAGGCCTTTGATAAGGTACTACATCAAAGTTTATTGTGGCAAATAAAAGCCTGCAGTGTAATGAGGTGACATATTGCATTGGGTCGAAGATTAGCTGGTGAACAAAAAGGTGGAAGGAGGCAGAAAAGAGAAGGATGCCAAGATGTAACGAGAGCTGTGTCACGGCAATCAGCGCCAGTCCCTCACCTTTTTATGCGAATGGATGAAACTAAATTTGCCAATGTTACAAAGTTAGGCAGGAAAGTAAGTTATGCAAAGGGTATCAGTGAGCTTAACACTGGACAAATACTTGGTATAATGTAGATCACTGGCGACTGTAAATTACCCCTTGTGTTGATAGGTGGTAACAGAACCAGAGGCCAGGACCGCAAGAAACTACAGAGAGTTGTGGACACAGCCCAGCGCGTCACAGAAACCAGCCTTCCCTCCATGGACTCTGTCTATATCTCTCATTACCTTGGTGAAGCAGTCAGCATAATCAAAGACCCCACCCTCCCAGGTCATTCTCTCTTCTCCCCTCTCCCATCAGGCAGAAGATACAGGAGCCTGAGGGCACGTACCACCAGGCTCAAGGACAGCTTCTATCCCACTGTGATAAGACTATTGAACGGTTCCCTTATACGATGAGATGCACTCTTGACCTCACAATCTACCTTGTTTGACCTTGCACCTTATTGTCTACCTGCACTGCACTTCCCTGTAGCTGTGACACTTTACTCTGTATTCTGTTATTACTTTTGCCCTGTACTACCTCAATACACTGTGTAGTGAATTGATCTGTATGAACAGTATGAGAGACAAGGTTTTCACTGTACCTCGGTACAAGTGACAATAATAAACCAATACCAATACCAGTACCTCAACTCTGGAACGTGTTCTACCATTCTGTCTATGTCCCCACCCCTCTCTCCTCATTTGAGACATTTCTTAATATCTAAGGCTTGGACTAAATTAAATTTGTATTCTTTGGAGTTCAGAAGAAGGTGAAATCTTATTAAATCATAGAAGATCCTGACTGTGCATGACAGGGTAGATACTGAGATGTTTCCACCACTGGGAGAATCTTGAATGTGGGGATGTACTTACTGAAAGGCCTGGATAGAGTGGACGTGGAGGGGATGTTTCCATCAGTGGGAGAGTCCAGGATCTGAGGGCACGGCCTCAGAATAAAGAGACGTCCCTTTAAAACTGAGATGAGGAGGAATCTCTTCAGCCAGAGGGTGATGAATCTGTGGAATTTGTTGCCACAAGAGGGCAGTGGAGGCCAAGTTATTGGGTGTATTTGAGGCAGAGACTGATAGGTTCTTGATTGGTAAGGGGGTTAAGGGTTACGGGGAAAAGGCAGGAGAATGGGGTTGAAAACATTACCAGGCATGATTGAATGGTGGAGTAGACTCAATGGGCTGAATGGCCTCATTCTATATCTTATGGTCTTATGGTCTCAGGATTTGGGGCATTCATTTAAAATTGAGGTGCGTAGGGACTTCTTCTCATGGAGGGTGGTTAATCTCTGGGACTCTCTACTGCAGAGGGCTGTGGAGGCTACTTCATTGGAGACACTTAAAGAGAAAGTAGGTAATGCTTTTTTTTTAAAGACTGGGGAATTGAGAACGATGGAGAACTGGCACAAGTCTTTTACACAGAGAGTGGTGGGTGTGTGGAACGCACTGCCAGCAGAGGTTGTGAGGGCAGATACGTTCGGGACATTTAAGAGACTCTTAGATAGACACATGAATGATAGAAAAATGGAGGGCTATGTGGGAGGGAAGGGTTAGATAGGTCTCAGAGCAGGATAAAATGTTGGCACAACATCGTGGGCCAAAGGGCCTGTACTGTGCTGTAATGTTCTATGTTCTAGAAGAGGAGAGATCTGGGGCAGGCAGATCAGCCATGATGGTGTTGAATGCTGGGACAGGCTTGGGGAACTGAGTGACCTCCTCCTGCTCCGATTTTCTTATGTTCTGACACATGTAGTTCTGGTCACCACACTGCAGGAAGGATATGATTGTGCTGGGGAGGGTGCAGAGGAGATTTACCAGGGGAGTGGAATGGTTCACCTGGGAGGAGAGAGTGAATAGGCTGGGTTTAGTTTCCATGAAACTGAGGAGGAGGCTGAGGACATGACAGAGGTATACAACATAGGTAGGACAGACAGGAGGAAACATTTTCCCAAAGCAGAGGTGTCTAAAACAAGGGGGTGGGTCAAGATTTAGAGTAAAAGGTTTTGAGGGGATCTGAGGAAGGATATTTTCACTTAATGGGAGGCAAGAATCTGGAACTCACTACCTGTGTGGCTGGTGGAAGTAGAGGCTCTTGCAACACTTACGAAGTATTTATGTGGACTCTATGTGGCATAGAAAGCTGCAGATCAAGTGCTAGAAAATGGAATAAATGTCAATAGCACTTGATGGTTGACAGAAACATAATGGGCTAAAGGGCCTGTGTATGTGCCGTGTGGCTCCTTGAGTCTAAGATCATATTGAAATATATACATAGAGGTCTCTCATTTTTTTCTACATGCATTACTTCAAATTTGTCATAATCCAAATGTTGAATCATATTGCTAGCTGAAATCGAATCCTAGATCTTTAAAATACCTTGCGTTGACCTCTAAGTAAGCTGTTAGTCTTGTAGACACAAGGGAGACTGCAGATATTGGAATCTGGAGCAACGCACACAAAGTCCTGGAGGAACTCAGCAGGTCAGGCAGCATCCATGGATGGAAATGGACAGTTGACATTTCGGGTCGAGACCCTTCGTCTGGACTGGGTTAGTCTTATACCGAGCCTATCAAAGCCTCTCCGTTTGCCGGTTCCTCTATGTGCTGGGATTTGGATTTTGGTCAGTGGGTGCCCATTTCTGGATGTAGCTCTAGATGGAGCTATCTGACTGCAGTTTCACTGAAGAGCCAACACTCACATCCATCGACCAAAGACATTGATCCTCTCCCAACGGACTCTGAAGAGCAGCAGGACTTTTAAACGCCCACGCTTACAGAAGCAGAGAGAAAGGCGCCTTTCAGTCATAGAGTCTTGAAGTTATACAGCATGGAGGTAGGCCCTTTGGCCCAACTCGTCTATATCAACTGCATTCTCATCCAAGTTGTTCATATCGATGACGAACTGCAGTGGACCCAGTGCCGATCCCTGCTGCACACCTCAGTCAAGCAAACCTAAGTCCCCAGACCTAAGTCCATCAAGCCTGTGCTGACTCTCTCAAAGAGCTGTTCAATCAGTGCAACTCTCCTGCTCTTGATAGCACGGTAGTGTAGCAGTTAGCGTAACGATTTACAGCACCAGTGACCCGGGTTCAATTCCGGCCACTGTCTGTAAGAAGTTCGAACCTTCTCCCCGGGTCTGCGTGGGTTTCCTCCGGGTTCTCCGGTTACCTCCCACATTCCAAAGATGTACGGGTTAGGAAGTTGTGGGCGTGCTATGTTGGCGCCGGAAGCGTGGCGACACTTGCGGGCTGCCCCCAGCACACTCTACGCAAAAGATGTATTTTTCTGTTGACTAATGCATCGTGTGACTGTTTCGTGTGACTAATAAAGATATCTCATCTCATCTTTCCCTAAGACCCCACAATTTAAAAGATATTTGGACAGCTACATGGAAAGATTTAGAGGGATATGGGCCAAACAGGACTAGCTTAGCTGGGCGTCTTGGTCATCATGGACAAGTTGGGCCGAAGGGTCTGTTTCTGTGCTGTATGTCTCTAATTTATTTCCTATGTTTAGTATGTACTTAATATCAAATCACAGGCCATGTTTTCCATATAACAAGCAAATAAAAAGACTTATAGCCGCATTTTGCCTTATTTGAGTTGGTTTGTCCATTTTGTGCAGTGAAGGATCTTGCCAGGAAATCTCCCCGGGTTCTTTGTTTCCCATTAATTTTGGTTAGGAACTGGTGCCATTGTAATTTGGAGGCCCCAGAGGAGACTGCAGATGCTGGAATCCGGAGCAAAAAACAAAGAGAAAAAGTGGGACCTCAGGTTAGTATCTCCCATGAAAGGTGGCACCTCTGACAGTGCATTCCGGGCCATGCCCTCTTTTCGCAGTGACCATCGGGCAGGAGGTACAGAAGCCTGAAGTCCCACACCACCAGGTTCAGGAACAGCTACTTCCCTACAACCAGTTGGTTCTTGAACCAGCCAGTACAACCCTAATCACTACAGGTTAGCAACACTATGACCACTTTGATCACTTTGTACTAAAATGGACTTCGTTTTTTTTTGTTCTAATTGTGTTCTTTCTTGTAAAAATCGTGTTTAATTTATGTTTTTCTTGTGAATGTTGCTTATCTGATGCTATGTGCCTGTGATGCTGCTGCAAGTAAGTTTTTCATTGCACCTATGCATACATGTACTTGTGCATATGACATTAAACTTGACTTTGACTTTGCTCTCTCAGTACAGTCTCTGAATTTATGGCTCTACTGGATGACAAAAGTCGCAGCCAATACCCCAATCTTTGGGGTGTAACTTGAACTCATGACCCCCAGGCTAGATGGTCCATGACTGACCACAAAGCCTGGCTTTGAAGTCTCCAAAAGCTTTGTGTGTTTGGATGTTATTCCCTCTCTGCAAGGTTCAAGGACACCACAGGTGGTTCATGTCCTGTTGACAAACCACCTGGTGCACATTCAGTGGATTCACCTCATTTTTCCAGTTCCTGGGGTGTACATTTTTTCACAGCCGTGTGCTCTGAACACGCGCCAAGATAATGTTTCTGTGTTAAACTCTGCTTCCAAAATTCAGCTCCACTGAGTACAATCGAGACAAATTTCAGGAGCAGAAATACTAATTTATCGCACTTGGCTAACATTGCTATTTCCTGAGACTGACCCTTGTACCTAATTACCTTCCATAATCATAAAATAAAAGTTAATGGTCTAAATTTGATGATCTTCTAGATTTATCTAGCTCATTGTGGCTACCTTTCCTCCCTTTGTCGATTGTCTTCTTGGTATTGATGCTAACTTGAGATCTTCCTTTCTACAACTGGAGGCTGTAAATTCCTGGCTGGGGCTTCTTCTCACCTGCTGAGTCCTTGGAAGACTGGGGAGTTACTCTCCTCCCTTTCACTCCTGCCTTTATATGAGAGTGTGAGTTAGTTGTACAAGACGCTGGTGAGGCTGCGCTTGGAGTCTTGTGTTCAGTTTCCTCCCCACCATCGAGGACATCCTCAAGAGGTGGTGGCTCAAGAAGGCGGCATCCATCACTAAGGACCCTCACCATCCGGGACATGCCCTCTTCTGATTACAGGAAGTCCCCGGGTTACGAACAGGTTCCGTTTTTGAGACTGTTCGTAACCCGATTTTGTGTGTAACTCGGAACAGTGTCTGTGCATGCGCACTTGGCCCGGTGATCGCGGCCGCACATGGCCCCGGCCGCACATGCGCACTTGGCCCAGGGACCACGAAGGTCGGTTCATAAGTACGGACGTTCGTAAGTCGGGTGTTCGTAAATTGGGGACTTCTTGTACTACCATCGGGGAGGAGGTACAGGAGCTTGAAGACCCACACTCAACGATTCAGGAACAGCTTCTTCCCCTCCGCCATCAGATTTCTGAACCGTCCATGAACCCATGAACACTACCACGTTATTCTCCTTTTGCACTATTTATTTATTTATGTAATTTATAGTAACTTTTATGTCTTTATGTCTTGCACTGTACAGCTGCCGCAGAACAACAAATTTTATGACATATGTCAGTGACAATAAACCTGATTCTGATTCTGAGTTTTGATTCCCCTGCTATAGGAAATCTGTTATTCAACTGGAAAGAGTGCAGAGAAGATTTACAATTTAAATTTACAATATAAATCTTCTCTGTCCAAACTCTCCCTATAACTCAGTCCCTCAATGTTGCCAGGATTTGAGGCACTGAGTTACAAGGAGAGGTTGCACATGCTAGGACTTTATTCCTTGGAGCGTAGGAGACCAAGAGGTGATCTTATAGAGGTGTATAAAATCACAAGGTGCATAGATAGGGTGAATGCACACAGTCTTTTTCCCAGGATTGGAGAATCAAGAACTAGAGGGCATAGGTTTAAGGTGTGAGGGGAGAGATTTAATAGGAACCTGAGGAGCAATTTTTTTTACACGGAGGGTGGCCTGTATATGGAACAAGCTGTGGTTGAGGCAGGTACAATAACAATTTTTAAAAGATATTTGGACAGGTACACGGATAGGAAAGGTCCAGAGGGATATGGGCCAAACATGGGCAAATGGGACCAGCTTCGATGGGTATCTTGGTCGGCATCGATCAGTTGGGCCAAAGGTCTGTTTCTATGCTGTCTGACTCTATGACTTTATATATATATGTGTGTGTGTGTGTGAGATAAGAGTCATAGAGGGATACAGCATGGGAACAGGACCTTCAGCCCACTGACTCCATGCTGACCACCAGCACCCACTTACACTAATCCTGCACTAATCCCATTTTATTCTTCCCACATTCCCAGCAGATTCCACCGCTCACCTCCACATAGAACCATAGATCCATAGAACACTACAGCACAGAAAACAGGCCATTTGGCCCTTCTAGTCTGTGCCGAAACTTTATTCCACTAGTCCTATTGACCTGCACCCAGTCCATAACCCTCCAGACCTCTCCTGTCCATGTATCTATTCAATTTATTCTTAAAACTTCAGAGTGAGCTCCCATTTACCACGTCAGATGGCAGCCCGTTCCACACTCCCATCACTCTCTGAGTGAAGAAGTTCCCCCTAATGTTCCCCCTAAACCTTTCCCCTTTCACCCTAAAGCCATGTCCTCTCGTACTTATCTCTCCTAATCTAGGTGGAAAGAGCCTACTTGCATTAACTCTGTCTATGCCCCTCATAATTTTGTAAACCTCTATCAAATCTCCCCTTATTCTTCTATGCTCCAAGGAATAAAGCCCTAAGCTGTTCAGTCTTTCTCTGTAACTCAACTCTTGAAGACCCGGCAACATTCTAGTAAATCTCCTCTGCACTCTTTCAATCTTACTGATATCCTTCCTATAGTTAAGTGACCAGAACTGCACACAAGAGTCCAAATTTGGCCTCACCAATGTCTTATACAACCTCACCATAACATCCCAACTCCTATACTCAATACTTTGATTTATGAATGCCAGGATGCCAAAAGCCTTCTTTACAACCTTGTCTACCTGTGACATCACTTTCAGGGAATTATGTATCTGAACTCGCAGATCCCTTTGTTCCTCCGCACTCCTCAGTGCCCTACCATTTACTGTGTATGTCCTACCTTGATTTGTCCTCCCAAACTGCATGAAGTGCAATTTACAGTGACCAATTAACCTACCAACCTGCATGTCTTTGGGATGTAGGAGGAAACTCACACCATCACATGGAGAATGTGCAAACTCCACACGGACAGCCCTGGAGGTCAGGATTGATCTGGGGTCACTGGAGGTGTGTGCACATGTGTGTGTGTGTGTGTGTGTGTGTGTGTGTGTGTGTGTGTGTGTGTGTGTGTATGGCGCTTGTGTGTAACGCAGAGGTTTATCTCCAACTGCTCTTCATGACTGACAGCTCTTGGCCTGAGTGTCGTTGGACGTCCTGCCTTTCCTTCCCTCCAGCTGGAAATGCACAGAGCCTGGGGGGAGTGTGCCCAGCCCACACTCCCTGTCGTTCCACTTCTCCGCAGACGTTACACTGCAGGAACGCACTCAGCAGAACAATGGAATGAGAATGCGTAAAGCACGCCAGCTACTCATTCTCACGGATTACCCCTGTCCACACACCTGCACACAAACACACACACACATGCATATGCATGCTTATTTGCACACATACACAACACACACATTTACACACAAATGAAATACATACATACAATACACACAGGCACAACATACATGTCACACATATACCATATTCACACAAATACTAACATGCATAATTCACAGACAGCACACAGTATCCACATGCAATATACACTACATCCCATGCATAATCCTGACAAACATGTGAATCGCATAAACACACACACACACACACACACATGTTTTACATATACATATTAGCCACACACTTGGATATTATTCACACACAATACACAAACATTTCATGCAGAAAGTGAACACACACTTACAAGCACATACAGCACATTACACACACACATACACGCTACCTGGGAATACAGTTGTATTACATGCACATATATACTACATTCACACATTGCTCTTGTGTATGTTACCCACACATTATACACATGTAGATTAGCCACACACACACACACACACACACACACACATGAACACGTGTCTCCCCCTGTGTGCACACACAATCCTCCTCCACAGGGGAACTTGTCATGTTGTTGAAAACCTGGTCCCTGTATGTGTGTGGAAGCAGTGGATGCATAGAGCTGGTCTGCACTGCAGGAGCCATCATGTGAAGTGCTTCATCCCTTAAATTACACTTTGAAATAACAAGAGTTAGCAAGGTTTTCCATTTATTGTGTTCATTAACATGAGTGCGAGCAGATTTGATAAATCTGACCTGGGCTCAAGTACATGAATGCAGGTAAACAAAATTAATCAGACCTAGGCAGAAATAGATAGTCACAAATAAATGGAATAAATCAGAGCAGGGTACCAACAAGTCAGGCACAAATTAATGAGACTAATGCAGTGTCAACACATGGATAAGAATAAAATAAATCAGTCCCCTCCTTCCAAACGTTAGCATTTTGTTTTGCAAATAAGTTTTTTTTTTCTCTTTTTAAGGACATAAGAATATAAGAAACAGGAGTAGGAGTTGGCCATTTGGTGCCACATTCATTTCCACCGTTTAATAATGACGGGATCTTTGCCTCAGCTCCACTCTCCTGCCTGTTCCCTATCGATTCCTCAATAGTTCAACAATCTGCCAACCCTCACCTTAATATCCTCAGTGGCTCTGCCTCCACAGGTCCCTGGGGAGAGAGTTCCTAAGGCTGATGATGTTCTGGGAGAAGAAATTCCTCTTCGTCTCCGTGTTAATTGGACTACCTCTTGGTCCTGAATCTGAATCTGACTAATTCTGAATCAGAATTCTGATTCTATTTCTTATTCTGAAACAATGTCCCAGGTTCTAGATTCTCTCAGGAAGGGAAACATAGAGTCATGGAGAGATATAGCATGAAAACAGGCCCTTCAGCCCACTGAGTCCGTGCTGACCATCAACCACATCAACAACCCAATCCGACATTAATCCCATTTTATATTCTCCCCACATTCTCACCCACTCTCCCCAGATTCTACCCCTCACCTACGCACCAGGGGCAATTTACAGTGGCCAATTATCCTACCAACCTTTGGAACTCCTGGGGAAACCCACGCAGTCACAGGGAGAACGTGCAAACTCCACACCAACAGCACCCAAGGTCAGGATCGAACCAGGGACACTGGACCTGTGAGCCATTGGTTCCATCCACTGTGCCACTCTGGGATAGTGCCAACCATTTTTTTCCATCCAGTGGGGGAGCAGACAGGGCCTCTGTCCAAAGCCTCACCTGAATAACAATACAGGCCTTTGTCAAGTCCCTGCTGATGTATCTGCCTGAATTCCAACCAATAATCTTCCTCAGCATCCAGTTTGTCTCTCAGAGTCCTGTATGTCTCAATATGTTTGCCTCTCATTCTTCCAGTGAAAACAGGCTCAACCTGCTCAATCTTTCCTCACAAGAACTCCACTTGATCCCTGGAATCACTTCTTTGAACTGCCTTCAATGGAAGTATATGCCTTTCCCAAATGAGGAGACCAAAATCGTACATCATACTCCAGGGGAGATCTCACCAGCACCCAGTACAGTTGCAGAAAAACTTCCCAACGGTGATACTCCTTTGCCGATGTTACATTTGCCTCTTAATTACTTACTGTACGTACACTGTAACTTACTGTGTCCCTTGCACAAGGACATTCAGATCCATCTGCACCACAGCATTCTGTAGTGTCACTTCATTTATATTATTCTGCTGTTCTGTTCTTCCTACAAGATGGATAACATCACATAGAGTCCTAGAGGGTCACAGAGTCCTACAGCACATTCACGGGTTCTTCAATCCTTCATGTCCATGCTGACCTTTTTGCACATTAACAATAATACTATTTGCCCACATTAGAACCAAATCCTATGCCTTGCCTATTTAAGCACCTGAGGATCTATCCTGGATCTATCACGTTACTACCATCGGGGAGGAGGTACAGGAGCCTGAAGATCCACACTCAACGATTCAGGAACAGCTTCTTCCCCTCCGCCATCAGATTTCTGAACGGTCCACAAACCCATGAACACTACCATGTTATTCCTATTTTTTTGCATTATTTATTTATAAGATATCTTTACTAGTCATGTGTACATCGAAACACACAGTGAAATGCATCTTTTGCGTAGAGTGTTCTGGGGGCAGCCTGCGAGTGTCGCCACGCTTCCAGCGCCAACATAGCACACCCACAACTTCCTAACCCGTACGTCTTTAGAATATGGGAGGAAACCGGAGCACCCGGAGGAAACCCACGTAGACACGGGGAGAAGGTACAAACTCCTTACAGACAGCGGCCGGAATTGAACCTGGGTTACTGGCGCTGTAATAGCATTACGCTAACTGCTACAGTACACTATTTTGTAACTTACAGTAATTTTTATGTCTTTGCACTGTACTGCTGCCGCAAAACAACAAATTTCATGTCATATAAGTCAGTGATAATAAATCTGATTCACTTGTCTAAATACCTCTTAACGGTAGTAATTGTATCTGATTCCACTGCCGCCTCTGGCAGCGTGTTTCGGATATCAACCACTCTGTAAAAAACATCAGAAGTCATGGCCACACTGCAACTGGTCCTTTTAGCCAAGGAATGAATACAGATTACAAATAGTTGAAGCCTCAGCGCTGATCTCTGTGGCACCCATTAGTTGCAGCTTGCCAACCTGTAATTGGGTCATTTATCCTGACTCTGTTTTCTGTCAGTCTATCCTCTCATATATTAGCCCCAATGCCTTGTGCAGTAACCTTTTAAATGGTACCTTATTGAAAAACCAAATATACTACATCAAGGGGTTCCCCTTTGTCCATCCTCTTTGTTACAGCCTCAAAGAACTCTAATGTATTTGTCAAACATTTCCCTTTCATAAAGACCTATTTGATTATATTGTGATATTCTAAATAGAACATAGAACATAGAACACTACAGTACAGTACAGGCCCTTCAGCCCACACTGTTGTGCTGACATTTTATCCTGCTCTAAGATCTGTCTAACCCTTCCCTCCCACATAGCCCCCTATTTTTCTGTCATTCATGTGTCTATCTAAGAGTCCCTTAAATGTCCCTAATGTATCTGCCTCCGCCACATCTGCTGGCAGTGTGTTCCACACACCCACCACTCTCTGTGTAAAAACCTACCCCTGACATCCCCCTTATACCTTCCTCCAATCACCTTAAAATCATGTGTCCTTGTGTTAGCCATTGTCGCCCTGGGAAAAAGTCTCTGACTGTCCACTCGATAAAATCTCCTCCTTTCATAGGTATCAGGCTAACTGGCCTATAGTTTCGTAGAGTCATACAGCAAGGAAACTGGTCCTTCAGCCCACTGAGTTCTTGCTGATTATCAAGCACCCAATTTAACTAATCCTATCCTAGTCCTATTATGTTAATTAGAACTCAAATGATGGTCATTAAGGAGTCTGATGGTGTTTAAACTCAGACCATAGCCTTAATGGGATCACAAACAAGGACCAGACAGAAACTGGACAGAATTCATACTCCCTGGAATAGAACATACAGCAGTACAGTGCAGTAACAGGCCCCTCCACCCATTGTGTCCACATCAACCATGATGTCAATTTAAGCTAAGTAAAATACTTGCCTTGCAGATCTCCATTAAGCTTTCCCCTCTCACTTCAAACCTTTGCCCTCTGGTATTTGACATTTCTACATTGGGGAAAAGATTCTGACAGTCTACCCTATCTATGCCTCTCATAATTTCATAAACTTCTATCAGGTCTCCCCTCAGCCTCCAGCGCTCCAGGGAAAACAATTCAAGTTTGTCCAACCTCTCCTTATACCTAATACTCTCTAATCCAGGCAGCTTCCTGGTGAACCTCTTCTGCACCCTCTCCAAAGCCTCCACATCCTTCCTATAGTGTGACAACCAGAAGAGCATAGAATTCTCCAAAGGTTTATTCAGCTGCAACATGACTTCCCAACATTTATATTCAGTCCCTTGAACAATGAAGGTGAGCATGCCATATGCTTTCTTTACCACCCTATCCATTTGTGTTGCTACTCTCAGGAAGCTATGGACTTGTACGCCAAGATCCGTCTGTACATCAGTGTTCCTGAGGGTCCTGACATTTGTACACTGTATACTCTCCTCTTACATTTGACTACCCAAAACGCAACACCTCACACTTAACATAGAACATAGAACACTACAGCACAGTACAGGCCCTTCGGCCCACAATGTTGTGCCGACATTTTATCCTGCTCTAAGATCTATCTAACCCTTCCCTCCCACATAACCCCCCATTTCTCTATCATTCATGTGCCTATCTATGAGTCTCTTAAATGTCCCTAATGTATCTGCCCCCACAACCTCTGCAGGCAGTGCGTTCCATGCACCCACCACTCTCTGTGTAAAAAACTTACCCCTAACACCCCCCTTATACCTTCCTCCAATCACCTTAAAATTATGTCCCCTCGTGTGAGCCATTGTCACCCTGGGAAAAAGTCACTGACAGTCCACTCGATCTATGCCTCTTATCATCTTGTACACTTCTATCAAGTCACCTCTCATCTTCCTTCTCTCCAAAGAGAAAAGCCCTAGCTCACTCAACCTATCCTCATAAGACATGCTCTCCAATCCAGGCAACATTCTGGTAAATCTCCTCTGTACCCTCTCTAAAGCTTCCACATCCTTCCTATAATGAGGCGAACAGAACTGAACACAATAATCTAAGTGTGGTCTAACCAGAGTTCTATAGAGCTGCAACATCACCTCACGGCTCTTGAACTCAATACCCCGACTAATGAAGACCAACACATCATACGCCTTCTTAACAACCCTATCAACCTGTGCGGCAACCTTGAGGGATCTATGGACATCGATCCCAAGATCCCTCTGTTCCTCCACACTGCTAAGAGTCCTGCCATTAACTTTGTATTCTGCCTTCAAATTCGATATCCCGAGGTGTATCACTTCACACTTTTCCATTTCTCTGCCCAAGTTCCCAACTGATCTATATCCTATGACAACCTTCTCCACTATCTACAACTTCACCAATTTTCCTGTCGACTGCAAACTTACTAATTAGCTCACCTACATTTCCATCCAGATCATTTATACACATCACAAATAACAGAGGTTCCACCAGTGATCCCTACGGAACACCACTGGTCACAGACCTCGTCAGAGATGCACCCTTCCACTACAAGGCCAACTTGGGCATCTGTTGTTAATGTGTTTCTGTGCTGTAAATGATTCCAGTACAGCGAAGGATTGAATCAGAATCAGAATCAGGTTTATTATCACTGACGTATGTCGTGAAATTTGTTGTTTTGCAGCAGCAGTACAGTGCAAGACATAAAAATTACTATGTTTCAAAAATAAGTAAATAGTGCGAAAGAGGAATAACAAGGGAGTGTTCATGGATTCATAGACTGTTCAGAAATCTGATAGCGGAGGGGAAGAAGCTGTTCCTGAAACGTTGATTGTTCTGAGTCTTTGATAGGACAAGTATATATAAATATTTAAATAGCATTAGCCAAGTTACATTTGTACAAAAGGTTGGTTTGGCCGCATTTGGAGTATTGAATGTAGTTCTGGTCACCACACTATAGGAAGAATGTGATTAAGGTAGAGAAGGTGCAGAAAGGATTCACGGGGATGTTGCCGGGACTGGAGGGCTTGAATTATCAGGAAAGGTTGGATCTCTCCTGATGATGGGCTGAAGGTCCTCTTTCCGGGGCTCTCTGAAATGCAGCTGGAGATACAAAATTTTAAATTTTACAACGAGTCCGCGCCGCCCATTTTAAACCCCCAAATTAACCTACCCGTACGTCTTTAGAATGTGGGAGGAAACCGGAGCACCCGGAGGAAACCCACGCAGACACGGGAGAACGTACAAACTCCTTACAGACAGCGACTGGAATCGAACCCCGATCGCTGGTGCTGTAATAGCATTGCGCTAACCGCTATGCTACCGTGCTGCCCCACACTGCTTCAGGGTACACTGTTACTCATGTACACATATCATGCACATACGGCCTTATCTCTTCCAGCCCAGAGAAACACAACAGGAGAAGATGCACTAAATGTTTCTCAGCCAGGATTGTAAAGAAAATCACTGCTGGAGGCCATTCAGCCCATCAGATCCATGTGGCTCCTAGTGCAGCAATCCCTTCTGTCCCATTCCCTTGTTCTCTGCTGAGAGCTCGGCGAATTATTCTCCCTCCAGTCCTTATCCAGTTCCCTTTAGAAGACCGTGACTGACTGTGTTTCCACATCCCTTGCAGAGGGAGCATTCCTGATCATGCATGTCAAAAAAATGTTTTCCCTCGTACATTTTGTCCAAAATTTTAAACCGGAGCCCCTGGTCCCTGAAGCACCCTCGAATGGGAACTGTGTCCATCCATTTGCCCTGTGATCTCTCGTCAGCTGACAGAAGCTGTTCCCTCCGCTTATCTCTCCCCAGGTGATGCCTGACCCATTGCATTTCCCCAACCTTTGCTTCTTTGACCTTGGGTTTCCAACATTTGCGGTAGTCTTGCCTTCATAAGGAACAAAGTCAGAATCAGATTTATTATCACTGACTTAGATGACATGAAACTTGTTGTTTTGCGGCAGCAGTACAGTGCAAAGACATAAAGTTACTATAAATTACAAAATAAGTAAATAGTGCAGAAAAGAAGGAATAACAAGGTAGTGTTCATGGGTTCATGGACCGTTCAGAAATCTGATGGCAGAGGGGAAGAAGCTGTTTCTGAATCATTAAGTGTGGCTCTTCAGGCTCCTGTACCTCCTCCCCGATGGTAGTAAGGAGAAGAGGGCATGTCCTGGGTGGTGAGGGTCCTTAGTGACGGATGCTGCCTCTTGAAGATGTCCTTGACGGTGGGGAGTGTTGTGCCTTTGATGGAGCTGGCTGAGTTGGATAGTGAGGAAAGACTGGCCTGGAGTGTGAGTAGTGGGAATGGATTAGGCAACAGAGCAATGAATGCTCTGTGGAGTTGATAGCCAACCTTTCCAATCACACTTCAATGCCGTGGCTTATGCTGGACATCAGTACGGGAGATCATCAGGGACAGGCTGAACGGAGGTTGTGGTATGTATTTTAAGATATAAATGAGTAGACAACCCTGAGGGGGATATGAAGATTATAATTCATCACTGAGTTCAGATGACAGTAATAAACTGCTTAAACTCTCTAGTTGTATTTCGTGGTATCAGTTGTACTGTACAATTAAATTATTGCCTGGTAATCAGTCTTAATTATATCCATTATTCTCCATATAAATCAACTGAGCTACTGCCAGTAATTTACAACAAGCCATCTGATGCTCTCCATTAGATTTGAACCTGTAACTCACTCCGAGAGATCTATTACGTTTTAAACTCAGTGTGTCAAGTTCCTTCATTAGATGCTAAGCTGGCCACTGGTCCAGTGCATGTTGCAACTAAGGGATGCAAAGTGTTCATCAGCGAGCTAACCCACACGTAGGCAGGAATTTCTTCCCAATGGTGGCTGAGGAAGGCCCGATGCATCTCCTCTTCCTTATCACTGGGCTGGAAGGGATAAGTACAAATGTGTGTGACATACGTAGATGCAAGCTCATTAACAATATGTCCCAAAGCAATGTTTTAAAAGGCCCTTTATATCCCCTTTTGACTAGCTTGAGCCTAGTTCTATGTGGTTAATGTTAAAGAGACACAGAGTAACACTGCATTGAAACAGGCCCTTCGGCCCACCATATCCATGCCAACCATTAAGTACCGATCTGTACTAATCCCACTTACCAGCACTTGGTCCATAGCATTGCTTTGGTGGTTCAAATGGTTGTCATGGATTGATAGAGCGATACAAGATGGAAACAGGCTCAAGCCGACCAAGGTTCCCACCTGAGCCAGTCCCATTTTCCTGCAGTTGGCCCATATCCTCCTGAATCTTTCCTATCCATGTACCTGTCCAATTTCCCCTTTAAAAGTTATTAATGTACCTGCCTCAACCACTTCCTCTGGCAGCTCGTTCCATCTACGGACTACCCCCTGGGTGAAAAAGTTGCCCCTCGGGTTTATATTAAATCTCCCCCCCCCCTCACCTTATGTCCTCTATTTCTTGATTCCCCAACCCTGGGGAAAAGACTGAGTGCATTCACCCTATCTGTGCCCCTCGTGATTTCATACAACTTGTTGTCTAGATACCTCTTAGAGATCACAGGCACGGTAGCATAGTGGTTAGCATAATGCTTTACAGCGTTAGCAACCCAGGTTCAAATCCGGCCACTGTCTGTAAGGAGTTTGTACGTTCTCCCTGCGACTGCGTGGGTTTCCTCCAAGTGCTCCGGTTTCCTCCCACATTCCAAAGACGTACAGGTTAGGAAGTTATGGGCCGGAAGCGTGGCGACACTTGCGGGCTGCCCCCCAAATCACTACGCAAAAGATGTATTTCACAGTGTGTTTCGATGTACATGTGACTAATAAAGAGATCTTATCTTATCTTAAATGCTGTGAGAGTACACTCTCTCCAACACCAATGCCGGCAGTGTGTTCCAGATTCCAACCACTCTCAGGGTGAAAAGAATTCTTCCTCAGATCCCTTCTGAACCTCTTATCCCTTATGCTGAACCTATGCCCTCTGGTCTTGGACACCTGCTATGGAGATAAGTTTTTCCCCTATCTTTGCTCCTCATAGTTTATATATCTCTTTCAGGTCCCCTCTCAGCCTCCTCCGCTCCAAGGAAAACAAACCCAGCCACTCCAGTCTCTCCTCATAAGTGAAATGCTCCATCACAGGCAGCACCCTGGTGAGTCTCCTCTGTATGGACATGAAACAAATTTTAGCCCCCAGCTGTTTTTGATCTTCTGCATGACAGGGAATTATATTTTGCATCCCCTTTCTTTAATATAGCGTCAGTCAAAATCCAAAGTCACAGGAAAAGAAAATGCCTTAGTATAGGTGTCCATAGTCAATGAGTGCATACAAGACTAATATCTATGGATTTTTGGACACGTGATGTCATCACAATAACCTTTCTCTCAATGTCAACAAAAGAGTTGGTCATTGACTTCAGGAAAGGGGGCGGTGTACATGCACCTGTCGACATCAACGGTGCTGAGGTCGAGAGGGTGGAGAGCTTCAAGTTCCAAGGAGTGAACATCACCAACAGCCTGTCCTGGTCCAACCACGTAGACACCACAGCCAAGGAAGCTCACCAGCACCTCTACTTCCTCAGGAGGCTAAAGAAATCCGGTATGTCGTCTTTGACACTCACCATCTTTGATCGATGCACCATAGAAAGCATCCTATCTGGATGCATCACAGCTTGGTACGGCAACTACTCTGCCCAGGACCACAAGAAACTGCAGAGAGTTGTGGACACAGCCCAGCGCGTCACAGAAACCAGCCTCCGCTCCATGGACTCTGTCTATACCTCTCGCTGTCTTGGTGAAGCAGCCAACATAATCAAAGACCCCACCCATCCGGGTCATTCTCTCTTTTCTGCTCCCGCATCAGGCAGAAGATACGGGAGCCTGAGAGCACGTACCACCAGGCTCAAGGACAGCTTCTATCCCACTGTGATAAGACTATTGAACAGTTCCCTTATAGGATGAGATGGACTTTTGACCTCACAATCTACCTTGTTGTGACCTTGCACCTTATTGTCTACCTGCACTGCACTTCCTCTGTAGCTGTGATACTTTACTCTGTACTGTTATTGTTTTTACCTGTACTACCTCAATGCACTCTGTACTAACTCAATGTAACTGCACTGTGTAATGAATTGACCTGTACGATCGGTATGCAAGACAAATTTTTCACTGTACCTCGGTACAAGCGTCAATAATAATAAACCAATATCAATACCAATACAAAGGGAATCTGAGGGTTTGGGGACTGACAGGACAGTGATCCCGAGTAATGACCTTAGAGGCAGCAAGTATGAGCTCTTTCTTCTTAATTTACTCGCACAGTAAGCTCCCGCAAACGAGAACATGATAGTGATCGGATAATCTGCTTTGCAGTGATATTCATTCTTCAAACTGCCAGGGTTGTGTTTGAAGGTAAGAATGCTTTTGAAAAGTGTTGATGGGGAGGAACTGTCCTCTGTGATAGTGGAGGTGAAGATGGGTGGAGGAGGAGCAAAACTGACGCTGGGCAAGGAATCAGAGGGTGGAGATGAGGACTTATTTCATTTACTGCGAGCTTGTGATTTGGAACTTAAAAGGGGTGGAGGCAGACTCAATGGGAACTCACAAAACGGTATTAGATTTATACTGAATGGGGCTGTGGGGAAATAATTTCATTGTTAATGACTATAATTCAGTAACTTTACCAGGATGTTGCCAGGACTAGAGGGCCTGAGTTATAGGGAAAGGTTGGCCAGGCTAGGTCTTTATTCCTTGGGACATAGGGGCAACCTTACAGAAATGTTTAAAATTATGAGAGGCATAGATAAGGTGGACGGTAACAGTCTTTTCCCCAGGGTAGGGGAGTCCAAAACTAGGGGGCACAGGTTTAAAGTGAGAGGGGAAAGATTTAAAAGGGACCTGAGGGGCAACTTCTTCACGCAGAGGGCGGTGGGTATATGGAACGAGCTGCCAGAGGAAGTGGGTGAGGCAGGTACGATAGGATCATTTAAGAAGCACTTGGATAGGTACATGGAGGGGTGGGGCTTGGAGGGATATGGGCTGAACGCAGGAGATTGGGACTAGCTGGGTGGACACCGTGGTCGGCATGGACTGGTTGGGCCGAAGGGCCTGTATCCATGCCGTATTGCTCTATGACTCTGTGACTCTAATTAAATGGTTATCACACAAACCTTTTTATTTCAGAGGTCACTGTATATGTCCCGTCCTATTTTATTTTATTAAAAATGAAACTTTACTGTCAAATAAATGCAATGATTTAAGGCAAGCAAGATTTATCTCACCTCAGCCATTTGTAATTTTACAGGCGATTTTATAAGGTGGTTCATAGTCATTGAATGATTACTGAAAGGCTTGGCAGAATTTTACTGAAAGGTGGGCCGAAGGGCCTGTTTTGTGCTGTATGGTAATTCACCTTCTCCCACAAAGCCCCTAAAAACTTAAATTAACAAAAGACAACGAGAATGCTGAAAAGTAAGCATTGCTTTTGTCGGTCCATATGTTAGAGGAATGTGAATTCTGCCAAACCGTAATGGAATGGAGATCTTCCCATCATCTCGCAGGCTTTCTACTTTCCCCACGCTGGTTTGGCTAAGGGGCACACAGTTTAAGTCTGGGATTAACACAGTGGGCTGTGTGGCCTTATCTAGTGCTGTAATGATTCATTGATGGTGAGTAGTCTCAGGTGATTTGGCAGATAGATCGGATTTTATGTACTTCTCATGAATAGGTACACCAAGCTTAGTGTGAGTCTCTTCTGTCTGCACATTAAACAAATTTTAGCCTCCAGCTGTTTTTGATCTTCTGAGTAACAGTGAATTATATTTTGCATCTCCTCTCTTTAGTAAGAACTTGAATTTGCATAGCTTCTGTCGAAATCCGAAGTCACAGGAAGATATAGTGTACTCACTGCTTTAATGCAAGAGTCCCCTGTCCCCAAGTGCATACCGAGCTCATTGTCTCTGGGTTTTTGGACACAAATGCAGTCTGAGGATTTGGCGGTTGACAGTAAAGTGGTCCTGAGGCACAGGATCAGCCATGATCTTAGACGCGGCAAGTACGAGCTCTCTCACAGACGGAGGACTTCTATGGAAGGCCTCCACTATAATCCCTTCTATGTAATCTGCTCCAAATGATTCCCAGAGTCTGTGTTGCAGGGATGCGGACAATCAGCTAACTTAGACTAGAGTAACACAGCATGGAAACAGGCCCTTCGGCCCAACTTGTCCATGACGACCAAGATTCTCATCTAAGCTAGTCCCATTTGCCCGCGTTTGGCCCATATCCCTCTAAACCTTTCCTATCCACGTACCTGTCCAAATGTCTTTTTAAACATTATTGTACCTGCCTCAACCACTTCCTCTGGAAGCTTGTTCCTTCTACCCTTTCTGTGAAAAAAGTTGCCCCTCAGGTCCCTTTTAAGTCTTTCCCCTCTCACCTTAAATCTATGCTCTTTAGTTTTTTTATTCCCTTTTGCTTGGAAAAACACCGTGTGCATTTACTTTAGTGATGGCCCTCGTGATTTTGTACACCTCTTTTAGGACACCCCCGCCTTCCACACTCCAAAGTTCTAGCCTTAAGACCATTAGGGTGGTACGTATGTGGAATGAGCTGCCAGAGGAAGAGGATGAGGCCGGGATGTTAACAACTTTTAAAGACATTTGGACAGGTACAAGGATAGGAAAGGTTTAGAAGGTTATGGGCCAAATGCTGGCAAATGGGATTAGCTTGGATGGGGCATCTTGGTCAGCATGGACCAGTTGGGCTGAAGGGCCTGTTTCTGTGCTGTATGACTCTGTGACCATATGGGAACATAATTAGGCCATTCAGCCCATCGAGTCTGCTTCACCATTCAATCATGGCTGATTTTTTTTTAATTCTCCCGCCTTCTCCCTTTAACCCTTAACCCCTTTACCAATCAAGAACCTATCAATCTCTGCCTTAAATACACCCAATGACTTGCCCTCCACAGCCCTCTGTGGCAACGGATTCCACAGATTCACCACCCTCTGGCTGAAAAAATTCCTCCTCATCTCAGTTCTAAAGGGACATCCCTTTATTCTGAGGCTGTGCCCTCGGATCCTAGACTCTCCTACTGATGGAAACATCCTCTCCACGTCCCCTCTATCCAGACCTTCCAGTATCTGGTAAGTAGCCTGCCCAACCTATCCCTATAACTCAGGCCCTCAAATCCTGGCAACATCCTCGTAAAACCTCTTTGCACTCTTTCCAGCTTCGTGTGGTCTTCCCAGTAACATCAGGGGAAGAGAACCTAAGGCGCTGAAGAGAGAGAGCTGGTGATTGAGGTTGAAAGCTCCAAAGGCTGGTGCACCAATGATAGAACAAGGTCTGAAACCCAGTGGCAGGGGGACTCCGATTTAAGGGGTTTGGCAGAGAAAACAGGGGAGGTGTAGAGACAATGTTCGGGCTTCAAGTGTTCGCGCAGAAACGGTAGTGTAGCGGTTAGAGTAATGCTTTACAGCGCCAGCGACCCAGGTTCAATTCCCGCTGCTGTCTGCAAGGAGTTTGTACGTTCTCCCCGTGACTGCGTAGGTTTCCTCCGGGTGCTCCGGTTTCCTCCCACTTTCCGAAGACGTACGGGTTAGGAAGTTGTGGGCATGCTATGTTGGTTCCGGAAGCGTGGTGACACTTGTGGGCTGCCCCCAGAACACTATGCAAAATGATGCATTTCACTGTGTGTTTCAATGTACATGTGACTAATAAAAAAATCTTACCTTACGATTTGGAATGCACTGTCCGTCTGGTGGAAGCAATCCAACAGAAGAATTGGATTAGTATGTGTTGGCGAAACGACTGTGGGTAGTGGGGAAGGAGCAGCAGCAGCAGGATGGGCCGATTGGCCTCATTCTGTGCTGTGAGATTTTCATGGCCGTCTCCCTTCCTCCCAGTCTACACAATGGACAGATAAACAGCCCAGGATCTGATCCGCGAGGGAGCTCCGGGAGAGGAACGCCAGCATTGGACCGAGCCTGCGCGTAACACACAACGCGCAGGAGGACCTACGGAGTGACGTGGAGAGTCTACGTCTTGGGTCAAGAGCCTCGTCGCTTGTCCCTTTCCCTCCACAGACACCGCCGTGCATTGTGTGTTGCTCCAGACCCCGGCATCTTCAGTCTCCCGTGTCCCCGTTGCGGAGGACCACTGCCCCCGCACGCTACCCTCCCATCTCGCCGCAGACCGAATCGCAGAGACGCAGGGCAGAAGCAAGTTGTTGCCAATACCTTTATTGCACTTTCACCAGGTCGCAAAACAATTACCACAAAAGTAAAACCGAGGAACATCGCTAAAGGGATAGGCCGGAGCCACGAATTGCAGCCACGCCGTCCCTACCTGTACACCAAGAATTAAGAACAAAGCTGGTATCCAGTGAACTGTCGAGAAGATTCCCCACACCATCGTTGTCACTTGTCCTCAAAAGCCAGCTCAGTTTGCTCAAAGCAATGCAACCAACTTTCAAGTTTTCACACATCGGGAAGAGTCCTTTTTTTATTTTTATATATATTTAAAGATTTATATATTTTAAAGTCTTTCGTTTCTTCTGTTTTGGGATTGCACAACTGTTCAGTATTCACATTTTAGGATTGGATTCCATTGTGAAAAAAAAACAAATAAGTGCCTTAACTTAGAAACTTTTAATTATAATCATCTGCGATGGAGTCTATACTTTACATATTTGGGAACAATTACATCTCTGTTCTGAATTCACTGAATTCAAAAAGTAACATAGATCACCAGTCTCTGCAAGACTTTCTATTTCTCACTTAGACGAGTAAAAAAGAGAGGGAAATTTCTGGGTCCCTCTACTACCTGTTGGTGAAGGCTAAATTGGTTTCGAAGTCCATGTCATTTGCCACCACGTTGCTGTGACCTTCTTTTTCCACACAGTCACTGACCATCTTTAAAATGATCCTCACTCTCCTGTCCATTGCTTTCAGGTGGGCCTCGATCAGAATGGGCGAGAGTTTGTCCTGCATCAGCGACTCTGCCATCACGTCGCTCAGCTTGTACTCTTCCTTCGCCAGGAGCTGCAGTCGAAGGTAGGTCGATTGCTTGATTCTGTACAGGCGGCAGAAGGTGGAGGTGTTAACTGTGTGACGATTTACGCCCCTGTCCCCTATCGATGACGAAGCTCTTCCGCATCTCTGGACGACATGTCCCACCCCGCACCAAGCCTTTTCTCCCACCTCCCCCTGTGCTCACAAACTCGGACTGGTCCCTGCATTGGCTTACCTCCATTTTAAAACCCTTGCCCTTATTTTCATATCCCTCCATGGCCTTGCTCCCCAGGGCCATTCATGTAACCTCCTGTCCTGATCCAGGAATGTGGGCACGGTGGTCAAAAAAAGCAGACCAACGCCTCTACTTCCTCAGAAGGCAACAGAAGTTCAGCACGACCCCGATGACCCTCACCAATTTTTACAGCCGCACCATAGAATTCATCCTGTCCGGATGCATCACGGCTTGGTATGGAATATGCTTGGCCCAAGACCGCAAGAAACTGCAGAGTTGTGAACACAGCTCAGTCTATCAGGCAAACCAGCCTCCCTTCCAGTGACTCTGTCTGCACTTCCCGCTGCCTTGGAAAAGCAGCCAACATAATCAAGGACACCTCCCCCCCTGGTCATTCTCTCTTCGCCCCCCTCCAGTCAAGAAGATACAAAAGCTTGCGAGCATGTACCGCCAGGCTCAAGGACAGCTTCTATCCTGCTGTTATCAGACTCTTGAATGGACGTCTCATACACTAAAAGATCAAGTGTTCATCAGTCTCCCAATCAACCTCGTCGTGGCCCTTGCACTTTATTTGTCTACCTGCACTGCACTTTCTCTGTAACTACAACGCTATATTCTGCATTCTGTTTTTCTTTTTACTACCTCAATGTGCTTATGTATGACGTGATCTGTCTGGATGGCACGCAAACAAAAGCTTTTCACTGTGTCTCAGTATATTTGGCAATAATAAACCAATACCAACGCTAATACACCCTCAGTACTCACCGACAGCACTGGCTCAGTGGCACCAGGATGGAAAGCTCGTCATGAGAATGCTTGCCAAACCTGTGGAGAGAGCAAAGCAAAAACGTGAGGAAGCGCCTGCGCAGTTCCAGATGACGTGCAGGAGCGCTGTGTCTTACACGCGGACCCTGAAGCAGTCATGCAGCCTCATTCCCAGCTGTACTGCAGGGACTGACTTCAATGAGTGCTCCCCCTGCAACTCTTACTGCAACGTTGCAGGCGCAGTGGCAGATCCTGAGGAAGTTCCATTGCTCCCCCCAAGCCTGCAGAAGATCTTGCTCTTCGGTTCAGTGTTCCTCTTTCACTCAGAGAGACCCGTTAGAGGTTACACTGGTACTGTAATGTGAATCCAACATTCAGTCAATGGGTTTTCACACTGGAGCACACACATGCTTCACAGTTCAGACAACCGACTGCAAAACCACCCATCACAGCACAAATGCAAAGGGTGGACATCTAATGACACTGCGCTAGAAATTCAATGGTGCTGGTGGAGTTGTGCTAAAGGGTTGCTGTGTGGTGTGCCAATGACCACTAGGGTTGTGGACACATTCCAGTGCCAATGCCTCTACTTTCTTAGAAGTTTAAGGATCGGGTTGTCACAACATACTCCAACAGACTTCAACAGATGCACTGTTGAAAGGATCTGGACTGGTTGCATCATGACAATTCCAACACACGGGAAACACAAGAGGCTGCACGGAGTAGTAGACACAGCCCGGTCCATCACGGGCACAGCCCTCCCCACCACTGACAGCATCTACAGGAGGTGCTGCCTCAAGAAAGTGGCACCTACCATCAAGGATCCCCACCATCCAGGCCATGCGCTCTTCTCGCAGCTACCATCAGGCAGGAGGTACAGAAGCCTGAAGTCCCACACCACCAGGTTCAAGAACAGCTATTTCCCTTCAACCATCAGGTTCTTGAACCGACCTGCACAACCCTAACCCTACTTCAGCAACGGAACACTACGGACCACCTCTTGCACCGCTGTGGACTTTAGTTTTACACTAATGTCTTGTTTTGCATTGTCTTTTTTCTTCACTGACTTGTATAACTTATGTATAATTTATGCTTGTGTGTTGTCTGTACCTATGTGCCTGTGAGGCTGCTGCAAGAAAGTTTTTCATTGTACCTGTACCTCCCTGGACTTGTGCACATGATAATAAACTCCACTTGACTTGACAACCTCTTTCTTGGATATGCTGCTGTTGGGACTGACTTGAATAAGAAGAGGTTGTGCTCCGCATTCACTTTTAATCTGCAGGTTGTACTGGAAGCCAAGGCCCGGTTTCCATGGGCTGAGACCTGAGACACGGCCTAAGTTCCAAGCCCGGGTCCCCAAAGCCTTTTTCCCAAGGGCTGATACCCAAGTCCCAAGGCCAAGCCTGAGTCCCATGATCCAAGGTGCATCATGTGACACTCAAGGCCCTTGCAGACTTTCTTTGCACTGGGAATGTGGGGAGACTAAAATGAGTTTGGGGCAAGATTTGTGTAAAAAAAGGGTGCTTGCTGGTCAAAGACTCTTTTGGCCAAGGGACCTGTTTCCATGCTGTATGACTCACTGGACATGTACAAATTTCCAGGCCACTGACCAATGGTGAGACAGCCAAAAGCCTTCTTCACTGCCTCGTCTACCTGTGACGCCACTTTCAGGGAACCATGCACTTGTACTCCTAGGTCCCAGTCATTGTCTCTTCTAGCCTCTTCCGTTGGGTAGAAGATACAGGAGCCTGAGGCCACGTACCACCTGACTTAGGGACAGCTTCTACCCCACTGTGATAAGACTATTGAACGGTTCCCTTATATGATGAGATGGACTCTGACCTCACGATCTACCTTGTTGTGACCTTGCACCTTATTGTCTACCTGCACTGCACTTTCTCTGTAGCTGTGACACTTTACTCTGTACTGTTATTGTTTTTACCTGTACTATCTCAATGCACTCTGTACTAACCCAATGTAACTGCACTATGTAAATGAATTGATCTGTACGATCGGTATGCAAGACAAGTTTTTCACTGTACCTCGGTACAAGTGACATTAACAAACCAATACCAATACAACACTCCCCACAGCCATACTGTTCACTGTGAAAATCCTACCCTGGACTGTGTCATGTAGTCTCTCAGTCTCGACACTATCACAAATACCCCCCTTGATCTCCCTACCTCTCCCCTTCTCTGTAACTTAAATGTTTAACTTTCCCCTGTTCTCCTGATAGCTCATTGACCTGAAATGTGAACTCTGTTCCTTTCTCCACAGATGCTGCCTTACCCCCTGAGCACCTCTGCTTTTACCTCAGTTGAGGTTCACTGGCTGGGAAGCCAGTTGGAATGTCATGAACATGCTAAAAGTGTACGTTACGTTTGCTTTTCCTTTCCCCTAAACCTCCATCATCTTCCAGAGGGTGGGGCCGAGGTACTGCAAGCCCCAAACCGGCGGTTTTGTGAAGATTTCTTGGAAGATCCTTACCTTGGTAATTTGCATCCATGCATAAAACACAAGATTCTGTTCAGGGAGAGAATGCCACAGGCTGTGAGGTGTGGCAAGGGTGTCACCAATGGGTAACTCACTGCCGGAGAGCTTGTGGAAACACAGGTTTTCCTTGAGTTACATACATTTGACTTTTTGTTGCAACACCACTGATCCAATCTTTCCCACTGTGAAAATTTTGTTCAATGAAATGGCACCCACGAACTCAATCCTTCTGTGAGTCAAAGAATGGCTTTCAAGAGGGGATGGGATTGGCACTTGAAGAACTCACTGGGGCTACAGGGAAAATGCGAGGGATTGGATCTGATGAAATTAGACTTCGAGCAGCTGGCACTGACTCAATGGGCTGAATGGCCTCATTCTCTGCTGTAACATTCCCACATGTCTAAGGTTCGAGCACCCAGTTTTATTCCCAGTATCCGTGCCTGATTAGGCAGCACCTTTATTCAGAGGCTCAAACTAGTCTGGAGATGGGAAATGCTTGGTCTAGAATGCCTTTGTGCTAGTAACTCCAGTGACAATGCCAAGGCAGGTTAGATTAACCAGCTGGGCAGCACAGTGGCGCAGCAAGTAGAGCTGCTGCCTCACAGCTCCAGCGACCTGGGTTCAATCCTGATCTCCGGTGCTGTCTGTGTGGAGTTTGCACGTTCTCCCCGTGACTGCGTGGGTTTCTTCCAGTTTCCTCCCACATCCCAAAGACCAGAAGACATAGGGACAGAATTAGGCCATTCGGCCCGTTGAGTCTGCTCCGCCATTCGATCGTGGCTGATTTATTTTTCCCTCTCAGCCCCATTCTCCTGCCTTCTCCCCGTAACCTTTGACACCCTTACTAATCAAGAACCTATCAACCTCTGCTTTAAATACACCGAATGACTTGGACTCCACAGCCGTCTGTGGCAATGAATTCCACAGATTCGCCACCCTCAAGCTGAAGGGTGTCAGGCAGTGCCCTCTGGTCCTATAGTCTCCGCATCCTCTATATCCAGGCCTTTCAATGTTCGGTAGGTTTCAATGAGATCCCCCCTCATCCTTCTAACCTCCAGCGAGTACAGGCCCAGAGCCATCAAGTGCTCCTCATACGTTAACCCTTTCATCTCATTCTCGTAAACCTCCTCTGGACTCTCTCCAAAGCCAACAAGCCCTTCCAATACCAGAGGGCATGCATTTAAGGTGAGGGGGGTAGGTTCAGAAGAGATGTGAGGGGTAAGTTTTTTTACTGAGAGAGTGGTGGATGCCTGGAAAGCGTTGCCTGATAGGGTGGTGGAGGCAAATTCATTGGGGGCTTTTAAGAGGGGCTTGGATGGGCACATGAATGAGAGGAAAATGGAGGGATTATGGGCATTCTGTAGGTAGGAGGGAATAGCTATGTCGGCACAACATTGTGGGCCAAAGGGCCTGTTCTGTGCTGTACTATTCTATGTTCTTAGATATGGAGCCCAGAACTGCTCACAATACTCCAAATGTGGTCTGACCAACACCTCAGCAGTAACCCCCTGCTTTTATATTCTAGTCCTCTCGATGTGAATGCTAACATTGCATTTGCCTTCCTTATGACCTACTCAACCTGCAAGTTTAGGGAATCCTGTACTAGGACTCCCAAGTCCCTTTGCACCTCGATTTCTGAATTCTCTCCCTGTTAAGAAAATAGTCTGCGCCTTTATTCCTTCTACCAAAGTGCGTGACCAAAGATGTCCGGGTTGGTGGGTCAATTGGTTAATGCAAGTGACCTGTAGCGTGGGTGAGTGGAAGGTGAACCAGGGCTGAGTTGAGAGCCGGGTGACAGAGAGCCGATGAGCTTGTGTGTAGGTGAGGGGTAGAACTTGGAGGGAGTTGATGGGAATGTGGGGAGAATAAAATGGGATTTAGTGTGGGTTAATTGGCCACTGTAAATTACCTCAAGTGTGTAGATGAGGGTGAAAAGATGTTTGGTACGTTAATAAGCTGCTGTAAACTGCCCACAATAAAAGCAGAAAAACATTGGAAACACTCAGCATCTGTGGAGGGAGAAACAGAGTTAATGTTTCAAAACTGGCCCAAAATTTTAACTCTGTTTCCCGTTCCAATATCTCATTGATTTCCAGGTTTTTCTTTTCATTTACTGCAGATTGTCCCGAGTGTAAACAGGAAAATCAGGGGGAGGTGATGGGTGTGTGAGTGAGTATCGGCTCCAGGGAAATCAGTTGGGGAATGAGGATGATGAGAGCCAGCAGAGATTTGATGGGCCAAATGGCCTTCTTCTATGTTATAAGAGAACATAGCATGTAGTATCAGGGAGCAGCTCATTGCCCAAAGCCTGCTGAACTCACTCAGATACAGCAGAGTATATTTAACCAATGACGCACCACGTTGGCTGCTTGGAAGCGTCAGGGATTGAACAATGTGTGGGCCGTCCTTCAAAGGGCAAGAGCAGTTTGAGATACGATCCTAATTCTGTCCTGTCTTGGGATTGGTTGGAACGGGGACAGAACAAGCCCGAGGGCAGAAGATGTAAAGGATAGAAATGACCCCGGGGATTACTTTCCCAGTGGTCGGGTGGAGATTCAGGCCAAGTAGTTGTGACGAGCCTTCTGTGTTTATGAGCCTGCTGCTGTGAGTGGTGTTATACAGGATCAGAAATCCTCCAGGCAAGAGCTTTCAATCCCTGCAGCGGCCCCGTGGCCCTCAGACCAAGCTTCCTTCACACAAGGAATTTTAAGAGTATTCCTTGAGGAAAATGTCCAGTGAATTCCTTTCCCCAAGTGAGTAGCTCGGCAGAGACTGCCACCAGAACGCGAGCTGTGTGGGTCTGGTTCACACAGGGTCACTGCAGTCACCTTTCATCCAGTTTTGCAGACTTGTTCTTGAGGTAAACAGTGACTAAGTCCAAACCATTAGGATAAGAACATTAAACATCGATCTTATCAGCATTCACAAACACACAGAAAGGCATATGCCGTGTGTAGAAGTATGAGTGACCTCTAAAGGCTGACTATACCTTCTGCTGTGACCTTGACATGTTGTTGTACCTGATACCACTCTTTAGTCTGGGGATTGCTGGCTTCAGTAAAGTCTGTTTCACCCTGTCTAGTCTGGGAGATGATCGTTGCCTCAACAACAAAGAAACCTGCAGACACTACACTGGCCATGAATTTGGGATGCTGCACACAAAATAGAAAAATAGGAGGAGTAGGCCATTCTGCCCTTTGAGCCTGTTCTGTCATTCAATGGGATCATGACAGATCCTTTATCACATTCCCAATCTCTCTGTGCCTTGCTTCTACTTGCTTTGGAAATATGTTCAGAGACTTGACCTCTACAGTCTTCTGTGGCATATAATTCCACAGGACCTCCACCCTCTGAGTGAAGATGTTCCTTATCACCACAGTCCTAATGGTAAGGGCTACTGGCGCAGCCGGTAGAGCCGCTGCCTCACAGCTCTGGTGACCCGGGTTCGATCCTGACCTCCGGTACTGTCAGTGTGGAGTTTACTCGTCCTCCCTGTGAGACTGTGTGGGGTTTCCCCCGGGTGCTCCGGTTTCCTCCCACATCCCAAAGACGTGCGGGCTGGTAGGTGAATTCCCCCTAGTGTGTAGGTGAGGGCTAGAATCTGGGGGGGGGAGGTTGATAGGAATGTGGGGAGAATTAAATGGGATTAGTGTAGGGTTCGTGTCAATGGGTGGTTGATGGTCGGCATGGATACGATGGGCCAAAGTGCCTGTGCTGCATCACTCTAAAGGCCTTATCCCATATCCAGAGGCAGAGACCCCTGCTTCTAGAGCACCCCCCAACCAGAGGAACCATCTTCCTTGCACCCAGTCTGGTGAACCCTGTTAGAATTTTCCATGTTTCAATACAATCTGCTTCCTGTAAACTCCGGTAAAACCAGGCCGAGTTGATCCAATCCCTCCTCCTATGACATTCCCATCACCCCCGTGCCCAGTCTCGTGAACCTTCACTGCACTCCCTCTACACCTTTTGCTGAGAGAAACAGATCAAAACTGAGATAAGTACACAGTACTCCAGGTGCGGTCTTAACAAAGCCCCAGATCAACGTTGCTGCTCATGAAAGCAACAGGCGAATGAGATCCAAGGCAGAGAAATCCCAGAGGACGTGTAACTAATGTCATGGAGGGTCCCTGTTCCACCTCTTCCTCCTCCGACTCCCCAGTATGGACAATATCCCTGACGGTCCATTCCAGAGATTGGCCTCACTGCACACAGGTAGTTCTCTCACCGCTGGCTGAACAGGAGCACACCAGGTGAGTGACATGGGGAACGGGCGCGCAGGATGGACTGGAGAGCTCGAGGAGTGTGAACCGGCGCAGCCACAGACTGGCGAGGCTGTTCCTTGACATCACTGGAGTCTGGGGAACAGAGGAGCGAGGTGATACATGAGGAAAGGAAGGTGAATCTGTCACTGGCGGTAGGGCTGGTGATGTATGAAACGCTACTGCGTCTACAGCTCCACGAGCCACTGCTCAGGAGTGGTAGAATCCAGAAGAAGTTGGTGGGAATATGAGAAGAACAAAGGACAGGTATAAGTCAGACCACCTTGGTCACCCTGTTATAGGAAAGATGTGGTTAAAGTGGAGAGGGTACAGAGAAGATTTACGAGGCTGTTGCCAGGACTCGACGGCCTGAGTTATAGGGAGAGGTTGGCCAGGCTGGGTCTTTATTCCTCGGAATGTAGGAGAATGAGGGGTGACCTTATAGAGGTGTCTAAAATTATGAGAGGCATAGGATGGATGGTAACAGTCTTTTCCCCAGGGTAGGGGAGTCCAAAACTAGGGGGCATAGGTTTAGGGTGAGAGGGGAGAGATTTAAAAGGGACCTGAGGGGCAACTTTTTCACGCAGAGGGTGGTGAGTACATGGAACGAGCTGCCTGAGGAAGTGGTTGAGGCAAGTACAATAGTATCATTTAAGTAGCACTTGGATAGGTACATGGAGGGGCAGGGCTTGGAGGGATATGGGCTGAACGCAGGAAATTGGGACTAGCAGGGTGGGCACCATGGTTGGGCTGAGGGGCCTGTATCCATGCTGTATTGCTCTGTGACTCTATGACAGTACAGCACAGGAACTGGCCCTTTGGCCCACGACGTCTGCACTGACCATGATGCCAAATTAAACTAATCCCTTCTGCCTTTGTATGGTCTGCACCCCTCCATTCCCTGCCTGCCATGTGTCTGTCCAAATGCCTCTTAAACATTACGGTCGTACCCACCTCCACCACCACCACCCCGGCAGCATTTTCTAGGCACCCACCCCTCTCTGTGGGCAGGCACGGTAGTGTAGCGGTTAGTGTAACGCTATTACAGCGCCAGTGACCCGGGTTCAATTCCGGCCGCTGTCTGTAAGGAGTTTGTATGTTCTCCCCGTGTCTGCATGGGTTTCCTCCGGGTGCTCCAGTTTCCTCCCACATTCCAAAGACGTACGGGTTAGGAAGTTGTGGGCATGCTATGTTGGTGCTGGAAGCGTGGCGACACTTGCGGGCTGTCCCCAGAACATTCCACGCAAAAGATGCATTTCACTGTTTGTTTAGATGTACATGTGACCAATAAAGAAATCTTATGTTATCTGTGTCAAAAAACTTGCCTCGTAAATCTCCTTTAAACTTTCCTCCTCTCACCATAAAGCCCTGCCTTCTGGGGTTTGACATTTTCATACTGGGATAATGACTGTCTATCCCATCTATGCCTCTCATTATTTTATAAACTTCAATCAGGTTGTCCCTCTGACACTCCAGAGAAACCATCCAAGTCTGTCTAACAATAAAATGGGATTAGTGCAGGATTAATGTAAACGGATGTTCGATGGTCTGCACGGATTCAGTGAGCTGAAGGGCCTCATTCCGTACTTTGTGGCTCTGTAATTTGGACTCAGGGAAGAGAAGGGTGGGTCCCAGAGTTATAACAACTTCTGATCTATTGAGGGATAGCTGTAAATGTGCACGACACACACTGGGATAAGAAGCAGAGATGGTGAAAGTGACTGCAAATTGTGGGCGAGAGCTGTCAAAACCCAGTGAAGACTTCATGAATGGGAACAGTATCGTAGACTCTGGGCCAGAAAATGTTCGAGGCAAGTGAATCTGATGACAGATGTTGGTGGAAACAAGAGGAGAGGTGAAGGGGTCTCGACCCGAAATGGCGACTGTCCATTTCCCTCCACACCTGCTGCCTGACCTGCTGAGTTCCTCCAGCAGTTTGGATTTTGCTGGTGGAAAGAGACGGGGTGAACAAGGGGATTTAAAAGGGAACATGGCTCGAATCATTCGAGTTAAAAACCACATGGGTTGGATCGGTGTTGCTCAGGGAAAGAACTGAGGCTGGACAAACTTGGGCTCTTTTCTCTGGAGGGACGGAGGCTGAGGGGTGATCTGTTGGAAGTGCATAAAATTATGAGGGGCATAGATAGGGTGGACGAGCAATATCTTTTTCCCATTATTGAGTGATCCAATACCAGAGGGCATGCATTTAAGGTGAGAGGGGGAAGGTTCAGAAGAGATGTGAGGGGTACGTTTTTTTACTGAGAGAGTGGTGGATGCCTGGAGTGCGTTGCCTGATAGGGTGGTGGAGGCAAATTCACTGGGGGCTTTTAAGAGGGGTTTGGATGATGGGGGAAATGGAGGGATATGGGTATTCTGTAGGTAGGAGGGATTAGCTATGTCAGCACAACATTGTGGGCTAAAGGGCCTGTTCTGTGCTGTACTGTCCTATGTTCTATATGTCAATTAGCAAGTGAAATATTGGCCTAACAGTTTTATTCATTGCAAGATCGAGTGCCAGGCAGTCAGTGGATTCACTGGTCCTCTCAATGTGTCGCCAGCACAGTGGGATGGTGGGTGGAGTGTTGGGAGGAGGGAGAGCCGAAGGTACGTGCCTCAAGGAAAGTAGTGGATGGGTCCACAGCAAAAGCGAGGAAAGGAAAGCACAGCTTCGGAATGGAAGAGAGGAAGGAAGTATAGACGGGGTAGACAGGATCTTTTCCCCAGGATAGAAATGTCAGATATTATAGGTTTAAGGTGAGAGGGGGGGAAAGTTTAAAGGAGATGTGCAGGGCAAGTTTTTTTACACGGAGTGTGGTGGGTGCCTGGAATGTGCTGCCAGAGGTGGTGATGGAGGCAGATACGATAGAGGCGTTTAAGAGGTTTTTAGACAGGCACATGAATATGCAGGGAATGGAGGGATACGGACCCTGTGCAGGCAGAACGGATTACTTTAATTTGGCACAGACATCATGGACTGGATGACGTGTTCCTGCGCTGTACTGTTCTATGTTCAAGGCTGAAGATACCAGGTATAAAAACAGATAATGCTGGAAATACTCAGCAGGTCAGGCAGTATCTGTACAGAGAGAAACAGTTAATGTTTTAGCATAGAAACCTCTGTTTAAACTGAGGTGTAGATCTGAAACGTTAACACTATTTCTCTCTCCACAGATGCTGCCTGACCTGCTGAGTATTTCCAGGGTTTTCTCTTTTTGTTTCAGCTTTCCAGCGTCTGTGGTTTTTTTATATCTTCACACACTCAAGCAGGCCAGGTGGCTGGATAAAGGCAGGTAGACTGGGAGTGTGAAAAGGCATCCAAAGAAGATTCTTTTTATCACACGATCATGATCTTCAGTGCTGCGCTAATGCAATGTGCAATTGTATCTGATGCACATCAATCATAGTTATTATATGTTCATGTTAAGCTTTATGTAAATGGTACTGCAAACAGGTGGTGTCAAGGAAATGGTGAACCAGAGCAGGTAATGGGCTCACAGATATGGGGATAATCATGTTAATACAATGATTATAGAACAGGATGCAGACCCAGTGCGTGTGAGACTGATATGAGGAGGTGATTTACTGCAGTCGCCAACAACTAAAGTAGACACTTCAGAAATATTAATTACATCTCATAGTGAAGAATTTTGCCACTAAACACCAGGTGAATTTATGTTAGATTGAATTTATAACTGTGTGTATATCTTTGTAATTAATTATAGGTGAATAGTTAACCCATGCTGTAATTTTAACAATGAAGGCAGCTCTAGTTCTGTATGGATTTGGTACTAATTTGGAAGGGGAAGTTGTGCAAGGCAGTAAGTCTAAGAACTGAGTCTGTCACCTTGATGAATTGTTCTATTAGACACTGCTCTTGTGTTCAAAATGTCTGTTTTCAATAAAAGCTGTTCTGTTGTTAACTCTGGATAGTTTGAGTGACATTTTTTTCCACTGACAACAAAGAAACGCATGCACTACATCTTACCCATGTTTGTGCAGGTGTACACATGCTTCTGCACATGTCCATACATCTCACTCACATGAAAACAATCACTGTTCACCCACAGCTACATAAACACACACACACACACACACACACACACACACACACACACACACACACACACACTTACATACATGTATGCACTCATGAACACACACAGTCCATAAGACCATAAGATATAGGAGCAAAATTAGGCCATTCGGCCCATTGTGTCTGGTCTGCCATTCAATCATGGGCTGATTTTTTTTTAACAACCCCATTCTCTGACATTCTCCCTGTAACCCTTAACCCACTTACCAATCAAGAACCTATCAATCTTTGCCTTAACTACATAAGAAGATAAGAAATAGGAGCAGGAGGAGGCCGTCTGGCCCATCGAGCCTGCTCCGCCATTCAATAAGATCATGGCTGATCTGGCTGTGGACTCAGATCCACCTACCTGCCTTTTCCCCATAACCCTTAATTTCCCTACTATGCAAAAATCTACCTAACTACGTCTTAAATATATTTAATGAGGTAGCCTCTACTGCTTCCCTGGACAGAGAATTCCACAGATTCACTACTCTCTGGGAAAAGCAGATTCTCCTCATCTCCGTCCTAAATCTATTCCCCCGAATCTTGAAGCTATGTCTCCTAGTTCTAGTCTCACCTACTAGTGGAAACAACATTCCTGACTCTATCTTATCTATCCCTTTCATAATTTTATATGTTTCTATAAGATCCCCTCTCATTTTTCTGAATTCCAGCGAGTACAGTCCCAGGTGACTCAATCTCTCCTCATAGGCTAACCCCCTCATCTCCGGAACCAACCTGGTGAACCTCCTCTGCACCGGCTCCAAAGCCAGTACATCTTTCCTCAAATAAGGAGACCAAAACTGCACGCAATACTCCAGGTGTGGCCTCACCAGTACCCCGTACAGTTGCAGCATAACCTCCCTGCTCTTAAATTCAATCCCTCTAGCAATGAAGGCCAACATTGCATTTGCCTTCTTGATAACCTGTTGTACCTGCAAACCAACCTTTTGCGATTCATGCACAAGCACTCCCAACTCCCTCTGCACAACAGCATGCTGCAATCTTTCACCATTTAAATAATAATCTGATCTTCTATTTTTCCTTCCAAAGTGGATGACCTCGCATTTACCAACGTTGAACTCCATCTGCCAGACCCTTGCCCACTCACTGAACCCATCTATATCTCTCTGCAGACTCTCTGCATCCTCTGCACAATTTGCTTTTCCACTCAATTTAGTGTCATCAGAAAACTTAGATACGCTGCACTCGGTCCCCTCTTCCAAATCGTTAATGTATATCGTGAACAGTTGTGGGCCCAGCACCGACCCCTGCGGCACCCCGCTCACCACTGATTGCCATCTAGAGAAACGCCCATTTATCCCAACTCTCTGCCTTCTATTGGTTAACCAATCCTCTATTCATGCTAATACATTACCCCCAACTCCATGCATCTTTATTTTATGGATAGATCTTTTATGCGGCACCTCATCGAACGCTTTCTGGAAATCCAAGTATACAACATCCACCTGTTCCCCTCTATCCACTGCGCTCATTATATCCTCAAAGAACTCCAGTAAGTTTGTCAAACAGGACCTGCCCTTCCTGAATCCATGCTGTGTCTGCCATTTCTATCCAGATGTCTCGCTATTTCTTCCTTAATGATAGCTTCAAGCATTTTCCCGACTACAGATGTTAAGCTAACTGGCCTATAGTTACCTGCCTTTTGCCTACATCCTTTTTTAAACAGTGGCGTGACATTCGCTGTCTTCCAATCTGCCGGGACCTGTCCAGAGAATTTTGGTAAATTATCACAAAGCCTCTACTATAACTTCCGCCATTTCTTTCAGTACCCTGGGATGCATCTCATCAGAACCAGGAGACTTGTCTACCTTTAGGCCCATGAGTTTGCTCATCACTACCTCTTTAGTGACAGCAATTGTACCGAGGTTCTCAACCCCCCCCACTCCCCGCCCCCCCATCACATCCATAACACAGGCCACTGAATCTCTTTGGCATGTTAGACGTACCGTCCACTATGAAGACCAACACAAAATAGTTGTTCAAGGCCTCGGCCATCTCTGCATTACCCAATATTAATTCCCCTTTCTGATCTTCCAAGGAATGTACGTTCACTTTAGCCGCCCTTTTCCGCTTTATATAATTATAAAAACTTTTACTATTTGTTTTTATATTTTGGGCTAGATTACTTTCATAATCTATCTTCCCTTTCCTTATTGCTTGCTTAGTCGTTCTTTGTTGCTTTTTAAAGTTTTCCCAGTCTACTACTCTTGGCGACTTTGTATGCGTGAGCTTTTAGCTTGATGCCTTCTTTTATTTCCTCAGTTATCCAAGGCTGGCTCTCCCCACCCTTACTCTCCTGCTTTTAACTGGAATATACTTTTGTTGAGCACTGTGAAAAATCTCTTTGAAAGTCTTCCACTGTTCCTCAACTGTCCCACCATGTAGCCTGTGTTTCCAGTCTACGCTAGCCAACTCCTCCCTCATCACGTTGTAGTCTCCCTTAATACACTGGTTTTAGATTGAACCATTGCACCCTCCATTTGTATGAGAAATTCAATCATACTATGGTCACTCTTTCCAAGAGGATCCCTAACTGCAAGATTGTTAATTTTACCTGTCTCGTTGCACAGGACCAGATCTAAGATAGCATGTTCCCTTGTAGGTTCACTAACATGCTGTTCAAGAAAGCTATCACGGATGCATTCTATGAAGTTCTCCTCAAGACTGCCTCAACTAACTTGATTCGCCCAATCTATGTGGAAGTTAAAGTCCTGCATGACAACTGCCGTTTCATTCTCACATGCCTCAAATATTTCTTGGTTTATTGCCTGTGCCACTGTAATGTTATTATTCGGTGGCCTATAGACAACACCCACCAGTGATTTTTTCCCTTTTTTGTTCCTAATCTCTGCCCAGATGGACTCAACATTCTGCTCCTTAGATCTTATATCGTCTCTCACTATCGCCCTGATCTCATCCTTAATTAAGAGTGCTACCCCACCTCCCTTACCTTCCTGCCTATCCTTCCGTATTACCTGATACCCTTGGATATTTAATTCCCACTCATCTCCACCCTGCAACCACGTCTCCGTAATGGCCACTAAATCACACCCCTTTCTACTGATTTGTGCCACAAGTTCACTGACCTTGTTTCAAATACTATGGGCATTCAGATAAAGTGCCCTTACACTCATTGTCCTTTCAGAATCCAGTAACCTTTGTGTCCTTTGCATTTGACTTTTCTGTTCTCCACTCTTACTTTTCTCTTTTCTAACCTTTGCTCTGGTCTCTGCTTTGCTTCCCTCTGTCTTTCTGCTCGGATTCCCACCCCCCTACCGTATTGGTTTAAACCCTCCCCAATAGCACTAGCAAACAATCCTCCTAGGACATTGCTCCCAGTCCTGCTCGGGTGTAGACCGTCCAGTTTGTACTGGTCCCACCTCCCCCAGAATCGGTCCCAATGCCCCAGGAATCTGAAACCCTCCCTCCTGCACCACTGCTCAAGCCGCATATTCATCCTTACTGTGCTGCTATTCCTACTCTGAATGTACGCCCAATGACTTGGCCTCCACAGACCTCTTGTGGCAATGAATTCCATGGATTCACCGCCCTCTGGCTGAAGAAATTCCTCCTCATTTCAGTTCTAAAGGGACATCCCTTTATTCTGAGGCTGTGCCCTCAGATCCTGGACTCTCTGAAACATCCTCTCCACATCTACTCTATCCCATCGCACAGATTCACACACTCAGATATATGCACACACAAGCACGGCATGCACATGCATGTAGACTATGCACCTGTGCACATGCATGCATGCACACATATAAAAACATGCACACACATATTTTTGCACTTCCAGTTGGGAGACAGTACGTTTCTTACTCCTTACCCTCTTCCATTGTCCAGATGGATAATAAATGAATCGTTTCCAAACTTCTCAAAGGTTTCGTAATGGTGCCGATCCATATTACCTGTGGAGGGAGCAGGAGGAAACCAGTCAGCCTGAAGACCAGACCTGACCTAACCCAACTCCCCATTGCTTGTCCTCTGTTCATCCACTCTTGGTCATACACACGAGGTGGACACTGATTGCCAGCCAGCTACTTTACCTTGGAGGGAAAGTCACTGAAGCTACATTTTCAGCAAGTGGATGTGACCTTGCAACAGCACCCACTGCCTCGCCATTGAACGTCTGGCATGTCCGTCCTAGTTGAGCTCCGCCTTCCCACTGGTGTCCATCCTCCACGGAGGGGACCTCGTGGAGAAGCGGAAGACTTGGAGAGGATTGAGCAGGGTGGATGCTGAGAGGACGTCTCCTCAGTCTGAGAGTCTGAAGCAGACACTGCAGAGTTCAGCTCCATTTACTTCTTCATCTCCTGTGCCAAGCAAGGAGATTAGTGTAGCAAGACCTGCATGTATTGGTATTGGTTTATTATTGTCACTTGTACCGAGGTACAGTGAAAAACTTGTCTTGCGTACCGATCGTACAGGTCAATTCATTACACAGTGCAGTTACATTGAGTTAGTACAGAGTGCATTGAGGTAGTACAGGTAAAAACAATAACAGTACAGAGTAAAGTGTCCCAGCTACAGAGAAAGTGCAGCGCAATAAGGTGCAAGGTCACACCAAGGTGGGTCATGAGGTCAGAATCCATCTCATCGTATAAGGGAACCATTCAGTAGTCTTATCACAGTGGGATAGAAGCCTGGTGGTACGTGCCTTAAGGACAGCTTCTATCCCACTGTGATAAGAACACAAGAGGCTGCAGATACTGGAATTTAGAGCAACACACAAAATGCTGGAGGAACCCAGCAGGTCGGGCAGCATCTGTGGAGGGAAATGGACAGTCGACATTTCGGATCAAAACCCTTCATCTGAACTGAAAGATGGAGGGGAGCTAGCCAGTATAAAGAGGTGGTGGGAAGTCGGCGGGGCAAGAGCCGGCAGGTGATAGGTGGATCTGGTGAGGGGGGGGGGGGGGTGATAGGCAGATGGAGGAGGGGAGAGTGGGAATAGCGACAGAGGGCGGGAGGTGATAGGTGGAGGCGACGGAGGGCCGCAGCTGGTGGAGTCTGATAGGAGAGGAAGGTGGAGCATGGAATAGAGGGAGGGGGGTAGGGAGGGGAGGGGGGATTGGTAGGACAGGGGAACCAGTGGGAGGAGTTGAGTGGGTGACGGACATCCCCCCTCCACCTTTTTAGACCTTTCTAATTTAAAAAAAAATTTATATCTTCCAGTTCAGATGAAGGGTCCCGACCCGAATTGTCAACTGTCCATTTTCCTCCATAGATGCTGCCTGACCTGCTGAGTTCCTGAGAGTCTGAAGGCAGGGTGCCTGGTCTCAGGGTAAGGGTTCTGGCCAAGTAAGGCAGAGGGTTGTGAGTCTTTGTATCACCCCACAGGCAGTGGATGCTTAGTCACTGACCTAAAGGTGGAGACTGATGGATTTTTGAACTGCTAAAGGAATCAAGGCGCGTGGAGTTTGAACGGGAAAGTGGCTGAGGTGCAGGATTAGCCAAGATACTAAGTGGGATAGCAGACGATGGACCAAAAAGCCTGCTCCTGTATCTAAAAATCTCAAGGGTGATCCTCTTGTCAGATGATCAGCACTTTTATTCCCAAATCCAATGGCTTCACACATGATGAGCAAAATGCCATAGAAAAGGGAACAGAGCATTAATTTGAGGCAATATTGCCCGAGTTCATCCCTGTCTCGAGAGTTGTTTAGACCAGCGTCAAGGAGATTCTCTTCCAATTCCTGCAAGCCCAGCCAATCCTGGGATCTTGTCAATTGCAAACGTCCGGGAGGAGTGGGAAACCGGGATTGAGGGATGTACGTTAAGCAAGGGGACGGGAGAGTGAGAGGTGAGGTGGTTGGTGGAACACAGAACAGTACAGCACAGGAACAGGCCTTTCGGCCCACAACGTCTGTGCGGACCATGATCCCAATCCAAGCTAATCCCATCTGCCTGCACATGGTCTATACCCCACCATCCACTGCCTGTTCATGTCCCTGTCTGAATGCCTCTTAAATGTTGCTATTGTATCTGCTTCCATCATTTCCCCCAGCAGCGCGTTCCAGTACCTACCACCCTCTATGTAAAAAACTTGCCTCATAAATTTCTTTTAAACCTTCCCCCTCTCACCTTAAACCTCTGCCCTCTGGTATTTGATGTTCCCACCCTGAGAAAATGACTCTGTGACTATCTACCCTGTCTATGACTCTCATAATTTTATAAACTTCTATCAGGTCTCCCCTCAGCCTCCAACGTTCCAGAGAAAACAATCCAAGTTTGTCCAACCTCTCCTTATAGCTCATGCCCTCTAATCCAGGCAGCATCCTGGTGAACCTCTTCTGCACCCTCTTCAAAGTCAGCACATCCTTCCTGTAATGGGGCAACCAGAACTGCACACAATACTCCAAATGTGGCCTGGCCAAAGTTTTATAATGGAATTATGGTGGAATTGGGACTTGTGATCTGAATGGAGGGATAGTCTTGGTGGGCTGAATGGACTCCTCTTGATTCTGCTCTGCCTAACATCTGAGCCTCATTGTGCTTCTCGTCCAACCCCAAATGTTCTTACAACCTTAGAATTGTGAGGGTCCAATAAGCCATTTGGCCCATCAAGTCTATGCTGGCTCCTGGTGGACCAATCCTACAGTAATGTTCTCCTACTCTTTCCTGAAGCCACGCAATTTATTCCCTCAAATGCCTGCCCATTTCTCTGCATGTCCCAAAAACTATCAAGGACTGAGCAGCGAATGGCCTGTCCCTGCTTCTATCCCTTCGTAAGTCAGATGATATACGGGAAGCAAGAAGAAACCATTCTGCCCGTTGATACTGTTCCTCTCAGGTCTAAATATACCAACCAGCTGATCGCTGCCATAGAACCATAGAACACTACAGCACAGAAAACAGGCCATTCGGCCCTTCTGGTCTGCACCGAAACTTTATTCCGCTAGTCTCATTTACCTGCACCCAGTCCAAAACCCTCCAGACCTCTCCCGTCCATGTATCTATCCAATTTATTCTTAAAACTTAAGAGTGAGCCCGCATTTACCACATCAGATGGCAGCTCGTTCCACACTCCCACCGCTCTCTGAGTGAAGAAGTTCCCCCTAAACCTTTCCCCTTTCACCCTAAAGCCATGTCCTCTTGTACTTATCTCTCCTAATCCAGGCGGAGAGAGCCTACTCGCATTTACTGCGACTGCAGAAGTTCAGCTAATTCAGTATGGGCTGGCCATCAGCCCTGGGCTCTTCCTGCCCAGTGCCTTTTCTGACTATGCAGGAATGCCATGGTTTACTGGAAGTGCAGGGTGCTTGGAACTGTGGGCTGAAGGGCATGTTTCCATCTTGTATGACCCTATCACATGGAGAACCTTCCTTACCCATGAGAAAGTCAAAAATAGTCATGTCGATGAGGTCGAGGAGCCGTGTGCCGGAGTTGTAAGGTGCGGTTTGTTTGACTTCCTCGCAGTAGTCAGGATCGACCTCCCATCTGCTCAGAGGAAGCAGAAAGCCCTGTTAGTGATGGCAATATCTGCGCAAACCTCCCTCACACCGAGACTCCTCTCATCCAGTGACGAAGTCTCTGTTACTCCCAATGCTTCTCCAATTCCCTAATCCCAGGGTCTTATTACCATAGCATCTGCTGTATAAGTCACACTGGTATATAAATTAACCCATCTCTGTCCAATAACAACTGAAACCCATGGTCTATGTTCTGTAATATCTGCTGTATAAGTCACACTGGTGTATAAGTTAACCCCTGTCCCTGTCTAACAACAGCTGAACCCCAGGGTCTATATACCATAACATCTGCTGTATAAGTCACACTGGTGTATAAATTAACCCGTCTCTAACTAACAACAGCTGAAGCCCAGGGTCTATGTACCATAACATCTGCTGCATAAGTCACACTGGTGTATAAGTTAACCCACACTCTCCATCCAAAAATGGCTGATCCCAGGGTCTATTTAATGTAACATCTAGTGTATAAAAGTTAAGGTATATGAGTTAACAATTTATTGTAACACCGTAATATCTGGTGTATGTCACATTGATGTATATAGGATATTTTTGTCTCCTCCGCTTCCAAAACAAAGTTCTAGTTTTGAAACCGATAGATTCCAGTAATCATCCACGGCGTTACCCTTTACAGTTTCCCAGCTTGAAGTAAAGTTTTGTAAAATATGCATCAATAATGAAAGATCAATGAATGAAAATAAGGTGTACAAGATGATAAGAGGCATAGATCGAGTGGACAGTCAGAGACTTCTTTCCAGGGTGACAATGGCTAACATGAGGGGACATAATTTTAAAGGTGATTGGAGGAAGATATAAGGGGGATGTCAGAGGAAAGTTTTTTACATAGAGAGTGGTGAGTGCATGGAACGCACTGCCGGCAGAGGTTGTGGGGGCAGATACATTAGGGACATCGAAGAGACTCTTAGATAGCGACACATGAATGATAGAGAAATGGGGGCTATGTGGGAGGGAAGGGTTAGATAGATCTTAGAGCAGGATAAAATGTTGGCACAACATTGTGGCCGAAGGGCCTGTACTGTGCTGTAGTGTTCTGTGTTCTAACACTGAATTGTACAACGTCTAACTTGTTTAGAACATAGAACAGTACACCACAGGAACAGGCCCTTCGGCCCACAATGTCTGTGCTGGCTGTGATGACAAATTAAACCAATCCCCTCTGCCTGCCTCCATACCTCTCTGACCAGTGTGTGTCTAAATGCCTCATAATGGTGGATAATTCAATCTCACCTCCCCTCCCCCACCCTTTCGTAACTGCCCAGAAGGGAGACGGGCACCATATCCCGCGCCCGACTTACTCTGCCCGCTTGCGTTTGTGGTAAGAGCGCCGCCACGGGTTCCTCCAAGTTTTCCTTTTGGCCAGGGCCAGGTCTGGCAGGAAGGCGGCCAGCGATCCTTCGATCTGGTCGGGCTTCCCGCACAGAGCGTGCTCGGTGGAGCAGTAGTAGGAGCACTCTCCGTAGAAGCAGACGTTGTTGGCTACACGGGGAGAAGAGGGGTGGTGGGGGGGGGGGGGGGGGGGGCGTGGGGGAGACAGAGAGAGGGTGACAATTAGCCAGGTAATGACAGGCGGCGCGTCGTGGGATCGAGCACGTTGCGGTATCGAGCGTGTCGCGGGCTGCCACATGCGGGGAGTGGGTGAATTCCAGCATGGGACTCAGCAATTATAGAACATGGAACAGTACAGCACAGGAACAGGCCCTTCGGCCCACCATGTCTGCGCTGACCATGATGCCAAATTAAGTTCAGCTTATCTGCCTGCACGTGATCCATACCCCTCCATTCCCTGCACATTCATGTGCCTGTCTGGATGCCCCTTAAACGCCTCTGTCGTATCTGCCTCCACCACCACCCCTGGCAGCGCATTCCAGACACCCACCGCTCTCTGTGTAAAAAACCTTGACCCATACATCTCCTTTGAACTTTCCCCCCTCTCACCTTAAACCTGTGCCCTCTAGCATTTGACATTTCTACACTGGGAAAAAAGACTCCTATCTCTACCTCTCATAACTTTATAAAATTTTATAAAGTCTTCATTGAGGGGTCAGCGGTGGAAAGGGTGAGCAGCTTCAAGTTCCTGAGCGTCAACATCTCAGAGGATCTTTCCTGGGCCCAACACATTGATGCAATCACAAAGAAGGCACACCAGCAGCTCTACTTCATTAGGAGTTTGAGAAGATTTGGTAAGTCACCAAAGACCCTTACGAATTTGTATAGATGTACGGTAGAGAGTATTCTGACTGGTTGCATCACCGCCTGGTATGGAGGCTCCAATGTGCAGGATCGCAAGAGGCTGCAGAGGGTTGTAGACTCAGCCAGCTCCATCAGTGACACAACCCTCCCCGCCATCGATGACATCTTCAAGCGGTGATCTCGCAAGAAGGACCTCATTATTCCTCTTTTGCACTATTTATTTATTTTTGTAACTTATAGTAATTTTTATGTCTTGCACTGTACTGCTGTCGCAAAACAACAAATTTCACGACATATGTCAGTGATAATAAACCTGATTCTGAACTTCTATCAGGTCTCCCCTCAGCCTCCGCCGCTCCAGAGAAAACAATCCAAGTCTGTCCAACCTCTCCTTATAGCTCATACCCTCTAATCCAGGCAGCATCCTGGTGAACCTCTCCTGCACCCTTTCCAAAGCCTCCACATCCTTCCTGTAATGGAGCAAACAGAACTGCACACAATGCTCCAAATGTAGCCTAACCAATGCTTTATTCAGTTGCAACAAGACTTTCTGACTCTTACACCCACTGCCCCGACCGATGAAGGCAAGTATGCCGTACACCTTCTTTCCCACCCTATCTACTTGCCAATAATCAGGTGGATGGTACACTTTGGTAGCACCTCGAAGCAAGAGCACAGGTCCGCAGCAGAGTCTTGTGGTAACAAAGGAAAGATCTTGAATCCCAAATTGCCTCTTGGTAAACCTGAATTACAGTGCACGATTAGTATTTTCACCGTGCACCGCTTCCTGCACTGCTTTCAAGCTAGCCAATACCATTCTGACTGGGCATGGCGATGTGACTGCATGTAGAGCAAAACTACCTCCACTGAGTCCAGATGAAGGGTCTCAACCCAAAATGTTGACTGCCCATTTCCCTCCACAGATGCTGCCTGACCTGCTGAGTTCCTCCAGCGCTTTGTGTGTTGCTCCAGATTTCCACTATCTTGTGTTACTCAGCCACAGTCCTTCTTAATCGCCACTCCTGTGCTTGCTGAGACGCACTGGCTCCTGGACTGTTACTACCTTGATTTTAAAAATTCTTATCCCCTCCACGCCGTCCCCCAAGCCATCTCTCTAACCTTCCCCAGCCCTACACTGCTCCAAGACGTAAAACACTACGATGATGGAGGAACTCAGCAGGCCAGGCAGCATCCGTGGAAAAAAGCAGGCAGTCAACATTTCGGGTCAGGACCCTTCTCCAGGACTAAGGGTGCTGGGATTCTCCATGTTAAGGGAACAAACTTCACTGGCAACATATTGGATGTGCACTGGGTGCTAGAGAGATAGATAAATTGGTTTATTATTGTCATGTGTACTGAGATACAGTGAAAAGCTTTGTTCGCGTGCCATCCAGGCAGACTATTTCATACATGATTACATCAACATAGTAAAAAGAAAACAGAATGTAGAATATGGTGTCGTGGTTACAGAGAAAGTGCAATGCAGGTAGAAAATAAAGTATCAAAGGAGATCGCGAGTTCATCTTTTAGCATATATGAGGTCCACTCAAGAGTCTGATAACAGTGGGATAGAAGCCTCCTTGAGCTTGGTGGTACGTGCTCTAAGGCTTTTGTATCTTCTTCCCGACGGGAGAGGAGAGAAGCATATCGGGGGTGGGAGGGTTCCTTGACTATGCCGGCTGCTTTCCCGAGGCAGTGTAGACAGAGTCCATGGAGGGGAGGCTGGCTTCCGTGATGGACTGGGCTACGTCCACAACTCTACAGTTCATTGCGGTCCCGGGCAGAGCAGTTGCCATACCAAACCACGATGCATCCAGATAGTATACTTTCTATGATGTGTCTGTAAAAATTGGTGACGGTCATCGGGGACATACCGAACTTCCTTCGCCTTCTGGGGAAGTAGAGGTGCTGGTGTGCTTCTCTGCAATTTGCGACAGCTTATTCTGCAAGACCAAGGCCACTTCAGGCATTTCCTGTATGGTCTTCGCTCCAACAGCCCCCTGCCAACATCAAGCACCCTTGAGCAAGGAGATTCACTGTTAAAAGGGCGCAGCGCAGAGGTGGGAGGTGGGATTGTGAGGCCCCACTGTATCAAGTTGCCTACCTGGCGAGATGAAGAAGGTCCTCCAGAGCTTCTTGTCACGCGTCACGTCTCGGATTTCCCTCGTCATGTTGATCAGTCTCCCGGCAACCGGGGGCACACGTCGGAAATCCAGAATCCTTCAAAGGGAAAAGAGCCTTAGTGCATCGTCAAGACAGCAACACGAACTCTCGATAGGGTGGTAAAGAAGGCGTATGGCATGCTTGCCTTCATCAGTTGGGACACTGAGTATAAGAGTAACAAAGTCACGTTGCGGCTGTATAAAACTTTGGTCAGGCTGCCCTTTGGTCACCCCATTACAGGAAGGATGTGGGGGTTTTGGATCTTGGCGTACAAGTCCATAGCTCCCTGAGAGTAGCAACACAAATGGATAGGGTGGTAAAGAAAGAACATGGTACGCTCACCTTCATTGTTCAAGGGATTGAGTATGAGCATTGGGAAGTCATGTTGCAGCTGAATAAAACTTTGGAGAATTCCATGCGCTTCTGGTTGCCACACTATAGGAAGGATGTGGAGGCTTTGGAGAGGGTGCAGAAGAGGTTCACCAGGATGCCGCCTGGATTAGAGAGTATTAGCTCTAAGGAAAGGTTGGACAAACTTGGGTTGGAGCTTTGGAGGCTGAGGGGAGACCTGATAGAAGTTTATGAAATTATGAGAAGCATAGACAGGGTAGACTGTCAGAATCTTTTTCCCAGGGTAGAAATGTCAAGTACTAGAGGACCTGCATTTAAGGTGAGAAGGGGAAAGTTTAAAGGAGATGTGTGGGGCAAGTTTTTTTACACAGAGAGTGGTGGGTGCCTGGAATGGGCTGCCAGAGGTGGTAGCAGAGGCTTTTATGCAAGCACGTGAATGAGCAGGAGATGGAGGGAGATGGATCATGTGCAGGCAGAAGAGATTTTGTTTAATTTGGCATCGTGTTTGGTGCAGACATGGTGGGCTGAAGGGCCTGTTCCTGGGCTGCACTGTTCTATGTTTTCACCTGCACAGAGGCCTTACCTGTCCAGATGGAAGGCAGCAATCTCCGCGTTGTGCCGTTCATAGTCGGAGAAGTAGAAGAAGTCGGGAGGTGTCTCCTGCTCCCTGGTTTGCCTGGAAAAGACACAATGGTTTAACGAGGCTGATCTGCTGGTAACCAGTTAACCCAGCTTACCATGCACAGAACCCCTGAGCACCTCCACCACAGGAACGCCTCACCTACACAAGAGTACTGTGGCTCAGGAACCAGCCCTCCTCAACTCTTGAGGTCAAAGGGTTCAACTCCCACATTGGACACCAACAATTCAGGCGGGCACTCCCAGTGTTGGACTGGGAAATGTCGTGCTGTCAGCGGTGAAGACTTTTAGATCAGATGTTAAACCCAGGCCTCATCTAACTTCTCAAGTGGGTGCAAAACATCCTCACTGCGCTCTTGGGATCCTTCTGTGCACAGATTGTCCACCAAAACCAGATGGAGTGCAGGGGCTACACTTCAGACGTATTTAATTGGCTGATAAATGTTTTAGTGGGCCGTGCAGAAAGGGTGGAGTATAAACATCAGGATTTTGCTTTCCACAACCTTAGCCAGTAAATACTTCTGAAATAAAGTCAGTGGCAAGGCAGAGCCGGTTCAATCCTGAACTCTGGTGCTGCCTGTGTAGGGTTTGCGCCTTCTCCCTGTGGCTGCATGGGGATCTCCTGGCTGCTCCCGTTCCCTCCCACATCACCAGGACATGAGGGTTGGTAGGTTAATTGGCCGCTGTGAACTGCCCCCCGGAGTGCAGATGAGCGGTAGAATTGAAGGGAATGTGGGCGGCGAACAGTTTGCTGAGAAAAATAGTGGGAAAATGGAACAGTGAGCTGACACAGACTCAATGGGCTGAATGTCGTAAGGAAATTTGCGCACAGCAAGCTCCTAGACCCAGCAATATGACAAGGACCAGATTACAAGGAGAGGTTGCATCGACTAGGACTTTATTCCCTGGAATATATGAGATTGAGGGGTGACCTGATAGAGATATACAAGATCATGAGGGGCATAGACAGGGTGAGAGCACACAGTCTTTTTCCCAGGGAGAGGGAGCTACAAACAAGAGGCCATAGGTTTAAGATCAGAGGCAAGAGATTTAAAAGGGACATCAGGGGCAGCTTCTTCACCCAAAGGGTGGTGCGTATTTGGAATGAGCTGCCAGAAGTAGTGGTTGAGGCGGGCACATTAGCAACGTTTAAAAGCCATCTAGATAAGTACATGGATAGGAGAGGTTTAAAGGGCGCTGGGCCAAACGCGGGCAGATGGGACTAGCTCACTGGGCAACACAGTGGGCATGGACGGGTTGGGTCGAAGGGCCTGTTTCCGTGCTGGGTGACCCTACGACTCTATCTGATCCCTTAGTGATGTTGATTGTGGGATCGATACTGGCCGCTGGGAAAGAACTACGCCGGCCTTCTTTTAAGACGACGCTGAGGCATCTTTTTCATCCTCTTCATAGGGCAGACTGGCCTTGCTTTGACAATGCAGCCATTCCCAACACTACACTCGCCGGGATTCAGTGCCCAAGCCTGAGAGTTGTTTCCTCATGAAGCTCGAGGTCACAGTGTCACAGACAGACAAAGCACAGAACCAGGCCCTTCAGCCCATCGAGTCCGTGCCAACCATCAACCACCCACTGGCAATAAACCTACATTACTTCCATATTTTTTTTTACTATTCTTAACATGCAGATTCTACCAATCACCTACACACCAGGGGCAATTTACAGTGGCTAATTAATCTACCAGCTCGCACGTCTTTGGGATGTGGGAGGAAACCGGAGCACCCGGGGGAAACCCCCACAGTCACAGGGGGAATGTGCAAACTCCACACAGACAGCACTGGAGGTCAGGATCAAAGCCGGGTCTCCAGGTTTCTGGTGCTATGAGACAGGAGTCCCCTGCTTCCTGAAGTGGGGAAGCAAGCCTTGGTGGGATGAGGGCATGGAGAAAGGGAACACCCTGATCAGGAACACACGGATTAAGAATCTGCACCGCTATTTAATAAGGTAAAGATGACCCAGCCTCTTCTTCAAGAAGGAGAGCAGAAGCAGGAAACGAGAGCTGGTTTCAGTGAAATTATAAACACATCAAAGTTCCCTCCTGTGTGGCAAAGACAAGGCTGAAATGTCAAGTTCACAACAGGAGCTGCCAGTAACATCAACTCACCTGGGATGTCATAATTACCCTGATAATTTGGGGGTTTGTAACCAATGTAACAGAACAAATGTGACAAGGGATGTGGCAGGGATCACCATTTTCCATCAGATTAATGAAACTGAGCTTTCTACTTGCAGAATCCAAATATATAATTTCTTGCTGAACAAAACTGTTGAAATTCCTGCTTGCTGCTCTCCAGTGTGGGATGGGGTCACCTGCCCATCGCACTCTGCGTCTGAAATCCAAACGTTAACTGGACCACATTTGGAAGCTGAGAATAAGGAGGAGATACTGCTGAACTGAGTCTCAATCCGAGGCACATGGACATAGGAATTAGGAGAGGGCCACTTGGTCCCTCGAACCTGCTCCACCATCCAATGAGATCATGGCTGATACGGTTGTAACCTTAGCTCTGTGTTCCTGCCTACCTTTCACATCCTTGCTTTTCAAGAATCCCTCCACCTCTGCCTTAGACATATTCAATGAAGAGTTTGAGGAAGAGATTTCCAAAGACATGTGTCCCTCTGAGCGAAAGAAAGCTCGTCTAATCTTGGAATTGGAATTGGTTTATTATTGTCACTTGTACCGAGGTACAGTGAAGAACATTTGTATACCGTTCGTACAGATCAATTCATTACACAGTCCATTGAGGTAGTACAGGGTAAAACAATACAGAATGCAGAGTAAAGTGTAACAGCTACAGGGAAAGTGCAGTGCCGGTAGACAATAAGGAACAAGTCATAATAAAGTAGATTGTGAGGTCAGGAGTCCATCTTATTTACTTGGGAACCGTTCAATAGTCTTATAACAGCGGGATAGAAGCTGTCCTTGAGCTTGGTGGTACGTGCTTTCAGGTTTTTGTATCTTCTGCCCGATGGGAGAGGGGAGAAGAGAGAATGTTCTGGATGGGTGGGGCCTTTGATTATGCCGGCTGCTTCACCAAGGCAGCGAGAGGTATTGACAGAGTCCATGTAGGGGAGGCTGGTTTCCGTGATGTGCTGAGCTGTGTCCACAACTCTCTGCAGCTTCTTGCGATCATGGGCAGAGCAGTTGCCGTACCAAGCCGTGATGCATCCAGATAGGATGCTTTCTATGGTGCATCAGTAAAAATTGGTGAGAGTCGACAGGGACGTGCCAAATTTCTTTAGCTTCCTGAGGAAGCAGAGGCTCTGGGGAGCTTTCTTGGCCGTGGCGTCTACATGGTTAGACCAGGACAGGTTATTGGTGATGTCCACTCTTAGGAACTTGAAGCTCTCAACCCTCTCGACCTCAGTACCATTGATGTAGACAGCAGCATGTGCACCGTCCCCCACTTCCTGAAGTCCATAGCCAGCTCTTTTGTTTTGCTGACATTGAGGGAAAGGTTGTTGTCATGACACCTGTGTCTTAAATTGGGGCTCCTTTATTTTGAAACAGCGCCCCCCCCCCCCCCCCCCCCCCAGTTAGAGTCACAGAGTTGTATAGCACAGAAGCAGCCCTTTCTTGTACCATGTCCATGCCAACTATTGTACTTATCTACACTATATAGTCCCATTTACCTGCATTTGATCCATAGCCTTCTATGATTCAAGTACTTGTCTGCATGCTTCTGAAATGTTATGAGAGGATCTCCCTCCACCACCTCCTCCAGAGGCACGTTCCAGATTCCAACCATCCTCTGGTTGAAAGAATTCCCCTTCAAATCTTGACTAAGCCTCCTACCTCTCACCGTATACCTATGCCCTCTTCTTTTGGACACTTGCACTAAGAGAAACAGATTCTTACTATTTACCTTAATCTATCTCCCTCGTAATTTTACATACCTCTATCAGGTCTCCCCTCTGCTCCATGAAAAACAAACCCAGCCCGTCCAGTCTCTCCGAACTGAAATGCTCCATCCCAGGTAACATCCTGGTGAAGACACAAGAGACTGCAGATGCTGGAACCTGGAGCAAAAAACAAACTGCTGGAGGAACTCAAGAGGGTCGAGCAGCATCTGTGGGGGGGGAAAGGAATTGTCGATGTTTCAGGTCAAGACCCTGCTTCAGAACTGATCCTGCTGAATCTCTGCCTCACCCTCTCCGGAACAACCACGTCCTTCCCATAGTAGGGTGACCGGAACACTCTGTGGGAAAGACATCATTAAACTGGAAAGAGTCCAGAAAAGATTTACAAGGATGTTGCCAGGATTCGAGGGCCTGAGTTATAGGGAGAGGATGGACAGGCTAGGACTTCATTCCTTGGAACATAGGAGACTGAGGTGTGACCTTATAGAGGTGTATAAAATCATGAGGGGCATAGGTAAGGTGAATACATACAGTTCTTTTCCCAGGGTGGGGGAACTAAAACCTAGAGGGCGTAGGTTTAAGGTGAGAGGGGAAAGATTTAAAAGGGACTTGAGGAGCAACTTCTTCACGCAGAGGGTGGTGGGTGTATGGAATGGGCTGCCACAGGAAGTGGTTGAGGCACGCACAATAACAACATTCAAAAGATATTTGGATAAGTACATGGATAGGAAGGGTTTCGAGAGAGATGGGCCAAACGCAGATAAATGGGACTTGCTTGGTGAGCACTATGGTCGGCATGGACCAGTTGGGCCGAAGGGCCTGTTTCCGTGCTGAGCCTCTAACTCTACACAATGCTCCAGGTTTGGCCTAACCAATGGTTTATAAAGCTGTAACATGTTGTTCCTGCTTGTGTATTCTGAATCACGGTCGACGAAGATTGAAGCATTCAATCTTAAGATATCTTAAGTTAAACATCCCATTTACCTTCTTCACCATCCTGCCTTTGTGCTGCCACTTTCAGGGACCCCAAGATCCCTCTGTTCATCAACAGTCCCGAGGGCCCGACCATTTACTGTGGTCTGTCCTTTGCTTACTTAACCTTTCAAAGTCCATCACTTAGACACAAGAGATTCTGTAGATGCTGGAATCTGGAGCAACACTCACAAAAAATGCTGGAGGAACCCAGCAGGTCAGGCAGCATCTACGCTCTGCCCTCTCTGACCGGATTCCTCCTCCAGCCCTTTGCCACTTCTACCTATTACCTCTCAGCTTCTTACATCTCCCCCCTCCCTCACCCACCTACCTTCCCCCTCTCACCTGGACTCACTTGTCACCTGCCAGCCTGTGCTCCTCCCCCTCCCTCCACCTTATTCCGGCTTCTGCCCTCCTCCTTTCCAGTCCTGATGAAGGGTCTCAGCCCGAAGCGTCGACTGTTTATTTCCCTCCATAGATGCTGCCTGACCTGCTGGGTTCCTCCAGCACTTTGTGTGTGAAAGTTCAGCACTTCATGCTTGTCAGCATTAAATCCCATCTGCCATTGCTCAGCCCAATCTTCCAGCTGATCAATGCCATGTTGGACCCTCAGACAATGGTCCTCGCTATCCACTACACCACCGACTTTTTGTGTCCTCAGTTCTGGCATGAGAGGAAGTATCCTCTCCACATCCTCCCTGTCGAAAACATCAGGATCTCGTGTGCTTGAGTCTCCTGGTTCCAAATGCCCTGTGGGGTCAGTTTCCTTGCTCAGTGTGGAGTGCTTAACCAACCAGTATAGCTGAAGACCTGAAAACGGTGCAAGGCACCAAGCTCCTGTGAGCAAGGGGTACCAGAGACAGTGTGTAGGACTGAAGGCGATTGTGGAGGCACAGCACTTGTTGAATCCCCATAAATAGACAGGGCTACCAAATTAGAGTCATTCATTCATAGAGTTATACAGCATGGAAACAGGCCCTTCGGCCCAACTCGTCCATGCCGACCTAGATGCCCATTTACCCGCATTTGGTGCGTATCCCTCTAAACCTCATGAAAACCAGCCTCCCCTCCATGGACTCTTGTCTACACTTCCCGCTGCCTTGGGAAAGCAGCCAACATAATCAAGGACCCCTCCCACCCCGGTCATTCTCTCTTCTCCCCCCTCCCACTGGGCAGAAGATACAAAAGCTTGAAAGCACGTACCACCAGGCTCAAGGATGGCTTCTATCCTGCTGTTATAAGACTCTTGAATGGACCTCTTGTATGATAAAGACAAACTCTTGATCTCACAATCTACCTTGGCTAGTCATGACCCTTGTACCCCATTGTCTACCTGCACTGCACTTTCTCTGTATCTGTAACACATTATTCTGCATTCTATTAGTGTTTTCCCTTGTACTCCCTTGATGTACTGATGTGATGAAATGATCTGCATGGATGGCATACAAAACAAAGTTTTGCACTGTACCTCGGTACATGTCGCAATAATAAACCTGTTTCAATTGCATGCACCTGTCCAACTGTTTTTTAAATGTTGTTATTGTACCTGCCTCAACCACTTCCTCTAGCAATGGATTCTGCTGGTTTAGTTGATTCCAAAAATGTATTCCATGGAACAGAGGTGGGTTTTGCCTTACTTTTGACAACTGACAAGCCACACCAAAGTGCCTCACAGCCGACTTTGAACAGTGAGACCAGGGGGGATAGGGAGGGGAGGAAGAGACCATTCAGCCCTTCGAGTCTGCTCTGTCATTCAGTCAAAGAGTGTGGTTGATCCATTGGGCAGGTCATGTTGTTTACACTCCCAGCACTAGATTCCCAAAACAGGGACTCTACTTCAACCTCTGTCATGGGAAGAGATCACCGAGCTCAAAGCCTCTATGGACAAATGTAACATAGAATATAGAACAGTACAGAACAGGAACAGGCCCTTCGGCCCACAATGTTGTGCTGAACTAATTAAACCAGTAGTTAGATGCCTAACTACACTAATCCCTTCTGCCTACACAATGTCCACATCCCTCCATTCTCTGCACATACATGTGCCTATCTAAGAGCCTTTTAGACGCCTCTATCGTATCTGCCTCCACCACCACCCCTGGCAGCACATTCCAGGCACCCACCGCTCTCTGTATAAAACTTACCCCGCACATCTCCTTTGAAGTTACCCCCCCCTCACCTTAAATGCATGCCCTCTGGTATTAGACATTTCGACCCTGGGAAAAAGATACTGGCTGTCTACTCTATCCATGCCTCTCATAATCTTATAAACTTCTATCAGGTCTGCCCTCAGCTACAGAACAGCTCATCACCCTTACCCCTAATACCCCTTACACCAAAACAAACACACTTCATCCCACAGCTACAGTAAAGGTCTGATAATCTGCCACCTTTGGCACTGGTGTGCCAGACTAGCAGATTTTCTGGACTATTGGATGTACCTTCTATTAAAGTCAAAGTCGAGTTCATTGTCACGTGCACACGTACATGTATGCACAGGTGCAATGAAGAATTTAACATCCTCGCCGACTTCTTGGAATCTCTGGCCCACTGGTGTATTTGGAATGGTGTTGAGAACCTCGAGGCTGCGCATTGGGAGCTCACAGAGCCCCTGTGAGAGCAGCAGCTGGAGTCCACCACTTCACAAACTACGTGCCCATCCCATGGGCAGCCTCCTGCCCCATCTGAGGATGGATCTGTGATTCTCACGTTGGCCTCATTAGTCGCCCCAGAACACATCCGATCAGAGTGGAAATTCTTCATTGCTGTCGAGTACTCACTTTGCACTACAATGGTCATTGTGGTTGTTTTAATTTTAAATGTGTTCCTTCCTGTCAAAAATGTATATAATTTATGCTTAATTTATGCTTTTCTTGTGACTGTTGCATATCTGATGCCGTGTGCTTGTGATGCTGCTGCAGGTAAGCTTTTCATGGCACCCGTGCACGCATGGACTTGTGCAGATGATAATAAACTCGACTCTGACTTTATCCTTTATCCTTGCTTAACAAGATGAAGGCTGATTCTGTGCCTCATTAATTCCCCCCTCCCGACCCCCAGATCCTTTCAAATCATTTGGCGCCTAAAACCTAGGCACCTCTGTCTTGAACAAGCACAATGACTGATCACCCTCAGTCTCCGAGGTAACCAAGCACCTCTTTGCTTTCTGATTGGCTGGAAGGCAGAACTTTATGAGGATGGACGTCTTGTGTGACCAATAGGGAGTGTGGAGGCAGGACGCCTAGATATCATGCAATGTCATCTCCAGGAACACTTCCCACCCTCACCACCAATCCAAAGGACAGATTCTCGGACAGGGTGCCAGGATAAGCACCACTGGGGGTTTGCTATCCCTCTTGGCAAAGGTTCATGAATTCCACTTAGTCCTGCTTCTGACTGTTGGAAGTGTGGGAATTGTGTTATAGCATCAAACAGCAGTGAAACAGGTCCTTTGGCCTGCCGATTTCACACTGATAAATCAAACACCAAACCTCACCAACCTTTATCGATGCACCATAGAAAGCATCCGACCTGGATACATCACGGCTTGGTAGGGTAACTGCTCTGCCCGTGACCACAAGAAACTGCAGAGAGTTGTGGGCACAGCTCAGCACATCAAGGAAACCAGCCTCCCCTCCTTGGACTCTGTCTATACTTCTCGCTGCTTTGGTAACGCAGCCAACATAATCAAAGACCCCACCCACCCCGGACATTCTCTCTTCTCCACCCCCCCACTGGTCAGAAGATACAAAAGCCTGAAAGCATGTACCACCAGGCTCAAGGACAGCTTCTATCCGACTGTTATAAGAATATTGAATGGTCCCCTAGTATGATAACGTGAACTCTTGACCTCACAATCTGCCTCGTTATGGCCTTGCACCTTATTGTCTGCCTGCACTGCACTTTCTCTGTAATTGTAACACTTTATTCTGCATTCTGTTATTGTTTTCCCTTGTACTACCTCAATGCAGTCATAGTGCATAGAATATAACAGTACAGGCCCTTTGGCCCACAATGTTGTGCTGACATTTTATCCTGCTCTAAGATCTATCTAACCCTTCCCTCCCACATAGCCCTCTATTTCTTTATCATTCATGTGCCTATCTAAGAGTCTTAAAATGTCCCTAATGAATCTGCCCCCATAACCTCTGCCTGCAGTGTGTTCCACACACCCACCACTCTCTGTATAAAAAACATACCCCTGACATCCCCCTTATAACTTCCTCCAATCACCTTAAAATTATGTCTCCTCGTGTTAGCCATCGTCGCCCTGGGAAAAAGTCTCTGACTGTCCACTCGATCTATGCCTCTTATCATCTTGTACACCTCTATCAAGTCACCTCTCATCCTCCTCCTCTCCAAAGAGAAAAGCCCTAGCTCACTCAACCTATCCTCAGAAGACATGCTCTCCAATCCAGGCAACATTCTGGTAAATCTCTTCTGCACCCTCTCTAAAGTTTCCACATCCTTCCTATGATGAGGCGACCAGAACTGAACACACTACTCCAAGCGTGGTCTGACCAGAGTTCTATAGAGCTGCAATAGTTCCTCGCGGCTCTTGAACTCAATATGCCGACTAATGAAGGCCAAGACACCATACGCCTTCTTAACAACCCTATCGACCTGCATAGCAACCTTGAGGGATCAATGAACGTGGACCCCAATATCCCTCTGTTCCTCCACACTGCGAAGAGTGCTGCCATTAACCTCGATGTGATGAAATGATCCGTATGGATGGCATGCAAAACAAAGTTTTTCACTGTACCTTGGCACAAGTGACAATAATAAACCAATTTACCACTAAACTTATACTAATTTTATTCTCCTCACATTTAAGTCAACTCTCCCCAGATTACATAGAACAGTACAGCACAGGAACAGGCCCTTCGGCCCACAATATCTGTGCTGACCATGATCCCAATTTAAACTGCACATCTGCCTGCATATGGTCCATATCTCTCCATTCCCTGCTTGTTCATGTGTCTGTCTAAATGCCTCTTAACCACTGCTGTCGTATATTCCACCACCACCCCTGACAGTGTGTTCCAGGCACCCACCACTCTGTGTAAAAAACTTGCCTCATAAATCTCCCCCTCTCACCTTAAAGATATGCCCTCTGGTATTCGATTCTAGCACTCACCGATGCACGGGGAGGGGGGGAATTTAAAGTGGTTAATTAAACTATCAATCCACATATCGTCGGGATGTGGGAGGTAACGGGAGCACCTGAGCGGGAAACCCACGGGGTCACAGGGAGAACGTGCAGACTCCGCACAGATAACACCGGGGGCGGGGATCGAACCGGGGTCACTCGGGCTGTGGGGCAGTGGCTCTACCAACCGCACCACTGTGCCCCTGTTGACTTCTGTGACGTGGGCGGCGGGGAATGATGGCAAGTGCCTCCTTGCCACATCCCCCCCTCCTGGAACAGCACAAGGGTTTCCAAACAACTGTTCCACTGTGGAGGAGTTAAGTGCTTGCAGAGTAATTGCACTCTTTAAATGAAAAACTGATGCAGCTGGCTTGGTGTCAGCTGCGGGTCGAGTAGTTAGCACTTTTTTTCTTCTGAGTCAAAAGAGAGCAGAGTATAAAATCCGGAGTGGCACTCTTGGACTGAGAGACCACTGCACTGTAGGACGTGCTTGCTGTGAGCCGAGCTTCTGTCTGCATGCTTGCGTGGTCCCGGAGTCTTCCCCTGACGGAGAGCAGGGGACGTCTCCCTCCCCTGTGTCCCGGCCGACATTCACCCCTCATAGCAACAGTTAAGAGGCATTTAGACAGACACATGAACAGGCAGGGAATGGAGGGATATAGACTGTGTGCAGGCAGATGCGGTTTAAATTGGAATCATGGTCAGCACAGACATGGTGGGCCAAAAGGTCTGTTCCTGTGCTGTTCTAAGTTCAATCAACATCACCAAATCTGTTGACCACACGGTGCCAGTTTTGGAGTCTGCTGTGCATAAATTGGCTGCCACGTTACAACAATAAATACAGTATGAAGTACTTAGTGAGCTGTGAAGGGCCTCGGGGAGTACTGAAGGATGTGATATAAACGCAAGTTCTTATTTCTTTCAGTTGGGAAGTGGAGGCCGGAGTGACTTTGGAAGTTACAATCCAGTAACTGCCAGTGGATGTGCGGTGTAGTGGGACACAGAACCCAGCCAGGAATGTGCTGACTGAACTGATCTCACTGATCTCAACCAAGCCGGAATTGGGGTCAGTGTGATTATCCTCAGACGCAGCCTGTCTGCAGGAAGGGAGGGGGTGGGAGGCTCAGCCTGTCAGCAGGCGGTGCTGTTGAGTCAAGCAGGGCAGTGGTCCCCGCCAGGGGAGCAGTCTGGCTGTGACTCACAGTCGGCTGCAGTCATTCGGGCTGTTTCTCAGGCTGCAGGCTGTGTGCATTGTCTAGTCACTGTGTGTGTGTGTGTGTGTGTGTGTGTGTGTGTGTGTGTGTGTGTGTGTGTGTGTGTGTGTTTGTGTGTGTGTGTTTGTGTAGGTGTGTGTGTTTGTCGTGTGTGTGCAGGTGTGTGTAGGTGTGTGTGTGTGTAGGTGTGTGTGCCAGTGTGTGTGTGTGTGTGTGTGTGTGTGTGTCGGTGTGTGTCTGTGAGTGAGAATGTGTGTGTGTGTGTGTGTGTGTGTGTGTGAGAGAGAGAGAGAGACAGACAGACAGACAGACAGACAGACTCTGCTGCACAGATGAGGAATCAGCACACATCACGATGTTGCTCCTGCCATCTCCTGTCTCCTCCCAGTTTCTGACAGCAGGAGCCTGAGGCCTGAGGTTGCCGCAGAACCCGGGAGCCAGAGGCTGCAGGCACTCCTGGGTACAGCTCAGGCCGGAGACACTTCCGACATTCATGAACTAAACCTTACGCAGCGGACAGTGTATCCTGGAAATATCAAAATGTAAAAAAAATGTAAAGTAATGGTTTGCAAAACATGGAATAACAGTTCCGGGAGGTGGTGCGAAAGCTGGGGATTAAACATTGGGTTTCTGACTGTTTCTCATTTTAAGCAGAACAACTCGATTGAGAAATTAAAGTCAAACTGCTTATCCACCAGGGAGCTGAATAGCCTGTCCTCGTGCTCTGAAGGTTCCTCACACTTGCTACAAAGTACAACCAGAGTTATCTCCATAGCGGAGGGATCCCACAGTGTCCTCTTCGTCTGTCTCACCCACTTAATGTGTGTGCATTTTGAAGGACCATTGCACAGATTTTGTTCAGGTCCCACGTCTCTCAAGTCAGAAGGTTGGAGGGGAGGGTCAGACATCCCACTGGTTCTTTGCGATAGCGCTGTGGGATCTTTCAGTGCCTGAGAGGCCAGGCTCAGTTTATTGTGCTGATCAGCGGGCCCTTGCACTGTCAGCCTCAATGTCCCCACTAGGAGGTGGGGAGGGAGGACTGCCTGAGGGACCTCTTCCTGGGAATGCTCCCAGGCCTCGGGGTCCATCCTTCCTGCTGTTCCTCCAACGTATACGTGTCTGGTTGTCCTGAAAACACCAAGCCCCAGAGCTGGCACTGTGGACCAAAAAGTCATTGAGTGACCACCAGCATTAAACATGAGCAAGAGAGTCCACATCCCCCGTGTACGTACATCCACTGAAATCTCTCCTCCTTACAATGTTCTTCATACCTTCCACCTCACCAGCTCTCTCCTTGTGTGGATCTACTTTAACATTACAATAAAGGCACTATATAAATGAAAGTTGCTGAGTGTAACAAGGGCCAGAAAGGTTTCTGGTTCTTTGCATTGCCTGAGTTATAGGGAAAGGTTGGGCACGCACGGTAGCGTAGCGGTTAGTGTGATGATATTACAGTGCCAGTGACCCGGGTTTGATTCCCACCACTGTCTGCAAGGAATTTGTGCGTTATCCTCGTGACTGCATGGGTTTCCTCCGGGTGCTCCGGTTTCCTTCCACATTCCAAAGACGTACGGGTTAGGATGCTGTGGGCGTGCTATGTTGGGGCCGGAAGCGTGGCGACACTTGCGGGCTGCCCCCAGAACACTCTGTGCAAAAGATGTGTTTGTGTTTCGATGTACATGTGACTAATAAAGACACCTTATCTTATCTTATTAGGACTTTATTCCTTGGAGTGTGGGGGTGTATAAAATCGTAAGGGGCATAGATAGGGTGAATGCACACAGTCTTTTTCCCCCGAGAAAGGGAATCAAAAACTAGGTTAAAGGGGAGAGGTGAAAGATTTAAAAGGGAACTTAGGGGCAACTATTCATGCAGAGGGTGGTATCTATATGGAAAGAGCTGCCAGAGGAAGTGGTTGAGGCAGGTATAACAACAACATTTAAAAGACATACATGGATAGGAGAGGTTTAGAGGGATGTGGGCCAAACATGGGCAAATGGGACTCGCTTAGATGGGAATCTTGGTTGGCATTGACCAGTGGGCCGAAGGGCCTGCTTCCGTGCCGTATGACTCTGGACGCTGTCCGGAGTGCATCTGTGGCGGAGAGAAAGCCGTGTGGGAATTGGAATGAAGGCAGTGAACCCCCCCAACATTGCAGCACTGAACCTGGAGAAGAGGACTCCGTCAGCAGTGCTCACGGCCCTGGAGAGACAGGCATCTTCCAACGGGGCCGCTCCTGCCAAACCCCCCCACACATCTCCCCCAAAAGCTCCCTCTCACCCTAACTACACCAACAGCCCTCAGAACAATCCCCGTTTCCCCCTCCCCACTTTGTACCGTCTGTCTGGGTCAGCAGACTGGGGTGGAGCTGCGGCCCTGGCATTACCCTCTTGGCAGTGAGGCAGTCCTGCCACACATTAAAACACACACACATGGTCCTTGGGCTTAAAGTTCTCTGGCATTTGGACAGAGTCCTCCAGTCATTCTCCTTCTTGCTTGGAGTTCCAATCCTCTGTATATCTCGCCTCCCTCTCACCTACTTTGTTTACAATCTTCTCTGCCCTTGGTTACGTGTGGGAGACGCCCTCCTGGCTTGTAACCTGGCCCAACAGGAGATCAGGTTCTTGTCTCTGATCTAGACAGAGAGGGGCACGGATCCACTGCACTGGTTCTGATGGACTCGCAGTTACGTTACTGACCGAACACTCCAACGAACTTCGACAGATGTTCTGTTGAAAGTGTCCTGACTGGTTGCATCATGGTCTGGGACGGCAATTCAAATGCACAGGAACGTAAGAAGCTTCAGAGAGTAGTGGACTCTGCCCAATACATCACAGGCATATCCCACCACACCACCGGGAGTATCTACAGGAGGCACCACCTTAAGGCGGCAAAATCCATCATCAAAGATTTGCACCATCCGGGCCATGCCACCTTCTCACATCTACCATCGGGCAGGAGGTACAGAAGCCTGAAGTCCCACACCACCAGGTTCAGGAACCGCTACTTCCCTTCAACCATTCCGTTCTTGAACCAACCTGCACAACCCTAATCACTACAGTTTAGCAACACTGTGACCACCTTGATCACTTTGCACTAGAATGGACTTTGTTTTTTTTCTAATTGTGTTCTTTCTTGTATAAATTGTGTTTACTTTATGTTTTTCTTGTGAATGCTAATTATCTGATGCTCTGTGCCTGTGATGCTGCTGCAAGTAAGTTTATCATTGCACTGGTGCACACATATACTTGTGCATATGTGACAATAAACTCAACTTTGACTTTAATCTTGCAAGTTCTCTACGTGACCAAATGGCGAAACACTGTAAATGAGAGGCCCTCCTGTTCCGAGACCAATTCCCCTGCACTGCTTGGTTACACACTGACCACCTACGCTGCAAACCACACCAGGGTAGTGCAGCCAGTAGAACCACCGCCACACAGCTCCAGCGACCCAGGTTCGATCCTGACCTTGGGCGCTGTCTGTGCGGAGTTTGCATGTTCTCCCTGTGACCGTGTGGGGTTTCTCCCGGGTGCTCTGGTTTCCTTCCATAGCCGAATGATGCGCAGGTTGGTAGGTTAATTGGCCACTGTAGTGTGTAGGAGAGGGGTAGAATCTGGGGAGAGTGTAGGATTAGTGTAAATGGGTGCTTGATGATCAGTGTGAACTAACTGGGCTAAAGCAATGTTTAATGTTTTATGTGTCTGCGTGGGTTTCCTCCGGGTGCTCCGGTTTCCTCCCACATTCCAAAGACGTACGGGTTAGGAAGTTGTGGGCGTGCTATGTTGGCGCCGGAAGTGTGGCGACACTTGCGGGCTGCCCCCAGAACACTCCATGCAAAAGATGCATTTCACTGTGTGTTTCGATGTACATGTGACTAATAAAGATATCTTATCTTATAAAGTTGTAACATTGTAAAGTTCTTACATTCTACGCCACGGCTGATGAAAGCAGGTACCCCATTTGCCTTCTTCACCTGCCACTGTCTCCCAACTCCACACCCCCCTCCCCTCCCTGACACAACCTGTCATTGTACACCCCTTCTCAGCCCACCAATCACCTTGGACTCCTGTCTCACCACCAACCCCCCGCGCCCCCCCCCTTCATGCCGGCCGTCTCCCCTCTCCACTCTCAATCCTGATGCAGGGTTTTGACCCGAAACGTCGACAATTCCTTCCCTCCACTGTTTCCCTTCCCCCCCCCCCCACCCCACCCCACAGATGCTGCTCGATCCGCCTGAGTTCCTCCAGCAGATGTTTTGTTGCTCCAGATTCCAGTGTCTGCAATCTCTCGTGTCTGCTTCTCTACCACCCTCCTTGCCCGTAAGGTGCTTTGGGATGTGCACGAATGGATGGGAAAGGCACTACTGAAATGCGAGCCTTTATTTCAACTAGAATCACGATCCAAGGTGCTAATTCTTCTGACTGAAATCACTACCAGGCCAAAGCTGTAACCTGGGAGATCCAAACAATGGTCCCTTGGTTATAATTGTGCCATTTGAATTTAACGAAACCCATCACGATGCCAGGCATTTTGCATAATTTAATTGAACTGCTGAGAGTAAATGCCCATTATCCTGCTCTAGACAATCCGAAGGCACCATTTATCAAACAGTATGGCTTAATTAAAGTGCTGCAAATTTGCCAGAGAGATAATGTTTCAGCAAAGACACACTTCCTCTTCCTTTTTAATGTTTCAACTTTGTTTTCATATATATATTTGCAAACTTTGAGTCAAACATAATTTTAATTCACGGAAGAGTTGATCAGACTCTGGCGAGGCATTCTCTGGACTTTCACGGCTCACAGAACAGAACACAGCATAGCAAAAGGCCCTTCGGCCCACAATGTTGTGCTGAACTGATTAAACTTGTAATTAGGTGCCTAACTAAACTCATCCCTTCTACCTACACAATGTCCATGTTCCTCCATTCTCTGCACATTCATGAGCCTCTTAAACGCCTCTATCACATCTGCCTCCACCACCACCCCTGGCAGCACATTCCAGGCACCCACCACTCTCTGTAAAAAACTTACCCTGCACATCTCCTTTGAACTTTCCCCCTCTCACCTTAAAATGCATGTCCTCTAGTATTAGACAATTCAACCCTGGGAAAAAATACTGGCTGCCTACTCTATCCATGCCTCTCATAGTCTTATAAACATCTATCAGGCCTGCCCTCAGCTACAGTACAGTTCATCACCCTTACCCCTACTACCCCCAGCATTAAAATAAACACACTTCACCCCACAGCTACAGCAAAGGTCTGATAATCTGGCACCTTTGGCGCTGGTGTACCAGACTAGCAGATTTTCTGGACTATTGGATGTACCTTCTATTAAAGTCACAGTTGAGTTTGTTGTCATGTGCACAAGTCCGTGTGTGCACAGGTGCAATGAAAAACTTACTTGCAGCAGCATCACAGGCACACAGCATCAGAGACACAGCATTCACAAGAAAAACATGAATTATACAAAATTATACAAGAAAGAACACAATTAGAACAAAAGAAACGGAAAGTGGTCATAGTGTTGCTATAATGAGGTAGTGATTAGGGTTGTGCAGGTTGGTTGAAGAACTGAATAATACCATAAGATATAGGAGCAGAATTAGGCCATTCAGCCCATCGAGTCTGCTCTGCCATTCAATCATGGCTGATTTTTTTTCAACCCCATTCTCCCGTCTTCTCCCCCTAAACCCCCTCACCAATCAAGAACCTATCAATCTCTGCCTTCAATACACCCAATGACTTGGCCTCCACCGCCCTCTGTGGCAATGAATTCCACAGATTCACTGCCCTCTGGCTGAAGAAATTCCTCCTCATCTCAGTTTTAAAGGGACGTCTCTTTATTCTGAGGCTGTGCCCTCGGATCCTAGACTCTCCCACTGATGGAAACATCCCCTCCAAGTCCACTCTATCAATATTCGGTAGGTTTCAATGAGATCCCCCCTCATCCTTCTGAACTCCAATGAGTACAGGCCCAGTACATTACAGTACAGGCCTTGTACATTAACTCTTTCATTTCCGGGATCATTCTTGTAAACCTCCTCTGGACCCTCTCCAATGCCAGCACATCCTTCCTTAGATATGGGGCCCAAAAACTGCTCACAATACTCCAAATGCAGTCTGACCAATGCCTTATAAAGCCTTACGTCCTTGCTTTTATACTCTAGTCCTCTCGAAATGAATGCTAACATTACATTTGCCTCCCTTACTGCCTACTCAACCTGCAAGTTAACCTTTAGGGAATCCTGCACTGGGACTCCCAAGTCCCTTTGCACCTACGATTTCTGAATTCACTCCCCGTTTAGAAAATAGTCTACGCCTTTATTCTTCACCTGCTGTTTACAGTCACCCCCTCACCTTCAGAACGCAAGAGAATTGAGGCAGGAGAAGGTCACTCGGCCCTTCAAACCTGCCCCATCATTCAATATCTCCATGGCTCATCTACCCCGATCTTCAACTTCTCCTCTGTGCCAGTTCTCCACGATCCTCAGTCCCTGATCTTTCACAATTTTTATCTCCTCTCTAAATACCCCCAGTGATTTGCTCCCTCAAGAGTAAGCAACTCTCGAAATTTAGCATCTCTGTGAGAAGTTCCCATGCGCCTCATTTTTAAACTTTTTGTAACTACGTCCCTTTAACTCAAGACTCTCCCACAAGTGCAAACATCTCAACATCTACTCTGTCACACCCACTCTGGATCTTACATGTCTCAATACCATCACCTTTCACTCTTCTAAACCCCAAAGAATACAGACCAACTGGTTTTAACTGTTTGGGGTAATCCTCCTCTTTGAGTGAATCTTTTCTGGACTGCTTCAGTGCTCGAGGTGTGGCCTCGTCAACACCCTCTGTAGAACTTCTCTCCTTCTATACTCCAAGGGACCATGTGCCTTCCCAACCACTTGCTGCACCTGTCTGCCAACCTTTGGCAGCTTTTGCACAAACACACCTCGATCTCTCTGTACTCCACTCAACTGCATCCTCTTCCCATTTAGTCCATAGTTTGATTCTTCCGAACAAAATGCGTGACCTCACACTTTCCTACATTACATTGCTTGCTTCCTCCGCTCTCTACATCCTGTTGCAGTATCCAAATATCCTCATCGCAGCGTGCCCTTCTGCCTACGTTTGTGCTGTTGGGTCTGCTGAGGTCAATGTCAAGTGTAACCCAGTCATGTAGAAAGAGGCACGGCCAATGGCTGGTGCTCACGCACGTGTTTGGCGCTGGGGTTCAGAGCATCATAACACCATTTAGACACCACTCCTTGGTGTCCTGGAGGTAAAGTTCATCACCCAACCAGTCCCCAAGTCGGGTCATCTGGCCATTTTCATTCTGCTGTGTTACTGCGTCTCCCACAATACGACAGGGAATCTCTTCAGAAACAGTTTACTGGCTGGAAGGACATTTGAGCCACTTTGCGGTACAGTTCTTCCACTTATAGTAACACAGAAGGAGACCATTCAGACCATCAGGACCATGCTGAACAATCCCATCAGACCTATTCCCTACTTCCCATATTTCCCTGCAGCCTTGTAACGTTTCCTCTCTCCTCCCATGCCTATCAGCTCCCTCTTTTGCCGTTTACTCACACTAAGGGGGCAATTAACGTGCCTAATTAATTTACCAGCACATCTTTGGAATGTGGGGGAAACTGGAGCACTCCAGGAAAAAACCCACCTGGTCACAGGGAGAGTGTACAAACTCCACACAGACAGCGCCGGAGGTTGGGATCGAACCTGTGTTTTTGGAGTTTTGAGGCAGCAGCACTAACTTTTACCAAATTTTTACAGCTGCACCCCAGAAAGCATCCTATCTGGATGCATCGTGGCTTGGTACAGCAACTGCTCTGCCTGGGACCGCAAGAAATTGCAGAGGGTTGTGGACACAGCCCAGTCCATCACACAAACCAGCTCGACAGCATGTACCACTAGATTCAAGGACAGCTTCTGTTACCAGACTCTTGAACGGACCTCTCATACGCTGAAAGGTGAACTCTTCATCTCCTAATCTACCTCATCTTGGCCCTTGCACTTTATTTGCCCTTGCTTTGCACTTTCTCTGTAACTGTAACACATTATTCTGTAATTATTTTCATTTCTACTACCTCAGTGTACTTATGTAGGGAATGATCTGTCTGGATGGCAAGCAAACAAAAGCTTTTTCACTGTATCTCAGTACATGTGACAATAATAAACCAATACCAATAATATATCATTAAAAACCAAGCAAAATATTAACTGCTGCACCACCATACCTTCCCAGCTGCTGAGAACCGATGAAAAGATAAGGTAAGATATCTTTATTAGTCACATGTACATCGAAACACACAGTCAAGTGCATTGCTTGCGTAGAGCGTTCTGGGGGCAGCCCGCAAGTGTTGCCAGGCTTCCAGTGCCAACATAGCATGCCCACAACTTCCTAACCTGTACGTTTTTGGAATGTGGGAGGAAACCGGAGCACATAGAACATTACAGCATAGTACAGGCCCTTCGGCCCACAATGTTGTGCCGACATTTTATCCTGCTCTAAGATCTATCTAACCCTTCCCTCCCACATAGCCCTCCATTTCTCTATCGTTCATGTGTCTATCTAAGAGTCTCTTAAATGTACAATAACAACATCTAAAAGACAGTTGGACAGGTACATGGATAGGAAGGATGTGGAAGCTTTAGAGAGGGTGCAGAGGAGATTTACCAGGATGTTGCCTGGATTGGAGATTACGTCTTATGAGGGTAGGTTGAGCGAGCTAGGGCTTTTCTCTTTGGAGAGGAGGAGGATGAGAGGTGACTTAGAGGTGTATAAGATGATAATCGATCGAGTGGACAGTCAGAGACTTTTTCCCAGAGCGACAATGGCCAACACGAGGGGACATAATTTTAAGGTGACTGGAGGAAGGTATAAGGGGGATGTCAGGGACAAGTTTTTCATACAGACAGTGGTGGGTGCATAGAACGCACTGCCGGCAGAGGTTGTGGGGGCAGATACATTCAGGACATTTAAGAGACTTTTAGACACACGAATGATAGAAAAACAGGGGCTATGTGGGAGAGAAGGGTTAGATAGATCTTAGAGCAGGATAAACCGTTAGCACAACATTGTGGGCTGAAGGGCCTGTACTGTGCTGTAGTGTTCTATTCAGTTCATGAACCAACCAGCACAACACTAATCACCACAGTATAACAAAACCATGACCAGTTTGATCACTTTGCACAAGAATGGACTTATTTTTCGTTCTCATTTTGCTCTTTCTTGTAAAAATGGTGCATAATTTATGTTTAATTTATGTTTTTCTTGTGAATGCTGCTGATCTGTTGCTATGTGCCTGTGATGCTGCTGCAAGTTTTTCATTGCACCTGTGTACACATGGACTTGTGCATGTGACAATAAACTCGACTTTGATTTTGACTGAGCACATGTTGAAGGAATTTCATATTAAAGCATGAAGTATCCAGATAGCAGTAAGTATACAGCCTCCTTTCCAAGCTCCTGATTGGTGCTTAACAATATTCGCAATCTTTTCAGAGTTCATTGCTCGTTTACCTGCTGTCTGCTAGTCATTGAGAAATTAGCTAACTAATTAGCAACCAGCCAAGCTGACGGGAATCGATTTTACCGATCAACAACGTTACCCAGACAACCATCGATTCTTGATTGGAAGGATTCCTATTGCCATGAAGGCACAGCAGCGCACTCTACAAGTCATCTACAAGTACAAAACAGGCCCTTCAGCTCATTGAGTCTGTGCTGACCATCAAACACCCATAACACACTATAAGACCATAAGTTATGGGTGCAGAATCGGGCCATTCGGCCCATCAAGTCTGCTCCGCCATTCAATCATGACTTATCTTTTCTCTCAACCCCATTCTCCTGCTTTCTCCCTGTAACCCTTAACCCTTTTACCAGTCAAGAACCTATCACTCTCTGCTTTAAATACACCCAATAACTTGGCAATAAATGCCACAGATTCACCACCCTCTGGCTGAAGAAATTCCTCCTCATCTCAGTTTTAAAGGGACATCTCTTTATTCTGAGGCTGTGCCCTCAGATCCTAGACTCTCCTACTGATGGAAACATCCTCTCCACATCTAGTCGACCCAGGCCTTCTGGTATTCAGTAGTTAGTCCTAATCCTACACTAATCCCATTTAATTCTCCCCACATTCCCATCAACTCCCCCAGATGCTATCACTCACCTTCACATTTGGGGCAATTTACAGCAACTAATGCACCCAAACCACATCTTTTGGGAGCAGACCTGAACACTCGGGGGAAACCCATGTGGTCACAGGGAGAATGTGCAGACTCCACACAGACAGCAGCGGAGGTCAGGATTGAACCGAGGTCTCCGGAGCTGTGAGGCAGCAGCTCTACCAGCTGCGCCACTGTGCTGGCCTGAATTCATGAGAGTAACTCAGCTAATGAAAGACACAGCCACCTTCTGGAGCAGAGTTCAGGTGCTGGTCTTTTCAATTTCCAGGAGTAAATATAAAAAGATGTGCCCATAACTGAGGATTCACACAATGCCGCAATGTCTGCTCTAAAACTTTGACCTCTCCTGTTGCCTGGAGAGAACTGTCTGGCTGCTTGTCATTTTGTCACCGAACCATTCATGAAAACGAACAACACACTTGCATTTAGATATCACCTTTATTGTTGCCTCTGAGTGCTCAGGAGACTTTGAAGGGTAACGTTCCAATGTAGGAAGCCTGACATCTGGCTTGTGCACAGTAAGCTCCCATAACACCACATATGATCATGGAAATGGTCCCACACCTGGATGTTTGAGACAGGCAATGTGTTGGAGTGGTGTGGGTGAAGTGTGTTTTGAGCATGGGTCCTGTGCAATGATATTCAACTGCTCTCAAGGCCTGGGGACGCGCATAGATTCATGGAACACAGAAGCAGGCCCTTCATCCCAACTTGTCTGTGCCAACAAAGATGCCCATCTAAGCTAGTCCCATTTGCCTGCACTTGAGCCATAACCTTCTCAACCTTTCCTATCCATGTACCTGTTCAACTGTCTTTTAGATGTTATTATCGTACCTGCCTCAACCACTTCCTAGGGCAGCTCGTTCCGAATATGGACCACACTCTGTATGAAAAAGTTGCCCCTCAGGTTCCTGTTAAATCTCTCCCCTCTCACCTTAAATCTATGCCCTCTAGTTCTTGATTCTCTTCCTTGGGAAAAAGACTGTGTGCATTCACCCTATCTATGCCCCTCATGATTTTATAAACCTCAGAGCATAAGAGAATGAGGGGTGATCTTATAAAGTCCTAGCCTGCCCAATCTCTCCCTATAACTCAGTCCTTCAAGTCCCGGCAACATCCTTGTAAATCTTTTCTACACTCTTTCCAGCTTAATGGCATCCTTCCTATGGCAGGGTGACCAAAACTGAACACAGTACTCCAAGTGTGGTCTCAGCAGCATCTTGGAAAACTACTACATAACATCCCAACATCTACACACAATGCCCTGACTGATGAAGGCCAGTGTGCCAAACACCTTCTTCACCACCCTGTCTACCAGTGACACCACTTTCTGCGGACAAGGTACTTGTACTAGAGTGAGCATTGCAGATGCAAACACGCACAAGCCCCTTCATACTTCTCTGCCCTGTGTGTGTGTGTGTGGAGCTGCTGGGGTATTGTTGAGGAGGGTAGTGAGAAGCCCAGGGTGGTGGGGGTAGGGATGGTCATCACTTCTTTCGGGGTGGAGGGGGGGTGAATGGTTGGTGGGGGCAACAGATGGGAGGGTAATGAGGATGTGGGGAGAGTCATGAGCCATGGGGAAATCAGAGGTATGAAAGGACTGGGGCAGTGGATGGCAGATTGTAGGTGTCCACAGCGGCTTGGATGGAAGGTGTGGAGATGGACATCCCCAGGAATCACTGCCTGTCCAACTGTGCCCTGTAAAAAGCATTGCAACAGCCTCAGCCGTGGGTGGGATCGTACACAGCTCGAGGGCCGATATGTGTAACCAATATTTGCATAATGGTTGTCACAATAACCAGCCTCTCCTCTATTGACTCTGTCTACACTTTCCGCTGCCTCGGAAAAGCAGCCAACATTATCAAGGACTCCTCCCACCCTAATCATTCTCTCTTCTCCCGTCTCCCAAAAGCTTGAGAACACGTACCACCAGGCTCAAGAACAGCTCCTATCCCGCTGTTATCTGACTCTTGAACAGATCTTTAGTACAATAAAGATGAACTCTTGATCTCCCAATCTACCTTGACATGGCTCTTGCACTTTATTTGTCTACCTGCACTGTGCTGTCTCTGTAACTATAACATTATATTTTACATTGTTTTTCCTTTTATACTACCTCAATGTACTTATGTATGGAATGAACTGTCTGGATGATATGCAAATAAAGCTTTTCACTGTATCGTGGCACATGACAATAATAAACCAATTACCAAATCACACACTGAACAGCATTTAGCACTACACATGCCTAGACTAACACCACTGAGCATCTGAGGCAATTCCTTTGCGTAGTACCTCTAAACATTGTGCAATGCTGACAAAAAGCAAAGAAATTCTGGACACACTCAGTAGGTCAGGAAGCATCCATGGACAGAGGGAGAAAGGGAGAGAAGGGAGAGAGAGAGACCCTTATATCAGAACCCTTTGTCAGCTCTGCTTATTCCGGTCAGTGAGGAATAGGCAATTCTGACCAGTTTGTTTGTTTGTCTATTTATTTATTTTGTAATTTATGGTAATTTTATGTTCAACCACAAATTGCACGACATTCAAGTCAGTGATAATAAACCTGATTCTGATTCAGTGCTGTTGTGCAGGGATCGGTGCTGGGGCCTCTGTTGTTTGTGAGGTATATAAATGACTTGGATGAAAATGTAGATGGGTGGGTTCGTAAGTTTGCAGAAGACACAAAGGTTGGTGGAGTTGTGGACAGTGTAGAGGGCCATCAAAGGTTACGGCAGGACATAGATCAGTTACAGACAGGGGCAGAGAAATGGCAGATGGAGTTTAATCCAAGCAAGTGTGAGGTGTTGCACTTTGGGAGGTCAAACGTAAGGGGAAAGTATACAGTTAATGGCAGGACCCTTAGCAGCATTTGTGAAGAGGGATCTTGGGGTCCAGGTTCATAGCTCAATGAAAGTGGCCACACAAGTAGATAGGGGTGGTAAAGAAGGCATATGCCATGCTTGCCTTCATTGGCTGGGGCATTGAGTCAGCAAATCACGTTGCAGCTGCATAAAACTTTTGTTAGGCTGCACTTGGAGCACTGTGTGAAATTCTGGTCACCCCGTTATAGGAAGAATGTAGAAGCTTTGGAGACGGTGCAGAAGAGGTTCACCAGGATGCTGCCTGGATTAGAGGGTATGAGCCATAAGGAGAGGTTGCACAAATTTGAATGTTTTCTTTGGAACGTTGGAGGCTGAGGGGAGACCTATAGAAGCTTATAAAATTATGCATGGCATACAGACCGAATCTTTTATCCCCAGGGTAGAAATGGCAAATACTAGATGATAAGCAATTGAGGTGAGAGGGGGGAAAGTTTAAAGGAGATGTGCGGGGCAAGTTTTTTTACATAGTGCCTGGAACAGGCTGCCAGGGGAGATGGTGGAAGCAGATATGATTGAGGCGTTTAAGAGGTTGTTAGATAGACAAGTGAATATGCAGGGAGTGGAGGGATATGGATCACGTGCAGGCAGAAGAGATTTAGTTCAATTCGGCACAGACATCGTGGGTTGAAGGGCCTGTTCCTGTGCTGTATTGGTATTGGTTTATTATTGTCACTTGTACCGAGGCACAGTGAAAAACTTGTCTTGCATACTGATCGTACAGGTCAATTCATTACACAGTGCAGTTACATTGAGTTAGTACAGAGTGCATTGAGGTAGTACAGGTAAAAACAATAACAGTACAGAGTAAAGTGTCACAGCTACAGAGAAAATGCAGTGCAATAAGGTGAGAAGATTTAAAAGAACATTATTAGTAATAGTAAGTGACATAGAATTTAAATTTAAAAGTGTAGAATGATTATAGTAAAGGTAATGAGTAGATCTGTAGAGAGCAGCTTGCAATGAATCGCCACACTCTGACGCCATCTTACTGTTCTGTGTTCTGCTCCCTCCTTCAAATAGTGCCATGGGGTCTTTATTGCTCACCACTAGGGGTGGACAAGGCCTCGGTTTAACAGCCAAGGTCTAGCACTTCCAGTAGTGCAGCACCTGTCTCTGGAGTGGATTCGAACTCTGACACTGCTGCCTCAGTGGTGAGTGCACTGAAAACATAGCATACAAGCTCACCCACTGAGTACTCAGTGAGCTATTCACACACTCCATTCTGAAAGTTAATGAGGCAGCATGTGAGAGAAGTGAATATTTTTAGAAGATATTAGAAGCACCGCGTATAACGAACCTCTGGCTGAATCACGCACAGGCAGCTGCTGTGTGATTCGTACATCCACCACAGATTGAGGTCAGGAACACACAGCCGGGGAGTAGTGGAGACAGACTTCATTGCAGCTTTTCAAAAGGGAGCAGGTCGAGCTTCGAAAGGAAGGAGCCTGCAGGGCTCTGGGAAAGAGCTCGCGGAGGCAGGGAGTCTGCAGAAGGACTTGGACAGGTTGGGAGAGTGGGCAAAGAAGTGGCAGATGGAATGTGATGACCATCCCTACCCTCGCCACTCTGCAGAGAATTCGGAAATCGGAGGTGCAAACGGACTTGGGAGTCCTAATTTGGGATTCCCTAAAGGTTAACTTACAGGTTGAGTCGGTAGTAAGGAAGTCAAATGCAACGTTAGCATTCATTTCGAGAGGACTCGAATATAAAAGCAAGGATAGAGTGGATGTGGAGACGATGTTTCCATCAGAGGGAGAGTCTAGGATCCGAGGGCACAGCCTCAGAATAAAGGGACGCCCCTTTAGAATTGAGATGAAGAGAATTTCTTCAGCCAGAGCGCGGTGAATCTGTGGAATTCGTTGTCACAGAGGGCTGTGGAGGCCAAGTCATTGGGTGTATTTAAGTCAGAGATTGACAGATTCTTGATTGGTAAGGGGGTTAAGGGTTACAGCGAGAAGGCAGGAAAATGGGGTTGAAATAAAAATCAGCCATGTCTGAATGATGGAGCAGACTCGATGGGCCAAATGAACTAATTCTTCTCCTACATTTTATGGTCTTATCTTCTGGAAAGTGGGACTGGACTTATTTCTTTTATGTAGAGCCAGTATAGACACAATGGGTTGAATGGCCTCCTGGATACACTACTAGCATTTCTCATTTAAGGACGTGCACGGTTTTACTTAAAAAGAAAATGTAAGCGTTCAGAGAGCAGCACAGCCACTGTGAGTTTTGGATTCTGTGTACAGCTTTCACAACCAACGTTTTTGAACACATGGGGAAAAAAAATGATCAAATGCTTCACACCAGAAAGCAGAACAAAAACACTGCTGCCTGTATCCAAAACACCAGATTCAGGCCCAGTATCCTGGCTCCAGATTTTGGCTCAGACTGGCTGCGCATTTACAGAAAGGAACCTGACCCCAGATTCAGGCGTAGTGTCCTGGCTCCAGATTTTGGCTCAGACTGGCTGCACATTTACAAAAAGGAACCTGGCTCCAGATTTTGGCTCAGACTCTGCACATTTACAGAAAAGAACCGGGTTCCATATTCAGGCTGCAGTTATGTTGTAACTGCAGCTCGAGCACAACGAGAGACCTCTACACACCAACAGCACAGCTGCTGTGCCAATACAGACCTGAATTGCTTAACGTGCTGACATTTTAGAGGCCATTGCTATTGCGGGCTTTAGGTTTGGGCCGGGGAGCGTGCAGCCGAATATCTGGGCCTCATTGCTCTTCCTGGAATATTAACAACTTGCCCGATTTGTCTGATCCTCTCTGAACCTGCCTATAATCTGCATTGATGAATATTACCCTGTACAGTCATGAGCCAGAAGATAAAAAGCCTGAAAGCATGTACCACCAGGCTCAAGGACAGCTTCTATCCCACTGTTATAAGATTATTGAACGATCCCCTAGTGCAATAAGGTGGACTCTTGACCTCACAATCTATCTCATCATGGCCTTGCACCTTATTGTCTGCCTGCACTGCCTCTGTAACTGTAACACTTTATTCTGCATTCTGTTGTTTTTCCTTGTACTACCTCAATGCACTGTTGTAATGAAATGATCTGTATGGATGGCATGCAAAACAAAGTTTTTCACTGTACCTCGGTACATGTGACAATAATAAACCAATTTACCAAATTTACCAGTAGAAATCCTGACGAGGTACTTGCATTATCAATCAATGAATAGAAAAGTCAGCGATAGAGACAAGTTACTTTGATCTCAATCCTCATTGCATCCAATGTGAGGAACAACACCTTATCTTCCATCTGGGTGCATTTCAGACTGCAGGAATCAATACTAAATTCTCCAACTTTGGATAAATTGCCCATTTCCTTTCCCTTTGTATCCGGACTGGCCACTTTTGCCTGCCGTTCCTCTCACCTATATCCCTTTCATTTCTATATCCTGACCTGCTGGGCATTTCCCACTAGACCAGACTGTGGAACATTACCCAAACTTCAGCTACAACAACCACCTCTCGCTCAACATCAGTAAAACTAAAGAGCTGATTGTTGACTTCAGGAAGGGGAAGGAGGACGATCATGCGCCAGTCTACATTGGGGGATCAGCAGTGGAGAGAATCAGCAGCTTTAAATTCCTGGGCGTTAACATATTGGACGACCTGTCCTGGGCCCAGCACACAGATGCAATCATAAGGAAACCGCGCCAGCATCTTTACTTTATCAGGAGGTTCAGTTTGTCACTTGACACTAACGAACTTCTACAGATGTACTGCTGAAAATATCCTAACTGGTTGCATCGCTGTCTGGGACGGCAATTCAAATGCACAGGAACATAAGAAGCTGCAGAGAGTAGTGGACTCTGCACAGTACATCACGGGCACATCCCTCCCCACCATTGGCAGTATCTACAGGAGGCGTTTCCTCAAGAAGGCAACATCTATCATCAAAGATCCCCACCATACGGGCCATGCCACCTTCTCACAGCTACCATCGGGCAGGAGGTACAGAAGCCTGAAGTCCCACACCACCAGGGTGCTGCAAGTAAGCTTTTCATTGCACCTGTGCATACATGTACTTGGGCATATGACAATAAACTTGACTTTAACTCTCTTTCTCAGTTCAGATGAAGAATCTTCAACCTGAAACATCTGTTTTCTCTTTCTACAGATGCTGCCTGACCTGCTGAGTCTTTTTCCAACATTTTGCAGCTCTATAGAACTCTGGTTAGACCACACTTGGAGTATTGTGTTCAGTTCTGGTCCCTTCATTATAGGAAGGATGTGGAAACTTTAGAGAGGGTGCAGAGGAGATTTACCAGGATGCTGCCTGGATTGGAGAGCACGGATGAGGATAGACTTTTTCCCCAGGGCGAAAATGGCTAACACGAGGGGACATAATTTTAAGGTGATTGGAGGAAGGTATAAGGGGGAAGTCAGAGGTAGGTTTTTACACAGAGAGTGGTGGATGTGTGGAACACACTGCCAACAGAGGGTGTGGGGGCAGATACATTAGGGACATTTAAGAGACTCTTAGATAGACACATGAATGATAGAGAAATGGAGGGCTATGTAGGAGGGAAGGGTGAGATAGACATTAGAGCAGGATAAAATGTCGGCACAACATTGTGGGCTGAAGGGCCTGTACTGTGCTGTAGTGTTGTGTTCTATTTTCTGTTTTTACTTCCAATTTTTAGCCCTTTCACAAGAAAACAGGAGCAGGAGTAGGCCACTCTGCCCCTCAATCCTGCCCCACCAGTCAATATGATCACGGCTGGTCTGTGCTGGCCTCAACTCCTCTTCTGTGCCAGTCCCCCACAACCCTCAACTCCTCAATCTTTCAAATAATCATCAATCTCCACCTTAAATATATCTACTGATCTGGCCTCCACCACCCCTCAGGGGCAGAGAATTCTTGAGATTCACTGCTCTCGCAGAGAAGAAATTTCTACACCCCTCAGTTTTAAATCACTGGCCCCTTAGTTTGTAGCTACCTCCCCTTATTTATGACTCTCCTTCTCATGAAATCATTTCAATATCTCCCCTGTCAAGCCCCCTAAGGATCATAAACATTTGAATAAGGTTACTCCTCATTCTTCTAAGGAATACAAACCCAAACTACCTTGCCTCTCTTGATAGGGCAATGCTCTCATATAATATGAGAGGTATAACATGATTAGGAATAGTCAGCATGGCTTTGTTAAGGGCAGGTCCTGCCTTACGATCCTGATTGAATTTTTTGAGGATGTGACTAAACACATCGATGAAGGGAGAGCAGTAGATGTAGTGTATATGGATTTCAGCAAGGCGTTTGATAAGGTACCCCATGCGAGGTTTATGGAGAATGTGAGGAGACATGGGATCCAAGGGGACATTGCAGTGTGGATCCAGAACTGGCTGGCCCACAGAAGGCAAAGAGTGGTTGTTGAAGGGTCGTATTCGGAGTGGAGGTCGGTGACCAGTGGTGTACCTCAGGGATCTGTACTGGGACCCTTACTATTTGTGATTTTTATGAGTGACCTGGATGAGGAAGTGGAGGGGTGGGTTAGTGAGTTTGCGGATCACACGAAGGTTGGGGGTGTTATGGATAGTTTGAAGGGCTGTCAGAATATAGTCTTAATGGTAGGACTCTTGGCAGTGTGAAGGATCAGAGGGATCTTGGGGTCCGAGTCCATAGGACGCTCAAAGTGGCAGTGCAGGTTGACTCTGTGGTTAAGGCGGCATATGGTGTATTGTCCTTCGTCAATCGGGGAATTGAATTTAGGAGCCGTGAGGTATTGTTGCAGCTGTATAGGACCCTGGTCAGACCCCACTTGGAGTATTGCGCTCAGTTCTGGTCACCTCACTACAGGAAAGATGTGGAAGCCATAGAAAGGGTGCAGAGGAGATTTACAAGGATGCTGCCTGGAATGCAGAGCATGCCTTATGAAAGCAGGTTGAGGGAACTCGGCCTTTTCTCCTTGGAGAGACGGAGGATGAGGGGGGACCTGATTGAGGTGTACAAGATGATGAGAGGTATTGATAGTGTAGATAGTCAAAGGCTTTTCCCCAGGGCTGAATTAGTGGCCACAAGAGGACATAGGTTTAAGGTGCTGGGGAGCAGATATAGAGATGTCAGGGGTAAGTTTTTTTTTACTCAGAGTGGTGAGTGCGTGGAATGGGCTGCCGGCAACGGTGGTGGAGGCGGATACGATAGGGTCTTTCAAGAGACTGTTAGATAGGTATATGGAGCTGAGTAAAATAGAGGGCTATGGGTAAGCCTAGTAATTTCTAGGGCAGGGACATGTTCAGCACAGCTTTGTGGGCCAAAAGGCCTGAATTGTGCTGTAATTGTTCTATGTTCTAAGAATTAGCTTGGTGAATCTGCTCTGGATGGCTTCCAACGCTGCTATATCCTTTATTAGGTTAAAGGAGCAAAACAGGGTGCAGTATTCCAAGTGTGGCCTTACCAACACCCTGTATAACTGCAACAAAACCATCCTGTTCTTAGATTCCAACTCCCTTGCAATAAAGGTCACGTCGTTTGACTTTTTAAACTACTTGTTGGACTTCCTGCTAAATTTGTGGTGGGATTTGGAGGCACGATGCTTATTGCAACATTGCAAACCCCTTGCTTCGTAGGCTGTCAGGTGGAACTCCACATGTGAAGTTCACTTAGAACATAGAACAGTACAGGAACAGGCCCTTCGGCCCACAACATTGTGACATGCTAATTAAGCTAATGATGCCTAATTGCTCTGACCCTGTCTGCCTGCACATGGTCCACATTCCCCCATTCTCTGCATATTCATGTGCTTGTCTAAGAGCTTCTTAAACACCTCTGCTGTATCTGCCTCCACTACCACATTCCAGGCTAAGTGAAAAACTTTTCCCCTCACCATTGTGGGGACGTAAAAGACTGTGTGTGTAGGGTGGAGGTGGGTTATGAGTTTAAAATAGCTGCCATCTTGAGTGAACCTCCTGCACCCCAAAAACCTCTGAAGACTGGCCTCAGCCAAAACTAGGTCAGGCCATTTTTTTTTAATCCAGTTTCTGCAGTGACCACCCAATGTAGGAGTAATGCCAATAGGGTGGGTTTAGGGATTGGAAGGGGCGTGAGTTCCTGTTTCACAGACCCTCGAGGGAAGTCAGAAATTTAAGGAACGGGAGGCTATTCAGCCCATCCTGTTCATGCCAGCCAAAAATGGACATCCTAGGATCAGTCCACTTTCCATCTCTCAGTCCACTTTCCATCTCTCAGTCCGTAGTCCTGCAGGTCACCAGCATTCCAGCTCCCATGTAACCTGGTTCCCTTTCAAACCACGGGTTCTAGGTCCCAAACACTCATTGAATGAGCTCTCTTCTCTCTCAGCTCCCCTCTACTTCTGCCAATTATCTCTGCTGAGGGAACACAATAGGAGTAGGCCACTCAGTCCTTCAAACCTGCCCCACCATTGAATACGACCATGGTTGGTCTGCCTCAGCTCTCAACTCCTCTGCTGTGTCAGTTCCTCAGCCTTCAAATCCTCGATCTTTCAAATATTTATCCACCTCCTCACGTACTTCTAATATCCAGGCTCTGCAAACCTCCAGAGATTTTGCCAGCCCTCTCGTTTTAGACGCTCCTGCCATGGGAAAAAGACTGACCATTCACCTTATCCGTGCCCCTCATGATTTTATAAACCTCTATAAGGTCACCCCTCAGCCTCCTACACTCCAGGGAAACATCCCAGCCTATCCAATGTCTCCAAAACTGCTGTACAAATCAATACTAAAGCAATAAGGAACTGGCTCCTTATTGACCTCAAATGGAACTGAGGGATTTCAGTTAGACTGAAATTTCTATGCAGCTCAGTTTAAAATTACCAGCCCCTTGTAGAACATAGAACAGTACAGGAACAGGCCCTTCTGCCCACGATGTTGTGCCTGACCAATTAGTAAGAGAAATTAATAGTAATGAAATTAGTAGTAAAATGCCCAACTAAACTAATCCCTTCTGCCTACACAATGTCCATATCCTACCATTTCCCTCACATTCATGTGCCTATCTAAGAGCTCTCGAACACCCCTATCGTATTTGCCTCCAGCACCCCAGGCAGCACATTCCAGGCACCCACCACTCTTTTAAAAAAAAAAATTTGCCCCTGTACATCTCCTTTGAACTTCCCCCCCATCACCTTAAATGCATGCCCTCTGGTATTAGGCATTTCAACCCTGGGGAAAAGATACTGGCTGTCTATTCTATCTATGCCTCTCAATCTTATAAACCTCTATCAGGTCTCCCCTCAGCCTCTGCTGCTCCAGAGAGAACAACCCAAGTTTGTCCAACCTATCCTCATAGCACATGCTCTCTAATCCAGGCAGCATCCTGGTGAACCTCTTCTGCACCCTCTCCAAAGCCCCAACATCCTACTTATAATGGGGTGACCAGAACTGAATGCAATACTCCAGATGCAGCCTAACTAAAGTTTTATAAAGCTGCAACACAAATTCCTGGCTCTTGAACTCAGTGCCTTGACTAATGAAGGCAAGCATGCCATATGCCTTCTTTACCACCCTATCAACCTGTGTAGCCACTTTCAGAGAACTTTTCCCCCTTGTACAAGTCTCTCCCACTTGTGAAAATTTGGGAAATAAGTCAGGCCTGTACACCTCTGAGTGTTAAACATCAAATCTCCTTTCAGCCTCGTTCACTCCACAAATAACAACCCCATCCAGACAGTCTCTCCTTGTAATTATTATTCTCCAACCCAGGCAATGTTCTTGGAAACCTCTGCACTCTTGCTGATGCCACAACATCCTTCCTGTTAAGGCCTTAAGCAGTGGGCCAAGTTGCCTTGGCAACAGATGTCACCAAACCAGTGGAAGAGCAAGTCAAATAAACTTTTTTTAAGCACACTTGGAGCCTGGAAGAGCAGCTGCTTCCCTCTCAGAACAAGAGCGCAATCAGTTTCTCTTGTCCACACACCAATCAGAATTGCCTCCAGAGCTCCATTTGAAAGGAAACCAATTCTAGATTCTGTCTGGCAACATCTACAAATTCCCCTTGTGGGAATGTCTGGCAAAGTTACCAATTTAGAGGCTTCCCAGATGATGGAAGACCTGACCTTGTAGAAATCTGACTTCATGCAAATTCTCCCATAAATTTTTTTCAACGCATATTTCAAGACCAGAAAGTTAGTTGCAGAAGTGCAAACATCTTCAGAAGCTCTGGAACAGGAGTAGCAGCTAGTTAAGTCCAAAAGACAACCAAAAAACCTTTATAAGTAACTTTCCTGCAGTAATCAAACAGATACAGTGTCTTTAAGAGCAACACACAAGGCACTTGGAGGAATTCAGCAGGTCAGGCAGCATCTATGGAGGGAAATGGGCAGTCGTCGTTTCAGATTGAGAACTTTCATCTGGACCCCGAAATGTCAACTGCCCATTTCCCTCCATAGATGCTGCCTGACCTGCTGAGTCCTGCAAGTGCCTTGTGTGTTGCTCCAGATTCCAGCATCTGCAGTCTCTTGTGCCTTAATATCTTTAACAACTCAGGGCTGCCGGGTCACAGCAGGAGGCCACTTGAGATTTGATCTGGAAACTGACACGTCAAATCTCTTCTATTGGCACTTGTAAAATACTTTGTCAAACAATGTAACATCCATTGACACCTTAAGGCCATTGGACCTGGGAAATTCTGATTGTATACCATTGTAATTATACAGAGGAAGGCAATAAATAAATGTTCATGTTAAGCAACCCTCTTTTTAATAGTTTGTTTTTGACTTACAGTAAAGTTAGTTCACCAATATTTCACAGGAGCAGGACCCTTGCATAACCCTGTACTGAATGGAGTCTCGATTTCAGTTGGGCATTGGTTCTGGCAACCCCTCTTCTGGGTCCATTTTAGTCCCAACACAAGCTAATAGAGTCAGAGTTATACAGCACAGAAGCAAGCCTTTCAGACCAACTGGGCCATACTGACCAAGTTGTCTACCTGAGCTAGTCCCATATCCCTGCATTTGGCCCATATCCCTCTAGACCTTTCCTATCTATGTACCTGTCCAAATATCTTGGAAATGTTGTAATTGTACCTGCCTCTATCACTTCCTCTGGCAGCTCATTCCACATAACCACCATGGAAAAGTTGTCCCTAAGATCCTCTAATTTTTTCCTCTCTCACCTTAAACCTATGCCCTCTAGTTTTAGGCTCTCCTACCCCAGGAAAAAGACTGACTAGTCACCATAACTATGCCCCTCATGATTTTTATATACCTCTATAATGTCTCTCCTCAGCCTCCTACACTACAGGGAAACAAGTCCCAGCCTATCCAATGTCTCCATAAGCACTGTACAAATCAATACTAAAGCAATACAAGGAATTGGCTCAAGTGTAACTGAGGGGTTTCAGTTAGACTGGGTAAGAAGGGATTGTTCTCTCTGGAGCAGGGAAGGTTGAGGGAAGATTTGATTGTGTCACAATGTCACACAAAGAGCAAGATCACAGAGGACCCACATGCAGAACACCAGAACAAGACTGGAGTCAGGATGCTTCCTCAGTACAGAACACAGAATGACAAACAGAAGGAATCTTGCCTCAGGACTCTGAGACAGAGTCCCAACACAGAAACAGGGGTTTTCTAGGAGAAACCAGGACTGCTCAAGAGCTAACAGCTCCAAACAGCCTAAAGACAAAGTATACCCAGAGATAGACCAGTAATCTGGCAACCAGTGTTTGTGAAACCAGGGTTCTTGTACTAGTCTCCTGATGGAACTCAGGTGTGTGTCATTAGGCAAATAGGAGTGCATGGAAACCATGTGCTGCACAACAAGGCCCCATCAATGGGGATAAGGGGCAGAATGAGAACCAGCACTTGGAACCATGACAGATTGAGGTTGATAAGGTCAGGACTGGGGTGGGTAGTGTCGACAGTGGGAAGATGCTCCCAGAGGTCAATGGTGCAATGAGGAGCATCGATTGATTGTGACAAATATAGGAGTGGTGTGCAGATAAAGATTTTTCACGAAACAAGTGGTTAAAGAAAATGAAACAGAACAGTACACCACAGGAACAGGCCATTCGGCCCACAATATTGTGCTGAACCAATTAAGCTAATGACACCTAATTAAACTAACACATTCTGCCTGCACGTGGTCCACATCCCTCCATTCTCTGCACATCCATGTGCCTATCTAAGAGTCTCTTAAACGCCTCTATCGTATCTGTCCCCACCACCACCCCTGGCAGAACATTCCAGGCACCCACCACCCTCTGTGTAAAAAAACTTGTCCCGCACCTCTCCTTTGAACCTACCCCCTTTCACCTTAAATGCACGCCCTCTAGTATTAGACATTTCGACCCTGGGTAAAGGATACTCGCTGCCTACTCTGTCTATGCCTCTCACGATTTTATAAACTTCTACTGGGTCTCCCCTCAGCCTCTGGCGCTCCAGAGAAAAGCTATGACAGGAGAGTGTAGTTCATTTGCGGCTTTCCGAAGGGAAATGGATAAACAGGTTACGGAAATGAGCTGGAGAATGGGATAGATTGAATGGTTATAAAAAGAGATGGCATAGACTCAATGGGCCGAACAGCCGTCTGTGCTGCAGCAATTCTATAACATTAGATGTATGCTTGAGTGGTGTCAAAATATTAGTCCAAGCATCTTAGAGTTAAAGTTTTGAGGCGTTATTTGAAATGCTCTGGCTCTGTGCCCACACTAACCCCAGGGCACTTGGCTTACAACGCAATCTTTTATATCTGAGATTCCTGCTCCACAGTAACACACTGGCGTTTCACTGAGGCCGTGCAGTGCAATTAGACCATTGCTCACTTAGCTGGTTCAGAGGGGCAGATTCTGAGCAAGAAATGGGAAACCTCTCCAGAACATCTTCTGGTTGGTTGCTCGGTGAGAACGTGGCGCCATTGTTGTCCTCTTGCCATCTCCTTTCTGCGCATTGTTGATGCCCTTGGGATCTAGAGTCATACAGCGTGGAAACAGGCCAAGACGCCCATTTAAGCTAATCCCATTTGCCAGCGTTTGGCCCATAACCTTCTGAACCTTCCCCCTCCATGTACCTGAACTGTCTTTTAAAAGTTGTTATTGTACCTGCCTCAACCACTTCCTCTGGCAGCTTGTTCCACATACGCACCGCCCTCTGTGTGAAAAAGTTGTCCTTCGAGTTCCTTCTGAGAGAGAAGGCAGGAGAATGGGGTTGAGGGAAAAGAAATCAGCCATGATTGAATGGTAGAGCAGACTCGATGGGCCAAATGGACTAATTCTGCTCCTGTATCTAATGGTCTTAAAGGATCACTTGCCGCCATTTCTAAATAAATTGCCCCTGAGTGTGTAGATGAGTGGTAGAGGCCGGGTGGAGCTAATGGGAGTGAGGTGTGAATAAAATGGGCTAGGGTAGGATTAGTGCAAAAATGGGTGGTTGCTGGTCAGCACAGACTTGGTGAGCCGAATGGCCTGTTTACATTGCTGTATCTCTCTCTACGACTAAAAGCCCCAGCCAATCTCTCCCAACGTCCTGAAAGAACAACAGGCGTTGTCTTATCTCCGATTATGGGAGCTTGCTGTGCACAAACTGCCTAACTTACAGTGATGGCTGCACTTTGGACGTATTTTATTGGCTTTAAATATGTTCCAAGGCTGAGAAACACATTACACGTGTAGGAAACAAATGATGTAAGCATTAACCCAGCCCCACTCCCTCTCAGATAGTGTGCTCAATGCTTTTCATTCCTGTCTGATAACCTCTGTCAACACAGAAGCTCGTGGTCGTCTTAGTACTAAGGTCACCCTGGAAATCTCTAAACCTTGGCTTATTTGAGATCTTTGAAGTATTAAGTTGCGGGAGGAGCTGTTTCTGCAAATTAATAGGACTTGATAATTCCCCTCCCTGAAGACAGCACAGTGGCATAGCTGGTAGAGCTGCTGCCTCACAGCTCCGGCGACCTGGGTTCGATCCTGACCTCCAGTGCGTTCTGCGTGGAGCTTGCACGTCTCCCTGTGACCGCGAGGGTTTTCCCCAGGTGCTCCGGTTTCCTCTCATATGCGTGCGGGTTGGTACATTAACTGTCTGCAATAAATTGCCCCTAGTGTGTGGGTGAGCGGTAGAATCTTGGGTGGGGGCAGTTGGTGAGAATGCAGGGAGAATAATTTGGCGTGAGTGTAGGATTGGTGTAAATGGGGTGGTCAATGTGCCGAAAGTCCTGCCGCCATGCTGTATCTCTCTCCGAACCTCCTCGGTCTCCCCCCTACCCTTCGCTTCTCCACACTGAGCGAGTACCAGATGGAAACTCCTCCCTTATAATCTACACCACAGGCAGTAGATAAGGCAAGTCTGAACTGTAGCCAAGATGGGAGAAGGAGCACAAAGTGAGGCAAAGTAGAAGGAATAAAAGAAACCAAAGACTGATGCACGGGTTAAAGTGACTGCCCTGGTGCAAATACGTTGACGTTGCTGATCTCAGTATCACCTGGAAGTTATGCTTTGGGTCACTTTAGTTCATACGCTCTGCTGACATATGGACTTCTCATGAATGAATGAACTGTGCCTCCACAGTTCACAGACTCGACATCCAGTCCCGATGTGCTGTGAAGCCTCACTCTGCCTCACAGCAGGGTTGGCAGCGTTTCAGAACACAATAGCTGATTTGAGCACAGCAAGCTCCCATAGACGGCAGGGTGTTAGTGACCATTACATTGTAGATGGCAGGCACGGTAGTGTAGCAGTTATTGTAACGCTTTACAGTGCAAGTGCCCTGGGGTCAAATCCGGTCACTATCTGTAAGGAGTTTGTACGTTCTCCCCGTGTCTGCGTGGGTTTCCTCCGGGTGCTCTGGTTTCCTCCCACATTCCAAAGGACATACGGGTTAGGAAGTTGTGGGCATGCTATGTTGGTGCCAGAAATGTGGCGTCACTTGCGGGCTGCCCCCAGAACACTATGCAAAAAGATGTATTTCACTGTGTGTTTCGATGTACATGTGACTAATAAAGATATCTTATCCTTTTCTGCTGGCGTCAGAACTGGCCGGTTCTCATGCGAGATCACCAATGTGTCATGGTAGCCCAAGTTTTTTCTCCTTCCACAGAAGCTGCCTGAACTGCAACGTTCTCTCTTCCAGCATCTACTGTGTTCTGCATCTCATAGTTCTGGACCCTCGGTCTCCAGCCTCTCACGGACATTCCTCTCTACCCTTGTCTTAAAACACCTGTCTTTTCACTTTTCCAGTTGGAGCCACATACAGTACAGAAACTGGCCCTTTGTGGCGAATGGTCAGATGGAAGGGCCATCCACATGCGACGTTAACTGTGTTTCTCTCTCCACAGGTGCTGCCTGACCTGCTGAGTATCCCCTAGAAAACTTCTCCTTGCTCAGCTGTGGTTGGGATACCTGGGCAGAAGTTAAAGTGACGAAACACAAAGTTCGGATCTCGACACGTGGGTTGAAGGTCTGGAAGTCTGCCAGGGGTTAAATTCCTGGCATTGGATGGATGCTGCGATTGGGAGGGGTGAATATCTGGATGAATAATCATTGAAATCTGAGGCAGAACTTTGGAATTCCATAAATGCCAAATTGAACTGTCAATCTTAAATCTGAGGCTGGCTTTTTGTAAGCAGGGACATTTGCGGAGATGGGAAGGAGGCGGATAGACAGAGTTAGGTCACCAATCAACCATGATCCCATTGATCGGTGGAACAGCCTTGAGGTTCTGAACAGCCTTCTCCAGTTTCTGTGTTGCAAGGATTGCTTATCACCTTGTCAAATAGAGGGGATGTTGTAACTCTGTGTAGAGCAGGGAGTGAAGGGGCTTAAGGGAGGTGACTGAACATCCAGGGGAATTCTTCAAAGGTGACAGGCACCTTCTTAGTGCAAAAGGTTTAGATGGGGCGGAATTTGTTAGCTGCATCCAGGAAGGGTTCCTGACACAGTATGTAGACAGGCTGACTAGAGGAGAGGCCATACTGGATCTAGCACTAGGCAATGAACCTGGTCAGGTGACAGACCTCTCGGTGGGCGAGCATTTCGGAGATAGTGACCACAACTCCCTGACCTTTCGTATAGCCATGGACAAGGATAGAAGCAGATGATATGGGAAAGATTTTAATTGGGGGAGGGCTAATTACGATGGTATTAGACAGGATCTTGGGAGCGTAAATTGGGAACAGATGTTCTCAGGGAAATGCACAGAAGAAAATTGGAGGCTGTATAGGGAACACTTGCATGGGGTTCTGGATAGGTTTGTCCCACTGAGACAGGGAAAGGGGGAAAGGATGGCAGGTTAAAGGAACCATGGTTGACAAGAGAGGTGAAATATTTAGTCAAAAGGAAGAAGGAAGCATACTTCAGCTTTAGGAAGCAAAAAATCAGGCAGGTCTCTTGAGAATTATAAGGTAGCCAGGAAGGAGTTTAAGAAGGGACTCAGGAGAGCTAGAAGGGGAAATGAGAAGGCCTCGGCGAGTAGAATAAAGGAAAACCCCAAGGCGTTCTACAGGTACGTGAAGAACAGGAGGACGACTAAAGTGAGGATAGGACCGCTCAGGGATAAAGGAAACGTGTGCCTCGAGGCACAGGAGGTGGGGGAGGTTCATAATGAATAGGGATAGTCAGCATGGCTTTGTGAGGGGCAGGTCATGCCTTACAAGCCTAATTGAGTCTTTTGAGGAGGTGACAAAACAAATAGATGAAGGTAGAGCGGTGGATGTGGTGTATGTGGACTTTAGTAAAGTGTTTGACAATGTTCCCCATGGTAGGCTCATCCAGAAAGTCATGAGGCATGGAGACTTGGCTGCGTGGATTCAGAATTGGCTTGCCCACAGAAGGCAGAGAGTGTTTTGTAGATGGAGAATATTCTGCCCGGAGGTCGGTGACTAGTGGTGTTCCGCAGGGGACCCCTGCTCTTTGTGATTTTTTTAATATAAATGACTTGCATGAGGAAGTGGAGGGATGGGTTAGTAAGTTTGCGGATGACACTAAGGTTGGAGGGGTCGTGGACAGTGTAGGAGGTTACAACAGGAAATAGACAGGATGCAGAGTCGGGCGGAGAAGTGGCAGATGGAGTTCAATCCGGAAAAGTGTTAAGTGATTCGCTTTGGAAGAATGAACATGAAGGCGGAGTACAAGGTTAATGGCAAGATTCTGAGCAGTGTGGAGGAACAGAGGGATCTTGGGGTCCAAGTCCATAGATCCCTCAAAGTTACCGCGCAAGTTGATAGGGTGGTTGAGAAGGTGTATGGTGTGCTGGCCTTCATGAGTCAGGGTACCGAGTTCAAGAGCTGCGAGGTAATGTTGCAGCTCTATAAAATTCAGGTTAGACCACACTTAGAGTATTATGTTCAGTTCTGGTCACCTCATTATAGGAAGGATGTGGAAGCTTCAGAGAGGGTGCAGAGGAAATTTACCAGGATGCTGCCTGGAATAGAGGTCATGTCTGATGAGGAAAGGTTGAGCGAGCTAGGGCTTTTCTCTTTGGAGAGACACAGGATGAGAGGTGATGATAGAAATGTATAAGATTATGAGGGGCATAGATAGAGCGGACGGCCAACACCTTTCCCCCAGTGCGGCAATAGCCAATACCAGAGGACAACCATTTAAGGTAAGAGGAGGAATGTTCAGGGGGGATGTTAGAGGTAGGTTCCTTACACAGAGAGTGGTGGGTGCCTGGAAAGCACTGCCGGGGGTGCTGGTAGAGGCTGATACAATAGGGACATTTAAAAGGCTCTCAGATAGGCACATGGATGTAAGAAAATTGGAGGGTGATGGGCTGTGCAGGAGGGAAGGGGTAGATTGATCACGGAGGAAGTGTACATATAGTTCAGCACAGCATTGTGGGCTGAAGGGCCTGTACTATGCTGTACTGCTCTATGTTCTACGAATCAGGAGGGCTGTCATCAGAAATGTTCAAAGTGCTCAACAGGCCAGGCAGTATCCGTGGGGAGAGACACAGAGCCAACATTTCGGATCAAGGACCCTTCATCAGAATGGGAAGAGTGAGACGACAATTTCAAGTAAACTCACACCCTGTCTTTTTATTCTCACGGATGTAGCTGTACGTTCTGACTTCATTTTGTATTGTTTAATCGGTCTCTGTACCATTTTGTTGTCCAGTTTTTAAAGTAATTGTTACTTTGACAACTTTGTTTTGCTGCCTGTCAGTTCATCATTAGAGAAACGGCTGTAATTTAAAAGTCATGCCCCAATATTCAGTAGGTTGCAAGTGCAAGGTGACCACTCAGCCCTTCTTAGATAGAAGCCGATCTTCATTCTAACTTCATTTATTGGCCAAGACTCTGATAAAACCCTCACCCAGCAAATATTTACCAATCTTAGCCTCAATTGCAACTCTATGGGAGCTTGCTGTGCCTAAATTAGCTGTGGTAATCTGAAACACTGCCTGCCCTATTATAGATAATTCTCTCATTCTCTCCAACATCCTGGTGAACCTCTTCTGCACCCTCTCCAAAGCCTCCACATCCTTCCTATACTGTAGTGACCAGAACTGCACAAAATATTCCAAATGTGGCATTCTGATTGGTTGCATCACCACCTGGTCTGAAGGCTCCAATGCACAGGATTACAAGACGCTGCTGACGGTTGTAGACTCAGCCAGCTCCATCATGGGCACAACCCTCCCCACCATCAAGGACATCTTCAAGGGGCAGAACCTCAAGAAGGTGGCATCCATCACTAAGGACTCTCAACATCTGGGACATGCCCTCCTCTCATTACTACCATTGGGGAGGAGGTACAGGAGCCTGAAGACCCACACTCAATGATTCAGAAACAGTTTCTCCCCCGCTGCCATCAGATTTCTGAACGGTCCATGAACCCATGAACACTACCTCATTATTCCTTTGTGTTTGCACTATTTGTTTTTGTAATTTATGGTAAGTTTTTACCTTTGCATTGTACTGCTGCCACAAAACAACAAACTTCACGTTATATAAGTCAGTGATAATAAACCTGATTCTGAACTAAAGTTTTATACAGCTGCAGCATGACTTGCCAACTTTTACACTCCAACCGATGAAAGCCAGCATGATGTATGCCTTCTTTACCAACCTGTCCACCCATGTTGCCACTTTCAGGGAGCTATGGACTTGGATACCAAGATCAGAAATTCCAGATGGTAATGATTCACTGCATAATAAAAGGTTCTTCTCATATCCCCCTTGTATTTTTTCTTAAAATTTTAAATCTGTTCCCCATGGTCCTTGAACCATCTGCCAATGGAAACAGCTCCCCTCTACCTAGGAGACGCAAGAGACTGCAGATGCCGGAATCTGGAGCAAAAAAACAAACCGTTGGAGGAAGTTCAACTGAAGAACCTCGACTAATATTCAAGAGGTTGACAGATTTTGAGCTATTAAAGGAATTGAGGGATATGGGAAATAGGGAAGTGGTACTGAGGTAAAAGATCAGCCATGATCTTAGAGAGCAGAGACAAAAGGCCAATGGCCTTCTAGTATTTATCAGCCCATTGAGGGATGCTGTCAAAATGCTTCCCTTCACAAAGAGGGCAGTGGATTTCTGGAAGATATTTTAGCTGAGGCTAAGATTGGTAAATATTTCCTGGTAAGGATGCTATCAGAGATAATAGATTCTCAGCCAGTAACTGAAGTTCGAATGAATATTGGCTTCTGTCTAAGAAGGGCTGAGTGGCCACCTTGCACTACTAACCCACTGAATATTGGGACATAACTTTTGTTTTAAACACAGAGAGGGGTAGGTGCCAGGAGTGCGCTGCCGGGGGAGGGAGTGGAAGCAGATACAATAGCAATGTTTAAGAGACATCTAGTCAGATACATGAACAGGAAGGGAACAGAGGGATATGGACCATGTGCAGGCAAACGGGATTCATTTAGATTGGCATCATGGTAGGTACAGATATGACGGGCTGAAGGGCCTGTTCTTGTGCTGTACTGTTCTATATTCCACGTTCTAACTCCTGATACCTGAAATGTCAACATACACCTTTTGCCTCCATAGATGCTGCCTGACCCACTGAGTTAGAACATAGAACACTACAGCACAGTACAGGCCCTTCAGCCCACGATGTTGTGCTGACATTTTATCCTGCTATAAAATCTATCTAACCCTTCCCTCCCACATAACCCTCCATTTCTCTATCATTCATGTGTCTATCTAAGAGTCTCTTAAATGTCCCTAATGTATCTGCCCCCTCAACCTCTGCAGGCAGTGCGTTCCACGCACCCACCACTCTCTGTGTAAAAAACTTACCCCTCACATCCCCCTTATACCTTCCTCCAATCACCTTAAAATTATGCCCCCTCGTGTTAGCCATTTTCGCCCTGGGAAAAAGTCTCTGACCGTCCACTTATCATCTTGTACACCTTTATCAAGTCACCTCTCATCCTCCTTCTCTCCAAAGAGAAAAGCCCTAGCTCACTCAACCTATCCTCATAAAACATGCTCTCTAATCCAGGCAGCATCCTGGTAAATCTCCTCTGCATCTTCTCTAAAGCTTCCACATCCTTCCTATAATGAGGCGACCAGAACTGAACACAATACTCCAAGTGTGGTCTAACCAGAGTTCTTCCAGTGGTTTGTTTTTTTGCTCCAGATTCCAGCATCTGCAATCTCTTTTATCACTGCCCTCTGCCTCCTATCACCAGGCTAATTTTGGATCCAATCAACCAGCTCGCTTTAACCTTCTGGATCAGCCTACCATGCGGAACCTTGTCGAAAGACCACATGGGCAACGTCTACCACCCTGCCTTCGTTAGTCCTCTGAATTACCTCCTCAAAAAATTAAATCAAATTAGTGAGGCAGGATTTCCCCTGAACAAAGCCACATTGACTATCCCTGATCAGCCCCTGCCTTTCCAAATAAATCCTCTCTCTTATGACTTTATTCAGTCAGATCCCTACCACTGAGGTAAGGCTCACTAGCTTATCCCTGCTGCTGCTTTTTTTAAAAAAGGAACAACATTACCAATCCTATAATCTTCTGGCACCTCACCTGTGACTAACGAAGATGTAAAGATCTCTATCAGGGTCCCAGCTATCTCCTCCCTTGCTTCCCATAGTAACCTGGGATAGATCTCATCTGGCCCGAGAGATTAATCAACCCTTATTCATCCCATGATATCGAACGTCTCCTCCTTCTTAACAGTGACCTCGCGCAGAATATCTCTGTGAACTCATTATCGTCCATGTCCATCTCCTTGGTGAATACAGATGAGAAGTATTCACACCTTCAAGGTAGGACCATGCCCACAAACTGGCTTGACACATTGATTATTCCTTTGGTCCTTCAAACCCAGTTGCTTATACCTGCCACGTGTTTCATTTTTTCCTCATCAAACCTTTGTCATCCAGGTTTCCCAATCTTGCCATTTTTGCCTTACACCCTTACCGGAACATGCTGTCCTTGAACTCTTGCTAACTCTCTTTTTAAAAGACTCCCAGTTGTCAGCTGTCAGTTTACCCCCAAGCATCTGCTCCCAATCTACTTTCACCAGGTCCTCTCTTATGCTATTGAAATCAGCCTTCCCCTAGTTCAACATTTTAGCTGTGGACCAAGCTTATCCCTTTCTATAGCTGCCTTGAAGCTTGCAGAATTATGGTCACTATTCCCAAAGAGGTCCCCCACTGACATTTCCACCACCCACCCAGTTTCATTTCCTAAGATAAAGACGAGTACTGCCCTGTCTCTAATACGACTCTACATATTGTCTCAAAAAACTTTCTCGGATGCGCTTTAACAAATCCTGTCCCAACTAAGCCCCTTGGACTAAGACAATCTCAGTTAATGTTAGGAAGGTTAAAATCCACCACTATGACAACCCTATCACCCTTACACCTTTCTGAAATTTGCTTACATATCTGTTCCTCTAATTCTCGCTGACTACTGGGAGGCCAATAATATAACCCCAGTGAACTGATCGCCCTTCTCTTATTCCTAAGTTCTACCTATATAACCCCATTGGATGATCTCTCCAGGATATCCTCTCTTAAGCACCACTGTCGTGTTCTCCCTAATCAGTGGTGTGACTCTCCCTCCTCTTTTGCATCCCCTTCTGTCATGCCTGAAACTTCTAAACCCCGGTTTCAACCTGAAACATTGATAATTCCTCTCCCCTCCCCACAGATACTGCTCGACCCACTGAGTTCCTCAAGCGGATTGTTTGTTGCTCCGAATCCTATTTTCTTCTCCCCACATTCCCATCAACTCCTCCCCGAGATTCTACCCCTCACATACACACTAGGGGCAATTTACAGCGGCTAATTAACCTGCCAGCTCACACGTCTTTGGGATGTGGGAGGAAACCGGAGCATCTGGAAGAAACCCACAGTCAGAGGGAGAGCGTGCAAGCTCCACACAGACAGCACTGGAGGTCAGGATTGAACCTTGGTCTCTGAAGCTGTGAAACAGCAGCTCTGCCAGCTGTACCACTGTGTGATTTTCTTACCTCATGCAAGGCACTATACAAATGCAAGCTTTTGTTGTCAAGAAGCAAACTGTGCAAACAACTGGAAACGCAAAGAAAGCAGAAGTCTTGCTTGGTGAAATGATTGGATGAGTTATTGGGAGTGACCTCAAAGGAGCACATTTATTGTAATTTACATCTAATGACCAGGACATGTAATGACCAAATAGGTAACAATCAAATGTACTCACTTCATCGGTTTGAAGAGAGCCTGCCCGTAGTTTTGGAAAGTCATGATGAGTTTCAACTGTGTGCCTCCAGATTTCATCGCTGTAAAGAAAACACAAATAAACAGTCAACTAAAAGGCACAAATGGAAACTGCTATTTAGCAAGTTGAGAATGTAAGAAAGTGACTTGCATTTCCATAGCACCATTTACAGCACATCCCTTTCAGAACTTTCTTAAATGCCATACACCGATGAGGAACTTTTTGTTTGTGGTCTCTGATGTAATGAGGGTAAATTAAATTGGTAAATTGGTTTATTATTGTCACATGTACTGAGATGCATTGAAAAACTTTGCATGCCATCCATATAGATCATTTCATCACATCAGTACATTGAGGTAGTACAAGGGAAAATAATAACAGAATGCAGAATAAAGTGTTATAGTTACAGAGAAAGTGCAATGCAGGCAGATGATAAGGTGCAAGGCCATAACCAGGGAGGATAATGTGGGAAGTGCAAGTGCCAAATGGAACATAGCAAGATCCAACAAACAGCTATAAAGTTATTGATGAGCTTTTCTTTTGAAGAAATGTTGATTATGGGATAAACATTACCCAAATGACTGGGGAGGGCTCTCTGATCCAATTCAAAATGGTACCATGAGACCTTTAATACTTACCTGAGGTGGCAGGAAGGGCTTTGATTTAACTTTTCATTTGAATGACAGTACTTCTGATGGTGCAGCACTCCCTCAGTACTGCACTGGAAGATCAGCCCAAGCTTTTGTGCTCAGTTCTCTGGCTTGAGACTAGATCCCTAAATCTTCCCAACTCAGATGCAAGAGAGGGAGTTCCAATGACTAGGGAAAAGGAACAAGCTACACCACCCATTAAGCTTTTCCTGCCATTTAATAAGACCATGGCTGGATGTGTAGCTCATACAACCAGCCATTAGGAGGGACTGAGTTAGAACACAGAACAGTACAGCACAGCACAGGAACAGGCCCTTCAGCCCATAATGCTGTGCCGAACCAATTACCAGTTATAGGGAGGGGTTGGACAGGCTGGGACTTTATTCTTTGGAGTGTAGGAGACTGAGGGGGTGACTTTATAGCAGTGTATGAAATCATGAGGGGCATATATAGGGTGAAAGCACACAGTCTTTTTCCCAGGGCTGGGGAATCAAGTACTTGAGGGCTCAGGTTTAAGGTGAGAGGGGGGAGATTTAACAGGGGCTTGAGGGGTAACAGATGGTGGTACATATGTGGAACAAGCTGCCAGAGGAAGTGGTTGAGGCAGGTACGATAACAACTTTTAAAGACAGTTCGGCAGGTACATGGATAGGAAAGAGGAAAGGTTTAGAAGGTTATGGGCCAAACGCTGGCAAATGGGACCAGCTTGGATGGGCATCTTGGCCAGCATGGACCAGTTGGGCCGGAGGGCCTGTATGACTCCATTCAACCGGAGCAGCCACATAAATACTGTGTCCACAAGAGCAGGTCAGAACTGGGGAGCCTACAGCGAGTGACTCACCTCCTCACATCCCAAAGTCTTCCCACCATTTGCAAGGTGCAAGTCAGGAGTGAGGTGAAATATTCTCCACTTGCCTGAATGAATGCAGGAATGACAACTCTCAACAAGCTCAACAACATCCAGGACAAAGCAGCCCACTTGACTGGCACCCATCCACTGCCCTAAACATTCCCTCCCTCCACCAATGGTGTACTGTAAAGACAAACAGCTTCTACCCCACTGTGATAGGACTATTGAATGGTTCCCTTATACGATGAGATGGACTCTTGACCTCACGATCTATCTTGTTGTGACCTTACACCTTATTGCACTGCATTTCCTCTGCAGCTGTGACACTTCACTCTGTACTGTTATTGTTTTTACCTGTATTACCTCAATGCACTCTGTACTAACTCAATGTAACTGCACTGTGTAATGAATTGACCTGTACGATCAGTATGCAAGACAAGTTTTTCACTGTACCTCGGTACAAGTGACAATAATAAACCAATACCAATACTGTGGATGCCACGTGTACCATCTACAAAATGCAATGCAGTTACTTATCCACGTTACTCCGACAACACCTCCCGAACCAATGACCTCGACCACCAGGAGGACAAGGGTGCAAATATATATCTGAACGCCAGCACCTCAGGTTCTTCTCCAAGTCGTTCACCATCCGACCGTGAAAAGATATCACTGTTCCATTGCTGAATCTAACTCCTGGAACTCCCCAACAGCATTGTGGGAGCACTTCATTATAAGGACTGCAGTGTTTCAAGAAGGTGGCACACTTGTACCTTTTCAAAGGTGATTGGGATCGGACAAAATACTGTCCTTGCCAATGGCACCTAGTTTCCAAAATCTCCTTGCCCGACCTCCATATCCCTCGATTGCCTCATTCTCCAAAAATCCATCTGTCTCAGCCTTGAACACACTCGGAGACCAAGCCTCCACTGCTCTCTGAGGAAGAGAATTCTAAAGGTTTGCAATCTTCTGTGGAAATCAATTTCTCCTCTTCTCACTCCTAAATGGCCAAACCCTTCACGACACAGTCACTCAGACGTACAGCACAGGAACAGGCCCTTTGGCCCACTAAGTTCATACCATCCATTTTGTCCATCCACACCAATCCCATTTACGCCTGCTGGGATTGTATCCGTCGATGCCTTGCCTGTTTAAGTGTCTGTCTAAATGCCTCTTAAAGGTAGTAATTGTATCCGTTTCCACCAGCTCCGCTGGCAGCATATTCCAGATATCCCGGGATTTGGGAAAGTCTACTTGAGGGCTTAGGGCTGACACTTGCAGATTATATGATGGAGTCTACTTAAAGAGCTCTCTGTCCCTCTCTCTCTCTCCTTATTTTCAGCCACAGAGCAACACAGCAATTGGGAGGCCATTCACCTCCATGAGTCTGCCCCACCATTTATGGCTAACATTTACTATTTATTCATTTTTGGGGGGATTCTGGGCTCCATTGGCAAAGGCAACATTTATTGCCCATCTCTGACTGCCCTGCAACGAGTTGATGGACATGTGAGAGGGACTGGGACTGACAGGATTGCTTTGCTGGGAGCCAGAATGGTGCCTATGGGCTGAATGGCGTCCTTCTGCATTGTAATAAGGGGTGTGTGTGTGTGTGTGTGTGTGTGTGTGTGTGTGTGTTTTGTCACAGTACTCAGCATATTAGATGGGTGAATGCACACAGTCTTTTTCCAAGGTTTGGGGAATCAAGAACTGGAGGGCACAGGTTTAAGGTGAGAGGAGAGATTTAATAGAAACTTGAGGGGCAACGTCTTCATGCAGCGGGTGGTCAGATGGTGGAACGAACTGCCAGAGGAAGTGGTTGGAGCAGGTACAATAATATTTAAAAGCCACTTGGACAGGTACATGGGTAGGAAAGGTTTAGAGGGATATGGGCCTACCCCGGGCAAATGGGACTATCTCAGATGGGCATGTTGTTCAGCATAGACTGGTTGGGCTGAAGGGCCTGCTTCCATGCTGTACGACTTCCCTGGGAAGATCAGAGAAAGTTAAAGCTGGTGGGGGATTGTGAGGATTGATGATTTTGATGTAATTTGGACATTTCACAACATATGCTCAGCGTGCTTGCTACAGAGTTGCTGACGGGGTCCGAAGGACTGCCCTGTGATGTCACCGTGGAGGGGAGGGCTATGTGTTTCACTGAATATGAAAGTGAACATCACCAATAGCCTGTCTGGGTCCAACCACATGGACGCCATGGCCAAGAAAGCTCACCAGCGCCTCTACTTCCTCAGGAGGCTAAAGAAATTTGGCATGTCCCCTTTGACGTTCACCAACTCACCACAGAAGGCATCCTATCTGTATGCATCACGGCTTGGTACGGCAACTGCTCTGCCCGGGACCGCAAGAAACTGCAGAGAGTTGTGGACACAGCCCAGCACATCACAGAAACCAGCCTCCCCTCTATGGACTCTGTCTATACTTCTCGTTGCCTCGGTAAAGCAGCCAGCAATATCAATGACCCCACCCACCCAGGACAATCTCTGTTCTTTGGGAAGAAGATACAAAAGCCTGAAAGCACATACCACCAGGCTCAAGGACAGCTTCTATCCTGCTGTTATAAGACTATTAAACGGTTCCCTAGTATGATAAGATGGACTCTTGACCTCACAATCTACCTCATTATAACCTTGCACCTTATTGTCTGCCTGCACTGCCTGTAACTGTAACACTTTATTCTGCACTCTGTATTGTTTTACCTTGTACTACCTCAATGCACTGTGTAATGAATTGATCTGTATGAATGGTATGCAAGACAAGTTTTTCACTGTACCTCGGTACAAGAGAGAATAATAAACCAATTCCAATTATTCATAATGGTTGGAAACCACTGTGGAAAAGAATAAGAAGGTGGAGGGACACATCCTTGGTCTGACCGAAAGATAGGATAGACTCGAGGGGTCGAGCAGCCCCCTATTGGTCCGAATCTATTCAGCAAGAGTTTCTGGGGTGAATGGTGTGGAATGAGGAATTACATCATCGCAAAAAAGAAATAACAAGCCAGCGTGCCTTATCCTCAAACTTAACACAGTAAAACTTTGCATGAGGATTTTTAAACAGGATGTGAAGGTCACTGGCAGAAGCAGCATTTATTGCCCATCCCTAGATACCCTCAGGAAGGTGGTGGTAAGCTGCCTTCTCGAACTATTGCAGTCCTTCTGGTGAAGGTGCTCCCACAGTGCTATACGGGAGGGAGTTCCAGGATTTCGACCCAGCAGCAATGAGGGAATGGTGGTGTGAGGATGGTGTGTGATTTTGGAAGGGAATCTGTAGGTGGTGGTGCTCTCCCCCGTGCCTCCTGCCCTTCTCCTTCTTGGGGGCAGAGGTCATAGGTTTGGCCCGGGCCAGTAACTGCAGTGTGTTTTGTGGACAGTACGCACTGCAGTCACTGACGGAGACAGCGAACGTTTAACGTTGATCAGATTGCGTATCCGCTCTGTACTGGACGCTGCCCATTTTAAGATTAAAAAGATAGATTTTCATATTTAGAACAGGCTGATTCTGGCATTTTGCCAGTGTACATAATCTCTTATCTTCCATCAGTAACGATGGGAAAGATTGAGATCGGCTGCTGGGCTTTGTAAATTTTACAGCAGGTTTTTTCTCATTCTATGCACCGAATGATATTAACAGCTGACCTTAGGGGAGAGAAAAGCAATCTGTGCTCTGTTCTCCGGAGATGAAAATGTCATCTTGAATTAACTGGAGACACGTTGGATATTTCTGCAAAAATCATTGGAGCAAACCAGGCTGACGAGCACATGGCCTCCTGATTTGATATTATATCGGACGATTTATGTAATGTACTCGTGGTGTTAGTCCATGGTGCTAACTCCCTTCTTTTGAACAGATCCTTGTTCTCTATTTCGTCAGTATTTACCCTCATTTTCTCCTCTACCTTAACCTCCTCCACAACCTCTTTTCCTCTGTAATGCCCCAAATCCAGACTTCCCACTTTTATCTTGGTTATTACAGTGTATCATCAGACTCTTCAGAACAACAAGTCCCTGCCAACCATCAACCATCCACTTGCACCAATTCTACATTAATCCCATTTTCTTCTTCTCCCCACGTTCTCATCAACTCTCCCCCAAGATTCTACCACTCACCTACACACTAGGGGTAACTTACAGCAGCCAATTAACCCACCAACATTCACATCTTTGGGATGTGGGAGGAAACCGGAGCATCTGGGGGAATACCCTTGCAGTCACAGGGAGAACGTGCAAACTCCGCACAGACAGCATCGGAAGTCAGGATTGAACCTGGGAATCTGGTGCAGTGATGCAGTGGCTCCACTAGGCATTCCAGATATCAACTGGAATTGGACTTACCCAGCTACAGTGAAAAACTTGTCTTGCATACCGTTTATACAGATCAATTCATTACACAGTGCATCGAGGTAGTACAAGGTAAAAGATAAGATTTCTTTATTAGTCACTTGTACATCGAAACACACAGTGAAATGCATCTTTTGCGTAGAGTGTTCTGGGGGCAGCCTGCAAGTGTCGCCGCGCTTCCAGCGACAACATAGCATGCCCGCAACTTCCTAACCAGTACGTCTTTGGAACGTGGGAGGAAACTGGAGCACCCGGAGGAAACCCACGCAGGCACGGGGAGAACGTACAAACTCCTTACAGACAGCGGCCAGAATCGAACCCGATGCTGTAATAGCATTAAGCTAACCGCTACACTACCGTGCCTGCCACGGAATAACAGAGTGTAGATTAAAGTGTCACAGCTACAGAGAAAGTGCAGTGCAGGCAGACAAAAAGGTGCAAGGTCATAACAAGGTAGACTGTGAGGTCAAGAGTCCATCTTATTGTACTGTTCTTGTAGCCACAGTATTTATGCGGTTGGTTGGTGAATTTCTGGTCAATGGTTATCCCAGGATACTGACGGTGGGGGATTCAGTGATGGTAATGCCTTTGAAGGTCAAGGGAAGTGGTTAGACTCCTTGTGGGAGATGATCATTGCTTGCTACTTTATGCTACTTGACACATATCAGCCTAAATGCTGCCCAGGTCTACCTGATGGGACCATCTGCTCCTTTTGGCAATCTTGCCTGCTAGAGCTTGCAACCAAGAAGCCCAAGGGAAGTTAGATTCTGGGGGTCAGTTGAGTGAAACTGGAGATGGATGAGACGGAGGGGGGGGTGTGGTTGGTGGGGGGAGGTGAGGAGGAGGGCAGGGCACAGATTGGAACTTGAGTTCCCAAACAGCAGCAACTGCCTTTGTCTCACAGAGTCACAGATAGATACATTACTGAAACCGGTCTGTAGGCCCAGTAAGTCCACACAGACCATCAACCACCTACTTACACTAATCTACATTAATCCCCCCAAGATTTTACCACCCATCTACACACCAGGGGCAATTTACAGCAGCCAATTAACCCACCAACCTGCACATTTTTGGGATGTGGGAGGAAACCGGAACAATGTTCCATATGAAAAATTGCCAAGAGCAAAGGAGAAGGGGTAGTTGGGGCAGGGAATGAATTTAAAAAGGAAATAGTGTTTCATTTCCAATGATTTGCCAGGCAAAGGATTGCATAGGTACTTCCTTTTCCAAAAAAGATTGCATTTGTATGCAAAGCTCAGAGTATCGCTGTCCAAAGTCGATCTTGTGTCCCTTGATAAACAGGCTCAATGGTTGGATAATTTTACTGCTGATATGTAAATAAATCTGATTTCTTCCAAGGTCCAGCTGGGTAGGTTTCAGTGGGAGCTTAGAACAAACAGAAGCTTCAAATGTTACTTCACTCATCTGTGATGCCTTATCTCACTAGCTTTAAGGACCGTACTTGGCTCTGAGCCCTTCACAAACGATGGTAACCTTTCAATGTGAAATTTACTCCTGATGATTGCTGACAAGATTCACAGTTTGAGAGGCATGAAGGATAAAGGGTCGGAAAGTGCACTGTGCAGTGCTTGAAGCTGGTTCTGTCAGCTCCCACAGCAAACATGCATCTCGTTCTGATATTACACTCCCTTCAAGAGAGGCTCGGATTTCACTTCTCCCACTTGTGGAGACTCACTCCCTCCAGAACAAGCTGAGATCCAATGTTTCCTCATTCACAAATTTTCCATCAGCCCATCACAAAAACCAAACTCCCCTCCATGGACTCCATCTACACTTTTCACTGCCTTGGGAAAGCAGCCAACATAATCAAAGACCCACCCACGCCGAACATTCTCTCTTCTCCCCCCTTCCATCGGGCAGAAGATACAAAAGCCTGAAAGCACGTACCACCAAGCTCAAGGACAGCTTCTATCCCTCTGTTATAAGACTATTGAATGGTTCCCTAATATGATAAGATGGACTCTTGACCTCACAATCTACCTCATTATGGCCTTGCACCTATTGTCTGCCTGCACTGCAATTTTTAGCTGTTATACTCTATTCTGCATTCTGTTATTGTTTTACCTTGTACTTCCTCAATGCAGTGTGTAATGAATTGATCTGTATGAACAGTATTCAAGACAAGTTTTTCACTGCACCTCGGTACAAGTGACAATAATAAATCAATTCCAATTCCAAATACATCTACTGGTTCCCTCTTTCCACACGAGTTGAGACAGCCTCAAAAAAAAAACTCCAATGAATTTGTCAGACACAGTTTCCCCATTGTGAAGCCATGCTGACAACTTGAATAGATTATGATTTTCCAAATGTACTCCCTATACTTCCTTAATAATTCATTCTAACATTTCACCAACAATAGATGTTCTGTTAATCGGTCTACAGTTATTGCTATATCATCTCTTCTTTTCCCTTCCTCTTGAATAGAGATGCCACATTGCCAGTTTTTCATTCCTCTGGCCTTCCTCCAGATTTTTGGAATTTTACAAATAATCTATCCAGTATTTCGATAGTCAGTTCCTAAAGATCCTGGGATGGAAGCCACCTGAGCCAGGGCAATTAATAGCCTTAAGTCCTTCTGGTGCACCAAAAGTTTGCTTAATATCAATTCTCCAGTGATGGAGCTGGTCGTTAATTCACTGCCAGCATTATTCAGTATTAATGGGATGTTTGTCGTGTCTTCCAACATAAAGACCGATGCACGGTTTCTGTTTAACTTCTCTGCCATTTCGCTGTTCGGTATCTCCCCAGCCTCCTTCTCTGGGGCTCAGTGTTCACCTGGACCTCTTCCTTTTTGTAAGATAGAAGCTTTTCCTGTATTTTTTTTAAATATTACTCACTGGTTTTCCCTTATAATTTATCTTTATCATACTTTTTGTCTTTTGCTTGATTCTGAATCCATCCTTGGGTGTATCATTAACTTTTGCCTCCTTATATATTTTCTCTTTCAACTTGCCTTCCTTGGTAATAATGGTAGCTACAATCCTCCCTCAGAATCGTTCCTCCTTACAGGGACACATTCTTGCTGAGTGTCATCAATTGCCTCCTTAAATGTCTGCCACTGCTTGCCCGCTGCATTTCCTGCTAGTGTACTGACCCAGTCCACTTTTGCCAACTCTGTTCTCGTTCCACTGTAATTCCCGTCATTTAAGTTAAACACAGTCGTTTCTGACCCAAGTCTCTCCCTTTCAAACTGAATACAAAATTCTACCATGCCTATGGTCACTACTTCCTTGGGAATCTTTTCCTCTGAGGTCACTTATTCAATCTGCTTCATTATCAGACCCAAGATAATCTGTTCCGTTAGCTCCGTAGGGCAGGCACGGTAGTGTAGCGGTTAGTGTAACGCTATTACAGCACCAGCGACCCGGGTTCAATTCCAGCCGCTGTCTGTAAGGAGTTTATACGTTCCCCGTGTCTGCATGGGTTTCCTCCAGGTGCTCCAGTTCCCTCCCACATTCCAAAGACATACAGGTTAGGAAGTTGTGGGCGTGCTATGTTGGCGCCGGAAGCGTGGCGACACTTGCGGGCTGCCCTCAGAACACTCTACGCAAAAGATGCATTTCACTGTGTGTTTTGATGTACATGTGACTAATAAAGATATCTTATCTTATATATTGTTCTAGGGAACTATCCTGGATGCACTCTAAGTTCTCATGGTTGAACCACTCTCAGACACTATGAACAATTCAACCACATCTGGACACTGCAAACAATTTGACCAGACTTGGAAACTACAAATAGCTTGATCACACCTCGGCACTGCAAATATTGAGACCACATCTAGTCTGTACACACTTAGTCTAGCTTGACTACATCTGGACACTGCAGAGAGCTTGACCACACCTGGGCAAAGGGTGAGCAGTCAACTGCACCTAGACATTTTGTGTAGTTTGAACACAGCAGAACACTGAGTCGTGGATGCAGCCCAAGTCCATCACGCAAACCAGCCTCCCCTCCATTGACTCCGTCTACACTTCCCACTGCCTCAGGAAAGCAGCCGACATAACCAAGGGCCCCTCCCACCCCGGACATTCTCTCTTCTCCCCTCTCCCGTCAGGCAGAAGATACAAAAGCTTGAGAGCACGTACCACCAGGCTCAAGGACAGCTTCTATCCCACTGTTATCAGACTCTTAAACGGACCTCTCATACGCTAAAAAATGAACTCTTGATGTCCCAATCTACCTCGTCGTGGCCCTTGCACTTTATTTGTCTACCTGCACTGCACTTCCTCTGTAACTGTACCACTATATTCTGCATTCGGTTTTCTTTTTACTGCCTCGATGTACTTATGTATGGCATGATCTATCTGGAAGGCATGCAAAAGCCTCTCCTTGTATCCTGTACATATAACAATAATAAACCAGTACAATACAAAAGCTGGACACCGTGCCCAGGGTGACCACAACCGGTCACTGTGCCCAGTGTGTCCACAGGCAGTCACCGTGTCCATCGTGACCACAGCCGGTCACTGTGCCCAGTGTGTCCACAGGCAGTCACAGTGTCCATCGTGACCACAGCCAGTCACTGTGCCCAGTGTGTCCACAGGCAGTCACCGTGTCCATCGTGACCACGGCCGGTCACTGTGAACAGTCTCCTTCAGAACAGAACAGAACTGGAGAAGGTTTAAAACTGTTGCCAAGAAACATGATGACAATAGGAAGTCAAATCCTTCTGGAAGGATTAAACAGGCCGGGGGTCCTTGCTGTTAGAAGAGAAAGCCTGAAGAGGACCTGACGGAGATGTATACAATTATAAACGGGTTTGACAGGGCAGGTGGAGCGAAGTGTGTTGCAACATGTCATAAAGAATCTGAAGAGGAATTCAGGATAGTGTGAGGAGAGGGTGGGATGCACTCCCATGGAGAGGGGTGTGGATGGCTGAGGTGAGCCCTAAAGATTTATTAGAGAGGGGGGAGTTCAGCAGACAGGCGCGGTGTCAGAGGGGTATGAAGTAAGATGGAAGAAGGCGTGAAAACCAGCACAAGCTTGTTGTGGCAAAAGGGCCTGATTCTGTTCTGCTCTCGCTACGTAGAGGACAGATCTCATTCGTCAGACTGCAGAGATCTGTATGTGCTGGTTACCAACCACGCCAAGGGAGTGGTGTGCACTGCAGGAACAGAGCGAGGTGAATAATTACACGTGTGAGGAGAGGCTGAACATGGCAAATCCAAGAGAGGGGATGATTCGGGAAGGGTGGAAACTATTTCGGGACGAGTGACGCAGTTCATCGGGAAGAGAGGTTGCAGATGGAAGTGGTGCACGGTTAGGTGATGAATCAAAAGGCAATGATGGCGTTCAGTGTTTGTGGGACGTCACAGAGCCCTGAGGGCAGGGAAGGTGGGATTGCGGAGGTAGACAAGGCAGAGCTGATGGCCAGGCTGGGTGAGTAAAAACCAAAGGGATAACCCTTGTGGCTGGGAGTTGAAGGTGACTGGAGCACTCGGGGTGTCAGCCTCCAACTCTGCAACTCCCCATCACACCGCCGGTCGAGGTCTGTGCTGAAAACCCTCGCAAGAGAATGAAGTTCAAGATCAGTGAAGGGGAGGCTGAGCCTCGTCATGACTGGAGGGATTGGACGACGGCAGTTTCGGGCGCAGAGCGGGGATTGGACGATGGCAGTGTCGGGCGCAGAGTGGGGATTGGATGATGTGCATAGGGGGTGTGTGTGTGTGTGTGTGTGTGCGCACGCGCTAGGTGTCTGTGTGCGGGCTGTGTCTGTGTGCGGGGGGGTGTGCGCGGGGCGTGTCCGTGCATGGGGAGGGGTAGGAGCACGGGGCGAGTCTGTGCGCGCTGGTGTCTGTGTGTGTGGGGGGTGTCTATGGGCAGGGCATGTGTGTGCGGTGGGTGTCTGTGCGCGGGGGGGTCTGTGTGTGCAGGGCGTGTCTGAGAGCGCGGGGGCGTGTCTGTGTACGTACATTATTTCATCTTTCAGCCGTTAAATCCCAGTGTAACTGCCTAACCAATGAGTTTACGAGGACAGGTCTCAGGAGATGGCGAATGTGTGTGAGCAACAAAGACACAGCCACATCCGGACAGGACTGACAGTGTGGGGGGAGTGGGGGTGGCGGGGGTGGTGGCCTCACCGGCTGTCAAATCTGTTTCTGCAGTGCAGCTGCTTGTTTGTACTGGGACAGACCCCACACTGTCCCACAACACCGTGTACAGTCCCACACCGCCCTGTATTGTCCTGTACAGTCCCACACCACCCTGTACTGCCCTGTACAGTCCCACACCGCCCTGTATTGTCCTGTACAGTCCCACACTGCCCTGTACTGTCCTGTACTGTCCCACACCATCCTGTACTGTCCTGCACTGTCCCACACCGCCCTGTACTGTCCTGCACTGTCCCACACCGTCCTGTACTGTCCTGCACTGTCCCACACCATCCTGTACTGTCCTGCATTGTCCCACACCATCCTGTACTGTCCCTCACCACCCTGTACTGTCCTGTACTGTCCCACACCGTCCTGTACTGTCCCACACCGCCCTGTACTGTCCTGTACTGTCCCACACCGTCCTGTACTGTCCTGTACTGTCCCACACCGCCCTGTACTGTCCTGTACTGTCCCACACCGTCCTGTACTGTCCTGTACTGTCCCACACCGCCCTGTACTGTCCCTCACCACCCTGTACTGTCCTGTACTGTCCTACACCGCCCTGTACTGTCCTGTACTGTCCCTCACCGCCCTGTACTGTCCCTCACCGCCCTGTACTGTCCTGTACTGTCCCTCACCGCCCTGTACTGTCCTGTACTGTCCCTCACCGCCCTGTACTGTCCCTCACCACCGTCCTGTACTGTCCCTCACCATCCTGTACTGTCCCACACCACCCTGTACTGTCCTGTACTGTCCCACACCGTCCTGTACTGTCCTGTACTGTCCCTCACCACCCTGTACTGTCCCACACCGTCCTGTACTGTCCTGTCCCACACCGTCCTGTACTGTCCCTCACCGCCCTGTACTGTCCTGTACTGTCCCACACCGTCCTGTACCGTCCTGTACTGTCCCACACCGTCCTGTACTGTCCTGTACTGTCCCACACCGTCCTGTACTGTCCTGTACTGTCCCTCACCGCCCTGTACTGTACTGTACTGTCCCTCACCGCCCTGTACTGTACTGTCCTGTCCCACACCGCCCTGTACTGTCCTGTACTGTCCCACACCGTCCTGTCCTGTCCCACACCGTCCTGTACTGTCCTGTACTGTCCCAACGGCTGAAAACCACCTCCAGATTGTCCAAGGTGCAGATGATGGGTGAGTTCAGGCAGAGGATCAGCCCGAGTGCAATGAGCTCACCATAGTCTGCATTTATTTAGCACCTTTACATAATGTAAATCACCCCTTGGCATGGAGCGTGACTCCGCTCTCAGCCAGCACGAGCACTAGTGAGCAGAGGCTTGAGGTGTGTGAGAGTGGAGCCTCATCCAACAGTGAGGGGCAAGGTAGCCAAGGCTGTGTTCACTTCCAGTCAGCCCACATTACCCAGGTATTAGCCCGGGTGGGGATGGGACTGTGGGACCTTACCCAGGTATTAGCCCGGGTGGGGATGGGACTGTGGAACCTCACCCAGGTACTAGCCCATGTGGGGATGGGACTGTGGGATCTTACCCAGGTATTAGCCTGGGTGGACTGTGTGGGGATGGGACTGTGGGACCTTACCCAGGTATTAGCCCGGGTGGGGATGGGACTGTGGAACCTCACCCAGGTACTAGCCCATGTGGGGATGGGACTGTGGGATCTTACCCAGGTATTAGCCTGGGTGGGGATGGGACTGTGGGACCTTACCCAGGTACTAGCCACCCCGGGTGGGGATGGGACTGTGGAACCTCACCCAGGTACTAGCCCATGTGGGGATGGGACTGTGGGATCTTACCCAGGTATTAGCCTGGGTGGGGATGGGACTGTGGGACCTTACCCAGGTACTAGCCCATGTGGGGATGGGACTGTGGGACCTTACCCAGGTATTAGCCCGGGTGGGGATGGGACTGTGGGTGACCACAGTGAACCAAGACCATGAGATTTCAGTCATGAGAAGAGGTTGCACAAGGATCACAGAGATCAAAGTTCAGAGGATATTCCCAAAAACTCCAAGGTTCGATAGAGAGGCAATTCCTCAAAGTTCGGAGGTGGCGGGGAATCTGCAGTTCTCTCCACTAACGAGGGATAGTGGGAATGTCATTGGAAAATGTCAAAACCAGGATCCATCGAGCTATGTCAGGGACGGGACAGAGGGAGGGTGGCGAGCAGGGAGTTCTGTTGCCTCACAACTCCAGCGACCCGGGTTCGATCCCGACTTCCAGCGCTGTCTGTGTGGAGTTTGCACGTTCTCCCCGTGACCCTGCAGGATTCCCTGCCGGGTGCTTCAGTTTCCTCCCAGATCCCAAAGACATGCAGGTTGGTGGGTTAATTGGTGGGTAAAATTCCCCTAGAGTGTGGGTGAGTGGGGGAATCTGAAGGGAGAGTTGATGGGAATGTGGGGATAATAAAATAAATGGGATTGATGTAGAATTGGAGTAAATGGGTGGTTGATGGTCAGTGAGGACTTAATTGGCTGAAGAGCCTGTTTTGACTGGAACTAGCTCCTGGGATTGGTGGGTGAAAGGAGGGAAGGATCACAAGGATTTGATGGGCATGTGGGAGAGAACAGGTTACGAGGAAATAAATCGGGAAATGATACTGATGGGGTTGCTCTGCTAGCCAGCATAGACTGGATGGGCCAAATGGCTCCCTGCCATATCATAAGGTGGGGAAACGGTATTGGTATTGGTTTATTATTGTCACTTGTACCGAGGTACAGTGAAAAACTTGTCTTGCAAACCGATCGTACAGGTCAATTCATTACACAGTGCAGTTACACTGGGTTAGTACAGAGTGCATTGAGGTAGTACAGGTAAAAACAATAACAGTACAGGGTAAAGTGTCACAGCTACAGAGAAAGTGCAGTGCAATAAGGTGCAAGGTCACAACAACGTAGATCATGAGGTCAAAGTCTCACTGTATAAGGGAACCGCTCAATAGTCTTATCACAGTGGGGTAGAAGCTGTCCTTAAGCCTGGTGGTACGTGCCTTCAGGCTCCTGTATCTTCTACCTGATGGAAGAGGAGAGAAGAGAGAATGACCCGGGTGGGTGGTGTCTTTGACTATGCTGGCTGCTTCACCAAGACAATGGTGTTATAGTGGAAATCAACCATGATTTAGCTGACTAGAAGAACTACTCGAAGGGCTGAACGGCCCTCCTCCTGCACTCAAATTCAAGTTTATTGTCATGGGTGAACATACTCAGGGTATAAATGCTATGAAAATGAGTGTTTTGCAGTAGCAGCACAGTACATTGCAAACATAAATTACATGAACTTAACATAGTTAACGTACAACCTGCACGATAAAAGAAACAAAATAAACATAATGGCATTAGTGCAAGTTGAGGGAAATATAATCCGAAGTAGAATTAGTGTTTCTAGTCACCAAGACAGAGCTGACAGTAACTCAGGACAACGTCACTGTGAAACTGGCTCCTTGAACCTACCTGTCAATCACTAGCTGCAGTCTGTCCATCAGAAGGATGTTGAATCAAGCATTGTGCTGTGTCATTAACACCACAGAGTTAATGCTAGCCAATCCCAAAAGAGTGCACTGTAACAGTAGTACGCTTCCAATTTATTTTTTAATTCAAAATCATAAACGGCACCTATTCCATCAGATAGCATTGTGACCTGGGCTCTCACAGATGGGTGTGAAATTAAAATGTCCTGATTGAAATGCAACCTCCTAACTCCCATTTTATATCTATTACTTCGCTATTTAATATCTGTCCTTGAAGATAGTTTGCTTGCAATGTTGTTACCTAGCGCTGTGTGATGAGCTGCAGGCAAACAAAATGCACTTTTTTTAAACCATCAATGTGGCGAGGTTTTTTTTTCAGAAAAGTAGTTTACTGTGGTCAACACCTAATTCAGATGGAGTTGCATTCAATTGGAACTGCTTCCAATCAGTGCAACAAATTTATATAACAGCTTTAAAGAAGGCTAATGTCACAAAGTATATTGCAGGGGTACAACTGGGCAAGGATTCAACACCCCAGGTGAGGTACTACATGACTTGTTCGGGGGTTTCATGTGAGCTTATATTTCCTCAGGAGACAGGAGATCATAACAGCCCATCAGGTCTACATGGGTTCATAGAACATAGAACATTGACAGAACATAGAACAGTACAGCACAGAAGAGGCCCTTCGGCCCACAATGTTGTGCTGACATAGCCTATCCCTCCTACCTACAGAATGCCCATTTTCCTCTCATTCATGTGCCCATCCAAGCCTCTCTTAAAAGCCCCCAATGAATTTGCCTCCACCACCCTATCAGGCAACGCATTCCAGGCATCCGCCACTCTCTCAGTAAAAAACGTTCTATTCTGAATCTACCCCCTCTCACCTTAAATGCATGCCCTCTGGTATTGGATTGCTCAATAATGGGGAAAAGATATTGCTTGTCCACCCTATCTATGTCCCTCATAATTTTATACACTTCCAACAGATCACCCCTCAGCCTCCACCGCTCCAGAGAAAAGAGCCCAAGTTTGTCCAGCCTCTCCTGATAGCACAAGCCCTCTAAATCCAGGCAGCATCCTAGTAAACCTCCTCAATCCCACTCCCCATGGATTTTCCCCGTAACCTATTTTCCCCATATTCCCGTCAACTCCACCACTCATCTACACTCTGGGGGCAATTTTCAACGGCCAATTTACCCACCAACACGTAAGTCTTTGGGATGTGGGAGGAAACCGGAGCACCCAGGGGAAAGCCCCGTGGTCACAGGGAGAACATGCAAACTCCACACATGCAGCACCGGAGATCAGGATTGAACCCGGCTCACTGGAGCTGTGTGGCAGTAACTCTACCACTCTGCTTGATGTCCTCATCCAGTGTGAAAGAGACATGTACATTTCTATAGCCATCTTTTCAGAGTGTTCCAGAGCATCTTACTGCCTATGAAGTACAAAGTAATGTCACCTTTGCAATGTGGCAGTCAATCTGTGTACAGCAAGCTCTCACAAACAGTAATGTGATAATGATCCGAGGGATACTGGCCAGGACACTGTGGAGAGCAGTCCAGATCCACATCAGTTTTTGAAACAATGCCACATGTTCACCAGAAATGGGGTCTCAGTTTAATACCTCATCTGAAAGACGGCACCTCCAGGTGCCCATCTGTCCCTCTGCTGGACTCCACAGGGAGGCACATCCCTATTATTTTACCATTCCTAGGGTAACTTTTAACCGTACCCCAGGTCAGGCCTGTCTCAGGACTGGAGTCCCCATCATTGGAACAGGATACCCAACTTTCACATTTGGAAGTAAAAGGCAACTAAGGTGAATTCAGTCATTTAATTCTTATTTTATTTTAATTATTTCAGAGTATTTTAATTCAATTTTAGTTATAATAACTCTGGTTCTTTTAATTATTGAATGCAATCATAATAGATCACGAGGCTCTACCCATAGAAATGAGCTCTTTCCATTCATAGAGTCATAGAATTGCTATGGCACAGAAAGAGGCCATTTAGCCCATCAAATCTGGCACCTAATAGAGCAATTTCATTCCTCCACTCTTCCCTTATTGCCTTGCAAATCATTGTCTCTCAAATGTCTATCCAATTCACTGGTGATAATGTGGATTGACTGTGTTCCCACCAACCCTGTAGTCAGTACACTCCAGGTGATAGCTGTGCTCTGCTTAACAGAGTATTTTGTCCTTTTGTCCAAAATCTTAAATCTGTGCCCCTGTTCCCTAAACTATTAATTAATGGGAGCCACCTTGTTCTACCTACACCAGTAACATGAACTTGACATTCAACGAAAGCGGTGAATTGTACAAAGGGTCTGTGTCATTCAAGCATGTCACAGAATCTTCAGGATGAAGGGGGGAAGCAGACAACATAATCAAAGACCCCTCCCACCCCGGACATTTTCTCTTCTCCCTCCCTCCCGCCGGGCAGAAGATACAAAAGCTTGAGAGCACGTACCACCAGGCTCAAGGACAGCTTCTATCCTGCTGTAATCAGACTCTTGAACAGATCTCTCATACTCTAAAAGATGAACTCTTGATCTCCCAATCTACCTCGTCGTGGCCTTTGCACTTTATTTGTTGACCTGCACTGCACTTTCTCTGTAACTGTAACACGATATTCTGCACTCTATCTCTCTTTTTACTACATCGATGGACTTACGTCATTCTCTCTTCTCTCCTCTTCCATCAGGTAGAAGATACAGGAGCCTGAGGGCACGTACCACCAGGCTTAAGGACAGCTGTGATAAGACTATTAAACTGTTCCTGTATATGATGAGATGGACTCTCGACCTCACAATCTACCTTGTTGTGACTTTGCACCTTATTGTCTACCTGCACTGCACTTCCTCTGTAGCTGTGACACTTTACTCTGTACTGTTATTGTTTTTACCTGTACTACCTCAATGCACTCTGTACTAACTCAATGTAACCGCACTGTGTAATGAATTGACCTGTACGATCGGTATGCAAGACAATAATAAACTAATACCAAATACGGTGGAGAATTTTCAACTCTTATGTGTTTCTGATCTAGGAGGCAGTGCAGAGCAGTGAGCACAGACTGATAAATGGGTGGGATTTGACACAAGTTAGGATATGGGCAGCAACCTTAGAAACACCCTGCATAACGAACAGACCCTGGCACAGTTAATCGATATCAAGTAACTAAATGCATGAACTTAACTCTTTGTAATAATTTACACAAGGGAACACAAAGGAACTCCGCAAGTCACCATGACCAACAAAGCACACAATTATTGAAATCAGTAGTAGACGGAGCTTGAATTTAAATCGAAAAAAGAAAAAAAAAGCTTGCTGACGTAAATCCAATCTGATTATAACTTGATATAAATGTGTATAATTTAAAAGCAGATTATGCACAGTTGTTTTTGATCTATACCAGTATTAGAGGGGATTGAATACAAGTGTGTGAAGACCAACCTATAATGTAATTGGATAATTGGTCTGCTTCAGTGCTCTACCAACACAGGAGGCCAATTAGTCAAACGAGTTTGATGGCTCTCTGGTAGAGCTATTCAATTAGTCCAATCCCCTTCCCCTTCCCTGCAGCCCCATAATTTTCCCATCAAGTGAGTGCCCAATCGTCATTTGCACATTCCTTTTGAATGCCCTTCCGCTGTCCTTACAGTACAAGCAGTGCATTCCATATCACAACTCACTATTAGAAAGTGTTCCACAAATGTTGCCAATCACCTCAAATCTGAGTTTTTTCCTGTAACCATTTATTCTACTGCTCAAAACAGTTTCTCTATTGTTTACTCTATCAACACCAGATGGATTTCCACAAGGCATTTGATGAGGTGCGTTCAGTTCTGGTCACCCCGTTATAGGGAGGATGTGGAAGCTACAGAGACGGTTCAGGACAGATTTACCAGGATGCTGCCTGGATTAGAGGGTATCAGCTACAAGAAGAGGCTGGACAAACTAGGGTTGTTTTCTCTGGAACAGCAAAGGCTGAAGGGAGACCTGATGGAAGTTGATAAGATTATGAGAGGCATAGATAGAGTAGACAGCCGGTCTCTTTTTCCCCAGGGTTGAAATATCTAATACTAGAGGGCATGCATTTAAGGTGAGAGGGGTAAAGTTCCAAGGAGATGTGCAGGGAACATTTTGTTTTACACAGAGTGGTAGGTGCGCGGAACGCACTGCCGGCAGAGGTTGTGGGGGCAGATACATTAGGGACATTTAAGAGACTCTTAGATAGACCCATGAACAATAGAGAAATGGAGGGCTATGTGGGAGGGAAGGGTTAGATAGATCTTACAGCAGGATAAAATGTTGGCACAACATTGTGGGCCGAAGGGCCTGCACTGTGCTGTAGTGTTCTATGTTCTAGGTTCTATGTAGATACGACAGAGGCGTTTAAGAGGCTTTTAGACAGGCACATGAATGTGCAGAGAATGGAGGGATGTGGACCATGTGCAGGCAGAAGGAATTAGATGTCATTAGCTTAATTAGTTCGGCACAACATTGTGGGCCGAAGGGCCTGTTCCTGGGGAATACGGTTCTATATGATGCATAAAAGACAAGAGCTCATGGTATAAGGAGAGGTGTGTTAGCATGGATTGAAGACTGGTTTTCACACGGACAGATAAAATAGTAGGTCTTCTTCAGGATGGAAGGATGTAACTAGCGGAGTACCCCAAGCATCAGTTCTTAACCCACAGTTTATATTAATGGCCTGGACGAGGGGTGAAGAATATAAACTAAGTTTGCCAATGACACAAAGGTAGGTGAAAGGACATGTTGCGGTGAGGAATTAGGACTCTGTAACAGGATAGTGAGAGGTTGACTGAGTGGTTGAAAACTTGGCAAATGGAGCGTGAGGTCATGGACTTCGGTAAGGGGAGTGCAAAGGCAGATTATTATCTAAATGGAGAAAGGCTGCAGGTGAGTGACGTACAGGGAGATCAAGGTGTTCTTGTGTGCGAATCACAAATAGCAGGCAGGTGCAGCAAGGGTCTATGAAAGGCAATTGCAAGAGGATTGTTTTAGAAATAGGGAGGTATTGTTACAATCGTACAGGATACTTGCGAGGCCAAACCTGGTATACCGTGCACAGTTTCGGTCTCTTCATTTATGCAAGGATATACTGGTATTGGAGGCATCCAAAAGAGATTTACCAGCCTAATCCCTGGGGACGAGAGCAGCTACAGAACTTAGCTTTATATTCTTTTGATAATAGAAGAATGAGAAGCAATCTTATTGAGATATATAAGATCCTGAGGCGGCTTGACAAGGTAGTTGTTGAGATGTTTCCACTAGTGAAAGAATCTCACACAATGGGACAAAGGTACAAGTTTAGGGGTGGTCATTTAAAACTGAGGTTCATAGGAACTTCTCACAGAGGGTGGTGAACCTCTAGAGTTTTCTGCTGTGGAGGGTTGTGGCTGGATCACTGGGGGGAATTTAACAAGGATGTGGGAAAATTTTGGAACGTTCAGGCAATTGAGGGCTGTGTGTAACTGGTACAGAAGAGGCCTGAGTCAGATCAGTCATGATCATATTGAATGTTGGGGCAGGCTTGGGGGACCAGGTGGTCCTATCTTCTTATGTGCAGACCTCCATCGAGTCTCCTCTTAACCTTCTCTGCTCAGTGGCACACCCAGATTGTGCTCTCTCCCGGATCTCTAGTGACGTGGGTTCGATCCTGACTTCTGGTGCTGTCTGTGTGGAGTTTGCACATTCTCCCTGTGACCGCGTGGGTTTCACCCCTGGGTACTCTGGTTTCCCCCCACATCCTGAAGGTGTGCAGATTGGAAGGTTAATTGCCCATTGTAAATTACCCCTCGTGTTGATAGGAGGACCAGGCTGGAGTTGAGAAGCACGAGAGAGAGAATAATGGGGGAATGAGATTATTGGGATTGCTTTGAAAGCTGGCATCGATTCGATGGGCTGAATATCCTCCTATTTTGTACAAAATAATAATACAAAGGGAACAACACTTGTTTCTTCAGCCTCTCCATTTAACTGACCTCCTGAGTTAGCACTACCTTGGAATAAATAAGGTGGGCTCTTTAAGAAGATGGAAACGACTAATTTGACACAATCCCTGATGTTATTTAGAATATTGCATTGTGTAAATTGGAGGCATTTACATTGTTGTCTCAGCCGCCAGTTCTTGTTATCTAATCCACAATTTCAGTAAATTTACCTTAAGGTATGTTTGGAATGGTATTCTACTGTAAGCATCTGTTAGCACCTCTCCCTTGAGACATCAGTCTTTACTCAGTTGGACTGGTCAGTCCCAGAACGATTTCATTCACTTGCATCCAACTTCTTGCATTTCTTTATTTGAGGTAACAAGACAATGAATAATTTTCACAGAGAGATCTGTAATCTCAAAATCACATTCTCAGAGGGGCAATTTATCTCATTACAAAAATTCTATTTGCTGTGTTTCCCCAACTTTAGAAGCTATGGGAAAGGTCTAAGTGCAAGATGTGGAAGGTATTAGGAATATGGGGGTAGGGCTGGTATTTAGAGAGATTTGCTCACCTACACTGGAGATCTGTTGAGTAGCCAGATCCCCTAGCAAAGCCTCGATTGCCGGATTGTGTCGAGAATACAACTCGTAACGGTTTATCCCGATGTGGAATTTTAACCAGTTGGGGTATGAGTCAATAGAGGTTTCAGTGGGGGCTGAAAGGTCACCTTCCTCTTCGTTAGCCCTGAAACAGAAAGGATTAGCAGGTCAAACCCATCGATCAAGTTCAAGGTGCAGGCTGACCGAGGGACGTGGGGCAACAGAGACCCAGAGCAAGTAGACCTCACAGCTCCGGTGACCTGGGTTCGATCCTGAACTCCGGTGCTGTCTGTGTGGAGTTTGCACGTTCTCCCCGTGGCCAAGTAGGTTTTCTCCCACATCACTGCAGATGACACTAAAGTAGGTGGTATCGTTGACAGTGAAAAGAGTTATCAAAAATTAGTGCGATCTTGATCAGCTGGGTAAGTGGGCCAAGGAGTGGCAAATGGAGTTTAATTCAGATAAGTGCAAGGGGTTGCATTTTGGAAAGTCAAATTAAGGTAGGACTTTCACAGTGAACAGTAGGGCCCTGGGGAGATTTGTAGAACAGAGGGACCAAGAGATACAAGTAAAGCGTTCCCTGAAAGTGGAGTCACAGGTAGACAGGGTGGTGAAGGGGGCTTTTGGCATGACGACCTTCATCAGTCAAGGCATTGCGTATAGAAGTTAGGAGATAATGGTGCAGTTGTACGAGACACTGGGTCAGTTTTGGTCACCTTGCTATAGGAAGGATGTCATTAAACTGGAGAGTGCAGAAAAGATCTACAAGGATGTTGCCAGGACTCGAAGGACTGAGTTATCGGGAGAGGTTGGTCAGGACTTTTTTCCTTGGAGTGTAGGAGACTGAGAGGTGATATTATAGAGGTGTATAAAATCATGAGGGGCACAGATAGGGTGAATGCACTGTCTTTTTCCCGGGGTCGAGGAATCAAGAACTAGAGGGCACAGTTTAAGGTGAAAGGAGAAAGATTTAATAGGAACATGAGGGGCAACTTTTGTTTTTACACAGAGGTGGTATGTGTATGGATCGAGCTGCCAGAGGAAGTGGTTGAGGTAGGTATACTAACAACATTTAAGACAGTTGGACAGGTACATGGATAGGAAAGGTCTGGGAGGAAAAGGGCCAAACATGGGCAAATGAGACTAGCTTGGATGGGCATTTTAATCAGCATGGACCAGTGGGGCCGAAGGGCCTGTTTTTGTGCTGTATGACTCTGACTCTATTCCAAATACGTAGGTTAATTGGGCCTCTGTAAATTGCCCCAAGTGTGTGGGTAAGTGGTAGAATCTTGGGGGGGGAGGGTGGGGGGAATTGGTGGGAATGTGGGGAGAATAGATTACACGAAAGTTTAGTGGGGAATGGGATAACTCAGTGAGCTGCCATAGACACATTGGGCCAAATGGCCTTCTATTAAGGAAATGTGGGAACGACTCAGAGAGAAATGCTGGAAGAACTCAGCCAGTCAAGCAGCATCTGCGGAAAAGGAAAGCAGTCAATGTTTTGGGTTAGTAATTCTTCCTCAGAACTGGGGGACGAGTAGAGGGGACACAAGAGATTCTGCAGATGCTGGAAATCTGGAGCAACACACACAAAATGCTGGAGGGACTCAGCGGGTCAGTCAGCATCCAAGGAGGGAGATGGACAGTCAAGGAAGAGGGCAGAAGCCAGAATAAAAGGGTGGGGGGAGGGGGAGGAGCACAGGCTGGTGGGTGATAGGTGGGTCCAGGTGACGGGGGGGGGGGGTGTTGGGAGAAGGTAGGTAGGTGGGGGAGGAGGGGGGAGGTAAGTGGGAATGATGTGGGAAGCTGGGAGGTGACAGGTAGAGGAGCCAAAGAGCTGAAGAAGAGTTGAGGAGTTTTCAAAGCAGAGGTGAGGGTGAGGAGTGAGGCGCGAGACAGTGGACAGTACTGGGTTGAAACAGATCAAGGCGTATGAGTGCTGACCATCAGAGGGGCATCTTGTAAAGACAGGGTGAGAAAGGGACATCAGCATGATGATGGGAAACAAGGAGAGAGCAGTTTACCTGAAGTTGCAAAATTTAATATTCATTCCAGAAGGTTGCAAAGTGCCAGACAGAAGATAAAATGTTCTTCTGGTTTACATTGGGCCTTGCTCTGGCAACAGAGGAGGCTGCAGAGAGACAGTTCGGAGCAGGAGTGGGATAGAGAATTAAATGGGAAGGTCACGATCACCCCCGTGGACTGAGTGTAGGCACTCCGCAAAGTCTGGGACTGGTTTCTCCAATGTAGGGGAGACCACATTGTGAATAGGCAGGAATTGGCTTGCCCAGAGGTAGTAGATGGAGGATATTCTGCCAGGAGGTCGGTGACTTGTGGTGTTCCGCAGGGATCTGTTCTGGGACCCCTGCTCTTTGTCATTTTTATAAGTGACGGATGAGGAAGTGGAGGGATGGGTTAGTAAGTTTGCGGATGACACGAGGGTTGGAGGGGTTGTGGATAGTGTAGAAGGTTGTCGTAGGTTACAACAGGAATATAGACAGGATGCAGAGTTGGGCGGATTTTGTAAAAACAGGGTGAGAAAGGGACATCAGCATGATAATGGGAAACAAGGAGAGAGCAGTTTACCCGAGTTGGAAAATTTAATATTCATTCCAGAAGGTTGTAAAGTGCCAGACAGAAGATAAAATGTTCTTTTGGTTTACGTTGGGCCTTGCTCCAGATTGGGACGCAGATTGGGATGATTTTAAGGTGATTGGAGGACGATATAAGGGGGATGTCAGGGGTAAGTTTTTTTATACACAGAGTGGTGGGTGCGTAGAACACACTGCCAGCAGAGGTTGTGGGGGCAGATACATTAAGGACGTTTAAGAGACTCTTGGATAGACACGTGAATAATAGAGAAATGGAGGGCTATGTGGGAGGGAAGGGTCAGATAGATCTTAGAGCAGGATAAAATGTCGGCACAACATTGTGGGCTGAAGGGCCTGTACTGTGCTGTAATGTTCTATGTTCTGCATGTAAAACCTATCCTCCAGATTCCCTTTAAAATTTCTCCCCTCTCACCTTCAACCTGTGTCCTCCAGTTCTAAACTCCCTGCCCTGGGAAAAAGACTATCTTCCCTATCTATGCTCTTTTATAATTTTATAAACCTCGATAAGGTTACCGCTCAGTGTCCTACATTCTAGTGAAAATAAACCCAGGCTTTCCAATCTCTCCTTATAACACAGCCCTCCATTCCAGGCAACATCCTGGTAAATGTCTTGCCCTCTGGAAATCTAAAAGCAGAAAATGCTGTAAATACTCAGCAGGTTAGGCAGCTTCTGTGGAGAGAGAAACAAGAGTTGATGTTCCAGGTGTGAGAAGCGAGTTCCGATCAAGGGTGTCAGATCTGAAACATTAACTCTGCTTTCCTTTCGACAGGGGCTGCCTGACCCGCTGAGGTTTTCCAGCACTCTCCGCGTTTATACCTATGGACGGGCAGCTGCAACCTTACAGAGAACTGGGATGAGGGCGAGGTGAACAAGGATGAGGGGGAGAAAGAGGGAGGAAGGGAAAGGGGAAGAGAGTGGAAGACGGAAAGAGGCCAAGGGAGAAAGGGAAAGAAAAGTGGAAAAATAGGGAAGGGAGGATGAAAAAGAATGAGAGAGACTTGCACAAAGTCTCGTCACACCAGAAGGAAATAAAAACTTAAGGGGGTTGAATTGGCATAATGACCTGCCACTATGATATGTTCTCGGGAAAGGGGACGTGAGCTTGGAATGCGAGGCTGGAAGATCTGACAACCCATCCATGGATTCGAATGTCATGTCAGGTACAGAGTGCTCCTGCATTTCACTGCCGGGAAAATATCCTCACTGAAGGTGCAACACTTCCCCAGTTTCTCAGTCTAATCACAGAGGTTTGTCACCCCCTTGTTAAAATAATGCACATTAATTGGAGAGGGAAAACTTGATGTCAGAAAGTGGGGGGGGTGGAGGGGTTGAGAAGGGGGGGGTTGGGAGATGGATGGGTGAGGGGAGGGTGAGGGAGGTGAGGAGCGAGAGGGTGTAGAGGGGGCGAGGGGGGATGAGAAGCAAGAGGGGGAGGGTGAGGGGGGTCAAGGGAGGGAGGTGAGAGGAGGGTGAGGGGGTGAGAGAGTGGGGGCGAGAGAGGGGGGTCAGAGGGGTTGTGTGAGAGAGAGAAAGAGAGAGAGGGTGAGAGTAGGTAAGGAAAACAACAGGGAAGACAGAGAGAGGCCTGAGGTAGGGACAGCAGGCAGTCTGACTGCAGAGCTGAGTGACTGAAGGAAGTGACAGAGAGCAGGGAGTAAGAGTGAGAGAGAGAGAGAGAGATAACAGGGCAACGGGCACCAATACCCATAGGAAGCAGACTTGGGACTGGGGGGAGGGGGGAAGAGAAATGACGGTGTTCATTTAACCCAGAGATGAAGTGCTGTCGGTGGCAGGGGCTGACGAGCGGAGTCGTTCTCAGCTCGACTCTGCTGCCACCACCCTTCAGAATGTGGGTCTTTATCAGTAGAGGGAGTCGATCCAAGCGAGAACAATAGTCCCTTAATGGGGAGTTTTAAGGATGTGAGGAGTGACTAACTCAGGGTCAGAGCTTCACCAAGGGCAACACAGAACAAAAATAGGCTTGTGACAGACAATAGCTTGATGAAGGCAGAATATACGCTCCTCTCTCTGTTCCAACTGACAGCCCTCTCCTCTGTATCTTCTCATCCCCTTCTCCCTCTCTCTTTCTCCCGTCTCCTCTCTCATGATCTCTCTCTCTCTCCTCCCCTCCTCTTTTTTTCCCCCCCCATCTCTTCTTCACACACACACACACTCTCTCTCAGCACCCCTCCCCTGCCTCTCCCTCTCTCTCCCTGCCCCATCCACCAGCAGGGGAGGGTGATGCGCTGCTGCCTTGCTGCTGGTAAATTCTGGGGCTGACGGCCCAGCCCAGCGCAGCAAGGTTCCAGTACAACGCCCCTTCCTGACAGCACCGAGATGCAGAAGGATTGGAAAAACAAGGAACAGCCACAGAGACAGAGAAGGCCCCAGTTTAATGCAATGCCCAGCCTCTCTCAATGGAAATCACCCTGATCTAAAAACCTTTTTTAAAACCTTTATAATTGAAGGCAAATTTGGACAAAATCAGAAAAATTAAAGGCACAGAGGGGGGCCATTCAGCCCATCAAGTTCAATCAGTCTAATCCCAATTCCACGCAAAATACTGGAGGAATTCAGCAGGTCAGGCAGCATCTATTCAGGGAAATGGACAGCTGACATTTCAGGTTGAGACCCTCTAAGAGACTGCAGACGCTGGAATCTGGAGCAACACACAAAAATGCTGGAGGAACTCAGCAGGTCAGGCAGCATCCGTGGAGAGAAACGTGGACAGTTGACGTTTCAGGTCGAGACCCTTAAGGGGCCTCCAGCAATTTTGTGTGTTGCTCCAGAATCCAGCATCTACAGTCTCTCCTGCCTCCTGATCCCAATTCCAGCCCTCAATCCATGTTGCTAACCAACACATCGTGGTCTTTTGCCCTTCCAGGTCCCCACCTACCGCTGTGTGAAGGACATTTCTCAGCTTCCCCCTAAACGTCCCACCGTAGAATCATAGAAAGTTTACGAAACCGAAGTAGGTCGTTGGGCCCATCATCAGTCTCATCCCGTTGCAGATCATGGCTCTTCAAGTTCTGCTTAAACGTGGTGGGAGATTCTGCCTCCTCTCCCCTTCAGGCACTGAGTTCTCAACAACCACCACCCTCTGGGTGAAAACATTTTCCCTCATCTTCCCTCTAATTCCTCCACCAAGAACATCTCTGCCCAATGGATTTTGACCCTTCTGATCCTCCCCATGGATGGACTCTATCTACACCCTTCATTATCTCACACCCCAATTAAATCTCCACTCAGCATCCTCCATTCTGGAGAAAACAACCTCAATTTGTTCTCACTCTCAATGATCCTAAAACTCTGTGCTCACCTCGTTCACTGCTCCATACCTGGGTCCCAACTGACCTCCCTCCCTCCTCTGCTCACTGAATCACAAGGTTAAAGTAACAAAGGGGCCATCTGCCCATTGAAGCAGGACTGGTTCTATGTAAGAAAGAAATTTGGCATGTCCCCTTTGACCCTCACCAACTTTTATCGATGCACCATAGAAAGCATCCTATCCGGATGCATCACGGCTTGGTACAGCAACCGCTCTGTCCGGGACCGCAAGAAACTGCAGGGAGTTGAAAACACAGCTCAGCACATCATGGACACCAGCCTCCCCTCCGTGGACTCTGTCTATACCTCTCACTGCCTTGGTGAAGCAACCAGCATAATCAAAGACCCCACCCATCCAGGACATTCTCTCTTCTCCTCCCTCCCATCAGGCAGAAGATACAGCAGCCTGAGGGCACGTAGCACCAGGCTCAAGGATACCTTCTATCTCGCTGTTATAAGACTATTGAATGGTTCCCTCATGCGATAAGATGGACTCTTGACCTCACAATCTACCTTATTATGACCTTGCACCTTATTGTCTGCCTGCACTGCACTTTCTCTGTAGCTGTGACACTTTATTCTGCATTCTGTATTGTTTTACCCTGTACTACCTCAATGCACTGTGTAATGAATCGATCTGTACAAATGGTATGCAAGACAAGTTTTTCACTGTACCTTGGTACAAGTGACAATAATAAACCAATTCCAACCAGGCTCATTCAACTGCCCTCTCCCCAAACATTTTCCTTTCAAGCTCTTGTCCACATGCTCAAAACTGCCCACACCTCCCACACTCCTCTCACTCTCTCTCCCTCTCCTCCCAACCACTCACTGAATTAAGAAAACTTCTCCTTCCTGTCACTTTCTGTTCTTCTGCCTTCATTCTGCAGGGAGGGAGGCAGTTCCGCAACAGCAACCCTCACCCCATGGCCTTGCCAATGCTCTCCTCTCAGACCCTCCCCCTCCTGAATGCTACAGGTGCACAGAGGGTGGCACAGCTACTACCTCAGAGCTCCACAGGCCCGAGTTCAATCCTAACCTCAGGAGTTGTGTGTGTGTGTGTGGAGTTTGCACGTTCTGCCTCTGGCCGTGCAGATCTCCCCCACCCCGGTGCTCCTGTTTTCTTCCACCTCCCAAAAACGTGCGGGTTGGTGGGTTAACTGGCCACTGTAAATTACCCCTCGTGTGTAGGTGAGTGGCAAGAAAATCAGGGTTGAGATGCAAGAGAAAACAGACTAGGGTGTGTGCAGGTCAGGGGTAGAATCTGGGGGAAAGTTATGGGAATATGGGGGAGAATAAAATGGGGTTTAATGTAGGTTAATTGACCACTGTAAACTGCTTCTAATGTGCAGATGAGGGGTAGAACAGGGAGGAGTTGATGGAACCGTAGGTAGAATTAAATGGGATTACTGAAAATAAATTGGCCACTGTAACTTGCCCCCTCTGTGGGCGAGTGATTGAATCTGAGGGGAGTTGATGGCGATGAGTGTAGGTTAATTTAACACTGTAAATTGCCCCGAGTGTGTCGGTTAGGGGTGGAATCTGAGCGGATTGCCAGGCTCCGGGGAAGATTAGCGGGGAGGAATCGGATTGCCCCCCCCCCCGAGCTGGTCGAGACTCGATGGGCCAAACGTCGACAGTAGAGGGGTTGGGGGCTGGTTTCTACTCACCAGTTTCGGGGGTCGCTGGCCTTGGGGTTGAACCTGATGTCCGTGTTGACGTTGAAAAGGATGTCCGGCGGGCGGAGGGCCGGCGCCGGCCTCTGGTACAGCGGGTGCCGCAGGAGAGCGGCCAGTTTGGAGGGACGGCTGTGAGCGGCGGCCCGGGGCTCGCCCTCGGACACCAGCCGCTTGCCGCTGCGGTTGGCGGCCGGCGCCGTGTCGCTGCTGCTGAAGTCTTGCAGGATGCGCAGGGTGTGCTTGTTCCAGCCCGCCGCACGGTGCTGGCAGGGGCAGCCGGCGTCTGCACCACCTCCTCCCGCCCCCGGCCCGGCGGCGGATCCCCCCGCCGACCTCCTCTCCAACCGGGGCAGCAAGTCGGTCAGGATGTGCATGGTGCAGGCGACCAGGAAGACGGTAACGATCAGCACCCGGAATCTCCGCGGCAGCATTGTCGTCTGGTGGAGGGAGAGGGCGAGGGTAGGAGAGGTGAGGGAGGGGAGGAAGGTAAAAAGAAAGGAGGGAGTGGGGAAAGGAGGGAGTAAAGGGGAAAACGATGGGGGATAAAGGAGGAGAGGGGGGAAGAGCGAAGAGGAGACAGGAGAGGAGGTTGGGGGGCGAGGAACACGCGGAGACGGGATTCCAAGCCCTTGCCGGCGGCGCGGCGAGCTGCGATCAGCGCCGTGTCATTTGGAAGCGGCTCCACATTGCAAGTCTTGGAGCTCCCCGTTCATCTGCCTTGGCGCAGTGTGTGTGTGTGTGTGTGTGTCTCTCTCTCTCCCCCCTCGCTCTCAACCTGCCAGCGGTTCACCAACGCCGAGCCATTGATCCCAAGGAAGGTACATCAGGAGTGGAGCCACTGATCGGGAAGTCGGCGGTCGCTGCTCTGCAGTGTCGGGGAGAGTAGACGCAACACACACATACATACAGAGGCAGCCAGACACACTCTCTAAATCTTCTCCCCTCCCCTGGATGGGAGGAGTAATGGTGACTCCCCGCCACAGAGCCCCTCCCACCTTTCTCCACAGAGAGGGATTGGGGGGGGGGGGAAGAGAAGGGGGAGTCTGGGCGATCGGTACACCCCCGCCCCACCACCCAACCGACTCCCGTCCCCCCAAATGTGTGCGGAGTCTGGTCCCAGAGAGGCGGGGGGGGGGGAGGGGGGTGAGGAATCAGAGGGGGCTTCCGGGAGCTGAGGAACCCCTCGGCGACTTGCAAAGCCCACCGCCTCCAATCAGAGGGAAGGGGCGGCTTTTAATCCTCACCCACCGTCAGGGAATGAGGGGGGGAGAGAGAAATCACAATGTGGATAAGAGACGGACAACATTGTAGAGATGGAGAGAGAGAGAGAGACGGGGTGGTCACAGTGGCAGAGAGAATGAGATTAAAGAGAGAGGGAGCGATGGAGGAAAGGAGGGGGAGGGAGAGACATGGGGGAGACAGAGGGGAATCACAGCTGCGGAGAGCTAGACTGTGTTAGAGAGAGGGAAGGGGAGAGAGAGGGAAGGGGAGAGAGGGAAAGAGCAAGAAGGACAGAGAAAGGGAGAGAGGGAAGGAGGGAGGGGGAGAGAGGGAAGGAGGGAGGGGGGGAGAGAGGGAAGGAGGGCGGGGGGGAGAGAGGGAAGGAGGGAGGGGGAGAGAGGGAAGGAGGGAGGGGGGGAGAGGGAGGGAGGGGGGGAGAGGGAGGGAGGGGGGGAGAGGGAGGGAGGGGGGAGAGGGAGGGAGGGAGGGGGGGAGAGGGAGGGAGGGGGGAGAGGGAGGGAGGGGGGGAGAGGAGGGAGGGGGGGAGGGGGGGGAGGGAGGGAGGGAGGGGGGGGAGGGAGGGAGGGGGGGAGAGGGAGGGAGGGGGGGAGAGGGAGGGAGGGAGGGAGGGAGGGGGGGGGGAGGGAGGGAGGGAGGGAGGGGGGGAGAGGGAGGGAGGGAGGGGGGGGGGAGGGAGGGAGGGAGGGGGGGGGAGGGAGGGAGGGGGGGGGAGGGAGGGAGGGGGGGGGGAGGGAGGGAGGGGGGGGAGAGGGAGGGAGGGGGGGGAGAGGGAGGGAGGGGGGGGAGAGGGAGGGGGGGGGGAGGGAGGGGGGGGGAGGGAGGGAGGGGGGGGGGGAGGGAGGGGGGGGGGGAGGGAGGGGGGGGGGGGAGGGAGGGAGGGGGGGGAGGGAGGGGGGGGGGGGAGGGAGGGAGGGGGGGAGGGGGAGGGAGGGGGGGAGGGGGAGGGAGGGGGGGGAGGGGGAGGGAGGGGGGGGAGGGGGAGGGAGGGAGGGGGGGGAGGGGGAGGGAGGGAGGGGGGGGAGGGAGGGGGGGGAGAGGGAGGGAGGGAGGGGGGGGAGAGGGAGGGAGGGAGGGGGGGGAGAGGGAGGGAGGGGGGGGAGAGGGAGGGAGGGGGGGGAGAGGGAGGGAGGGAGGGGGGGAGAGGGAGGGAGGGAGGGGGGGAGAGGGAGGGAGGGGGGGAGAGGGAGGGAGGGAGGAGGGGGGAGAGAGGGAGGGGGCGAGAGGGAGGAGGGGGGAGGGAGGGAGGAGGGGGTAGAGAGGGAGGAGGGGGGAGGGGAGGGGGAGGGGGAGAGGGGGAGGGGGGCGGAGGGAGGGGGAGGGGGGGAGAGGGGGGGGAGAGGGGGAGGGAGGGGGGAGGGAGGGGGGGAGGGGGAGGGGGGGAGGGGGAGGGAGGGGGAGGGAGGGAGAGGGGGAGGGGGGGAGGGGGAGGGAGGGGGGGAGGGAGGAAGGGAGGGGGAGGGAGAGGGAGGGGGAAGGGGAGGGAGGGAAGGGGAGGGAGGGGGAAGGGGAGGGAGGGGAGGGAGGGGAAGGGGGGAAGGGGAGGGAGGGGAAGGGGGAAGGGGAGGAAGGGGGAAGGGGAGGGAGGGGGAGGGGGGAAGGGGAGGGAGGGGGAGGGGGGAAGGGGAGGAAGGGGGAAGGGGAGGGAGGGGGAGGGGGGAAGGGGAGGGAGGGGGAGGGAAGGGGAGGGAGGGGGAGGGGGGAAGGGGAGGGAGGGGGAGGGGGGAAGGGGAGGGAGGGGGGAAGGGGGAGGGAGGGAGGGGGAGGGGGGAAGGGGAGGGGGAGGGGGAGGGAGAGGGGGGGAGGGGGAGGGAGGGGGAAGGAGGGGAGGGAGGGGGAAGGGGAGGAGTGAGCGGGAGTGATTGAGAGGGTGGGCGGTGCAGAGAGTGGGTGAATGAGAGAGGGGCAAAGATCGGGTGAATGAGAGAGGGAATGTGAAACTCACAGGGAAGGGGAGAGAGTTGGAGAGGGAGTGTTTGGGGAGAGAGAAGGCGGCGGGGTGGGGGGGAGGGTAGCCTGAGAGGAAGGGATGGGGGGGGGCGGGGTGAAGGAGAGAGGAGGGGAGGCGGCAGGAGGGAGCCGGCGGCGGTCGGATCCTGACACAACCCTCCCGTTCCTGGAGCGTGGCTCCCAGCTGCTGTGTGCTTGCGTGCAGCCCGATCCAGAGCCAAGTCTCACCGCCAGCCTCCCGGCTGCTTGTCAGCCCGAATGGAGAGGAAATAACTTTCTGTCATCTGGATATTTTTAGTGGAAACCGAAACGCGGCCCGAGTACATTGCAGGCAGCGGGAAACGCCGGGCAGAATCTGGTCGCTAGACCGTGATGTCCCGTGTTCGCTCCCCAAGCGTATTGATTTTTGTAATGGCAATAACTCGGCACTGTCTGGTTGTTTGATTCCGTGCAAGAGGCACTGGACAACTGAGGCTTTATTTGCCTGCATTTAAAGCGGCGGAGAATGCAGTTCACTAGACAAGGGTAGGTCTTTTCGTTCTTGAACACACAGGTTTTGCCCCATTTTTCTAACCGCTCCGCTCGCTTCCTCTGACTTTTGGATACACCTCTATCCATTCCCTGTCCTCTTAACTCTTTCTTTCCTCCAACCCCTCTTGTTCTAATCAACATATCGAGCGAATTCTTCCAAGCGGAGCAAAACAGAATAACTTGCTGGAGGAAATCAGCGGGTCGAGCAGCATCTGTGGAGGCCGACGTTTTCAGGTCGAGATCCGGTCGCCCTCCCACTAGAGTCAACAGTGCCTCGTTAAGTTTCCAATGCGGCATGAATAAATGGAAAAGTTAAACTGCTCGCAGGGTCAGGGAGCTATCGGGTTAAAAAGGTTTTGCTATCTACGTAATCTCCACAGCGGAGAATCTTCCCCCTTTAATTATGTCTGAATCGACAGACATCATACATTTCATCTGTTCAGTAAGCTGCTCCATGACTCAGAGGTCTGGGCGGCTATGTCTGCACAAGATACTGAGCAAAGCGACAGGGTGTTCCAATCCTTCGCTTAGCAATGACCCACGTCTTAACTCATTAGAAGTCGTGTGGGACTCACTTAAAAACTTCAGAGGCTGACGTTTGGCACGTTGCCCCAGCTCGGCTGTTTGTAAACATACGCCACGATGTCAGGAAATCCATCAGCTTCTCACTTTGTACTTACGCAATCCTGATAGAGACATATTCACACAAATCTCTCTGATACAGGCACAAGATGAAAATTCAATACTAGCATAAATTATCCTGATGAACCTAAGTATTAGCATGTTATCCCAATGAACCCAGCAAACTTCCCTATATTAGCATAAATATTCCTGAATATTGACTCAGTATGAACATAAATTACCCTGGTTGACTCAACCAGCCCTTCAATATTAGCATAATTATCCCAATAACTCTAGCCGGCTCCTCAATATTAGCATAAATTATCCTGTTGAACCCAATCAGCTTCACTATCTTTGGATAAATTACCCTAATGAGGCCACACTCCTTTCTTCACTTTCTCAAGTTTCTCAATTTCTTAAAGAACAGGGAATCCCTTAAATAAAATATTCATATTGTCTTTTTAAAAAAATGTCTTAGGAAGAACCATTATTTTGTTTAAGAATGATATCTTTTGTTTATTCTGTTCAATGAAAATTGTAACGGCGATTGAAAGTTCAATGGGAAATCCTGCTTCATTGCCCATTGTACTCAGTGAGGGAGCAATAAATCCCTCCCCTATCTGCTACACTGGCAACCAGCCCAAAAGCAATTTCCAAAATTCCAGCTAACAGCATGGTATAGGCAGCAATAAATCTCATGGAATCATTAACCTCTTGCCCTTGCAATTGAACGAGGTGGGCTTTCAAGAGTTCCGTGCCTCTCTTAAAATTGCCCTGAGCATTTTTCTTTCTGTGCCCATGTACAACAGGCTAGGCTGTTATTGCTTTAGCACTTTGTGTCTTTATGGGGGAAAGAAAAATGATAGGAATCTTGCCTCACTGCCGTCTCTCGCAGCATACATCAGTTGCTGTAAATTTATTTACAGCATGGTAACAGGCCATTCCGGCCCAACGAGTCTGCGCTGCCCAGTTTAAACCCAACTTAACCTACCCGTACGTCTTTGCAATGTGGGAGGAAACCGAAGAACCTGGAGGAAACCCACACAGACACAGGAGAACGTACAAACTCCTTACAGACAGAGACAGGAATTGAACCCCAATCGCTGGCGCTGTAATAGCGTCGCACTAACCGCTACGCTACCGTGCTGCTACATCTTCCCAAAACCAATTGGTTAAGTTCTTCAGTAACCATTGTTATACAGGTCAGTTTTACATTGTGTTTATTAGCTGATGTTAATAGATGTCTGATATCCAGTTGTCTTGGACCTCCCCTTTATTGGACCGGATTTCTCTCTGCAAAGTCCATGTGGTCACTCTTGTCCAATGGCGATCCCATGCTAAGAAATTCACACACAGGCATCTTCCACTTCTCAGGAATGGAATGGAAACAAAGTCATGCCATCTTCTCCTTGCTCCCATGGGGCAGGAGGTACAGAAGCCTGAAGTCCCACACCACCAGATTTAGGAACAGCTACTTCCCTTCAACCATCAGGTTCTTGAACTGACCTGCACGACCCTAACCCTACCTCAGCAACGGAACACTATGGACCACCTCTTGCACTGCCATGGATTGTCTCTGATTGTGTGTGTTTTTGCATTGATGTCTTGTTTTTGCACAGTCCTTTTCTTCACTGTCTTGTATAATTTATGTACAATTTATGTATAATTTATATTCTCTGTGTTGTCTGAACCTACATGCCTGTGATGCTGCTGCAAGCAAGATTTTCATTGTACTTGTACCTCACCGGACTTGTCCACATGACAATAAACTCGACTTGGTGAGATTTTTGTAGGTTCCTTCTGATGGGTTACTTGTAATGCACCAATTTCCACAAATGTTGAGGGAGAAATAATGCTTGTTGTCCTTGGAACCTCATGGTGAACAGTATATAAATTGCCATGAAGCCTGGAGCTTTATGATACAGAGGGAGACCATTCAGCCCATCATGCCTGTCCCAGACGAAAGTGGAGATACTTAGGTTAATCCCACTTCCCAGCTCTCACTTAACAGTCCTTTAACTTGCAGTGCTTAAAGTGTTCACCCTACATTCCCTGTCAAAGAGTGAGTTCCAGATCTCCCTATGGTTTAGGTGAAGAAAAATATCCCACAAATATCTTCTAATCCTCACATCTATTGTGTCACAGCAGGTTGTCTGTTAACAGGGATGGTGTTGGTTTATGTTGCTGGGGCCCCTCAGCCTCACTGTAATCTGGGGCTCTGCAATCAGGACAAAATGTTGCTCTGTAGATGTACCCGATCCCTGAAGGTGCTCAGAGACACAATGTGAGGTATCCCTGGTGGATACACTGTGGAACGTTTGCAGTTAGCTGACCCTCAGACACATCAGCCTGCAGGTTCCAACAACAGCTTCCACCTCTATAGCCTGGTTGGAATGCCAAAGCATGAGATATGCCACTGTGCCTGACGTTATATAACTACACAAAGTCTGACATTTTGTCTGAGGATATATTAACACATGACAAATACTATACTATCTGACAATATATGAATAAAAGACATAGACCAATGTGTCTGAGAATATATCAATACTTGACGTTTACTGTTGCATCTGAGAGTGTATTAGCAGATGACATAGTCTATTCTGTCAGAGAGTATACAATCATGTACCATCAACAACCATGTGGCTGGTAGCAAACTATCGTGCATTCTGTCCCATTGTAAATGATAAAATGCCAATATTGTATACACTCCACTGAACGCCTAACATACAGCGCGGTATCTGACAGTATACCACGGTAACACGTCACTGGTACTGTTAGTGCACTAGTATCAGATATACCCCAGCTCATTGTGTTTACCAGGCAACCTATTTTCTAACATTTGAAATATATAAACTTTGAACGTGTTTGTGTTTTGAGTAGTTGGAAGTGTGTAGCAGCAAAATGCTGCTTTGAATACAAACAAGCTGTTAACAATTTTCGAAACAGAACTACAAAAGTGGCCTGAATAAACAGGGATGATGACACAGGGGACTGCAGATGCTGGAATCCGGAGCATCAAATAGTCTGCTGGAGGAACTCAGCGGGTCGAGCAGCATCTGTGGAGGGAAAGGAAATGTTGACGTTTTGGGTCATTATCACCCTCCTTCCTTAACAGATTCCAGCACTGGTGGCCTTTGTGTTCCTGCTTATCTCCCTTCAGCTGCTGTCTCCACCTTCACCCTCCTCCTCCCCACCACCTGGCTCCATCTGCCTCTCCTCTTTTGCTTGTCTGCCTCCAGCTATCACCCACACCACCAGGTTCAACATCAGCTACTTGCCTTCAACCATTCAGTTCTTGAACCAACCGGCACAACCCCAATCACTACCTCACTACAGCAACACTATGACCACTTTGCACTACAGAGGACCTTCTTTTGTTGTTCTAATTGCATACTTTCTTGTAAAATTTATGTATAATTTATGTTTATGTTTATATTGTGAATGCTGCTTATCTGATGCTATGTGCCTGTGATGCTGCTGCAAGTAAGTTTTAATTGCACCGGTGCATACATGTACTTGTGCATATGACAATAAACTCAAAATGTTGACAATTCCTCCCCCCCCCCCCGCCCCACCCACCCCCCTAGATACTGTTCGACCCACTGAGTTCATCCAGCAGGTTGTCTGTTAACAGGGATGGCGTTGGCTTATGTTGCTGGGGCCCCTCAGCCTCATTATAATCTGGGGCTCTGCAATCAGGACAAAATGTCGCTCTGTAGATGTGCCTGGTCCCTGGAGGTGCTCAGAGACACGATGTGAGGTATCCCTGGTGGACACACTGTGGAACGTTTGCAGTTAGCTGACCCTCAGACACATCAGCCTACAGGCTCCAACAACAGCTTCCAACTCGATAGCCTGCTTACTGTCGAGCAAACCTGGAGAATTCACAGTCATGTCACCTGAATGGAAACCAAGCAACAAGCCATCATCTACTGTAATAAGATTCAACAAGACAGAATTTGCATCTGTTTAAGTTCCTTCTCATGTCCTCAGTCTTTCACCCAAAGCCATTTTTTCTTTTTGGAAATGTGCTGCCGTACTTGTAAATGTTGTAAGATACACAGCAATATCCCGCAGAAAAGAGGGATGTAATGTTGCAGCAATGAGAATGGCTGCTATTGATAATACAAGTTTGTAGATGGTACCACCGTAGCAGGCCGTATCTCAAATAATGATGAGTCGGAGTACAGGGGCGAGGTAGGGAGCTTAGTGACACGGTGTCATGACAACAACCTTTCCCTCAATGTCAGCAAAGCAAAAAAGCTGGTCATTGACTTCAGGAAAGGGGGCGGTGTACATGCACCTGTCTAGATAAATGGTGCTGAGGTCGAGATGGTTGAGAGCTTCAACTTCCTAGGAGTGAACATTACCAATAGCCTGTCCTGGTCCAACCATGTAGACGCCACAGCCAAGAAAACTCACCAGTGCCTCTACTTCATCAGGAGGGTAAACAAATTTGGCATGTCGCCTTTGACACTCACCAACTTTTATCAATGCACCATAGATAGCATCCTATCTGGATGCATCACGGCTTGGTATGGCAACTGCTCTGCCTGGAACCACAAGAAACTGCAGAGAGTTGTAGACAGAGCCCAGCACATCACAGAAACCAGCCTCCCCTCCATGGACTCTGTCTATACCTCTCGCTGCCTTGATGAAGCAGCCGGCATAATCAAAGACCCCACCCACCCCGGACATTCTCTCTTCTCTCGTCTCCCATCAGGCAGAAGATACAGGAGCCTGAGGCCACGTACCACCAGGCTCAAGGACAGCTTCTATCCCATGGTGATAAGACTACTGAATGGTTCCCTTATATGATGAGATGGACTCTTGACCTCACAATCTACCTCGTTTGACCTTACACCTTATTGGCTACCTGCAGCTGTGACACTTTACTCTGTATTTTGTTATTGTTTTTACCCTGTACTACCTCAATGCACTGTGTAATGAATTGATCTGTATGAACGGTATGCAAGACAAGTTTTTCACTGTACCTCGGTACAAGTGACAATAATAAACCAATACCAATACCAGTACCAATTAATTGGTTTATTATTGTCACATGTACCAAGGTACAGTGAAAAGCTTTGTTTGTGTGCCATCCAGACAGATCATTCCATACATAAGTACATCAAGATAGTACAAAAGGGAAAACAATAACAGAATGTAGAACATGATGTTACAGTTACAGAGAAAGTGCAGCGCAGGTAATCAGACAAGGTGCAAGGGCCACGATGAGGTAGACTGGGAGATCAGGAGTTCTTTATCGTATAAGAGGTCAGTTCAAGAATCTTTTAACGGTGGGATAGAAGCTGTCCTTGAGCCTGGTGGTACATGTTCTCAAGCTTTTGTATCTCCTGCCTGATGAACAGGGGGAGAAGAGAGAATGACCGGGGTGAGAGGGGTCCTTGATTATGTTGGCTGCTTTCCCAAGGCAGCAGGAAGAGAAGACAGAATCAGTGGAGGGGAGGCTGGTTTTTCTGATGGACTGGGCTTTGTTCATAACTCTATGCCATTGGCCAGGAGACTACAGAACTCCTGGCTTCTGTAACCAATCATCAATCAACAATAGCACATAGTTATGTTTTAGAGAGGGATATCTTGGCAGAAGATCCTGTCTGCTGATGATTCGGCTATTTTAAAGAATGATAAATCAACCCTCGTATAAAGCTCCGGTCAGACCCCATCTGGAGTAAGGATTGCTTGACTCAGTATGGATTAATTGGTCCGGGAATGAAGATAGCCCAGATCCGCCAGAATGACATCAAACCCACGCATGTTAAAAATGAGGGCAGACGGATAGCACTAGGCTTGAAGTCCTGTGAATTATAAGATTAATAGTATTTAAAATGATTAATTTAATAAGAAGGAAAAAGATAATGAAATCCTGCAGAACATGCTTGAAATACTCAGCAGGTCAGACAGAACCCATGGAGAGAGAACCAGAATTAATGTTTCAGGTCAATGATTCTTCATCAGAATGAGACAATGAACATATTTTAGTGATGGTTCTCGAGAGCTTCTTGAACAGTGGTGTCTACAACCATGCGCACTGTTTACAACAGTGAACCCTTAGAGGGAATGACAGACTGGAATCTTGTGCTCAATTTCCTGGAGACATCTTAGAACTCTTGACTCATTGACTCAGAGATGGGAATACCTTCCTTGCAGCCACGGCTTACAGAAGGAAAGGGACTGGTATGCTTTGGACACAGAACATAACCGTGGATTTATGGCATGGTGAAGTCAATGAGGCTGAACACAGACTTTTATACCTGCAGGTGTCAATGGTGGGGTGGTTGGAAGTCGTCTTACCTCCCAGTGCAATGAATCCATCCAGAGCGGTTCTGCTGGAGTGCAGCATCGTTGAAAACGTAACGGCTTGCCTGAAGTGGTAAATAGCCTTCTCAAGGGGAAGAGTTGGGAGCAGTTCAGGGAGGGTTTACAAGATTTACAACAGCCCGCCTATTACGTGGAATATGCAGCCTGTCTTATAAGAAGAGGTTGAATAGGTTAGGCTTGTATCCATGTAAGTTAAGAGCGAGAAGGGACTTGATTGAAACATGAGATCCCTGATAAGCCTCAACAGGGTCGATGTGGAGAGGACACTTCCTCATGCAGGCGAATCTAGAGAATCTAGAACTCAGGGCCACATAAGGGGTTGGCCATTTAGGACAGAGATGAGGTGAGTTTTGCTCTGTCAGAGGGTTGTGAGTCTTTGGAACTCTCTTCCTCAGAGGATGAGTGCGAGGTGTTGCATCTTGGGAAGACAAATGAGGGTAGGACTTTCACAGTGGACGGTAGGGCCCTGGGAAGTGTTGTAGAACAGAGGGACCTAGGAGTACAGGTACATTGTTCCCTGAAAGTGACATCACAGGTAGACAGGGTGGTGAAGAAGGCTTTTGGTATGCTGGCCTTCATCAATCAGGGCACTGAGTATAGAACTTGGGATGTTATGTTGCAGTTGTACAAAGTGTTGGTGAGGCCACATTTGGAATATTGTGTTCAGTTTTGGTCACCCTGTTATAGGAAAGATGCCATTAAGCTGGAAAGAGTGCAGAGGAGATTTATGAGGATGTTGCCGGGGTGTGAGGGACTGAATTCTGGACAGAGGTTGAGCAAGTTGAGACTTTTTTCATTGGAGCCTGGGAGAATGAGGGGTGATCTTATAAAGGTGTATAAAATCATGAGGGGCATAGATAGGGTGAATGCACTCAGTCTTTTTCCCCGGTTTGGGGAATCGAGAACTAGAGTTCATAGGTTTAAGGTGAGAGGGGAGCGATTCAATAGGAACCTGAGGGGCAACTTTTTGACCCAGAGGGTGGTCAGTGTATGGGATGAGCTTTCAGAGGAAGTGGTTGAGGCAGGTACGTTAACAACATTTAAAAAGTACTTGGACAGGTACAAGGAGAGGAAAGGTTTAGAGGGATATGGGCCAAACGCAGAGATGGGAACGATTGTTGGCATGGAGCAGTTGGGCTGAAGAGCCTGTTTCTGTGCTGGATGACCCTATGACTCTATGATGGTGGAAGCAGAGTCTTTGAATAGTTTTTTAAAGCAGAGATACATAAGTTCTTGATAAGCAAAAGAGCAAAAGGTTACCAGGAGACCAGGTCAAGCAGTGGACTGTCCTAATATGTTTGTAAGTTCACTGGTGTTTTGATCAACATCTATACATCAATTTACATCATTACCCTGCACTTACATGCTGTTGCATATGGGATCTTGCTGTGTCCTAATAGGTAGGTGTGTTATTTTACATTACAGCAGTGACTACAGGAACTACATTGGCTGAAAAGCACTCGAGAAGTTTTGGAATGGATATAGAACATAGAATAGGAACAGGCCCTTCGGCAACAATGTTGTGCTGATCTAATTAAACTAGAAATTAAACGCCTAGCTAAACTGACCCCTTCTGCCTGCAGGCACGGTAGTGAAGTGGTTAATGTAACGCTTTACAGGACCAGCGACCCAGGTTCAATTCCGGCCGCTGTCTGTAAGGAGCTTGTACGTTCTCCCAGTGTCTGTGTGGGTTTCCTCTGGGTGCTCCCACATTCCAAAGACGTACGGGTTAGGAGCTGTGGGCATGCTATGTTGGTGCTGGAAATGTGACGACACTTGCGGGCTGCCCCCAGAACACTCTACGCAAAAGATGCATTTCACTGTGTGTTTCGATGTACATGTGACTAATAAAGAAATCTTATCTTATCATCTAACTCCCACATCCCTCCATTCTCTGCACATTCATGTGCCTACCTAAGAGCCTCTTAAACACTTCTGTCATATCTGCCTCCACCACCACCCCTGGCAGCACATTCCAGGCACCCACTGCTCTCTATGTAAAAAAACTTGCCCCGCACATCTCCTTTGAACTTTCCCCCCTCACCTTAAATACATGCCCTCTAGTAGTAGACATTCCAACCCTGGGAAAAAGATACCGGCTGTTTACTCCATCTATGCCTCTCATAATCCTGCATGAAGAATATAAGAGGTACCATATATATTCAAGCCTTTATTTGATGATCAATACTCTGGGAAGCAGGTTATGTATAAAGAACTTAGTTGTCGAACTGCAGAGAATTACAATCAGGTGTTGCAGCTTTAAGCATTTTATGCAGTTAATTGTTGGGCTGAGTTACTATGTATGATTGGTCCCAGCTGGCAGTCATTATTATGTTAAATCATTGCCTTCTGGACAGTGGCTGCCTTGGCAAATCCAGGCAGTGTTCACGCTGGTTGGAATTTTCCAACGTTGTTTTAGTATGGCCGTAAATCTTTCATCTTGGCCAAACAAGGACATCAGTATACTTTATTATCCGGGGTTCAGATCCAATTATCTTCAGCAATTCTGCATTCTCCACATAGTTACATGGTGTGTGCTTCTGGGTACGAGTCAAGCCAGGCTGAGACACACCAGTGGAGAGAAATCTCTGGACTGAAAGTCAGGTGTTTCTTTTTAAAACAAAAATGCGGAATTGTTTATCTGGATTGGAGAATATGAGTTATAAGGAGAGGCTGAAAAACTTGGGTTGTTTTTTCTGGAGCATTGGAGGCTGAGGGGAGACCTGATAGAAGTTTATAAAATTATGAGTGGCATAAGCAGGGTACAGAGTCAAAATCTTTTTCCCAGGGTAAAAATGTCAAGTACTAGAGGACATGCATTTAAGATGAGAGGGGGAAAGTTTAAAGGGGATTTGCGGGGCAAGTAGTTTTTACACAGAGAGTGGTAGGTGCCTGGAATGGGCTGCCAGGGGTGGTGGTGGAGGCAGATATGATAGTAACGTCTAAGGCATTTAGATGGACACGTGATTGTGGAGGGAATGGAGGGATACGGATCACGTGCAGGCAGCAGAGATTTAGTTTAATTCGGCATTGTGTTTGGTGTAGACACTGTGGGCCGAAGGGCCTGTTCCTGTGCTGTACTGTTCGATGTTCTATGATTGTGATGTTTTAAATTTATGAAATCAGAGGGAAATGAATTGTCAGGTGCTTCTGGAAGAATTATCTGCAACACATAGAATGGTGCCCTTACTAGAAGCACACAATTTCCTTTGATCTCAGAACCTAAGCAGACTCAGCCCTGATCAGGTTAATCTTAGAACCATAGCATCTTTGTTTCACAGAGGCAGGCCACTCTGTTCATCTACAATGCTGTCAGCTTTCCCTGGATGCATTTTCTCTCGCTTATTCTTTCAAAGTAAAACGAGCCATTGAGTGGAAGTGCCAGGAATATAGGAACTACAGGACAGGAGATTGCTTAAAAAAATTACCAGTAATGATCCTAGATAAACATATAATTCAGTGTAATAAAATAAGTAAATAAATTACAAAGATGGGTCAATTGTTTGTCTTAAAATGTATTTTGGGAAATAAATCATTTGCCATTTTTTTCAGTAACTGATCTTTCTAATGTCCAAAAATAAGGGAATAAACAAAATGAAAACAAATATACTTTACAACAGCATCTCAAAAAGCCAGATTGAAGGTGCTATAAAAATAGCACACACTCACCAAGTGTCACATTACCTTTTAGTACCTTCACTGAAGTTTTCACATGAAGGTAGCGAAGAATATATACAAAAGGGACATGTTCGGCACAACTTTGTGGGCCAAAGGGCCTGAATTGTGCTGTAGTTTTTCTATGTTCTAAAATATAGATGGTTCATTTAAGGTTTTCATAGAAGAATGAGAGGAGTCATGAAACACAATTTTCAAATCGCCATTAAAATCCCAGAGTGGTCTCTAATAGAAACAGAATTTATGCATTCACAACAATAGTTCAGATTTTACACGCTGCTTAACATTCCTTTTATCAACAATGCATCCTCCCACCATCAACCTACTTGAATATAATGAATTTTGAAACGTTGACAAGTAAATCCTTTTTCTTTGGATAATTCTTCTGAAGTCTCTGTTCTTTGATGTACAACGTGGATTATTAAATATTCAGGATGACAACGTGATAGGTCTTGATTAGCCTCATTAAGCAGATCTCCTTCCTTATCTAATCTATTGACTCCCCAACACAACACTGTGGGTTAATTGGCACTTTGAATCCACCAAAAGTCTTTCCTACTTGACGGGACAATTCAAGCAGTCTAGCAAGCAAGTGCAATGGGTGTCCATTAGGTAGAGTTATAGGAAGGTTGCCAGAAAGAATGACATTTGCAAACATTTCAGTGCAGATAAAAGCAATTGCTACTGAGTGTCTCAACAGTGTGAAGTGGAGGGAGCACTTGAATGGCTCACAAACCCTTCAGAAATACTAGCAATCTGTTCTGAAGTAGCCCACATTTTCTTCCTCCAGTAAAGACCATGGCAAACTTTTATTTCATGCTTCAATGCTTTTCACAGGTGCAGTGTGACTCTATACTACGTTACTGAGGGCTGAGGCAATAATCTGCAGGCATGAGTTCAAGTCTCAGAGAAAAAGCATAAGAATTCAAGCTCAGTTATTTAAATAAATCAATTCGTCATATTAATCACCAAAGATCCCCACCATCTGGGCCACGCCATCTTCTCACAGCTACCATCGGGCAGGAGGTACAGAAGCCTGAAGTCCCACACCGCCAGGTTCAGGAACAGCTACCCTCCCTTCAACCATTCACATCTTGAACCAACGGGCAAAACCCTAATCACTACAGTTTAGCAACACTATGACCATTTTGATTACTTTGTACTACAATAGACTTTGCTTTTTTTTGTTCTAATTGTGTCCTTTCTTGTAAAAGTTGTGTATAATTTATGTTTCATTTATATTTTTCGTGTGAATGCTGCTTATCTGATGCTCTGTGCCTGTGATGCTGCTGCAAGTAAGTTTTTCATTGCACCTGTGCACAAATGTACTTGTGCATGTGACAATAATCTCAACTTGATTTGACTAATAAAACTACCAGTTAGTTATAAAAGCACACCTAGTTCACTAATGCCCTCCTGATCTTCCATTCTTACCCACTCTGTCTTAAATGAATCCAGGCCCACAACAAGGCTTAACTGTTAACTGCTCCCTGGGAGAGCCCAGCAAGGCAGTATGCTTGTGTAAGACACAAGAGATCATCAACTCAGTGAAAGACGCTCTTTAGTCTGCCTGAAACCTGTTGGTCTTTCATCACGGCGAGATGTTCGTAAGGGAATGCTGCCGATTGGCACGTTCCAGGCTGCAGGAGTACGTGCTGAGGGACGCACTGAAGCTCGGTGCAGCCAATGCTAAGGTTCTGTGGGGAAGGACCGCAGTCAAGGGTCCTGCTGCTACTGGACATGAAGGGGCTGAATCCAGTGGAGAAGCCCCTCAAACAATGAAAGGGTGTATCACCCCAGGGGGCCACATGAGTGGCTATGGTGCTGTGTTAAAAATGTGTTAACACTGCTGAATGTATTGACCAAGTGACACTAAGAATGTAAAGAGCTTTACATGGTGTTTACTCTTTTTGTACATACATTTTATTATAAAAAAGATTATTTTTGAAATAAAAAATCAAGACCCTGCAGATGCTGGAATCTGGAGCAACAAACAATCTGCTGGAGGAACTCAGTGGGTCGGGGGTCCAATCCTGATGCAGGGTTTTGACCCAAAGCGTCTACAATTCCTTCCCCCTCAACAAGTCCTGCCCAACCCACTGAGTTCCTGCAGCAGGTTGTTTGTTGTCCAGGATAGTGGAATAAATGCTGGGCTTGGCAGCAGCATAACAATGAATGTACGAAAGGAAAGAGACTCGTGGCAATTAAATGTTTGTGTCTTCTTCTAAGCTCAGTACCAACCACTGAAAATCAACCCATACATCTAAAGCCCTGCGTATCAGGAAACAAATGACCTGATTACTGCTCCCTTTCCCATTTACTAAAAGCAAGACGCATTTAATTACAGATTGTATATCACCACTTAGAGAAGAGACATCACTTATGGAGACTGGTGACATTTAGATTGGAAGGACACCATTGATGTCTATCATTGAAAGGGGCCACTGGGTTGACTGGCCTCTGTGGGATAGAGTTGGTAAACCACATCCCTTACTGATGTTGTCTGTTTATAACATAGACCAAACTTTACGGTGACAGGTCCACTTGAAATAGTTTAAGAAGTTATTTCCAGCATCAAGACTCCTTGATTTTCTTTTGAAAGATTCCTGATACTCGTACAGTTCATGGCACCAAAGCTAGCCACACACTGTTTGATGGTTGGCACTCTGTGTCAGAATTAGAATCAGTTTTATCATCACTGACTTATACGACATGAAATTTGTTGTTTTGTGGCAGCAGTACAGTGCAAAGATTAAAAACTACCATAAATCACAAAATAAAAATAAGTGCAAAACAAAAGGAATAACAATGTTGTGTTCTTGGCTTCAGGGACCATTCAGAAATCTGATGGCAGAGGGGAAGGAACTGTTCCTAAGAGTGTGGGTCTTCAGGCTCTTGTAACTTGGCACTGTATAATCCTCCAGTGTAGAGGGAAACTGGTGTATGTAGCAGACACTGAAAGTAGTATTATTTTAAATTTATCAGCTTTTCTTTTGTTTTTGGTTTAGTTTTTTGTTGCTTGTATCACCCAAGACTAGAGGGGACTTTTACTTTACTATGCCCTGCAGTAGAAATTTATTGTCGATTCCCCATAGTGAGATTTTAAATTTATTTACATAATTTGGACATTACTGGCAATTTATTGTTCATCCTTAAATGCCACTGAATTGAAATGTCTGAAGTCACTATTAGCCAAATAAGTTGAGGTCAACATATTTCCTTTTCAATGAAGATTAATGAACTAATGAATTAGTGTTATGGGCAACATTCAGGTTTGTCCTGATGCAGAAAGTATTGTTGTGTCACAGAAGTGCCGTGCATTGACCATCTCCAACAAGAGACAGCCTATCCACCTACCCTTGATATTTGATGGCAGCCTGCTTGGTTGGCACCCCTTGGCACCCCTTCCACCACCAGCATCTACAAATCACACTGCTGTCACTCACCAAGGCTAGTCCGACAGCAGTTCCCAAACCCCCCAACCACTACACCAATAAGGACAAGGGCAGCAGATGTAAGAGCACCACCACCTGTGGGTTCATTCTCTCTTCTCCCCCCTCCCATCCGGCAGAAGATACAAAGCCTGAAAGCACGTACCACCAGGCTCAAGGACAGCTTCTATCCGCTGTTATAAGACTATTGAATGGTGTTCTAGTACAATAAGATGGACTCTTGACTTCAAAATCTACCTCGTTATGACCTTGAACTGCAACCTCATCCTATTACTGCGACTTTTGGGTTACCAATGATGGATTCTGGCCATTTATCTGCCTCAGCTTGTCGATGATTGCATTAGTTACATTAATAGCCAGGAGATCCATTGTATTTAAATGGAAAGATCCTAAACCCCCTACTACGTTCCAATGGTTTTCCCAAACTATAACATGTTTAAACTTAGAAAAAATTAAGAGTGGTACTATTGAGCCTTTGGTTAAATTTGAAGAAACTTGGAGCCCAGTTATTCAGCATTTTCATATGATGTAAGCTGGCCTTTTCCGAATCCTTTTCAATAACTTTCTGTTCGAATACAGAGGAGAGGAGCTAATGACGTAATAATGCTTTTAACTGATGAAATACGACAGCCCAGTTTTTGGTTAGTTTTTGTTTAGTATTATGATTTGGTTTGTTATCGTTCTTTTTTTTGGTTTGGTTTTTTTTTCATATAATCAAATCTCTTTTTAAATCTTTTTCACGCTCAATTATCAAGAGATTGGGAGGTTCAGAGTACACATTTTACTCTTTGTGTCTGTATACATTAGCTTATTATTGTAATCCTGATCTCTTTGTATCATGTGTATAATTACTACTGTTATGTTTATTAATTTGAAAATTAATAAAAAGATTGGAAAAGAAAGAAAGAAAGACTTTGCACTGTGTTATCTACCTGCACTTGTCCGTAACACTTTGCTCTGCATTCTGTATTGTTTTACCTTGTACTACCTCAATGTACCGTAAAATGAATCAATCTGTATGAACGGTATGCAAGACAAGTGTAGCACTGTACCTCGGTACAAGTGACAGTAATAAACCAATTCCAATTCTCACACCACCCTGACTTGGAAATATACCATCTGTCCCTCATCCTCTCTGGGTCTAAATCCTGCAACTCCCACCCCAACAGCACAATGGGAGCACCTTCACCAGGACTGCAGTGGTTTAAGATGGTGGCACACCCCCTCCTTCTCAAGGACATTTAAGGATGGGCAATAAATGCCAGCCTTGCTGGTGATGTCCAGAAACCAAAACTGAACCAAAAAAAACCCTGACACTCCAGATGCCAGTCTTTTATTAAAGATTAATTTTAATAATTGGGTTTAAACTTCCAAACCACCATTCAGATGCATGGCTCTGGATCCACGACCCAGTAACTTACCCACTGTGCTGACTCAGGGAAACCAGAAGAGACAGTAAAACTGCAGATGCTGGAATCTGGAGCAACAGACAATCTGCTCAATCAGTCAGGCAGCTTCTGTGGCCAGAAAGGAAGGAACTGTTGACGACTCAGGTCGAAACCCTGCATCGGGACCAATTCAGATTTCAGAAGTAGATTATCAGCTATTAGTGCCTCTATTTTGTGCACTTAATGCATGCAATGAAGAAAAAATATCTGCCATTTGCTAATGTCTCTTTATCGATTAGTTAGAAAAAGTAAATATGTGCGATTCAGCAGAACTTCACTTCTTCCAGTTTAATTAGTGGTGCCCTCTTAAAGGGGCTGCTCACAGTAACACTGGATATAGCTTCACCAGACCACTTAAACTTAAAAACAGGGGCATTTATCGCCACGGTGACTGGGTTAGTGTTCTGTAATCAGCCTTTGCCCACGAGCCTGGTCATTTGATAGAATGCTGATAATGATGCCCCCCCCAAGAATGGCATTGTTCCATCTGCATATCTAACCCTTGCATCATGAGACAGGCAACTGGGTTTAATGCCATTGCACAGTAATATCTTAATGTGCCATTCTCTGTGAAAAGCTGCCCTCACTGCACAGCAAAACGAACAAAAAACTACAAGGCACATGTATTGACTAAACATCAAATTCCTTCAGCCTGCAGTCTGGCATGGAAGGGAACTGGAATACTTTCACAGATTTCCAGCGAGCTGTTGACTCGTTGACTTAGAATAATTGAATATCAACGTGAGGGGTGCATTAAAGCATTTATCTGAATTTTTAAAAATCTTCTGTTCAAATAAAACATTAACCCCTGTTCAAAACGAATATTTACCCTTTTTTAGTTCACTTTTTTTTAGTCAATCACAGGGATTTTGCTGGCAAAACCAGCATTTATTTCCTGTCCGTAATTGCCCTTGAGAAGGAGATGGTGAGCTGCTGCAGTCCTTGTGGGGAAGGCGCTCTCACAGTGCCGTTGGGGAAGGAGTTCCAGGACTGAGAGACACTGGTGATTTGTTGGCAGATAGAGTCAATGGTTAGGAATGATCTGTCTGGATGGCACACAAGCAAAAGCCTTTCACTGTATCTCAGGACATGTGACAATAATAAACCAATCACCAATTCTTCCATAAATAAGGAGAACCACAGATGCAGTTTTACCAATGCCTTATTGAAGTGAAAGTTTCCCTCTGATGGGGAAATATATTGCCATTCCTTCACTATCACTGGAACCCTCTCCCCGACAGCACCATGGATGCACCTTCACCAGGACTGCTGTAGTTCAAGATGTCGGCTCACCACCAGCTTCCCAAAGGCAATTAGGGATGTGTAATATATGCTGGCCTTGCCAATGATGTCCACGTCCATACCTGCATCAGTAAGAAGATGGATGCAAAGATCCCACGCCCACTATGTCGAAGATGAGCATAGGTGCCCTTTCTATGTTCTGGCCAATATTTACCCCTCAGTCAACACAATGGAACAAAAAGAGATAACCTGATCATTATCATGTGCTGTCTGTGGGAGCTTGCTGTGCGCAGATTGGCTGCCACATTGCAACATGTCCACACTTCACAATAGCTCATTAGCTGTAAAGCACAACGCCGTGTCCTGAGATCTTGAAAGGTGCTATAGAAATGTAATTCTACTTCTGTAATAAAAGATTATATAGGATTCAATTTAGACAAAAAAATTAGTTAACAGCTTATGCTCCAAGAAAAGACATTGAAAATTTTAAATATTAAAGCTATCAAGGACAGCATTAAAACTTGCTAAAGATTAATTCACTACATTACACCCTCATAATAAGTTGCATTAGCATGTCGGTTTAAAAATGAATTATCAGGGCAAAGAGGTATGGGATGAAAAAAGATTACAGGAGTTCATTCAGATAAGTAAAACAGGGATACTATGGCACTGTCTGTTAAGCAGCTTGAGTCATGAAACCTTGCTGTGTTCCTGTTTTGTGCCATAGTTCAGTTGGTGAAACATTTGCCCCTAAGAAATGTATATGTTCAAATCCCATGCCTAGAGATCAGAGCAGAATGCTCAAGCTATTGTACAGGGGGAGAACTGTGAGTGTCTATCAGAGAGGGTATTAAACTGGCACTCATCTTTCAGACAGTCATAAGAGATCGCAGTGTGGAAGAAGAATGTGAATTTTTCCCTGGAGTTGTATAACCTTAAGAAATTGAAGCACTTGTAGGTCATCAGGTTGTTGAATTGACCTGAGAAACCCCAACACTATGACAGACTACATACGATGAGATGGACTCTTGACCTCACAATCTACCTTGTTATGACCTTGCACCTTATTGTCTACCTGCCAATGCACTTCCCTGTAGCTGTGACACTTTACTCTGTATTCTGTTATTGTTTTTACCCTGTACTACCTCAATGCACTGAGTAACAAATTGATCTGTATGAACGGAATGCAAGACAAGTTTTTTGCTGTGCCTTGGTACAAGTGACAATAATGAACCAATACCAAGTACCTTTTTCCCTCTCTCAATCTTGCAATAGTGTTGTTACGTTTATCTTGTTGTGTAAGTTATGTGTAATTTATGTTAACTCGTGTTTGACATGTACTGTGCTGCTGCCGTAAAAAGCTAATTTTCATGGCATTTATACCCTGTTTGTATGCCTATGACAATAATAAACTTGAACTTGAAGGTGCAGTCAATGTTAATCCTCACCTGATTTTCATTCATACAGGTAATCATTTGCATTCATCGCAGTGAAGGTTAATGCATTTTATTAAGTTTTTACCACTGCATATAATGGCAATATCAATATCAATATCAGTGCCATGGTCATCCAAAGTAAAAGTGACTGGGCAATTCCCTCGTCCATCAAACCTGCTGACTATGTGGGTAAAAGAAATTTCACATACATCACGTTTGCAGACCATACAAAGATTGGTGGTGTTGTGGATAGCATAGAAGATTGCCAAAGGATACAGTGAGATGTAGATCAGTTGCAGATATGTGCGGACAATTTTCAGATGGACTTTAATCCAGCCAAGTGTGAGGTGTTGCACTTTGGCAGATCAAATGTGAAAGGACAGTACACAGTAAATGGCAGGACCCTTAACAGTGTTGATGTACAGAGGGATCTTGGGGTCCAAGTCCATAGCTCCCTGAAAGTGGCTGCACAGGTTGATAGGGCAGTAAAGAAGATGTAGGGCATGCCTGCCTTTATTAGTCAAGGCACTGAGCTCAAGAGTCAGGAAGTTATGTGGCAGCTTTATAAAACACTGGTTAGGCTGCTTCTGGAGTATTGCATTCAATTCTGGTTCCCCCATTATTGGATGGATGTGGAGGCTTTGGAGAGGGTGCAGAAGAGGTTCACCAAGATGCTGCCTGGATTAGAGGGCATGAGCTACGAGGAGAGGTTGGACAAACTTGGGTTGTTTTCTCTGGAGCGAAGCTGAGAGGAGACCTGATAAGATTATGAGACATTGTATAGCTAGAAGGGACTGGTTTAGTTAGGCTTTTAACTACTAGTTTAATTAGATTGGCATAACATCATGGGCCAAAGGGCCTGTTCCTGTGCTGTACTGTTCTATGTTCTATGTTCTATCACTTATGTATCTCTGGAGAAATTACCTGCACTGCACTGTAACTGTAACACTTTATTTTGCACTCTGTTATTGTTTTCCCTTGTACTACCTCGATGCACCGTTGTAATGAATCGATCTGTATGAACGGTATGCAAGGGGCATGCACGGTAGCGTAGTGGTTAGCGTGACGCTATTACAGCACCAGCGATCGGGGTTCGATTCCCGTCGCTGCCTGTAAGGAGTTTGTACGTTCTCCCCGTGTCTGCATGGGTTTCCTCCGGGTGCTCCGGTTTCCTCCCACATTCCAAAGATGTATGGGTCGGTTAATTTGGGTCTAAAATGGGCGGCGCGGACTCGTTGGGCCAGAAGGGCCTGTTACCACGTTATAAATAAAATTTTAATTTTAAGATGTTTTTCACCGTAGCTCGGTAAACATGACAATAATAAATCACTTTTATTTACCAATTTACAAAATTGCCCTGTTTTATTGGGAGAAGTTGCTGTAGTTTCTGTTTTTTCTGCTCTTTACACATTCTCTGTTCCTAGTTAAACTGACCTTGTTTGCTGTACGATTTGCTTTGGTTCGTAGGATCTGCCATATCTCCCACTCATTAACTGCACTGTTAATAAATACTTTGTATTTTTATTCTCTGACCCACTTAGCTTGGGAAAAAGGATGGATTCAGGCTTCTTGATTGTGTGGTGACAAATCCTTTTCATATAAGGGAAGGAGTGATCTCCATTAGAGTGGAGGATTATAAACTGTGTTTTCATGGCTTTTCTTCTTCGCTGAATTACAGTGAGCACTCACACTGTGTTTCAATTAGCTCCCTAAAGCTCTTTTTATACCTGCTTTGCAAAGCTGGCATGTGATATCATTTCAATGCAGAACAACAGGAACCCCTTCAGGGCAAACATAAACCGTAGGCGATCGCATGGGTTAGGCATCTGTGACACAGAGTTTTGGGAACGTGCTTTTGTGTCTGTCCAGCTCAATGCCATAAAGGAAGAAATCAGAATTGGGAGAGATAAGATCTTGACTGAAGCAATGATTTCCTGTGCTTTGACACTGCAATTGTATCCAGCATTCTCTGTACAAGAGCCAGATTAGTTGTTTATACAAAGAACTCAGTTCAGCGAATGCATGCAGTTTAGTTTTAACTTTTTGGGTTGTGAGATGCAACAAGATAGCTTTGAGGTAAACGTACTCATCTTGATTGGACACAGGGCATGTGGTTTGTTAAATTACAGATGGCAGTCCCGACCCCTTCCCATTCCCCCATGCACACCCCACCATCAGCCTATCATCCTCGCCTCCTGCATGGAGGTCGATGGATACCCCGGTTCAAACCCTGACCTCCATTCGGGTCACTCTGATGCAGGTTACACATAATCGTTGCCATTGCTGGTTGTGTAACCGGAGCCTGGGGTGACATTGACTGACTCTGTTCCAGTGAAACACAGGACCCTCATCACCCAGGACATGCCCTCTTCTTGTTACTACCATCGGGGAGGAGGTACAGGAGCCTGAAGACCCACACTCAACGATTCAGGAAAAGCTTCTTCCCCTCCGCCGTCAGATTTCTGAATGGTCCATGAACCCATGAACACAACCTCGTTATTCCTTCTTTTTTTGCACTATTTATTTATATTTTAATTTATAGTAATTTTATGTCTTTGCACTGTACTGCGACAACAAATTTCACATCATATGTCAGTGATAATAAACCTGATTCTGATTCTGATTCTGAACTGTTTCGCTTCTCCTGTGTGACTCTTATAGTTCCAGCAGCTCCTCTCAACTTTCTGCACATTCATGTGCCCGTCTCAGAGCCTCTTGAATGCCTCAATCGTATCTGCCCCCACCACCACCCCAGGCAGCACATTCCAGGCACCCACCACTCTCTGTGTAAGAAAGCTTACCCAGCACATCTCCTTTGAACTTTCCCCCTTCTCATCTTAAATGCATTGGTAAATTGGTTTATTATTGGTTTATACCGAAGTACAGTGAAAAACTTTTTTTGCATGCCATCCATACAGAGCATTACATCACAACAGTACATTGAGGTAGTACAAGGGAAAACAATTACAGAATGCAGAATAAAATGTTATAGTTACAGAGAAAGTGCAGTGCAGGCAGACAATAAGGTGCAGTCATATTTTACTAGAACACTGTTCAATAGTCTTATAACAGCGAGATAGAAGCTGTCCTTGAGCCTGGTTGTACGTGCTTTCAGGCTTTTGTATCTTCTGCCCGATGGGAGGGGGGGGGGGGGGAAGATAGAAGGTGTGGGGTGGGTGGGTCAAGACAATAAGAAATGTAGACAGAGTCCATGGAGGGGAGGCTGGTCTCCACGATGTGCTGAGCTGTGCCCACAGCTCCCTACAGTTTCTGAGCAGTTGCCATACCAAGCCGTGATGCATCCGGATAGGATACTTTCTATGGTGCATCTATAAAAATTGGGGAAGGTCAAAGGGAACATGCCAAATTTCTTTAGACTCCAGAATTAGACATTAAAAACACTGGGAAAAAGATACCGGCTGTCTACTCTGTCTGTGCCTCTCATAATCTTATAAATTTCTATCAGGTCTCCCCTCAGCCTCTGCCGCTCCGGAGAAAACAACCCAAGTCTGTCCCTCTCCTTCTGGCACATGCCCTCTAATCCGGGCAGCATCCTGGTGAACCTCTTCTGAACCCTCTCCACAGCCTCCACGTCCTTCCTGTAATGGGGCGACCAGAACTGAATACAATACTCCAGATGCGGCTTTACCAGAGTTTCATAAAGCTGCAACGTAACTTCCTGACTCTTAAACTCAGGGCCTCGTCTAATAAAGGCAGACATGCCATATGCCTTCTTTACCACCCTATCGATCTGTGCGGCCACTTTCAGTGAGCTATGGACTTGGACCCCAAGATCCCTCTGCTCATCAATGTCGTTAAGGGTCCTGCCATTAACTGTGTACTGTCTTTTTATGTTTGATTTCCGAAAGTGCAACGCCTCATGCTTTCCCGGAATTAACTCTGACCTGATCCCCCAAACCACCATCACAGACACTCTCCTTGCTCTCTCCATCCTCGCCCCCATCTCTGCAACTCAAAATATGTTGGATTTCTCACTTATCCCCTGAACAAGCATCGATCTCATGCACAAGAATCTTGGTCCACAGGTGCAGCCTGACCTGATGAATATTTACCAGAATTCTCATTTTTTATCCAGGATCAATGTTTTGGTATTGGTATTGGTTTATTATTGTCACTTGTACCGAGGTACAGTGAAAAACTTGTCTTGCATACCGATCGTACAGGTCAATTCATTACACAGTGCAGTTACATTGAGTTAGTACAGAGTGCATTGAGGTAGTACAGGGTAAAAACAATAACAGTACAAAGTGTCACAGCTACAGAGAAAGTGCAGTGCAATAAGGTGCAAGGTCACAACAAGGTAGATCGTGAGGTCATAGTCCATCTCATCGTGTAAGGGAACCGTTCAATAGTCTTATCACAGTGGGGTAGAAGCTGTCCTTAAGTCTGGTGGTATGTGTCTTCAGGTTCCTGTATCTAATGTTCAATGTTTCCACACTGATTCGACCTGTCAGCCGCTGATATGTAGATTTGGTGGGAAGTTTAGGTGTAAGTTGACGAACACTCAAAAAGTGCTGTGGATCTGGGAGTCACTGAAAGGGCAGTGGAAGCAGAAACTCTCAGAGTATAAATGAGGCAATTTTTGGTCTGCATGGACAGGATGGGTCAAATGGCCTCCTTCTGTGCCGTGCATATCTACAATTCAATGATATCACTGAACCCTGAATTAGTTAACGTACCAAACCTGCCTCTATTCCAACAGTGAGCTGGGACACTGCACCTGAATGAGCATGGGATGGTACAGCACAGGAACCGGCCCTGACCATGATGCCAATCCAACCTAATCGCATCTGCCTGCACGTGGTCCATATCCCTCCATTCCCTGCCTTTTCGTGTGCCTGCTTGAATGCTTCTTAAACACCTCTTTTGTATCTGCTTCCCCTGGCAGCCTGTTCCAGGCACCCACCACTCTCTGTGTAAAAAACTTGCCTCATAAATCTCCTCTAAACTTTCCCCCTCTCACCTTAGCACTATGTTCTCCAGTATTTGACATTTCCACCCTGGGGAAAAGACTCTGACTTGGATGAATTCCTGCCATGGTCATTTCAATAAGTCTGTCATTGCATACCCTTAGCTTACCAATCAGAAAGACCCCTGACTCTTCTTCACCCATTTGGTTGACTCTTAATGATCAAAATCCTTCCAAATTCCCCTTGAATATCAGTTAACCCTCCCTAATCACCTCCAGCCCCACGTTCCTTTGGGAGCTCTGCTCTCCTCCAACTTGAGCCTCGTACACCTGCCCAAATATCATCGTTCCACCAAAGGTAGCCGATCTTTCTGTTGCCAAGGTCCCAAGCTCCGGACTTTCATCCCTTACGTTCTCCATCTCTCTTTCTCTCCTCCTTTGAGACATTCAGAATTTATTTGACCAAATTTCTAGTCATCAGTCCCCATACCTCATGATGATGTTGTTTATTCGTGTTTGTACAATAACGATCCTGCAAAATGTCTTGGGATTAAAGGTGCTATATAAATGCAAATTGATACTGAAGTCCAAACCCTTTTTCACCCCTGTTTGGTAGTTCTATGATTAATAATTGGTAATTGATTTATTATTGAAACATGTACCGAGGTACAATGAAAAACTTTGTTTTGCATGCCATCCATACAGATCATTTCACCACATCAGCGCATTGATGTAGTACAAGGGAAAACAATAACGGAATGCAGAATAAAGTGTCACAGCTACAGAGAAAGTGCAGTGCAGGCGGACAATAAGGTGCAAGGCCACAACAAGGTAGATTGTGAGGTCAAGAGTCCATTTTATCGTACTAGGGGACCATTCAATAGTCTTACAACAGCGAGATAGAAGCTGTCCTTGAGCCTGGTGGTACGTGCTTTCAAGCTTTTGTATCTTCTGCCTGATAGGAGGGGGGAGAAGACAGAATATCCAGGGCAGGTGGGGTCTTTGATTATGTTCACTGTTTTACTGAGGCAATGAGAATAATAAGCAAAAGACTTCAAAGAGAATTAATAAAAACATAATTTTAATGCCTCTGAAATACTTATTCCTTCTCTATTGTTAGTGGCCGTCTTCTACAGATTAGGCTTGTGCTGGGAAACCCTGTCACATGTCCTGAGCCATCTTAGGGAGGCAGAAACTTTCAGGCTCACAACTGTCAGCTGATCATCTGACTTTGGGAGGGATCTAGGCACCTACGCCAGCATTTATTGCCCATCCCTCAAGAAGAAGTTGGAGAGCTACCTTCTTGAACTGCAGTAGTCCTTCTGGTGAAGATCTTTCTACAGTGCTGTTGGAGAGGGCGTTCCAGGATCTATGTCCAACCAGGGAAGGTGGTGCACAGCTTAGAGGATGGTGTTGCCATGCACCTTTTGCCCTCGTCCTTCCTGGTTTAGAGGTCGTGGGGCTTTGGAGGTGCTGTTGGAGTAGCTTGGGCAAGTAACTGTAGAACATTTTGTAGACAGTGCGCACTGCAGCTGGTGGTGGAGGGAATGAACATTTGGGGTGGTGGGTCAGGACCCAAGCTGTCATGGTTCCGAGTGCTGGCCCTCGATTCAGCTCCATTGATGGTACCTCGTTGTGCAGCACATGGAGTCCATGGACTACTAACCGCATAGCAACACACACCTGAGCCCCATCAGGAGACTAACATAAGAGCCCTGGTTTCACTAGTACTAGTTGCCAGAGTATTGGTCAATGTTTGGATATACGTTGGCTCTTGGCTGCTTAGAGTTGTCAACTCTAGAGCAGTCCCGGTTTCACTGTTCCTCTTAGGATATCCAGTTTTTGTGTTGGAACCCCACCTCAAAGCCCCGAGGCAAGATTCCTTCCCGCTGCTGCCTGCGTTTGGTTCTGAGGAAGCATCCCGACTCCAGTCTCGTACCAGTGCACTGCATTTGGGTTCTCCGCGAGCTCGCTCTTTGCTTGACATTGTGACACAAACATGTGGGCTCCTTTGTCCTGAATGGTGTTGACCTACTTGTGGACTTTTGGAACTGCACTCCTTGGCGGGAGTCTATGCCTGGCAAATGTCAACATGCAGTGGAAAAGAGTTCATGTACTTTATCACCATTATGTCAACGGATATATAGAAACCCGATCCTGGATAACTGCCAGAGGAATTTTTTTCCAACAGTCTGGAAGTGATTGGGTTTGAGGAAGTTTAGTGGTTTATCATTCCTCAAAATCCAGAAGTATTACAATAGACTTTTGATATTAACGGCTTGTTCAGGGCCAACATCTGATGTCGGTCTGACATAGTGAGTACATCTGGATTCATGTGATTACATGATGTATCCTCTATGAATTATAAATGCAAGGAACAGGATATATTTATTGAACTCCCCAGTCAGTCTAATGCTGCCTTTCTGTGACATTTATAAAAATTGATAGTTGATGTATATTTATAGGTATTGTTAATATTCCTTGTCTATCTTTGTTTCCAACTGTGCTCTAGCTGCTTCTCAGCTTGTGTTTTATACTTCACAACACTGTGCCCTTATCCTCGTACATTGTGGTTGTAACTCACACCACACCCTGCTTTAGATTCAGCCTCCGAGTGCGTCTCACCAAGATGAACCTTACTTTCAAAGATCTATTCACTCAAGGACAGTTAATGGCCTATTTGTCATAATATTTTCCTATGATGTAGAAGGAGACCATTCAGGCCATCGAGTCCATGCTAGATCTCATATCCCATCATTCCCATTCCCCCACATATCCCAGTAACCTATTCTTTCTCTCATGCTTATCAACTCAACCCTGATTCTCCTACAAGTTACCTACACTGGGGGCAATTTACAGCGGCCACTTAACCTACCAACCAGTGCATCTTTGGGATGTGGCAGGAACCGAAGCACCCATGGAAAAATAATGCAGTCACAGGGAGAACATGCAAACTCCAAATTCCAAACTCTGAAAGATCGAATTTGAAGGTGAAATACAAGGTTAATGGCGGGGCTCTTAGCAGTGTGGAGGAACAGAGGGATCGTGGGGTCCATGTCCGTAGATCCCTCAAGGTTGCTGCACAGGTCGATAGGGTTGTTAAGAAGGAGTATGGTGTGTTGGCCTTCATTAGTCGGGGTATTGAGTTCAAGAGCCGCGAGGTGATGTTGCAGCTCTATAGAACTCTGGTTAGACCACACTTAGAGTATTGTGTTCAGTTCTGGTCCCCTCATTATAGGAAGGATGTGGAAGCTTTAGAGAGGGTGCAGAGGAGATTTACCAGGATGCTGCCTGGATTGGAGAGCATGTCTTATGAGCATAGGTTGAGTGAGCTCGGGCTTTTCTCTTTGGAGAGAAGGAGGATGAGAGGGGACTTGATAGAGGTGTACAAGATGATAAGAGGCATAGATCGAGTGGACAGTCAGAGACTTTTTCCCAGGGCAAAAATGGCTAAAACAAGGGGGCATAATTTTAAGGTGATTGGCGGAAGGTATAAGGGGGATGTCAGAGGTAAATTTTTTTACACAGAGAGTGGTGGATGCGTGGAACGCACTGCTGGCAGAGGTTGTGGGGACAGATACATTAGGGACATTTAAGAGACTCTTAGACAGGCACATTGAATATTCATAAAATGGAGGGCTATGTGGGAGGGAAGGGTTAGATAGATCTTAGAGCAGGATAAAATATCGGCTCAACATTGTGGGCTGAAGGGCCTGTACTGTGCTATTATGTTCTATGTTCCACAAAGGCAGCACTGGAGGTCAGGATTGAACCAGGGTCTCTGGAGCTGTGAGGCAGGTGCGACCCCACTTCCCAGGCTTCAGTCTGAGCCTTAGAACATAGAACAGTACAGCACAGGAACAGGCCCTATGGCCCACGATGTTGTGCTGAACTAATTAAGCTAATGACACCTAATTACACTAATCAATACCAGTCTCATGTATTCCAGAGTTAAACCTACACTCCAAAGGTACCATCGCAACAAGCCGGACTTTATAATTCCGACATGGGAAATAGAAAAGAAAAGTTATTGGAATTCCATTAACCATTGACCTCATTAACAAAAATGCTTCCTTCCATGTGGTGAAGAAAGTTTAATACAGAGTGCCCCAGCCAATCATAACCAGGCAAGCATAAGCCATATGCTTTATCATAGAATATTTATATTAGAGAAGGAGAGCATATGGCCCAACGTGTGTCTGCTAGCCCCAGCCTAATTCCACCTTCCAGCTGTAGACTTGATTTAATTCATCTGAAGCTATGATATCTGAGTTTGTTGTGGAAAAAGTGCTGGACTCCCTAATCTGCAAAACTGTAATTTCTCAAAAGACTGCAATTCAAACTGGCGGATTTGTTTGTAACTGACTTGAGATGAGAGATCATCTGTCTGGTGTGGGTGGCTGGTGGCTCCCTTTGATTTGAGTGAATTAAACCGGTGTTTCGGCTGTGATCTAAAGAACCTCTGAGCCTTTATATTGAGTCTTTATGAGTGACCCTGCTGGTATACAGTATTGAGCTGTGCTTTTAATTATATTAGCTCTTAATTTAAAATCTCTTCTGTCATTGGTGGGGTGGGGGGGGGGGGGGAGTGTGTGGAACTTGTGGGAATTTAAAACTGACCACTTTTGTCAAGTCAAGCTGAGCTTATTGTTGTGTGCACAAGTATGGTGAGGTACAGGTACAACGAAAAACTTGCTTGCGGCAGCATTACAGGCACGTACGTACAGGCAAATATAAAGGGCCATATGAAGCATACAATTACTTTTATAGATGTGCGCACCTCCTAAATGTGATGAGTTAGTATCAGGGAGGTGAAGGATCATCAATAGCACAGGTCACATTCACACACCTAGAGTCACAGAGTCATACAGCACGGAAACAGGCCCTTTGGCCCAACTGGTCCATGCTGACCAAGATTCCCATCTAAACTAATCCCACCTGCCTGTGTTTGGCCCATATCCCTCTAAACTTTTCCTATCCAAGTGCCTTTTAACTGTTGTTAATGTACCTGCCTCACCACTTCCTCTGGCAGCTCGTTCCACGTACTGACCACCCTCTGGGTGAAAAAGTTGCCCCTCGGGTTCCTATTAAATCTCTCCCCTCTCGCCTTAAACCTACGCCCTCTAGTTCCTGATTCCCCAACCCCGGGAAAAAGACTGAGTACATTCACCTTATCTCTGGCCCTCACACACTCCTTAACATAATTAACATACAGTCAGGGCATCTGGGAGTCTGGGTTTTTAACAGAGAGGAGGTTTCCCTGTACCCACAGTCACAAATCCATGTCGGACACAAGAACACAAGTAGGGGCAGGAGTTGGCTACCAGGTGGATAGGTTGAGTGAGCTAGGGCTTTTGTCTTTGGAGAGGAGGAGGATGAAAGGTGACTTGATAGAGGTGTACAAGATGATAAAAGGCATAGATCGAGTGGACAGTCAGAGACTTTTTCCCAGGGCGATAATGGCTAACACAAGGGGACATAATTTTAAGGTGATTGGAGGAAGGTATAAGGGGGATGTCAGGGGTAAGTTTTTTACACAGAGAGTGGTGGGTGCATGGAACGCACTGCCGGCAGAGGTGGTGGGGGCAGATACATTAGGGACATTTAAGAGACTCTTAGATAGGCACATGAATGATAGAGAAATGGAGGGCTATGTGGGAGGGAAGGGTTAGATAGGTCTTAGAGCAGGATAAAATGTCGGCACAACATTGTGGGCTGAAGGGCTGTAATGTTCTATGTTCTAGGTCCGCTAAGCCTGCCTCACCATTCAATATGATCGTGTCTGATCTATGCTGGCCTCAACTCCTCTTCTGTTCCATTCCCCATCAACCTCAGTTCCTTGATCTTTCAAATATTTGTCTATCTCAGAGGTTAGAGATCTAACGCTCCGTGGAGATGGTGAACAAGGAGCAGCTGAACCATCACAATCTTCACTGCTGATGAATGACAGTCCGTGCATTTCTGATTGTTCCTGTCAGCTTTCCAATACACACAGCTTTTCACTTTGATTTAATCATGAGCACAGCATTCTAACAAGAACGTGCCAAATGGAAGTGCAGTCGTAAAATATCCAGGCTGCTAGCCTTTGCTTGCATCTTCTCTGGTACTGCACATCTAAGAAGTGAAACTGACCTACGCATGTATGACTTGACATGGGACTGGCTGATACCATCACTGGGTGAGTGGAAGAAAGTAGTGTCTCATCTTTCACAAGACGCCCCAAAAGACTTTAGAAGTGTAGTCACTGCTGTAATGCAGGAAGCAAGGTGGCCAATTAGATCAGCTACAGATATGGGCGGAAAAATGGCAGATGGAGTTTAATCCAATGAAGTGTGAGGTGTTGCACTTTGAGAGATCAAATGTGAAGGGACGGTACACAGTTAATGACAGCACAGTGTTGATGTACAGAGGGATCTTGAGGTCCAAGTCCATAGCTCCCTGAAAGTGGCTGCACAGGTTGATAGGGCAGTAAAAAAGGCACATGGCATGACTGCCTTTATTGGTTGAGGCACTGAGTTCAAGAGCCAGGAAGTTATGTTGCAGCTTTATAAAAATCTGGTTAGGCTGCATCTGAAGTATTGCATTCAGTTCTGGTTGCCCCGTTGTAGGTAGGATGTCGAGGCTTTGGATAAGATAAGATATCCTTATTAGTCACATGTACATCGAAACGCACAGTGAAATACATCTTTTGCGTAGAGTGTTCTGGGGGCATCCCGCAAGTGTTGCCCATCTTCCGTTGCCAATGAATTCCTGACCCATATGTTTTTGGAATGTGGGAGGAAACCCACGCAGACAGGGGGAGAATGTACAAACTCCTTACAGACAGTGGCCGGAATTGAACCCAGGTCTCTGTCTGGCGCTGTAATAGTGTTACACTAACCGCTACAGTACTGTGCCTGCCCCTACAGTACTGTGCCTGCCCCTGAGAGGGTGCAGAAGAGGTTTAACAGGATGCTGCCTGGATTAGAGTGCATGTGCTATGAGGAGAGTTTGGACAAACTTGGGTTACTTTCTCTGAGGTCATGGACGCTGAGGGGAGACCTGATAGAAGTTTATAAGATTATGAGCGGCATAGATAGAATAGACAACCGGTATTTTTTTTCCCAGGTTCGTAATGTCTAATACTAGAGGGCATGCATTTAAGGTGAGAGGGGGTAATTTCAAAGGAGATGTGCAGGTCAAGTTTTTCACACAGAGAGTGGTGGGTGCCTGGAATGTTCTGCCTGGGGTGGTGGTGGAGGCAGATACGATAGAGGTATTTAAGAGGCTCCTAGATAGGCCCATGAATGTGCAGAGAATGAAGGGATATAGACATGTGGGCAGAAAGGACTAGTTTACTAATTTAATTCGTTTGGTACAACATTGTGGGCTGAAGGGCCTGTTCCTGTGCTGTACTGTTCTAAGTTCTAATTTATGCACAGTGAGATCCCACAAACAGCAGCATGACTATGAACAGACAATCAATGTACGTTGAGGAATAATACTGGCCAGAATTATCCTGAGATGGGGGAGCAGGGTATCGTTATATCTGAAAGTCGGCACCTCTGAATGTGAAGCACTCCCTCAGTAGGCAGTAAAGGTTCCGCAATGGGACTGTATTCTACAGGTCTTAAGTACTGGGAGAATTGCTACAATATCTTTCTATAAAGATCGGTGGAGGCTGTTTCATCCTGTACAAAATTATTTATTTCTTTCAACCACGTTGGGTGCACATGTCCGCGAACAAGATGGCGTCTATCAAAGAACAAATCAGCGACACAAGGGAAGCCCCCACAAGCAACATGATGTCTGCTGGCTTTGAGGAGAACAATAATCAATGACATACATTCAATTATATTTATATTATGACATAAATTACTGCAGCTGCTTATAGCTTATTTAATATGGATCTGGCTTCCTCTTGTCATTCTCTCCTCTTGTAGCAGGGGCACAGTCATGTGAGAAAAATCTCTTCCTTCGGCTTTTTCTAGGGGCTATTTTTATTCCTGTCCATCAATAATTTAAGGAGTGTGAAGCAGCATAGTTTTACTCCTCTCACTTATAAAAGCTGGCAGATGTGGCTGAAATCATCTTCTCCAATCGCTCCCTGGAAACTGTCCCCAAAATACTGAGAGTCCTCAAGTCATACGGAGTAGGAATAAGCCCCTCAAATCTAGGCCAACCATCAACCACCCATTTACACCAATCCTCCACGAATCCCATTTCATTCTCCCCACATTCCCGTCAACTCTCTGCAGATTCTACCCCTCACCCACACACCAGGGGCAATTTACAGCAGCTGATTAAGCCACCAAGCCGCACGTCTCTGGGATGTGGGAGGCAACCGGAGCACCCGGGGGAAACCCACGGGGTCACAGGGAGAATGTGTAAACTCCATCCAGACAGTGCCGGAGGTCGGAATTGAACCTGGGTCTCTCGTTCTTTGGGCCAGTGGCTCTACCCGCTATGCCACTGTTCCACTCACAAGAGTATCATTAGGCTGTGTATGAAGTAATTGATATGTGAGTTACAAGACCTCTACATACAAGCTTCACAGAGTCATCAATTGCTACTCCACCCTCCAAACTACACCCACTAATAATCCTAATTTAATGTCTACTTGTAAAACTCGTCTGCCGTTGAACTTGAATGCATCTTCTGATCTTGAACCCACCCTGTGATTTTACTCCACTGCTGAGATCCCATCAGAAGGAAAGGCAGAGATGAGAACAAAATGGGCTTCATACAAATCCAGAATGGAGACACAAGACTCTCGTCATCTTGGTGAAGCAGCCAGCATAATCAAAGACCCCACCCACCCGAGACATTCTCCCTTCTCTCCTCTTCCATCGGGTAGAAGATACAGGAGCCTGAGGGCACGTACCACCAGACTTAAGGACAGCTTCTACCCCACTGTGATAAGACTATTGAACGGTTCCCTTATACAATGAGATGGACTCTGACCTCACGATCTACCTCGTTGTGACCGTGCACCTTATTGCACTGCACTTTCTCTGTAGCTGTGACAATTTACTCTGTATTGTTATTGTTTTTACCTGTACTACGTCAATGTGCTTTGTACTAACTCAATGTAACTGCACTGTGTAATGAATTGACCTGTACGATCGGTTTGTAAGACAAGCTTTTCACTGTACCTCGGTACAAGTGACAATAATCAACCAATACAAATACCAAGAGACAGCAGATGCAGAATCTGGACCAACGAGCAAGAGGAACTGAACGGGTCAGACAGCATCTGTGGAGGGAAATGGGCAGCTGACATTTCTGCTGAGACCCTGCAGTCTCAGCATTTTGTTTGATGGTTCATTCAAATCCAGCTTGGAGCCTTGATCGTACATGGGTAGACATGCTTGCTACCTATTGAAGTGGGACATCCTCGGGGATTTGGTTTACTGAAGAGAATAGAGAGTGCTCCAGTTGGGTGGGTTGATAATCTGGGAAGCATCACAGCGAATGAGCATAGCAAGATCCCACAGCCAGCAATTTGATTGTCTGCTTTCTTTTACGGATGTTGGTTGAAGGGGGATTGTTGGCATCCCTCCCTTCTTCCTCAGGCTCCAAACCCCTCCACCCCAGGGTCTCCTGGAAACAGGGCCATGCTCTGCATTCAGGGTCCTGGATCTAACAGCTCATCAGAAGGACGGCAGCCATGACAGGGCGCTGGTCCTCGGGAGCTGGTGCTGGGAGTGGCTGCTCAAGTCTTTAGTATGGGTCCCAAGTCAAAGTGGGAGTGAGAGGTCAAATGAGTCTCAGCCAATGGAAGTGCCCTGCCTGGTGAGATAGTGGCTCGGAGTGGCCATTTTTTTATGTAAGATTTCTTTATTAGTCACATGTACATCGGAACACCCAGTGAAATGCATCTTTTGCGTAGAGTGTTCTGGGGGACAGCCTGCAAGTGTCGCCACGCTTCCGGCGCCAACATAGCATGCCCACAACTTCCTAACCCGTACATCTTTGGAATGTGGGAGGAAACCGGAGCATCCGGAGGAAACCCACACAGACACGTGGAGAACGTACAAACTCCGTACAGACAGTGGCTGGAATTGAACCTGGGTCGCTGGTGCTGTAAAGTGTTACGCTAACTGCTATATACAGTAAAATTCTGATAATCCGGCACCCTCGGGACTTTGGTAGTACCGGACTGGTGAATTTTCCAGACTGTAGGAAGTTACTCTTAATAATAACCCCAGCCCACTTTTAATTCTTGTTTTTGGATGTTATACAGTAACATAATACATTTTTAAGTGAACTCAATGAGCTTAAAGAGTGTGGGAAACAGGGTCACAGTCAGCTTATAAGGAGCATATGAACAGGGCCCCAGTGGGGTTAAAGGGAGTGTGGGAGACAGGGCACCAGGGACACGGTGAGTTTATAATGAATGTGGCATTGTGCCCCGGTGAGAGGGTAGGACTCCGATCAGCTAGACGCCAAACCATCGGGATTTCCAAACAATTGGATAACAGGTTAGCAGAGTTTTTCCAAACCATGGAACTGTCTTCTTTTGGCTATTGCTGAGTATGTCCCGGTGGACAGCACCAGACTCACTGAAAGCGGCTGATGTTTGGGAATGTTTCAGCGAAGAGTGAGTGATTTCAGAGCAGGGTTCAATGGGTTGTTACAAAGGCAGATCACGTAGCTGGGTAGAGGTGATAATCAATAACTAATTGGGATGTTTAAGATGGAGGGAGAGAGGTGCAAATGACTTCGTCTGGTAGGGTAGTCCAGAAGATGTGATTAAAATCACATATCAATGGAGATATCGGAGGATAACGGAAAATAGAACTCCCTCCTGGTCATTGACTTCAGGAAGGAGGGGGGCGGTGCACATGCTTCTGTCTACATCAACAGTGCTGAGGTCGAGAGGGTTGAGAGCTTCAAGTTTCAAGGAGTGAACATCACCAATAGCCTGTCCTGGTCCAAACATGTAGACGCCACGGCCAAGAAAGCTCACCTGCGCCTCTACTTCCTCAGAAGGCTAAAGGAATTTGGCATGTCTCCGTCGACCCTCTACCAGCAGAAGCCCGGGGAACACCACCCCCTGGAAGTTGCCCTCCAAGCCATGCACCGTCCTGACTTGGAAATATATCGCCGTTCCTTCACTGTAGCTGGGTCAAAATCCTGGAGCTCCCTCCCTAACAGTGTAACCTCAAAAACTGCAGCAGTTCAAGAAGGCAGCTCACCATCTCCTTCTCAAGAGCAACTAGGGATGGGTAATTAAATGCTGGCTGAGCCTGCGAAGCCCCCCTTGAATGAATGAAAAAGAGGTCAGGCAGCATCAATGGAGAGAGAATCCATGGCCAAGAAAGTGCCTCTACTTCCTCAGGAGGCTAAAGAAACTTGGCATGTCCTCTTTGACACCATAGAAAGCATCCTATCTGGATGCATCATGGCTTGGTACGGCAACTGCTCTGCCCGGGACCGCAAGAAACCGCAGAGAGTTGAGGACACAGCCCAGCACATCATGAAAACCAAGGACTCTGTCTATACCTCTCGCTGCCTTGGTAAAGCAGACAACCTAATCAAAGACCCCTCCCACCCCGGACATTCTGTCTTCTCCCCTTTCCCATCGGGCAGAAGATACAAAAGCCTGAAAGCGCGTACCACCAGGCTCAAGGACAGCTTCTATCCTGCTGTTATAAGACTTTTGAATGGTTCCCTAATATGATAATATGGGCTCCTGACCTCACAATCTACCTAGTTATGACCTTGCACCTTATTGTCTACCTGCACTGCACTTTCTCTGTAACTGTGATGCTTTACTCTGCATTCTGTTATTGTTTTACTTTGTACTACCTCAATGCACTGTGTAATGAATTGATCCGTCTGAACAATGTGGAAGACAAGTTTTTCACTGTACCTCGGTACATGTGACAATAATAAACCAATTCCAATTCCAAGGTCACTTCCCACAGCCAAGGTGTCCAATACTAGAGGGCATAGGTTGAGGGTAAGGGGAAAAAGATTTAAAGGGGATCTGAGGAAGAACTTTTCATCCAAACGGTGGTTGAAGTTTGGACACACTGCCTGAGGCTGTGGTGGAGGCAGAGACTCCTGGAACACTTGGGAAGTATCTCAATGAGCACTTGAATCATCAAGAAGTAGAAGACTATGTTCCTCATGTCCCTTTTAAATCTTTCCCCTCTCACCTTAAATCTACGCCCTCTAGCTTTTGGTTCCCTTTCCCTGGGAAAAGGGCTGTGTGCATTCACCCTATCTATGATCTTATACACCTCTACAAGGGCACCTGTCAGTCTCCTGGGCTCCAAGGAATAAAGTCCTAGCCTGCCCAACCTCTCCTTATAACTCAGCCCCTCGAGTCCTAGTAACATTCTCATAAATCCCCTTTGCATTTTTCCCAGTTTAATGACCCTCTGAGATGAAGACATTTCTCCCCTCTCTCTAGAGTTAAACGAGACCACTTATTTTTAATCAGTTGCCCCTAGTTCTAAATCCTCCCACAAGAGAACACAAACCATCACCATCAGTAGTATCAGTAGTCTCTACAGGAGGCGCTGCCTCAAGAAGGTGGCATCCATCGTTAAAGATCCCCACCATCCGGGCCGTGCCATCTTCTCGCAGCTACCGTCGGGCAGGAGGTACAGAAGCCTGAAGTCCCACACCACCAAGTTCAGGAACAGCTAGTTCCCTTCAACCATTCGGTTCTTGAACCAACCAGCACAACACTAATCATTATCTCAGTATAGCAACACTTTGCTCTACAATGGACTTTGCTTTTTTTTATTCTGATTGTGTCCTTGTATAATTTTTGTATAATTTATGTTTAATTTATGGTTTTCTTTTGAATGTTCTGTCTTTAATTCTATGTGCCTGTGATGCTGCTGCACCTGTGTATACATGTACTTGTGCAGATCACAATAAGCTCAACTTGACTTGTTTTGAGTACCACCGTGATAGTGTTCTGGCCCCAATATGTACTAATAATTTATCACAGAGTCATAGAGGTATACAGCAGAAGACAGGCCCTTCAGCCCACCATATCCATGCAAACCTTTTTGTCCATCTATACAGGTAGATCGCAATAGTTATATTCCTAAACTATATCGCGATAGTTATATTCTGAAGAAGTCTCATGCTATAGAAAGTCGTATTATTGCAGATAAGGCTGTAGTTGCCTTCGAAGCACAGGTTTAAACAGGTCTTCCCAATAGCGATCATGCTATAACCAATGGGGTCTGCGTAATGCAAAGAGCGTTCCCTAATCCAACTACAACTATATTCTGCATTCTGTTGTTTCTCCTCTTGTACTACCTCGATGTACATATGTGTGGAATGATCTGTCTGAATGGCATGCAGAACAAAGCATTTCACTGTATCTCAGTACATGTGACAACAATAAACTAATTAATTAAACCAATTAAATCCACATTATGGAAATACACATTATAGCAGAATCACCTGTACTTATCCCATTTGCCCATGTTAAGATTGCATCCTTCCATTCCTTGCCTACTTAAGTGTCTGTCTAGATGCCTCTTAAGCACAGTAATTGTACCTGATTCCATCACTTCCTCTGGCAGAGTGTTCCAGATATCAACCACCCTTGGCGTAAAAAAAAACTTTCTCCTCAAATCCCCATTAAACCTCTTTCCTCTCACTTTAAACCTCTGCCTTCTTGTTTTTGATACTCCTGACATGGGAAAATGATTTTGACTATCTACCCTATCTATGCCTCTCATAATCTTCTATACTTCTGTCAGGTCACCCCTCAGCCTCCTTCGCCCCAGGGAGAACAAGCCCAGCCTCTCCAATCTCTCCCCAGAACTAAAGTCCTCCAATCCAGGCGATGTCCCTGGTGAACCTCCTCTGCACTCTCACTAGCTGTATGAATGCTCAACTCTTCCATGGTTGTGTGAGATTTAGATGAGGGAATTAGATGTCATCTCTGCACATGAGTGGATGACACAATGCTGTGACTGTGAGCTATGAGGAGGATGCCAAGAGTGTGATTTGGTCAGGTTGAGTGACTGGGTACATGCATACCATCTGCTGTATAAGGTGGGTAAAACTGAGGTCATCCACTACGGTGGCAGAAACAGCAAGACAGACTGGGAATGAGGCAGCAGTAGATTTGGAAAGGGGGAGGTACACCAAGACCTGGGTGGCTTCGTGCACTGGTCAATGAAGGTAAGCACGCAGTGCAGCAAGGGTTAAGAAGGCTGGTGCTTACTGGCCTTCATAGTGAGAGGATTCCAATGAAAGAGCAGGAACGTATTACTTTTTCCCAGTGCGACAATGGCTAACATGAGGAGGCTTAATTTTAAGGTGATTAGAGGAAGGTATAAGGGGGACGTCAGGGTAAATTTTTTACACAGAGAGTGGTGGGTGTGTGGAACACACTGCCGGCAGAGATTGTGGGGGCAGGTACACTAGGGACACTTAAGAGACTCTTAGACACATGAATGATAGAAAAATAGGGGGCTATGTGGGAGGGAAGGGTTAGATAGATCTTAGAGCAGGATAAAATGTTGGCACAACATTGTGGGCTGAAGGGCCTGCACTGTGCTGTAGTGTTCTATGTTCTATGCAGTTCTACAGGGCCTTGGTGAGACCACACGCTGAGAATTGTGTACAGTTTTGGCCTCCTTGTCTGAGAAAGAATGTTCTCGCGATGGAGGGATTGCAGGGAAGATTCACCATTCTGATTCCTGGAAGGGCAGGTCTGATGTATGAAGAGGGATTGGGTCAACTAGCAGACTAGCCATTTCACTGGGGAACATTGGGAGGGACTGCAGACCTCAGATCAGCGATGGCGAGTAAAACCTTCCTCCCAAATGTAGGAATCGCCCGACCTGTTGGGTATTTCCAGAATTTTCTGTTTTTAGAACATAGAACGTAGAACAGTACAGCACAGTACAGAACATTCGGCCCGCGATGTTGTGCCGACCTATATAAACACCTACTCCGCGATCAATCAAACCCTTCCCTCCTGCACAGCCATAACCCTCCATTTTTCTTACTTCCATGTGCCTACCTAAGAGCCTTTTCAATGTCCCTATTGTATCAGCCTCTACAACCACCCCCGGCAGTGCGTTCCAGGCACCCACTACTCTCTGTGTGAAAAAACGCACCTCGGACATCTCCCCTACACTTTCCTCCATGCACCTTAAATGGATGACCTCTGGTATTGGCCATTGCCACCCTGGGGAAGAGGTGCTGGCTGTCCACTCTGTCTATCCCTCTCATAATCTTATACACCTCTCATCCTCCATCGCTCCTAAGAGAAAAGCCCTGGTTTTATTTTGGATTTCCAACATCTGTAGTTTTTTTGTTGATGTTCACTTGCTTGTTGAATTCACTGCCTCCTTCTCTTCCAAGAATGCCAAACCGAAGAAACTCTTCTCTGCTCTCTGACAAGATTTCCACCTGTCTCTCGTTTTATTCACCCTCAGTGGTGTCTCCTTCCCATCTTGTCTTTGATAAGGTGTTTGTAGCGGTTATTGTAACGCTACTACAGCGCCAGCGACCCGGGCTCAATTCCGGCCGCTGTCCGTAAGGAGTCTGTTCGTTCTCCCCGTGTCTGCGTGGGTTTCCTCCAGATGCTCCGGTTTCCTCCCACATCCCAAAGACGTACGGGTTAGGAAGTTGTGGGCATGCTAGGTTGCCACTGGAAATGTGGCGACACATGCGGGCTGCCCCCAGAACATTTGACGCAAAGATGCATTTCACTGTGTGTTTCGATATACATGTGGATAATAAAGATCTTTAAAAAACCCACTTCCAATGCCAAATCTCCTTCCTTAGCCAATGTCTCCGACTCCAACTCCAACTACAACTCTACAACTCATCCCACACGGATTCCAACTGAAAGCAGCCTGACCAAAGTCAGAGTCAAAGTTGAGTTTATTGTCACATGCACAAGTACATGTGTGCACAGGTGCAATGAAAAACTTACTTGCAGCAGCATCACAGGCACATAGCATCAGATAAGCAGCATTCACAAGAAAAACATAAATTAAACATAAATTATACACAATTTTTACAAGAAAGAACACAATCAGAAAAAATATGTCGAATTTAGTGCAAAGTGATCAAATTGGTCACAGTGTTGTTAAACTGTAGTGATTAGGGTTGTGCCGGTTGGTTCAAGAACCGAATGGTTGAAGGGAAGTAGCTGTTCTTGATCCTGGTGGTGTGGAACTTCAGGCTTCTGTACCTCCTGCCCAATGGGAGCTGCGAGAAGCTGCCATGGTTTGGATGGTGGGAAATCTTTGATGATAGATGTTGCCTTCTTGAGGCAGCGGCTCCTGTAGATACTACCGATGGCGGGGAGGGATGTGCCCGTGACGTATTGGGCAGAGTCCATGACTCTCTGCGGCTTCCAGCATTTTCTGTTTTCTTTTTCGGAATAGCCCAGATGTTCAATACCTACTGGAACCCTCAAGAGAGAAATAATTACAAACCACACTGTAAAATAAAACTAGAAAGACAATTACGAACAGCAACAGGGTAAAGAGTGGGCTGATGTAAATTGGTGATCTTTCACTGTCAATCTCCATTTCTGTTCATTTCAAGTAAATGAATCACAATGGTTTTATTCCGCAGATAGGAAGGCAGGTAGGTTTTACTTGAGGTTTGACTCAATTAGGAGTAACTCCAGCGTGATTCCACGATCACTTAGTGTCCCCAGTGGAGGTCTCTCTGCACGGGAGTCCTTCCCCTTTACATCGGGGGCCTGGGGTGGGTGGTGTTGAACCGGGCAGTGCCGTGCAACCATTTCCTGGGTTGGTTCACTGACACCCCGGCCGCCTGTCACTTCTGTGGGCGGGAGGAGACGGTGCTCCGCAAGTTCTGGCTGCATTTCCGCCCCGAGCTACTGATCTACGGTCACCCAGTGCGGGGGTTGTTGGGGGTGGGGGGGCGCGGGTCATTCGGGGGAATCTCCCGGTGGGTCTTCTCCTGGGCCTGGCCAAGCCGGCCATCCACGGGTCCAGCTGCCTGCCTGCCCGTCTTCCAGGCTTACGTCCGTTCGTGGTGTCCTTGGAGAGGGAGCATGCAGTATCTGCGGGCACTCTGGCTGAATTCCAGGATCCGTGGGCCTCCCAGGGGGTCGCGTGTGTTGTGGACGGTGTTAATGGTATTTTGATTTGAAGCAGTGCGTTTTGCGATAGTTTAGTTAGCATCTGATGTAGTTTTGTGTCTGCATAGTTCTTTTTGTTGTCGTGACTATTGTACTAGTTGCTGTAGTTTTTGACTATGTGTGTCATTTTTTAGTGCTTTTAGCTAAATAAACTTCTGTATTGTTTAAAAAAATAACTTCATCCCTGCATACACCAGCAGAATTTGGGGTTGCTGTGGGTTACCAGCAGTGTACTGGTTCATTTGTGACAGAGTAAACTGTGGCTGCAAAACTGTAAACCGTTCAGCGTTGTTCTCTCTGCTTGGAAGTTTCATTCAATCACCTGTCCTCCGTCAAGGGAGGGCAAAGGAATCAAAAACTAGAGGGCATAGGTTTAAAGTGAGAGGGGAAAGACTTAAATGGGACCTGAGGAGCAACTTCTTCACACAGAGGGTGGTGGGTACGTGGAACGAACTGCCAGAGGAAGTGGTGGAGGCGGGTACAATAACATTTAAAGGACCTTTGGATAGGATAGGAAAGGTTTAGAGGGATATGGGCCAAACACGGGCAAATGGGACTAGCTTAGATGGGCATTTTGGTCGGCATGGACCAGTTGGGCAGAAGGTCCTGTTTCCGTGCTGTTTAACTCTATGACTCTAAAGAACTTTACTCCTCCATTTTAATGACCAGGTCATTGAGTGAGCAACGTCCTAACGCACCGCGTGTCCTGTTCTTGTAGAATAGAATCACAGATTGGTTTTGACACAGAAGGAGGCCATTCAGCCCATCGTGTCTGTGTCTGTACCAGAGCAATTTACTAGTTCGAACCTTGGCCCTTCCTCCGTAGCCTTGCGAATTTTTCTTCACTTGCCATCCCACACTAGCTCCTGATTAAGCAACCTCCTGACTTTACAATCCTCACCCCTGCTTTCAATTCCCTCCATGGCCCTGCCCCTCCCTGTCTCTCCAATCCCCTCCACCATCACCACTTCCGAGGTATCCACACTTCTTCCACTCTGGCCTTTGGATCATCCCCAAATGTAAATGTTCCACCATTGGTGGCTGTGTTTTCAACTGTCAAGGATCTGACCTCCAGTGTTGTGAGCCTTGCAAATATTTTGGACATAAATTGGTCAACCAAACCATCTTTTACTTATCAATGGACACAAGAAAATACCGTGTACACCTGTGTTATGGCAGTTCTGGCAACAGAGATCAACTCTTACAGAATTCACAAATCACTACCAAAAAATCTGAGGTATGGAATAAAAATTCACTCTTATGGAATTCATGTGAAAAAATAAATATGCACAAAATGCACATAAGGAACTGAACTAGTTTACCAGGGACAACAATAACAGGCTGCCGGTTCACAGCGAGAGGCCACTGAAGGGATTTGCTTTGGAAACTGACACGGCAATCTCTTCTATTGATACCTGCACGACGATATTTTGTCAAACAATGTAACATTCATTTCTAGTTAATTAAAACAGCAACCCTTCTCTTTTGCCTACAATACAATCAGAATTCCCTCGTCTATAGACCCTGTATCCACGAGACGAAAACTTCCTGCAGGAATGCAAACTGATATGGGATTCAATGGAAAAAAAGGGCTTGTGTAATGGAAAATCGTGTTACGGACAGTTTTATAGGAAAGCGACCCCTCTGTAATGCAGGGGTACATTGTACAATGCTACATATTGTTGTACACATGTGATAGATGCTGACAACTAATACCTTGGATTATTAAATAACTGTTGAATCCTATTTCACTGATTGTACAGCTCCAAAATTGCACAATTAGTTGTGTGTGTTGGCATTAAAAAAAGTAAGCGTAACTCCTGGTACCTGGGCTCAGAAATCATGCACGTTGGTTACTCAGCGCTTGCATGCCTCTGGGTTTGTTGCAATTACTAGTGGTAATGCAATGTTGGGGCAGTCAGGCAAGGAAATTAAGCTGAAGTATTAGTTAATAATTGTTCAAGCAATCACTAGATAATGATGGATAATGGAAACTTGATCTATCATTGAGCAAGGATGTGAGGGAAGAGATTGAAATAGACAGCAAGGGAGTATTTGTTTACGGCAAGGTTAAGCAACAGCTAGAATGTACACTTGGAATGGTTGGATGTCACACTAAAGAGAAGGCTCCAGTTTGGCATCCAGCTCAGAATTTGAAACTCACAGGTTCGATTTCAGCTCCAGGTGTAAGCTGAATTGGTCGAAGATCTAGTCAGGACTTTTGGAGCAACAAACAAGATGCTGAAGGAACTCAGCGGGTCAGGCAGCACCTGTGGAGGGAGGTGGAGAGTCGATGTTTTGGCTGGAGACCCTTCATCTGGACTGAATGATAGAGGGGAGGGAGTCCCTCACCCATCTGCCCATCACTTCCCTCCCCCTCCCCCCCCCTCACCTGGATCCACCTACCGTCTGCCAGCTCTTGCTTCACCCCTTCCCTCTGCCTTTTTATCTCCTGTCTATCTTTTGATCTTGACCCAAAAGGTCAACTGTCTATTTCCCTCCGTAGACGCTGCCTGACTTCCTCCAGTGCTTTTTGCGTTGCTCCAGATTCCAGCATCTGCAGTCTCTTGCGTGACCAAGAAGCTGGAGGAACTCAACGGGTCAGGCAGCACCTGTGGAGGGAGGTGGACGGTCGACGTTTCACGTTGAGACCCTTCATCTGAACTCTATTCTCTGACTCAAAGGTTTCCCATCTGTTGAAAAGATCTCATCCTTACACTCCCATCTACAAACTGACCTTTAATTCGTCGTCTGAGCCTTTCAGAAAACTGTTGAACATCAGTTCGCGTCTCAAACCTCCATGATATTGATCTCCCAGTTCATCACTGGTGGAACGCACTGGTTATCACAGCCATCTTTCACCCACTGGTACAAGGGCAGTGTTGATTATCTTTACAGTCAGGCTCAAGATTCATGTTAACTATGTAATCGGGTCATTGATTTATTATTGTCACATGTACCAAGATGCAGTGAAAAACTTTGTTTTGCATGCCATCTATACAGATCATTTCATCACATCAGTACATTGAGGTAGTACAAGGGAAAAGCAATAACAGAATGCAGAATATAGTATTACAGTTGTTACGAGCCCAGGTTGCTACTTGGTGAGTGTCCCTTTAAGGCACCTGAAAGGTAGCGTGTGGCTTTGTCTGACTGCTGTGAGTGGGAGCAGAGAGCATCTATGACTGGGATAATTGGAATGCTACAGGTGTCTGAAGGCTGATTTACTGAAGTGTTGGCAACTGCAGAGATACCTGTGAGCTGATTCCCGAACCCCGCTATACAGAGAAAGGGAGAGAGAGAGAGAGAGAGACGTGAGACGTGAGAGTTGGTAGCACTGACTGCCAGCGTCTGTATCTATGCATGAAGCCCATTAGTTGTGTGACTGTCACTTTGCAATCCATACATGGATTTCTGGAGCGATCTGTTGAGTTCACATTGTCGCTAGCCTGTACCGGGAAGCAGGTATATCTGTGGGCGGCCACGTATCGAGTGCCCTTGGAGTGGCAGTTATTTTGGAACAAAGCAATGGAGATCTTCGGCGATTGGGGCATCGTATTGGTTCCAACGTGGAACTTGTGAACTTCGTAAGCTCTTTCCCTTGACATTCTACTCTACATTCTAAAGTGGTTTTCAGAAGCCTTTGTTCATCGTTTTGCTTTGTGACTTGCTGAACTGAACTGGTTTACCATCGTAAAACTTTGAGAACTGTTCCTGGACTTGGTGGTTTGGGAACCAGCGACACACACACTCTGGTTTATTTTGGTCAATGTCTGATATCTAATGTTTTTCTTATTACAAGTAGTTATTAATAAATAGATTTTAATGTTGAAACCTTGCTCGTTGTGGTTCTGTTGTTGTTGGTATGTAACGCAGTTACAGAGAAAGTGTAGTGCAGGTAGACAATAAGGTGCAAGGTCATGACAGGGTAGATTGTGAGGTCAAGAGTTCACCTTTATTGTACAAGAGATCCATTCAAGAGTCTGATAACAGAAGGATAGAAGCTGTCCTTGAGCCTGGTGGTGGGTGTTTTCAAGCTTTTGTATCTTCTGCCCGATGGGAGGGGGGAGAAGTGAGAATAACCAGGGTGGGTGGGGACTTTGATTATGTTGGCTGCTTTACCGAGGCATCGAAAAGTATAGACAGAGTCCATGGAGGGGAGGCCGGTTTCTCTGATGTGCTGAGCTGTGTCTACAACTCTCTGCAGTTTCTTGTGGTCCTGGGCAGAGCAGTTGCTGTACCAACCCGTGATGCATCTGGATAAGATGCTTTCTATGGTGTATCTATGAAAATTAGTGAGGGTCAACGGGGACATGCTGAATTTCCTTAGCCTTCTGCGGAAATAGAGGAGTTGGTGAGGTTTCTTGACTGTGGCATCTACATGGTTGGATCAGGACAAACTATTGGCGATATTTACACCTAGAAACTTGAAACTCTTAATCATCTCCACCTTAACACCATCGATACATGCAGGGGCATGTGCACTGCCCCTCTTCCTGAAGTCGATGACCAGCTCTTTTGTTTTGCTGACACTGAGGGAAAGGTTGTTGCCATGACACCATGCCACAAGGCTCTGTATGTACTATTTTTCTCATAAGGCTGCCAAGTTACATCTTGTCATTACCAGAGTTCTGTTTCCAAATTACGTCGAACATACGTAGGACAGTACAGCATAGGAACAGGCCCTTTGGCCCACGATGTCTGTGCCAAACACGATGGCAAATTAAGCTAAATCTCCGGAGACACCAGAGACCGCAGATGCTGGAATATGGAACAACAATCTGCAGGGGGAACTCAGCGGGTCGAGCAGCATCTGTGGGAGGAGAGGAATTGTCGACATTTCGGATTAAAACCCTCATCAGGGCTTGTGTAAATTGGTAAATTGGTTTATTATTGTCACATGTACTGAGGTACAGTGAAAAGCTGTGCATTGCATGCCATCCAATCAGATCATTTCATCACATCAGTACATTGAGGCAGTAGAAGGGAAAATAGTAACAGAATTCAGAATAAAGTGTCACAGTTACAGAGAAAGTGCAGTGCAGGCAGACAATAAGGTGCAGGGCTATGACGAGGCAGATTGCGAGGTCTAGAGTCTAGTTTAAACTTAATCTCTTCTTTCTGCCTGTACACGATCAATATACCTCCACTTCCTGCACACCTCTTAAGCACGTCTATCGTATCTGCCTCCACCACCACCCCTGGCAGCACATTCCAGGCACCCACCACTCTCTGTGTAAAAAACTTGCCCCACACATCTCATTTAAACTTTCTCCCTCTCACCTTAAATGCACGTCTTCTAGTTCTTGATATTTCTACACTGGGAAGAAGTTTCTGACGTGCCTCTCATAATTTTATGAACCTCTATCAGGTCTCCCCTCAGTCTCCGACGCTCCAGAGAAAACAACTCAAGTTTGTCCAACCTCTGCTTATAGCTCATACCCTCCAATCCAGGCAGAATCCTGGTGAACCTCTCCTGCACCCTCTCCAAAGCCTTCACATCCTTCCTGTAATGGGGTGACCAGAATTGCACACAATACTCCAAGTGCAGCCCAACTAAAGTTTTATACAGCTGCCACATGACTTCCTCAATCTTATACTTAACGCACTATGAAGGCAAGCAGCCCACACACCTTCTTTACCACCCTATCTACTTGTATGGCCACTTAAGCCTGAAAGAGACACACGAGATTGCAGACGCTGGAATCTGGAGCAACAAACAATCTGCTGGAAGAACTCAGCGGGTCGAGCAGCATCTGTGGGGGGAAAGGAGTTGTCGACGTTTCAGGTCCTGATGCAGGGTTTCGACTCGAAGCTTCAGCAATTCTTTTCCTCTCACAGATACTGCCTGACCCACACAGTTCCTCCAGCAGATTGTTGCACTTACACCTTAAGATCGTTAAATATCTGTGGGTTGCTGTTCTTATTTTCAGGCCGCAGGCTGTGTGTAGCCCAGGGATACAATGTGCGTGTTCCACACAGAATAAAACACATTAGTGAGTAAGAGAGTACAATAACAATGAACAACTGACTTGTTCCTTGAATAATATAGATCCCTAGGAGACACAAGAGACTGTAGATGCTGGAATCTGGAGCAAAAAATACGAGCTGCTGGAGGAACTCAACGGGTCAGGCAGCATCTGTGAAGGGAAATGGACAGTCGACATTTCGGGCCAAGACCCTTCATCGGGAATGGGTGTTAGTCAGGAAATATTATGTTGGATTACAAAAGAAGTGGTATAAAAATTGAAAATGTGAAAAAAAGCTCTCAAATAAAAACAAGAGAAACTCAGGTCAGACAGCAGCTGTGGAGAGAGAAACAGTTAATGTCCCATGGAGTCATACAGCAGGGAAATAGGCCCTTCGGCCCAACATATCCAAGCTAGTCCCATTTTTCCGCATTTGGCCCATATCCCTCTAAACCTTTCCCATCCATGTACCTGTCCAAGTACCCTTTAAATTTTGTTAATGTACCTGCCTCAACCACTTCCTTTGGCAACTCGTTCCATATACTGACCACCCTCTGGGTGAAAAGGTTGCACCTTAGGACCCTATTAAATCCCTCCCCTCTCACCTTAAACCCATGTCCTCTAGTTCTTCATCCCCCAACCCTTGGAAAAAGACTGTGCGCATTCACCCTATCTTTGCCCCTCATGATTTTACACACCCCTATAAGATCACCCCTCATTCTTCTACGCTCCAATTAAAAAAATCCTAACCTGCTCAACCTTTCTCCATAACTCAGTCTTTCGAGTCCCAGAAACATCCTCGTAAATCTCCTCTGCACCCTTTCCAGCTTAATGGCATCTCTCCTGTAGCAGGGTGACCAAAACTGAACACAATATTCCAAATCCAACTTCTATACTCAGTGCCCTGACTGATGAAGGCCGGCATGCCAGAAGCCTTCTTCACCACCCTGTCTACATGTGACGCCTCTTCTAGGGAACTATGTACTTGTACTCCTAGGTCCCCCTGTTCTGCAACACTCCCCAGTGCTATACTTTTCACTGTGAAAATCCTACCCAAATTTGTCTTCCATGTCGAAGAAACAAGTTGACTGTCTCTCCTTCAACAGATGCTGCCTGACCTGAGTTTCTTTCATACTCCCACACTGACATGTCTATCCATGGCCTCCTCTACTGCCACGTTGAGGCCAGATGCAGGCTGGAGGAGCAACACCTCATATTCTGCCTTGGTAGTTTCCAACCTGATGGCCTCAAAATCAATTTCTGGAACTTCTGGTAACCTCTCCCCTCTTTACCTCACCTTTTTATTTCCTTTCCCCTCTTTTTACCCTCATTCCTGTGGCCCCCTCACCCCTTCACCTTCACCACCCCTCGCCCTCATAACCTGCCCACCTATTCCCCACCTCCTTCCCTTTATTCCATGGTCCGCTGCCCTCTCCGACCGGATTCCTTCTTCTTCAGCCCTTTGCCTCTTCTACCGATCACCTCTCAGCTTCTTACATCTCCCCCCTCCTCCCCCACCCACCTACCTTCCCCCTCTCACCTGAACAGACCTACCACCTGCCGGCCTGTGCTCCTCCCCCTCCCCCCACCTTCTTATTTTGGCTTCTGCCCTCTTCCTTTCCAGTCCCGATGAAGGGTCTCGACCCGAAACGTCGACGGTTTGTTTCCCTCCACGGATGCCGCCTGACCTGCTGAGTTCCTCCAGCACTTTGTGTGTGTTGCTGAGTTTCTTCTGTTTTTATTTAAGCTTTTCAGAGTGTGCATATTTTGTTTGATTTTCATATAAAGGAAATGATATATAGCAGGTGTCGTAAAGAGAGAGAGAGTTATATGAGTGGACACAAAGGATGCTACATTGAAAGTATTATGAGAACAAAACAGTAGGAGTTGACCATACAGTCTATACAGCCCACAAGTGTTGCCACATTTCTGGCTCCAATGTAGCACGCCCACAACTTCCTAGAAGCAGGAGTAGACCATTCAGCCCCTTGATCCTGAGCAACCATTTAATGAGATTGTGGCTGATTCTTACCCCAGGTTCCCCTTCCTGCCATATCCCCCCACATTCCCTGATTCCCTCAGGTGCCAAAGATCCCTCAAACTCATCCTTGAATAAGCTCAACAGCTGAGCATCCAGAACCATCAGGGGTGGAGATTCACACACCACGAATAAATAGATTTACTTCATTGCTTCATGAGCTGGAAAGTGTGCAGAAAAGATTTATGAGGATGTTTCTGGGACTGGAAGGCTTGAATTAGAAGGAGAGATTGGAGAGATTGGGACTGTTTTCCCTGGAGTGTAGGAGGCTGAGGGGTGACCTTACAGAGTTTATGAAATCATGAGGGGCATCGATAAAATGGATAGTCACAGTCCTTTTTCCCAGGGTACGGGAATCCAAAACTTAGAGGGCATAGGGTTAAGGTGTGAGGGGAAAGATTTAAAAGGGACCTGAGGGGCAACTATTCACACAGAGGGTGGTGAGTATATGGAACGAGCTGCCAGAGGAAGTGGTAGAGGTGGGTACAGTTATGAAGTTGAGAAGACATTCTGGAAGGTGCATGGATAGGAAAGGTTTAGAGGGATATGGGCCAAATGCAGGGAAATGGGACTAGTTCAGGTGGACAACTTGGTCAGCATGGACGAGTTGGGCCAATGGGCCTGCTTCTATGCTGGAGAACTCCATAATTCTATATAGATTTCTCCTCACCCCAATCCGAAATGACCAGCCCTTATCGTGAGCCCATGTTTCGGGACACTCCAGCCTGAGGAAGCAACCCCTTAGCGCATACCCTTCCAACCCTCACCCATCTATTTTACAGAAGGTAGTAAGTAAAACTCTGATAATCTGGCATCCGATTGTTCGGAAATCCTGATGGTCTGGCATCTGGCTCACTCATTAGTCCGGAGTGTGATCCGGGGGTCCAGAGAGTGAACGATATGTGTGTGTGGCCAGAGCCAGGGTCTTGACTGTGGGTGGGGTGTGGTTCCAAAGCTGGGACAGGGGTCCAGAACACCAAGGGTTAGGAATGTGGGTGGGTTTATATCAGAACCGAGAGTCCACAGAGTGCTGGGCAAGCACAGCAGTGTAGCGGTTAGTGTAACGCTATTACAGCACCAGCGACCCGGGTTCAATTCCTGCCGCTGTCTGTAAGGAGTTTGTACGTTCTCCCCGTGTCTGCGTGGGTTTCCTCCGGGTGCTCCGGTTTCCTCCCACGTTCCAAAGACGTACGGGTTAGGAAGTTGTGGGGATGCTATGTTGGCGCCAGAAGCGTGGCGACACTTGCGGGCTGCCCCCAGAACACTCTACGCAAAAAGATGCATTTCACTGTGTGTTTCGATGTACATGTGACTAATAAAGACTCCCATTCCCTTTAAGCTCAACGGGTTCACTGGAAGATTTATTAAACTACTGTTTGACATGTAAAAGAGTGAAATAAAAGTGTGTTTGATTATAAAAAGGAGAAGTAATCATCTGCAAAATCTGCTCGTCTGTGGAAGGCATGTGTTATACAATGATACAAAGTATTATACAAGACTATTGTCGAGAGTGACATATTGATGCTCATAAAATCAGGTTTTTTTCTTGATATTCTTTGAGAATATTTATTAGGGAATTATGCATGCTGTGCTAACGATGGCAAAACCAACAGTGTTCACTGGACACAGCACAGCATAGTAAATAACTTCTGCAGGAGAACAGACCTTTGAGTGTCTTGGGGTTATACGTGCTCCTGTGGGTTCGCTAATGGGTGAATAATAATGCGAAAAGCCGTCAGTACGGTTCCCTCCTCTCAGACAGTGTTATTGAACACTCCCAGCTATGAGCTATCACAATTTAACTGTGTGTGATTCATGAGAACAAGGTTCTGTAATGGGCCAATCCTTTAGTACACAGGCTAACAATAATAGATATCTAATGCATCCCCATAGGCTTCTGAGAACAACTAGACACATTCCCAGGGTTTATGCTGGTTAGGGAAAGAACCTCAGTCATCTGGCAAATGTCCCATCGTAACTAAATGAGACATTCCAGATAATACATCTCTGCACCAACACAGAGCTGGACCGAGCCTTATTTGAAAAGTAAAGTCCTACTGAAGAGAAAAGGTCGGAAGGTTTGACTGGGGAGGAGGGGAGACAAATTAACACAATGTGATACCAAATCTGACTGGGCTGGATTTGATGGCTCTCCTAAATCACGCGGGGTGTGGACAAGGTGAATAGTCACAGGGTAGGGGAGTCGAAAACTAGAGGGCATAGATTTATGGTGAAGGGGAGAGATTCAATTGGGACCTGAGGAGCATCTTCTTCACACAGAGGGTGGTGTGTATATGGAATGAGTTGCCAGGGGAAGCAATAGAGGGGGGTATAAGTACAATGTTTAAAAGACACTTGGACACTGTATGGATAGGAAAGGTTTAGAGGGTTATGGGCCAAATGCAGGCAAATAGGAGTGGCTCAGATATGGACGGTATGGATGAGTTGGACCGAAGGGCTTGTTTCTGTGCTGTAGACCTCTATTAACCCTTGCCTGTTCAGTGGCGATCGGTGACATTCAAACCCCATGTTCACGTCCACGATTGAAACATTTGGACAATTCTCACTGTGCCGCTCCCCAGTTGGATGGCCCAGCAGGGTGATGGTGTCATTGAGGAACGGCACAGGTTTAATCCCATCTGGGATCCCACAGGGGGAGCCGGTCCGGACCACTCGAGGGTCTGAGCTCCACTGCTTCCAGAGACCTTGGTGGAAGAGGTGAAAACCAGAAGAGATGTCCTCCAGCCACAGAGGACCATGAAACCCTCCACAAACATATTCCAAAGGTAGAGGGAATAGAATAGTCCTGGAGTCAAGGTCAGGAATCAAGCCCTAGGGATTTAGAGACAAGAGGTTCACTGATATCACAACAGTGGTCATCAGTGAATGTATCCTCAGATAAGAACCCTTCAACCATTCGGTTCTTGAACCAAGATTAAGATAAGATATCTTTATTAGTCACATGTACATCGACACACACAGTGAAATACATCTTTTTGCGTAGTGTTCTGGGGGCAGCCCGCAAGTTTTGCCACACTTCCGGCGCCAACATAGCATGCCCACAACTTTCTAACCCGTACGTCTTTGGAACTGGCACAACCCTAATCACTACCTCAGTATAGTAACACTACGAACACTTTGACCACTTTGTACAACAATGGACTTTTTTCTGTTCTAATTGTGTTCTTTCTTGTATAACTTATGTCTAATTTATGTTTTTCTAATGAATGTTGTGTATCTGATGCTATGTGCCTGTGATGCTGCTGCAAGTAAGTTTTTCATTGCGCCTGTGCACACATGTACTTGTGCAGATGAAATAAACTTGACTTTGACTTTTGACTTTGAACATAAGAAATAAGAGAAGGTCTTTGTCAGCATCCAATGAGATCATGGCTGGCTTATTCCACCATTTTACTGCCTTATTCCTGTTTCTTTAATTTCTTTAATATCTCAATATCCCATTGATATTCCTTCAATATCTCTGTTCTGAATACGATCAATGACTAAGCCTCCACAAACCTCTGGGACAGAGAACTCCAAACATTCAGCATACGTTGAGTGAAGAGATTTCAGTTCTGGATGGCCTACCCATTGATTTGAGACGGTGACTTTTAGTTCTCAATTCCTTAGCCAGGAGTAATGTCCTCTGCATCCTCCCTGTTGCACCCACCAAGGATTTTGTATGTTTGAATAAGGTCATTCTTCTAAATGGTAAAAAAACAGAGGGCCAGGCTGTATAATTCCTCCTCATACGACAGATCTGTCACTTCAGGAACCAGTCGGGTGAAACCACTGTGGTAGGATCTCATTCTTTACAAAAGGGAGACAAAAATTGTATGCAGTACGCCAGATGTGGTCTCAGCAAGGCTCCTAGTGATTATAGCAAGGCATCTTTACTCTTCTACTTATGTCTTTTTGCAACAAAGGTTGACATACGAATTGAGACACAAGAGACTGCAGATGCTGCTTGACCCGCTGAGTTCTTCCAGCAGATTGTTTGAAGCTCAGCATCCCACTTGCCTTCCTAAGTACCTGCCGCATGTTAGCTTTCAGTGACTTGTGTAAAAGGACAATCAGGTTCCTTTGAGTGTCAACATTTCCCAATCACCGGATTTTAAAAAATCATTCAGTATTTCCGATATTTCACTAAAGTGGATAACCCCACATTTTTTTCCACATTTTATTCAATCTGCCACATTTTTCAAGCCAGTCATAATAAAACATTTTATGATATTCATTCACAATTGGATACAGTATATATTCCATTAGTTTAGTTATGAGTGATGTTAGGGTGAGTATTCACTGAAGTGAAAGAAGTATGGCAAGAGTATGCAGAACGATATGATGTGGGTTACTACAGTAAATGGACGTTTCTGACTTAAAGAGGAATTGACTTATGGACTGCCTGTACTTAATCGAAAGTAACTGATTCCCTAGTCAACTTCTGAACATGTTTATTTAGAAATCTATCTCATGTACCTTCCAGGAATTCATCCTTTATAATGTTAGTATTAATTTGATCTAGCGGTTAGCCTAATGCTATTACAGCGCCAGTGACCCGGGTTCAATTCCGGCCGCTGTCTGTAAGGAGTTTGTACGTGCTTCCTGTGACTGCATGGGTTTCCTCCGGGTGCTCCGGTTTCCTCCCACATTCCAAAGACGTACGGGTTAGGAAGTTGTGGGCATGCTATGTTGGCGCGGGAAGCGTGGCGACACTTGCGGGCTGCCCCCAGAACACTCTACGCAAAAGATGCATTTCACTGTGTGTTTCAACGTACATGTGACTAATAAAGCTATCTTATCTTATCTATATGTAGATAAAAGTCCCCCAGCATTACTGTATTATCCTGATTACAGGCAACTTTAATTTCCTTATTTAAGCTGTGCCTTACGTCACAACCACTATTTGGAGTCAAAGATTCACAGAGAGATACAGTATGGAAACAGGTCCTTCAGGCCATTGAGTCCGTCTCGACCATCAACTGACCGTTTTTACAATAATCCTACACTAACTCATTTTATTCTCCCCACATTCCCATCCACACCGCTCTAACCCCCAGAGCCTACATGCTCAGGGTAATCTACAATGAACCTACCAACTCTTTGGGATGTGGGAGGAATCCGGAGCACCCGGAAGAAACCTACATGACCGCAGGGAGAACATCCAAACTCCACGCAGGCACACTGGAGGTCAGGATTGAATCCAGGTCTCTGGTGCCGTGAGGCAGCAGCTACACACCTCAATGATCTCTCCCAACAGCCTCCTCTGTTCCGGAGAAAACATCCAATCTTTCCTTATAGCAATACTTTTCCAACCCTGGCAACATGTTCATAAAATTCCTTAGAGTACTGCGCTCACAGCTATCCTGATTATCAATGGTGACCAAAGTCCAATTTCTGTACATTTTAATCCGAATTCAATCCTCTTTGAGTCATAGAGTCATACAGCATGGAAACAGGCCCTTCGGCCCAACTGGTCCATGCTGACCAAGTTGCCTATCCAGGCTAGTCCCATTTGCTAGCATTTGACCCATAACCTTCTAAACCTTTCCTATCCATGTACGTGTCCAACTGATTGTTAAAAGTTTCTGCCTCATTCTCTAGTAGTTCATTCCACATATATACCACCCTCTGTGTAAAATGGTTGCCCCTCAAGTTCTAAGTAAATCTTCCCTCTTGCTGGGTTTGAATTCACATTCCCTGTATTAAGTCCGGTAACATAGCCAACCCAGTGCTTGAATTATCCAAAGCAACTCATTGAAAGAGATTTAGGAAAGTTCACAGTTCTGAGGCTGTGTGACTTACTGTGGGAGTCAGTGTCTCTGAGCCTTAGTTGAACTGCCCTGAGGGGGAGAGAGAGGAACTGGGGGGTAAATGTTGATCAGCATCCATAAGGCCACAGGTTCTTCCTTGATACTTTTCAGGAGTGTGGACGATTAATTGAGCAATTCCAGGCTCCCAAAGGAGGAGGTACACTCATGGGAAGAGTAACTCTGTAAATCATAGCTGGAGTTGGCCAATCTCCAGATACGGTTAACAATGTTGGATAATCTAGTTGTTTGTATAAGGTACAAGTGTAGAAACTCATGCTTGGATCGGTAGTAATGGACCTGCCATAGACCAGTGTCTTCCGTCTGTCTGGTAGGAACAGAGGTAACTGGACCATTCTCAAAGGGAACCAGATAGTCATAGACTCATACAGCACGGAAACAGGCCCTTCAGCCCAACTGGTCCATGCCAACCAGGATTCCATCCTGAGGAAGGGTTCTGATCCAAAATGAGTCCTGAGGAAGTGTTCTGATCCAAAACATTGACCATCTGTTTTTCTCCACAGATGCTGCTTGGCCTGCTGAGTTCCTCCAGCATCATTGTGTTTTTCATCTAGATTCCAGCATTTGCAGTCCTTTGTTTCTCTAAGCTAGTTCTATTTGCCCGCATTTGGCCCCTATCCTACTAAACCATTCCTATTCATGTACCTGTCCAAGTACCTTCTGAATGTTGTTAATGTACCTGCCTCAACCACTTCCTCTGGCAGCTCGTTCCATATACTGACCACCCTCTGGGTGAAAAAGTTACCCCTTGGGTTCCTATTAAAACTCTCCCCTCTCAACTTAAACCTGTGCCAAATAGTTCTTGATTCTCCAACCCTGGGAAAAGACTGTGTGCATTCACCCTATATATGCCCCTCATGATTTTATACACCTCTATAAGATCACCCCTCATTCTCCTACGCTCCAATGAAAGAAGTCCTAACATGCTCAACCTCTCTCCATAACTCAGCTCTTCAAGTCCTGGCAACAACCTCGTAAATGTCCTCTGCACTCTCTCCAGCTTAAATTATTGGTATTGGTTTATTATTGTCACTTGTACCAAGGTACAGTGAAAAACTTCTCTTGCATATCGATCGTACAGGTCAATTCATTACACAGTGCAGTTACATTGAGTTAGTACAGAGTGCATTGAGGTAGTACAGGTAAAAACAATAACAGTGCAGAGTAAAGTGTCACAGCTACAGAGAACGTACAGTGTAATAAGGTGCAAGGTCACAACAAGGTAGATTGTGAGATCAGAGTCCATCTCATCGTACAAGGGAACCGTTCAATAGTCTTATCACAGTGAGATAGAAGCTGTCCTTGAGCCTTGTGGTATGTGCCTCAGGCTCCTGTATCTTCTGCCTGATGGGAGAGGAGAGAAGAGAGAATGACCCGGGTGGGTGGGGTCTTTGATTATGCTGGCTGCTTCACCAAGGCAGCGAGAGGTAAAGAGTCCAAGGAGGGGAGGCTGTGTCCACAATGGCATCTTTCCTATAGCAGGGTGACCAAAGCTGAACACAATCTTCCAAATGCAGCCTCATTGACGTCTTGTACAACTGTAACATAACATCCCAACTTCTATACTCAATGCCCTGACTGACTGCCAGAAACCTTCTTCACCACCCTGTCCACCTGTGAGGCCATTTTAAGTTGAGAGGAGGAAAATTTAAAGGAGATGTGCGGGCCAAGTTTTTTACTCAGAGAGTGGTGGGTGTCTGGAATGGGCTCCAGGGGTGGTAGTGGAGGCAGATACAAGAGTGGTGTTTAAGAGGCTGTTAGATAAGCACATGAATATGCAGGGAATGGAAGGACATGGATCACGTATAGACAGAAGAGAATTACTTTAATCTGGCATCGTGTTCAGTGCAGATTTTGTGGGCTGAGAAGTGGATGTAACAACTTTCAGTATTATCTTGTCATGTTGAATGAATATGAGAAAATATTTGTATTATTAATAAAATGTTAATCTCACTACTTTTGCAAGATATGGCAGATAAAGTAACAAACAAAATACTTGAGGAACTCAATGGGTCAGGCAGCATCTGTGAAGGGAAATGGACAGTTGACATTTCGGGTTGAGACCCTGCATCTGGTCTCCCGACAGTGGAAATGGACAGTTCAGATGTAGGGTTTGGACCCAAAACGTTGACTGTCCATTTCCCTCCACAGATGTTGCCTGACCCATTGAGTTCTTCCAGCAGATATTTTGTTGCTCCAGATTCCAGCAGATGCAGTCTCTCATGTCTCCATGTGGAGGATGAAGGTTTGTACCAAATATAAAATGTTCACAATGAACCTAATTTAATTGAGGGGAACTCAATCTCAATCGATGTCTGGCAGTTCATCAATTCATTCCAGTGGGTCGCAGCTGTCAATGTTGAAAAAAGCCCGCGAACTCTGAGACATGGGAGGAACATGGAGTCATAGAGTAATACAGCACTGAAACAGGCCCTTCAGCCCTACTTGTCCATGCTGACCAAGGTGCCCATCTAAGCTAGTCCCACTCAGCCGTGTTTGGCCCCTATCCCTCTAAACCTTTCCTATCCATGTGCCTGTCCAAACATTTTCATGGAGCAAAGTTACTGAAAGAGGGCTCCGATGCAAGGCTCCGAACTAAGATCCTTGCTCATTGTTTTGGGGTTTAATGCATATCACACTTTAAGATTGAGCAATTCACTGGAAGCCTGGACTGTGAGGTCATTGATGCATTGCAGTGCTGTTGATTGGAACAAGTACAATGTCTCCCATTCATTATCGGGTGAAGCATGCAGTGAGAGTGAGACCCATCACAGTGTGGATTATTGGTCAAGCAATCAGTGCCATGTTGTGGGACCATTGCCACAGACCCAACCCAGTGAGTTGGATGCAGGGCAGAACATACACCCTTTATTACAACAAGGACAAAGTGCATCTAATTACAGACTTTATTTCAACATTGTTCAGTGAACAAAATCTTTGGCTGAAACTACAGCAAAGCTTCCTGACAGATGCAGGATTATTACTCCAGCGTTCTGCAGTGAACAGAAGATAGTTACTTCCAAATTACATGTGGAAGTCCACCCCTGTCACAATCACAGAGGAATCCTCAGACTTGACTCATGGGGGGATTGCCCAATCAGCTCCATTCTAACAGGGCACGACCAGCGGCAGGCAGGGAGGATATTTCTCCTGGCTGGAGAGGCCAGAAGCAAGGGTCACGGTGCTAGAATAAGCCGTAGGCCAGTTGGAACTGCGGTGAGGAGAAATCATTCACTCAGAGGGTGGTGAACCTTTAGAATTCTCTACCTTGCAGTGTCGCGGGATGTTGCGCATTGGTTACCTTCAAAAAACAGAAGGTTTCTGGATATTACAGGAATCATGGAAATGCAGGGAAATGGCATTGAGGTAGATCAGCCATGATCCTGATGAATGTTGAAGGGTCACATGACCTACTCCTGGCCTATGCTCTGATCCTGGCCAGAACTAGTAGTCTCACTATGCGAAGTTGGTTGTTTGACCTGACTCTGTCAATATTGAGAATTTGCCCTTTGAATTGAACAAGAATATGAATGGATCTTTGTGCCTTTCCAGTTCCAATCCAGACAATAATGACCAGGGTAGTATGATACATAACGACAGTGATAAGGATCATTCATAGAACATGGTATGGCACAGGGGGTTGCTGCATAGTACTGCACATGCTATAGTATCGGGGTTATGTTGATGGGTGGGGTGGCAGATTTGGGGCAGGACACACTATGAGCATTAAGTACATGTACTGTGAACAACACAGAACAGTACAGCACAGGAACAGGCCCTTCGGCCCACAATGTCTGTGCCGACCATGATGCCAATCCAAACTAATCCCATCTGCCTGCACATGATCCACATCCCTCCATTCTCTGCCTGTTCCTGTGCCTGTATAAATGCCTCTTAAACATTCCTATCATATCTGCTTCCACCACTTCCCCTGGCAGTGTGTTCTAGGCACCTGCCACTCTCTGTGTAAATAACCTGCCTCCTTTAAACTTTCCTTCTCTCACCTTAAGCCTATGCCCTCTAGTATTTGACATTTCCACCTGGAGGTAAACACTCTGACTATCTACCCTATCTATGCCTCTCATAATTGTACATACAGGTCATCCCTCAGCCTCCGATGCTCCAGGGAAAACAATCCAGGTTTGTCCAACCTCTCCTTATAGCTGTTCCTGAAGGAAGACAAGATTAGAAATATTGAACAATAGCTGGCTTAAGTGCCAAGTTGTTATTGCAGAATTGATTCCCTTTCTAAGGTCACAGATCTTGCTGTTCTACTACCAAGGTCCATCAGAGCTTTAGTCAGGCTGCGCTGACCAGATCTTATTGCAATGACCTGAGGGTTCGTGATTACAAAGGGGTTGGATTTAAAAATAAGGAGGTTTTTTTGCGATTGTACAGGGTGTTGGTGTGGACTCACCTGGAATAATGTGTACAGTGTTGGTCCCCTTAACTAAAAAAAGATACAGTAATACTGGAGGCAGGGTAAGGGAGATTCACCAGACTCATTCCTGGATGAGAGGGTTGTCCTGTCAAGAGAGACTAAATAGTTTGGCGCAACACACAGAGAGTGCTGGAGGAACTCAGCAGGTCAGGCAGCATCTATGGAGGGAAATAAACAGTCGACATTTCAGGTCGAGACCCTTCATCGGGACTGGAGAGGAAGAGGGCAGAAGCCCGAATAAGAAGGTTGGGCGGAGGGGGAGGAGCACAGGCCGGCAGGTGATGGGTGAGTCCAGGTGAGAGGGGGGAAGGTAAGTGGGTGGGGGAGGGGGGAGAGGTAAGAAGCTGAGAGGTGATCGGTAGAAGAGGCAAAGGGCTGGAGAAGGAGGAATCCGGTCGGAGAGGGCAGTGGACGGAATAAAGGGAAGGAGGTGGGGAATAGACGGGCAGGTCATGAGGGTGGGAGAAGGGGAAAGAGAAGGGGGAGGGGGCCACAGGAATGAGGGAAGACAAAGGAGGGGGGGAGGGAAAAAAAAGGGAGAGAAGAGGGAAGGAGTCACCAGAAGTTCGAGAAATCGATGTTGATGCCGTCAGGTTGGAGACTCCCAGAGCGGAATATGAGGTGTTGTTCCTCCAACCTACGCCTGGCCTCAACGTGGCAGTAGAGGAGGCCGTGGATAGACATTTCAGTGCGGGAGTTCCTCCAGCGCTTTGTGTGTGTTGCTCCAGATCCCTGCATCTGCAGAATCTCTTGTGCCTCCCAAGTAGTTTGGGTTTGTATTCCTTGGAGTTTAGAAGAATGAGGGATGACCTTATTCAAACTTATGAGATACTAAGGAGTAGATGTTGGGATGTTTTCACTGGTGGGAGAGTCTTGAGTAAGGGGGCATAACGACAAGATAAGGGGCTGGTCATTTAAAACTGAGGTACATAGAAATTCCCTCTCGTAGAGGGTGGTGAATCTCTGGACTTCTCTGCCCCAGTGGGTGGTGGAAGCTGGAGCATTCGAAATATGTAAAGTGGAGGTGGATAAATATTTGATAAATTGAGGGCATTGGGAAATGATACAGAAGAGGAGTTGAGGCCAACATAGATTAACCACGATCATATTAAATGTTGGGACAGGCTTGAAGGATCTGACAGGCTACGCCTGCTCCTAGTTTCTTGTGTACGACAAAGACGGAAACGAACGCTGCCCATCGTCACCCGGTGTTTTTCAAGTAATCATCAGAAGTGGACGGCAAATGCAAGGTAGAGTTCCTGTGTGACAATATAAGGGGAGCCCACAGTGTTGGGGCTCTCCCTGTTACAGTTTGTTCCTGTATCTCTGTACGAAAACCTTATAAAGAAAGCTACCGAGCAATTAAAATACACCGAGAGACTTGTTAGCATCCAGTAAACAAACCCCGCTACTGCAGTATTCCAAAATTGCACAAGTATTAAATCCAAAAGGGAAAGTCAACCCTTCCTGCTCCTGTGACTGGGTGAAATATTCACAGTGTTTTTCCCAAGGTCGGGGAGTTTAAACTAGAGGGCATAGGTTTAAGGTGAAAGAGCACCAACCACTCCTTGTGTAAAAAAACTTGCCTTGTAAACCTCCTTTGAACTTTCCCTCTCTCACCTTAAAGCCATGCCCTCTAGTATTCCACCCTGGAAAGGAGACACTGACCGTCTACCCTATCTATGCCTCTCATAATTTTATAAACCTCTATCAGGTCTCCTCTCAACTGCCGATGCTCCAGAGAAAACAATCCAAGTTTGTCCAACCTCTTCTTCTAGCTAATACTCTCTAATCCAGGCAGCATCCTAGTGAACCTCTTCTGCACCCTCTCCAAAGCCTCCACATTCTTCCTGTAATGGGGCGACCAGAACTTTAAGCAATGCTCTAAGTGCGGCCTAGGCAATGCCTTCCTGACTCGTATACTCAATGTCCCGACCAATGAAGGCAAGCATGCCATATGCCTTCTTTACCACCTATCTACTTGCGTAGCCACTTTCAGGGAGCTATGGACTTGGACCCCCAAGATCCTTCTATACATCAATGCTCATAAGGGTCCTGCTATTTACTGTATACCTTTCCCTTACATTTGACATCCCAAAGTGAACATCTCCAATGTTAGAGGGATGCAGCACGATTTCATGTTGTGTGAATAAGGCTTGTATTTTATTGGCTCTGGAACATCAAGAGGTGATCTAAAGAAGGTGATGATAAAATGTGATGGATTAGAGAGAAAGAAACCACTCCCTCTCTCAGGGGAGAGTGTGGAACAAGAGGACATAACCAAGGATTGGAACTAGACTGTTCCAAAGACGTCCAGAAGCATTTCCTTCTCTCGGAGGAACCCTCCCCTGACCAACTGAAGGCCAATTGAGCAGTTCTACACTGACTTTGCCAAGGTTTTAGAGCTATAGTCATACAGTGTGGAAACAGGCCCTTCAGCCCACTGAGTCTGTGCTGACCACCAACCACCCATTTACACTAATCCTACCCGAACCCATTTTATTCTCTGCATAGCCCCAAAACTCTGTCCCCCTCCCCACCCTCCCCCTTTTACCATTCAACAGCACACTAGGGGCAATTTACAGTGGCCAATTAACCAACAAGCTCACATGTCGTTGAGATGTGGGAAGAAACAGGAGCTCCCAGAGGAAAGGGAAGTCGGAGAAATGGAACCCAGAGAGGTAAACACCGGTAAATTGTGGATCAGTCTTAAACTAGCTGAATGACAGAGGAGGTTTGACAGGATGAAGGGCCTCTTCTCATTCCTGGACTGGTCTGACTGATCCTTTTGAGTTGAAACCAATTAAACTGTCCACAAAGGTGTTCTGTTCCTGAGTTTAGATGCTTTACCAGGGCCGGTCAAAACATTATTTGGCAAGGACACCGAGAAGGCTTTTGTGTTTGGGATGTTCAGGCACTTAACTAGATCTGTTGTCAGTGAGAGCCAGCTGTGTAACTCCTGCTGGAATGTCTGATGCGTCACACACAGAACCTTCACCTCCTGCCTGCTGCGGTCGGACTCTGGCTGCTGTTCATCAAAGTCGAGTCTATTGTCAGATGCACAAGTACATGTGTGCACAGGCGCAATAAAAATCTTACTTCCAGCAGCATCACAGGCACATGGCATCAGAGACAGAACATTCATAAGAAAAACACAAATTATATAAAATTATACAAGAAAGAACTCAATTAGAACAAAAAAAAGTCCATTATAGTGCAGAGTGGTCAAAAGTGGTCCCAGTGTTGCTATACTGAGGTAGTGATTAGGGTTGAGCTGGTTGGTTCAAGAACCGAATGGTTGAAGGGAAGTTGCTATTCTTGATGAAAAACACAATGGTGCTGGAGGAACTCAGCAGGCCAGGCAGCGTCCGTGGAGAAAAGCAGGCCGTCAACATTTCGGGTCAGGACCCTTCTTCAGGACTGAAGATAGGAAAAGGGGAAGCCCAATATTGGGCTTCCACGGACGCTGTCTGGCCTGCTGGGTTCCTCCAGCATCATTGTGTTTTTCATCTAGATTCAAGCATCTGCAGTCCTTTGTTTCTCTAGCTGTTCTTGAACCTGGTGGTGTGGGACTTCAAGCTTCTGTACCTCCTGCCTGATGGTAGCTGTGAGAAGTTACCTGTCTGCTTCTCTGTAAGTTACTTGTCAACCTTTAGAATCATAGAGTTATACAACACAGAAACAGACTCTGCAGCCCACTATATCTATGTCCACCATCAACCTGTCTCTAATAATCCCACCTACCAGCACTTGGTCCAAACCTTGGCGATTCAAGTGCTCAACAGACATTGTTTAAACGTTGTGACAGTCTCCACCTCCACTACCCCCCTACGTAGTGCGCTCCAAATTCTAACCACCCTCTGCATGAAAATATTTTTCCTTAGATCCATTCTAACCCTATTACTGCTCGTCTTAAACCGATGTCCCCTTTGTTTGAACTCTGCTTCTGTGAAGCAACATTGATTGAAGGTACTGTATGGCTAATGAGCACCCGACTTATGTACAGCACGTACGTAGGAACTAGCGCTGGGAGACTGGTGGGATCGATTTGGATTGTGGCCTCATTTCTGGCTTGGGAACTGTTCCGGTTACGAGCTCACTGCCATTGGGCTTGGGGGTTCCAGGATTTAGACCCACTGATAATGGGTCAGTGCAGCACAGTGGCACAGCTGGTAGACCCGCTGCCTCACAGCGCCAGAGACCCAGGTTCAATCCTGACCTCGGGACCTCTCTGTGTGGAGTCTGCACATTCTCCCCGTGACTGTATGGGTTTCCTCTGGGTGCTTCGGTTTCCTCCCACATTCGAAAGGCATGCTGATGTGTTAATTGGCTGCTGTGAATTGCCCCCTAGTGTGGATGTGAGTGGTAGAATCTGGGGATTCGAAGGGTACGAATAACAAGGGTCCCAATGCCAACCCCTGCGGCACATCACTAGTCACTAGCCTCCATCTCAAGAAACAGCCTTCAACCACCACTCTCTGCTTCCAACCTCCAAGCCAATTCTGAATCCACCTAACTAGCTCTCCCTGGATTCCATGGGATCTAACCTTCCAGACCAACCTGCCATGTGGGACCTTGTTGAAGGCCTTGCTAAAGTTCAAATAGACAACATCCACACCAAGTGTGGCCTCCTCTACATTGGTGAGACCAAACGCAGACTAGGTGACCATTTCGCAGAACACCTGCGCTCTGCCCGTAAACGCGATCTGTATCTCCCTGTTGCCAGTCACTTCAACTCCCCCTCCCACACTATCACTGATATGTCAGTCCTCGACCTCCTCCACTGCCAGGAGAATTCCAAGTGCAAACTGGAGGAACAGCACCTCATTTTCCGTCTTGGAACCTTGCAGCCTAACGGCATGAACATCGAATTCTCCCACTTTAAGTAATCCCCACCCCCCTTCCCCACACCCCCCAACCACGCTTCTTCCCTTCTTCCCTTTCCTAGTCTCTCTCTCTTTTTTCTACGCCCCATTTTTTCCTCTCCTTACCTTTGACCCACCCCCCGGTGGATCTGCTCTGCCCTCCTCCCCCGCACCTGCCTATTGCTATCTCTTACCTGCATCTACCTATCGCCACCTTGTGCCCACCCCGCCTCCCCTCTTTTGTCCCCCTATCACTGCTTTGCTTTTCCCTCCAATTATCGAGTTTCCCCTTTTCCTATCTTCAGTCCTGAAGAAGGGTCCCGACCCGAAAGTTTGACGGCCTGTTTTTCTCCACGGATGCTGCCTGGCCCGCTGAGCTCCTCCAGCATCATTGTGTTTTTCATCTAGTTTCCAGCATCTACAGTCCTTTGTTTCTCTGGTATCCACTGCCCTACCCTATTCTACCCTTTTGGTTACCTCTTCAAAAAACTCTTAGAGTATCTCCTGCTAAATTTGTTTTGTAGTGTCCACTGACCAAGAATGCTTTGCAGCTTGCCCTACAGATCCCAGATGAAGCCATTCCTGAATCTGGGAGAATGGTAACATTTGACCAGAGCCTGGGAAACTTGAGATCTTACCACCCAAGCTTGCAGCAGCCACTGTAGTACCATGAAATCTAGTCCATATGGTTTTTGATGGAAGACATTCTTTGCAGGCTTGTGGTTGGTTAATTGAAGTATAAATAACATTAAATACCTGGATTAAAATACCTCCCCAAGCATCACCGGGACAACAAAGGCTGGTGGATTGTGTAAGAAACAGAAATGCCTTGATCTAATTGAACAGCAAAACAGTCTAGAGCTCAGTGGTCACAGCTTTCTTGGTTCCTATGTCCCACAAAGCAGAAAATGGGAGAATACTGGAAATCTGAGTTAAAACAGCAAATGCTGTAAACACTCAGCGGCTCAGTCAGCATCTGTGAAGGGAGAAACAGTTAAGGGCTCAGATCGGAGACACGAGAGACTGCAGATGCTAGAATCTGGAGTAGCAACTAATCTGCTGGAGGAACTCAGCGGGTCGAGCAGCACCTGTGGGGAGGGGAAAGGAATTGTCGACGTTTCGGGTTGAGTCCCTGCATCGGCCGAGAGCGGAGAGCGGAGGTGGCTGATCTTTTACTCTTCCTCAGTGCAACAATTGCCTACCGGCCCCTGTCTCACCACTCCCCCTCCCCTCTTTATACCGGCCATCTCCCCTCTCCACACTCAGTCCTCATGCAGGGTCTCCACTGAAACGTCGGCAATTCTTTTCCTCCTACAGATGCTGCTCAACCCGCTGAGTTAGTAACCTCCAGCAGAGTGTTTGTCGCTTAAAGTTTCAGGTCGATAGCGTTTCAGCAGAACGGGGAAAAGTTTGAGATAAACAGATTTGGAAACGCAGCGAGAAGGGGAGGAGGGATGCAGGGAACAAAAGGGAAAGAACAAACAGTCTGCCGGAGGAACTCAGCAGGTCGAGCAGCATCTGTGGGGGGAGAGGAACTGTCGACGTTTCGGGTCGAGTCCTGCATCGGGACTGAGAGTGGGGAGGGGAGGTGGCCATTGTAAAGAGGAGAAGGGGAGGGGTGAGATGGGAGTCTGAGGCGATTGGTGGACTGAGGAGGGGTCCAGGCAGGTGACAGGCAGGTGGCACCAGGTAAGGGAGGGGAGAAGGGGTGGAGTTGGGAGACAGGTGAATGAGAGATGGAGGCAGCCAAAGTCAACACAGACTTGGTGACCCGTTGAGTTCCTCCAGCAGATTGCTTATCGCCCCACACTCCAGCATCTGCAGTCTCTCGTGTGCCTACAAAAGGGGAGGATCTGTGCTATTCTGCAGACCAATCACACCTCCTACCTCCATTTCAGGGAACAGCTTAGCAACCAGTATAGACCCTGGGCTCCCACATCTTTCTTGGCTACACCCCTTCCCTACCCTGGATTCCTTTCCTTTCGCAGAGTTTCTCGGTCTCAGGTGACTTTCCGGTGTGCCTCCTCCATGGCTGTCCCTCCTCCACTGTTGGCAGCCCTCTTGTAATGTCTGTTCCCTTCCCCACACCCCACTTCTGCCCCTTTCTCCCCCACACTGGCACAGCTGGTGGAGCCGCTGCATGTCGCTCCAGCGACCCAGATGCTATCCTGACCTGCGGTGCTGACTGCGGGCAACTTGCACGTTCCAAAGACGGGAGAGTTGATATGTTAATTGGTCCCTGATGTGTGTGCAAGTGGTAAATTCTGAAGGGAGTTGATGGGATTGGGGGGGGAGAATAAAATGAGATCAGTATAGGGTTAGTGTAAAGGAAGACTTGAACCCCAATCACTATCTCAGGATAGCAACACTATGACTGCTTTGCACTACAATTTTTTTGTACCAATTGTGTTCTTTCTTGTATAATTTTGTATAATTTATGTCTAACTTATGTTTTTCTTGTGAATGTTGTGTATCTGATGCTGTGTGCCTGTGATGCTGCTGCAAGTAAGTTTTCCATTGCACCTGTGCACGCATGTACTTGGCATGTGACAATAAACTCCACTTTGACTTCAATAGTCAATGCAAACTTGGTGGGTCTAAGGGTCTGTCTCCATGCTGTATGGTTATGATTCTGACAACCAGGACAGGATTTCTCTTGCATCCCACCAGCATCCAGATGCAAAGGCAAAGGGCAGGCAATGTAGTGTAGCGGTTAGCATAACGCTTTACAGCGCCAGCGACTCGGGTTCAATTCCCACCGCTGTCTGTAAGGAGTTTGTACGTTCTCCCCATGTCTGCGTGGATTTCCTTTGGGTGCTCTGGTTTCCTCCCACATTCCAAAGATGTACAGGTTAGGAAGTTGTGGGCATGCTATGTTGGCGCTGGAAGCCTGGCGACACTTGCGAGCTGCCCCCAGCATGTTCTCAGTAATGCAAAAAGACGCATTTCACTGTGTGTTTCGATGTACATGTGACCAATGAATAAATAAATATCTACCTCAATGCACTGTGTAATGAATTGATCTGTATGAATGATATGCAAAACAAGTTTTTCACCATACCTCGGTACCTGTGACAATAATAAATCAATTCCAATTCCAATAACCAGATCACCCTGGTAACCCTGACCTCACCCTATCAGGGGTATATCCCTTGTCCTAATCATCCCTCCCCCAGCTATTTCGCAACGTAAAATTAACTTGTTTTTTTCCAGGTTGTGAGGAGGAGTTTTCCGCCTGAAGCTTTAGTTGGTAAATTGGTTTATTATTATCACATGTACCGAGGTACAATGAAAAACTTTGTTTTGCATGCTGTCCATACAGATTACATCAGTGCATTGAGGTAGTACAAGGGAAAACAATAACTGAATGCAAATTAAAGTGTTACAGTAACAGAGAAAGTACAGTGCAGGCAGACAATAAGGTGCAAGGTCATAACGAGGTAGATTGTGAGGTCAAGAGTCTGAGCTAACCATCAACCACCCATTTACATCAAATCCTACACTAATCCCAATTTATTCCCCCCATATTCCCATCAATTCCCCCCAGATTCTACCACTCATCTACACACCAGGGAGAACTTACAGCAGGCAACTAGCCTACCAACCTGCGCGTTGTTGGGATGTGGCAGGGAACCGATGCACCCAGGGGAAACCCCTGCGGTCACAGGGAGAACGTGCAAACACCACATGGACAGCACCTGGGGTCAGGATTGAACCTGGGTGACTGGAACTGTGAGCCAGAAGCTCGACTGGCTGCACCACTGTCCTGCTGAGGTGTTCAGTGCTCCCAATACTCTGCAAATGCAAATTCTTTTGGTCCTTCCTCATTGGGTTTGGTGGGGGAGAGGTGTAGGTAATGAGGGAGAGGGTTGGGAATATGTCCGACACATACTTCCATCCTCTGTCAGAGACTCCACCACACTGATGATTTGCCCCAAGCATCCCAGGCTGGTTAACGCTGACGAAACAAAAGCTCTGATAATTCACCTGACAAAGAATCTTGGAAAATATGCTTGGCACACGTCACAACTTCAAACTGAGGCTGGAAGGAAGGATATAAAAATATAGGTTCTGACAACAGTGCAAGAAACATTTCCCTTTGGTTTGACAGCCACTGGAGTTGTGAGCTGATTCATTCAGATCCCCCCCCTTGACCCACGTCAGAGAACGAACATAGGAAGCTATTTGCTTCCAGCGTTACCCCTAGGGACAGCCACCGCTCAGACACACTGTTCTGCAATACAACAGCAGATCCCCACCTAAATAAATCCAGGCGATCATCTTCTATCTTCAATATTGTTGGTTAACCATTCCAAGAACATCAAACAGTACAGCACAGGAACAGGCCCCTGATGTCTGTGCGGAAAACGATGCCAAATTAAACTAAACCTTTTCTGCCTACACATAAGAAAAGATAAGGTATCTTTATTAGTCACATGTACATCGAAACACACAGTGAAATGCATCTTTTGCGCAGAGTGTTCTGGGGGGCAGCCTGCAAGTGTCACCACGCTTCCGGCGCCAACATAGCACGCCCACAACTTCCTAACCCGCACGTCTTTGGAATGTGGGAGGAAACCGGAGCGCCCGGAGGAAACCCACGCAGACACGGGGAGAACGTACAAACTCCTTACAGACAGCGGCGGGAACTGAACCCGGGTCGCTGGCGCTGTGATAGTGTTACGCTAACCGCTGCGCTATGGTGCCTGCTTTCTCCACATCCCTCCATTCAGTACATGTTCATATGTCTAACAGCTTCTTAAATGCCAGTATTAAATCAGAATATTATGTCACCTCATTTGATCTTTCTAAAACATTGTGCTGCTGTTGTGAAGGCACAGGAGAGACTGCCCATGGTGGAAATCAGCAGCAACATGCCCAAAATGCTGGAGGGAACTCGTTTTCCTCCATAGATGCTGCCTGACCTGTTGAGTTCCCTCCAGCCCTTTGTGTGTGTGATGTGTGATTTTGGAGTGGGAGGTAATGCAAAGAAAATGGATTTTAAGACATCCAGATCAAAGTCTGCCTCTCCATCCCTCCCTGACTAATCTCAGGCCAGCTATGGAGAGAGACAAACAGCAGAATGTGCAGAGCAAGGCAGCCATGCTTTCCCTGGTGCTGAGAATCCAGAACATTTCCGGGAACTGGAGCAAGAAATGGGGAAGGAATAAAGCAAAAGGCTTCTACAATGAATGTACTTCAGTGGTGAGGAGGGATGGATTTAACACACGGCCAATGGTACAACTCAGCCAGGGAAAGGTTTCCGATTTTACATTACAGCAGTGAGTGAAGGTTTAATAAAGGTTAATGATCAGTTTTCACTATTAGATAAATTGGAAAATTGGTTTATTATTGTCACATGTACGGAGGTACAGTGAAAATCTTTGTTTTGCATGCCATCCATACACATTATTTCATCACATCAGTGCACTGAGGTAGTACAAAGGAAAACAATAACAGAATGCAGAATAAAGTGGTACAGTTACAGAGAAAGTGCAGTGCAGGCAGACAATAAGGCCATAATGAGGTAGATTGTGAGGTTAAGAGTCCATCTTATCGTACTTTTCCCTCCTATATATTGGGCTTCCCCTTTTCCTATCTTCAGTCCTGAAGAAGGGTCTTGACCTGAAACGCTGACCGCCTGCTTTTCTCCACAGATGCTGCCCGGCCTGCTGAGTTCCTCCAGCATCATAGTGTTTTTCATCTAGATTCCAGCATCTGCAGTCCTTTGTTTCTCTTCAATAGTTTTATAACAGCGGGGTAGAAGCTGTCCTTGAGCCTGGTGGGACGTGTCTTCAGGCTTTTGTATCTCCTGCCCAGTGGGAGAGGGGAGAAGAGAGAATGCCCGGGGTGGGTGGGCTCTTTGATTATAATGGCTGCTTCACCAAGATAGCGAGAAGTGTAGATGGAATCCATGGAGGGGAGGCTGGTTTCTTTGCTGAGCTGTCCCCATCATCCGGGACATGCCAGCTTCTTGCAGCTACCATCGGGCAGGAGGTACAGAAGCCTGAAGTCCCACACCAGCTGGTTCAAGAACAGCTACTTCCCTTCAACCATCTGGTTCTTGAACCAACCGGCAAAACCCTAATCACCACTACAGTTTAACAGCACTATGACCATTTTGATCACTTTGCACTAAAATGGACTTCGTTTGTTTTTGCTCTAATTGTGTTTCTTTCCTGTAAAAATTGTGCATAATTTATGTTTAATTTATGTTTTTCCTGTGAAAGCCGCTTATCTGATGCTGTGTTCCTGTGATGCTGCTGCAAATAAGTTTTTCATTGCACCTGTGCGCACATGTACACAGTTTCTTACGGTCACGGACAGAGCAGTTGCCATACCAAGCTGTGATGGATCCAGATCAGATGCTTTCTATGGAGCATCATTATAAATTGATGAGGGTCAAAGGGGACATGCCAAATTTCTTTTGACTCCTGAGGAAGTACAGGCACTGGTGAGTTTTCTTGGCCGTCGCGTTCATGAGGTTGGACCAGGACAGGCTTTTGGTGGAACTTGAAGCTCTTTATCTTTTTGACCTCAGTACCGTTGATGCAAACAGGATCGTGTGATAAAACCACAGTTAAGCGATTGAGTGACTTTGAATATGAGTGAGAGGGATATTGCGTGGGTTCCCACCCAGGCATCAGTTGACCCACTCCTCATGATGCAGAGATGATGACTTATTCCCAGGAGCTTCCTCATTCCCAGGAGATTCGTAAAGAAAGCGTATGGTATACTCACCTCCATTGGTCGGGGCACTGAGTCAGCAAGTCATGTTGCAACTGTGTAAAACATTGCCTAGGCCACCCTTGGAGTACTGTGTGCAGTTCTGGTCACCCCATTACAGGAAGGATGTGGAGGCTTCGGAGAGGGTACAGAAGAGGTTTAGCAGGATGCTGCCTGGATTAGAGGGTATGAGCTTTAAGGAGAGACCATAAAACCATAAGATATAGGAGCCGAATTAGGCCATTCGGCCCATCGAGTCTCCTCCACCATTCAATCATGGCTGATTTTTTTTCCCAATTCCATTCTCCTACCTTATTGCCATAACCGTTAACCCCTTAACTAATCAAATGGAGAGGTTGGACAAACTTGGGTTGTTTTCTCTGGAACGTTGGAGGCTGAGGGGAGACCTGATAGAAGTTTATGAAATTATGAGAGGCAGAGATTGGGTAGACAGTCAGAATATTTTTCCCAGGGTGGAAATGTCAAGTATTAGAGGGCATGCGTTTAAGGTGAGAGGGGGAAAGTTTAAAGGAGATGTGCGGGGCAAGTTTTTTACACAGAGAATGGTGGGTGCCAGGAACAGGCTGCCAGGAGTGGTGGTGGAGGCAGATACAATAGTGGTATTTAATAGGCTTTTAGAAAGACACATGCCATAAGCTTGAAAGAGTGCAGAAAAAATTTACAAGGATGTTGTCGGGACTTGAGGACCTGAGTTATAGGGAAAGGTTGAATAGGTTTGGACTTTATTCCCTGGAGTGCAGGAGAATGAGGGGAGATCTTATAGAGGTGTACAAAATTATGAGGGTATAGATAGGGTGAATGCATGCAGGCTTTTTCCCCTAAGGTTGGGTGAGACTAGAACTAGAAGACATAGGTTTAGGGTGAAAGGTGAAATATTTAAGGGGAATCTGAAGGGGTACTTCTTCACTCAGAGGGTGGTGCGAGTGTGGAACCAGCTGCCAGTGGAAATGGTAGATGTGGATTCAACTGTAACTTTTAGGAGAAGTTTGGATAGGTACGTGGATGGGAGGGGTTTGGAGGGATATGGTCCGGGTGCAGGTAGATGGGACTAGACAGAAGATCAGGTCAGCATGGATTAGATGGGCCGAAGGGCCTGTTTCCATTCATTAGTACTCTATGACTCTATGAATATGCAGGGAATGGAGGGATACGGATCATGTGCAGGCAGAAGAGATTTAATTTAATTTAGCATCGTGTTTGGCACAGACATTGTGGGCTAAAGGGCCTGTTCCTGTGCTGCACAGTTCTGTGTTCTATGTAGTCCTTATTCCCAGGAGATTCCTCATTCCCAGGAGATTCCTTCCTCCTGGAGATGCCTATCATTCCTAGGTAATTTGACACTCGGGGTAATTCCTCTTTCCAAAGGGGTTTCCTCACTCCTGGGGGTTCCTCCTATCCCCAGGTAATTTCTTGCTCTAGTGGATTACTCATTCCCCAGGTGATACCATTCCGTTCCCTGTGTCCACATCAAAGTCCGCGTCAAGTCGTGTACGCGCACACGTACGCGCCTGCACGGGTGCAAAGACAAACGACCTGGGCCAAATGCAGAGCGACGTGTTCCTACCACTTTCCTTACTCCCCAGCACTATAGCTTTTTGCTCGTGAAGTCCTCGGCCTGGGACGTTTTCAACCTGAACCTTCTGTCTGCACCACCCTTCCAGGCCGTGAGTTCCAGTCTTTCCACCCCCTCTTTGGAAGAAACTTCCCTCTAATTCTCTCGCTGATTACCTTAATTCTCTGTCCTATTGACCTCTTTACAAAGCTAACAAGGTCCTCCCTGTTAACGCTGCCTATGGTCCTCATAATTTCGTACATCTCAATTAAATCTCCATAGAAAGGAAGCAAACCACATCTCTCCTCATAACTATCCTTGTCCAGCTTTGGAAATGTTATGATGAATTTCGTCTCCGACACAGTCACATCCTTTGGGTCGTGTGGTGATCACCTCAGTGTTGTCGCCTTGCAAGGTTTTACTTAAAGAACTAGCGTCACCTCCTTGTTCTTTACTCTGCCTCACAGTCTACAAACGCAAGATACTGTAGAGCTGGAGTAAGGAGGCAGACTGGATCAGTTAGTGAGTGGTAACTGCGCCAACAATTCAGCAAAGGGAGGCTTCTAAACGTAAAAAAAATCAAATCAAACAGTAAATTCCCTGTTAATTAAAAATAAATGACGTGTTATTTGCCCTTCAAAAGTCACTTGCTTCCTGTAGAAAGATTTGTAACTCTCTGAAGGTGATGGACTTTCTTTCAAATGTACAGTATAAGTGAACACAAATCTTACCCAAATGCAAATAGGAAACAGATTTCACCGGCGCAGCTGTTGATCCTTATCTTCCAAGGGATTTTTAAAAAAAGTTTGATTTTGACTATAAATTTCACATCAGGCTTGTCCTTTCAGAGCTCCCAGATGGAATCTGTCAGAGCAACCTTTAATTGCCCCCACACACTTGCTCATCGCGGTGACGGGAGGAACAATTTGTTCCCGCTGAGGCTAACTTTACTTTGAAAAAGGAGCTGATAACATTGAGTCCAAAGCATAGAGATAGACCACTCATGCTATCAAGCACAGAGTGTTCTTCACCCTCTACACGAGGCTCTTCCCAACCTTGCTTTCTCTCACCCTTGCAACATAACAGTTAGCAAGATGGCGTCGGAGCGTGGTGACTCATTTCAAGTTGCTCTCTGCAGATCTACTCATTACTTCTATTATAATCTCTTAAATCTAAATTCTATGACTCTAAGAATTACTAGCAATGTTCTTTTAAATCTGCTTACAGGTCTGGCATTCTTTCAACCTCCAGGACTGACTGAACTACCGACCTGGCTCCTGGAGAAGACTATTGAACGGTCCCCCAATACGATAAGATGGACACTAGACCTCATGAGCTACCTCATCATGGCCTTGCACCTTACTGTCTGCCTGCGCTGTACTTTCTCTGTAACTGTAACACTTTATTCTGCATTCTGCTATTGTTTTCCCTTGTGCTACCTCAATGCTCTGTTGTAATGAAATGATCTGTATGGATGGCATGCAAAACAAAGTTTTTCACTGTACCTCGGTACATGTGACAATAATAAACCAATTTACCAATCTACCCTAGTAGCATAACTTTGTATTCCTTAATGGAGTCCTGGAATCATACAGTATGGAAACAGGCCTTTCGGCCCATTGACTGTGTACTGTAACCATCAAGCACTCATTTACTCTAGTTCCATTTTATTCTTCCCATGTTCTCAACAACTCCCCGCCCCAGATTCTACCCCTCACCTACACAGTAGGGGCAGTTTACAGCAGCCAATTAACCTACCAACCCATACACCATTGGGATGTGGGAGGAAACTGGAACACCTGGGGGGGGGGTGGCGGGGGGGTTGGGGGGAGACCATGCCTCGTCTGCTTAGTGATCTGCTCTCCATAACTGGGAGTTCCCATCCCCAAGAGAAGAGTCTCCATGTCAATCGGATCTTGCCACAACTAAAAAGGCACGGCTAAATCCAAAGCTGGCAGTGGTTACTGGGGACACCTGCATTCCTTGAGGCAACATATGCAGATCAAATCCTTTCAAAATGTAGAAGGCAAGGTTGGGCTCGTTAACACCCCAAGGAATTACTTCAACGGTTCAAGTTCCTGAACATCTGCCCTCATGGGAGGTTGTTCTGGGAAACAGCACCCAAGTGTAATTAAGTTCCAGTTTGCAAAAATAGTTCACTTACTGATGATCCAACAAATCCTTTGAGTTTTGCAGAGAGGTTGGGAGAGAAGATTTGCATTAATGTCTTTTGGCAACTTGCATTCACAGACAACTTTTTACTAAAACCACCTCAGGGCACTTCAGGGGAGTGTTATCAGATGAAATGTGACACCGAGCCACATCTGGAGGGGTGAGGGTTGGTTGCTGAATGGTCAGAGGTAGGTTTTAAGGGGGATTTTGCAGAGAGGTTTGGTAAGGGAATTCCAGAGCTTAAGGCCTGGGTAGCTGAAGGCACGGCTGCTGATGGTGGAGTACATGGGAACTCAGGGGCGTGAGAGGGGAGCAGGAGAAGGCCATTCGGCCCTTTGAAGCTGCACTGCCGTTCAGAAAGATGAGTGCAATTGGAGGTGTGCAAGAGACCAGAACTGGAGGAGCACAGGGATGGCAGAGGAATGTAAGAGGTTACAGAGACAGGGAGGGCTGAGGTCAAGGAGGGTTCCCCATAAATTGGTATTGGTTTATTATTATCACATGTACTGAGGTACAGTGAAAAACTTGTCTTGCATACCGATCATACAGATCAATTCATTACACAGTGCATTGAGGTAGTACAGGGTAAAACAATACAGAATGCAGAGTAAAGTGTCACAGCTACAGGGAAAGTGCGGTGCAGGTAGACAATAAGGTGCAAGTCCGAACTACAACAGATGCTTTACGGGAAAAAGCAACTGGAAGTGGCAAAGAGTTTGTCAGCTGGGACCCATGCATGTGTCAGTAAAGGAAAAAGTCGACAAGGTTCTTGGGAATGGAGCTGTGGAGTCATTGGCATCCGGTGAATATGCCCTTGCTCTACAGAAAAAAAGGCACTCTCAGTAATGCCACACTCCACTGCAGCCTCACAGTAAGGCAGCAACCCATCCTCAGTAATGCAGCAACCACAGCAGCCTCACAGTAATGTAGCAACCCATCTTCGGTAATGCAGCACACCACCACAGTCTTATAGTAATGCTGAAACCCATCTCAGTAATGCAGCAACGACTGCAGCCTCACAGTCATGTAGCAACCATCCTCAGTAATGCAGCACACCACTGCAGCCTCAGTGATGCAATGACTATTGCAGCCGCAGTGATGCAGCACTCCACTGCAGCCTCAATGACACAGCAGCCCACTGCAGCTTCAGTTATGCTGCACATCACTGGAGCTTCAATAATGCTGCACTCCAATGCAGCCTCAAGTATTGCAACAACCACCGCAGCCTCAGTAATAAGATAAGATAAGCTATCTTTATTAGTCACATGTACATCGAAACACACAGTGAAATGCATCTTTTGCAAAGAGTGTTCTGGGGGCAGCCTGAAAGTGTTGCCACACTTCTGGCACCAACATAGCATGCCCACAACTTCCTAACCTGTACGTCTTTGGAATGTGGGAGGAAACCGGAGCACCCGGAGGAAACCCACGCAGACACGGGGAGAACGTACAAACTCCTTACAGACAGCGGCGGGAATTGAACCCAGGTCGCTGGTACTATAATAGCGTAACGCTAACCACTACACTACCATGCCTGCCCATAATACAGCGCTCCACTGCCACCTCAGTATCTCAGCACCACTGCAGCCTCCGTAATGCAGCACCTGCTGTGCTGTCAGTAACGCATCACTCTACTGCCGCCTCAGTATATCGCGCAGGGTTAAGTCCCAGGGCTCGAATCACTAACCTTCAGAGCTGAGAGTGCCAGTGAGACGAGACCTCCAGCAGGCACCTTCCTTTATGTCCTCAGCTTGTTGCCTTGGGTCGGTCCCCTCAGTTCGAGTCAGCCCTGACCCTTCCTTAATGAATTGAAGCCATGTCTTTTAGCCTAAAGGTAGATTTTCCTGCTGATTGAGTTTGTAGTTATTCATTCAAGGGCAGCATTTATTGCCCATCCCATTTTACTTTTCTTTTAAACAGAAGCTGGTGATGAGCCACCTCCTGGAACCACCACAGTCTTTCTGGTGCTGCTGGGGAGAGAGCTCCAGGGTTTAGACCCAGCCATAACAAAGGACCAGCCATATATTCCCATATCGGGATGGTGTGTGTCGTGGTGGGGAGACTGGAGGTGCTGCTGTTCCCATGGGCCTGTTGGACTTATCTGTCTTGCTGGCTGATGCCGTGAGTTTGGGAGGTGCTGTTGGAATCGCCCAGGCAAGCAATTGCAATCCTGACCTCCGGCACCGTCTGCGTGGAGTCTGCACGTTCTCCCTGTGATCGCGTGGGTTTCCCCGGATGCTCGGGTTTCCTCCCACACTGCCTACTATAAATTGCCCCTAATGTGTGGGCGAGTGGTAGAATCTGGGGGGAGTTGATGGGGAAGTGGGGAGAATAAAATAGGATTCACGTAGGATGGATGCTTGACAGATGGCACGGACTTGATGGGCCGAATTTGTAGGTGGTACGTACTGTTGACACTTATGCCAGTGGTGGAATGATTTAAGGTTCTAACTAAGCTCTTCAGAAAAAGACATTTTAAAAGACATTTGGACAGGTACCGGGATAGGAAAGGTTTGGAGGGATACGGGCCAAACATGGGCAAATGGGACCAGCTCAGGTAGGCAACTTGGTCGGCATGGACGATTTGGGCCGAAGGGCCTGTTTTTGTGTGAAGCAACTCTATGACTCTGAACAGACAGTTTTGGAAGGGAATAATTTCATGACTATTCCTTTCTTGAAAACAATTTTCTCTTTGGAATCTCATTGCAGTGACAATTGTGAAGCAGGCCACCAAGCATGGATAGCTTTTGGACCAAAGCAGGAATGGTTCAATTATGCAGGAGTTAAGTGATTTAGATGAACAATTAAATGGGGGATTTTTTTTGTAACACTGTGTACGTCATTTTATCCAATTACAACTTCAGAGATACAAAACAGCTGTAATCCTTCAGGCCTGAGTGATCTGAAACTGTTCCAGCTTTTGGGAGCGTTTATAGTTACAGGGCTCTTGTGATAAAATTAGCTGTGGAAAAATACAGTTTCGACCAACACAGACACTTAAATTAAAAGGGTGAATCGAAAGTAATTAAGGATGGGCGATGAATGCTGGCTTTGCTGGCACTGTCCATATCCCAAGAAGTTAACAAAAAACATATCTATAAAAGGCAACAAACAATCTGCTGGAGGAACTCAGCAGGTCAGGCAGCCTCTGTGGAGGGAAATGTACCGTTGACGTTTCGGGTCGAGACCCATCCGACTCGAAACATTGACTGTCCATTTCCCTCCACGGATGCTGCCTGACCTGCTGAGGTCCTCCAGCAGATTGTTTGTTGCTGCAGGTTCCAGCATCTTGCATCTCTATATAAAAGCAGTTTGAAGCCAGCTAAGTTGTCGCACAGTGGTATCTGGGCAGAGTTGATGGGAATGTGGCAAGGGTAAATGAATTTCATGTATTATTGGTGGAGATTGATCAGTTAACTGGCCACTGTAAATTTCTCCCAATGTAGGCGAATTGTCAGAGGATGTCAGATAGTCGGAGAGGGTTGTAGGGAAGTACATGGGGGAATGGGATTGATGTGTTTGCCCTTCGAGCTGGTGGGCAGAAAGGCCTACTTTTATGTGGTAAGGAAATGTGAGCTCCACAGTGAGAGCAGTCCAGGCTCATGAGCGCACAGCCAAAGATCTCCCACCTGAGTCTGTGAACACAGTATTCATCAGAGAGATATGGCTGGGGTGTGGAGTCACTGAAGACCCTACGGGAGTGGGGTCTTCATCAATGGGATTATGGAATACAGCATAGGAAATGTAGGGTTATGCACTTTGGTAGGAAGATAAAATGTAGATTACTTTCTAATTGAGGAGAGAATTCAGAAATCAGAGATACAAAGCAACTTGGAAGCACTAGTTCAAGATTCCCTTAAGGTTAACTTGCAGGTTGAGTCAATAGTAAAGAAGGCAAATGCAATGTTGGCATTCAGAAGATACAGGAGCCTGAGGGCATGTACCACCAGGCTCAAGGACAGCTTCAATCCCACTGTGATAAGACTATTGAACAGTTCCCTTATACGATGAGATGGAATTGTTTGACCTTGCACCTTATTGTCTACCTGCAATGCACTTCCCCGTAGTTGTGACACTTTCCTCTATATTCTGTTATTGCTTTTACCCTGCACTACCTCAATGCACTGTGTAATGAATTGATCTGTACGAATGGTATGCAAGACAAGTTTTTCACTGTACCTCGGTACAAGTGACAATAATAAACCAATACCAATACCATTTTGAGAGGACTAGAATATAAAAGTAAGGACATAATGCTGAGGCTTTATAAGGCATTGGTCAGACCACATTTGGAGTATTGTGAACAACTTTGGGCCCCATATCTAAGGAAGGATGTGCTGGCCCTGGAGAGGGTTCAGAGGAGGTTCACAAGCATGATTCCGAGAATGAAAGTGTTGACGTATGAGGAACGTTTGATGTCCCTGGCCTGTACTCGATGGAGTTCAGATGGATGAGGGGGGAATCTTATAGAAACCAGGGGTCAGGATCGAACCCAGGTCACTGGAGCTGTGAGAGAGCAGCCATACCTGCAACTGCGTTGTTTGTTTTGGTACACAGTTTGTTTTAGAGCTCTTGCATCTTGCAGATATTGTTGTGGTTATAACCCGACAGCCCTTCCAATGAAGCACAAAGTAGAGGTTGTCCCTTGGTTACGACTGTCTGATTTACGGACACCCCTACATACAAACCAGCTCCCATAATATTATTAAGCTCAAAAGTCCGACGTACGTACACACATTCATTCTTATGAACAGCAGAACTAGTTTCCTCGCTCTCCATCCACTTTTAGTAATTGCCCTCATCACTCAGGGCATTGAGAACAGGAGTTGGGACATCACATTGCAGTTGTATAAGTCGTTGGTGAGGCCGCATTTGGAGTATTGTTCTTGGTCGCCCTGTTATAGCAAAGACGCAGTTAAACTGGAAAGAGTGCAGAGAAGGTTTATGAGGATGTTGCCAGGAGGGGCGGGGCTGAGAGGGATATGGACCGAATGCAGGAAATTGGGACTAGCTGGGTGGGCACCGTGGTCGGCATGGACTGGTTGGGCTGAAGGGCCTGTATCCGTGCTGTGTTGCTCTATTGTTCTTTACTTCTGGTCTTATCTGCATCAGATGCCACTCATCACAATACTGTGGAGGTACGATTACCGTATCCAGTGATTTTTGTGCATTTTCTGACTTACAGACAAAATCTACTTCTGGATGTCTGTAAAAATGGAAGCTGGTCATTATCCAGGGATGGGCTGTAGATCCCAAAATGTTATATGCACTTACTAAACTCCAAGTAGCCACTTGCAGAGGGATTGCTCTTTTGATTTCTTTCAATGTTTTGATACTTCAGATGAAACTGTACATGAATTAACAGTCTCAGGCTCTTCCCAGTCTGATGGTGCCACAACACAGCTGTGACCCACAGGGTGTCCTGTGGAGGGAGCTTCGCAAGTTCCCAGAGCGCCAACCCGGTTTGGCAGAGTGCCGACCAGATGCTGCCTGGTCTTGCCAGATACCTGGGTATGCAGAGACGGTGTTGTGATTTCAACAGCATTGGGGCCTTTGACAGGTTGTATGCATCCTCCTTGACAAACCTCATTGTGGGATGAACACTGGCTGATACTCTCCTAAACACACATGTTCAGGTGTTACAACAGAGACCAAACTGCAGAAAACACAGACCTGCTGCTAAAATACATTCAGCAAGCTCTGTATTCCTCGTCTAGATGAACCCTTGATTCACCCAGGCATAGAAAGCTATGGGCTTGAGAACAAGTACCACCAGGCTCAAGAACAGCTTCTATCCCGCTGTTATGAGGCTCTTGAATGGACCTCTTGTAGGCATGGTAGTGTAGCATTTAATGTAACGCTTTACAGCACCAGTGACTCGGGTTCAAATCCGGCCACTGTCTGTAAGGAGTTTGTATGTTCTCCCTGTGTCTGCGTGGGTTTCCTCCGGGTGGTCCGGTTTCCTCCCATGTTCCAAAAGACGTACGGGTTAGGAAGTTGTGGGCATGTTATGTTGGCGCCGGAAGCGTGGCGACACTTGCGGGCTGCCCCCAGAACACTACGCAAAAGATGCATTTCACTGTGTGTTTCGATGTACATGTGACTAATAAAGATATCTTATCTTATCTTAAAGATGAACTCTTGATCTTTCAATCTACCTCATGATGGCCCTTGCACCTTATTGTCTGCCTGCACTGCATTTTCTCTGTAGCTGTAACACTTTATTCTGCATTCTGTAATTGTTTTCCTTTTGTGCTACCTTAATGTGCTTATGTATGGAATGATCTGTCTGGATGACATGCAAACAAAAGCTTTTCACTGTATCTCAGTACATGTGACAATAATAAACCACTTACCAAATGCTGAAAGATCGGATTATTACGGGTGTCCACTGCTCAGTTTGGAGTCTTTCCATGTTGTACGACTCTAAGACCTGTGGCTCTTTCACTGGCTTTTTAAAACACTGTGATAGAGGTGTTTCTACTTGCAGCCAATCAGTGCACAGCAAGCTCCCACAATTAGATAATGATTGAATAATCCAGTAATATTGATTGACAGATAGACACTGGCAAGGATCATAGGGAGAACACGTTTACTCTTCTTCAGAACAGTGCAAGGAGATCTTTAGCATCCATCTGAGAGGGGAGAAGAAGTCTTTCTCTTTCTCAGTCTCTGGAGTGAGCTGATGGAGAGGGAGATCGACACCCACTGAATGGACACTGTGTCTCAGAGGGTCACAGAGTCACACAGCACGGAAACAAGGCCTTTGGTCCACCAGCCATCCACACTGATCCCATTTTATTCCCCCCAACAACTCCCCCCAGACCCTACTACGCACCAAGGGCAATTTACAGCGGCCAATTAACCCACCAACCTGCACTTCCTTGGAAACGGTGGAGGGCGGGGGTATTACAGATTACTCTGATGTTCAATTTTCTCTCTGCTTCTCAAGGTGTTGGGTCCTCTGTTGAATTCTGAAAATTTCCCAATCTTCAGTCGTACTGCTATTTTTGTCAACATTACAAAACCCATTCTTCTCATCCAGGACTATTTAAGTTCTCCTGTTAGCCACAGCTGGTCAACACTTCCTGATGAATTTTTATGCCTTAAACAGACGTGTGATTTTCATAAACTATGAATATCTTTAAATGTTAGCCACTGCCTGTGCACTGTCATACCTTATATTTTCTTATCCTACCACAGCAACATGACTCATCCTTTTCCAATTTGCTTTGTTTAGATTTAAGAGCCTGGCTTTGCATTGAACTAAATAACTATCAATCTTTATATAAAATTCTATTATATTATGCTTATTCTTCCATCAGGAACTTTAATCACAATATTATTAATTAGGTCTTTATTGTTAAGCAATACTAGATCTAGATACTAAATAATAGACAGTAAAACAGTTGAAAGCATTACTTTTAAACTTTATTTGAATTATTGCAAAGTATCCTTCAAAGCCTGAGACCTATAAGAGCACAGAATCTCCAACTCAAATCTGGTTGGACGTGTTGCCAGGGGTTTAATTACATTACTTCCTGTTTTCATCTGCTCTGTTCCCATTGATTGGCTGACCTGTCCGTCCTTGTGTTGTCCCGCATTCCCGTGATCAATTAGAACTTCAACGCTTACCTGATTGGTCAACGCTTGACCCCCCTATCAGACACCAATTCCGCACCTATAGTAGAAATGATAAGCCAAAATATTAGAAAGTATAAATGAAAACAAAAAGTTTTTTGCGGGGGGGAATTTGTTACCGGGATTGCTCAAAGCACATAGAACATAGAACAATACAGCACAGTACAAGCCCTTCGGCCCACAATGTTGTGCCGTCATTTTATCCTGCTCTAAGACCTATTATCTAATATCTAATATCTCTAATATCCCTTCCCTCCCACATAGCCCTCCATTTCCGTATCATTCATGTGTCTATCTAAGAGTCTCCTAAATGTCCCTAATGTATCTGCCTCCACAACCTCTGCCGGCAGTGCGTTCCACACACCCACCACTCTCTGTGTAAAAAACTTACCTCTGACATCCCCCTTATATCTTCCTCCGATCACCTTAAAATGATGCCCCCTGGTCGTGTGGAGGAAATTAACCTTTAATTCCTGGTGACTCCTGGAGGCTAGTTGCCACTGGAATTGTTTGAAGATTTGACTAGTTAAATCTGTTAAATGTAGACTTGCAACTTGTACGTGGAAAGGTAATTTCCAGGTGGCAGTATCCCTCTCGCTGCTCATTTAAGACCTGCTGAAAATCATTGGCAATGTTTTGTGGTCACCAGCCCTAATTCCTTTCATTTCATTTATTCGGGACATAGAGCTCACTGAAAAGACCAACACATTTCAAGCTGCCCTTGAAATGAGGGAGTTGCTTGTCCATTTCAAAGTCAACCACGTAGGGTGGGTTTGGAGTCACACAGGGACCGGACCAGGTAAGAACAACAGGTTTCCTTCTCTAAAAGGCGTTAGTGAAGTAGATGTTTCTTTTTAAACAACAGTCCAGTAGTTTTGTGTTTATCATGATAGGGGGCTACGTGGGATGGAAGGGTTAGATAGATCTTAGAGCAGGATAAAATGTCAGCACAACATTGTGGGCCGAAGGGCCTGTACTGTGCTGTAGTGTTCTATGTTCTATTACTTATAACCAGTTTTTTTGTTAGATGTTAGATTATTAATAAAAACTAAATTCTACTGCTGCTGCTGTAGTGGGATTTGAACTCAGGTCTCTGAGTTGTTGGTCCAGACCTCTGAATTACTCATCCAGTAATTTAACCACTGAACCACTGGCAATTTTTGTTTAATAATGCTGAAAATCTGAAATTTAAAATGAATTTTCAAGCTGAACTGTTAACTCTGTTTCTCTCTCCATAGATGTTGCCTGACCTGCTGAGTATTTCCGGCATTTCCTATTTTTATTAGGATGTCTTCATTTCGTAAAAGGCACTAAGGAAATGCAAGTTGTTGCTGAGGCCTGGATTTGAGCTCCTGGAACTGCAAATAAGAGACAATCCCATAAGTGTCAGGAAAAAATGTCAGGAGATAAAATTATAACAAAAATATTGTGAGTCCAACACTCAACCACGTGGAAAATAAATGAAAACCCACGTTCCTACACTTTACTTTAATTAAATGTCAGATAGCAGCTGCTACTATTGGCGGATAAATATGAAGCTTTAAGTGCTTAAGCGAAAAGGACACATGTAGATTCACAGAGTTATACAACATGGAAACTGGCCCTTCGGCCCAACTTGTCCATGCCGACCAAGGTGCCCATCTAAACTAATCCCATTTGCTTGCGTTTGGCCCATATCCCTCTAAACCGTTCCTATCCATATACCTGTCCAAATGTTTTGTAAAGATTGTAATTGTACCTGCCTCAACCACTCCTCTGGCAGCTCATTCCACATCCCCACCACCCTCTGGGTGGAAAAACTTACCCCTCATAACCCCGTTTAAATCTTTCCCCTCACCTTAAACCTATACCCACTAGTTGAGGACTCCACTACCCTGAGGAAAAAAACCATGACTATCTACCCTATCTACTGTATGTCCCTCATTGTTTTATAAGCTTCTATATCTCACAAGCACCTCAGATGTGTTCGTTAACAACAACAATGGATCTGAAGATTATCCTGTCTGCATAAAACACGTTGCTTTTGCTGGATAGCAACCGTGCACACAAGAAATCTCTTTACAAAACAGACGAGGAACTTGTATTTGGGGATTTACTACGGTATTGCAAAGGTTTTCCTCTGATACCCAAGACCTTGTTTGCAACCAATGTCTATTTGAGGCAATGAGTTGGTCTTTAAATATTTCAGTGTCAGGCTCACTTCCTTACACATTCAAACGCTGCATTGGCAATGGACAATTGAAGCTCAACAATGCTCAGAAATAAATGTAATTTGGCAGAGTTACGAGTTTGTAAATGTGTTTTCCTGATATTCTCCCTGGATACTCAGAGTAGCAGCATTGAAATGTCACTGAGGCAATTTGAGAGTTGGCCCATCAGTTTGCTTTAACAAGATTCAACCACTTGCTTAGAATCTGGACTGCAATCTCTTATTTACGACTTGAACTTTTAGTTCGGTTCGGGGTGTTCTTTTATTTTTTTTTCTGCTGTTTGCCAAAATTGATTCATTTTGGTTATTAAAATTCACTGAACTTTCAGTCTCTGTAAGCCCAAATAAACTGAAGGAACCACAAAGTCGTGGGTGTATGGACCATGTCCATGGACTGCTTCTGCAAACTATGTGCTTGCATAGATTTGTGATCTATGTACGACTTGCCAATTCTTACTAATTTAACCAAACTCAAGGGACTTGTTTGTGACTACAGCAAACCACCACGGGTGTAAGTATATTGACTGTAAGTGCAACCAACAAGTAAGTTACATACACTGCACAGAAGCAACGCTTAACAAAGACAGTTGTCACAATCTGTCCCTTGGAGACTTGTCCATTGAGCAACCGTGCTGTGATCTCTTTTCCTCTTGCTGTGTCCTGTTGACAGCAGATTCCCTTATTTCATTTTGTGGTTTCTCTCTCTCTCTCTCTCTCTCTCTCTCTCTCTCTCTCTCTCTCTCTCTCTCTCTCTCTCTCTCTCTCTCTCAACCTCTTTCTCTCACACAATCTCTCTCTCTCAACCTCTCTTTTTCTCTCACAACCTATTTCTCTCTCTCAGTCTCTCTCTCTCACAACTTCTATCTTTCTTAATCTCTCTCACAGCCTCTCTCTCTCAATCTCTCTCTCACACACACACACATCCGTATGCTTTTACCCTTCAATTTTGTTCAACAACGACCAATTCTTAGAGCCCTCTTACCCCCACACCCACCCCGATCCCCTTCAAAAACATATATTATGTTTCACTTATCACTAACCCCTCCTCTTCTTTTGCGGATTGAGCAGTCCTATATCTGCTTTTATGTTGTTTGATTCATATCAAACATTTTTCTCTCTCTCACAGACTAGAATAGACTGAATGGGGTAGAAGCGTAGAGAGATACAGCAAGGAAGCAGGCCTTTCGGCCCATCGAGTCTATGCTGACCATCAACAACCTATTTACATTAATCCCATTTTTTATTTTCCCCACATTCCCATCAACTCCCCACAGATTCTGCCCCTCACCTACACACTAGGGGCAATTTACAGCGGCCAGCGACCTGCACGTCTTTGGAATGTGAGAGGAAACCCACACAGTCACAGGAAGAAGGTACAAACTCCACACAGACAGCGGCCGAGGTCAGGATTGAACTCGGGTCTCCGGCGCTGTGAGGTGGTGTCTCTACCTGCTGCGCCACTGTGCCGTCCACACACCCATTGTCTGGAATACTATCCCAAATATTGTTTGCTTTAGCAATGTGGCCCTCTGGACATTCCAACCTTCCTTTACTCTCTCTATCCTGACCCCACTTGTTGGGTGTTCCGGGTAGATTTAATGGAAATTGGTAAATTGGTTTATTATTGTCACATGTACCGAGGTACAATGAAAACTTTGTTTTGCATGCTATCTATACAGATCACATCAGTGCATTGAGGTAGTACAAGGGAAAACAATAACAGAATGCAGAACAAAGTGTTACAGTTACAGAGACAGTGCAGGCAGACAATAAGGTGCAAGGCCAAGACGAGGCAGATTGTGAGGTCGAGAATCCATCTTATCGTACTAAGGGACCATTCAATAGTCTTATAACGGCGGGATAGAAGCTGTCCTTGAGCCTGGTGGTACGTGCTTTCAAGCTTTTGTATCTTCTGCCTGACGGGAGAGGGGAGAAGAGAGAATGTCCAGGGTGGGAGGGGTCCTTGATGATAGTGGCAACACTTGAGGGCTGTCCCCAGCACATTCTCAGTAACGTAAAAAGACGTATTTCACTGTGTATTTCGATGTACATGTGACTAATAAATAAATATCTAATAAATACGTTATATCTACTTTCCCGAGGCAGCGGGAAATATATCAGGGTGGAAGTGGGGTGAAGATTTAAAGTGACATGTGACTGCAAGGTCAAGATTTGCTTCACAGACTCAACGGAGACGTAGAGTAAAACCTCCTGCGAGTTTGTACGTGTTCGGGCAACACCTCTGCAGATAGTTCTTCAACAGGATAAGCAATCACCCGGGATTGGCTCCAGCCTTCTGCTGACGCCTTGCAGGGCTGCTGTGTTGTATGTTAATGCAGTTTGTGGAAGATCACACAGGACATGTCAACGGGCCGTCTGGTCAACGAGAGTCACGCCAGCACTGCGCCGCACTATCCTTGACGTGCTGGTCTGCTCACTGCTGTCGAGTAGGCCCACAGGCACCTGAAGGCCTCTGCCACGCTTGATTCACGAGCCGGCATGTTACAAAGACTGTATTACCCGTGACTGCTTCCTGAGGCAGAATCCTCTATCTGCTCTGTGTGTAGGCTGCAGCACCATAACTTTTCCAGCCCCTGATTCTTCCCAGGATCCCCAACTTTTCCTGCACCCTTCGCCGTGGTCTGTTCCACTCTCGGTGGCCCTGGGTCACGTGCAGAGAACACCAAAGAAACGTTTGCCCCCATTTCCCCTGCAGAGTCTGCCACTGTGACTATCCTCAGTCTGATGCAGAACTTGCAGACTGCCCCAGAGTGATGAACTGTTGTCTTTGTGTCATTGAATGAGCTGTGCCTCCATCTCACATGTTCTCATGTGATAGGGAAGGAGGCCATTTGGCCCATCTGTGCTGGGTCTCTGAGCAATCCCATTCCTCCACTTATTTCCCTGTAACCTATGTCCATTATCCCCCACCAGTCACTTACACACAGACAGCAGCCAAGGTGGGAATCGAACCCAAGTCACTGGAGCGGTGAGACAGCTGCACTACCTGCTGCACCACCGTGCCGCCATCTGTGATCTACAAAATCTTGGAAATCTTTACCAATCCCTTACATATCCTTATTATTGATTTCAAACCCTGATTGAACAAACCCTATCCTTATTAGCATCACAGTTTGAGTTAATGATTAAATAATTATTATTTTCTTAGTAATTTGATCCTGGATTTATTTTTACCTATTAGATACACCTCATTGTTAACACTAACTCATTGCTTGCACTACTGTCCTTATGTTTAGTTTAGTTTATTTGGTTGTGTAAGTTACGTATAATGTATGTTAAGTCTATGTTAACATATATTTGTCCCCATGTAAAGCACTGTGCTGCTGAAGCAAAAAGCCCCCTTTGGTGGCATTTATACCCTGGGTATATATTTCTATGACAATAAACTTAAACTTGACTTGAACTTGAACACATTCATTGCTGATTGATGCTCCAAGGGACAGGGGAACTCTTCAGGGCATTTGTTGACCCTCTGTCTTTTCCGCACATCTTTCCTGTTTTAGTCCAAGGTCTTGATCTCTCTTATCAGTGACAATAGAACATTGAACAGTACAGCACAGGAACAGGCCCTTCAGCCCACAATGTCTGTGCTGAACACAATGCTGAATTAAACTAATTCTCTTCTGCCGGCACGTGATCCATATCCCTCCGTCCCTGCATATTCATGTGTCTATCTAACAGCCTCTTAAACACCTCCATTGTATCTGCTTCCACCATTAGCCCTGACAATCACCACTCTCTGTGGGTTCCAGGCACCCACCACTCTCTGTGTAAAGCAAAAGCCTGCCCTGCACATCTCCTTTAAATGTCCCCTCTCTCACCTAAGATGCATAATACTTGATGCTTTCAGGTCAGGTCTGATTTATTAATCATTTTCTAAAAATAAAATCCTATTAGAAAGCTCCAAGATGTTTTACAACTAGTGTAAGATCCTTTGAAGTTTAGTCACTGTTCTGATGTGGGAAACAGTAAGGCCAGCTTGCACCAGCAAAATCCCACTGAGATAAATGGTTTGCTTGTCCTATTTTTGGTGATGCTCGTTGCGGGAGAAATTGTCTGTCATCTTTAAAGCTTTTGACAACATATCTCCTCCACAAGTTCTCCAAATGCATGTCTCAAGTTACAGATCCCTGAAATTTAAGTTGGAATCCTCCAATGTGAAATGACATTAAAGAGAGCACCGGATACTTCAAGGTTCAGATAACTGTGCTCCTTGTTTGAATTAAAATCTAGGAAGGTACAATACTACAATGTGCAAAGGGTACAATCATCCATTACAGTATCATCAAAACCTCCCACATAAGGCACTTGTCCACAGAACATGGACACAATCAACCTGATCATCTTACACCTGCAATGTTATTTGGTTCTGAAGTTGCCCTTTGGGAAAAATATTGAAAGCATTAGTGCTTATCATACAGTTCACGAGGAGTGCTGTCCAGCTCACTATCTCGGCCTTGAACATTGTGCCTCGGTGCAGCGTGGTGTCTGTTTTGCAGGCGTTGCCCAGTCTCCCAGGTGCCCAGAATAAAGGGCAGGAAGCAGGCATAATCACTCTTTTGCCCCGTGGATTTTTGCAACGAGGAAAGATTGGGTAGGCTGGGCTTGTTTCAGTGGAATGAGGGAAATTAATTCGGCAGATCCTTGGGATGAGAGAGTTTGTGCTACAGGGTGAGTGGACTAAGCCTTTATTCCCTAGAGTTTAGAAAGATGCAAGGTGATCTCACTGAAACTTACACAATTAAGATGAGGTGAGATGAGATTTCTTTATTAGTCACATGTACATCGAAACACACAGTGAAATGCATCTTTTGCGCAGAGTGTTCCGGGGGCAGCCCACAAGTGTCGCCACGCTTCTGGTGCCAATATAGCATGCCCACAGCTTCCTAATCTGTATGCCTTTGGAATGTGGGAGGAAACTGGATCAGTCGGAGGAAACCCTTGCAGATACGGGGAGGACGTTCAAACTCCTTACAGACAGCGGCCAGAATTGAACCCGGGTCGCTGGTGCTGTAATAGTATTACGCTAACCGCTACACCACCATGCCTGCCCTTTATTTTGTTACTTGACAAGGTAGGAGCAGAAATAGAACATAGAACTCCCAGTAGGCTAGGACTCCCAGTAGTGTAGCGGTTAGCGTAACGCTATTACAGCGCCAGCGACCCGGGTTCAATTCCGGCCGCTGTCTGTAAGGAGTTTGTACGTTCTCCCCGTGTCTGCGTGGGTTTCCTTCCGGTGCTCCGGTTTCCTCCCACATTCCAAAGACGTATGGGTTAGGAAGTTGTGGGCGTGCTATGTTGGCGCCGGAAGCGTGGCGACACTTGTGGGCTGCCCCCAGAACACGTTACGCAAAAGATGCATTTCACTGTGTGTTTCAATGTACATGTGACTAATAAAGATATCTTATCTTATCTTTTCTTATCAGTGATGTAATCATTCTATAATTCTATGGTGCTGGGGTGCCTAAAGTCAGACAGAAAGCTTCATTACATTGAAACAGCAGTGGGGTGGGTACGTGAAGAGGTGTGAGCTGCAGGGCTAGAGAGCTACAATCAAACCAGTGATCTAGTTCCATAATTCACTTCAACTAACTCAATCCTGAAACCCATGTAGGACACAGAACTTTACAGCACAGGAGCAGGCCCTTCAGCCCACAATGTCTGTGCTGACCATGATGCCAAATTAAACTAATCCTTGCTGCCTGCACATGGTCTGTATCCCTCCATTCCCTGCCTGTTTAAATGGCTCTTAAACACCCCGATCATATCTGCTTACACCACCACCATCTTGGGGCACAGATAGGGTGAATGCACACAATCTTTTTCCCAGCGCAAAGGGAATCAAAAACTAGAGGGTGTAGGTTTAAGGTGAGAGGTGAAAGATTTAAAAGGGACCCGAGGGACAACAACTTCACCCTTGGATGGAATGAGCTGCCAGAGGAAGTACTTGAGGCAGGCACAATAATGACATTTAAAGGATGTTTGGACAAGTACATGGATGGGAAAGATTGAGGGATATGGGCCAAACTTGGGCAAATGGGACTAGCATGGGTGGGCACTTGGTCAGCATGGATGAGTTGGGCCGAAGGGCCTGTTTCAGTGCTGCATTACTCTATGACCTCCACTGACAGCAAGTTCCAGGTACCTGCCACTCTGTGTGACAAACCTACCTTGCAAATCTCCTTTAAACTTTCCCCCTCTCACCTAGAGCTGTGCTCTCTAGTGTTGGACATCTCCATACATAGTTTCCCCTGTTCAGATATAAAACCTTCATTTACTTTCACATTCAATATAAAATTCTATCATGTTATCGTTACACTCCTCCAAGGGCTCTGTTACCAAAAGATGATGAATCAGTACTTGGTTTAAAATAACCTTTTCCCTAACTAGTGCCTCAGAATACTGATCTGCAGGGGTATGGGTCCACCACTGGAAGGTAGGATTAGGTTAGGTTTCTCTTTCTCAACTAGCAGAGACAGGAGGGGACGAACAGCCTCATGTGTTGTAAATTTTCTCAGGTTCGATGAAGTTATGCTGAGTAAGAGACAAATTGGAGAAGTCCTTTATCCAAACCTTAACTAGACCCCACATTCTGCTGCTTTGCAGTTTAGAATGGATAGTTATGATGGCAGCTCTAATCTTAACCTCCAGTAGGTTCCGGTTAAGCAGAGTCTTGGCTTTAAAATTCTCATCCTTGGGTTCAAATTGCTTCACCATCTCGGCCCTCCCTAAATCTCCAGCCTGCAACCCTCTGAGCTATCAGCATCAATTCTGACCTCCTGGTCATCCCCAATTTCCATCACTCCAACATTGGCTGTAGTGCCTTTGGTTGACTGGGCTCCAAACTCTGGAATTCGCTTCCTAACGCCCTCCATCTCCCGACCTATCTCCTCCTTTTGAGATACTCTGTAAAACCTCCCAAGTACTTGGTAGGGTCTCCCTGTATCTCTTCATATGTAGCTCAGCACCAGTCTGGGTTTGAATGGTATTGGTATTGGTTTATTATTGTCACTTGTACAGTGGAAAACTTGACGAGCAGACTGTTCGTACAGGTCAAATCATTACACATTGCATTGAGGTAGTACAGGGTAAAAACAATAACAGAATACAGAATAAAGTGTCACAGCTACAGGGAAGTGCATTGCAGGTAAACAATAAGGTGCAAGGTCAAACAAGTCCATCCACATCTAACCTCCAGCTCGTCACAGACCTGTTCAGCCGAGCGTGCGTGGGAATCTGGGATCAGCAGATCTCCTCTGGAATGCTGTCTTGTCCGTCGGCTTGATTTGCCCCAGGGGCTTTGGGAGCGATCGGTACGGCCACAACAAGCAGACGGCATTCTCCAAAGCCCATAACAGCACAGCAACTGGTAACAGAATGCATCAATAAGCCATCAGACTCTTCAGCAGCTCCTGAGTAGGGGGTATATTAGTGCTGAATATAATCATATTTTGATCAATAGAAGAACTATGAGATAATATCAGTTTTATTTAGTGAGCCGGTCTTCTATCCATTTACAGATAATCTTTTGCTGCAAGTGATTTTTGTTTTATCAAAAGTACATTTGGCTGGAGTTAGAAATGAGCAGGGTGAATGGGTCTATAACTCATTTCACACAAGCTGCCAACGGCAGCCAGATCGGAGAGCATTGATCAGAGTTCAACAGAGAGAATCAATCTGAGCACTGGTGACAGCTCACCTTTCAAAGGCCTTGGTGTTACTGGTGCCCAAAGGTAGGCAGGATTGTATCAAACGTACAGCACAGAGACAGGCCATCCAGCCCCTCTTTGTATTGGTGTTTAGCAGTTAGAGACACAGTAGTGTAGCGCTTAGCATAAACACTATTACAACACAAGCGACCCCGGTTTAATTCCGGCCACTGTCTGTAAGGAGTTTGTACGTTCTCCCCATGTCTGTGTGGGTTTCCTCTGGGTGCTCGGGTTTCCTCCCACATTCCAAAGACGTATGGGTTAGGAAGTTGTGGGCATGCTATGTTGGCGCCGGAAGCGTGGCGACACTTGCGGGCTGCCCCCAGAACACTCTACGCAAAAGATGTATTTCACTGTGTGTTTCGATGTACATGTGACTAATAAAGATATCTTATCTTATCCTCCCACCTTCCTCAGAGGATTTCTGTTCAAAGTCAAAGTCAAGTTTATTGTCACATGCACAAGTCCATGTGTGCACAGGTGCAATGAAAAACTTACTTGCAGCAGCATCACAGGCACATAGCATCAGATAAGCAGCATTCACAAGAGAAACGTAAACTAAACATAAATTATACGCGATTTTTACAAGAAAAAACACAATTAGAGCTTAGTGCAAAGTGATCAAAGTGGTCACGGCGTTGCTAGCCTGTTGTGATTAGGGTTGTGCCGGTTGGTTCAAGAACCGAATGGTTGAAGGGAAGTATCTGTTCTTGAACCTGGTGGTGTGGGACTTCAGGCTTCTGTACCTCCTGCCCAATGGTAGCTGCAAGAAGATGGCATGGCCCGGATGGTGGGGATCTTTGATGATGGATGCTGCCTTCTTAACGCATTGCCTCCTGTAGATACTACTGATTGTGGGGAGGTAGTGTCCATTGGACAGAGTCCACTACTCTCTGCAGCTTCTTACCTTCCTGTGTATTCGAATTGCCGGACCAGACCATTCTTTGGAGTTTGGAAGATTAAAGGGCAATCTTACTGCAACAGATAAAATCCTCAGGGTACGTGACAGGGTAAATGTTGAGATGCTTCCACCAGTGGAAGAGCTTCGAATGAGGGCACATAGTTACAAGATTGGAGGTGGTCATTTAAAGCTGAGCTATGTAGAAACTTCTGGGTGGTGAATCTCTGGAACTCTCTCCCGCAGGGTTGTGGAGGCTGAATCATTGTGGGGTAATTAAAAGAGGAGTTGGATAAATATTTGATAGATCGGAGGATTGAGGGGTATGGGGAACTGGTACAGAAAAGGAGTTGAGGCCTGGAGCTGATCAGCCATGATCAGTTCGAATGGTGGGGCAGGTCTGAGGGGCCGAATGGTCCACTCTTGATCCTATTTTCTTGTGCTCTTATGGACCAAGAAGCAAGAGAAGGCTATCAGGTCCTTGTTCCACCATTCCATAAGACCATAAGACCACAATGGCAGAAGTTGGCCATTCGGCCATTCGGCCCATCGAGTCTGCACCACCATTCTATCACGAGCTGATCCATTCTCCCACTTAGCCCCACTCCCCCGCCTTCTCACCATAACCTTTGGTGCCCTGGTTACTCAGGTACCTACCAATCTCTGCCTTAAATACACCCAATGACTTTGCCTCCACAGCCGCCCGTGGCAACAAATTCCACAGATTCACCACTCTCTGGCTAAAGAAATTTCTCCACATCTCTATTCTGAATGGGTGCCCTTCAATCCTGAAGTCGTGCCCTCTTGTACTAGACTTCCCTACCATGGGAAACAACTTTGCCACATCTACTCATCCAGGCCTTTTAACATTCGAAATGTTTCTATGAGGTCCCCTCTCATTCTTCTGAACTCCAAGGAGTACAGCCCAAGAGCCGTCAAGTGTTCCTCATATGTTAACCCTCTCATTCCTGGAATCATCCTAGTGAATCGTCTCTGAACCTTCTCCAACATCAGCACATCCTTTCTTAAATAAGGAGCCCAAAACTGCTTCTGGGCTTGACTGATCTTTATCTATCCTGAAACATTCCACTTAATCTTGTCTCACAACTTTCCCATTTTCCCTGATTCCCTCAGTGCCCAGAAATCTAACCATTCTCCTTTGAATGGACCCCGTGACTCTGAGTTTCCACAGCCTTCAAGGGCCAAGAACTCCAAGGATTCACCACTCTCTGTGTGAAGAAATTTGTCCTCATCTCTGTCCTTTTTCCCAGGGTAAGGGAGTTCAAGAACTAGAGGGCACAGGTTTAAGGTGAGAGGGGAGAGATCTAATAGGAGTCTGAGGGGCAACCTTTACACCCAGAGGGTGGTCAGTATATGGAACAAGCTGCCAGAGGAAGTGGTTGAGGCAGGTACATTAACAACATTTAAAAGACATTTGGATAGGTACATGGATAGGACAGGCTTAGAGGGATATGGGTTAAATGCGGGCAAATGGGATGAGCTTTAATGAGTATCTTGGTTGACATGGATGAGTTGGGCCGAAGGGCTTGTTTCTGTGCTGTATGACTCTATGACCCTAAGACTATGGTTCTAAATGTCTTCACCTTATTCTTCACCTGCTCCCAGATTCCTCAGCCAGAGGAAACCTTCAGCCTAGCAAGGTCTTTAGGAATTGTGTAAGTTTTAATGAGATCTCTTGTTATTCTTCTGAACTTTAGAGAATCCAGTCCCAGCCTACTTTAATCTCTCTTTATCCGGCAAACCTCCAGGCCTTGAACCATTCCAGTGAATGGTTAGTGCGCCTCCACTGTGGCAATTCATCCTCTTTCCGGTAAGCATTCCAAAACTGTGCACAATAGAACCTAGAACAGTACAGCACAGAACAGGCCCTTCGGCCCATGATGTCTGTGCTGACCATGATGATAAATTAAACTGCACGTGGTCCATCCATATCCCTCCATTCCCTGCCTGTTCATATACGCCTGTCTAAGTGCTCCTTAATGTTGCTATCGATCTCCTTCCATCAGCTCCCCTGGCAACACATTCTATGCACCTGCCACTCTCTGTGTAAAAAAAACTTGCCTCGCACATCCCCTTTAAACTTTCCCCCTCTCACCTTAAAGCTACACCATCAAGTATTTGACATCCTGGGGGAAAAAAACTATGTCTATCCCATCTATGCCTCTCAATATTTTATAAGTTTCTATCAGGTCGGCCTCAGGCATCCTGGTGAACCTCTTCTGCACCCTCTACAAAGCCTCCACATCCTTCCTGTAATGGGGCGACCAGAACTGCACACAATGCTCCTAACCAAAGTTTTATACAGCTGCAAAATGATTTGCAAGCTTTTAAACTCAATGTCTCGTCTGCTGAAGGCAAGCATGCCATATACCTTCTTTACCACCCCATCTTCTTGTGTTGCCACTTTCGGGAACTATGGCCTTGCACCCCAAGATCTCTCTGGACATCAATGTCCTGAGGATCCTGCCATTTACTGAGTAAATACCCCAGGTACGATCCAACTTAAGCCCTGTATAATTGCAATAAGATTTCCTTATTCCTTCATTTAAAATCTTTCTTAAAAAAACATGAACATACCGCTTCCCTTCCCTGCTGCACCTGTGTATTGACCTTAAATAAATAGTGTATCTCTCGCCAGTGAACAAGCACTGTTTGTGCGTCAAACTGGATGACCTCACAATGTTCCAACTCACCGACCCATTCAGCTTTATCTCCCTTAAACCTCTTTAAATCAGGAGTTCCTTCGCTCTACCAGAGACATCCACATCCCACAACTGAAAGACTTTCCTTATTTGTCCCAATTACTCCCTGCGGTAATGAGTTTTTCTAACCATAAGCCTGGTGAAGAGCTTCTCCGGAATTCCTCTTGGATTTATTAGTGACTAGCTTTACTCCACAACTGGGAACATCTCCCATCCATCCAACCGTCCGTCATTTTCAAGAATTCTCTCAGGTCACTTCCCAACGATTCCGTCCAGAGAAAAAGACCTGGAATGTTCAGCTGTTCCTGATGAATAAAACCACTCAGTGCCTGGAATATCTGATTTAATCTTTCATCACAGAAACCCACATAGTGAACATATTTTCATGTGGTTCAATGCATGTTTAACATAGTTTGTCTGCTTTCCGATACTGTTCTGGAAACAAAACCCAATCCTTTCTTTGTGCTTTCTACAGCCCTTTTGACCGACTGTAAACGATTTGCCGATTTGTTGTTCTTCTTTGTTTTGCTTTCTCAGATCATGTAGATGTTAATTTCCCAGGCAGTTTGTGACCTCCTTATCACAGTGGTCGACATGTACCATCTCTACCCAATCTATCATATAAACAGACAACGCTGGAAATGCTCAGCAGGTTGGATAGCATCCACGGAGGGACAAATAGATTGGATTAGATTAGTTTGTTGTCACATATGCCAGGGTGCAATGAAATTCCTTGCTCAAGTGAAGCTCACAGAGTAAACAGTATACAAGGTCATAATAAATACAGCAACAAAGATTGTCTTGCATTCAGAAGTAGTGCAAAAACCAGATACAAAAGTGAGAGTCATGGAATAACCGAGAGAAGTAGAATTAAGGGTTCGAGAACATGGCAGCACCATTGGGGAAGGGGATGTGAAAGAAGTGATTGGTGCCTAAGTCTGATAGCAGTGGGGAAGAAGCTGTTTTTAAATGTTAGCCTCACCAGCAATGCACGCATACTGAAAAGATAAGATAGATAGATCTTTATTAGTCACATGCACATCGAAACATACAGTGAAATGCATCTTTTTGCGTAGAGTGTTCTGGGGGCAGCCCGCAAGTGTCGCCACGCTTCCGGCGCCAACATAGTATGCCCACAACTTCCTAACCTGTACGTCTTTGGAATGTGGGAGGAAACCGGAGCACCCGGAGGAAACCCATGCAGACACACGGGGAGAATGTACAAAGTCCTAACAGACAGCGGCTGGATTTGGACCCCGGTCGCTGGCGCTGTAAAGCATTATACTAACCGTTACACTACCGTGCCTGCCCTAAATGAGTTATCCCTACTGGGTCCTTGCTCTTTCCTCAGAGCCCTGCAGATTTCTCCCCTCACTCTTTGGGCAGAAGATACAGAAACTTGAGAGCGCGTACCACCAGGCTCAAGGACAGCTTCTATCCCACTGTTATCAGACTCTTGAACGGACCTCTCATGCGCTGAAAGATCTCCCAATCAACCTTGTTGTGGCCCTTGCACTTTATTTGTCTACCTGCACTGCACTTTTTCTGCAAGTGCAACACTCAATTCTGCATTGTTTTTCTTTGTACTACCTCGATGTACTTGTGTATGGAACGATCTATCTGGATGACACACAAACAAAAGCTTTTCACTGTATATCGGTAAATGCAAAAATAGTAAACCAATAGCAATACTAATTCCCTTTTCCCATTGAATTTGCTTCCAGACAACAGCACAGTTCAGACCACAACGACCCGTCTCATATACAAAATTAAAATCCTCCCCTTCTCCTCTCTCTCTCAAGTGCTAGAAGCATGTGTGTCCACTGGTGACCGACATATTTACCACTGATGAAAGCCCCTTGTGGATCTGAGCAGGAATTTCTCATGGGCATCGTTTGGAAAGTTGGAGGTGCTGGGACACCACAACTCTTGAGATGAATCAAGTGACCTAACTCTGATGTTTTCTTTCATGAGGCAAGTTGACCCTGTTTGAGCAGACACATGGTTTATTGTCCTACTGATGTGGGTAACAGATTAAACAGAGACCGGCCCCGAGCACTGACTGCAACAAGTTAGGCAGCACCAGAATAGCCAGAGGCAACTCCAGTCAGAATGTCAGATGTGGGCCATGCTGATGTGCCCTCGGAGATCTATTGCCCCACTTTTACATCTTCCAAAAACTCAGAGGACTTTCTTTTCTGTGAAGTGAGGCACCAGTCAGCCTGTTCACAGGAATAGTGTAGACTTGTATCCACATGACCTCTTGGGCCGAGAGGTGATTTCATTTAAACAAGCAAAAAGAAGTAAATAAAACACTGGGTCAAAGTGTTCCTTTCTGCTGTGAGTGTGGTGAAATGTTATTATCTTTAAAAAAGTCAAAGGATTGTAGAGCCAAAGAATTTTACAGAACAGAAGGAGCCCAAGCTAACAGAAAATGTGTGATCTAGCCTAACCCTACTTCTCAGCTCCTGAAGGTCTCATCATGTGTGCACAAGAGACACAAGAGACTGCAGATGCTGGAACCTGGGGTGAACAACAAATACTGGAGGAAGTCAGTGGGTCAAGAAGCAGATGCAATGGTGGAGAAGGGGTGCCATCTCTTCTACTTTCTTTGAAGGTTAAGGAGATCCGTCACATCACCAAATACTCTAATAAACTTCAACACTGTTGCAAATATCCTGACTGGTTGCATCACGGCCTGGTACAGTAATTCCAATGCACAGGAACGCAAGAGGCTGCAGAGAGTGGTGGACACAGCCCAGTCCATCATGGACACAACCCTCCCCACCACTGACAGCATCTACAAGAGGTTCTGCCTCAAGGAGGCAGCATCTATCATCAAGGACCCTCACCATCTTCTCGCTGCTACCATCGGGCAGGAGGTACAGAAGCCTGAAGTCCCACACCACCAGGTTCAGGAACAGCTACTTCCCTTCAACTCTCAGGTTCTTGAACTGACCTGCACAACCCTAACCCTACCTCAGCAACGGAAAACTACGGACCACCTCTTGCACTGCCATGGATTGTCTCTGATTGTGTGTGTTTTTGCACTAATATCTTGTTTTGCATAGTCCTTTTCTTCACTGTCTTGTATCATTTATGTACAATTTATGTATAATTTATATTTGTATGTTGTCTGTAACTACGTGCCTGTGATGCTGCTGCAAGCAAGTTTTTCATTGTACCTGTACCTCACCGTACTTGTGCACATGACAATAAACTTGACTTGATCTGTGGAGGCAAAGCAATAGCTGACGTTTCGGGTTGAGATCCTACATCTGAACAGTTTATATGACGTGAAGGATTCCCCTCTCCCATTGGGAAGAAGATACAAAAGCCTGAAAGCACGTACCACCAGGCTCAAGGACAGATTCTATCCCACTGTTATAAGACTATTGAACAGTCCCCTAGTACGACAAGGTCCTCACAATCTGCCTCGTTATGGCCTTGCACCTTATTGTCTGCCTGCACTGCACTTTCTCTGCAGCTGTTACACTTTATTCTGCATTCTGTTATTGTTTTACCTTGTATTATCTCGATGCACTGTATGAATGGTATGCAAGACAAATTTTTCACTGTACTTGGTACATGTGACAATATTAAACCAATTCCAATTCCTTTCAGGTCATGAGTTCCTGGCCAAACCATTAAAAATATTTCCCTCACCTCCCATCCAATACTTTGACCTTCTGAGATAAACCTAGGCCCCTGGTCGTCAAAATCTCTGTGAGGAGAAATGGAGTCTTCCTGTTCACTGTATCTATACCCATCTCAAAGCGGCTGCACAGGTTGACTCTGTGGTTAAGGCGGCATATGGTGTATTGTCCTTCATCAATCAGGGAATTGAATTTAGGAGCCGTGAGGTATTGTTGCAGCTATATAGGTCCCTGGTCAGACCCCACTTGGAGTATTGTGCTCAGTTCTGGTCGCCTCACTGCAGGAAGGATGTGGAAGCCATAGAGAGGGTGCAGAGGAGATTTACAAGGATGCTGCCTGGAATGCGGAGCATGCCTTATGAAAGCAGGTTGAGGGAACTTGGCCTTTTCTCCTTGGAGAGACGGAGGATGAGGGGGGACCTGATAGAGGTGTATAAGATGATGAGAGGTATTGATAGGGTAGATAGTCAGATTCTTTTCCCCAGGGCTGAATTGGTGGCCACAAGAGGATATAGGTTTAAGGTGCTGGGGAGTAGATATAGAGGAGATGTCAGGGGTAAGTTTTTTACTCAGAGAGTGGTGAGTGCGTGGAATGGGCTGCCGGTAATGGTGGTAGAGGCGGATACGATAGGGTCTTTAAAGAGACTGTTAGATCGGTATATGGAGCTGAGTAAAATAGAGGGTTATGGGTAAGCCTAGTAACTTCTAGGGCAGGGACATGTTCGGCACAGCTTTGTGGGCCAAAGGGCCTGAATTGTGCTGTAATTGTTCTATGTTCTATTTTCTATCTTAAATTTATCCACCTAAGTCAAATCTCTCCTCAGTCTGATCCAAAGCCAGGTTTTCCTCTCCAAACCTGGTAGCAGCCTTGTGAATCCTGTCTGCACTATCTCGTGTGTTCTCAGAACCTTCCTGTCATGTGGTGACCAGAACCTGACACAGTGATCTAGCTGTGGCTGACCTAATGCTTTATTCAGTTTATAGTATGACCTCTTGCTCTTGGAGTCTGTGCCTCAGCTGATAAAGGCAAGGGTCCTATTTGTCTCCCTAACCCCTTTATCTGCCTGTCTTGAAACCTTCAAGGATTTGTGGATATCTCCATCAATCTCCTTACAACATAGGAGGCCATTCAGCCCAATGAGTCAATGCCAGCCCACAGAGCAATCCCATCCTCCCAATAATTTCCCTGTATCCTATTCTCCCTTCATCCTCATCAGGTTCTCCCCTCAGATTCTTCCCTTCACCTACACACTATGTACTGCGGCCAATTAACCTAGCGACCGGCACATCTCTGGGATGAGGGAGGAAACCAGAGCACCCGCAGGAAACCCACGCAGTTACAGGGAGAACGTGCAAACTCCACAGAGGTAGCACCGGAGGTCGGGATCGAACCCAGGTGACTGGAGCCGTGAGGTAGCAGCTCTATTAGCTGCACCTCTGTGTTGCCCCAATCCTGAGGGTGTGAAGACTGGGGAGGAGCTGCAGAGAAAGGGAGAGATGGGGACACAGGGACATTTGATAAGTACGAGGATTTTAAAATTGGGGCATCGGATTCAGGTTAGTGAGCAACTGTGAGTGAGGTGGGTGGATTAGACTTGGTGTGAGTCGGGACATTGACTCACAGCCTGTGAACTTCACTGTGGTGGGACATCAATCATCATAGAGAGTCCATGAGGCTTTAGTGACACTGAGGGAACTTTAGTGAGAAATTTCTCAACAGAAGGAAAAGTTAAATTAACAACAGACTCACCTTGCTAGCTGGCCAACCACAGGTAGGCTCGTTGTCCCTGGGAATCCCAAGGACTGATCCAAATCCGTACCATCAGGGATTTACAGCAGGGAGCAGGTCACATCTTACTGAGTGTGAACAAATGGGGATTTCATTCAGGACAATCCTGCAATGCTTCCCGCAACCCCTCTACCCCTCATTCTTCGATCGCAGTTGCAACAGCAGGCACCACAACATGCAGCGGGTAGAGCCGCTGCCTCACTGCTCCTGCCAGCCAGGTTCAATCCTGACCTCCGGCGCTGTCTGTGCGGAGTTTGCATGCTCTCCCTGTAACTATATGGGTTTCCCTTGGGTCCACCGGTTTCCTTCCAGATCATGCGGGTTGGTAGGTCAATTGGCCTCTGTAAATTGCCCCGGTGTATGGGTGAGGGGTAGAATCTGAGGGGAGTTGGGGAGAATAAAATGGGATGAGTGTGAATGGGTGCTTGATGTTTGGCAAGGACTTGATGGGCTGAAGGGCCCACTTCTGTGTTGTATGACTATGACTAATACTTGTTACCAGTTGTTTGCTATGATTAAAAATGATAAAGGGTTTGTAGAAGAATTTGGATCAATTATCATTAATATTCAGCGACCGTCTCCTCCTTTGCTCTGTCTTTCTGGGCAACTTCAGCCACGGGTAAAGTAGTTCAAAAATGCATTCAGTTGGTCACCATTTTGCGCTTGATTAAATATTAAAGTTGTGCTTTTCTCCTTTGATACGCTCTGCACACTGGAAAATAATGTTAACATTCTTATGTGATTATGCTGCATACAAGTTAGATTTTTTGAGCTTAATCTTAGTGTTTAGAGATTGTGGCTTCTGCTGGGATTCAGAATATGAGCCAGGCCTTTGTAGTCTCAATGTGAAGGAAGATTTTCCCTCGTCTATGGAAGCTTTTGCTCTGTTTGTCCTTCATTTCAGACAAACCAGTCCTCACACATATCAGTTTGGACGTAACCAACTGTGGGGTTGCTGTAGGGGGTGTTGGCAACTTACTCTAAGTCACAGGTACGGTTATATCAGAGATGATATGTCACCAGGGACTCAGATGTTCTGTGTGGTCATGTATGAGTCTCCAAGATTAGAGAAGGACGTGACTAAAGAGTGTAAAAGAATCAACGGAGGGTTGCAGAGTGGTGCCTCACAGGCCCAGTGACCCAGGTTCAATCCTGACCTCGGGTACTATCTGTGTAGAGTTTGCACATTCTACCTGTGACTGCGTGGGTTTCCTCTGGGTGCTCTGGTTTCCTCCCACAATGATAGGGTCAATGCGTATAATCTTATTCCCAGGGTTGGGGAATCGAGAACTAGAGGGCACAGGTTTAAAGTGAGAGGGGAGAGATTTAATAGGAACGTGAGGGGCAACATTTTCACCCAGAGGGTGGTCAGTATATGGAATGAGCTGCCAGAGGAAGTGGTTGAGGCTGGTACATTAAAAACATTTAAAAGGCACTTGTACACGGATAGGAAAGGTTTAGAGGGATATGGGCCAAATGCGGGCAAATGGGATGAGTTTAGCTAGGTGTCTAAATCAGCATGGACCAGTTGGGCCTAAGGCCCTGTTTCCATGCTGTGTGGCTCTATGACTCTAATGCAAAGCTGTGCAGGCAGGTAAATTAATTGGCCGCTGTAAGTTGCCCCTTGTAGTGGATGAGTGTCAGAATTAATGAGAATGTGGAGAATAAAATGAGATTAGTATGAATGGGTACTTGATGGCTGGTGTATGTACGATGGGGTGAAGGCCCGTTTCCATGCTGTTTGATTCTATCACTCTGATTTGATAGGGTAGCTCAAGGAAAAACTAATTCCCCTGGCAGGGGTGGCATCCGCCTTAAAATTCAAATCTACAGTTTCAGGTAATAGTAGTTTAGAGAATTCAGTTGAATACAGGAGTTGGGACATCATGCTGCAACTGTACCAGTCACTGGTGAGACCACACTTGGAGTATTGTGCACAGTTCCGGTCGCCCGGCTATAGGAAGGATGTCATTAAACTGGAGAGGGGGCAGAAATGATTCACAAGGATGTTATCGGGACTGGAGGGCTTGAGTTATAAGGAGAGGCTGGACAGGTTGGGACTGTCTTCCCTGGAGAGAAGGAGGCTGAGGGGCAACCTTATAGAGGTTTATAAAATCATGAGGGGCATAGGTAAGGTAGATAGGGGAGTCTAAAAGTAGAGGACATGGATTTCAGGTGAGAGAGGAAAAATTTAAAGGGGACCTGAGGTGCAAGTTTTTCACACAGAGGGTGGTGGGGATATGGAACGAGCTGCCAGAGGAAGTGGTAGAGGTGAGTACAATTGCAATGTTTAAAAGATGTTCCGACAGGTACATGGGGATATGGGCAAATGCAGTCAAATGGAACTAGCTCAGGTAGGCACCTTGGTCAACGTGGACAAGTTGGGCTGAAGGGCCTGTTTCTGTGCTGTATGACTCTCTTGACCTATCAACCAGATTCCTTCATCAACAACTTATCCCCAGGGAAATCTTGACCCCACTAAAGACATTCCCTTCATCTTAATCATCCCTCCAAAACCCTTTCTGCAATTTAAAACTAATTTTTCTTTCTCTTTCCCAGTTCTAATGAAAAGTCTTTGAAGTGAAATGTTAGCTCTATTTCTCTCTCCACAGATGCCGCCTGACCTGCAGAGTGTTCCCAGCATTTTCTGTTTGACTCGACATGTGTTTGCTGGTTCAACCTGTCAAAAAAGATTGATGTATGAGATGTGCAAAAGACACACACTGCTATTATACAACAACACACCCTACACTTGCTCTTCCAGCTCACCTATTGCAGTGGGCAGGTACGACAAGAATTTCCCGCAGCAGTTTTACAGGGCTGATGAGTTGACATTCATTCCTGATCTCCATACCTCAGGGGAGATATAATTGCCTTGGAGATACCAGATTCTTCGAATTAGTTTGTAGCCTTAGAGGTTTTCCTTGGAGGATATTGAACCTTACTCAGTGAGACATTTGATAAAATTCTGCATGGTCGGTTGCTATGGAAAGTTAGATTGCACAGGACGGAGGGAGAGCTAGCTCCTTGGATACACAATTGGCTTGATGATAGGAAGCAGAGGGTGATGTTGGAAGGTTGTTTTTTGGACTGGAGTCCCATGACTAGTGGTGTGCCTCAGGGGTTGGTGCCAGGCCCATTTCTATTTGTCATCTATATCAACGATGCTGGTGTGAATGCATAGGGTATTTTTGTAGGTTTGCAGATGGTACTAAAATGGGTGGTGTCATACACAGTGAAGATGGTTATCAGGAATTACAGAGGGATCTTGATCAGCAGGGAAAGTGGGCTGAGGAATGGCGGATGGAGTTTAACTCGGATAAATGTGAGGTGTTGCAATCTGGGAAGGCAAATGAAGGTAGAACTATCACAGGGAATGGTAGGACTCTGGGGAATGTTGTAGAACAGAGGGACCTAGGAGTACAAGTACATGGTTCACTGAAAGTGGAATCACAGGTAGACAGGGTGGTGAAGAAGGAGTTTGGCACATTGGCCTTCATCAGTCAGGGCACTGAGTATAGAAGTTGGCAGGTTATGTTGCAATTGTACAAGATGTTGGTGAGGTTGTATTTCGAATATTGTGTTCAGTTTTGGTCACTCTGCTACAGGAAAGATGTGTTTAAGCTGGAAAGAGTGCAGAGGAGATTTACGAGGATGTTGCTGGGACTCAAGGGAATAAGTTATGGGGAGAGGTTAAGCAGGCTTGGACTTTTTCATTGGAGCATAGGAGAATGAGGGGCAAGCTTATGGAAGTGTATAAAATCATGAGGGGCATAGATAAGGTGAATGCACACAGTCTTTTTCCCAGGGTTGGGGAATCAAGAACTAAAGGACATAGCCTTAGGGTGAAAGGGGAGAGATTTAATAGGAACCTCAAGGGCAATTTTTTCACCCAGGGGGTGGTCCGTATATGGAGTGAGCTGCCAGACGAAGTGGTTGAGGCAGGTACAATAACTACATTTAAAAATCACTTGGACAAGTACATGGATAGGAAAGGTTTAGAGCGATATGGGCCAAACACGAACGGATGCAACTATGTTAGATGGGAATCTTGGTCGGCATGGACCAGATGGGCCAAAGGGCCTGTTTCTATGCTGTATGACTCTATGACATGGATGCTTATGAGAAGCATTGACAAGCAGAAGTTGAGAGGCTACTTCCTCTAGCTTGAGAGTTTAGAAGTAGAGGGATACAGACTCAGAATAAGGGGTCTGCCGTCGGGAATGAAATAAGGAGAATTCTTTCATTGAGAGGGTTGGAAATGTTCAGAGTTTTCAACCAAGAGTTAGGATGCTCCCTGGTTCTTTCCTGAGTTTATAAGGGCAGATGTTTGGGCATGGAAGGAATTGGGGATCTAGGGACTGGGTGGGAAGATGAAGCTGAGATCGAGGGTCAGTCACAATCTGACTGAGTGGGTGGAGCAGGTTTGAGAGGACAAAGGACGAAATTCCAATTTCCTGCCTTTTGTTGGAATGGGAGGCAGGAGGGAAGGCCAGGTGAACCCAGGAAGGGATCAACCACCCTGTGAGGGAGAACTTGGCATTCGGGAATGATTGGTAGATAATGCCGCCCAAGAGCTTTAAGAGACTGATATGTTCAAGAAGTCTCAGTCAGCACACCCACAGATCACTCTACCTCTTGAGTGTGCCTCTCGTTTCATCCACAGGATGAGAACCTCCTGTACAGAGGTGGAGACGGAAAGCCTGAGGGGGGAAGGTTAACTCCCCCTGAGGGGGGAGGTTCAACGAGGACTGCAAGAGCGCTGAAGGATTCTCTGACATCTTGCAGTTGAAGGTGGATATAGGTTCGATGGGTGAAATTAGTGGGAAATTGAAACATTTCATCTGATGCGGCTCTGAAACCTCTGGGCTGTCGTTGTTGTTGACATTTGTCTCTGAGTTCTGGTGGAAGGATGGCTTTGATTGCAATACTCTCTTCAAGCCACTGGATTGATGATTGAATCGTTTCGCTTGTCCATTAAAAAACAAACTGGGAATGTGTTGATCTACAACTTGGGGCTATAGAAATGCACACATAATATTTGTTTCTTTTTTTTCTGGATTTGTGCTTCTTTTTATTTGTTCAGTGAATCTATTCCCCTTGAGGTACCTTTGAACTATGACGTCACAGCCAAATAGTGCACAGGAAGCTCCCAGAAGTGATCTTGGACTGAAGACACTGGTTAGGCCACACTTGGAGTATTGTGTGCAGTTCTGGTCACCACACTGTAGGAAGGATGTGATTGCGCTGGAGAGAGTACAGAGGAGATTCATCAGGATGTTGCCTAGATTGGAGGACTTTAGTTATGGGGAGAGATTGGACAGGCTGGGCTTGTTTTTCCTGGAGCAAAAGAGGCTGAGGGGTGACCTGATTGTATATAAGATTATGAGAGGCATAGATAGGATAGATAGTCAAAATCATTTTCCTGTGGTAGGGGTGTCAAAAACAAAAGGTTTAAAGTGAGTGGTAGGAGATTTAAAGGGGATTTTGGGGTTAAGTTTTTTACATAAAGAGTGATTGATCAAAGAGGTCATGGAATCAAGTGTAATTTCTCTGTTTCAGGGGCATTTAGACAAACACAAGTAGGCAAGGGATTGAAGGATGCAGTCCTAATGCAGGTAAATGGGATTAGTATAGATGTGCTGTATGACTCTGACTCTTTGATTCTGTGACTCTGTGTCTCTACGTATGAACACGGCTGCCAATCTGTGCACCGTCCCAATGACAGTGGTAAAATTATTCATAAAGTAATGGTTAACTATTTTTCTCTCTCCAAAGATGCTGCCTGACCTGCTGAGTTTTTCGGCCTTTTCCGTTTTTATTCCACTTTTTGACCAAGTAATTTGATTTTTTTTTCTTTCTCAGAGACACTAACTGAGGGCTAAATATTTGGTCAGGACGCTGAGAGAACTCTTCAGCTTTTCTCCTTCTTATAGTATGGCGACCAGAACTCCAAGTGTGGCCTAACCAATGTTTGGTAAAGCTGTCTTCAATCCAAGATCACTTCTGGGAGCTCGAGACTAATTGATCTTTAGATATTAGAAGAAGTGCTGGATGTAAGGTTAATGCAAGAAAGTGGTGATGTGGTACAAGACTGACGACATTAGGGTGGTAGACTTTGCATACGAGGACTTCAACAAGGCTTTGACAATGGTCCCTCAAGGTTCCAGGGTGAGCCAGCCTATTGGATGCAAAATTGGTTTGGTGGTAGGAGGCAGAGGGTGGCAGTGGAGGGCTGTTTTTCAGATGGGAGGCCTGTGACCAGTGGTGTGCCGCAGGGATCGGTGCTGGGTCCACTGTTGTTTGTCAGATAGATTAATGATTTGGATGAGAATATAGGGGGCATGATTAGTAAGTTTGCAGATGTCACCAACATTGGTGGTGTGGTGGATAGTGAAGAAGGTTGTCTAAGGTTACAACAGGATCTGGATCAACTGGGAAAGTGGGCAAAGGAATAGCAGAGGGTTTGGGAAGTTAAACCAGGGCTAGGCGTACACAGTGAGTGACAGGGCCCGAGGGAGCGTTGTTGAACAGAGAGACCTTGGGGTACAAGTCCATAGTTCCCTGAAAGTGATGAAGAAGGCATATGGCATGCTTACCTTCATCGGTCGGGACATTGAGTATAAGAGTTCGAAGGCCATGTTACAGTTGTACAAAACGTTGGTTAGGCTGACCTTGAAGCATTGTGTGCAGTTCTGGTCTCTACACCACAACAAAGATGTGACTAAGCTTGAGAGCAGGCAGAAAAGATTCACAAAGATGTTGCCCTGGATTGGAGGGATTGAGTTATAAGGAGAGATAGGATAGGCTGAGATTGTTTTCCCTGGAGTGAAGGAGGCTGAGGGGTGATATGATAGAGGTATTGAAAATTGAGGGGCACAGATAGGGTAGATAGTCCGAGAATGTTTCCCATAGTAGGACAGCATTCTCTGAAGCTAGACACAGAGGTTTAAGGTGGGAGGGAAGAAATTTAAAGGGGGTCTGAGGGGTAAATCTTTCACACACAGAGTAGTTGGTATCTGGAGTGAGCTGCCAGAGGAGGTGGTGGAAGCAGGAACAATAACAGCATTTAAAAGGCATCTGGGCAGGTGCTTGAATGAGCAGGGTATAGAGGGATGTGGATTTAGTGCAGGCAAGTGGGATCAGCATCGATTGGCATGAGTGCCGGCATAGACTTAGTGGGCTGAAGGGTCTGTAAATATGCTGCACATCTATGAATGACAGAGTTGGAATGAGCGGCTGAATTGCCTACTCCTGCTTCTATATCTTGTCTTCTGATATCCTTATTGTCTGCTGCCTGGCACATCCACCCAACAGAACCTTGGGATAAGGGTTTCTAACCTCTTGCAGTACAGCATTCCTTCAGCATGCAGACCCTCTGTATGTGTGAATGTGTGTGTGTGTGTGTGTGTGTGTGTGTGTCTGTGTGTGTGTGTGTGTCTGTGTGTGTGTGTGTGCATGTGTGTGAGTGTGTGTGTGTCTGTGTGTGTGTGTCTGTGTGTGTGTGCATGTGTGTGTGTGTGTGTGTGTGTCTGTGTGTGTCTGTGTGCATGTGCATGTGTGTGAGTGTGTGTGTGTGTGAGTGTGTCTGTGTGTGAGTGTGTGTGTGTGAGTGTGTGTTCACGTGTGTGTGTGTGCACGCGTGTCTGTGTCTGTGTGCGTGTGCGCGTGAGTGTGCGTGAGAAAGGGAGAGAAAGAGAGAGCAATGAAGAGATAGAGAGAATAGGAGAAAGAGAGGGGGGCAGAGTAAGAAGGAGAGTGTAGAGAGAGGAAGCGAGGGAGAAACAGAGAGATGGAGAGGGAGAGACGAAAAGAGGGAGAAGGAGAGAAAGAGAGAGAGAGAGGCAGAGAGTGGGAGAGAGGGAGAAGGAGGGAGGGAAAGAGAGAGAGGGAGGGTGACAGGGGAGAAATAGAGATGGAGAGGGAGAGACAGAGGGAGAGGGGGAGGGCGGAGAGATAGGGAGTGAGAAAAAGAGGGAAGAAGGACCGCCAGAAAAGTTTAATAGGAACGCTTTCATGTGTCTGCTTTAAAATGATGCACAACTAGATGCCAGATATATAATGAATGGCAATGAATGAGTTTCCACTGACAAATCTGCAGATACAAACCTCTCCATAACCCAAACAGCTGCAGTTCACACTCCCCCCTCCCACCGGGAGATATATTTTGCAATAGGTTTGCTCTGCAGAGAATGAATTATTCTGGCCTTTATGAAGCACTGGTATAGAAAGGAGATGATTAATTATGGTATCAGTTTGCCAATCAATAAGACCAATGGGTATCGTTAGATGGTCTGACAACATATCCACACGCCTAGTGGCACTGGATCCAGAATTGTTGACTGGCCAGTCAGCTTGCTGAGCTGGCACTCGTTCCAGGAGCCAGATGCCCACATCTCTTTGTAACTGCGTTTTAAAACATAATTAAAGATACAATCAATGAGAAGGAAAGGAATTTCATGACTTCAGTTACTTGAAAATTGAGTCCTGACACACACTGCGTTAAAAACAACTTGAATTTCGGCAGGGCAAAACTGCCAGCGTCACAGAATATAGTCAGACAGAGTTCAATGCTGAGCCATTTGGGACAAATGGTTTTAAGGGTTGTTCTGGAGAGGGACAGAGGTTCAGGGAATTCCACAGCTTGGTGTTGCGCTTGTTGATGGCTTGGCTGTCAATGGCGGAACAATGAAGTTGACAAGAACACAAGAAGCAGTATCAGAGGAGTCAGATACTATCAGAGTCGCTTTCACCTGAACCAGCAGGCAGTGTGTGACAGGATAGTCTCCACTTTCCACCAAGTATTTAAAGTGGAGGTTGATAAAGTTTGGGAAGGTCGGGGGATTGAGAGCTAAGGGGATCTGGCACAGTTGAGGCATGGGCCCATGATTATATCAAATGGTAGGGAAGACTTGAGGGGCCAAGTGGCCTACTCCTGCTCTTCTTGTGTTCAGACAAGTGGACATGGCTTTCAGAGTGGGCATCATGATCTTGTGACACCGCAAACCTACTATGAGATCAGGGAAATGGACTCTTCCTTCATGTTTGACATAGAATCATAGTCACACTACATGGAAGCAGGGCCTTCAGCCCAACCAGTCCATGCTGACCAAGATGCCCATCTAAGCTTTTCCTACTTGCCTGCGTTTGGCCTATATCCCTCTAAACCCTTCCTATCCATGTACCTGTCCAAGTACCTGTAAAATGTTGTTGATGTGCCTCAACTACTACTTCAGGCAGCTCATTCCATTTACTGATTACCCTCTGGGTGAAAAAGTTGCCCCTCAACTTCCTATTAAATCTCTCCCCCCTCACCTTAAACCCCTGCCTTCTAGTTCTTGATTCCCCAACCCTGGGAAAAAGACTGTGCGCATTCACTCCATCGATGTCCCTCATGATTTTATACGCCTCTATAAGATCAACCCTTCATTCTTCTGCAGTCCAATGAATAAAGTCCTAGCTCAACTTCTCTCCATAACTCAGTCCCCTGAGTCCTGGCAACAGCCTCGTAAATCTCCTCTGCACACTTTCCAGCTTAATGGCATCTTTTCTATAGCAGGGTGACCAAAACTGAACACAATACTCCAAATGAGGCCTCACCAATGTCTTGTACAACTGCAACATAACATCCCAACTACTATACAGAGTGCAGTGACTGATGAAGGCCAGTGTGCTACCCTGTCTACCTGTGATACCACTTTCAGGGAACCATATACCTGTACTCCTCGGTCCCTCTGTTCTACAACTCTCCCCAGGGCCCTACTGTTCACTGTGAAAGTCCTACCCCCCTGATTTGTCTTCCCAAAATGTAACACCTCGCACTTATCTGAATTAAACTCTGTATGCCATTCCCTGACCCATTTTCCAGCTGATCAAGATCCTGCAGTAATTTTTAGTAACCATCTTCGCCATCTACGACACGTGTCATCTCCCACATTCATTCTGACACTGCACTCCTTTTTTCCATGTTCATCCACATCAGCTTGGCATTATCAGATCCCAGTGGCAGCCCTCCTTCTGCTACAGCACGGATACATGGACCCTGCCCCTCCCCACCACCCAACCCCACCTCCAACCATTCCCACACCAGTTTGTGCCTTTAAGACTGATATCTATCTGCGATTACTGCTGAACAATATGTTGGCAACTGCGTACTGGGTGAGGGTCTACTGGGGAATGTGCAGGTCATGTTTTCTGAGTGTAACCACTCAATTTTCAGCCAGTTTTATGATTTTATTTGCTGGGAATCAAACTCAACAATTAACGTGCCAAAAATTGGTGAACCCCAATTTCTACACAGTTACGTTTAATTCCAAAATTTCCAGCCCCATTGGTGCCTAACTTCATTTTGATTCAATTCTCCTTCTGGTTATTTGCTAATCACTTTAAATCTGTGTCCTAACCATCCATACCATAGTGATCTGTGTTTGAACTCCTCATCAATGAACTTTGTGCCTGTTGACTTAAATCAGAAAAAACATGATTGAAAATCGGTTCTGTGGGCAGCGTTAGATCTCCAAAGAGAAAGTGTAATCGGCTTTTGCTAAGAGCACATTTCACTCAGTTTTATCTACGTTTAACCTGCTCTTTCAACCTAAATATTCAACCTGTCTATTTTCTTCTGTTTCATTTTTAAGACTTTGCCTTTCATTATTTATCATAAAAGCCCAGATTTTTAAATATTAATGAGTTGAATTTCAATATTGTCATTCACTTGGAAGGGCCTCTGCTTCATTCAATTCAGCAGTTATTGTCTGAAGAGATGTTTAATAGTTGCTTCGAGGAGCGCCTCAAAGCTTGTAAACACTCAAATGGATGCCTGTGATAATTCTTCTTCCAAACCATTGTATTGCAGTCTTTTCCAATTATTTCCGCTGTTTGAGTCCAATGTCTCCTTCAATACAAGGCCCAAAGGCAACATCACCTCTGTGATCAACAGAACTAGGCCCATTCTGGAGACCTGCACCTCAGCTGCAACGTCCTCTTCCTTATTTTCAAATCCTTCCGTGACTTGGACCCTCCTTCCTTCTGGAATAGCCTCCAACCTTACCATCCACCAATTCCGACCCACACATAAATACTTAAATTTAACCTCTTTGCTATTAGCACCTCGGTTTGGGTAGAAGATTAGAGAAACAAAGGAACCTTTGATAGGCAAAGAACACTGTCTCTTACCTGCACCTTGTGCCCACCCCGCCTCCCCTCTTTTGTCCACCTATCACTGCTCTGCTTTTCCCCCCTGTAAATTGGGTTTAAGGAGAATTAGGAAGTACCGTGCTACAGGGGTCACTGTCGGGACCTCAACTTTTTAAAATGTAGATAAATGACTTGGCAGAAGGCACCAGAAGGTGTGGTTGCTGAATATGCTGACAGAAATAGAGGGAGAAAAATAATCAGAAAGGACATAAGGGGATAACAAAGGGATCAACTAGATTAAGTAAATGGGAGAAGATGCGGCAAATCAGAATCAGGTTTATTATCACTGACTTATATGATGTGGATTTGTTGTTTTCTGGCAGCAGTACAGTGCAGGACATAAAATTACTGTGAATTACATAAAATAAATAAATAGTGCAAAAAATAAGGAATAACGAGGTGGTGTTCATGGGCTCACGGACCATTCAGAAATCTGATGGCGGAGGGGAAGAAGCTGTTCCTGAATCGTTGAGTGTGGGTCTTCAGGCTCCTGTACCTCCTCCCCGATGGTAGTAATGAGAAGAGGGCATGTCCCGGGTGGCGAGGGTCCTTCGTGACGGATGCCGCCTTCTTGAGGCACCGCCTCTTGAAGATGCCCTCGACGGCGGGGAGGGTTGTGCCCGTGATGGAGCTGGCTGAGTCTACAACCCTCTGCAGCCTCTTTCAATCCTGCGCATTGGAGCCTCCACACCAGGCGGTGATGCAACCAGTCAGAATGCTCTCCACCGTACATCGATAGAAATTTGTAAGCGTCTTTGGTGACATACCTAATCTCTTCAAACTCTTAATGAAGTAGGGCGACTCGCGTGCCTTCCTCATTTTTGCATCAGTGTGTTGGGCCCAGCATAGATTCTCTGAGATGTTGACGCCCAGGAACTTGAAGCTGGAGATGGAATATAATGAAGAGAAGTGTAAAATTAAGACACAAGGGGCTGCAAATGCTGGAATCTGGAGCAACAAGCAAGCTGTTGGAGGAACCCAGCGGGTCAGGAAGCGTCTCTTGAGGAAGAGGGGTAGTCAACCTTTCAGGTGGAGACTCTGCATCAGGACTGAGAGTGTAAAATTGTCCATCTTGGCAGAAAAAAATTAAGAAGGAAGTGTATAGTCTGGATAGACTGCAGATGTTGGAGCCTGGAGCAAGAATAATGAACTGCTGAAGGAAATCAGTAGCTCAAACAGCTCGATGACTCAATCCTGATTAAGGGTTTCGACCCAAAACAAGGACCATCCCTTTCCCTCTGCATAGGCTGCCTGACCCGCTGAGTTCCTCTAGCAGTTTATCATTTTTTGCAGTAACACACAAAATGCTGGAGGAACTCAGCGGGTCAGGCGGCATCTGTGGAGGGAGATGGACAGTCGACGTTTCAGGTCGAGACCCTTCATCTGGACTGAAAAATAGAAGGGGAGGTGGCCGGTATAAGAAGGTGGAGGGGAAGGAGTGGAGCAAGAGCTGGCAGGTGATAGGTGGAACCAGGTGAGCGGGGGTGATAGACAGATAGGGCAGGGGAGAGTGGGAATGGCTCCAGAACCTGGGAGGTGACGGGAGGAAGTGACAAAGGATGTTGAAATCTGATAGGAGGGGAAGGTGGAGACTGGAATAGAGGGAGGGAGGTGGGGAGGGGAGCCGGTGGGAGGCGCGTGTGGGTGGGGGTCAGGTGGAGTGGGCGGGGGAGGGGAAAGATGGGGACCAGGTAGATCAGGAGAGGAGAGGAAAGGGACAGGGGGAGAGCAGCAGCAAGAAGTTGGAGGTTTCTAATCTTTTGTTGCATGTTATCTGGATGGTGAGAGATTACAGAGTTCTGAAGTCACAAGGGGTCTGGGGGCCCTGCTCTATAAATCACTAAAGTTATTTTGCAGGTACCACCATTAGGAAAGTGGACAGTATTAAAAGGGGAACTGAGTCATTGAGTTGTACAGCACAGAAACAGGCCCTTCGGCCCAGTAGGTCTATGCTGGCCTTATTGTCCATCTACACTAACCCCATTTGCCTGCATTAGGACTGTGTCATTCTATGCCTTGCCTAGTTGCCTGTCTGTCTAAATGCTTCATAAACATAGCAATTGTATCTGTTCCCAATGAGTTCCAGATATCAAACACTCTCTTTATAAAAAATATAGTTACTGCTCAAATCCCTCTTAAATCTACTTCCTCTCAAATTAAAACTATGCCCTTTTGGAATTGGAATTAGAATTGGTTTATTATTGTCACATGTACCGAGGTGCAGTGAAAAACTTGTCTTGAATACCGTTCATACAGATCAATTCATTACACTGTGCATTGAGGTAGTACAGGGTAAAAACAATAACAGAATGCAGAATAAAGTGTTACAGCTACGGAGAAAGTGCAGTGCACATAGACAATAAGGTGAAAGGTCATAACGAGGTAGATTGTGAGGTCAAGAGTCCATTTTATCGTACTAGGGAACTGTTCAATAGTGTTATAACAGCGGGATAGGAGCTGTCCTTGAGCCTGGTGGTACGTGCTTTCAGGCTTTTGTATCTTCTGTCCGATAGGAGAGGGGAGAAGAAAGAATGTCCACGGTGGGTGGGGTCTTTGATTATGCTGGCTGCTTTACTGAGGCAGCAAGAAGTGTAGACAGAGTCCATGGAGGGGAGGCTGGTTTCTGTGATCTGCTTGCTTGCTTTTAATACCTCGCCACAGAAAAAAGATTTTGACCATCCACACTATCTATGTCTCTCATAATCTTCTATACTTCTGTCAGGTCACCCCTCAGCCTCCTTCGCCCCAGGGAGAACAAGCCCAGCCGGTCCAATCTCTCCCCAGAACTAAAGCCCTCCAATCCAGGCAACGTTCTAGTGAACCTCCTCTGTACTCTCTTCAGCACAAGAGTGGAGGATACCCTTAGCAGGAAGGATTTCTTCACTGGAAGGGCAACACAATCAGAAAATGGTTTACAATACACTTGGAAAGTCCTGATGCACGTTTCTTGGAGCCAGAAACCCCAGTTATCGACATATGGTCTGAACAAACTGAAAGCCTCCCCTCCATGGGCTGTGTCTATACCTCTCGCTGCCTTGCTGAAGCAGCCAGCATAATCAAGGACCCCACCCACCCGGGTCATTCTCTCTTCCCTCCTCTCCCATCAGGAAGGAGATACAGGAGCCCGAGGGCACATACCACCAGGTTCAAGGACAGCTTCTATCCCACGGTGTTAAGACTGTTGAATGGTTCCCTTATACGATGAGATGGACTCTTGACCTCACAATCTACCTTGTTATGACCTTGCACCTTATTGTCTACCTGCAATGCAATTCCCTGTAGCTGTGACACTTTACTCTGTATTCTGTTATTGTTTTTACCCTGTACTACCTCAATGCGCTGTGTAATGAATTGATCTGCATGAATGGTATGCAAGACAAGTTTTTCACTGTACCTCGGTACAAGTGACAATAATAAACCAATTCCGATTCCATTACCCAATGGGCTTAGACCAATTCTGTGATCATTACTGGGTCTGTTGAGCTGTAAACCTCACCAGTTTCATAATTAGTAAACAAATAATTAGATTCTGACCAAACATTGATCCATCAATGTAACAAGAAAACAACTGTAGCCTGGGCATGACTTATAAAAAACAAACTTGGTGTATGGTCGATGGTAGTTTAGCTCGTTTAACAAGGCTCACCCTGAAACAGTTGGATTAATTAGCAATTTGCCTATTAATCCGTGATGAATGAAGGATCCAGTTTCATGTGGAAAATGTAGCTCTGCAGTACAGCGGGAGCAACCTGTCCTGTAGCAACCTACATGATCCCATCAGAAATGTGTGGGAGTGTTCTATAAAGCACAAGGTTGCAACCATTAAAATGTTTAATAAAAATAAATGGCACTATTCAAAGAATTAGAGTACTGTTTTAATGGCTCTGTGGTAATGACTGCTGAGATCCCAGAATGAGTTTCATTAAATCCGGCAACTGGAGTCAGGAAAAATGCAAGACCGTTGTCCTTCAGGGAAGGGAACCTGCAGACCTTACACAGGCTGAGCCAGCATGTACAGGCACATTCTTCAAAGCTTAAGGAGATTCGGCATGTCGTTGACAACCCTGATGAACTTCTACAGATGTACAGTGGGAAGCATTCTGACTGGTTGCATCACAGCCTGACATGGGAGCTCCAATGCGCAGGAACGCAAGAGGCTGCAGAGAGTGGTGGACTCAGCCAGTTCCATCACGGGTACAGCTCTCCCCACCATCAAGGACATCTACAAGAGACGATGTCTCAGGAAGGCGACGTCCATCATCAGGGACATGTTCAAGAGAGCATCTCCAGCACTGTCACCAGACAATGCACTCTGTACCACCTCAATGTATCTGCACTGTGTAATGAATTGATCTGTACGAATGGTATGCAAGACAAGCTTTTCGCTGTATCTCGGTACAAGTGACAATAATAAACCAATTCCAATTGCAATACGTTACCCGCTTGCACTCTCCTGATTCTGGTCGGACTGCTATGTCACATCCTGTTGACCGTTCCACTTTCGCTACGCTTCAGAAGCCAGGGTTCCGGCCAAGCGTTGCCGCTCACTCTGCACAAGCTTATTCCATTGCGAACACTGTGCCCCACACCCTGGCACCTGACTTACCCCGATGGAGTTGACCCAACAAGACCTGAGTGACCTCCTGCACCAATGAAATACCATTCACCCATCAGGAGCACACCACAAACCCACGACAAGGTTTGTTAAACACAGCGATTGCGCCAGGGTACATACTTAGTGATGAAGACAAAGCCAAATGTGTGTTTTGACATTTTCATTGGTGATACAGGGTCTCATTACCACTCGAACAGTTGACAGTTGATTAATGAAGAGAGTTGATGGTTAGTGGAGGTTCTGCTCTGTTAGATATGAAGTGCGTCTCGAACCCCGCTGACCGCACACACCACCTGAGGGGCTGGTTCTTGCTACAAAGTGCCAGGCTGACATTTTTAGGTGGTTTTTGTTTAAAGGCCAATTGCCATCCTATTTGTTATTCCACTTATCATCTTTTCAATGGACCTCTGCGATGTGCTGCTTCTCGACAGCTGCACTGCACACCTACCAGAACATGGCATTCACAGTGTAAAATATCCAAGGTTCCCATCCATTTGAAAAGGTGCTAATTTGTACCATCAGGTCAACCTTGCCACCACTCATGAGTTCCTCCTGCTTGCAATTATTTAATGATGGCCCCTCTCACATTCCGCCACAGCGCATCAAATGGATAGAACGTCAGATACAGAAGCAGGAGTGGTTTACATGGCCCTTTGAGTCTGCTCCACAGACTTAAAACATCAGGATTCATCCTAAAAGAGGCTCCAGGAAAACCTCAGCAGGTCAGGCAGCATCCGTGGGGAGAGAAACAGAGTTAATGTTTCAGGTCAAAGACCATTACTCAGAACGAAGGGTCTTGAACCTGAAATGTTGAAGACCCTTGAAGCTGAGATGGACTATGCCCTCACGATCAACCTTGTTGTGACCTTGCACCTTATTGCACTGCACTTTCTCTGTAGCTGTGATACTTTACTCTACACTGTTATTGTTTATACGTGTACTACCTCAATGCACTCTGTACTAACTCAGTGTAACTGCACTATGTAATGAATTGACCTGTACGATCGGTATGCAAGACAGGTTTTTCACTGTACCTCGGTACAAGTGACAATAATAAACCAATACCAATACCAGTACCTCTGCTCTCCCCTCCACAGACTCCGCCTGATCTGCCGAGTGTTTGTTTCACCTTCTGCTTTTGTTTCGGATTTCCAAACATCTGCTGTTTTTCAGATTTTCATAACCCTGTGCCTCATCCACTCTCCCACCCATTTCCAGGATTTCTTGAATTCCTTGGTGTCTAAAAAACTATCCATGTTTGTTTTGAAGATACTGAAAAACCGAACATAGGTCGCCCTGTGGGGTTGAGAATGCCAAAGGTTTACAGAATGAAGAGGCACTAATTCATTCCAGTCTCAAGTGGTTGAGCTTTATGCTGAGACAATGCACCCAAGTTCAAGTCCTCCTAGCTTAAGAAACAGCGGCCCGCACTTCATCACAGGTCAGGCATCATTCTCTTCCTGTGTGGTTTTTATTCTCTTTCTCAAAGATTTACCAGAAGCCCAAGGCAGAGATAGTTGGGAAGGAGGTCGTCAGAAGGACAAAAAGGGATAGTAAGTAAAACTCCGATAGTCCGAGAAAGTAAAACTCTGACAAGCAATATCTTTTTCCCATTATTGAGCGATCCAATACCAGGGGGCATGCATTTAAGGTGAGAGGGGGTAGTTTCAGAACAGATGTGAGGGGTACGTTTTTTACTCAGAGAGCGGTGGATGCCTGGAATGCGTTGCCTGGTAGGGTGGTGGAGGCACATTCATTGGGGGCTTTTAAGAGGGGTTTGGATGAGCACATGAATGAGAGGAAAATAGAGGGATATGGGCATTCTGTAGGTAGGAGGGATTAACTACGTAGGCACAACATTGTGGGCCGAAGGGCCTGTTCTGTGCTGTACTGTTCTATGTTCTATGTTCTAATCCATGATCCGACAATTTGGAAATCCTGATGGTCGGGCACCTGGCTCACCAAATAATGTTTCCCTGAGACTCACCTGTCCCCACACACCCCCCACCTCACCTGTCCCCACACTTCCCCCCCACCTCACCTGTCCCCACACTCCCCCACCTCACCTGTCCCCACACACCCCCCCACCTCACCTGTCCCCACACCCCCCCACCTCACCTGTCCCCACACCCCCCACCTCACCTGTCCCCACACTCCCCCCCACCTCACCTGTCCCCACACCCCCCACCTCACCTGTCCCCACACTCCCCCCCACCTCACCTGTCCCCACACTCCCCCCCACCTCACCTGTCCCCACACTCCCCCACCTCACCTGTCCCCACACTCCCCCCCACCTCACCTGTCCCCACACCCCCCACCTCACCTGTCCCCACACTCCCCCGTCTCACCTGTCCCCACACTCCCCCCCACCTCACCTGTCCCCACACTCCCCCCAACCTCACCTGTCCCCACACCCCCCACCTCACCTGTCCCCACACACCCCCTGAGACATTACCAGAAACATTACCATGTGAATCAGGTGCCAAACCATCAAAAGGCTGAGAGACTCAAGTACAGTCCTCTCCCACTGTTATCCGACTCTTGAACAGGCCTCTCATACACTCTTAGATAGTCACATGAATGATAGAGAAATGCAGGGCTATGTGGGAGGGAAGGGTTAGATAGATATTAGAGCAGGATAAAATGTCAGTGCAACATCGTGGGCTGAAGGGCCTGCACTGTGCGGTAGTGTTCTATGTTCTACATTCTAAAGATGAACTCTTGAGCTCCCGATCTCCCAATCTACATCGTCATGGCCCTTGCACTTTATTTGACTTCCGGCGCTGCCTCTCTCTGTAACTGTGACACCATTGTCTGCATTCTGTTTTCTTTTTACTACCTTGATATAATAATGTACAGCGTGATCTGTTTGGATGGTACGCAAATAAAAAAGCTTTCTGCTGTATCTTGGTACATGTGACAATAATAAACCAATACCAATAGCTGTTTCTCTCCCCACAGATGCTGCCTGGCCTGTTGAGTGTTTCTGGTTTTAAGAAGAATTCCACTCATTTGTCCTCACACCATTGCACGCTGGTCTCTGCCTTCTCGAGAGTTTGTTACCTCTCTTACCTCTGAAGTCACTTTGGACTGCTTAACAGAAGGACAAAGTCCCCTGCGCTTCAGCTAATGTAATTTGGGATTGCATACATGTCTCTGATTTCCCCCGTGACCATCTCTTATTCCATATATTTGACGTTACCGGATTTGTGTTCTCCCGTGGTTGAGGCCCATTAATCCATGCTATTGATCATTGCGTGACACTTTAGATTAAGATTGGTGGAAGAAATACTCTGTTTATTTTTGTGCTGTGATGCTTCTATTAGCCAGGAGTCAGAGAGTTATCTTGGTTATAATTTACTGCTGCCCAGAGAGACAGCTTGGGGGTGTGAATGACTGTGGACCTCCACAGGCAGAGGGGAGGGAGGGAGGGAGTGTGGAGTTGGGTGTCAGGAAGCAGAGGGAGACGGAGAAAGTGAGAGTGATTGGAAAGGACAGAGAGAGGGAGAGAGATTGGAGGGAGAAAGTGGAAGGGGAGTGAGGGAGGGAGTGAGGGAAGGAGAGAGGGACTGGAGAGGGAGCAGGAAAGTGAAGGGGAGTGAGAGAGAGTGTGGTGAGAGGGAGAGCAAAAGGGGAGGGAGAGGGAGAGTGGAGGGGGAGAGAGGGAGAGTGAGAGAGGGAGAGTGAGAGAGGGAGAGTGGAGGGGAGAGAGAGGGAGAGTGAGAGAGGGAGAGTGAGAGAGGGAGAGTGAGAGAGGGAGAGTGGAGGGGAGAGAGGGAGAGTGAGAGAGGGAGAGTGAGAGAGGGAGAGTGGAGGGGAGAGAGAGGGAGAGTGAGAGAGGGAGAGTGAGAGAGGGAGAGTGGAGGGGAGAGAGGGAGAGTGAGAGAGTGAGAGAGGGAGAGTGGAGGGGAGAGAGGGAGAGTGGAAGGGAGTGAGAGAGTGTGGAGGGGAGAGAGTGAAAGGGAGTGCATGAGAGAGTGAAAGGGAGCGAGAGAGAGAGTGGAGGGGGAGAGAGAGAGTGGAGGGGAGAGAGAGTGAAAGAGAGTGTAGGGAGAATGAGACAGGATGATGATGGGGTGGGGGTAAGGGGGTAAGGCTGGAGGGAACGGATGACTGAGTGTGACAGAGAGAGTGAGGGATGAAGGAGCCAGGTGTACATCCCAGTAAGTGAGGCAGAGTAAGAGAAATCTCACCACATGATGTAATTTCTTTACCCACTCCACTCCATTTTAACAAACCAGGCTCATTTTCCCCACTTTATTTACTATGCAGTCAGACATTCTGTGACCTTTGAGCGCATGCCATCTAATGGCAACTAATTCAAAGGCCATTCGGAATGAGCAACTTCCTCCAACTTTGAAGGTGCTATTGCACTAGGACGGAGACAGGGTTCTGGGATACACTTAAATGAGGCATAAAATGAAATGGCAGATGATTTGTTTCCTGCACAGCAGAACGATGCTTAAACAAGAGCCATGACTGGTGAAAATGCACCGTAAATCCTGCTGCCTAGACAACACATCTATTGACTTTGCTAATCACAATTGATTAGAACATAAAAAAAAAGGATTCTGGCTTTTTTTTTTGCAAAATCCCAATGCTAATTGCCATTTGCTTTTTTTATCTGTTCGTTTTCAACGTGAAAATGATTAATAATCTCTCATGCTGTGATCCAATTTAATTAGGAAAAGCAATCTGTCTTTTTAAAAATTGTTTAAAAAGAGACACAGGGGTTTTTTTCCCATGTGCTGTCCTTTAACAGGGTCTGTCTCCAGGGAATAGAAGAGGAATCAGGATTACCATTCGCAGCTCTTAATGGCTTCACTCTGGGGGAAGCAAAGACCCCTGGAGATTCATTAATCCAACCAGAAACTCTGGAATTCTCCATCCTGGAAGCTGGATCACTGGGAGTAATTGGTATTGGTTTATTATTGTCACGTGTACTGAGATATAGTGGAAAGATTTTGTCTGCGTGCCATCCAGACAGATAATGTCATACATATTGTAAGTACATCGAGGTAGTTAACAGCAAAACAGAATGCAAAATATAGTGTTACAGTTACAGAGAAAATGCAGTGCAGGTAGACAAATAAAGTGCAAGGGCCACGACGAGGTAGATTGGGAGATCAAGAGTTTATATTTTAGTGTGTGAGAGGTCCGTTCAAGAGTCTGATAACGGCGGGATAGAAGCTGTCCTTGAGCCTGGTGGCACGTGCTCTTGGGCTTTTGTATCTTCTGCCCAATGGGAGGTTGGAGAAGAGAGAATGCCCGGGGTGGGTGGGGTCCTTGATTATGTTGGCTGCTCTCCTGAGGCAGCGAGAAGTGTAGACAGAGTCCATGGAGGGGAGGCTGGTTTCCGTGATGGACAGGGTTGTGTCCACCAACTCTGCAATTTCCCCGGATTTGGCCCATTTCTCTCCAGGCATTTTCTATTCATGTACCTTTCTAAATGCCTTTTAAATGTTGTAACTGTACCCTCCTCTCCCACTTTCTCTGGCAGCCCGTTCCATATACCCTCCACTCTCTGGGTGAAAATGTTGCCCCTCTGGTCCCTTATAAGTCTTCCATGCTGTAAAACTCTATGACCCTTTAACTGGCACAGAAAAAGAGTTGAGGCCTGGGTCATGATCATACTAAAAGATGGAGCAGGCTAGAGGGGCCGAGTGGCCTACTCCCGCTCCTATGTTCTCATGTTCTTATGTTCCTGTGTAATCAGTTTGCTGGGAGTAGCAGTAGAGCATATTTACAGCTTCCCCCTTTCAATGTGGTCAAGGGAACGTGAGGGGAGTTTAAACAGGAAGTGGCGGTAACATTCAGCAGGTCAGTCAGTAGCTGTGGAGAGAGAAAACAGAGTCAGTGATTCAGGTCAATGGCACAGCCCCGAGATTTACCTGCCCTCACACACCCTGAGACTCACCTGTCCCTGTGCACAGACAGCACCCGAGGTCAGGAATTGAACCTGTGTTGTGGGAGCTGTGACGTAGCTGTGCCATTCCATCTGATGGAAGCAAAATGCATCTCTATATCAGATCGTCCTGAGGAGTTTCCAGTCATTGATGGAGTCACTACTATGATGTAGGGAGTGCTGTAGCGAAGCAGAAAATGCTGGACAAACTCAGCAGGTCAGAGTATCTGTGGAGAGAGAAACGTAGTTAATGGTTCAGGTTAGAGAACCTTCATCAAAACTGGGAAAAAGAAAAATGCAAGATCTTGGGGTTCAAGTCCATAGCTCCCTGAAAGTGGCTGCACAGGTTGATAGGGCAGTAAAGAAGGCATAGGGCATGCTTGCCTTTATTAGTCAAGGCACTGAATTCAGGAGTCAGGAAGTTACATTGCAGCTTTATAAAACTCTGGTTAGGCTGCATCTGGAGTATTGCATTCAGTCCTGGTCGCCCCATTATAGGAAGGATGTTGAGGCTTTGAAGAGGGTGCAGAAGAGGTTCACCAGGATGCTGCCTGGATTAGAGGGTATGAGCTATGAGGAGAGGTTGGACAAATTTGGGTTGTTTTCTCTTGAGCGACGCAGGCTGAGGGGAGACCTGATAGAAGTCCATTAAATTATGGGAGGCAAAGATAGATTAGACAGCCGGTGTCTTTTTCCTGGGGTTGAAATATCTAATACTGGAGGGCATGAATTTTTAGGTGAGAGAGGGTAAGTTCAAAGGAGATGTGTGGGGCAAGTTTTTTACACAGAGAGTGGTGGGTGCCTGGAATGTGCTGCCAGGGGTGGGATTGGAGGCAGATACGATAGAGGTGTTTAAGAGGCTCTTAGACAGGCACATAGATGTACAGGGGATGGAGGGATACGGACCGTGTGCAGGCAGAAGGGGTCAGTATAATTAGGCATCATTAGCTTAATTAGTTCTGCACAACATCATGGGCTGAAGGGCCTGTTCCTGTGTTATACTGTTCTATGTTCTATGTTTTAAGTTGCAGCGAGGGTGAGGGGAGGAATGGATAGGACACAGGAAATATTTGTGATAGGTCGGACCAAGGTTGAGGGTGGTTAAGGGGGTAGGTAGAGGGTGACAAAGGAATGAGATGTGTTGCAATCAGCAGGTCAGGGTTTGGTGATGAAGAGAGGAGGAAAAACTGAGCCAATATCACAGACCTAGATAAGAAATGGTCAATTCTCATTTAGAGCAATAGACAGATTTTTGGTCCATCGAGGAGTCAAGGTTTGTGGGTGGGAAAGTGGAGTAGAGGCCAAGGTCTTAGTGAAAGGTGGTGCAGACTTAAGGAGCCGAGGTAAGTTATTGGAAGTTGGAGAAGTTGATACTAAGGCCAGGAGGACAAGACGTTGTACAAGTTCAGTTGTATAAGACATTGGCAATTGTTCAAGACGTTGGTGAGGCCGCATATAGAATATTGTGTTCAGTTTTGGTCATCCTGCCATAGGAAAGATGCCATTAAACCAGAAAGAGTGCAGGGGAGATTTACGAGGATGTTGCTGGGACTCGAGGGACTGAGTTCAGGAGAGAGGTTGAGCAGGTTGGGACTTTTCTCACTGGAGTGTAGGAGACTGAGAGGTGATCTTATAGAGGTGTATAAAATCATGAGGGGCATAGATAGGGTGAATGCACTCAGTCTTTTTCCCAGGATTGGGGAATTAAGAACTAGAGGGCATAAGTTTAATATGAGAGGGAAGAGATTTAATTGGTACTTGAGGGACAACCTTTTTACACAGACGGTGCTCCATTAATGGAATGAGCTGCCAAAGGAAGTGGTTGAGGCAGGTAGAATGACAATTTTTGAACAGGTACATGGATAGGAAAGGTTTAGAGAGATATGGGCCAAACGCAGGTAAATGGGACTAGCTTAGATAGGAATCTTGGTCAGCGTGGACCAGTTGGGCTGAAGGTCCTGTTTCCATGCTGTATGACTCTGTGACTCAGCCTGTCCAGTGGTGATTTGTGGGAACCAGGACCGCACCTGTCCCTTCTTGAGTGAGGAAGGACTGAGGGTGTCAGTAAGGGACAACCTCACCTGAGATGGACAAACACCCTTGGCTGCAAGGCAGGAGGATCACTGACCCTCAGGGACCACCCTAGGCTTTCCGAGGCTTGAAAATTTGAGTCATAAAGTCATAGGGAGATAAAACCCCTCGGCCCATTGAGTCTGTGCCATCAAGTACCACCAAGAGTCATACAGCATGGAAACAAGCCATTTGGCCCATCGAGTCCATGCCAACCATCCAACACACATTTACACTAATCCTGCACTAATCCCGTTTTATTCCCTCCACGTTCCCATCAACTCCACCACTCACCCACACACTAGGGGCAATTTATAGTAGACGATTAATCTACCAACCCGCACATCTTTGGGATGTGGGGGGAAGTCAAAGCACGCAGGAGGAAATCCACGCAGTCACAGGGAGAACGTGCAAACTCCACACGGACAGCACCGGAGGTCAGGATGGAATTCGGGGCAATTAGGTATGAGCAACAAATGATGCTCTCATTCCCTGAGGAATAAATTAAAACATATCGGACATTGGGATCCCTGTGGGCAGCACCCAGGCAAAAGATTCAAAGGACAATTGAAAGAAAATCGTTTTAGTGAAGCTTTCTCTAAATACTTCTTTACTTAGTCATTACATCAGAGAAGGGAGCTTGCACAGCCGCTACGGACACTCCAGAATAGAACGCAATGCATTGCACAATGTAAAGTGGTAGATGTGCCTTATGAACATTGAATTCTCCCACTTCAAGTAATCCCCACCCCCCTTCCCCACAACCCACCCCACCCCCACCATGCTTCTCTCCTTCCCTTTCCTAGACCCTTTTTTTTACCATTCTCTCCTTACCTTTGACCCATCCCCCGGTGAATCTGCTCTTCCCCCCCCCCCCCCACACCTGCCTATCATTATCTCCCACCTGCGTCTACCTGTCACCACCTCGTGCCCACCCCGCCTCCCCTCTTTTGTCCACCTATCACTGCTCTGCTTTTCCCTCCTATATATTGGGCTTCCCCTTTTCCTATCTTCAGTCCTGAAGAAGGGTCCTGCCCTGAAACATTGACCGCCTGCTTTCCTCCGCGGATGCTGCCTGGCCTGCTGAGTTCCTCCAGCATCATCGTGTTTTTCATCCAGATTCCAGCATCTGCAGTCCTTTGTTTCTCTTGATGTGCCTTACATGTCCATTTGTTGGCTGGGTCAGGGACGCAGAAAATACGCTGGAATTTCTTGCAGTAAAAAACTGTTGATATAATGCACAAAAGGCTGGGATTATGATGGCCTTTGGTTCTCACTCTGTACATTCCACATTTAATTTTCACGCAATGTTACCCTGCAATGATGCAATATATTTCTATTGCCTGCTCACACCCCAAAAGCGCTTTCTTGTACTTTTGAAGTGTCATCTCTGTTGTAATGTAGGAGATGTTGCAGTCAATGTGTGTACAGCAAAATCACACAATTTGCCCTGTGATACCGGCCTGAGTGCTTGCTTTAATTGTGTTGGTTGAGGATAAACCTCGGTCAGGACCCTGGGGAGAAGTTCCTTGCCCTGCCACATGATAATACCATGGTCCATTATTCACAACCTCCAAGGTCAGTGGTCAGGGCACTACCAGAATCAGAATCAGATTTATCACATGGTAGTGCAGCAGTTAGCATAACGCTATTACAGCACCAGCCACCCGGGTTCAATTCCTGCCGCTGTCTGTAAGGAGTTTGGACGTTCTCCCCGCGTCTGCGTGGGTTTCCTCCGGGTGCTCCGGTTTCCTCCCACATCCCAAAGACGTACGGGTTCACAAGATCACAAGATCACAAGACAAGGGAGCAGAAGTAGGCCATTCAGCCCGTCGAGTCTGCTCCAAGGAAAAGAAAGGGAAAAAGAGAAAGAAAAAAAGAAATGAGAAATGGGGGAAAAAAGTCTGCTCCATGAGCTAAAGTAAGAAAAAAAACACCATTCCTTTCTAGCCCCAATTTCCGACCTTATCCCCATATCCTTTGACACCCTGACTAATTAGATATCTATCTATCTCCTTGTTAAACGCCTCCAATTAGGAAGTTGTGGGTGACAGAAGTGTGGCGACACCTGCCGGCTGCCCCTGGAACACCCGATGCAAAAGGTGCATTTCACTGTATGTTTTGATGTACATGTGACTAATAAAGATATCTTATATGCCATGAAATTTGTCGTTTTGAGGCAGCAGTACAGTGCAAAGATATAAAATTAATTAAAATGACAAAAATAAATCAATAGTGCAAAAAAGAGGAATAACAAGGTAGTGTTCATGGGTTCATGGACCGTTCAGAAATCTGGTGGTGGAGGGGAAGAAGCTGTTCCTGAATCGTTGAGTGTGGGTCTTCAGGCTCCTGTACCTCCTCCCCGATGGTAGTAATGAGAAGAGGGCATGTCCCGGGTGGTGAGGGTCCTTCGTGATGGATGCCGCCTTCTTGAGGCGCCGCTTTCTTGAGGCACCGCCTCTTGGTAACCAGAAGAACATAAGGAGAAGGGGGCAAGGGCAGGCTCACTGGCCTCTTGAGCCTGCACCACTCCTTCACTAAGATCTGGGCTCCTGCGATTTAGGCTTCTGCTCCATTCTTGCCTTGAGTCCCGCCCTTGATCCCTCCTTCCCCATGGGCAAAAATCTGCTTTGAATACCTTCAATGACTCTGCCTCTCCAGCCAAGAATTCCAAGGATTCACAGCACTCTAAGAGACAAAGTTCCTCCTCATCTCCTTCACAACCAGGAATCCCTTTGTCTTGACACTATATCCCTGGTTCCAAATGCCCACCTTCCAAGGGGAAACATCCCCCCCGCATCTACCCTGTCAAGACCTCTCCCAATCTTATTTACGTCAATAAAACTGGTTTCCGTTCTCAACTTTCAAACTATTGGTATTCGCTTATTAGTTTACAATGCGATTAAAACTGCAGTGCCTTTGATTTCCCTTCTAAGATCACATGCATAGTTGCAATTATATTTTTAATTACAGCAAGGCTCAGGTTATGGTGTAATGTTCAGCTGCAGAGTACAGCTCCAGTGCCCTGTGTTCAGTCCTGCCCTCCGGTGCTGTCTGTGTGGAGTTTGTGAGTTCTTCTGTGTCATAGAGTTGTGCAGCACAGAAACGGGCCATTTGGCCCATCATGCCCATGCCGACCTTTTTGCCCATCTAAAGCATTTGCCAGCGTTTTGGCTCATATCCCTCTAAACCTTTTCTATCCATGTACCTGTCCACCTGTCTTTTACAAGTTGTTGTTGTACCTGCCTCAACCACTTCCTCTGGCAGCTCATTTTATCTTATACCAACCTCTATGTTTAAAAGAGTTGCCCCTTAAGTTCCTCTTAAATCTTTCCCCTCTCACCTTAAACCTATGCCCTCTAGTTCTTGATTCCCCAGAGAAAAAATACCATGTGCATCCATCCTATCTATGCCCCTCGTGATCTTGTACACACCGCTCAGTCTGCTACCAAGAGGTGACGTTATTCAGGCGATCTTACAGAGGTTGAAAAAAATTGTATTTATTTATTTGCTTTTATTCACATAAGTTTCATAAGAGTGAATTCTTATCTTGATTTATGAATTCTGGAAGGGCTAATTTCTGTTACCGGAACTACCATAACATGAAGGTCGCCTGTATATTGTCCTCTGTACATGGGCTCAGAAAAAGAACTTAAATAAATTGTTGATTGTTTTAAAAGTTTTTGGTCTTGTTGGGATGAGATCACATCGTCCAGAATCCTTCAGCCTGCTTCACCACCAGATCCTGTGGTGAACAGTTTGATGACTGCTTCTTTGTACCCGCCAACTGATCTATTTTTGTACAGGTATATAAAAACATTTCCAGAATCTTACATTTTGCAGAGTACCTGCTACTGTGCTGGGAGGGAGGTTGCTGCTTATTTTGCTTTGATTATTGGTGGTAGTGCCTTCAATGTCAATGTACCAAGGCACAATGTACCAAGTCACCGTCTACAAGGCACAAGTCAGGAGCGTGATGGTGTGCGCTGGATTAGTTCAGCTCCACCAAAGTTTAAGAAAGTTAACAACTTCCAGGACAAAGCAGCTCCCTTTATGGTCCCTCAATCCACCACCATAAACACTCCCTCCCTCCGCTAATGGCCAATGGTGTCCACAAAATGCACTTCACTTACTTCTTCAGGAGGCTAAAGAAATTTGGCATGTCCTCTTTGACCCTCACCAATGTACCACAGAAATCATCCTATCTAGATGCATCACGACTTGCTATGGCAACTGCTCTGCCCGAGACCGTAAGAAACTGCAGAGAGTTGTGGACGCAGCTCAGCACAGCATGGACACCGGCCTCCCCTCCATTGTGTCCCCTACACTTCTCGCTTCCTCGGGAAAGCAGACAACATAATCAAAGACCCCTCCCACCCTGGACATTCTCTCTTCTCCCCCCCCATTAGGTAGAAGATAAAAAAGAACATCCCACAGGCTCAAGGACAGCTTCTATCCCACTGTTATAAGACTATTGAATGGTCCTCTAGTACAATAAGATGTCCTCACAATCTATTTGGTTATGACCTTACACCTGATCATCTGCCTGCACTGCACTTGCTCTGTAACTGTAACACTTTTACTCTGCATTCTGTAATTGCTTTTCCCTTGCACTGCCTCAATGTACTGATGTGATGAAATGATCTGTATGGATGGTATGCAAAACAAAGTTTTTCACTGTACCTCGGTACATGTGACAATAATAAACTAATTTACCAATCTACCAGTTACTTGGCTAGGCTACTCCAACCCATCTCGCAGACTTCTCCCACCGAGGACAAGAGCAGGAGGAACAACACCCCCTGCAGGTTCCCCTCCATTTGCACACCATCTTGACTTGGAAATACGTCATTGGTCCTTCATTATCGCTGGGTCGAAATCCTGGAACTCCCTCGCCAACAACACTGAGGGAGCACCTTCCCCAGAAGGACTGCAGCTGCCCGAGAAAGCGGCTCACTATCGCCTTCTCCAGGCGCGTTAGGGATGGGAGGTAACGCTGGCTTAACCTGATCCCAAAAATGCATCGAGGAGATGGTTTGTGTGAATAGCAGTGAAGAGATGGGGGGGCAGAGCAGACTGTCGAGAGAGGACTGGCAATGCGAGAACGACAGGAGCTGCTCTTGGATTGGGAGGAAGTTGGTGGTTTTAAGTGGGGGGGGGGGAGTTTGCTGATTCAGAATGGAGTCATCCAGTCATAGGCTCATGCCGCCTATCACGTCCATTCCAACTGTAGTACCTATCAACACTCATCCCATTTGCCCTCACTAGGTTCCTAGCTTACTCTGCCTTGCCGATTAAAATGTCTGCCTGGATGCCTCTTACATGTGGTGATTGTTTCTGCCTGCACTATCTCCTGTGATAGTTCATTCCAGATATCAACCACCTTCTGCATGAAAAACCTTCCCCTCTGATTCCCTCTCAGTTTAAACCTGTGCCCTCTTGTTTTAGACACCCCTACTGCGGGAAGAAGATTCTTACTACCCTATCTATGCCCCCGATGAGTTTCTGTCCTCCTAACACCCCTCAGCCCCCCTCCCGTCCAGGGAGAGCAAGCCCAGCCTCTCCAATCTCTCCCCACAATGAAAGTCATCCATCCAGGCAACATCCTGGATGTTCAAGCGTTTAACCTTTAAATAAGGGTGAGGTTCAAAGGTAACTGCTGGAAAAAACACTGGCATTGTCCCCAGAAATAAACAGAAAAGAACATTGAAACTGGGGAATAAAACTGAGGGGTCACAAGCATCAGGATTAGGAGAAGCAGAAGACTGAGGTTTTATCATTGCACCTGCGCATACATGTACTTGTACATATGACAATAAACTTCACCTTAACCTGCACTGGTCGGCAAATATGGACTTGGGATCATCCGGGCCACGCCATCTTCTCGCAGCTGCCATGGGGCAGGAGGTACAGAAGCCTGAAGTCCCACACCACCGGGTTCAGGAACAGCTACTTCCCTTCAACCATTCGGTTCTTGAACCAACCTGCACAAGCCTAAGCACTACCTCAGTATAGAAACACTACGACCACTTTGATCAGAAATGGACTTTTTTTTGTACTAATTTTGTTCTTTCTTATAAAAATTGAGTTTAATTTATGTTTAGTTTAATTTTTTCTTGCAAATGCTGCTTATCTGATGCTATGTGTCTGTGATGCTGCTGCAAGTAAGTTTTTCATTGCGCCTGTGCACACATGTACTTGTGCATGTGACGATAAACTCGACTTTAAACTTTATCCAGCACACCCAAACACCAGCAGCTGGAGTGTAGACATCACTGGCTCAGCCAGCATTTATTGCCCATCCCCATCAGCCAGAGATTCCTTGGCCTCTTCAGAGGGCTGGACGAGCTTAGTGAGTCTGGAATGACCTGTGGCCCAGACCAGGTGAAGAGAGCCAAACCTCCTCCCCCAAAAGACAACAGTGAACCGGGAGGGTTTGCAGGGGTTCAGGGGTATGCGATAGAACGGGCTAACAACTGGAGTTCTCAGCTGTTGATCCCGAGACATGTGGCCGAGGAATTTAAACCTACATAATTAATAAACCTGGAATTTGAAAGTAAGGTTTAGTTACAGTGACGGAAGGAACTGGATTGTAATAAAGTCTCTGTGTCCTCCAGGGAATGAAACCTACCCGTCTCACCATGGGCTCAATGTACCTCCACGCCAACCTATAATGTCGCCTCTGAAATAGTCTGCGTCATTCGGTGCACGGGGTGGTAGGACAGGGATGTGGGGGGTGGAATTAGAGATGCTGCCAATGATTGCTTGCTCTCTCAACAACTCTGTTCAAAGTCAAAGTCAAAGTGGAGTTTATTGTCATATGCACAAGTACATGCACAGGCATGGTAGTGTAGCAGTTAGCGTAACGCTATTACAGCACCAGCGACCCGGATTCAATTCCAACCGCTGTCTCTAAGGATTTTGTATGTTCTCCCCGTGTCTGCGTGGGTTTCCTCCGGGGGCTCCGGTTTCCTCCCACATTCCAAAGACGTACAGGTTAGGAAGTTGTGGGCATGCTATGTTGGTGCCGGAAGCGTGGCGACACTTGCGGGCTGCCCCCAGAACACTCTACGCAAAAGATGCATTTCGCTGTGTGTTTTGATGTACATGTGACCAATAAAGAAATCTTATCTTATCTCATGTGTGCACAGGTGCAATAAAAACTTACTTGCAGCAGCATCACAGGCACATAGCATCAGATACACAACATTTACAAGAAAAACATAAATTATACAAAATTATACAGGAAAGAACACTATTAGAACAAAAACAGTCCATTATAGTGCAAGGTGGTCAAAGTGGTCCCAGTGTTGCTATACTGAGGTAGTGATTAGGGTTGTGTTGGTTGGTTCAAGAACCGAATGGTTGAAGGGAAGTAGCTGTTCCTGAACCTGGTGGTGTGGGACTTCAGGCTTCTGTACCTCCTGCCCGATGGGAGCTGCGAGAAGATGGCACGGCCCGGATGGTGGGGATCTTTGATGCTGGACGTTGCCTTCTTGAAGCAGCGCCTCCTGTAGATACTACCGATGGTGGGGAGGGATGAACCAGTGATGTACCAGGTTGTACGATGGTGGTGGAAGGCCGACCAGACCAACCTTGTCGTTTTATTCTCCGGCATTTCCCATGGTGTCCTGGCAGCCTTTGCTGCTACTACTCACCGCCAGCTCGAGTGCATCCGAAACTCTGCCGCCCCTGCTCTCACCCTCAGCAAGTCTCGCTGTCCCTTGCTTGCTGGTTCCCATTGAAGCGCCATTTAAGTTTCTCCCCAAGACCCGGGGTGCCAAATAATCGGAATGTAACTGTGTTAGGACTGCCTCTCAGAAGTCTACTCAAAGAGAAAGAGTTTGATGAGCAGTGTAACGGAGGAGAGAGGGGTGGAAGGGTTTAGAGGGGGAATCCAGAGCTTGAAGTCTTGGTAACTGAAGGCACGGCTGCCAATGGCTGAACAATTAAATTCAACTCCCTCTCTGTCATTAGCTCCAGCCCAGTTACTCTCCGGGCTCTCTGCTCTCCACCTGCTCCTCCTGGAATATAATCAGTCGATCTTTGACAACCAAGTTGTTTCAGTGACGGACCAGCAGATTTTCCATACTATTAGACGTTATTCCTATTATTTCACTCTTTCTACCTGTTACACAGCTATAAGTCAAAGTCGAGTTTATTGTCACGTGCACAAGTACATGTGTGCACAGGTGCAATGAAAAACTTACTTGCAGCAGCATCACAGGCACATGGCATCAGATAAGCAGCATTCACAAGAAAAACATAAACTAAACATAAATTATACACAATTTTTACAAGAAAACAAAGTCCATTTTAGTCTAAAGTGGTCATCATGTTGCCAAACTGTAGTGATTAGGGTTTTGTTGGTTGGTTCAAGAACCGAATGGTTGAAGGGAAGTAGCTGTTCTTGAACGTGGTGGTGTGGGACTTCAGGCTTCTGTACCTCCTGCTTGATGGTGGCTGTGAGAAGTTGGCATGGTGGGGATCTTTGATGATGGATGTTGCCTTCTTGAGGCAGCGCCTCCTGTAGATTCTCCCGATGATGGGGAGGGATGTGCCCGTGATGTATTGGGCTGAGTCCACTACTCTCTGCAGCTTCTTACGTTCCTGTGCATTCGAATTGCTGTACCAGACCGTGATGCAACCAGTCAGGACACTTCCAACATCATTATGAGAGATTTTCCAGTGAACCAGGTGAATTTAAAGGGAGCTTGAAATATTCCAGCACTCCAAACCCCTGGCTCATACCCTGGATTAATGAGTGGACCAGATGCGGGACTATCAGATTTTCCGAACAATCAGATGCCGGATTATCAGAGCTTTACTGGCATCAGTTTCTTTTGTTTGGTAATTCTCGTTTGCAGTGCCATTGCTATGTTAGAGGAGATGTGTAAATGGGAGATATTATTTAATCTGTTGTAGATAGATAAAAATAAGACTTCATGCTGCTTGATGAAAAGGAAATTTTAGAGTTGGGCCAGTGATAAATTGAACTCCAGTTTCATGGTAAGGATCTTTAATTAGGCTGCGAATTACTCTTGTCAAAACGTGACAATGCTATTTAGATTGATCCAATTTTCACAGTGTGATTGAGAACCTTTCCTTTCTGATGTGTTCGTGTACGTAATGAGCTTTCTTGACCTGATAACAACTTGTGCATTGGGAATAAGTTACATCTTCCCTTTGTAAGCCAGATATGCACAGTTTAGAGTGACTAAGATCCAGCACAAATAATAATTTGAAATTGTGTTGCTTTAGATGCTGGAAGGGCCCTTGATACGCAGATTGATGATGGCACTAATTGGGGTTAGTTGGCCTCATTTACATCAAGACTTTTAAGTCAAGCTTAATTAAGGTTGAACTCTTTTAACAATGAGTTGGTTTTGAAGCTGATTTTGTGGCTGGGTGACAGTTTTTTGTGGCTCACTACTCTCTTGAAATGAACCGAATTGAATTATCCCAGCTTCAAAGATCAGCAGCTGACGTTTGTTAGTGATGAGTCTGCAGTATTTTAATCCCTGCTAAACTGTGCATTTCATTCAGTCTCCTTTCAAGCAACACCAGCAACCTTGCAACTTGAGCCAGGGTTATGTGTGCGCCAAATTCATCAAAAGGCGTTCATTCACTCGTGTGAGAACCTCAACTTTCAGCTGAACATTGGGAACAGAAGAACAGGAGACTTCTCCGACTCTCAAGCAGCTTCTACCACTCACTTAGCTGAAGGCTGAGTTGCATCTTGGCTCCATTCACTTGGCTCAGTTCTCTTGACATCCTACCCCAACAAAGGCCTACCAATCACAGCCTTGTAGACTTCAAATGCACTTTGTGGGAGAGAGATCCAGATTTCTTCTGCCCCTTGTGTGAAGAAGTCACACCCAAGTCTTCTGCTTCTAATTTAAAAACAATGCTCACTTTCTCAGAACCTCTGCACCACAGGAAATATTCTCTCAGGATGCACCTTATCAAATTCTTTTGCCACTTTTAAAGATGTCAATTGGAAAGACCCATAGCAATCCAAATTCAAAGGAACACTCGGCAAGTTTATTCCATATTACATATCATTTATCACTTTAAATATTGGTCTAAAACTTGTGAACCTATATTCTACTCAGTTCCCAGACTAATTATATTACTCGGGCTGGAGTGCCCAGCTCTGAATTCCTTATTCTAGACAGGGTAACCAGCCCTGAACCTGCCATTCTAACCTGACCCCAAGCCTCCCTGGAATCATTACCCACTGTCCCTGCACAAGTTAGATAAACAGTATTGCCATTCCTTAATTGTTGCTTGGTCTAAATGCTGGAACTTTGGGAGCACCCTTATTTATTTAGAACATAGAACAGTACAGAAACAAGTGCTTCACCCCACGATGTCCTTTGCTGACCATGATGCCAGTTTAAACTAATCCCTCCTGCCTGCACATGGTCTGTATCCCTCCATTCCCTGCCTGTTCATGTGTCTCTCTAAATGCTTCTTAAACATTGCTATCGTATCTGCTTCCACCACTACCCCTGACAGCACGTTCCAGGCACCCACCACTCTCTGTGTAAAAAAAGTTTAATGGAGATTTGCCTTGTAAATCTCCTTTAAACTTTCCCCTTCTCACTGTAAATCTATGCCCTCTAGTATTTGTCATTCCTACCCTGGGAAAAAGACTCTATCTATCCTATCTATGCCTCTCATAATTCTATAAACTTCTATCAGGTCTCCCCTCAGTCTCCAACTGTCCAAAGAAAATAATCCAAGTTTGTCGAACCTCTCCTTATAGAAAATACTCTCTAATCCGGACAACATCCTGGTAAACCTCTTCTGCATGCTCCCCAAAGCCCCCACGTCCTTCCTGTAATGGGGCAACCAGAACCACACACCTCCCGACTCTTACACTCAACACCTCAACCAATGAAGGCAATATTACATATGCCTTCTTTACCACCCTATCTGCTTGTGTTGCCACTTTCAGGGAGCTATGAACTTGGAACCCAAGACCCATCTGTACATCAAATACATCATTTGTTCATGGGATGTGGACATTGTTGGCGATGCCAGCATTTATTACCTACCCCTAATTGCTCCTGAACCCGAGGAGGTAGTTTAAGAGTCAACTACATTGGTGGGTCTGGAGTCACATGTAAGCCAGCCTGGATAAAAATGGCAGATCTCCTTCTCTGCAGGACACTAGTGAACCAGGTAGGAGTTTGCAACAGTTCAGTAGTTTCATAGTTACTGGGACTAACACTTTAACTTAAATTTCCAAGCAGGTTTGGTGGGATTTGACCTTGTGTCTATGGATCAATGGTCCAGAACTGTACCCTCTAGTCTGGTAACGAAACATCACGTCTTTGTGTTCTTCACCAGAGAGATATCAGTACTTCAAGGAGGTGGCTCACCACACCTCCCCAAAGTCGTTTAGGGAGGGGAAATAAATACCAGTGCTGACCACAATGAGTTGCAAAGAAGTTGTGTGGCAAGCATTCCCCACCCACTCTCCACACATTCCCAAAGAGTCTACTAGATGACAGGCCCAGGACTGGACAAATAGGAACCCGAGGTGCAACCTCTGGCTTGGTACCACTTTAAGACCATTTGACCTATTGCCTCAGTGCATACATTGCTATGATGTTTAGGGTAGAAGATTCCAGGAAGTGTCTGTCCGCCGGTGGTAACGTGGTAGCCAGCACATTATGGGAAATGCTGCTTCAAACTACATAAGTCCTTTTACAAATATTATACCTTTGTTCCTTAGTTCAAATAAATGCCTCAGTACCAAATGCCTCCACTGGGCAGGCACGGTAGTGCAGCAGTTAGCGTAACGCTATTACAGCGCCAACGACCCTGTTCAATTCTGGCCGCTGTCTGTAAGGAGTTTGTACGTTCTCTCCCCCCGTGTCTGCGTGGGTTTCCTCCCGGTGCTCCGGTTTCCTCCCACATTCCAAAGACGTACGGGTTAGGAAGTTGCGGGCATGCTATGTTGGCGCCGGAAGCGTGGCGACACTTGCGGGCTGCCCCCAGAACACTCTATGCGAAAGATGCATTTCACTGTATGTTTCGACGTACCGTGTGACTAATAAAGAAATCTCATCTTGTCTTATCCCATTGAGTGAATGGGGGAAAGGCAGTGAGACAAAAGGTTCTGACTTCCAACACTCCAGCAGTTACTTTGTTCTAGGTGTTAATGATTCAGCTGTTCAATTGGTGTCTCTAGTATCAGCATAGAAGGTCTGTGCAGTCAGCCTGGATAATTCCACCCAACTAAAAGAAACTTTCTGCATCGTTTTAAAGAGACAGATCAAATAGTGATTCCCCTTGGCTGTGTTATTAACCCTTTGTTGCTCTGTGCTCTATTAATTACATCCAAGCCCAAATTAACATTGCCATCACTTTAGGATTGACCAAGCATGTCCAGGAATTGAGGGTCATTTCCCAGGATATCATCAAAGGCTGACTCCCAAAACGTTTGTGATTTTTTTTCTGTCATTCTCTTTGGACGCTTTTACATATTAATCTTGAACACATCGAGATGGAGGTAAAAATAGATTGACTGATAATCTATTAATTATCATAAATGACATACCTTTGTTCCTTCTTTCAAATAAATGCCTCAGTACCAAATGCCTCCAGTGGGCAGGCACGGCAGTGTAGCGGTTAGCGTAACGCTATTACAGTGCCAGCAACCCCTGTTCAATTCCCGCTGCTGTATGTAAGGAGTTTGTACGTTCTCCCCGTGTCTGCGTGGGTTTCCTCCGGGTGCTCCGGTTTCCTCCCAAATTCCAAAGACGTACGGGTTAAGAAGTTGTGGGCATGCTATGTTGGCGCCAGAAGCGTGGCGGCACTTGCGGGCTACCCCCAGAACACTCTACGCAAAAGATGCATTTCACTGTGTGTTTTGATGTACATGTAACTAATAAAGATATCTGATCTTATCTTAATTATGATAATCTATTACTGATAAGGGGAATCTAATCTGACATGTTGGGCAACTAGTGGTGAAGGTGTGGAGACTGCTGAAGATTGGGTGAAGAAACCTTCGGAATTACATTCAACCAAGTTGACAATTGTATGCCAATGTTATGGCTGGATGTTGTGGAGATGTGCTTGGATTCCTATGTAAGTGCCAGTAAGTTTGGGATCCTAACACACGTACAGATTCACAAGACCCAAAACACGATGATGCTGGAGGAACTCAGAAGGATGCTGCCTGGCCTGCTGAGTTCCTCCAGCATCATCGTGTTTTTCATCTAGATTCCAGCATCTGCAGTCCTTTGTTTCACAAGACCCAAACTTACTGAGAGATGTACCAGGGAATCTGTGTCAGTGTTCTGGTACCGGAGCATGTGAGCACAAAGTTGCAGCAATTTCCCAGCATCTTAAGTTGAAAATCTTCTGAATCAACTTTTAAGTTGGTACAGAAAAAGTCTACATATGTTCAAGTGGAGAGCAATAGCTGCAGGGGAGCAAGGTATGTTTCAGTCAGCTACTTTTTAAGATTGTTTTAGTTTAATAATTTGTTTAAAAATGAATTTGATTTAGAAAGGATTAATCATTTGGATGTTTTGTACGGGTTTAGAATGTTTGCATTTGCTTCCAAAGTTCTCAAAAGTTTCTGATGCCTTTGACAGCTGGCTTAGCCAGGTGGTGTGTCAAAGCTTTTTAAACTGTTTTTCCCTCCTTCCCTTGTACGTGGGGCCTTTCTGGTGTGATTAGGATTTGCACGAGGACACCCCTGACATAACAGTGAGGAGGGAGCTGTCTTTATCGAGCGTACTCCTCTCGAGAGACTAACGCCAGCTAAGTATAGATATTGTGAGAGGAACAGGACTGAACAAGGGCAGCTAATCACTGGCCAATTGTTTTCCTATTCATCCACAAGTTGATAAAGGAATAATTCTTTTTTTTTAACTCAACTGAAGTCTAGTGGGCTGATTCAAAGTAACAGCTGTCAAATGTTGAACCACGCACCATTCTTTCTCAGGGCTCTACCCAAATGAGTGTTTAAGGAGTGTAAAACAAAGCTGAATTCATCTGACACTGTGATTAAATCCCTACTGTCAAATGTAACCTGAATCATGAATTAGAGAATGATGCAGTTGATTAGGTGGACACTTGAAATCCAATAAATGTGCATTTATAATACATGAAATGTTGGTATTAACTGAATGTTGAGAGTACTAGTGGCTGCATTGAGCATTAATATTTGCCTGCATTTGATGCTGTGTTTGTTTAGACTTCTTAAGAAATCTGTGCAAATTGTACTTATTTCCCTGGGAATTCATTCTGAAGTCCTGAATGTTGAGTATCATCAAGACAGGAAGGTTGTACTCTGACTCTGAAAATCAATCATTAACCTCAAACAATTTCAGAGGCAGAATTGACTTCAATGGAATGAATTTAGAGTTACCTCAAGGAAACAGGCCCTTTGGCCCAACTTGTCCATGTTGACCAAGATGTCTCTCCGAGCCAGTCCCATTTGCCTGCGTTTGGCTCGTAACCCTCTAAACCTTTCCTATCCATGTACCTGTCCAAATGTCTTTTAAGTATTGTAATTGTACCCCGCCTCTAGCACTTCCTCTGGCAGCTCGTTCCAAATACCCACCACCCTCTGTGGTGAAAAACTTGCCCCTCAGGTCCCCTTTAAATCTTTCCCCTCCAACTATAAACCTTGATTCCCTTTCCCTGGGAAAAAAACTGTCAACATTCAACTTATCTATGCCCCTCATGGTCTGATACATCTCTGTAAGGTTATCCCTCAGTCTCCTACGCTCCAAGGAATAAAGTCCTAACCTGCCCAGCCTCTCTCTGTAACTCAGGCCCTCGAGTCCTGGCGACATTCTCGTAGATCTTCTTTGCACTTTTTCCAGCTTAATGACATCTTGAACCATCTTGGTGAAGGTGCTCCCACAGTGCTGTTGAGGATGGAGTTCCAAGATATAGACCGATAAAGGATTGGCATTGTATTTGCAAGCCATTGAATGTCAAGGGTTCTCTTTTGCTGGAGGCCGTCATAGTCTGGCACTTGGAGACACAGGAGACCCGTAGAGGGAGAGAGAAACAAACTGGTGGTGTGGGGACTTCAGGCTTCTGTACCTCCTGCCCCATGGTAGCTGCGAGAAGATGGCACGGCCCAGATGGTGGGGATCCTTGATGATGGACGCTACCTTCTTGAGGCAGCACCTCCTGTAGATGCTGTCAGTGGTGGGGAGGGCTGTGCCCGTGATGGACCGGGCTGCGTCCACTGCCCTTCCTGCCTGTTCCTTTACTGTGCATTGCAATTGCCGTCCCAGACCATGATGCAACCAGTCAGGATACTTCCAACAGTATATCTGTAGGAGTTAGTGTACTTGGTGACAGGACAAATCTCCTTCAGCTTCTACGTAGAGGTGCTAGCGCGCCTTCTTCACGATTGCATCAACGTTCTGGGCCCAGGACAGGTCATCCCAAGATGTTAACACCCCGGAATTTGAAGCAGCTAACTCTCTCCAACTCTGACCCACCAATGAGAACTCCCGGATCACAAAGGCATGTAGGTTAAACTGGCCGCAGTAAATTGTTGCTAGTGTGTGTGGGTTGTAAGAGAATTAGGGTGAGGTTGGAGCAACACCCAAAAAGCTGGAGGAACTCAGCTGGTATTGGTATTGGTTTATTATTGTCACTTGTACCGAGGTACAGTGAAAAACTTGTCTTGCCTACCATTACAGTAGCCAATTAACCTACCAGCACTAGTTTAGCGGTTAACGTAATGCCATTACAGCGCCAGTGACAGATCAATTCATTACAGTACAGGGTAAAAACAACAACAGAATCAAGGTGGCAATCTGTGGAGGGAAATGGACAGTCAATGTTTCAGATTGAGACCCTTCATCTGACTGACTGCATCTGGTCTGGCGCGCAATTAGCATGAATGTTGTCTAGCTCTTGCTGCGTGCAGGCATGAACTGCTCCTTTTGCTGAGGGGTTGTGTAATCTGTCCTCATAAATTAAACAAGATGCCTAACCTTGAGGAAGACAGGAAGCCTCCAGCAACTAACTGGTTGGACTTTGGCAAGTTCCCAAAGTGTGCAATGTGTAATGTGTTACTTGTGGCCCCCTGTGTTAACGTTACATGGATCACACAACACTTTATACTGGAGGTGGATTATATTTGCTCTTTTTTTGCAGCCGCCTTCTCAAAAGTTTTAATAGCAAAGGGAAAGTTTAAATGTAACAAACTCAAAACTGTGCACTCAGATTTGCCATAACTCCCACATACACACTGCCGGTGAATCATCTGTTCTGCACACACAGCCGCAGCTTGATCATTACTGAGGCACCTGCTGTGGTCTCAGGAACCAGAGAGGGAGAAACAGGAATTCAGTGATTCAGAAGAAGAAGAGGGAACGCATCCAGCCTGTGGCACTTCCGCAACAACGGAAAACACTGGAGTCATTGCCTCCATGCTGGGATTCTCCCTGGAGTTGGCACTTCCATTGGAAGCAAATCATAAAGGTGTTTCAAAAGTTACAGTAAAACTCCAATAATCCAGCACACTCGGACTTTGGTGGTGCTGGTCGAGCAGACTTTCTGGATTATTGGATGTTATTTCAACATACTTTTAATAAGATGTTATTGAGTAGAATAATAAATTTCCTAAAGGGCCCAGTAAGTGAAAAGGGAGTGGGAAACAAGAGCAGCTGAGTTTCAGGAGAGCACAGGAACTGAGACTTTGGTGTATTTGAGAATAGGCAACCAATGATCCCAATGCTGAACCGTCGAGATCTCCGAATGAGCAGATGGCGGATGTTTGGAGTTTTGCTGTATCTGTAAAGGTCTCACTCCAGAGTGAGTGACTGCCCCCAAGTACCAGATCATGAAGGTAAAGGAGCTGCCTTAGCTAAACCAACTGGTCCATTTGGTCTTCTGGATGTCCACTTGTGTAACTAGCCCCCCGAATAATGTAGTTTGTTAAGTTTTTGCACCCATTTTAAGAATACTGTGTTTGGACTCATAGAACACGGAACAGTACAGCACAGGAACAGCACGATGACTGTGCCAACTTAAAGTAATCCCTTCTGCCTGCACATGGTCTCCATTCCCTGCCTGTTCCTGTGTCTGTCTAAATGTCTCTTAAATGTTGCTGCTGTATCTGCTTCCACCACCCCTGGCAGCATGTTCCAGGCACCTACTACCCTGTGTAAAAAAAACTTGCCTCGTAAATCTCCTTTAAACTTTCACCCTCTAGTATTTGACATTTCTACCCTGGGAAAAAGACTCTATCTAACCTATCTATGCATCTATGTAATTTTATGTACTTAGCCCCCTCCTTGGACTCTGTCTTTACCTCTCACTGTCTTGGTGAAGCAGCCAGCATAATCAAATACCCTACCCACCCGGGTCATTCTCTCTTCTCTCCTCTTCCATTGGGTAGGAGATACAGGAGCCTGAGGGCACGTACCACCAGACTTAAGGACAGCTTCTATCCCACAGTGATAAGACTATTGAACGGTTTCCTTAAACGATGGGATGGACTATGACGTCATGACCTACCTTGTTGTGACCTTGCACCTTATTGCACTGCACTTTCTCTGTAGCTGTGACACTTTACTCTGTACTGTTATTGTTTTTACCTGTACTACATCAATGCACTCTGTACTAACTCAACATAACTGCACTGTGTAATAAATTGACCTCTATGATCGGTTTGCAAGACACGTTTTTCACTGTACCTCAGTACAAGTGACAATAATAAACAAATACCAACACTTCTGTCAGTTCTCTCAGCCTCTGATGCTCCAGAGAAAACAATCCAAGTTTGTCCAGCCTCTCCTTATAGCTAATACTCTCTAATCCAGGCAGCATCCTGGTGAACCTCTTCTGCACCCTCTCCAAAGCCTCCACATCCTTCATGTAATGGGGCGACCAGAACTGTACATAATGTGGCCCAATCAAAGTTTTATAGAGCTGCAACATGACTTCCCGACTTTAATACTCAACACACTGACCGATGAAGGCAAGCATGCCACACGCCTTCTCTACCACCCTATCCACTGGTGTTGCCACTTTCAAGGAGCTACGGACTTGCACCCCAAGATCCCTCTGTACATCAACTCTGTTAATAGGTCAAGAGCATGTGTAGTACAATAAAGGAATAACATAGTGCGTCCATTTTACAGGGTCACTAGTAAGAGATAAATTGTTTGAAGTAACTACAGATGCTGGAAATGCAAAATGAAAGGTGTGTATAACCAGACTGCATAGGCTTAAGGCAAGGTTTATTGGGGATATAAGGAAGAATTTTTTTTCTATGTGGAGTGTGATTTGGAGTTTGGAACGCACTCTCTGAGAGGATGGAGGAGAGAGAAACTCTCAGAACATTCAAGGGATTACCTAGATGAGCACTTGGATCACCAAGGCATAGAAAGCTACAACCCAAGTGCTGGTCAATGGGATTAGTATAGATGGGTGTTTCATGGTTACAATGGACGGTCATTTGAACGCTTCTGTGATGTGTGACTCTGTGACCCCATGAAAGCAGAAAATATTGGAAGCACTCAGCATGTCAGGCAGCCTCTGTGGAGATAAAAACAGAATCAAAGTTTTTTTTTCCAAAGGAGGTTTATTCAGTGATTACCACTTCACATTATGACTATATCACAGTGTCCCACGATTCACATTATTAACAATTTCATATTATAACAGTCAGAGAACATAGAACATTACAGCACAGTACAGGCCCTTTGGTCCACAATGTTGTGCCAACATTTTATCCTGCTCTAAGATGAATCTAACCCTTCCCTCCCATACTGCCCCCCATTTATCTATCATTCATGTATCTATCTAAGAGTCTCTTAAACATCCGTAATGTATCTGCCCCCACAACCTCTGCCAGCAGTGCGTTCCATGCACCCACCACTCTCTGTGTAAAAAACTTACCTCTGACATCCCCCTTATACCTTCTCCAATCACATTAAAATTATGCCCCCTCGTGTTAGCCATTGTCACCCTGGGAAAAAGTCTCTGACTCTCCACTCGATCGATGCCTCTTATCATCTTGTACACCTCTATCAAATCACCTCTCATCCTCCTTCTCTCCAAAGAGTTATCTCCATCCAGAATGCACTCAAGCCCCTGTGGTGCCCACCGATCCCAGAAATCCCCCATTGTACCCGTGGATACCGCGTGCACCTTCTCCAGGGACACACAGGCAGGGACATAACCCCAGAAGAGGGGCAGGCAATCGGCTGGGGCAGAACCCTCGACTGCCCAATGCCCAGACCCGTGAATGGCCACCCTGGCCAGGCCCAGGAGCAAACCGTCCAGGAGACCCCCTGACTGACCCTTCCCCCTCCACACCGGGTGACCAAAGATCAGGAGCGTGGGGCTGAAGTGCAACCAGAACTTGAGGAGCAGCCCCTTCAGATACTCAAATAGAGGCTGCAACCTCTCACACTCCTCCGGGCCACAGAAATGACAGGCGGTTGGGGAGTCCGTAAACCGGCTTTGCAATTTGTTACACAGTACTGCTCTGTGCAACACTCTCCACCCCAGGTCCCCAATGTAAAGAAGGGGGACTCCCTCACGAAGTGGGAATCACAGAGTCAATGTTTTCTCTTGCCTTTTCCAAAGGTGGTTTATTCAGTGATTACAGAATCACATTAATATAATATTACGATACTTCACGATACACACTATTTACAGTTTCAAATTATAACACGGTCATCACTATCCAGAACACTCTCGAGCCCCTGTGTTCCCCACCGGTCCGGGAAATCCCATGTACCCGTGGATACCACGTGCTCCTGAGAACCAATATTTTGGGTCAACGACAGAGTTGTGATAAATGATCGTCAGCCTGAAACATTAACTCTGCTCCTCCTTCTCCACAGTTGCTGCCTGACCTGCTGAGCACCTGCAGTATCCTCTCTCTGCTGTCGAGGGTCTCTGGCCTGGTTTAGGAGCTGATGGTAAAAGGGATTCTGATGACAACCAAGAACGTGAAAGCAGCCTTTCACCAGTATAACTATTCAACAAAACAAAAGAGCTGGTCATTGACTTCAGGAAAGGGGGCGGTGTACATGCACCTGACTACATCAACGGTGCTGAGGTCGAGAGGGTTGAGAGCTTCAAGTTCCTGGGAGTGAACATCACCAACAGCCTGTCCTGGTCAAATCACGTAGATGCCACCGCCAAGAAAGCACACCAGCACCTCTACTTCCTCAGGAGGCTAAAGAAATTCGGTTTGTCCTCTTTGACTCTCACCAACTTTTATCGATGCACCATAGAAAGCATCCTATCTGGATATATCACGGCTTGGTACGGCAACTGCTCTGCCCAGGACCGCAAGAAACTGCAGAGAGTTGTGGACACAGCCCAGCGCATCACAGAAACCATCCTCCCTTCCTTGGACTCTGTCTTTACCTCTCGCTGTCTTGGTGAAGCAGCCAGCATAATCAAATACCCCACCCACCCGGGTCATTCTCTCTTCTCTCCTCTTCCATCAGGTAGAAGATACAGGAGCCTGAGGGCACGTACCACCAGGCTTAAGGACAGCTTCTACCCCACTGTGATAAGACTATTGAATGGTTCCCTTATACGATGAGATGGACTCTGACCTCATGACCTACCTTGTTGTGACCTTGCACCTTATTGCACTGCATTTTCTCTGTAGCTGTAACACTTTACTCTGTACTGTTATTGTTTATACCTGTACTACATCAATTCACTCTGTACTAATTCAATGCACTCTGTACTAACTCAATGTAATCGCACTGTGTAATGAATTGACCTGCACGATCGGTATGCAAGCCAAGTTTTTCACTGTACCTTGGTACAAGTGACAATAATAAACCAATACCAATACCAATACCAATTCGACCACCTCCACCCATAGGCTGAGCCCATCTGTAGCCTCCCAGTAACCATCCTCATTGAACTTTGCCCCTTGCATCAGATTAGTGTAGCAGATGGCTATGTAAAGCAAGGTATTACTGTTATCAGTACAGACTCATTGGCTTATCCTTTATCAAACCATCTGCTTTAAGTCTTTGTTGTTTTGCTGGTGTAAATGCTGATTTATCATTTTCATCATTAAAAAAACATTCCTGCAATGTGAGAGGCTCTCTGCAGGGAAAACCAATATAAACCCATATACTGCTTCATTTCTCAACACATACAGATTTTATAGAGACACACGAGACTGCAGATGCCCAAATCTGGAACAACAAACAAACTGCTGGCGGAACTCGGCGGGTCAAGCAGCATCCGTGGAGGGAGGGGGACAGTCAACGCTTTGGGTCGAGACCCTTCATCTGGACTGAAAGGGTAAAGGGGAGATAGGTGGTATAGAGAGACGAAGGAAGGAGCGGGGCAAGAGCTGGCAAGTGATGAGTGGATCCAGGTGAGGAGTGGCGATAGGCAGACGGAGGAGGGGTGCGTACTGGAGTCTAAAACTAGAGGGCACAGGTTTAAGGTGAAAGATTTAAAGGGGACCTGAGGGGCAAGTTTTTTCCACACAGAGAGTGGTGGGTGTATGGAACGAGCTGCCAGAGGAAGTGGTAGAGGCAGGTACAATTACAATGTCGAAAGGGCATTCGGGCAGCTGCCTGGATAGGAAAGGTTCAGAGGGACATGGGCCAAGTGTAAGTGTAGCTAGGCATCTTAGTCAGCATGGATGAGTTGGGCTGAAGGGCCTGTTTCTGTGCTGTGTGACTCGGTGAATCTATAACGTCTCCTTCTTATGTGCTTGTCTCTGAGCCCAAACACTTGAGGCTGGGTGAGCAGCAGCTTGGGCTCAAAGCTGGAAGGTTGTTGGTTCAAGTCCCACTTCAGCTCCCACAGTATTAAAACCCCTGCTGATTCGCTGCTGGAGTGCTGTCCTGTCAGAGGCGCCGTCTTTGGATTGAGACCAATGCCACAATGTTAAAGAACAGCTGGGTATATTCTGGTGTCCCAGTTGGATATTTATCCCCTGGTTAACATCTCAAAGCTGCTCACCAGCATTTTGCTGCATGTGGGATCTTGCTGTGCCCAAACTGTCTGTGTGGGTTTCCTCCGGGTGCTCCGGTTTCCTCCCACATTCCAAAGACATACAGGTTAGGAAGTAGTGGGCGTGCTACGTTGGTGCCGGAAGCGTGGCGACACTTGCGGGCTGCCCCCAGCACATTCTTAGCAATGCAAAAAGACGTATTTCACTGTGTGTTTCGATGTACATGTGACTAATAAATAAATATCTTATCTTAACTGATTGCCATGTTTCCCACATCACAGAAGGTGCGTTTCATTGGCTGCTTGGGAAGACACAACAGAAAGCCAAGCTTATCCTAACTTTATTATGTTAAAGGCTTGTATAATGGGTTAACTTAGTCGTTGCCACTGGAAGAATTCCTGAGTGCGATCCAGGAAACTTGAGTGCTTAAGTGGGAAGTCAAACCAGGGTGGGACTTATACAGTGAATGGTCAGACCCTGGGGTGTGTTGTGGAACAGAGGGACCTCAGAGCACAGATACATAGTTCACCGAAAGGGGTATCACAGGTAGACAGGGTGGTGAAGAAGATGTTTGGTACACTGGCCTTCAGTCAGGGCATTGAGTATAGGGGTTTGGACGTCGTGTCACAGTTGTACGAGACGTTGGTGAGACTGTACTTGGAGTGTTGTGTACAGGTTTGGTCGCCCTGTTATAGGAAAGACATCATCAAACTGGAGAGAGTGCAGAGAAAGTTTATGAGGATGCTGCTAGGACTCAAGGGCCTAAGTTATAGGAAGAGGTTGGGCAGGCTAGGACTTTACTTGTGGAGCATAAGAGACTGAAGGGTGACCATAGCGAGACGTATAAAATCATGAGAGGCACAGACAGGGTGAAAACACACAGCCTTTTTCCCAGGGAAAGGGAACCAAAAACTAGAGGGCATAGGTTTAAGGTGAGAGGTGAAAGATTTAAAAGGTACTTAAGGGCCAACTCCTTCACGCGGAGAGTGGTGGGTATATGGAGTGAGTGGTTGGGGAAGGTACAGTAACAACACTCAAAAGACATTTGGATGAGTACATGGATAGGAGGGGTTTAGAGGGATTTGGGCCAAATGCAGGCAAATGGGACTAGTTTGGTGGGCACCTTGGTCAGCGTGGACGAGCTGGGCCGAAAGGCCTGTTTCTGTGCTCTATGAATGTATGACTCGAATTCACTCAGTGGCTTTGGCACTCTCTTTATCTCATCTTCCAGCATGTAGAACGCCAGCGGCTACAGACAACACATGTTCTTGCTCTTCAAGCCCACTTGTTACCGTGAGCACAGCTGTAATGGATTATCACTCCACATAGAGCCACAACCACTGGGCACAGGCAGCTTGTAGGGCTCTGGATGGGGTGGGCGGGGATGGGGCTGGTCTACAAGTCCGCCACAAGTCATACCTCGGGCAGCTGCTTGACATCTGCTGCTGAGCCCCACTGTCTTGGTTAGATGTGTCCCATCCATCCTCTGCTAAATCTTAGCCCTGAAGCTGAAGCAATTAATTACTATTAATGATATATTTCACATTTGCAATTCAGGCGAGGTGTAATGATCTTATTATGAACTTGATTTAAACAACTCGGAAATCTAAACTGGATTTGCATTCCACTACTTTTTCAGGTGGTTTGTAGCCAGGGAGTGAATGGGTATCTCTCGGGTAAGGTTGGCGCCCTTATCTGGGTGGATTGAGTGGAAGGTTCATTTGGTTGTCCATGGTTCCGAGGTTACTGGGTTATGGAGTCCAGTGGTCACCACTTCAGTTACATGCTGTACAACGTGTAACACATAGAACAGTACAGCCCAGGAACAGGCCATTCAGCCCGCAATGCTTGTGCCAACTATGACGTCAAATTAAGCTAATCCCTTCTGCCTGCACATGATCCATATCCCTCCATTCCCTGCACATAGCATAACACTATTACAGCACCAGCGACCCCGGTTCAGTTCCGGCCGCTGTCTGTAAGGAGTTTGTATGTTCTTCATGTGTCTGCTTGGGTTTCCTCCGGGTGCTCCGGTTCCCTCCCACATTCCAAAGACGTACGGGTCAGGAAGTTGTGGGCGTGCTATGTTGGCGCTGGAAGGGTGGCGACACTTGCGGGCTGCCCCCAGAACACTCTACGCAAAAGATGCATTTCACTGTGTGTTTTGATGTACATGTGACTAATAACGACATGTCTCTCTTAAAAAGCTACTTGAAAGCCACTATCGTATCTGCCTCCACCACCACCCCAGGCAGCACATTCCAGGCACCCACCTCTTTCTGTGTAAAAAACTTGCCACGCACATCCCCTTTAAACTCTCCCCTTTCACCTTAAAGCTATGCCCTCATATATTTGACATTTCTGCGTTGGGAAAACCGTCTACCATATCAATGCTTCTCATAATTTTATAAACTTCTCCTCCAGCCCATGTTCCCATCCACCCAACTGCACCACTTCAGCACTTCCCAATCCATTACAACCCCCAGCAACCTCTCCATCCTGATCTGCTCCATTCTCCCCCAGCATCCCTCTCCTCTGGGAAGACATTTGTCCACCAGCCCTATAATACCTTCTCCATCTCTGTCCTACAATTCCAGCGTCTTGCGCTCCCTGAAATTTATTCCTTCCACCACTGATGGCCGTGCCTTCAACTGCCAAGGTCCTGAGCTCAGGAATTCTCTCCTTACACCTCACCTCCTTCCTACCTCACTTTCTCTTTAAGATGCTCAGTAAAATTTAAAAATTGAACTGAACCACAAGCCTCTCCTATTATCCTTATGTAGCTAGTGTCAGGTTTTCCCTGATGCACGTTGGGACAATTCACCGCAGTAAAGACAAATCTCTCTTGCTTCAGCATGGACACCAACATACTCCAGACTATCCTACCTGATGTGCCGAATCTCCATTCTGAATGAAGTCAAAGTTGAGTTTATTGTCGTATGCACAGGTATATGCAAGCACAGGTGCAATGACAAACTTACTTGCAGCAGCATCACAGGCACATAGCATCAGATAAACAGCATTCACAAGAAAAACATAAATTAGGTGTAAATTATGCACAATTTTTACAAGTAAGAATACAGTAGGACAAAAAGAAACACAGTCCATTTTAGTGCAAAGTGATCAAAGTGGTCTAGCGTTGCTAAACTGTAGTACGGTAGTGTACAGCATGGTAGTGTAGCAGTCAGTGTAACACTATTTCAGTGCCAGCAACCCGGGTTCAGTTCTGGCCGCTGTCTGTAAGGAGTTTGTATGTTCTCTCCGTGTCTGCGTGGGTTTCCTCCGGGTGCTCCGGTTTCCTCCCACATTCCAAAGCTGTACAGGTTAGGAAGTTGTGGGCATGCTATGCTGGCGCTGGAATATGATAATGCCCAGGAATTTGAAACTGCTAACTCTCTCCACCTCTGACCCACCAATGAGAACTCCCAGATCGCAAAGTCATGCTGGTTCGTAGGTTAATTGGCCGCAGTAAATTACTGCTAGTGTGCGTGGGTTGTCAGAGGATTAAGGTGAGGTTGATGGGCATGTGAGAGAGAATGGTGTTCCAGGGAGTAAGTAGGAGAATGGGACTGAGGGGATAGCTCTGAGACATCTTGATGGGCTGAATGTCCTCCTTCCAGACATGAGAAATATAAAAATATATGTGAGAAATCACTTATAAAGAGTGAGACTAATTCAAACATCCCCTCATCCTTAACATGAAAGCATAAGACTGCAGAAGAAAGATTGGGTGGTGAGTAATCATGACCCCACCCACCCGGGACATCCTCTCTTCTCTCCTCTTCCATCGGGTTGAAGATACAGGAGCCTGAGGGCACGTACCACCAGGCTTAAGGACAGCTTCTATCCCACTGTGATAAGACTATTGAACAGTTCCCTTATACAATGAGATGGATTATGACTTCACAACCTACCTTGTTGTGACCTTGCACCTTATTGCACTGCGCTTTCTCTGTAGCTGTGACACTTTACTCTGTACTGTTATTGTTTTTACCTGCACTACATCAATACACTCTGTACTGACTCAATGTAACTGCACTGTGTAATGAATTGACCTGTACGATCGGTATGCAAGACAAGTTTTTCACTGTACCTCGGTACAAGTGACAATAATAAACCAATACCAATACCAATACCCATCCCAGACAGCTCCCACCCCATCAGATCTTGCCTTTGTGGTGTTCTGGTGTATGTATCTTTCAAATGGAGCCATGCACATCAGCAGGACTGTCCCTTTAATGATGAATACCTTTATCAGTGAGTGATGTTTCTTTTCAAGAGAGGTACAGCACAGGACCAGGACATTCAGCCCATCAAGTCCACACGGACCATCAACCACCCTTTACACTAAGCCCATATTTTATTCTCCCCACATTCTCATCAACTCCCCCAAGATTCTACCCCTCACCTCCACACCAGGGCCATTTATAGTGATTAATTAACCTACCAACACGCACATCTTTGGGATGCCGGAGGAAACACACACGGTCACAGGGAGAATGTGCAAACTCCACACAGACAGCACCCGAGGTCAGGATTGAACCGGGGTCTCCAGCTCTGTGAGACAGTGGTTCTGTCAGCTGTGCCACTGTGCTGTTGGGGTTTGGAGATGAGTGGGGATTTATTCTACAGTTGGAACACCAGCAAATGGCTTCTTTCTCATGAGTTCATTCCATCATATTCCTCGTTAGATATTTTGGCCTCTGATTCAGTGTTTGCAAGCCTCTCAGAGATCACAACGTCAGCATCTGTTACTTGTTTGAAGAGCACGGTGTTGCTGGAGGAAATCAGCAGGCCAGGCAGCATCTGTGGAGAAAAGCAGCCGGTCAACATTTCGGGTCAGGACCCTTCTTCAGGACCCTTCTTGACCCGAAACGTTGACCGCCTGCTTTCCTCCACAGATGCTGCCTGACCTGCTGAGTTCCTCCAGCATCAACGGGTTTTTCATCTAGATTCCATCATTTGCAGTCCTTTATTTCTCTGTTACTTGTTTAGTGGCAACCAGCGATGAAATCACTGCCTATGATAAGAGGTTGTTTAGCTGTTAATGTTCAAAGGACTCTCTTAATATTCAAACCAGTAAACCAGCCTTACGAATAAATTCATCTGGAAAGGCAGGTTATGGAGCACGCCAATCAAGTGATGAATGTTTTCAAGATAAAACAAAGAATGCTAGAAGCACTGGGCATCTGTGGAGATGGACACAGAGTTAACATTTCAAGTTGATCATTTTTTTCATAGTTGATGATGAAAATGAAATAAGTTTTAATTTGTGTAGGAGGGGGACCTTTCACCTCCTCCACCTCAGCAGGCACCACCCCAACTTGTGTCACTCAGTCTCCAACCTATCATAGACCTTCCCTTTATTCTGTCCACCTTTCCTCCACTTTCTCTGCTTCCTGAGTGAACATCACCAGTCCAACCACGTAAACGCCACGGCCAAGAAAGCTCACCAGCGCTTCCATTTCCTCAGGAGGCAAAAGTAAATTGGTATGTCCCCCTTGACACTCACCAACTTTTATCGATGCACCATAGAAAGCATTCTATCTGGATGCATCATGGCTTGGTACTGCAAATGCTCTGCCAGAGACAGCAAGAAACTGCAGAGAGTTGTGGACACAGCCCAGCGCATCAAGGAAACCAGCCTCCCCTCCATGGACTCTACTTCTCGCTGCCTCGGTAAAGCAGCCAACATAATCAAAGACCCCACCCACCCCGAATATTCTCTCTTCTCCCCTTTTCCATTGGACAGAAGATGCAAAATCCTGAAAGCATGTACACCAGGCTCAAGGACAGCTTTTATCCCGCTGTTATAAGACTATTGACCGGTTCCCTAGAATGATAAGATGGACTCATGACCTCACAATCTACCTTGTTATGACCTTGCACCTTATTGTCTACCTGCAATGCACTTTCTCTGTAGCTGTGACACTTTATTCTGCATTATGTATTGTTTTACCCTGTACTACCTCAATGCACTGTGTAATGAATTGATCTGTACGACCAGTATGCAAGACAAGTTTTTCACTGTACCTCAGTACAAGTGACAATAAGAAACCAATTCCAGTTCCAATTCCTTCATTTCTAACTTTTCCCAGTTGACATGAGATTACTTCTCTCTCCATAGATTTCCCTGACTCACTGATAGTTTCGAGCATTTTCTGTTTTCATTTCAGATTTCAGGCATCTGCGGTGCTTTGCTTTTGTGTTGCATGTTTTCAATTACATTCATTCTGAGGTCATGGTAATCACTGCCACAGTTACAGGCCATCCCCGGGTGATGAACGGGTTCTGTTTGCACAGGCGCCCATAAGTCGATTTTGTCTCTGAGTCGGAAAATACACAAAACTCACTTGATATGGTAACCATACCACCACAGTATTGTAATAAATAGCATCTAAAGCACATAAGGCTGATAAGAAAGAACAATTACTAAAAATGGAGAGAGGGAGAGAGGAAAATATTTCTGTTGTTTGTAGAAACGAACATATGTATGTACGTTGGTCTTCTGATTTTAATAATATGATGGGAGCTCGTTTGTATGTCGAGGTGTCGATAAGTCAGGGGTTACACTACCAGGAATGGTCTGTATGACCCTGCAGAGATGGTGATGGGCTGCCTTTGTTAACCACTGGTAGTGTAACGGTTATATAATTAGAATAGCATCCAGAATCCAGAAACATGAGTTCAAATCTCACATGACAGCTGTTGAATTCAGATACTAAAAAAATAAGGAATTTAATAAGGAGAAGCTGCTGTTTTGTTGTTTAGAAAACCATGAGTTCACTGGTATCCTTCAGATAAATGAAACCATCCAGACTAACCCAGTTTGGATGCAATGTGACCCCATGTACTGAAATGTCCCATCACTCAGATCAGTGGGCCAGAAGGAATGCATCATCAATGGATGGTTGACAGTGGTCTGCCTCGTGAGAAAGATGAAAGCCTATTCTATTGGCAGCGGACAGGAGTTATGTTAAAGTTCCACTGCCCAAGGACGTCTGGCCTTCCTCCACACAGAGTATTAGTGAACAATGTGGGTTGTTCTCCTTTTGCAAGCATCTTTTTATGTTTACTTTTACTGATAGCAAACTTTTAACAAATGACTCCCAAAAAGCTCATGGTGGGATTTGAACTGAGAATTACCTGGATTATTAGCTGGATCACATATCCACTAACATCACCATAGTACCTGCATTCTCTGTCTACAGTGGGAAGTGATGAAGTCACAGATCCCCAACAACATTCGCCGAGGCTCAGGTTCATCATTAAGGACCCTCACCACCCGGGACACGCCCTCTTCATGTTACTACTGTCGGGGAGGAGGTACAGGAGCCTGAAGACCCACATTCAAAATTTCAGGAACAGCTTCTTCCCCTCTGCCATCAGATTTCTGAACGGTCCATGAACTCATGAACACTACCTCATTATTCCTTTTTTGCACTTTTTTTTGTAACTTATAGTAATTTTTATGTCTTTATGTCTTGCACTGTACTGCTGCTGCAAAACAACAAATTTCACAACATATGTCAGTGGTAATAAAACTGATTCTGATTCTGAACACTTACCGTGACCCAGATCCCCAACACTCACCGTGACCCAGATCCCCAACACTCACCGTGACCCAGATCCCCAACACTCACAGTGACCCAGATCCCCAATACTCACCGTGACCCAGATCCCCAACACTCACTGTGACCCAGATCCCCAACAACACTCCCTGAGTCACAGGATATCCGACAGGCTTGACTGTTTATTCAAATGCCCCCTCCAGAATTGTCCCTGAAGATTCTATACTGTACCCCAGCAATCAGTCAATCTCCTGCACTCTACTTAAAGAGCTCACAGTACTAAAGCAACCACTACCCTTTGACAAGAAACTCTGCACAGTCCGCAACCACCATATACAGTCACTTTCTTCGTTACCATAGACTCATAGAATAACACAGCACGGAAACAGGCCCTTGGGCCCAACATGTCCATGCTGACCTAATTACCCACCTAAGCTAGTCCCATTTGCCCACGTTTGGCCCATATCCCTCTAAACCCTATCCATGTACTTATCCAAATATCTCACAATTAGAATCCGCATCAGATTACAATCATTGACATATGATATGACATTTGTTGTTTTGCAGCAGCAGTACAGTGCAAAGACATAAAACTCTATAAGTTACAAAAATAAATAGATAGAGCAAAAAAAAAGGAACAGCGAGGTAATGTTCATGGGTTCATGGACCATTCAGAAATCTGAAGGTGGAGGGGAAGAAGCTGTTCCTGTCTTTTAAATGTCGTATTGTACCTGCCTCAACTACTTTCTCTGGCACCCCCGTATACTCACCACCCTCTGCATGAAGAAATTGCCCCTCAGGTCCCTTTTAAATAGTTCCCCTCTCCTTAAACCTATGCCCTCTAGTTTTTGGTTTCCTTTCCCTGAGAAAAAGACTGTGCCCCTCATGATTTTATACACCTCTGTAAGGTCACCCCTCAGTCTCCTACGCTCCCAGGAATAAAGTCCTAGCCTGCCCAACCTCTCCCTATAACTCAGGCCCTCGAGTCCTGGCAACATTCTCGTAAGCCTTCTTTACACTCTTTCCAGCATAATGATGTCTTTCCTTTAACAGGATGACCAAAACTGTACACAATACTCCAAGTGAATATCATGTATAGTCTCTATGACTTAGTACAATTCACAAACCTCTTCACCCAGAGGAAGCCTGTATCTCACCTGAGAAGGAGAAAATAGGAGCAGGAGTAGGCCATTCAGCCTTGCAAGCCTATCCCGCCATTCAATACGATCAAGGCTGGTCTACCCCAGGCCTCAACTCCTCTTCTCTGCCAGATCCACTCAGTTCTCAATTCTCTGATCTTGCAAAAATGTATCTACTTCCTTTGTAAATCCATCCAGTGATCTAGCCTCCACAGTCCTCTGAGGTAAAGAAATCCAGAGATTCATCCTCCATCAGAAGAAGTTCTCACAAATCTCCATTTTAAGTGACCGCCCCTAATCTTGTAACTATGTCCCTTGTTTGAGACTCGTGGAAACATCTCAACATCAATCCTTCCTGAGGTGGAGATGATTGAGGTCTTCAGATTCCCACGTGTAAGTATCACCAAGAATTTGTTCTGGTCCAACCAGATGGACGCTATGGCCAAGAAAGCTCACCAGTGCCTCTACTTCCTCAGAAAGCTAAGGAAATTCACGGTAGTGTAGCAGTTAGCATAACGCTATTACAGCGCCAGCGACCTGGGTTCAATTCCCACCGTTGTCTGTAAGGAGTTTGTACGTTCTCCCCATGTGTCTGCGTGGGTTTCCTCCCACATTCCAAAGATGTACGGGTTAGGAAGTTGTGGGCATGCTATGTTGGCGCCGGAAGAATGGCAACACTTGCGGGCTGCCCCAGAACACTGTATGCATTTCACTGTGTGTTTCGATGTACATGTGACTAATAAAGATATCTTATCTTATCTTAAATTCGGCATGTCCCCTTTAACCCTCACCAATTTTTACAGATGCACCATAGAAAGCATCCTATCCGGATGCATCACAGCTTGGTATGGCAACTGCTCTGCCCAAGACCGCAAGAAATTGCAGAGAGTTGTGGACACAGCTTAGCACATCACGGAAACCAGCCTCCCCTTCGTGGACTCCTGTATTCACTTCTCGCTGCCTCAGGAAAGCAGCCAACATAATCAAGGACCCCTCCCACCCCAGTCATTCTCTCTTCTCCCCCCTCACATCAGACAGAAGATACAAAAGCCTGAAAACACATACCACCAGGCTCAAGGACAACTTCTATCCCACTGTAATAAGACTCTTGAATGGACCTTTTATACAATAAAGATGAACTTTTGATCTCTCGGTCTACCTTGTCATGGCCCTTGCACCTTATTGTCTGTCTGCACTGCACTTTCTCTGTAACCGTAACACTATATTCTGCATTCCGTTTTTGTACTACCTCGATGTACTTACATATGGAATGATCTGTATGGATGACACGCAAACAAAAGCTTTTCACTGCAACGCAGTACACGTGACAATATAAGCCAATGACCAACTAATTACCAATTACCATGCCTCCAAGGATTCTTCTGTACTCAACCCTCTTGCTCCTGGAATTAGCCTCGTGAATCAATCCTGGACTGCCTCCACTGTGACCATGTCCTTTGTTAACTCAGGGGACTGCTTGTCACTACTCGAGGACAGCTTCGTGTTTAACCTTCAGTCAGGGCATTGAGTTTAGGAGTTGGGACATTATGTTGCAGTTCTTTACCCCAGGGTAGGGGAGTCCCAAACTAGGGGGCATAGATTTAGGGTGAGAGGGGAAAGATTTAAAAGGGACCTGAGGGGCAACTTTTTCACACAGAGGGTGGTGAGTACATGAAATGAGCTGCCAGAGGAAGTGGTTGAGGCAGGTACAATGGTATCATTTAAGAAGCACTTGGATAGGTACATGGAGGGGTGGGGCTTGGAGGGATATGGGCTGAACGCAGGAAATTGGGACTAGCTGGGTGGGCATGGACTGGTTGGGCCGAAGGGCCTGTATCCGTGCTGTAGTGCTCTGTGACTCTAAGGACTCTTATAGGAGAAGGTTGGGGATGTCCTGGGTTAGGGTGATATATTGCCAATTCACCAAGTGCGGAATCACCCCAAATCATGGCCCATTGAGTCCTTCTTGATATCACCACACTTTGAGCTATTTATTGACTCAATCTTGTCCTGCAAGCTCACTTCCATTTGTAAAACTCCATTTTTGTTAAGTTTAGTGCATTAAACACACAGTTCAAACACCAGGTCTCTCTGCTCCTGTAAACACATGGGTATACGCCAAACATTAAAAGACATTGTTCTGCTTGTTTTTATTTTGAGTTAATTGATGAGTGCTTGATGAAATTGCTGGCAGCAGAAATATTTACAAATGAGTTATATTTATCTACAGAACATAAAAGCTGATCTGTGAATAACTTGTCCAATGAAATATGTTACTTTCTGGGACCCAGTTCTGACTGGGATTAGTCCAACAGTGAACTCTCCCCAGTCCTGATGAAAGGTCATTGAGCTTAAATGTTAACTCTCTCTATCTCTCTCTCTCTCTCTCTCTCTCTCTCTCTCTCCCCCCCTTCTCTCTCTCCCTCCCCTCTCTCTCTCTCCTCTCTCTCTCACTATCAATAGATCGAGTGAGTGGGTAATAAATTAGCAAATGGAGTTTAACGTGGGGAAGTGTGAACTCACACACTTCAGTAAGAGAAATCAAAAGGCAGATTACTATCTAAATTCAGAAAGACTGCAGGTGAGAGAAGTACAGTGGGGTCTAGGTGTTCTAGTGCATGAATCACAAAAAGCTCTCAGGCTGATCCAACAAGTAGCTAAGAAGGCAAATGGTGTTTTGCACTTCATTGCAAAGGGATTGGAGTTTAAAACTTAGGAGTTTTGTTGGAATTGTACAGTGTATTGGTGAGGCATCACCTGCTCCCTTCACATAAAAAATAAGATACAGTAACATTGGAGGCAGTATAAGGAGATTTACCAGGCTAATTCCAGGGACGAGAGGGTTGTCCTACCAAGAGAGACTAAATAGTTTGGGAGAAACAAGAGATTCTGCAGATGCTGGAATCTGGAGCAACACACACAAAGTGCTGGAGGAACTCAGCAGGTCAGGCAGCATCCACGGAGGGAAATAAACAGTCGACGTTTTGGGCCAAGACACTTCGACTACATTCCTTGAAGTTTAGAAGAACAAGGAGTGACCTCATTCAAACATATAAGATCCAAAGGGGACATGACAGGGTAGATGTCGGGTGGTTTTCACCAGTGGGAAAGTCTTAAATGAGGCAACATAACTACAAGATAAGGGGCCGGTCATTTAAAACTGAGGGTATGTAGAAATTTCTTCTCACAGAGGGTGCTGAATCTCTGGAATTCTCTGTCCCAACAAGTGGTGGAAGCTGGAAGTATGTAAAGTGAAGCTGGATAAATATTTGATAGATCGAGGAACAGATGAGGAATTGGCACAGAAGAGGGGTTGAGGCTATAGATCAGCCATGATCATATTGAATGCAGGCGCAGGCTTGAGGGGCTGGGTGGCTTCCTCCTGCTCCTGTTTTTCTTGTGCTCTTGTGTCATTATAGCACAGAAGCAGGTCCTTCAGCTTACCACATCCATGCTGACCATTGCATCCACCAATACTAATCCCATTTGCCCACATTGTTATTGCATCCTCTTCAGAAATTAGTTACCTTCTTCAAGTAGTGCTAGAGTGAATCCACATCCAGAGTCCTCGACTGGCTGCAAGTCACGTCTTAAGCTCGCAGGAGATGCCATCAGAATTTACTTCCTTATCTTTACCTGAAACAGCTCCCCATTGTGTGCATTTCTGGTGGCCCCATTATAAGATATCTTTATTAGTCACGTGTACATCGAAACACACAGTGAAATGCATCTTTTTGCGTAGAGTGTTCTGGGGGACAGCCCGCAAGTGTCGCCACGCTTCCGGCGCCGACATAGCACGCCCACAACTTCCTAACTCGCACGTCTTTGGAATGTTGGAGGAAACCGGAGCACCCCGGAGGAAACCCACGCAGTCACGGGGAGAACATACAAACTCCTTACAGACAGCGGCCGGAATTGAACCTTGGGTCACTGGTGCTGTAATAGAGTTACGCTGATGTAGAGGCTTCGGAAAGGGTGCAGAAGAGGTTCACCGGGATGGTGCCTGGATTAGAGGGTATGCGCTATAAGGAGAGGCTGGACAAACTTGGAGACGCAAGAGACTGCAGATGCTGGAAGCTGGAGCAACAAACAATCTGCTGGAGGAGCTCAGCAGGTCAAGCAGACCTGATGCTCGACCTGATGCTTTTTGGACCTGACGCAGGGTTTCGACCCAAAACGTCGACAATTCCTTTCCTCCCACAGATGCTGCTCGGCCCGCTGAGTTCCTCCAGCGGATTGTTTGTTGCTCTGGACAAATTTGGGTTGTTTTCTCTGGAGTGTCAGAGGTTGAGGGGAGACCTGAAAGGAATTTATAGAATTATGAGAGGCATAGATAGGGTAGACTGTCAGAGTCCATTTCCCAAGGTGGAAATTTCAAATACTGGAGGACATACATTTAAGGTGAGAGGGGGAAAGTTTAAAGGAAATGTGCGGGGCAAGTTTTTTCCACACAGAGGGTGGTGGGTGCCTGGAACAGGCTGCCAGGGGTGGTGGTGGAAGATACGATTCTGGCATTTAAGAGGCACATGAATGATAGAGAAATGGAGGGCTATGTGGAGGGAAGGGTTAGATAGATCTTAGAGCAGGATAAAATGTCGCACAACATTGTGGGCTGAAGGGCCTGTCCTGTGCTGTAGTGTTCTATGTTCTATGAATACAGGGAATTGAGGGAGAGGGACCATGTGCAGGCAGGAGAGATTTAGTTTAATTCGGCATCGTGGCTGCCACAGACACCGTGGGCCGAAGGGTCTGTTCCTGTGCTGTACTCTGCTAGGTTCTGTTTTGTTTTAGTGTCAAAAACAGGCCATTCATTTTCAGACTTCAGAATCCAACACGTAACATCAAGCCTTATTGAATGTCAGCAATTCCAGTTGAAAGGAAGCAGTTTTTGAAAGGGCTAAGTAAAACTCCAGTGACCACCAGCTCGGTATTAAATAGAATCCGGATATTCATAATTCTGCAAATGTTTACTTTGGATGTTACGCAGAAAACCAATGTAATAGGTTTCCATCAGTGGCGTACATTGTGTAGTCAGCACTGGGCAAACACAGTAAATCAAAGAAACAATTTCCTACTAACCCAGTGGGCCTGTTATAGAGAGGGAGTGGGATGACAGGGTTTGTATGCATAGGAAGTTAGGTAATGTCGCGGACTGATTTCTATCTAGCAATCTTTAATTAAGTCCAGCGCTCAGTAGGCGGAGGTGAAACCGCCAGATGTTGATTCTGTGCCTGGTGATGCCAGGTCAGATGACCGGTGCTGTTTACTCAGAATCTAAAATGCAGAGTCTGATGTGTTTTTGTAAATAAGACACTGTCCTGAGGATGACCTGCAGCTAAACAGCAAGATGTACCTGTTTAATGAGGCTCGCTCAGGGAACACACAGCAAACTTGACCTCATCCTCTTGTGTGGCATCGCTCACTGTTCTGTACATCAAAAAAGCAATGGGTTCAAGCCTGGTTTAATTTAGCTATCAATGGGCTGCTGATTGTTAAACTGGACATGTAATCGGTCTTGAATCTGATGAGGCTCTCCTCGCTGTCACTGGTAGGCCATCTACGAATTGGCAGGTCTGGAGTCACATATGGACCATAGAACAGTACAGCACAGGAACAGGCCCTTGATGCCAAATTAAACTAAACCTATCTGCCTGCACATGATCCAAATCCCCACATTCGCTGCATATTCATGTGCCTGTCTAAAAGCCTCTTAAATGCCATTATCATGTCTGCTTTCACCACCACCCGCCTCTACCACTTCCTCGGGCAGCTTGTTCCATATACCCACCACCCTCTGTGTGAAAATCTTACCCCTCAGGTACCATTTTAATCTTTCCCCTCTCACCTTAATCTTATGCCATGCAGTTTATCCCGCGAAAAAGGCTATGACTATCTACCCTAAGTGAGCCCCTGTAGTGTAGTGGCTAGCGACCCAGGTTCAATTCCGGCTGCTGTCTGTAAGGAATTTGTACATTCTCCCCATGTCTGCATGGATTTCCTCCGGGTGCTCCGGTTTCCTCCCACATTCCAAAGCCGTACGGGTTAGGAAGTTGTGGGCATGCTATGTTGGGGCTGGAAGCGTGACGACACTCGCAGGCTGCCCCCAGAACATGCTAAACAAAAGATGCATTTTACTGTGTGTTTCGATGTACATGTGACTAAAACCTCTATAAGGTCAGCCCTCAGCCTCCTTCATTCCTGATACCAGAAGTGTGTGGGTGTGTATGTCTTGGTGAATAGACTGGGTCTCCTTTCTCTCGACTCGTGAAGGTCCTTAAAACGTCAAAGGGTTTGATGGAGTGAAGGTGGGGAGTATGATTCCGAAACAATTTCCTCCATAGACACTGCCTGACCTGCTGAGTTCCTTCAGCATTTTGTGTGTGTTGTTGCAGAGAATGCTGGAAATACTCAACAGGTTGGGCAGCGCCTGCAGAGAGAGAGGGAGAGTCCCAGCCCATCCTTATAACTCAAGCCCTCCAGTCCCGGCAACAGCTTTTCTGCACCCTCTCTGACTTAGTGACATCCTTCCTATAGCGTGGTGACCAGAACTGCACACAATACTCCAAGCACAGTCTAACCAACCACTTGTACAACTGTAGCGTGACGTACCAACACTGACACTGAATGACTTGGCCGATGGAAGCAACCGTGTCACAACGCCTTATTCATCACCGTCTACCTACGTCACCAGGGTTATTCTGACTGGAATATTTAATTAAAAAGTCAAAGTTAAAGTCGAGTTTATTGTCATGTGCACAAGTACATGTGAAATGAAAAACTTACTTGCAGCAGCATCACAGGCACATAGCATCAGATAAGAAGCATTCACAAGAAAAACATAAATTAAACATAAATTATACACAATTTTTACAAGAAAGAACACAATTAGAACAAAAAAAAAACAAAGTCCATTTCAATGCAAAGCGATCAAAGTGGTCCCAGTGTTGCTGTACTGAGGGAGTGATTAGGGTTGTGCAGGTTGGTTCAAGAACCGAATGGATGAAGAGAAGTAGCTGTTCTTGAACCTGGTGGTGTGGGACTTCAGGCTTCTGTACCTCCTGTCCGATGGTAGCTGTGAGACGATGGCATGGCCCGGATGGTGGGGATCTTTGATGATAGATGTTGTTTTCTTGACGCACCTCCTCATGTAGATACTACTGATGGTGGGGAGGGATGTGCCCGTGATGTATTGGGCTGAGTCCACTACTCTCTGCAGCTTCCTACGTTCCTGCGCATTCGAATTGCCGTACCAGACCCTGATGCAACCAGTCAGGACACTTCCAACAGCACATCTGTAGAAGTTTGTTAGAGTGTTCAGTGACAAGCCAAACCTCCTTAACCGTCAAAGGAAGTGGAAATGCTGGCATGCCTTCCTCGCTATGGACTGAATGGCCTGTTGCTATGTTATAGATATGTAGTGCTAGCCCAGAGTTATTGTGGGCAGGGACACTCAAGATGGGCTGAATGGTTTTAGTCTCACGGAAGTTGCAGCACAACCTCCAGAAATCCTGGAGCTATCGGAGCCACCGGCCAGCTCTGCAGAGATGTTTACTGAGCACATACAGAGCTAAAGCGAGCTGTTGTGTGTTCTTCCAGCAGCTGGTAAACATGTACACCACAGCCCCATGCCCCTGGATTTCCAGGGTCTACACTCAGTATCGTCGTCAGCTCATTAGCTTGAGACCCGTCCTCTGCGCACAAGCCAGCAACCTGACACAGGAACAGTGAGGCATTATCGCGGGCTGATTATACTCAAGTGCTTAGCAGCAGAAGGGTTGGGGAAAACAGCTGAGAGGCAGGCACTGACTGTATTTCAGAGGTGGAGCACGGACCACTAACCCCATTACTAGGGCTTGAACACAAGAAGATAGGAGTGGGCCACTCGGCCCCTCAAGTCTAGCCTCTCAATATGATCACATCCGATCTTCCCCTGCCTCATCTCCTCTTCTGTGCCAGTTCCCCATCACCCTCATTCCCCCGATCGTTCAAAAATATATCTACCTCTGGTTTAAGTAAGATGAGCTAGCATCCAAAACTCCATGTGGTGGAGAATTCCTAAGATTCACCACCCTCCATGAAAAGGACTTTCTCTGCACCCTGGTTTTTAAATGACCGGCCCCTTCTCTTGAAACTTTGTCCCCCTCGTTCGAGACTCTCCAACCAGTGAAAATATCTCAATGTCTGTCCAGATGAAGGGTCTCGGCCTGAAACATCGACTGTCCGTTTCCCTCCACAGATGCTGCCTGACCAGCTGAGTTCCTTCAGCAGCTCGTTCTTTGCTGAGCATCGATCCTAGCAAGCCTCCTCAGGACCCGACATGTTTCGGTAAGATCGCCCCTTGTTCTTCCAAGCTCTGAACTTGTGTCTACATTCTCAAAAGCCCTGGTTTGCACAACGGCACGTAAGAACTTCGGCTGCTGCTGAACAGGTTTATACATTTAGTGCAACACACTGAGTTCTGTATTTTCTTTGTCCAACTCGGTTTTGCACTAACCCTGCACTAATTTTGTATTCTATAGAAACATAGAAAGCCTACAACACTATTCAGGCCCTACGGCCCACAAAGCTGTGCCGAACATGTCCCTACCTTAGAAATTACTGGGCTTACCCATAGCCCTCTATTTTTCTCAGCTCCATGTACCTATCCAAAAGTCTCTTAAAAGAGTCTCTTATATATACCGTTTTTTGCACTGTTTGTACTTGGACAATTTTTTTGTCTGCATTTATTGTATGTCCTCTGTTCTATGTGTGTCCTCTGTTGTGTGAGTCTGGGGGAAACAACATTTCGTTCTTCTATGTGTCTTATAGCAGATGGGAGAATGACAATGAAGCATAACTTGAACTTGAACTCAATAAGAGACGAACTTCATGTGGCTCCGTGGAATACATTTGCACCCCTCAACTTCGAAAGGTTATGGCTGCAAATCCTGGTTTGGAGATTTGAGTCTTTAATATAGTTTGACATTCATGATTGGCATTGGTATTGGTTTATTATTGTCACTTGTACCGAGGTACAGTGAAAAACTTGTCTTGCATACCGATCGTACAGGTCAATTCATTACACAGTGCAGTTACATTGAGTTAGTACAGAGTGCATTGAGGTAGTACAGGGTAAAAAACAATAACAGTACAGAGTAAAGTCTCACAGCTACAGAGGAAGTGCAGTGCAGGTAGACAATAAGGCACAAGGCCATAACAAGGTAGATTGTGAGGTCAAGAGTCCATCTCATCGCTTAAGGGAACCATTCAATAGTCTTATCACAGAGGGATAGAAGCTGTCCTTGAGCCTGATGATATGTGCCCTCAGGATCCTGTATCTTCTGCCTGATGGGAGAGGGGAGAAGAGAGAATGACCTGGGTGGGTGGGGTCTTTGATTATGCTGGCTGCTTTACCTCTCTAAAGACAGAGTCCAAGGAGGGGAGGCTGGTTTCTGTGATGTACTGGGCTGTGTCCACAAGTCTCTGCAGTTTCTTGTGGTCCTGGGCAGAGCAGTTGCCATACCAAGCCGTGATGCATCCAGATAGGATGCTTTCTGTGGTGCATCAATAAAAGTTGGTGAATGTCAAAGGGGACATGCCAAATTTCTTTAGCCTCCTGAGGAAGTAGAGGTGCTGATGAGCTTTCTTGGCCGTGGCGTCTATGTGATTGGACCAGGACAGGCTATCGGTGATGTCCACTCCTAGGAACTTGAAGCTCTCAACCTCCTCGATCTCAGCACCGTTGTTGGGGTGCTACATTGTCAGAGGTGCTGTCTCTTGGATGTGAAGCTAAACTACAGCCCTACTGGGTGGAGAAGTGAAGGGAAATTGTCAAGTCAAGTTGAGGTTATTGTCATGTGCACAAGTACAGTGAGGTACAGGTACAATGAAAAACTTGCTTGGAGCAGCATCACAGGAGCGTAGGTACAGACAACACACAGAGTATAAATTATACATAAAATTATACTATGCAGTGAAATAAAAAGTCTGTGCAAATGCAGGACCTTAATGCAAAATAAAATCAAAGACAAAATTGAAGATAAGTCCACAGCAGTGCAAGAGGTGGTCTGTAGTGTTCTGTTGCTGAGGGAGGGTTAGGGTTGTGCAGGTCATTTCAAGAACCTGATGGTCTCCAAGTGCATTGGCCAATATCTGTCCCTCAATCAACACTCTGGCCACTATCTCGTGGGATCTTGCTGTGTGCAAATTTTCTGCCACATTTCCCGCTTTCAAAACTAAACCACTGATGGTAAAAGGATGTGGGGGTGTGAAAGGCCCTATATAAATGCACTTTCTTTGTTCAGATGGAAACATCTTTCTCTGCCAAACACAACGTGTGGGGCTCAGTTATAATGTCACTTCCTGATGAACAAAGTCTGGCGAAGATGCACTAAATCTGCCGCGAAAATCTACACTGCCGGGAAATTAGGGAGAAAGACGTTAATCACAGTCCCCCTGATGTTTGTTGTATTCCTTAACGTTTTATTTCAGGAGCTCAGCTGTGGGAGGTGTGATGTCAATTAATGCACACTAATTGAATACAATATTTTTTGGAATTTCTCAAAGTGTAAAGGAAACTGTTGTCAGTTTATGCAAACTCTTTATTTCCAATTGATGGCTTCAAATATTCCCCCCGCATTCACAAATATGTTGGGTACTTCAGGGTGAAGATTTTACTGGAGCTGCAATAATATCTTTCAGTATCCATGGTAACTGGTGAGTTTTCCTCTTTCTTCCTCAAGTATTCACGCCATTGTCTCCGATCTACTTTGTCAGGTATTTGGGGAGATTTGGTATGTCACCAAAAATTTCTACATATGTACAGTGGAAAGAATTCTGACTGGTTATGTCACAGCCTGGTATGGAGGCTCCAAGGCGCAGGATCACAAGAGGCTGCAGAGGGTTGTAGACTCAGCCGGCTCCATCACGGGCACAACCTTCCCCACCATCGAGGATATCTTCGAGAGGCGGTGCCTCAAGAAGGCGGCATCCGTCATTTAAGGACCCTCACCTCCCGGGACGTGCCCTCTTCTCGTTACTACCATCAGGAAGGAGGTACAGGAGCCTGAAGACCCACACTCAAAGATTCAGGAACAGCTTCTTCCCCTCCGCCATCAGATTTCTGAACGGTCTATGAACCCATGAACACTACCACACTGTTCCTTTTGTTTGGACTATTTATTTATTTTTGTAATTTATAGTTTCTTTTATGTCTTTGCACTGTACTGCTGTCACAAAACAATAAATTTCACATTATATAAGTTAGTGATAATAAAACTGATTCTGATTCTGATAGAAGAGGGTTTGCGGAGGAAAACTGAGATTAGAATTGTTGCCCTGTAAGTGATTCTGAGATCAGGTAAAGAAGTGTGACCTTTCTGTTGAATCTCCGTGTGGAACCAAGTCCCCCACTCACAAGGGTGAGGCAGCTGTGCTCCATTGACAGTGACGTCCAGCTTTTTTGTTTCAGAAGATTGCGCTTTCAAATCACGTTCTGGGGACTTGGGGTCAGAAATCCAGGCTGCCACTTCCAGCAATCCCAGGAGAGAGCAGATAATCCGGTAATTAGCGGGCTGACGTTTGTGGGAGCTTGCTGTGCACACTGGCTGCTGCAATCCCTGCAACACAACAGCGACAGCAAATGTGGCTTCCTGAAAGGTGTTTCAAAGGTAGTACAAGTCTTTCCCTTCTTTCTCTCTTTCTCTCTTTCTCTTTCTCTCTCTCTCTCTCTCTCTCATGTTTTCTCTCTCTTTTTTTTCTTTCTTTAGAGACATGAGGGGTACGTTTTTTACTCAGAGAGTGGTGGATGACTGGAATGCATTGCCTGATAGGGTGGTGGAGGCAAATTCATTGGGGGCTTTTAAGAGGGGCTCAGATGGGCACATGAATGAGAGGAAAATGGAGGGATATGGACATTCTGTAGGTAGGAGGGAATAACTATGTCGGCACAACATTGTGGGCCGAAGGGCCTGTTCTGTGCTGCACTGTTCTATGTTCTATGTTCTTTCTTTCTCTCTCTCTCTCTTTCTTTGATTCTCTCTCTTTCTCTCTATCTTCCCCTCTCTCTTCTCTCTATCTTTCTCTCTCTCTCTTTCTCTCTCTATTTTCCTTCTACCTCTTCCTTGTCTTGCTCCTTCTTTCTTTCCTGTACAGGGCATCACATAGTGGTGCAGTCTCTCAGGAGGGAGAGGAACCTGTGGGGAGGGACACAGTTCCTCAGGAAGGACTTTGAGTAAATGTAGTAAATTTGCACCATTTCCTTGTGCCTCCAGTACATTCCCATTGTACAGCCTAGAATTGCCTAATAAGCTAGAAACCCATAATAAACTTGGTAGGCACATCAAAAACAAGAGGGCATGGGTTACAGCTAAGAGGAAAGGGTTTTAAAGGGGATCTGAGGGGTAACTTTTTCACACAAAGTGTGGTTGATATCTACAACGCGCTTAAATAGGGAAGTTCAGAGAGTGGGAGATAACCCAGCGAAACCTCGGTAGTTAGCGGTGGGGAATTTACAATATATTCCCCTTTGGGAAATGTTCCTTGGAGATGGGGAGAAGGGGTAGCAGATCATCACGACCCCTGAGGCATTAACGTCCTGGAATCAAACGACAACTTGCACTTCCGTGGGAATTGTAACACAGGCAAACTTCCCGAGGAGCTTCATGTGGACAATGGAAAATTAACAGCCTGCTGTCTAAAACTGTTAGCAATGAGAGGAATTGAGCAGATATAATGCCTTTTGAACACACACCACTTTGTCCCAGCAACCTACTTGTAACATTGTGTGCAACATACAAGTTGGAAGGGAATTAAAATTAACTCGGGGCTATGTCAGCCACAAACAAACACCATATGGTCCATTTGCTTATTGAATCCAAATGCCTCAAGTTACATAATGTCCACATGAAATAATTCATATTATGTCCAGACTGTTGAACTGTTCAGTGCTCCTCTCAGATCTCAGATGAGGTTGGATTAATTGCCAGGTACTGCTCAGATCAAGAGCCCAGGAACAATCTGTTTCTAATCACTTAGGGCTGGTTCAAGACCTGCCCTAAGTTCTGGGTGATTTTTTTTAGAGAGAACTGCAGTGTTGGAGGTACTATATTGAACAAGATGTTCAAACCATTCAGGATAGAGCAGTGGTGCAGCCAGTAGAGCCGCTTCCTCACAGATCCAGCGACCCGGATTCGATCCTGACCTCGGGTGCTGTCTGTGTGGAGTTTGCAGGTTCTCCCTGTGACTGCGTGGGTTTCCTCTGGGTGTTCCAGATCCCTCCCACATCCCAACGATGTGCAGGTCGGTAGGTTAATTTGCCGCTGTTAATAGTGTGTAGGCGAGTAGCAAAATCTGGGAGGAGTTGATGGGAATGTGGGGAGAATAAAATCAGATTAAAGTAGGATCAGTCTGAATGGGCGTTTGACAGTCAGGGCGGACTCGGTGGGCTGGTGGGCTTGTTTCCATGCTCTATGACTCTAATCCAATTACTACAGCAATGAAGGAGGCCACTTGGGCCATTGAGTCTCCTGGTTGAGCATTACCAGCAATCCCATTCCCCTGCTGCTTGCCCAGAGAGGTAAAGGTGCCAGAGTATTGTCTGAAAGGTGGGGGAAACACATTATGTAGGGACCTGCATATTTGAAGGGGTTAAAAATCTAATAAGAAATAGAAGCAGGAGTAAGCTATTTGAGCTCTAACGCGTGCTTCACCACATAGAACATAGAGCAGTACAGCACAGGAACAGGCCCTTCGGCCCACAATGTTGTGCCGGACTAATTAAGCTAATGATGCCTAATCTCTTCTGCCTGCACATGGTCCATATCCCTCCACTCTCTGCACATTCATGTGTCTATCTAAGAGCCTCAGCAGGCACAGTAGTGTAGCAGTTAGCGTAACACTATTACAGCGCCAGCGATCCGGGTTCAATTCCAGCCGCTGTCTATAAGGAGTTTGTACGTTCTCCCCGTGTCTGCGTGGCTTTCCTCCTGGTGCTCCGGTTTCCTCCCACATTCCAAAGACGTACGGACTAGGAGCTGTGGGCGTGCTATGTTGGTGCCAGAAGTGTGGCAACACTTGCGGGCTGCCCCCAGCACATTCTCAGTAACGCAAAAAAGATGCATTTCACTGTGTGTTTCAATGTACATGTGACTAATAAATAAATATCTTTTCTTATCTATGGACTTGGGGTTTATGGTTGACCATTTCCTGCACTAACCTTGCGACTCTTAATTCTCGAAATCCCTAAAAATTAATCAACAGGCTCCTTCTGTGGTGGAATTATTCCACAATTCCACAAACCGTTCAGTGGGCCATGGGGAAAGAGCAAGAGTGAACGTTTATCTCTTTCAAAGAGCTAACACAGAGCAAGACGGGCCGTATGGCCTCCTTCTCATGGCATCATAGAAACATACAGCACAGAAACAGGTCCTTGCTGCCCACCTCGTCCATGCCAACCATGACGCCTACCTGCGCTAATCTCATTTGCCTGCATTATGTCCTTTCCACAAGCCTCGTGCCCACCTCTGCTCATTCTGAGAGGATTATCCATGCTCATTCTGGGAGGTTTATCCATTGCGGCATGGAATGCGCTGCCTGGGGCGGTGGTGGAGGCAGGTACATTGGTCAAATTCAAGAGATTACTAGATAGGCATATGGAGGAATTTAAAATAGAGGGATATGAGGGAGGAAGGGGTTAGATAGAGGAATTTCCCGCTTTTTCTCTCTTATCTAATTATCTGTCCAAATACCTTTTAAATGTAATAATATCTGCCCCCATCACCTTCCGTCGCAGCTCATTCTAAATATTCACCACTCTCTGCATAAGAAACTGACCCCTCAGATCTCCTTCACATTTCCCTCTTCTCACCTTACGCCTGTGCCCTCTAGGTCTAGCTTCCTCTACCCTGGGAAAAAAGATTCTGACTCTCTTTCCTACATCTGCCCCTCATAATTTTATAAGCCTCCATAAGGTCCCCCCTCAGCCTCCTGCACTCTGTTGAGAATAAAGCCAGCCTGTCCAATCTCTCCTTTTAACTACACCCTGCTCTACAGTCTGTTTTCTTGTTCTATTATTGTAGAATTCTTAACTCAATCAGCACAAAATTTGCCACGTTCATGTTAAGAAGAAACATTGATTGATGAGAATTATGGATCATTTTTAATTAGCTTCCAGTTTCAACAAAAAATGGACATTCCATCAAACCAATTTTCCATTAGCGTAAGTGGTCCAATTTAAGACAGGCGGCTGATTCAGCCAATGATATCGAGATTAGATGTTATCATCTAAAGAAGAAACACTTTGCAAAAATACAAATTTGCAATAAGGCTGAACAAACAGGAATGTAAAAGGGTAGGGAGATTACACAGATGAATATGCATTGTTAACAGGGACAGAAGCTGCTCAGGCAATGGAAAAAGTGAGGCAAGACATTTAGCTGCGTTGTTCCAGTTTTCCTGAATAATTTAAATACTATTGATCTCCGGGGAAGTATAGGACATTGCTATCCATATGATTAATTCCAGGCAGAGGTAGTGGCTTCATATCCTTGTTCTCCTGGTGAAGTTTTAACCTGGGAGGTAAAGGATAACCATATGGACTGGAGACACAAGAGAGTCTGCAGATGCTGGAAATCTGAAGCAACACACAAAATGCTGGAGGAACTCAAAGTGATCCAAAAAGTCGCCTGTCTCTATCTGTCCATAGATGCTGCCTGTCCTGCTGAGTTCCTCCAGCATCTTGTGTGTTGCACCATATGGACTAGCCTCGTTCAGCACCAGTCTAATCCCTGACAGCACTTCAAATGACAGCCAGACTTTGATGGTACCATCGAGGACATCTTCAAGAGGCAGTACCTCAAGGAGGCAGCATCCATCACTAAGGACCCTCACCACCCAGGACATGCCCTCTTCTCGTTACTACCATTGGAGAGGAGGTACAGGAGCCTGAAGACCCACACTCAATGATTCAGAAACAGCTTCTTCCCCTCCGCCATCAGATGTCTGAACGGTCCATGAACCCGTGAACACTACCTCGTTATTCCTTTCATTTTGAACTATTTGTTTATTTTTGTAATTTATAGTAACTTTATGTCTTTGCACTGTACTGCTGCCACAAAACAACAAATTTCACGTCACCTAAGTCAATGATAGTAAATCTGATTCTGATGATTCAAATGGTGCAAGAGTGACAATCAGTCTGGTCAACCCAGAGGTCAGGGTCAGCAATGCTGTAAGGTCAGTGGTTGGTCAACATTTAGACGGCGCTCCAACAGAGTATTGTCTGTAAATGCAGTGATACAACAAATAAAAGCAGCGTCCTATTGCAGTAGCATGTTGGGCTTGGTCAAAAGCTACATAGCACAGAAAGAGACTCTTGGCCCAATAAGTCCACATTGACCATCAAGTACCCACTTACACTAACCTGATTTATTCTCCCACGTCCCCATCTACTTTCCCCTCCACCAATTCCACCACTCACCTACACGCTATGTGCATTTCAACCGGCGCCGGCTAAGCTACCAATTTCGCAGGTCTGTGGGAAAACCCGGGGGGAACCCCACACGGTCACAGGAGAAGTTGGAAGATCCACACAGACAGCACCCGAGGTCAGGACTGAACCCGGGTCACTGAAGCTGTGAGGCAAGCGGCTTTACCACTGTGCCACTGTGCCGCCCTTGGGTCCTTGGTTCAGTCTCTCAGATATGAACAGTCCTGCAGAGGACATCTACCTGAGCACTCCGTGGAACCTGGATGAGACTTGAGGATGTGCAATGTTAGCAACAGCACACCAAGGAAATCAACCAAATGGAACTTAAGTCTAAAGGCAGAGAAAGAGAAAAAAATTTAACTTATGCAATGCACTTCAGAACCTCCGGACATTCCAACGGCAGTGACACACATTTCACCACGATGCAGTCATCTTAGTAGTCAGGTCGAGTTTAGTCTCCTGTGCACAAGTACAGTGAGGTACAGGGACAATGAAAAACTTGCTCGCAGCTGCATCACAGGTGCATAGGCACAGACAACACACACGACTATAAATTATACAGAAGTTGTATAAGGCAGTGAAGAGAACTAAAAAGAAGACTGCGAAACAAGACATTAGTGCAAAAAAAAAAGCTTTGTGCATTGAGACGTCCTTCAGTAAATCCTTGGTTAAAGGATTAATATTGGCAGGACACAAGTTCTTCAGAATATCTCCATGGGATCTTTGCCTCCAGTTTGATCCTCAGTTTAACACCTCATTGGACTTCCTCGGGGACGGAGGGATCTGGATCATGTGCAGTTAGATAGAACACGGAACATAGAACACTACAGTACAGTACAGGCCCTTCGGCCCACAAAGTTGTGCCGACATTTTATCCTGATCTAAGATCTATCTAACCCTTCCCTCTCTCTCTCTTTCTCTCTCTCTACAGATGCTGCCTGACATGCTGACTATTCCCAATACTTTCTCTCCATGTTCCAGGGATAGTGAAACTCAGGAACATGCAAAACACCAGAACCTGAGGAGCAGAGAGATTTGGACAACTGGTGGAGCATACTGCTCTGACAACCAGAAGTTTGATGAGTGACCTGACGACTGTCTCTAATGTGCAGATTGGGTGATTGCTTTGTGGAACCCCTGCATTGTCTCCTCAGGAGTGACCCTGAGCTTCCTTTCGCCTGTCACTTCAGTTCCCCATCCCATCCCCATTCTGACCTATCTGTCTGTGGCCTCCTGCACTGTTACAGCAAAGCTTGAGGAACAGAACCTCATCATCTGTCTGGGCACATTGCAGCCTTCCAGACTCAGTACTGAATTATCCAACTTCAGGTTTCTTATTCTGTTTCAGTCGGACATCAGTGAGGTTAGCTCAGCTCCAATGCTCCAACTTCAGGTAACCTGCTCCCCCTCTGTCCCTTTTCTCTATCCTCCTGATCTACCCAGTTCCCCTGACACCCACCCCAGCCCCCAGTCACCCAGTTTCTTTCCCCTCTACACCCACTCCTCCTGTCCCGTCAGTGGGATGGTGCACAGATCCCTCACTGGCCTCATCAGCTCAGAACTTAACAGCATTGATTACAGTTGGAGCTCAATCCTGACAAGTGTGAGGTGTTTCACTTTGGGAGGTCAAATGTAAGAGGAAAATATACAGTAAATAACAGGATCCTTGGGAGTACTGATGTACAGAGGGATCCTGAGGTCCATCCATAGCCCCCTGAGTGTGACCATGCATATGGCATGCTTGCTTTCATTGGTCGGGGTGTTGAGTATAAGAGTCAGGAAATCATGTTGCAGCTGTAAAACTTTGGTTGGGCCACACATAAGAGTGTTGTGTGCAGTTCTGGTCAGCCTGTTACATGGACGTAGAGTCTTTGGAGAGGGTGCAGAAGAGGTTCACCAGGATGCTGCCTGGATTAGAGGGTATGAGCTGTAAGGAGAGGTTGGACAAACTTGGGCTGTTCTCCCTGGAGCATCAGATGCTGAGGGGAGACCTGAGAGATTATGGGATGCATAGATAGGACAGACAGTGAGAATCTTTTTCCCAGGGTAGAAATGTCAAATACTAGGGGACATGCATTTAAGGTGAGAGGGGGGAAAGTTTAAAGGAGATGTGTGGGGCAGGTTTTTTACACTGGGAGTGGTGGGTGCCTGGAATGGGCTGCCAGGGGTGCGGGTGGAGGCAGATATAATAGTAGCATTTAAAAGGCTGTTGGATAGACATGAACGTGCAGGGAACGGAGGGATACAGATCACGTGCAGGCAGGAGAGATTTAGTTCAACTCAGCATCGTGTTCGGCACAGACATGGTGGACCAAAGGGCCTGTTCTGTACTGTTCTATGTTTAATGTTCCACGTTAACTCCCAAAGTCATCCTGGATCCCAATGCATCATATCATACAGAGACTAGGGCTGTGCAGAGTTACACCGTCCCAAGTTTGAGTCAAGATTCCCATAACTTAGACCCTATCGGTGTATAACCTGGAGATCAATCAGTGAGAAATAGAGGTTAAAATGGAAGAGTTAATAAAAACACCAAAGACTTCTCCCTTTGCAACAGCAGCAGTCAGTGATGTGGAACAGTATAATGAGATAATGAATGGCTGCTTCAGTCAATGCCAGTGAAACCACAAAGTCTTATCACCCTGTGCTCAATGAACAATCACTCATCTTCCTTGTTCCTCTGCCTTTTATTTACTCCTCTCCCTGTTAGTTTTAAACAGTCTAATCGTCAACTGTAATTAGCAGTCATTTTGCAGTGATAAATTATGGCATACATACAACCGCTGCAGTGTACGTTCTCTCCATGGTTAGCTCTCTTGCCTCAGTAGGTTGGTGGAGGTTTGAGTTCAGAATCTATGCCGTCATTCACGGAAGATGGAACATAGAACAGTACAACCCAGGAACAGGTCCCTCAGCCCCCCACGACGCCAATCTCATCTGCCAGCACGTGGTCTCTATCCCTCCATTCCTTGCCTGTTCATGTGTCTGTCTAAGTGCCTCTTAATCGTTGATATCATACCTGCTTCCACCACTTCCTCTGGCTGCGTATTCCAGGCACCTACCCCTTGCTGTATAAAACTTTTCCCTCGTGAATATCCTTTGAACATTCCCCCTCTCACCTTAAATCTATATCCTCTAGTAGTTGACATTTCCACTCTGGGAAAAAGACAGGGACGGTAGTGTAGCGGTTAGCGTAACACTTTACAGCGCCAGCGACCTGGGTTCAATTCCGGTCACTGTCTGTAAGGAGTTTGTACATTCTCCCCTTGTCTGCGTGGGTTTCCTCCGGGTGCTCCAGCTTCCTCCCACATTCCAAAGACGTACGGGTTAGGAAGTTGTGGGCGTGCTATGTTGGCACCGGAAGCGTGGCGACACTTGCGGGCTGCCCCCAAAATACTCTACACAAAGGATGTATTTCACTGTGTGTTTCGATGTACATGTGACTAATAAAGATAACTTAAATACATGCCCTCTAATATTAGACATTTCAACCCTGGGAAAAAGATTCTGGCTGTCTACTCTATGCCTCTCATAATTTTTTAGCCTTCTCTCAGACCTCCCCTCAGTCTCTAAATTCAGTATATCATGTGCCTAAGAAGGTTGAAAAGTGAGGACATCTAAACATTCAGGGAGCGGGTGTATAGAAAGCGTTTCTTCTTGATCCAGAGACCATCAATACAAGGCAGTCACCAAAATATCCAACTGGTAATTCAAAAGCAATTGTCTACCCAAAGTGTGATGAGAATGTGGAATTTGTTCCCACAAGAGACAGCAGACGCTGGAACCTGAAGCAACAAACAATCTGCTGGAGGAACTCAGCGGGTCGAGCAGCATCTGTGGGGAGGGGAAAGGAATTGTCGACGTTTCAGGCGGAAACCCTGCATCATTTCCTCGAGCAGATTGTTTGTTGCTTTGTTCCCACAGGGGGTGTTTGGAGTGATTGGTATGGATGCATGCAGGAAGAGACCGGAGAAGGGAATAGAGGGTCCTACTGATAAAGTTAGATAAGAAAAGAGAGGAGGTTGCAGTGGAGCAGAAATGGTATCATGGACAGGTTGGGCTGAATGGCCTGTTCCTGAGCCGTACAGCCTGTGGAATCCAGTGCAGAAGATCCCTGCTCCTTCTCCAGTTATAGCACGTGTTTAACCTTGATTGTCACAGGGAAACGTCTCTGAAGTAAATATTCACCTTTGACATAACAGGAGATAACTTATTCAGCAAAGTTTGTGCACCCAGTAACTTTCTGATTGGACCAATTAATTTTACGACCAGACTTTCATTCCCAGTATACTTCAGCCAGTGATGTTATGCTATGCACTCCCAGCTCACTTACATTGAATTCATCTCTCTCCACTAACTTAATAGATCCCATTTAACTGTGTTAACATCTGCTAAAATAGCGGAGGAATTTGATTACGCGTTCCTACAATAATGTCACCCACAGTCAGAGGCTGGTTTTAAACCACACAGAGGTTGCCTTCTCTGCAGCCTGAGTTTTGATGTGATGATATTCCGGTGGGTCTGCAGAGCAAAGAAGCCAAACATGTTCGTGCTTTGTCGTCATAGCGCCTTCCCAAAGTCGATCGGAATATTGAACTGGATCGGAAGTGCGGAGAGTAAATAAACACTGGGCAGAGTTTTTACATCTGCACTTCCTGGAGAAATTGTGCCCTGGAGATCACATAAAAATCTCCCAAATTTCAGTGCCTACGCTGTATGCTGTGAAGATTCTTCCCAAGTTTGTTTGTTCAAGGGACGTGGGTGTTGCTGGCAAACCCAGGATGTACGGACCATCCCTAATCGCCCCCTGAATTTGTTGGGCCTACTTAGAGGGCAGTTAATTGAAGCCACATATGAGTCAGATTGAATAAAGATGGCAGATTTCCTTCCTTGAAGGACATTAGTGAACTAGCTGGATTCAAAGGCAGTCTGGTAGTTCCAAAGCTACTATTACTAAGGCTAACTTCTTATTCCAGATATATTTAATTACTTGGCTTAGATTCCACCAAAAAAATAATGCAGTTGAAAACCCGTCATCACGTCTATCCTAGCCAAAGTAAATGTGCAGTTATGAATTTTATCTGTGCTGTATTTAAGCAGAGGATCTAATCATTTCGAAGGAATGTCAGACTTTTATTAAACTAGCAGGCAAAAAATAACAGAGCCAGGAAAATTGGCTCTGAAAGTCATGAAACTGTAAGAAGTAGAAGTTAGGAACAACAAGCTACAGCTCATTGTTCCTACTCACCTTTCCAAAAGAGCACAATCATTTATCTCAGTGCCACTTCCCCGCATTCCCTTCCTACTTCATTTTCTTAACATCCAAAAACCTATCTCGCATCTGCACAGCGACCGAGTTTCCACAGCTTTCGTGGGTAGAGAATTTTACCACTGTCAAGGAGAGGAAATTCCTTTTCACCTCATAGGACATAGAATATAGAACATAGAACAGTACAGCACAGGAACAGACCCTTCAGCCCACAATGTTGTGCAGAATTAATTAAGCTAATTACACCTAATCTCTTCTGCCTGCACATAGTCCATATCCCTGTATATTCTGCATATTCATGTGCTTATCTAAGAGCCTCTTAAATGGCTCTATTGTATCTGCCTCCACCACCATCCCTGGCAGCATATTCCAGGCACCCACCACCCTCTGTGTAAAAAACTTGCCCCGCACATCTCCTTTGAACTTTGCCCCTCTCACCTTAAACGCATGCCCTCCAGTATTGGACATTTCGACCCTGGGACAAAAATACCGGCTGTCTACTCTGTCTATGCCCCTCATAATTTTATAAACTTCTATCTGGTCTCCCCTCAGCCTCTGACTCTCCAGAGAAAACAACCCAAGTTTGTCCAACCTCTCCTTATAACACATGCCCTCTAATCCAGGCAGCATCCTGGTGAACCTCTTCTGCACCCTCTCCAAAGCCTCCACATCCTTCCTGTAATGGGGCGGCCAGAACTGAATGCAATACTCCAGATGCGGCCAAACAGAGTCACCCCAATCTACTCAGCTTACGAAAGAGAAGGCAAGCACAGCACAACAGATGGCGGCAGCACTAGTGTAAAGACATAAAATTACTATATAAAAAAAAATGGACAGCACGGTAGCGTAGTGGTTAGCGAGACGCTATTACAGCGCTAGCGATCGGGGTTCGATTCCCGTCGCTGTCTGTAAGGAGTTTGTACGTTCTCCCCGTGTCTGCGTGGGTTTCCTTCGGGTGCTCCGGTTTCCTCCCACATTCCAAAGACTTACGGGTAGGTTGATTTGGGCTTAAAATGGGTGGCGAGAACTCGTTGGGCCAGAAGGGACCGTTACCACAATGTAAATTAAAAAAAGTCGTGCAAAAAAATGAACAACAAGGCCCTGTTTCTCTTTCCACAGACTTCCACTGCTTTTTGTTTTATTTCTGATTTCCAACATCTGCGTTTTTTTCAGTTTCTGGTTAAAAGCCTGTTGTGCATTATTAATATCTGTACCAGATCTTAGTCGAGGTTTTCCCTGCCTGTTCATTTACCTACAGCATTAACCTCTGTTCAATTCACCAACAAATAATCCTCGGAATGAGACACTGCACCAGGTGCCAACATCACACAGCTTCCTCTCAACCTACAAGTGTTTTGTTTGCAAAGGAAGGAGGGTGATTGATAACACTCCTGAGTACTGCCATGCATCAGACTGACCCTACTGCCTACACAACACCAGGGTCTCTCTTCCAGCAACGTGTTTGTATTGGTGAAGGAAAAAATGATAGGAAGCTTGGCTCTTTATCTCCCATGGGCAATACCTGATACGTTCTTCCAGACAGGAAGTTACGATGAGGTTTAACACTCGCAGTGCTACTGAAAAGTAAGTGTTAGCCTTAAAGGAATGCCTCTCTCCACTGTGCTGTGGTCGAGAGGGTTGACAGCTTCAAGTTCCTGGGAGTGAACATCACCAACAGCCTGTCCTGATCGAATCACGTAGATGCCACGGCCAAGAAAGCTCACCAGCGCCTCTACTTCCTCAGGAGGCTAAAGAAATTCGGTTTGTCCCCTTTGACACTCAACAACTTTTATCGATGCACCATAGAAAGCATCCTACCTGGATGCATCACGGCTTGGTACGGCAACTGCTCTGCCCAGGACCGCAAGAAACTGCAGAGAGTTGTGGACACAGCCCAGCGCATCATGGACACCAGCCTCCCCTCCTTGGACTCTGTCTATACCTCTCACTGTCTTGGTGTAGCAGCCAGCATAATCAAAGACCCCACCCACCCGGGACATTCTCTTCCATCAGGTAGAAGATACAGGAGCCTGAGGGCACGTACCACCAGACTTAAGGACAGCTTCTACCCCACTGTGATAAGACCATTGAACGGTTCCCTTATACGATGAGATGGACTCTGACCTCACGATCTACCTTGTTGTGACCTTGCACCTTATTGCACTGCACTTTCTCTGTAGCTGTGACACTTTATTCTGTACTGTTATTGTTTTTACTTGCACTACCTCAATGCACTGTGTGCTAACCCAACGTAACTGCACTGTGTAATGAATTGATCTGTACGATCGGTGTGCAAGACAAGTTTTTCACTGTACCTCGGTACAAGTGACAATAATAAACCAATACCAATACCAATAATTCTCTGGGAGGTTCCCAGACCCAATTCTTACCCCACCATGCTGCCTCATCCCCTGTCCACATTATCAGGGTATGCAGAAATTGTACTCAAGGGGAAATTCTCCTGAGGTTGAGGGTAATGTGCAGGTTCAAATCCAAGCAAGCTACATTCTTCATCAGGACTGTGGCCTCACCAGGGATTATTGGATGAGGCTTTAATTTATGACCCAGCCTCCTCTCTCATGGTTATGGAAGTTTCCAATGACACAGCTTTGAAGAAGAGCAGGTGGGTTCTCCCTAGCGTTCCTTTTTTTATTATCCAGGACCACAAAGAACAGACTGCCTGGTGTTATCACGTTGCCATTTGCGGGAGCTTGCTGTGTACTAATTGGCTGCCGTGTTTCCCACATCACACCAGTGACTGCACTTCAGCTGGTGTTAAAGGACGCAAAGGGTGCTATAGAAATACAAATCTTTCCTTCTCTTTTACTTTTATTCTTGTGATACCAAAAACCATCAGTGGGAATTCCTTAAATGGCCTTTCATAGACCAGTACAGCACAATAAAGGCCCTTCGGCCCACAATGTTGTGCCGATCTTTAAACCTTACCTAAGACGATCTAACCCTTCCTCCCACATATCCCTCTATTTTAAATTCCTCCATATTTCCTCCAAATTTCCTGATATTATTCTGGAATGTTTGAATTAATCTCACGGCATCCCCTCCATATCTCCTCTCTCAGGACCTCGTATAGAGTCATAGAGTTGGACCACACATAAACAGGCCCTTCAACCCACCATGTCCTTACTGAGCTCACCCATCAACGCATCCCATTTGCCTGCACTAGTCCATATCCTTCTATTGCCTTGCCTATTTGTGCCTGTCTAAATATCTCTTAAACACAGTGATTGCATCTGATTCCACCTCCTCTGGCAGTGAGTTCCAGATACCAACCACTATCTGTGTAAAAAACTTACCCCACAGATCCCCTTTAAAACTCCTTCCTCCCACCTTAATCCACTGCACTCTTGTTTTCAATACCCCTACCGTGGGAAAAAGATTCTATCTACCCTATCTACAATCATTTTATACACCTTCCAACAGGTCACCCCTCAGCCTCCTTTGTCCCAGGGAGAACAAGCCCAGTCTACCCAACCTCTCGCCACAACTAAAGTCCTCCAATCCAGGCGACGTCCTGGTAAATCTCTGCACTCTCTCCAGCACAACCACATCCTTCCTATAGTCTGGTGACCAGAATTCCACACAATACTCCAAGTGTGGCCTAACCAGTGTTTGTAAAGTTGCAACAAAACATCCTAGCTCTTAGATTCTCTGCCCTGACCTACGAAGGCAAGCATGCCACATGCCTTCTTCACTACACTATCTGTCTACATTCAATGTTTCAGTCAAAAACCCTCTCATTCTACTAAATTTCAGTGCATAACAAGCCTAGCTTGTCCAACCTTTCCTCATACAACAACCCACTTATTACAGGTATTAGTCTACTCAACTTTCTTTGATTGTTTCCAAGTTAACATCTTTTTTTAAATAAGGAGACGAAAAGTGTATGCCAGTGTTCACAATATGGTCTCACAACATTCCAGTAGACAGCATAATCAAAAACCCTTCCCAGCGTGGTGATTCTCTCTTCTCCCCCCTTCCATAGGGCAGAAGATACAAAAGCTTGAAAACACGTCCCACCAGACTCAAAGACAGCTTCTTCCTCACTGTTGTTGACTCTTGACCAGAACTCCCCTTCGTTGACTCCGTCTATACTTTCTGCTACCAAGAAAGCAGCCAGCAGGACCCTTCCACCCCAGACATTCTCTCTTCTCCTCTCTCCCCGTCAGGCAGAAGTTATAAAAGTCTGACAGCATGAACCACCAGGCTCCAGGACACCCTCGATCCCACTATGACAAAACTCTTAAACGGACCTCTTGCACAATAAAGATGAACTCTTGATCTCTCAGTCTACCTCGTCATGGCCCTTGCACCTTATTTGTCTACCTGCATTGCAACTTCTTCACCATATTCTACATTCTGTTTTCCTTATATTACCTCGATGTACTTATCTGTGGAATGATCTGTATGAATGGCATGCAAACAAAAGTTGTTCACTGTACATGTGACAATAATAAACATCACCAATATAACTAGAGTGTGAACTCCCTACTTTTGTATATTATTCCCCAGCTATTAACAAATAACATTGAAGTAACTTTCCTAATTCATTGCCCTACCTGCAATGTGAATTGTGCTCTGAACTCCAGACCCCTTTTGCAGATCAGAGTTCTGCTCATACCTTTTAGATAATATGCTTTATTGTTACTTTTCCTACCACAACGGACAATGTCACATTTTTTCACAACTACGTGCTTCTTTATACAGTGGTATAGTGAAGGAATGAGCAGCCAGGGTTCTGAAACATTGACCCAATGCATGTTCCAATCCCAACATGGCAATTGGGGAATTTAAATTCAAGTGATGTAAGGAAGTGTATGGTCATGGACTTCGGCAGAAGGAATAAAGGCGTAGACTATTTTTAAACGGGGGAGAGAATTCAGAAATCGTAGGTGCAAAGAGATTTGGGAGTCCTTGTGCAGGATTCCTTAAAGGTTACTTGCAGGTTGAGTCGGTAGTAAGGGAAGGCAAATGCAATGTTAGCATTCATTCGGGACGACTGGGATATAAATGCAGGGAATGTAATGCTGAGGCTTATAAGGCATTGGTCAAACCACTTTGGAGTATTGTGGAGCAGTTTTGGGGCCCAATATCTAAGGAAGGATGTGCTGGTGTTGTCAAGGGTCCAGAGGAGGTTTACGAGAA